>NC_091977.1:486858421-488058421 GCF_044704955.1 Pristiophorus japonicus
GAAAACGCAGGTTCGTGATTTAGGAACATATGAATTACCAGAAGGGAAAAAAAACAAGGTCCATCTAGTTTTCTTTTGATTATCCTGGTATTTGCATGATGCAGTAATAATGGCGTTAAAGATGGTTATGGCAATCAATCTGTATCAATTAGTCTACAACAGATATGAGGTGAGGAAAACCAGCCAGTAGAGAAAAGCTTTGGGAACCATAGGTCTAAAACCACCTGTTCCTCCCAAGCACGCTACACAGACCATGGCCCAGATTTTGCGGTCAGCGGTGAACGAACAGCGCTCACTGTTCATTATGTTTACAGCTGCTCACAGACTTTATCATTGGCTTTTGAGCGGTAATTTACAGTCATCGGGTGTCCAATACAGCATTGCACCCTCGACAGGGGTTTTAGTATCCCCCTCCCCTTTTATAGGGGGCACTTGTATATATTTATGCTTTTAGTGCCCAAAAAATCCACAAAAAACACAAAAACAAAACCCCCAAAAAACACAAAAAAAGGGCATTGATAAGTGGTTGGAGTGTCCCCCAGATTAGGGGGCATTTGATTGAATGTTTAATTATGTTTCTCCAAAAGAGTTGTAGAGCTGCTGCCCATTATTTAAAGGGGCTGCTCCTCAATTTCTGGCTGCACTTCAGTCCCACACTCCTGATCTTTGGGCACCCTGTGCGGAGGGGAGCGGGTAGGTCCGAGGGCCTCCTCGTAGGACTGCTCCTGGGCATGGCCAAGGGTGCCATCAGCCGGTCCAGGCAGCTGGCGGTCAAGGGGGTCGTTCCGCGAGAGATGGGCGCCGGAGGGACTGGAGTGCATCATCACCCCCGGCAACCAAATTTTAATTTGATTTAAAATGTTTTAAGTTTAATTGGTTTATTGTGCCGGGTTTTAGTGTCCCCCTCCCCTTTTAGCTAGGGGGCACTTGTATAATTTGCCTCTCGGTGCCCCCGGGGAAAAAAAAAACAAACAAAAAAAGAAAAAACAAGGGGGCACTTGTTTGAAAAGTTTTGGTGTGTCCCCCACCCTTTAATCAGGGGGCACTTGATTATTAGTTAACAACTAAAAGAGTTGTAGAGCTGCTGCCCAATATTTGAAGGGACTGCTCCTCAAATTCTGGTCGCACTTCAGTCCCATGTTCCTGATCTTTGGGCACCCTGTGCAGAGGGGACGGGCAGGTCAGAAGGCCTCTTCGCAGGACTGCTCCTGGGCATGGCCAAGGGGCCATCAGCCGGTCCAGGCAGCGGGCGGTTGAGGGAGTCGTTCAACCGACTGCCTGCCTCTCTTGCGCGGTTACACCTGAGCCAGGGTATCCCTGGAGATGGAGCACGCGATGTCTACCGGTACGCTCGTGGCCTTCTGCGAGAGGTGGGCGCCGGAGGAACTGGAGTGCATCATCACCCCCGGCAACCAAATTTTAATTTGATTTAAGGTTCTGTTGAAGTTTAAAATGTTAATTTGTGGGTTCTAGTGCCCTTGCCAAAGGGAGGCATTTGATTTACGTTTCAACTAAAATAGTTGTAGAGCTGTTGCACTGTGAGTGGCTTAGCCAGTCATATGATGTTCAGAAGACTCAATAAAACCCCAGTTAGTTGGGTCTCGGTCATTCATGATAAGGCATGCAGTTGTGAGCCTAGTAGATGAACTGGTAATGTATAGTATGATTGTTCAATATTTGTTAATAAGCCAACTAGTTCTTAATAGAAATGTGTTGCGATGAATTCTTAAGCAAAGAACCCATGAAGCAAATACATTACAGAATGTTCGACAGGAAAGGAATCAGATGCTGGCCATATCTAGCATGTTCTGTTTAATTTGTAGCTGCTGCCAATGCTAAAAAGAGATGGAAATAAATGATCGAATCTTCTTTCCACTGCTTCTTCACACTCTCACTTTTGTTTTTAGCACACCACCATCACAAACAGTTTTGATAACCACTCATATCGGACACCATATCCCCTGGATCTACCTCTCATTGTCACCTCCAAACTCAGCTGTTCCAATACTCACCTGGCTAGCTTCCCATCCTCCACCCTCCATAAACCTAAGCTCATCCAAAACTGCTTGCCTGCATCCTAACTCCATTGCTTGCAGTAACTCACCAAGGCTTCTTCGACAGTGCCTCCCAAACCCGCGACCTCTACTACCTAGGCAGCAGGCACCTGGAGACACCATCACCTCCAAGTTCCCCTCCAAGTCACACACCATCCTGACTTGGAAATATATCTCTGTTCCTTCAAAAGGGAATTGGATAAATACTTGAAGGAAGAAAAATGGCAGCGATATGGGGAAAGAGTAGGGAGTGGGACTAACTGGATTGCTCTTTGAAACAGCTAGTGCAGACTATTCTATAATTCTCATGGGCAATAAACGCTGGCTTTGCCAGCGATGCCTGCATCCCATGATCAAATAAAATAAAACTCACACCAGGTCCTTGCCACCCATCACCTCTGTGCTCACTGTCCTACATTGGCTCCCGATCCAGCAACACCTCTGTTATATATGTAAACTTGTATATACTCTGTACAGCACCAGAGGACTAATCCCCTGGAGTCCCAAGGGATCCCATAATCCCTTGGGCGCACAGGTATTTAAGGAGGCCTCACAGGTTGGAGAGGCACTCTGGAGACGTGCAATAAAAGACTACGGTCACACTTTACTTTGAGCTCACAGTGTTCAGTCTGACTCTTTCTCCATACATAACAACTGGTGACGAGATACAGATAACAAACCCAAACATGCAGTGAACAGTGGGATTCCTGGAGAAATTCTCTGAGGGAGATGATTGGGAAACCTTTGTGGAGCGACTCGACCAATACTTCGTAGCCAACGAGCTGGATGGAGAAGAGAACACTGCCAAACGAAAGGCGATTCTCCTCACCGTCTGTGGGCACCAACGTATGCCTCATGAAAAATCTGCTTACTCCAGCGAAACCCACGGAGAAATCGTACAATGATTTGTGTACACTGGTCCGGCGGCATTTGACCCCGAAGGAAAGCGTTCTGATGGCGAGGTACCGGTTCTACACCGACAAGAGGTCTGAAGGCCAGGAAGTGGCGAGTTATGTCGCTGAGCTAAGATGCCTTGCAGGACACTGTGAATTTGAAGGCCATTTGGAGCACATGCTCAGAGACTTTTTCGTACTTGGCATTGGCCACGAAACCATACTTCGCAAACTTCTGACTGTAGAGACCCCAACCTTGAGTAAGCCCATAGCGATAGCCACCAGTGACAATACAAAGCAAATCTCTCAGCACACAAGTGTTGCTACAAGCACTGTGAACAAAGTGAGGTTGTTTTCAAAATGCAACATACAAGGCAGGTCATACATGCCTGCAACTGCACGTACGCAGATGTCTCAGAATCCACCATCAAGGGTGATAAATGCAAAGCCATTAACATCTTGTTGGCGTTGCGGGGGTGATCATCGTTTCCATTCATGTCGCTTCAAAGGGTATGTTTGCAAGGGCTGTGGAACAATGCGACACCTCCAACGTATGTACAGGCAAGCTGCAAATCCTGTTAATTCTGCAAACCACCATGTTGCAGAGGGGGACAGATCCAAGGAGAATCATGACGAACCAGAGCCTCAGACAGAGGAGGCAGAGGTACATGGGGTGCATACATTCATCACGAATTGTCCCCCGATAATGCTGAATGTTGAACTAAATGGACTCCTGGTGTCAATCGAGCTGGACACGGGCGGAAGCCAGTCCATTATGGCCAAAAAGACTTTAGAAAGATTGTGGTGCAGCAAGGCCTCAAGGCCAGTCTTAACACCAGTTCGTACGAAACTAAGAACTTACACAAAAGAACTGATTCCCGTAATCGGCAGTGCTACCATTAAGGTCTCCTAGATGGAGCGGTGCACAAGCTACCACTCTGGGTGGTACCGGGCGATGGTCCCACGCTGCTTGGCAGGAGCTGGCTGGGAAAGATACGCTGGAACTGGGACGACGTCCGAGCGCTATCGCCCGCTGACGACACTTTGTGTGCCGAGGTCTTAAACAAGTTCCCTTCGGTGTTCAAACCAGGCCTCGGAAAATTCCAAGGAGCAAAAGTGCAGATCCACCTATTTCCGGGGGCGGTACCCATCCATCACAAGGCGACAGCAGTACCGTACATGATGAGATCGAGCTAGACCAGCTGCAACGAGTGGGCATCATTTCACCGATCGAGTTCAGCGAGTGGGCCAGTCCTATTGTCCCAGTCCTCAAGGGAGACGGCACCGTCAGAATCTGTGGCGATTACAAGGTAACTATCAATCGTTTCTCCCTGCAGGACCAATACCCACTACCAACGGCCGACGACCTCTTTGCAACGCTGGCGAGAGGAAAGAGGTTCAGGAAGCTGGACTTCACCCTACATGATGCAGGAACTGGAGGAATCATCAAAGAGCCTCACCTGCATCAACACGCACAAAAGTCTCTTCATTTATAACAAGTGCCAGTTTGGAATTCGATCAACGGCGGTGATATTCCAGAGAAACATGGAAAGCTTACAGAAGTCGGTCCTGCACACTGTGGTCTTCCAGGACGACATCTTGGTCACAGGTCGGAATACAGTCGACCACCTGCAGAACCTGGAGGAGGTTCTTAGTCGACTTAACCGCGTGGGGCTCAGGTTAAAACGCTCGAAGTGCGTTTTCCTGGCACGTGAAGTGGAGTTCTTGGGAAGGAGGATTGAGGCGGATGGCATCAAGCCCACCAATGCAAAGACAGAGGCAATCGAGAACGCACCGAGGCCACAGAACATGACGGAGCTGTGGTCGTTTCTAGGACTCTTGAACTACTTTGGTAACTTCTTACTGGGTCTCAGCACACTGCTAGAACCACTACATGTCTTACTATGAAAAGGGGGCGAATGGGTTTGAGGCAAAAGCCAAGAAAATGCCTTTGTAAAAGCGAGAAAATTGTTATGCTCAAACAAATTGCTTGTGTTGTATGATCCATGTAAGCGTTTGGTACAAGCATGTGATGCATTGTCAAATGGCGTCAGATGTGTATTGCAATAAGCTAATTTCGGGAAACTGCAACCGGTTGCTTATGCATCCAGGAGTCTGTCTAAGGCTGAGAGAGCCTAGAGCATGATTGAGAAAGAAGCGTTAGCGTGTATCTATGGGGTAAAGAAAATGTATCAATACCTGTTTGGGCTAAAATTCAAATTGGAAACTGACCATAAGCCACTTATATCCCTGTTTTCCGAGAGAAAAGGGACTGCATCCAGAGATGGGCGCTCACGTTGTCCACAAAAAACAACGCCATCCACCACAGGTCAGACACAGAAAACTGCGCCGATGCTCTCAGTAGGCTGCCATTGCCCACCACGGGGATGGAAATGGCGCACCTGCTGATCTAGCCATGGTTATGTAAGCATTTGAGAGTGAGCAATCACCCATCACTGCCCGGCAGATCAAAACCTGGACAAGCCAGGACCCCTTATTATCTCTAGTCAAAAGCTGTGTGCTTCACAGGAGCTGGTCCAGTGGAAATGCAGGAAGAGATGAAGCCGTTCCAGCGGCGCAAAGATGAAATGTCTATACAGGCAGACTACCTTCTGTGGGGCAATTGAGTAGTGGTCCCCAAGAAGGGCAGAGACACCTTCATCAATGACCTCCACAGTACCCACCCAGGTAATGATGAAAGCGATAGCCAGATCTCACGTGTGGCGGCCCGGTATTGATGTGGACTTAGAGTCCTGTGTTCACAGATGTAATACATGCTCGCAGTTAAGCAGTGTACCCAGGGAGTTGCTGCTAAGTTTATGGTCTTGGCCCTCCAAACTGTGGTCTAGGGTACATGTCGACTATGCAGGCCCATTCTTGAGCAAAATGTTCCTTGTGGTAGTGGACGCGTACTCCAAGTGGATTTAATGTGAAATAATGTTGGCTAGCACGTGTGCTGCCACTACTGAAAGCCTGCGCGCCATGTTTGCCACTCACGGTTTACCTGATGTCCTGGTGAGTGATAACGGGCCATGTTTTACCAGTGCTGAGTTCAAAGAATTCATGACCTGTAATGGGATTAAACATGTCACATCTGCCCCGTTTAAACCAGCGTCCAATGGTCAGGCAGAGAGAGCAGTGCAAACCATCAAGCAAGGCTTGAAGAGGGTAACTGAAGGCTCGCTGCAGACTCGCCTATCCCGAGTCCTGCTTAGCTACCGCACGAGACCCCACTCACTCACTGGGATCACACCTGCTGAACTGCTCATGAAAAGAGCACTTAAGACAAGGCTCTCGTTCGTTCACCCTGATCTACATGAACAGGTAGAGAGCAGGCGGCTTCAACAAAGTGCATACCATAATAGCGCAAATGTGTCACGCGAGATTGAAACCAATGATCCTGTATTTGTATTAAATTATGGACAAGGTCCCAAGTGGCTTCCCGGCACTCGTGACCAAAGAGGGGAGCAGGGTATTTCGGGTCAAACTTTCAAATGGACTCATTCACCGGAAACACTTGGACCAAATCAAACTCAGATTTACGGACTATCCTGAGCAACCCACCTTAGACCCTACCTTTTTTGATCCCCCAACATACACACCAGCGGCAACCGGCACCATGGTGGACCATGAAGCAGAACCCATCATCCACAGCAGCCCAGCAGGACCCAACACACCAGGTAGCCCAGCAAGGCCAGCTATACAACAGCCCAGCGAGGGCCCAACAAATGATTCAACAACACCAGCTTTCACACTGAGACGATCAACCAGGGCAAGAAGGGCCCCAGATCGACTCACATTGTAAATAGTTACACTATTGACTTTGGGGGGGGGGGAGGGGGAGTGTTGTTCTATATGTGGACTTGTATTTACTCTACAGCCACCAGAGGGCTCATCCCCTGGAGTCCCAAGGGATCCCATAATCCCTTGGGAGCACAGGTATTTAAGAAGGCTTCACAGGTTATAGAGGCACTCTGGAGACCTGCAATAAAAGACTACGGTCACACTTTACTTTGAGCTCACCGTGTTCAGTCTGACTCCTTCTCCATACACAACATTGGGGAAGTTTGCAATTGTGGAGAATCCTAGAGCCCTCTCACTCTGTGCTTCCCTGGTCATAGGGAAGCTGATTAAGTTCCTCCTGCATGCGTACAGGGCTTCAGTGACCTGGCAAATGCAGCGATGTGTGGCATACTGAGAAGTCCGCAAATGTCTCCAGCTGTGGCCTGAAAAGAACCGGAGGCGTAGAACGACAGTGCCGCGATGTCTTTAATCTCAAGAACTGTGCAGTACTGATGGTGCAGGCAGGCTACAGATCTGTCCTCATCAGCTGGCATACTTCAGTGATAGCATCTTTGTGGAAGCGCAGTCTCCGAAGGCAGGTGGTGTCGGGCAAGTTGAGGTAAGAATGCTTCTCCTTGTACTTGCGGGGGGTGTAACGTCTGGTCCTCATCAGTCTGTCACTTCTTATATTGGGCACATAATGTAGTGGAGCGTTCCTTCGGCGATGTCGAGTCTGCTGCATGTAATTGGTCACCAAGAGAGGGTGAGAAAGGACAGGCCCCATTGCAGTAGCTTTCTGTTTTCCACCGATTGGTCACAAAGAAGTAATGACCCGACGAAGACACCTATTCAATTCCAAGTATGGTCAAGATGTTTTTAGAGATGTTCACATCAACTCCAATGACCTGTGGAGTAAATCCGAACTGCGCCGAGGTTGAAGCACAGCAGCCTTTTAAAGGACGCGACGTGATGTAGAACATGGCATCCATAACGCTGTGATTAGTTCTGGTTAGTTCCACTTTTTCTGGTTGTTTTTTTGGGCGAGCGATATTGTGGGCGATATGTGTGTGAGGTGGTGAAATTGATGCTGGACAACCTCATGGCCGTTAGTTTTGATAAATATGTTCTTTACACTACGACAAAAAAGAGTGGGCGGTGGTACTATTGAATCTCAGCGTTAATTCTGTGCGGAAAGTGATGCCGGGCAATATTATGGACGTTGATTTCGCCCATTCTGATGATTTCGCCCCCAAAAAGTTGCCGGGTGATAATATTCTTTTCCCGCCTTTAAGCACATGGGGAAAGTAAGGCCCAGCGATAAGTTTCCTAAAAATGAGCATCAGTTTTCATTTTGTGCCAAAATGGGCGCTATAGGCGTTATACGTCATTTCAGTGGTAAAATGGGCGCTAAGTGGGCGTTATACGTCATTTCAGTGGTAAAATGGGCACTATATGGGCGCTATACGTCATTTCAGTGGTAAAATGGGCACTAAGTGGGCATTAAGCATGCAAAGAAATTGGAGGATCTAGCCCTATATCAGTGCAAGCTTTTGTTGTTGTTGCTTGCCTACTTTTTTGTCACTGTTTTCTCTGAATTTCTTCTGATAAATAATGGAGAGAAAGCATTTAGTCTACAGGAAAAATTAAGACTTAATCTGTAGACAGTGACTCAGTAAAAGAGACTTTCCTTTCTGTATTGAAATGTAGAGGGTTGGGTGAGTAATTCATCCAACTGGGAACTTGGCCTGTGTTTGGTACAGTTTGCAATGACAGATTTTCTACACTGTTCCAATATTAATACTGCAGTGGAACCCGTCAGCGAAAGGGAGGCTGGGGTCTGGAGCCAACAGGTAAGTGCTTTTCCAGCACTGCTTGTAGACCAGGAGGAGCAGGAGTGATTCCCCCAGCCCGTCAAGCAAATTGTCTGCTGGCATCTGCCTCCCCACACTCCCACCTCCCGTGAAATGGCTGATCCACCCTCCCCCCCTCCCCCCGTTATTCGTCCACCGGCCCCCCCGCCACGATTGGCTGACCCCCCCGCACTCCCTCCAATTGGCTGACCCCCCGCACTCCCTCCAATTGGCTGACCCCCCCCCTCCCCGCGATTGGCTGACCCCCCCGCCCCGCGATTGGCTGACACCGCCCCCCCCCCCCCCAACGATTGGCTGACCCCCCCCCCCGCGATTGGCTGACCCCCCCGTCTCGCGATTGGCTGAGTCCCCCCTCCCCGCGATTGGCTGAGTCCCCCCTCCCCGCGATTCGCTGACCCCTTCCCCGCGATTGGCTGACCCCTCGCCGTGATCGGCTGACCCCCCTCCCCGCGATTGGCTGACCCCTTCCCCGTGATTGGCTGACCCCTCGCCGTGATCGGCTGACCCCCCTCACCGCAATTGGCTGACCCCCTCCCCGTGATCGGCTGGCACCCCCACCTCTCTGCAATCGGCTGACACCCTCCCCCCGCGATTGTTCCCCCCCCCCCCAATTGCCACTGTATAAAGAAGAGCAGGGTCCTGGCTAATGACTCAGATTTCTTGACTGATCGCAAGTTCCGGGTTTATGTGCATGTGCTTTGCATACCTAAACCCAGAACCTGCGGGGACCCCACAGGCATGAGCACAATTCATATACGCCTGTGGGGAGCGTGATTTCAAGCCCAATATTTATTCCTCAAATAGCATCACCATAGCATATTATCTGGTCATTTATCTTATTGCTGTTTGTGAGACCTTGCTGTGCATTAATTGGCTGTCATGTTTGCCTACATTACAATAGTGACCATACTTTAAAAAAATACTTAGTTGGCTGTAAAATGCTTCGGGGGCATTGTGAGGTCATGAAAGTTAGTAAATAAATGCAAGTTCTTTATTACTTGTGAATCGCTCAACAACTCCAGTTATTGGGAAAGCGACTTGCATGCCATTTACATGTTGCCAACATCCTTTCTGATGGAGACCACTTGGGAGCGGGGGGGCGTCAGTTTACTTCATGACTCTTCAAAATAATTCTTGTATTTTATGAAAGAAACATTTCAGAGGTTGAACAGACTGCTTGGCTTTAATTGAGGTTTTTTAAGTTCAAAAGTGTTACTTCTTTCAGCTGAATGGACAAAAATGTGTCAGTACCCTTCATGTGAACTTGATTTTTTTTGTGTTTTGTTTTGTTTCCCAGATGAACAGGAAGCCCTGAATTCAATTATGAAAGATTTGGCTGCTTTGGGGAAGTGCCGAAAGTTGCTGGATTATGACATCAGCAAGAACAAACAGGTAAGACTTGTGTGAAAGACCAGAGCAGCTTTGGTTTAAGTCAGCAAACCTTGCTAGTGTTGTTACTGGGCTAATTCAGTGAACTGATCCCACTGTGCTGAAGGAAAAATTACACGCAAAGCAATCTGCTTTGATATGTAGTACGTGTCTGGTGTTGTACACTTAGTTCACCACCTCAAATTGTCCACACCGCCAGTGACAAACCAGTGACCACTAGTACTTCATTCAAAGACCCTTTTACATGGTAAAGCTGCACCATTGAGAAGTGAAAGGTTCAATGTGTCACAAGTGACAATGTGAGATTGATAGATTTTTGTTAGGCAAGAGTATTAAGAGTTATGGGTGCCGAAATTCATCTCCTCAAAAAGGCCACTTACCGCCAGAAAGCGGCGCACAGGCGGCGGAGTCGAGCGGCCGCCAACTTCCGGTCCAATGGCCGCCACCAGCGAAATTCACCTCTGGAATTTTTCTGTCACTCCCCACTTCCACCCCGCTGCCGCCGACCGTCCTAAGTGCGTCATCAAAGGGCGCACTGCCGATCTTCCGCACCTCCCGCAAAGTTTAGGTCCAGAAATCTATAATCCCCTGCGCGGTGCCCCCGACAGCTTTTTCTGTTGGTGCACCTTGCTTTCACGCCGTGAGCCACGGCAGCGCAGCGGCCCTTCAAGGGGAGGGCGTACATATTTTCTTTTGTCGGCTGACTACCAGGTCGGGCCGATAATTATGCCCCCGGGTTCGGCTGGGCCGCCAACAGGCAACCTGGCAACCTTGGGTGCCAGGCGGCTGGCCCGGCTGAAACCCTCCCTGCTGGCCCAATGGACCGAGGTTTTTAAATGCCGAAGGCTCTACCCTTTAAGTGAAAGGAAATACTTACCTGGTCTCCGATGGCAGTTGCGATCAACCCGATGCACTGCAGCAGAGTACCAGGACGGAAGAGGCTTAAAAAATCAACTTAGAACATTGCAGAAATGTTTTTACTTACCTCAGCCACCTTGCCATTAAGCATCACCCCCGAAGCGCCCGGCCTCCTGATGAACGTCTTCTGCAGCTGCCAGTGTTTTCACCCAGCGATGCTGTAAGGGGCAGAACCGAAATTCCGGTCCGGGACGATACCGGGACGATACCAGGGCGATGTACACACCAATGACGACACGATCTCCGGGCAAAGGATATCGGAGCGTCTGTCCTACTGCTGCCGCAAACCTCCCGCTGAATTTAGCGGGCGTTGAACATCTCACCACGCCCAGTCAGTAAGTGGTTAGCGCCCCGTTATTGCCTCCTGGAGGCGCTAAGCAGGCCAATTTCTAGGCCCTCAAGTTTTATACAGCTCAAAAGCCAAGTGTAGCTCAGGCCTGGAATGATAGTAGTATTGTGATAGAAAATAGGTGCTGGAGTAGGCCATTCAGCCCTTCGAGCCTGCACCACCATTCAATATGATCATGGCTGATCATGCAACTTCAGTACCCCACTCCTGCCTTCTCTCCATACCCCCTGATCCCTTTAGCCGTAAGGGCCACATTTAACTCCTTTTTGAATATATCCAACGAACAGGACTCAACAACTTTCTGTGGCAGAGAATTCCATAGGTTCACAATTCTCTGGGTGAAAAAGTTTCTCCTCATCTCAGTCTTAGATGGCTTACCCCTTATCCTTAGACTGTGACCCCTGGTTCTGGACTTCCCCAACATCGGGAACATTCTTCCTGCATCTAACCTGTCCAATCCCTTCAGAATTGTATATGTTTCTATGAGATCCCCTCTCATTCTTCTAAATTCCAGTAAATTTCAGCCTAGTAGATCCAGTCTTTCTTATGTCAGTCCTGCCATCCCGGGAATCAGTCAGGTGAACCTTCGCTGCACTCCCTCAATAGCAAGAATGTCCTTCCTCAGATTAGGAGACCAAAACTGCACACAATACACAAGATGTGGTCTTACCAAGGCCCTGTACAACTGCAGCAAGACCTCCCTGCTCCGATACTCAAATCCTCTCGCTATGAAGGCCAACATGCCATTTGCTTTCTTTACTACCTGCATGCCTACTTTCAATGACTGATGTACCATGATATCCAGGTCTTGTTGCACTTCCCCTTTTACTAATCTGTCACCATTCAGATAATAATCTGCCTTTTTGTTTTGCTACCAAAGTGGATAACCTCACGCTTATCCACATTGTACTGCATCTGCCATGCATTTGCCCACTCAGCTAACCTGTCCAAGTCACCCTGCAGCCTCTTAGCATCCTCCTCACAGCTCACACTGCCACCCAGCTTAGTGTCATCTGCAAACTTGGAGATATTACATTCAATTCCTTCATCTAAATCATTAATATATATTGTAAATAGATGGGGTCCCAGCACTGAACCTTGCGGTACCCCACTAGTCACTGCCTGCCATTCTGAAAAGCACCCGTTTATTCCCACTCTTTGCTTCCTGTCTGCCAACCAGTTTTCTATCCACGTCAATACATTAGCCCCAATTTTGCACACTAATCTCTTGTGTGGGACCTTGTCAAAAGCCTTTTGAAAGTCCAAATACACCACATCCATTGGTTCTCCCTTATCCACTCTGCTAGTTACATTCTCAAAAAATTCTAGAAGATTTGTCAAGCATGATTTCCCTTTCATAAATCTATGCTGACTTGGACCGATCCTGTCACTGCTTTCCAAATGCGCTGCTATTACATCTTTAATAATTGATTCCAGCATTTTCCCCACTACCGATGTGAGGCTAACCAGTCTATAATTCCCTGTTTTCTCTCTCCCTCCTTTTTTAAAAAGTAGTGTTACATTAGCTACCCTCCAATCCATAGGAACTGATGCAGAGTCCATGAAATGTTGGAAAATGACCACTAATGCATCTACTATTTCTAGGGCCACTTCCTTAAGTACTCTGGGATGCAGATTTAACGGCCTTCAACCCCATCAATTTCCCTACACTATTTCCTGACTAATAAGGATTTCCCTCAGTTCCCTCAGTTTCTCCTTCTCGCTAGATGCTCGATCCCCTAGTATTTTCGGGAGGTTATTCGTGTCTTCCTTAGTGAAGACAGAATCAAAGTATTTGTTCAATTGGTCTGCCATTTCCTGTTCCCCACTATGAATTCACTTCATTCTGATTGCAAGGGACCTACATTAGTTTTCACAAATCTTTTTCTCTTCACATATCTATAGAAGCTTTTGCAGTCAATTTTTATGTTCACTAACTGTTTGGGCAAATGTGACTCCAGTCTCACGCCATGTACTTGGGTTTTCAGACGAGATAGAAAGGGGGGCCCCATTATTGATTAAATAAACAATTACTGAATTAGGATCATTAGCACCACAATGCTCTTCCACTGATACCCCTTCCACCTGCGCAACTTCATTCCCTAAAACTAAGTCCAGAACCACTCCCTCTCTTGGGCTTGCTACATTCTGGCTAAAAAGTTTTCCTGAATGCATTTTTAGAATTCTGTTCCCTCTATACCTTTCACATTAATTCTATCCCAATTAATTGAAACCCCTACTATGACTGCCCTATTGTTTTTGCACTTCTCAGAAATTTGCCGATATATTTGTTCTTCTATCTCCCTCTGACTGGGGGTCTATTGTACGTTCCCAGCAGTGTGATTGTCCCTGTTTTGCTTTTCAGTTCAATCCATATGGCTTCATTTGAGGATCCTTCTAACTTATCATCCCTCCTCACAGCTGTAATTGTTTAAAGAATCTGTGGAGAGAAACATAGTTGACATTTCGGGTCTGTGACCCTTCGTCAGAACTGGAAAAGTTTGAGATGTAACAGATTCTTAAGGAAGTGCAGGGGCAGTGAAAGGTGGAGGGGAGGAAAGAACAGAAGGGAAGGTCTGATAGGGTGGAAGGCAGGAGAGATTTAATGAACAAAAGGGATGATGGGTAAAAATGAGTTGGTAATGGCACCAGTTAGGAAACAAAAGATGAGTCTAGATGGGGTATGAATGGCAGAATCATGGGAAAGAAAAAAAGGGGAGGGGCTTTGTAAAAAAAAAAAGGGAGGAAAGGTCTGAAATCGTTGAACTCGATGTTGAGCCCAGAAGGCTGTAAAGTAAACAAAAGATGAGGTGCTGTTCCTCTAGCTTGCGTTGATCTTCATTGGAACAGTGTAGGAGGCCGAGGATGAAGAAATCCGAGTGGGAGTGGAGCGTAAAATTAAGTGGCAGGCGACTGGAAGCTCAGGGTCACGCTTACGGACTGAACGAAGGTGTTCTGCAAAGCGGTCATCCAATCTGCGTTTGGTCTCCCCAATGTAGAGGAGACCACATTGTGAGCAGCGAATACAGTATACAGTGATTTAGCCAAAGTGGACTGGAAACAATTACTTGAAGGTAAATCGGTGTCAGAGCAGTGGGAGGCATTTAACGAGGAGATAGTGAGGGTTTAGAGCAAGTATGTTCCCATAAAGAAAAAGGGTGGGATTAACAAATCTAGAGTCCCCTGGATGTCAAGGGCCATACAGGGTAGGATAAAGAAAAAAAAGGAAGCTTATGACAGATACCAAGGACTTAATACTGCAGAAACCCTAGAGGAGTATAGAAAGTGCAAGGGTGAAATTAAAAAGGAAATTAGGAAAGCAAAGAGACGGCAATAAATACATTAAGAACAAGAGGATAACTAAAGACAGATTAGGGCTAATTAGGGAAGATAAAGGTAACCTGTGTGTGGAGGCAGAAGACATGGTTCTTAATGAAGTCGGCGTCTGTTTTCACAGAAGAGAGAGATGATGCAGACATTGCAATCAGGGAGGAGTGTGAAGTATTAGCTGAAATAAACATAGTGAGAGAGTAAGTATTAGGGGGTTTAGCAGCTTTGAAAGTGGATAAATCCCCAGGCCCAGATGAAATGTATCCCAGGCTGTTAAGAGAAGCAAAAGAGAAAATAGCAGAGGCTTTGATCATCATTTTCGAATCCTTTCTGGCTACAGGTGTGGTGCCGGAGGACTGCTAACATTATACCGTTGTTTAAAAAGGGAGACAGTGATAGACCGAATAATTACAGACCCTAACCTCTGAGTTGAGAAAATTATTGGAAAAAATTCTGAGGGACAGGATAAATCAAAATTTAGAAAGACAAGAATTAATCAAGGACAGTCAGCATAGATTTGTTAAGGGAAGGTCGTGTCTGACTAACTTGATTGGATTTTTTGAGGAGGTAACAAGGAGCGTCGATGAGGGCAGTGTGTTTGATGTAATATATATGGATTTTAGTAAGGCTTTTGATAAGGTCCCACATGGCAGACAAGTCATGAAAGTAAAAGCCCATGGGATCCAAGGCAAAGTTGGATCCAAAATTGACTAAGAAGCAGGAAGCAAAGGGTAATGGTTGATGGATATTATGTGACTGGAAGGTTGTATCCAGTGGGGATCCGCAGGGCTCAGTACTAGGTCCCTTGCTTTGTGTGGTATATATCAATAATTTGGACTTGAATGTAGGGCTGATGATTAAGAAGTTTACAGATGATACAAAAATCAGCTGTGTGGTTGATAATGAAGAAGCAAGTTGTAAACTGTAGGAAGATATCAATGGACTGGTCAGGTGGGCAGAACAGCGGCAAATGGAAATCAATCCGGAGAAGTGTGAGGTAATCCATTTGGGGAGGGCTAACAAGTCAAGGGAATACACAATAAATGATAGGACACTGAGAAGTGTAGAGGGACAGAGGGACCTTGGTGTGCATATCCACAGATCCCTGAAAGTAGTAGGACAGGTAGATAAGGTGGTTAAGAGGCATATGGAATACTTGCCTTTATTAGCTGAGGCATAGAATACAAGAGCACGGAGGTTATGCTTGAACTGTGTAAGTCACTGGTTAGGCTGCAGCTAGAGTACTGCGTGCAGTTCTGGTCATCACATTACAGGAAATATGTGATTGCACTCGAGAGGGTATAGAGGAGATTTCTGAGGATGTTGCCTGGTCTGGAGAATTTTAGCTATGAGGAAAGATTGGATAGGCTAAGGTTGTTTTCTTTGGAACAAAGTAGGCTAAGGGGAGACCTAATTGAGGTGTATACAATTATAAGGGGCCTAGATAGAATGGCTAGGAAGGGCCTATTCCCTCTAGCAGAGGGATCAATAACCAGGAGGCATAGATTCAAAGTACTTTGGTAGGAGGTTTAGATGGGATTTGAGGAGAATTTTTTTCACCCAAAGGGTGGTGGGGGTTTGGAACTCACTGCCTGAAAGGGTGGTAGAGGCAGAAATCCTCATAGCATTAAAAAAGTACTTGGATATGAACTTGAAGTGCCGTAACCTACAAGGTTATGGACCAAGAGCTGGAAAGTGAGATTAGGCTGGATAGTTCCTTGTCGGCCGGTGTGGACACGATGGGCTGAATGTCCTCCTTCTGTCCTGTAAATTTCAATAATTCCATGAAGTGCTTTCTGATTAACTGAGTGCTCTCTGATGTGGTCTATCCCACCACTGTTTTCTGAGGTTAAATAAGGATGGGCAATAAATGTGGCCTTGCCAGCACTGTTTACATCTTATAAACCTTAAGGAGCAGAAATTGCTCTGCGCCCTGATAGGTGGCGGTAACCTTTCGGGGCCGGGACTCTTATCGCCCAGCCCAGAAGTCCTGCCCCGGCGTGAAATTGGGCTTGTGCCCCTGAAACAAGGCAGAGTGCTGTCTCAGGCGCTACACCTTGTCGGAGGGACGCTCCTGGGACGGCAACGCGGCACTGTATCAGTGCGTCGTGCTGAATAGGCCAGTGCTTTGTGGAAACTCCGCGTAGCGCTACAATGCCCCTCCCCTTCAGTTAAAGTGGAGTGCCGCTGCGCACTCTGCAGGCACTATGGTGGCTGCCACTGGGCCACCAGTGATGCGCTCAACGGGACCAGCGGCGCGGCACCCAAAAGGGAGTGCCGGGCTGCATGATGGTGGCCCGGTTGAGGCGATGGCCGCCATTGTCGGGCCGACCGAAGAGTTGGCCGACAAAATAAAATGGCGGCCTGGGGCATACACGGCCTCGTCTTTAAGGATCACCCCGGCAGCGGATGTGCGGCAGCTTCGCGCCCCGATTAGCTGTCGTGAACATCTGCTTGCACCAGCCTCGCAGCCCACGTGGAAATTTCCCCCGCGGAGCGCAAAGGGCTCGGCGCACATGGTGATGACATCATTGCCTGTTGCGCGCCGGCCCGGGACGCTGATCGCGGAGCATGGCACTACCTAAAAATCGCCCCCAAAATCTCCGGGGCAATTCCGTCCTCCCGGAGGCGCTAATGGGGCGCAAAAAAGGGGCATTTTCAGCCCCCAAATATCTAAGTTGTACCCTGGGTGTTTATCATCATTTAAAGTGGATATAGCATAAAAGTTTCACACTGCCATGACACTTTGCTACAATCTCAGTGGCTCCATGGTGTGTGCCTCATAGGGAACGGGACATTGCCAGTTCAGGCCTTTGGAGAATATTTATTACTGTGCTTTTTAAGGGTGCAGCACTCGGCATTCCTGGGCCAGGATACTTTTACTCTTGATTGTTTTGGAACCCTGTCAAGAATGCTGTAATCAATCTGGCTATCGGCAGAGCTGGAAGGTTTTCGTCAGTGAATTCTCTGCTGCTCGACTTGCTCATGGTTTTTATCCCATTCTAAAAACACAGGGCTAGAACCTCCACTTTTTTTGCATGCTTAACGCCCACTTTACCGCTGAGATGACATATAACACCCATATATTGACAATTTTGGCACAAAATGAAAACTGGCGGGCATTTTTCAGAAACTTGTCACCGAGCGTTATTTGCCCCATGAGCTTAAAGTGATAAAAAAATATTACCGCCCGCCTACTTTTTTTTGGGCGGAATCAGCAGAATGGGCGATTTCAATGCCCTTAATATCGCCCAGCATTACTTTTCGCACGGATTTAATGCTGAGATTCAATATTAATGCCCGCCTACTTTTTTTTGTCGTAAAGAGCATATTTGCCGAAACTAGCGGCCATGGAGATTGCCCACCGTTAATTTAACCACCTCGCGCACACATCGCAATATCGCTCACCCAAAAAACCGCCCAGAAAAAGTGGAACTAACCAGAACGAATCACAGCGTTATGGACGCCATGTTCCAGATCACATGTCTCATCCTTTAAAAGGCTGCTGCGCTTCAACCTCGGTGATGTTTGGATGTACTCCGCAGGTTGTTGAAGTTGATGTCAACATCTGTAAAAACATCTGGACCATACTGTGACCGCTTGGAATTGAAGAGGTGTCTTTGTCGGGACATTCCTTGTTTGTGACAAATCGGTGGAAAACAGAGAACTACTGCAATGGGGCCTGTCCTTTCTCACCCTCTCTTGCAGCAGACTCGACATCGCCGAAGGAACGCTCCACTGCATTATGTGCCCAATGTAAGACGTGAAAGACAGATGAGGAAGACCAGATGTTACACGCCCCCACAAGTACAAGGAGAAGTATTCTTGCCTCGACTTGCCCAACACCACCTGCCTTCAGAGACTACGCTTCCACAAAGAGATTATCAATGAAGTATGCCAGCACCATTAGTATTGCACTGTCCGTCGAGGTCAAAGTCACCGTGGCACTGTCGTTCTACGCCTCCAGTTCTTTTCAGACCACAGCTGGAGACATTTGCGGACTTTCTCAGTATGCCACACGTCGCTGCATTAGACAGGTCACTTAAGCCCTATACGCACGCAGGAAGGACTTGATCAGCTTCCCTATGGCCAGGGAGGCACAGAGTGCGAGGGCACTAGGATTCTCCAGAATTGCAAACTTCCCCAAGGTGCAGGGAGCAATAGACTGTATGCACATCGCGATGTGGGTACCTTTTCAGGATGCAGAGGTTTTCAGGAACCGCAATGGATTCCACTCTCTGAATCCAACTGGTTGTCAACCACCAGCAAATTATACTGGCAGCGAATGCTCATTTTCCGGGCAGCATCCATGATGCTCACATCCTGCGTGAGAGCACTGTATCTGACTTGTTTAACAGTGAGCCACAAGGTCAATGTTGGATGCTTGGTGACAGAGGATATGGCCTTGCCATCTGGCTGATGCCCCCTCTGCATGACACCCACACCGAGGCTGAGAGGTGATACAACGAGAGCCACAGAGCAACTCGCAATATCGTGGAGAAAACCATTGGAGTGCTGAAGCAGTGCTTTAGATGCCTGGACCACTCAGGAGGCGAGCTCCAATACTACCCTGAGCAGGTAGCTCAATTCGTGGTGGTGTGCTCCATGCTGCACAACTTGGCTATCAGGAGGGGACAAGAATTTCCTGATGAGTCTGACAGTCCACCTCACCAGAGAGAGGAAGAGGAGGATGAGGAGTCGGACGCTGACATCGGCCCAGCCAATCAGGCTGATGCTGAAGCCATGTCCCCCGCCCCCCTGTAGATCGCATGAAAGGGTCCATGGTGACATGATAGCTGCAAGAGCCTTATGTCAGGAGCTCATCAATGATCGCTTTGCCTGAAAGAACTTTGGTGTTATTTACAAGGCTGATACACCGCTGGGTGTGCAGGTCATACATCAATAGTGGGCATCACCTTGGTGACAGTTAAAGTTTAAGTTGATTGAGTGAAGTGTGGTCATACCCTTTGATGTAAAGGAATCACCAGCGTGTAATGGTGCAGCTATTGAGCCAATGCGCTGCAAGGTTTTGTTAAATAAAGAACATTAAAACCGAAAATTAAACCGAATATTTCTGTACAAACCAACACTCCCCCCCCCCCCCCCCCACACCCCCTCCTCACCTCTACCCCTTCCCCTCCTGACTCCAAGCCGCCTGGCTGAGGAGGTCCTCAGGAAATGCTTCATTGGCAGGGGGGATTGACGACCGCGACATTGCTTGGACGGATACGGGAGAGGACCGTCCCAAGGTGGGAACGTGCTCCAAGCCAGAAGCAAGATGTTGCTGCTGGCTTTCCTTTGGTCGGCAATGGGGGTGCGTCACCTTGGGGTGCAGTGCCATGCTCCGGGACCACTGGAAGCCCTCTGCCAAACGTGTTCTGGCTCCCAGCTCCAGGGCCTCCTCCATCCCTTCCATGTTATATATTATATTATTTGTTGAACAAAAACTCAATGCCAACTATGTTCTTGGTGCTTAGTAGGCTTTTTGTTACTGGTGAATCTCCGTCGTGCCTCCCACAACAGCAAGACAAGCATACACCACACCCACATACACCTTCAGTCCCTCTCAGCTCCCTCTCTCTCTGTCGTCTCTTCTGCACATGTCATGATGACCCTTGACCTCCTGAATAGCGGGAATCGTGTGTTGCCATGCCGTTGCTAAGGATGGCCACACTTTACGGCAGAAGGTCAAAAAAATTTACGTGACCGCCCATTTGATATCGCTCGTGGTAACTGCCATTTTCAAAAATGTAAACTAGGTGTTTTGAGAATGGGCGAGAAGCCGGCGATCTGAAAACCCTTTTTTTAACGCCCATGCTGGAAATAATGCCATTTAGGGGCGATAAACACAAAAGTGGAGATTCTAGCCCACAGTTTTTATCCCATTCTAAGTTTCGCATTTCTCAGTTGCATTTCCAGCTCCTCCTCAGTTTTCAAGAGTTAAAAAAACTCCCTTTCCTTTCACTTGTCAGTGTTCTGTTATGTACATCAAAACATTCCTTTATTATCTATTTCAGTTGACTCTGGCTAGCTTCTCACTGAGGGTGTGTTCCACTTATCATTATCATTTAGGAATATCATTTAGCGTTTGCTATTATTTTGAATGACTAGCAAGGCCCTTCCCTCGCTCCAGAAATTGTTTCCTTTGGAAAAAATAATAGCTAATTTTTCTTCAATATATTTTGTGTTCAGTTTAGAACACGTGGACATACATATCAGTGTTGACATCACAGACGCCTCCTTTCGATGACTGCCTTCCTCCTCTGACCTATTCCCTCTGCTCATTTTATCTGCCCCGCCAATGGCAAGTGAGAGGAACTAATGAATTATTTTCATCACAAAGTTTAAAACTATCTGCTTACGTTCCTATCTGCACCCAACAACCCCCAGAGTCTTGGCCCGTCCGCATAAAGAATCATAGCATCATAGAAACTTACAGCTCAGAAGAAGATCATTCGGCCTGTCGTGCCAATGCTGTCACTTTGAAAGAGCCGTCAGGCTAAGTCCCACAATCCCGCTATTTGTCTGTAACATTGCAAGTTCCTCAGCCTCATGTACCTATCCGAATCACTTTTAAAATGATTTATGGAATTAGCTTCCGATTTTCTGGTAGTGCATTCCAGATCCTGACAATTCTGAGTGAAAACATTTCTCCTCATCTTCCCTCTAGATTTTTGCCAATGATTTTGAATCTATGACCTCTGGTATTGATCCATTTACCAGAGGGAATAATTTTGCTCTATCTACTCTATCAAAGCATCATCATGAAAACCTGCATTAGGTCACCTATTAACCTTCTCTGTTCCAAGGAGAACGGTCCTAACTGTTGTGTATCTGTAAAGCATGCACTCCCATGTTCCGCCACCAGGGAGCGCATCCCCTGAAGTCCCAAGGGATCCCAGCATCCCTTGGGAGCACTGTATATAAACCGGCCCCTAAGGCCTGCTCCTCACTCTGGAGTGTCTTAATAAAGACTGAGGTCACTGTTACTTTAACCTCCCTGTGTGCAGTCTCATTCGGAACACAATACTAACTTTTCCAGCTTCTCCTCGTATTACTCTGACGCTTCTCCCCCATCTCCTTCTCTGTCTCACTGAGCTTGTCCACTCCCTATCTCCTGCAATCTCGGGACCTAGCTCCTCACTACATAGCCACTTCTAAACTACACAGAGCTCACTGACCTTCATGGAAGCATAGATTTACCACATAGCAGAAGGCCCAACAAGACGGTGCCAGCCAAAAAAGGGATATACAGCCTAATCCCACTTTCCAGCTCTTGCACCGTAGCTTTGTAGGTTACGGCATTTCAAATGCATAGCAAAGTACTTTTTAATTGCAATGAGGGTTTCTGCCTCTATCACCCTTTCAGGCAGTGGGTTCCAGACCCTCGTCAGCCTCTGGGTGAAAAAAGTTCTCCTCTGGCTGGGGAGTCTAGAACCAGGCGTCACAGTCTCAGAATAATGGGTCGGCCATTTAGGACTGAGATGGGGAGAAACTTCTTCACTTAGAGGGTGGTGAATCTTTGGAATTCTCCACTTGTGAGGGCTGTGGAGACTATCCTTAATTGTATTTAAGACAGCGATTGATAGATTTTTGGATATTAAGGGAATCAAGGGATATGGGAATAATGCAGGAAAATGGATTTGAGGTAGAAGTTCAGCCATGATCTTATTGAATGGCATTGCAGGCTCGAGGGGCCGAATGGCCTACTCCTGCTCCTAATTCTTATGTTCAACTCCCCTCTAATTCTTCGAGCAATTACTTAAAATCTATGTCTCCTAGTTATTGACATTTCTACTAAGAGAAATAGGTCCTACCTATCCACTATCTAAGCCCCTCATAATTTTATACACCATCTCTGTTCTTAAAAAAAACCCCCAGCCTATCCAATCTTTCCTTGTAGCTAAAATTCTCCAGTCCTGGCAACATCCTCGTAAATCTCCTCTATATCGTCTCTAGTGCAATCACATATTTCCTGTAATGTGACCAGAACTGTACCCAATACTCTAGCTGTGGCCTAACTAGTATTTTATACAGCTCAAGCATAACCTTCCTGCTCTTACATTCTATGCTTTGGCCAATAAAGGATAGTATCCTGTATACTTTCTGAACCATCTTATCTACCTGTCCTGCTTTTTAAAAAAAATTGTTACGGGATGTGTGCGTTGCAGGTAAGGCCATCCATAATTCCCTTAATTGCTACCTTCAGGGATCTGTGGACATGCACTCCAAGTTTCTCTGTTCCTCTACACTTCTCAGTATCTGATGTCAATAGCTCCCTTTAATTGAGCTCTCTGTCCTTTAAAACTTCTTTTTTGCCCCCTCCACACGCTTGACCCCTCTTGCATCCCTTCTCTCTGCATCTTTGATGGCAGCCTTCAGCCATCTTGGGTCTTACACTTCCTCTGGAACTTACTCTTCAAATGCCTCCACATTATCATGGGCCTCTGCCACAAACTTATATCCTTTGCCATCAGTTCCTTCCCCGTATGACCATTGTCTCAGGCTCACCCAAACTGTTTGCAACCCTTGTAACCAAGCACTGGAACTCCCAACCCTAAACCTCTCTGCCTCTCTATCACTCTTTCCTCCTTTATGGAAGATGAAAGATGGGAGGCCAGCCAGGAGAGCACTGGAATTGTTGACTTTTCATCCAGTTGTCTGTTGAAACCTATTTATAAACATAAACTTTCCCAGAGTATGTTAGTGGTGAGTGCATTTCACCCAATCATGTGCATGTTACCAATACGTGTTGCTGGTCGGGGGGAGGTATCTTAACTCTGCCAGAAAACTTCAGTGGCATTCCTTGAAGACCACCTACTTCTACTTCCATAACATCAGCCATCTCTGTCTGTGCCTCAGCCCACCTGCGGCTGAAATCCAACATTTCCAATGCTCTCCTGGTCAGCATCCCATCTTCGACTTTTAACTTAAACTTTACCTCATCCAAAACTCTGTCGCCCCAACCTATCTCAGTAACCTCCTCCAGCCCTGCAACCCTCCGAGAACTCTGCGCGTTGTTGTTGATGACGTGTTCCAGCAGTGCCAAACCAGCAGGGGTGGCCCCCAATGCATCCATGATCTTGGTGAAGCAGTATAAGTTATTTGTTCGACCATTTTGGTTCTGGTAATCATTACTCTGTTTTTTGCAGAATGAGGTGAGGATCAAGTTTGAGCATGAAGGCGAAAAAAGGCAAGTTATATTTAGTATGACTTTGACTAGATTTCGATATGTAATGACTTATTAGTTTTGGCTTTCTGAATGGAAACTTGTAAACGTAAATCAATTCACAAAATGATGTAAGGAATCAATTAAAAAAAATGCTTCCTCTAATGACAATGCATAATCTTGCCCGGTGTGGTATGGACAACACACCTGCAAGCTCCAAGACTGAGTTGGTTAATTTCAACTGGAGTAGCACTGGGGGTGCTGCAATTCACCGCAGTATCTCTCTGCTGGGCCGAGGGGACGGGAGGATGCAATGGAGGTCGATGGGGGAAGGAATAAATCTGGTTTTACACAACTGATCACTGAGCAGAGCTCCCTGCTGGAAAGGATTTATATGCGTGTGAATGTTCGGTGACGACAGAATTGGCTTTGCCAGTAATTTCCTCAACCATCGCAACAAGTACTATCCATCCATCACCCTTGTGCTCGCTGCCCTACATTGGCTCCCGATCCAGATTTACTAGCGATCCAAACACTTGATTAATCTGTAGTTATGCTCTCTCTGTAGAATCAGTACAGTCTGGTGAGAAGGATCAGAGTTCAGAAATAGGGGAATTCCATTCTATAAAAAAACCAGGCCTTGAGAAAACCCTGCAAACATTCACTTTATTGGCTCATATTAGGAAGAATGACTACTTGACCAAGATCTCGAGGGTGACTACTGTTTGAGACACCAGAAGGGGAAGGGAGGGAGAATGTTGATGGACCTTAAAGCTATTTTGGGTTCTCAAAAACTGCTGTGAGGTTCTTGTTTCCTCATTAAGGAATTGCAAGGAATTGTAATCATTTATATAATTTGAGGATTTCTTTTTTTTTTAAAAAGGATCATGCAGTTCCCTCGACCAGTAAAGTTGAAAGATATGCTACAAAAGGTCAATGATGCCTTTGGACAGCAAATAGAGTTACACTTTATTATCAATGAGGTACATTTTTCTAATAATCTGCTGCTTAATTTGTTAGTTATTAGCTTTCTGCACAATGTGCGTAGTGTATGTGCAGTCACTGGTGAAACTATCGCACCGGATGGTCAGGAATGCTCCAACCAACATTTAGCAACAGCCAGTTTGTCAATATTTACTTTACTACTTGGCTCCTTTTGAATTCCTGGCTCCCTTGTCTTTCCCACGTTGCTATGCAGTCTTCCTATACTTCTGCTCCAATGCTACAGGAATGGGAGGGAAAAGAAAATGGTGGCAGAGGTAAGGAAGAGAAGGGAAACGAAGGAGAGAGAGAAACATGAATAATGGAGAGATAAAATTGAGAGCGCGAATGAAAGAAAAGTGGAGAAGGCGAGCAAGAAGCACAGGCAGGGTGGGCCAAATGACTTCCTTCAGAGCTGTATGATTTCTATGATTTGATGATTCTATAAGTGAAGGAGGAGATGCATTTGTTTTTCAGACTGGCCATTACTTTGGCGATAGAGGTGTGACTGGATGAGTTTCTTGATGGACCCAGTGTGAAAGAGTTTGAGAACTAATGATTCAGATAATTTATTGATGAGAATAACAATTGGTGTGGTGAGCATTGTGTGAGTCCGGCCTATGGTGTTCCTACTATCACTTTTGTCAGACATTGAGCATGGTTGGGGGGTGGGGGGGGGGCGGGGTTGGGATGGGGGGGTTATAAGTAGAGTCATGGGCGATGCCCAAGACCATGGTCGAAGTGGTAGGTTTTGAGTAGCTTTTGAAGGTGGGCTGTGCTGTAACATGATGGAAGAGCTCAAGTATAAATTGTAGAGTGCAAATATGCAATAGCTGAGGGCTGTGCCTTGGATGGTGAAACAAAAATTGAGAGCAGGCTGACCGGACGCGTGAGGAGAGTGTAAGGTGTAGGGATGGAAGAGGTTGAAAGACATGGTGGGGGTGAATGGCTTGTAAATGAAAATGAGGATTGTGAAATCATTGCAGTGGGAGTCGGAGAACCAGTGGTGATAAACAAAGATAAGGCTGATAAGTGAGCGGGCCTCAGTACACGATAGGATCCAAGTAGTGTAATTCTTGTTGAGTTCAGGTTTGTGTAAGATGAAACTCAGTAAGGTATATGCTGGGGAAGTCAGGCCTGGAGAGTTTTTAGTTGGGAGTAACTATTTGTACTGCTTTTTTTCTGCGCATGCGTCTGTCAAGCTCCCCCCCCCCCCCACGCCTCCCGCCCAAACCTGAAGTGCGGCCCCGCTCTTATTCCACACGGCCGAGAGCGCCGGCGGGGGGGTAAGGTCATGCACTTGCGCTGGTGTAAGGAGGGATTTTGGATGGGGGAGGGATGCACTTACACTGGGATAAGGCACTTCGGTTGGGGGAGGCACTTTGGCTGGCCCTTGCTGTCTTCTGGGGAGCTCTGTCCTCTGTCGCTTCAGGAAGTCAAAGTGGATCAAGTTACAATTTTCAAAGTCAGTGAGACCTTGGGATGGGCAGTTCCAGTTACACATAGACACATAGAAACATTCCAGTGAAACATCAGGGTATGGTTTATCCTCCAAGGGGACCAATCATAGTCAAAGGGTGGAGCATGGCAGCCATTTTCACAGTACAAATAAGCGCGTCCTTTTTCGTTATGCACTAATCTGTACATTCTCTGAACTTTGTGTGTGTGTGTGTTTATAAATTACCATACAGCTTTGCACTCCATTACGATGCCAGAATGAATTGGACAAAGCAGTTGAGCACTTGGACCTCAATTCTAGTATGAAAAGCCTGAGGATTTCAGTTATGCCTCGAAAAAACAGCCATGTGAGTTACCTTGTGTAATAAATACATTTACCTATATTTTTCGAGTCTAAGCTATTTGTTAGGTTTTGGCTGATAAACTCTTCATACAAGTCAGGCAGGTGGCAATGGAAGCATTGGAGTAGTGTGAACATTGAAAGATAAGTTTGGATGAACAAGGAAATTTGGCTACTTTTGATCTCGTTCTTCCAGAATACCAATGCTACTATAACAACCTTTAAAACCCATTACAACCCTACCATCTTGCTATTACATGCACTAGCTGTTTCTTAAACAAGTCCAATGACCTGATCACAACCACTCTTCCTGGCAACTTGTAGATCACCTTTTGTGTCAAGAAAGACTTCCCGATGTCTGTTCTAAACTTGTCCTTTATAACCCTGTACCTCTCACCTCTTGTCCTGCATATTTGAAGATGTTGCCCTGGGTTTACTTTCTGTATCCGATTAAGTATCTTGCATGCCTCTATAATCTCCACTCCAAGGCATCTCTTTCTGAGGCTGATGCTTGTAACATCATTACTCCAACACAGGGTCAGCCTCGTTGCTGTCTTCTCCTCTGCCTCTAGGTCCTGGTTGGCCCTAAACTGTGAAGCATGCAGGGAAGGGTAAAATTCCTGATTTCCATCACTGCATTGCAAGCATGGGCCACATCTATAACTGGAAATTCTTCTGAGCCTAGCAATTAATATGCTTGAGCTCTGGATTAGCTTGACTTTGGAATGAAATATGAGTTCAGCTTGCAGTTGGCAAGGTCATGTCATAAAAACATAAGAATTAGGAGCAGGAGTAGGACATGTTGTGAATGCATGCTTTCCTATGGCAGATAATTAAAGAGTCCTGATGCATGATTTACAACATCCAAAATCACATATTCAGATATTTACTAGAACCAACAATCTCCCCTGTTTTGGTTGTTGATACTGCTTTCTAGTACTGTATGACTCAGTAATTCCTCTCAACCAGCACCCTACATTATTGCTGTACAATATACCTAGTGATGCTAATTCAACTCCCTTACGCTGTTAGGTTCAGTAACTATTCTTAACCAGCGCTCTGTATTAATGATTCTGCAATAGTTTACACAGGATTACATAGGATATATGGCACAGAAACAGACCATTCGACCCAACCAGTCCATGTCGGTGTTTATGCTCCACTCGAGCCGTCTCCCGTCTTTCCTCATCTAAATCTATCAACATAACCCTATATTCCCTTCTCCCTCATATGCCTCCCCTTAAATGTATCTATACTATTCGCTTCAACCACTCCCAATGGCAGCAAGTTCCACATTCTCACCACTCTTTGGGTAAAGAATTTTCTTCTGAATTCCCTATTGGATTTCTTGGTGACAATCTTATATTGATGGCCTCTAGTTATGCTTTTCCCCACTAGTGGAAACATTCTCTCTTTATCCACTCTATTAAAACTTTTCATAATTTTAAAGACCCCTCAGCCTTTTATCAAGAGAAAATAGATCCATCCTATTTATCCTTCCTCATATGTATACCCTCGCATTTCTGGTATCATCCTAGTAAATCTTCTCTGCACCCTCTCCAGTACCTCTATATCCTTTTTATAACATGGCGACCAAATCTGTACGCAGTGTGATCTAACCAAGGTTCGATACAGGTTTAGCATAACTTCCCTACTTTTCAATTCTATACCTCTAGAAATAAACCCTAGTGCTTGGTTTGCTTGTTTTACGGCCTTGCTAACCTGTGTCACAACTTTTAGTGATTTGTACTCCGAGATCCCTTTGTTCCTCTACCCCACCTAGTCTCGCACCCTCCAAGTAATAAGTAACCTCCCTATTCTTCCTAGTAAAATGTCATTCCTCACATTTATCTGTGTTGAATTTCGTTTGCCAATTATATGCCCATTCTGTAAGTTTGTTAATGTTCTCCTGTTTGTCGCAGTTCTCCTCAGTATTGATTATTGCCCCCAATTTGGTGTCATCCGCAAATTTAGAAATTGTGGTTTTGATTCCAAAGTCTAAATCGTTAATATAAATTGTGAACAGTGGTCCCAGCACTGATCCTTGTGCAACACCACTACCCACCGTCTGCCACTGTGAATAGCTACCTTTTACCCCTACTTTTTGTTTTCTGTCTTGAAGCCAGCTAACACCATTCTGTTACTTGTCCCCTGACTCCACATTCACCGACCTTGTTCATCTGTCTATTATGGGGTACCTTATGGAAGGCCTTTTGAAAATCTAGATAAATTACAGCTACTGCATTACCATTGTCTACTGTCTGTTACCTCTTCAAAAAATTCTATGAGGTTCGCCAAGCAAGACTTTCCCTTTTGAAAACCATGTTAACTATCATTATTACATTTTTGGTTTCTAGATGTTCTATTTTCTCCTTTAGTAGGGAATCCATTATTTTTCCGACTACCGATGTTAAGCCAACTGGTCTATAAATCCCTGGACATGTTCTATCCCCCTTAAATATTGGTATTACGTTCTATTGATGTTATTCAGTGTGGGGTTCAGCCAGTGCCCTATGTTACTGGCTATATCGGACTTGACAATCCAGTTGCTTCATACAGTCAGAATGAATGATTCCTCTCAGTCAGCACCCAGTCACTGACTACACTCCTCTTGTTAATCCAGCTCCATCACACTGTCAGGCTCTGTAATTCCTCGCAGCCAATGTTATTGATTGTATCTCTCCTGGTGTTAATCCAGCTCCCTCACACCGTTAGGCTCAGTAATTTCATTCCTTTTGCTTCCCGTGATCCAATCAGTAGCTACGGTTTAAACAAATAGTCAAACCAAATAGAGAGAAAGAAGAAATTAGAAGTCAAATGTCTAAGTGAGTTGTTTTGTAAACAGGTTAGTAAAAATAAACACAGTGCTGCAAACCCTGTGCCTCCAAGCACAAATTAACAATTGTCACGTTGCTCCTGAAATCTGCAAATGTGGAATTATGTACAACAGCAAAGTACAACAGCATCAGCTTTATGCCAAAAACATTTAAGTTAAAAACGAGAACAGAAAGTGCTGGAGATAGGCAGCGTTTCTGTCAGTATGTAAGAGGGAAAGGACATAGATCCTTCATCAGAACACAAGCTTTTTCACTCAAAATGTTAACCTAACTTTGTCTCTCAGATGCTGATAGGCTTACTCAGCATTTTCTGTATACTCAGATTTCCAGCATGGGCATTTTGTTATTAGTTGCTCAATTCTGCTGCTTAAACAATTTATTATTTATGTTATTTCTATGTGATTCTGACAGGTGAACTGTAAAACCACAGAGAAGCTTCCTGAAATTAGAATGTCTAAGTCTATGGGAGACTTGTTGGGATCGTTGTATCAGGGGAATGAGCGACATCGGAAACTGTCGACAGGTGAGGCAGCTGGTACAACCTTGATAAGTAAAATAACCAGCGAAGGTATGAGCTTGTTAGGCCCCCATGTGGCTCTCCGGATTTATCCAGTGAATGGCTGACCAAGAAGGACCCAAGATTAGCTGATCTCTGCCTGAGCAGCAGTGGTAGAAGGTGCTACAATAGGGAAAGGGAAATCAGGTAGGGTTCTCAGTTGGAAGCGTGCGTTTGTGGACAGTATTGGGCTGAGCTTTGATTTTTCCCCCCACTGCCCAATGGTGGAATGGCCTGCTCCCACTTGAATAATGGCCACTTACAAGAGGGTGTGCAGTCACTGTGGAACCTTACTCCAGCAAGGGGTTAACATTTTCAAAGGCTTGTGTCCCCACTGCTCTGCTCCTTGTCCAGTTTTTCCCTTGACTGTGAGTGCGGATATGCAACCTACTCCTGGGCCTATTTGTAAAATCCAGTTTGAAACCGCAGGTATAAATGAGTAAGCGTCTTGGGACGTTTTACTACTTTACAGACGCTATATAAATGCAAGTTGTTGTTCCAGGGAAGACCAGTGATGTTTTCTTAGTTGTGGTTTGTCCTCCCTTACCCCAGTTGAATGTCAGAGATTTGAGAATTCAGTAGAATGGAATCAAATCCATTGTCACCATTGCACAGCGTCCTGTACTGAGTAGGAGTTGTGTACAGACCTCCAAACAGTAATAGGGATGTTGGGGAGGGCATCAAACAGGAAATTAGGGGTGCATGCAATAAAGGTGTAGCAGTTATAATGGATGACTTTAATATGCACATAGATTGGGCTAGCCAAACTGGAAGCAATACGATGGAGGAGGATTTCCTGGAGTGCATAAGGGATGGTTTTCTAGACCAATATGTTGAGGAACCAACTAGGGGGGAGGCCATCTTAGACTGGGTGTTGTGTAACGAGAGAGGATTAATTAGCAATCTCATTGTGCGAGGCCCCTTGGGGAAGAGTGACCATAATATGGTGGAATTCTGCATTGGGATGGAGAATGAAACAGTAAATTCAGAGACCATGGTCCAGAACTTAAAGAAGGGTAACTTTGAAGTTATGAGGCGTGAATTGGCTAGGATAGATTGGCGAATGATACTTAGGGGGTTGACTGTGGATGGGCAATGGCAGACATTTAGAGACCGCATGGATGAATTACAACAATTGTACATTCCTGTCTGGCGTAAAAATAAAAAAGGGAAGGTGGCTCAACCGTGGCTATCAAGGGAAATCAGGGATAGTATTAAAGCCAAGGAAGTGGCATACAAATTGGCCAGAAATAGCAGCGAACCTGGGGACTGGGAGAAATTTAGAACTCAGCAGAGGAGGACAAAGGGTTTGATTAGGGCAGGGAAAATGGAGTACGAGAAGAAGCTTGCAGGGAACATTAAGGCGGATTGCAAAAGTTTCTATAGGTATGTAAAGAGAAAAAGGTTAGTAAAGACAAACGTAGGTCCCCTGCAGTCAGAATCAGGGGAAGTCATAACGGGGAAAAAAGAAATGGCAGACCAATTGAACAAGTACTTTGGTTCGGTATTCACTAAGGAGGATACAAACAACCTTCCGGATATAAAAGGGGTCAGAGGGTCTAGTAAGGAGGGGGAACTGAGGGAAATCTTTATTAGTCGGGAAATTGTGTTGGGGAAATTGATGGGATTGAAGGCCGATAAATCCCCAGGGCCTGATGGACTGCATCCCAGAGTACTTAAGGAGGTGGCCTTGGAAATAGCGGATGCATTGACAGTCATTTTCCAACATTCCATTGACTCTGGATCAGTTCCTATGGAGTGGAGGGTAGCCAATGTAACCCCACTTTTTAAAAAAGGAGGGAGAGAGAAAACAGGGAATTATAGACCGGTCAGCCTGACCTCAGTAGTGGGTAAAATGATGGAATCAATTATTAAGGATGTCATAGCAGTGCATCTGGAAAATGGTGACATGATAGGTCCAAGTCAGCATGGATTTGTGAAAGGGAAATCATGCTTGACAAATCTTCTGGAATTTTTTGAGGATGTTTCCAGTAAAGTGGACAAAGGAGAACCAGTTGATGTGGTATATTTGGACTTTCAGAAGACTTTCGACAAGGTCCCACACAAGAGATTAATGTGCAAAGTTAAAGCACATGGGATTGGGGGTAGTGTGCTGACGTGGATTGAGAACTGGTTGTCAGACAGGAAGCAAACGGGTACTTTTCAGAATGGCAGGCAGTGACTAGTGGGGTGCCGCAAGGTTCTGTGCTGGGGCCCCAGCTGTTTACATTGTACATTAATGATTTAGACGAGGGGATTAAATGCAGTATCTCCAAATTTGCGGATGACACTAAGTTGGGTGGAAGTGTGAGCTGCGAGGAGGATGCTATTAGGCTGCAGAGTGACTTGGATAGGTTAGGTGAGTGGGCAAATGCATGGCAGATGAACAGAGAGACAGACTATTATCTGAATGGTGACAGATTAGGAAAAGGGAAGGTGCAACGAGACCTGGGTGTCATGGTACATCAGTCATTGAAGGTTAGCATGCAGGTACAGCAGGCGGTTAAGAAAGCAAATAGCATGTTGGCCTTCATAGCGAGGGGATTTGAATACAGGGGCAGGGAGGTGTTGCTACAGTTGTACAGGGTCTTGGTGAGGCCACACCTGGAGTATTGTGTACAGTTTTGGTCTCCTATCTTGAGGAAGGACATTCTTGCTATTGAGGGAGTGCAGCGAAGATTCACCAGACTGATTCCCGGGATGGCGGTAATGACCTATCAAGAAAGACTGGATCAACTGGGCTTGTATTCACTGAAGTTCAGAAGAATGAGAGGGGACCTCATGGAAACGTTTAAAATTCTGACGGGTTTAGACAGGTTAGATGCAGGAAGAATGTTCCCAATGTTGGGGAAGTCCAGAACCAGGGGTCACAGTCTGAGGATAAGGGGTAAGCCATTTAGGACCGAGATGAGGAGAAACTTCTTCACCCAGAGAGTGGTGAACCTGTGGAATTCTCTACCACAGAAAGTAGTTGAGGCCAATTCACTAAATATATTCAAAAGGGAGTTAGATGAAGTCCTTACTATTCGGGGGATCAAGGGTTATGGCGAGAAATCAGGAAGGGGGTACTGAAGTTTCATGTTCAGCCATGAACTCATTGAATGGCGGTGCAGGCTAGAAGGGCTGAATGGCCTGCTCCTGCACCTATTTTCTATGTTTCTATGTTTCTATGGGCAGCTCCACTGTTCTCAGCCCCTTTTTCTTTAACATTATTATTTTTTTCAGTCTCATCCTGTCTCATCCAGAATTTTGTTGGCCAAGTCCTATATGGCACTAACTCTCATGTACCCAGCAACCCTGTCCTCGCCAACTCCTTAACCCTGAATGTCATTGTTTTTAACTCCCTTCATTTCCTTGCCACACACTATTTCTGCAGCCTTCCCCAGCTCAAGTCCTTTGCTCTGGTCTTCTGTGACCTTTCTGCCTCAACCCCGCTCCAGCGTTGGTTATCAATGCCTCTGCACTGTGGAACTCCGTTCGTCACAGCTCTCACCGCTTTCAAAAATCTCCTCAAAATAAATCTCTTCAACTGCACTTTCTGTGACATCCCCTGACCCTTCTACTTGGTGTCCACTTCCTATCTGTAAAGCACTAAGGGGCATTTGTTACATTAAAAGGACTACATGAATGCAAGATGTTGCAGTTGTAGTTATTGAAGACCCCAGAATTTTGGCTCCTAGGTCACTACTCTAATACCTTGTCCAAGTATTCATTCTGTGTGTGTGAGCCCAAACAGTGAGTGTTGATAGGCTATTTGGCTAGGGAAGGTATTGTATTAGAGTTCAGTCCTGTCCTCAACTGATGTTCACAGACATCCACATTTTCTAGCAAGAGACATTGGATAGCGACCAGGAGCAAGAAAAGTGTCTGTTTACTTTTTTTATTTTCCCCTCATAGCCCAGAGTCAGAGGTTAATTGTAGCATCCCCTACCACCTCTCCCCGCCCCTCAACTGTTGGGCTGGCTGAGATCAACAAACTCAGCATCGAGCAGGCATTGAAGCCTGGGTCTTCTGATGTGTATTGTTCATTCCCAAAATGCACAGTGTCCCTGAAAATTTGCAAGGGCAGGGTCTCAGCAATTGCAGAGCTCCACCATTGACCCCATCAAAATTTATAGGGGTTCAGGCGGAGTGGGTCTTCGATGCTGTGTGGGTGCAATTACAAAAACTCCCCACTTGGCAAAGATTGCAGAAAAATGCTGTAACTTGGGAGTCTTGGGGTGGGGAGGGATGGCTGGGGGGAGATGGGAGTATAGTAATTTAAAAAAAATGGTAAGCCATCTCTGGCTTGCCCGCCCACCCTCCTCACCTGAAGGGGCCCACTTGTGCCCTTCTGGAAGCTGGTGCATCTCATCTCACTTGGCATCTGGTCTAAATGTAATGCCGAATCCCACTGAGGCTGAGGAAGCAGGAACTCCCAGTATGACAAGCCTCCAGCCTTGACTCTAATCCTTTCACAGCAGTGACCTTGTTTGGAGAGGGGGTTCAGGAGCTACTATAAACTTCCGTGTAGGCTGGAATCCCGTGTATCTGGGTCTGGACGGCGTTTCAGATGGTTCCACTGGATCCTTCCGGAGTTACGGCAGAAACCTGCCAATCCGAGTAGATTTACCCAGGAAGTTGTTGGGGAGCTGTGACATTCATTACTTTTGTTTGGAGCTTATTTTGTGCGAGAGTCAGGTTTAAATTAATGGGTTTACCCTCAAAGATGGATATTTCCGTCTACAGCCAAAGGCAGATTTTTTGTTATCAGAAGACTGACTCCAGTTCGTTTTTGTTAATCACATGCTTCCTGCAACATTGGCAGCTTAGGTAACTTCCTCTACTAGTTCCCACAAAGATTTGTGTATGTCAGTCAGTCTGATAACAGTCTTGACAAGTGGGGGGTTATTGCAGATGCACCCACTGGCTTTTGTGAGTGCAGAGTGCACAGTTTAACTCTTACAGAAGATAATTTTATTATTTCTATTTTTGGACAAAAAAAAATCCATAATAAACAGTAGAATGACTGTGCATTTATTTTGAAAGAAAAGCAAGACTTGCATTTATATCACGCCTTCCATAACCTCAGGACATCTCAAAGCACTTTATGACCAATAATGTGCTTTTGAAGTATTGTCACTATTGTAATGTAGGAAACGCTGTAGACAATTTATGCACAGCAAGGTCCCAAAAACAGCAATGTGATAAATGCTCAGATAATCTGTATTTAAGGTGTTTGTTGAAGGATAAAGGTGAGCCAAAACACTCTGTTCTTCTTCGAAATAGTGCCATCCACCTGAAAGGGCAGACGAGACAGCTGTTTAATGTCTCATCGGAAAGACAGCACATCCGATAGTGCAGTACTACCTTACTGGACTGTCGGCTCAAGGACTGGAGTTATCAAATACACTCCACAGTAGCATGGGTGGGGTGGACTGGGAGTAAGTAATGTCCTCCTAGATTTCCTTTAATGGTTTAACAGTCAGGCTAGAGTCTGACAGGAAAGCTCGTTACTGATAAGTTAACACTGATTCTTTTGATTCCCAAGACTTTCAACAGCATTTTCATAACAACACTTCATATCAGAAAATGGCACGTCTACTGACAGAAAGAGAATAAATGTTTCTGTCAGGGGATTTTTTTCTTTAAAATTTCTATTTAAAATAAAAATCCATTAAAATGACTGATAAACTCTCGGCTCTGTAGCACATGGAACAAGGACCGTGAAAATATTCCGCAGGTGCCCAGCAAAAAGAAGGAAACATTTGGAGACTGACCGAGAGCTTGGTCAAAGATGTGGGTTTTCAGAAAGGTCTTAAAGGAGGAGAGCAAGGGCAACTGGAGATGGCCAATAAATACCAGCTTTGCCAGCGATGCCCATATCCCCAAATACATAAATTGAGGATAGAAAAAAGTGAATACCTACCCTACCATCACCTATTAAAATTTGTAGCTTTTTAAATGATTCTAGTATCCTGACTTAAGCTACTCTTCCTGGCAACATGCAGCAGCTGCTGAATGTCCTCTGTATAAAGAAATACTTCACAGCGAACATCAACTTGTCCAAAATTCTGCTACTCATATCTTATCCTGCATTAAATCTCACTCGCCATCACTCCAGATCTCGCTGAACAGCATTGGTTCCTGGTCCTCCAGTGCCTCACATTAAAAAAATGTATTCTTGTCTTTAAATCCATCCATGTCCTTACACCTTCTCCGCACTCACCTCTCCAAACTCCTGGACATCCCTTTTTACCCACCACTGGCAAGTGTGCCTTTAGCTAGTTAGGTCCCACTCTCTGGAATACTCTCCCTAAATCCCTTCGCTCCTTCACCTCCTTTAAGACTCTTATTAAAACCCACATTTTTGACCAAGCTGTTGGTCATCTTCCTTCTTTTTGCTAAGTGAATTGCCTTGGAACGTTTTTCTATGTGGAAGGCGCTATATTAATGTAGATTATTTTTATTGTCTGTCCTAAATTACCCCTTACAACTCAGACCTGTTTTATGTGATGGGTCTGACTCTGCAGCACCAGCAAGTGATGGATGAGCAAGCACACACATGCAGTCTTCTGCAAGTCCCGTCGCGACAATCGCTGCAACTTTACCAATCGTCCACTCAAGGTTGGGCAGACCACACTGCTCGCCTGTGGATAGAAAAAATGGCTGCCAGTGCTCCTGGTGACAGTCCTGTGGACATGCTGGTGGAGGCTATCTCCAAGTGTTTCGAATTGGTTCTGGCGGCCACTTCATGCACTATTTATGATGCTGTAGGCAGCAACAGCGAGCTTAATCTTCATCCTGCATCCCCTACATAGAGAAGACAATTCCTCTGCAATCTATAACAGGAACAGGAATAGGCCATTCAACCCCTCGAGGCTGTTCCATCAATCAGTTAGATCATGGCTGCTCTGTACCTCAACTCCGTTCACCCGCCTATGTTCCATATCCCTTGATACCCTTACCTGACACAAATCTATTGATCTCTGCTTTAAAGTTTCAATTGCCCCAACATCCACAGCCTTTTGGCAAAGAGAGTGACAGGTTTCCACCAACTTTTGTGTGAAGAAGTGCTTCCTGATTTCACTCCTGAATGGCCTACCTCCAGGATTGTGCCCCCTTGTTTGGATTCCCACATGAACTCTATTGAATTCTTTTATCAGTTTAAACACCTCAGCTAGATCACCCGTAAATCTTACATACTCAATGGAATATAAATACAAGCCAAGTTTATGCAAGCTATCCTCATAATTTAATCCTTTAACCCACCTCCCCCCAACCCCACTCCTGGTATCATTCTGGCGAATCTGCGCTGCACATCAAAGCAGATTAACACCTCTAACATAAGTAGGGTAAGGAACATGTGTGTCACTGAGGAGCTCTTCAGACTGAACTCTTTTTGTTGCAAAAGATTTTCATAAAAGCAAATAAGCTCCTCACTATGTTTTCATTTGTTCTAATTGCCACAGGTTCCCTGCATACCGGTCGTAGCTCACCTCCGCCTGGGAGTGTCCCTGATGGACAGCAGCAATTTGCACGTCAAGGATCTTACACCAGCATCCATAGTGAGGGAGAATTCATTCCAGAGTCTTTGGAACAAAACGTAAGGGTCATTCTACCTGCCAGATTATTCTGCACCATACACAAAGGCTGGAGACACATGTTTCTATCCGGTGAAAGTAAATTTCTAGATGCAATAAGGATTATATGAGAAGAATTGTATGTCCTATATATTCTTGTCTTAAAGCAGTAAGTGCTGGAGGTACACATAGAAACATAGATTTTAGGTGCAGGAGCAGGCCATTCGGCCCTATAAGCCTGCACCCCATTCAATAAGATCATGGCTGATCATTCAACCTCAGTACCCCTTTCCTGCTTTCTCTCCATACCCCTTGATCACTTTGACTGTAAGGGTCATATCTAACTCCCTTTTGAATATATCTAACAAACTGGCCTCAGCAACTTTCTGCAGTAGAGAATTGCACAGGTTAACCACTCTCTGAGTGAAGAAGTTTCTCCTCATCTCAGTCCTAAATGGCTTACCCCTTATTCTTAGATGGTGACCCCTGGTTCTGGAACTCCGCAGCAATGGGAACATTCTTCTCGCCTCTAACCTGTCCAATCCCTTCAGAATTTTACATGTTTCCATGAGATCCCCTCTCATTCTTCTAAACTCCAGTGAATACAAGCCCAGTTGATCCAGTCTCTCCTCATATGTCAGTCCTGCCATCCCGGGAATCAATCTGGTGAATCTTTGCAGCACTCCCTCAATAGCAAGAACATCCTTCCTTAGATTAGGAGACCAAAACTGAACACAATATTCCAGGTGTGGCAATATCCCTGCTCCTATACTCAAATCCCCTAGCTATGAAGGCCAACATGCCATTTGCCTTCCTCGCCGCTTGCTGTACCTGCATGCGAAACTTCAATGACTGATGTACCATGACACCCAGGTCTCGTTGCACCTCCCCTTTTCCTAATCTGTCACCATTCAGATAATATTCTGTCTTCCTGTTTTTGCCACCAAAGTGGATAACCTCACATTTATCCACACTATACTGCATCTGCCATGGATTTGCCCACTCACCTAACCTGTCCAAGTCACCCTGCAGTCTCTTAGCATCCTTCTCACAGCTCAAACCGCCACCCAGCTTCGTGTCATCTGCAAACTTGGAGATATTACATTCAATTCCTTCATCTAAATCATTGATGTATATTGTAAATAGCTGGGGTCCCAGCACTGAACCCTGTGGCACCCCACTGGTCACTGCCTGCCATTCTGAAATGGACCCGTTTATTCCGACTCTGCTTCCTGTCTGCCAACCAGTTCTCTATCCACATCAATACATTACCCCCAATACCATGTGCTTTAATTTTGCACACTAATCTCTTGTGTGGGACCTTGTCAAAAGCCTTTTGAAAGTCCAAATACACCACATCCACTGGTTCTCCCCTGTCCACTCTACTAGTTACATCCTTAAAAAATTCTAGAAGATTTGTCAAGCATGATTTCCCTTTCATAAATCCATGCTGACTTGGACCGATCCTGTCACTGCTTTCCAAATGCGCTGCTATTTTATCTTTAATTATTGATTCCAACATTTTCCCCACCACTGATGTCAGGCTAACTGGTTTATAGTTCCCCGCTTTCTCTCTCCCTCCTTTTTAAAAAAAGTGGTGTTACATTAGCTACCCTCCAGTCCATAGGAACTGAACCAGAGTCAATAGAATGTTGGAAAATGATCATCAATGCATCCACTATTTCTCGGGCCACTTCCTTAGGCTGCATCCCAGAGTACTTATCAGGCCCTGGAGATGTATCGGCCTTCAATCCCATCAATTTCCCTATCACAATTTCCTGACTAACAAGGATTTCCTTCAGTTCCTCCTTTTCGCTAGAACCCCTAGTATTTCCGGAAGGTTATTTATGTCTTCCTTAGTGAAGACAGATCCAAAGTATTTGTTCAATTGGTCTGCCATTTCTTTGTTCCCCATTATAAGTTCACCTGATTGACTGCAAAGGACAACGTTAGTTTTCACTAATCTTTTTCTCTTCACATATCTATAGAAGCTTTTGCAGTCAGTTTTTATGTTCCCTGCAAGCTTCCTCTCATACTCTATTTTCCCCCTCCTAATTAGATCCTTTGTCCTCCTCTGCTGAATTCTAAATTTCTCCCAGTCCTCAGGTTTGCTGCTTTTTCTTGCAATTTATATGTCTCTTCCTTGGATTTAACACTATCCCTAATTTCCCTTGTTAGTCACGGTTGAGCCACCTTCCCCTTTTTATTTTTATGCCAGACAGGGATGTGCAATTGTTGAAGTTCATCCATGTAATCTATAAATGTCTGCCATTGCCTATTCACTGTCCACCCTTTAAGTATCATTTGCCAGTCTATCCTAGCCAATTCACGTCTCATACCATCGAAGTTACCTTTCCTTAAGTTCAGGACCCTAGTCTCTGAATTAACGCTGTCACTCTCCATCTTAATAAAGAATTCTACCATATTATGGTCACTCTTCCCCGGGGACCTTGCAGAACAAGATTGCTAATTAGTCCTCTCTCGTTACACAACACTCAGTCTAGGATGGCCAACTCTCTAGTTGGTTCCTCGACATATTGGTTGAGAAAGCCATCCCTAATACACTCCAGGAAATCCTCCTCCACTGCATTGCTACCAACTTGGTCAACCCAATCTATATGTAGATTAAAGTCGCCCATGATAACTGCTGTACCTTTACTGCATGCATCCCTAATTTCTTACATAAGAACATAAGAATTAGGAACAGGAGTAGGCCATTTAGCCCCTCGAGGCTGCCCCGCCATTCAACAAGATCATGGCTGATCTGGCCGTGGACTCAGCTCCACTTACCCGCCCGCTCCCCATAACCCTTAATTCCCTTATTGGTTAAAAATCTATCTATCTGTGATTTGAATACATTCAATGAGCTAGCCTCAACTGCTTCCTTGGGGCAGAGAATTCCACAGATTCACAACCCTCTGGGAGAAGAAATTCCTTCTCAACTCAGTTTTAAATTGGCTCCCCCATGTTTTGAGGCTGTGCCCCCTAGTTCTCGTCTCCCCGACCAGTGGAAACAACCTCTCTGCCTCTATCTTGTCTATCCCTTTCATTATTTTAAATGTTTCTATAAGATCACCCCTCATTCTTCTGAACTCCAACGAGTAAAGACCCAGTCTACTCAATCTATCATCATAAGGTAATCCCCTCATCTCCGGAATCAACCTAATGAATCGTGTCTGTACCCCCTCGAAAGCTAGTATATCCTTCCTTAAGTAAGGTGACCAAAACTGCACGCAGTACTCCAGGTGCGACCTCACCAATACCCTGTACAATTGCAGCAGGACCTCCCTGCTTTTGTACTCCATCCCTCTTGCAATGAAGGCCAACATTCCATTTGCCTTCCTGATTACCTGCTGCACCTGCAAACTAACTTTTTTTTTGGGATTCATGCACCCCCAGGTACGCTCGCGGCCTTCCGCGAGAGGTGGGCACCGGAGGGACTGGAGTGCATCATCACGCCCGGCAACCAAATTTTAATTTGATTTTACGTTTTAAAGTTTAATTTGTTTTAATTGCCGGTGCTTTTAGTGTCCCCCTCCCCTTTTATAGGGGGCACTGGAAAAAATGTGATTTTAGCGCCCCAAAAAAAAAACCCAAAAAAAGAAAAACACAAAAAAAAACACAAAAAAAAGGAAAAAAAGGGCCTTGTAAATGTCTGCTGTGTCATCCAGGGCGGGTGGCACGGTTTAATGTTTTTTGTTTTACAGATAGACTCTAAAAGAGTTTCATGCACCCCCAGGTCCCTCTACACCGCAGCATGTTGTAATTTCTCCCCATTCAAGTAATATTCTTGTTTGATGCCTTCCCCAACCTCACTACCACTGTTTGGTGGTCTGTACACAACTCCCACTAGCGTTTTCTGCCCCTTGGTATTCTGCAGCCCTACCCATACAGATTCCACATCATCCAAGCTAATGTCCTTTCTTACTATTGCGTAAATTTCCTCTTTAACCAGCAACACTACCCCACATCCTTTTCCTTTCTGTCTATCCTTCCTGGATGTTGAATACCCCTGGATGTTGAGTTCCCAGCCTTGGTCACCCTGGAGCCATGTCTCCGTAATCCCAATTATATCATAATCGTTAATAGCTGCATGCGCAGTTAATTCATCCACCTTATTACGAATGTTCCTCGCAGTGAGGCACAGAGCCTTCAGACTTGTTTTTTTTAAACACTCTTTGTCCCTTTAGAATTTTTCTGTAATGTGGCCCTTTTTGATTTTTGCCTTGGGCTTCTCTGCCCTCCACTTTTACTATTCTCCTTTCTATCTTTTGCTTCTGCCCCCATTTTATTTCTCTCTATCTCCCTGCATAGGTTCCCATCCCCCTGCCATATTAGTTTAACTCCTCCCCAACAGCACTAGCAAACACTCCCTCTAGGACATTTGTTCTGGTCCTGCCCAGGTGCAGTCCGTCCAGTTTGTACTGGTCCCACCTCCCCCAGAACTGGTTCCAATGTCCCAGGAATTTGAACCCCTCCCTCTTTCACCACTCCTCAAGCCACGTACTCATCTTAGCTTTCCTGCTATTTCTTGTTGAGTGGGGGGGCAGCGCTGTGTGGAGGGGTCAGGTTGGTGGAGGACCTTTGTCTTATGGATATTTAGTGTAAGGCCCATGCTTTCGTATGCCTCAGTGAAGATGTTGAGTATTACGTGATGTTCAGTCTCTGAACGTGCGCAGACGCAAGGGAACAGTAGCAGAATGGATAGCAAGCTGGCTACAAAACAAGGAGTAGAGGTTAAAGTAATTACTCAGATTGGCAAATGGTGGGAAGTGTTGTAGTCAGTGTTGTTATATAAGCCAATTTGTAAATAGCACAAACAGCAAATTACATGGAGAACCTGTTGATCTGTTTATCATGGTGTTTGAGGCAGGTGTGTTGCCAAAACAGCAGGGGAACTCCCCGATTTTTGAATAACACAATGAGACCTTTATTATCCACTTGACCTCATCATCATAGGCAGTCCCTTGAAACGAGGATGACTTGCTTCCACGCCAAAAAAGAGCTAGTTGAACAGACAAATGCCATCTGAAAGACAGCAGCTCCAACAATATAGCAACACCTCAGTACTGCTCTAAAATGTTAGCCTGGATTGTGAGTCCTGGGGCTTAAAGCCATAATTCTCTGACTCAGAGCCGAGACAAGCTTATACCTGTACTGTGATCTGGAATCAAAGTTACTGAATAGAACTTAAACAGCATTATGTTGTTTTGAGCATGATTGATGGCAGTTTATAAATATACAAGAAGCAACTATAAGCAGTGGGACGAAAATTCCTTTGCGTGATTTATTGTAACTATATTCATGATTGTGTCCTCTGCCCCTTATTTCTAATGAAAACTTGAACACATTTAAGATTCACTGTTTAAATGTAGGGGAATGCAGCAACCAATTTGCGCAGAGCGAGGCCCCAGAAATAGCAATGAGATAATCACCGGATAATCTGTAATAGTAATGTTAGTTAAGGGATAAATATTGTCCAAGAACTCCCCTGTTCTTCTTCAGAATAGTGCCATGGGATCTTTTATATACACCTGAGAGGGCAGACAAGGCCTTGGTTTAACATCTCATCTGAAAGATGGCACCTCAAGCAGTGCACCACTCCCTCAGTACTGTACTTGAGTGTCAGCCTAGATTTTGTGCTGGTATCTCGAGTGGGATCTAAATCCGCAACCTCTGACTCAGTGCTACCACTAAGCTGACACTTAAATGGCCTCAAAACTAAAGTTGAGGGGATATTTAGGTAACAAAATGTACTGGCTTCCTACACTCTCCTTCCAAGTTAACCATTGCATTGCCAATATATGCCTGATGTTCGTAACAGTGCAGGGGTTGATGATCACTAGATTCACTCCAAGTAGGTAATGTGTAATTACGTCCATATCAAAGAATGAACCAATTCTGATATATATGCAGTGCAGATTCATAAATCATTCGTAGTGGTGGATTGACATTCATTGTTGCAGATGATTAGAAATAAACCCATTCTCTTGTGAGGTTATCCACTTTGGTGGTAAAAACAGAGAGACAGACTATTATCTGAATGGTGACAGATTAGGAAAAGGGGAGGTGCAAAGAGACCTGGGTGTCATGGTACATCAGTCATTGAAGGTTGGCATGCAGGTGCAGCAGGCGGTTAAGAAAGCAAATGGCATGTTGGCCTTCATAGCAAGGGGATTTGAGTACAGGGGCAGGGAGGTGTTGCTACAGTTGTACAGGGCATTGGTGAGGCCACACCTGGAGTATTGTGTACAGTTTTGGTCTCCTAACCTGACGAAGGACATTCTTGCTATTGAGGGAGTGCAGCGAAGGTTCACCAGACTGATTCCCAGGATGGCGGGACTGACCTACCAAGAAAGACTGGATCAACTGGGCTTGTATTCACTGGAGTTCAGAAGAATGAGAGGGGACCTCATAGAAACATTTAAAATTCTGACGGGGTTAGACAGGTTAGATGCAGGAAGAATGTTCCCAATGTTGGGGAAGTCCAGAACCAGAGGTCACAGTCTAAGGATAAGGAGTAAGCCATTTAGGACCGAGATGCGGAGGAACTTCTTCACCCAGAGAGTGGTGAACCTGTGGAATTCTCTACCACAGAAAGTTGTTGAGGCCAATTCACTAAATATATTCAAAAAGGAGTTAGATGAGGTCCTTACTACTGGGGGGATCAAGGGGTATGGCGAGAAAGCAGGAATGGGGTACTGAAGTTGAATGTTCAGCCATGAACTCATTGAATGGCGGTGCAGGCTAGAAGGGCCGAATGGCCTACTCCTGCACCTATTTTCTATGTTTCTATGTTTCAGTTGCCAAAGTAGTTTGCGTGTGCGCGGTTCCAAAGAGCAGTACAAGAGAGGTAGGGGCTGAAATTCAGGGTCCCGATAAGGCCCGTTACCACCGTAATGTGGCGGCAAGGCGGCAGAATCTAATGGCCGCCAATTTCTGGTCAAATGGCCGCTGCCAGCCAAATTCAGCAAGAGGGTTTTTCTGGCGGTCCCCACTTCCGCCCCGCCACTGTCGAGCGGCCGTAAGTGCGTGCACCAACGAGACCCCCCACCTTCGTCGAAATTCAGGCCGAAAAATCTAATGCCCACCGAGCGGTGCCCCGACAGCTTTCTCTGTCGGTGCACCTTGTATTCTCTGTCGGTGCACCTTGTATTCTCTGTCGGTGCACCTTGTATTCTCTGTCGGTGCACCTTGTATTCTCTGTCGGTGCACCTTGTATTCTCTGTCGGTGCACCTTGTATTCTCTCTGTGAGCCCGGGCGGTGCGGCGGCCATTAAAGGCAAAGTCCCACCGCTGTGGCCGGCGTTAAAAAATTTTTGCTGGCTAGCTTCCGTGTCGGCCAGACTATTGTGCCCCGGCCATGGCCAGGTAACCTGATACCCCTTCTTGGGTGCCAGGCCGCTGGCCCAGCCAAAACCATCCCTGGTGGCACTGTGGCCAAACCTCAATAATTGCTGATACGTGGTGACGCAGACGCAGCGCAATGATGTCACCACCGCTCCGTTGCTGAATGACAGCGGTGGAGAATCCGTCCCTCCCCCACTTCCGCCCCTCACCAGCACATACTGCCGCATTTCCATCCCCATTATTGACCGACTTCCTGGCCGCTTCAAAAAAAAGGACAAGGAGCTGAATATCGATCAAGAGTCGACCTCATCCTACCCGGCGGTGAAAAGACTTTAAAAAACATTGTGCTCCAGGTTTCTGGCGGGCCTGAATTTCAGCCTGGTCGTGTTTTCTATACAGGTGAATACCTTTCTGCTTGCTGGGTTATGTTGCTGTAGTTCCCCTATTTACAGAGATCCCTTGGGGAGACTGTAGCCCATGCAAGGTAAGAGTGTAACTATAATAATTCCATTGGCTTTTAACATATCAAGAAAGAATTTATAGATTTACACAGTTGCATCCTTTTATTGCAGTGGATTCCTACCAGAATCAAAAGGTATAAACATTTTCAGTTGATATTTTTTCTAGATTTATTTCTATCTGTAGTTGCAGATATTTATTTAATGTGTAGATCTCCTAACCACGAGATCATAAAGCTGGCTGTTTCTCAACGTTTACTGTTCTTTCTGACCATAGGTGTTGGACCCGTTCAGCAGTGCTGAAGCATCACTGTCTGGAAGCTGTCAATCATTGGACAGATCAATAGACAGGTAGATACTTGCAGCTGTGTAAAACAAATTGGATAGCATCGAATTGTTGTGTTTTGCCTTTTATTATTAAGATAAGATCTTTTCTTTTGTTTCCTATTCTGTAGTTTGATTCAGTTGGTAGCACTGTCACATCAATATCAGAAGGTTGTAGGTTTAAGGCCCAGACGGTAATCTAAGCGGATGCTCCCATGTAGTACTCAGGTACTGCCGCGCTGTCATAGGTGCCATCCTTTGAATGAAACATTAAGCCGAGGTCCTGTTCATGTTGACATTAAATGCTGTAAAAAGAAAGGTGGTTATTTGGTATTCTGGAATGATGAGATCAAATGAGTTAAAGGGCCTTCTTCATCTATACCTTTCTTGGGCCATGTTTCATCTTTGTATTTGTCTTGGTGGTTGAGGACTAATATTGATCAAAATTGAAGAAGCACTTCCACAAGCCAAGATTAGCAAAATTGCCGGGAGTTTGCGGAGGCGACCACTCACCGCCCCGCACCTACCCCTTACTGCCTGAGGGGCATTGTAGCGCGTCAGTGCTACTCGGAACTACGTAAGCCCAAGTCAGCCAGTTGGCTACCGCCCCCAATTGTGGCGCAGGGCAATTTTGCCTCCTCCGTCCCTAATAACAGATTCTAGAATGTTTTCAAACCCAGGCTTGATGCCACCTGAGCACTAACTTGATTTATATAATCTCCTCTGCAACTCTTATCTTTCAATCTTGTGCTGTCCTGCACTATATAGGCCTTGGGCTTTCACCTAGTTTACTTGTATAAAAAAAACTCCCTTTCCTGAGAAGAAAAAGTCGATAGCAATTCATCTCCTTGTACAGTGTTCTACAGGCAAGTGACAAAACTTCTTGACGGAGGTGGCGGTCAAGGTCTGCAATCTAATGCACTGCTGCTTGAGTGACTGGGCTTCAAATACCTTGAAGAAAGTTTACCATAAATGAATATGACTGAAGGAAAATTGGAGAGATGTACAATTTGGTGTCCTAAAAGAGAGGTGGTTGTGCGTTAGTGACGAAAGATTTCCCAATCACAGCCATTTTACTGGGGAGGGGAAAATGCTAAGTGGTGATCAGATACCTCCCATTAGGGAGAAAGAGGAAGCCTCAGAGAGTGTCATCCCCATGGCTACTTCAGAGTGACACTGACCTGATACTTAGCAGTTGCCTATCCTTCTTATCTTGAGCTGCTGTTGGAATGAGGAATACTGGGTAATGGAAGAAAGATAGTTATTCTTAAATGTTGAATAAAGAAGGATCAAATTATAACCCTGCCCCACTCCCACCACCCAGGAGGCATTGATATCCAGGGGTATTCAACATTTAGGAAGGATCGACAGAAAGGAAAAGGAGGTGGGGTGGCGTTGCTGGTTAAAGAGGAAATTAATGCAATAGTAAGGAAGGACATTAGCTTGGATGATGTGGAATCTGTATGGGTGGAGCTATGGAATACCAAAGGGCAGAAAACGCTAGTGGGAGTTGTGTACAGACTACCAAACAGTAGTAACGAGGATGGGGACTGCATCAAACAAGAAATTAGGGATGCGTGCAATAAAAATACAGCAGTTATCATGGGCGACTTTAATCTACATATTGGCTGGGCTAACCAAACCAGTAGCAATGCGGTGGAGGAGGATTTCCTGGAGTGTATTAGGGATGGTTTTCTAGACCAATATGTCGAGGAACCAACCAGAGGGCTCGCCATCCTAGACTGAGTGATATGCAATGAGGAAGGTCTAATTAGCAATCTTGTTGTGCGAGGCCCTTTGGGGAAGAGTAACCATAATATGGTAGAATTCTTTATTAAGATGGAGAGTGACACAGTTAATTCAGAGACTAGGGGCCTGAACTTGGGGAAAGGCAACTTCGATGGTATGAGACATGAATTGGCTAGAATAGACTGGCGAATGATACTTAAAGGGTTGACGGTTGATACGTAATGGCAAACATTTAAAGATCACATGGATGAACTTCAACAATTGTACATCCCTGTCAGGCGTAAAAATAAAACGGAGAAGGTGGCTCAACCGTGGCTAACAAGGGAAATTAAGGATAGTGTTAAAACCAAGGAAGAGGCATATAAATTGGCCAGAAAAAGAAGCAAACCTGAGGACTGGGAGAATTTTGTAATACAGCAGAGGAGGACAAAGGGTTTAATTAGGAGGGGGAAAATAGAGTATGAGAGGAAGCTTGCTGGGAACATAAATACTGACTGCAAAAGCTTCTATAGATATGTGAAGAGAAAAAGATTAGTGAAAACAAACATAGGTCCCTTGCAGTCAGATTCAGGTGACTTTATAATGGGGAACAAAGAAATGACGGATAAGTTAAACAAATACTTTGGTTCTGTCTTCACAAAGGAAGACACAAATAACCTTCCGGAAGTACTAGGGGACCGAGGGTCTAGTGAGAAGGAGGAACTGAAGGATATCCTTATAAAGTGGGAAATTGTGTTAGGGAAATTGATGGGACTGAAGGCCGATAAATCCCCGGGGCCTGATAGCCTGCATCCCAGAGTACTTAAGGAAGTGGCCCTAGAAATAGTGGATGCATTGGTGATCATTTTCCAACAGTCTATCGACTCTGGATCAGTTCCTATGGACTGGAGGGTAGCTAATGTAACACCACTGTTTAAAAAAGGAGGGAGCGAGTAAACGGGTAATTATACACCGGTTAGCCTGACATCAGTAGTGGGTAAAATGTTGGAATCAATTATTAAAGATGAAATAGCAGCGCATTTAAAATGCAGTGACAGTATCGGTCCAAGTCAGAATGGATTTGTGAAAGGGAAATCATGCTTGACAAAACTTCTGGAATTTTTTGAGGATGTAGCTAGTAGAGTGGACAAGGGAGAACCAGTGGATGTGGTGTATTTAGACTTTCAAAATGCTTTTGACAAGGACCCACACAAGAGATTGGTGTGCAAAATCAAAGCACATGGTATTGGAGGTAATGTACTGACGTGGATAGAGAACTGGTTGGCAGACAGGAAGCAGCGAGTTGGGATAAATGTGTCCTTTTCAGAATGGGAGGCAGTGACTAGTTGAGTGCCGCAGGGTTCAGTGCTGGTACCCCAGCTGTTTAAAATATACATTAATAATTTAGATGAAGCAATTGAGTGTAATATCTCCAAGTTTGCAGATGACACTAAACTGGGTGGCGGTGTGAGCTGTGAGGAGGACGCTAAAAGGCTGCAGGGTGACTTGGACAGGTTAGGTGCAAATGCATGGCAGATGCAGTATAATGTGGATAAATGTGAGGTTATCCACTTTGGGGGCAAAACTACGAAGGCAGAATATTATCTGAATGGCAGCAGATTAGGAAAGTGGGAGATGCAACGAGACCTGGGTGTCATGGTTCATCAATCATTGAAAGTTGGCATGCAGGTACAGCAAGCGGTGAAGGCAGCAAATGGCATGTTGGCCTTCATAGCTAGGGGATTTGAGTACAGGAGCAGGGAGATCTTACTGCAGTTGGACAGGGCCTTGTTGAGGCCTCACCTGGAATATTGTGTTCAGTTTGGTCTCCTAATCTGAGGAAGGACGTTCTTGCTATTGAGGGAATGCAGCGAAGGTTCAACAGACTGATTCCCGGGATGGCGGGACTGACATATGAGGAGAGGCTGGATCAACCGGGCCTTTATTCACTGGAGTTTAGAAGGATGAGAGGGGATCTCAATAGAAACTTACAAGATTCTGATGGGATTGGACAGGTTAGATGCGGGAAGAATGTTCCCGATGATGGGGAAGTCCAGAACCAGGGTACACAGTCTTAGGATAGGGGGTAGACCATTTAGGACTGAGATGAGGAGAAACTTCTTCACTCAGAGAGTTGTTAACCTGTGGAATTCCCTACCAGAGAGAGTTATTAATGCCAGTTCATTGGATATATTCAAGAGGGAGTTAGATATGGCCCTTACGGCTAAACGGATCAAGGGGTATGGAGAGAAAGCAGGAAAGGGGTACTGAGGGAATGATCAGCCATGATCTTATTGAATGGTGGTGCAGGCTCGAAGGGCCGAATGGCCTACTCCTGCACCTATTTTCTATGTTTCTATGTTTCTATGATTCATGATGAGCTGCGATTCCATCGGCACTGACAGCCATCACCAAAAGGCCTTCCTCACAAGGGAGCCAAAACTATGAGTATCGATTGGGGGTAGGGTGGGGGACAGGAAAATTACAGCCGAGCCCAAATTTTCCTCATGTGACTTACTGGTCGGGATCACTGGATAGAAATAATCAGTGGGATCTCAGGACGAGCTATTATATATCAGGGTCACTGAGGAACTCACTTCTTTAAGTTTTCTTCCGTCCTGCTTCCTAACCTTGCGCTGCTCAAGTCTGAACTAATTATCTGCAGGAACATGTAGAGCACGGATTCCTCGGGTTGCTATGCATAGTAATTGCGTTTGTGAGCATTTCCTTTGCAATGCATTTCCAATTCAAATGCTAAATGAGTTCAAAAATAAATGTACTTGTGATGCCACTGCGCATAGCGACCAGAGGAATTCTTACTAAGGATTCAAAAATGTTAAATATTAAAATATTTTAAAACAATTTACAGTGATATTTAAGGATTTGAAATGTCATCATCTGATATTAACTCTTTATTATCCTTTCATGTTCTATTTTCAAAAATCATAGCCCGCCTTTCAGCCAGCCTGGCGTTGCGAAGAGTTATCCCGATGAATGCTTCAACTTCAAAGGTAAGAATTTCATGCAGACCGCCTGCCAATACTGTGGACAGGTAAATGACAAGTTCAGGACTGATGTCAGAAAACAGGTGATCAATACCTGATCTTCGGGTAGGGTAGGGGTGGCACAAACTCTGGAGACATTCAACAGACAGTTGGATGCTATGATATTGGGACCGTAGGTTTGTGTGGGAGGCTGAGTCAGATTGACTGAAGGATCTCCGTCTTTTGTATGGGACAGTTTAAATAGGTTGACATTGAAGAGAAGCTGGTGGAGGCAGGGGGTAATTCACCAATGCAGAAGTCATGGTGGCGACCTGAATATTATAACTTGAGTATTTTGATGGTGAGACTATTATGATTCACAGGATCTTGGCAAATGATGGAGTGAGTCTCAACTGGGACAAAATAAGAGGAAGAATGGAACTAGAATACTGGGACTGTACAGCAAATCTGAATGGGAGACTGCCAACAGGGTGGAGCTGGCAGAGCGAGGGTGCAACCAAGGGTGTTAGCTGTGCTGAGCCTCAAGCCCAGCCAAATCCTCACCTGAGATCCACATCTGACATTTCTAGAAAGGGGTCACTGGATTGTAGTCAAGAGCAGGAACCCTGTGTTTTCTTAATCTTCCCCGAACTGAGAAAAAAATTCCCACTTAGACTGACCCAACTGCTATGCCGATTGAAACCAGCTAACAGCACAGACCAGGGATCAAACCTCGGACTTTCCTGGTTTGTTTGCTTCTGTACTTCGCAGTGTCTGTGCCCATCAAGCTACCGTGGGAGCTTTTTAGTATGCATTTGGGAAGATTGGGTGAAGACAGGAAAAGCTGTGAAAACCCCCCTTCCTGTTTCATGGTCAAATAACCAGTCGACACTGACCGTCCACGTGTACACATGAAGAGTGACTTGTGCATGGAGAGATTTTAGTGTCTGGGGAACTTTATCCCAGCAAGGACTCATTGTGACAGCAGGGAATAGAGTAAGCATTTCGATAGATTGAATTCAGATCAAATGATTGCTTCATGAACATGTGTATTGTATCAGCATACTGAGGAGAACCCAACTATTGGTCATAATTAACTCAGTATGGGATTTCGTGCATACAAACCAGATTGACATAAGGGTAAGTGCTCAATTTTACCTGGCATGAATAAAATCACAACAACCACTTACAATTATGTAGCATCTTCAACATTGAAAATATCACAAGACTTTACACAGCTGGCATATTAATCTGAGCAGCAGTAGAAGGAAACGGTCCAAATATTTTTACTCAGATACAGTTGAATCGAGAAAACAAAATAGGGTTGTTGGGAATAGTCAGGAGGTTTGAAATTTCCATTCTCTTCCATTACATCATCCAGCTTGGTCTAAACTTGTACCACACAGCGTAAAATTTGATTTCAAGCTTGTATAAACTACTACTTGTATCATTAGTGAAAAGTAATGAGAGTGAAAGCATTTACCCATATCCTTATGATCTCATCATCCTGAAGCACCTGACAGAAGAGCATTCCAATGCAGTGAGGTTCAGCCAGTTCCAGATCAGTTGTTCAGTCTGCAAGTAACTGAATAATTGGTTCCAAATTCCACTGCTGTGAACAGAAGCATCTTTCCCTTTGTCACCAAGTATGCCTTTCTGTGGTTAATGAAGATCATAAGATTCTCTTTGCACACTCCACATTTCAGCAATGACCGTAAAATGGCACAGTTGAAAGTGTGAAAGTTAACCTCAGATTTTAAGACTAAATCACTCAAACTTCTCATAACTATGAGGTAATCGAAAACTTGTCACTTACTTCATGGTGTGTTGCTTTATTATTGCGTATTGTTTTGATATTTTAATGGAGCATTGTGTTGTCCAAATGAATGTTCCCCAGTGTAAATGTGTAATCTCTCTGTTACACATTACTGCATTGTGTTTCTACAATAGTGTCCCAAGGTTTCCAAGAACATATCCTTGATATAAGTCCAGGCAGTTTGTCTTGGTTTCACATACTTTGTTCATTCCTCTTCACTTCCTGCTCCAAATTCTGGTCTAACACATTTACAGAAATACTTATGTTATCTCTGTTCTGCTGTCATGCTGAAAACTTATGCTCCAGAACTAGCCGTACCTCGAGCCAAGCTGTTCCAGTACAGCTCATCATCATAGGCAATCCCTCGGAATCGAGGAAGACTTGCTTCCACTCTTAAAATTAGTTCTTCGGTGGCTGAACAGTCCAACACGAGAGCCACAGACTCTGTCACAGGTGGGACAGATAGTCGTTGAGGGAAGGGGTGGGTGGGACAGGTTTGCCACACGCTCTTTCCGCTGCCTGCGCTTGATTTCTGCATGCTTTCGGCGATGAGACTTGAGGTGCTCAGCGCCCTCCCGGATACACTTCCTCCACTTAAGGCGGTCTTTGGCCAGCGACTCCCAGGTGTTGATGGGGATGTCGCACTTTATCAGGGAGGCCTTGAGGGTGTCCTTGTAATGCTTCCGCTGTCCACCTTTGGGTCATTTGCCGTGAAGGAGTTCCAAGTAGAGCACTTGCTTTGTGAGCCTCGTGTATGGCATGCGAACTATGTGGGCTGCCCAGTGGAGCTGATCAAGTGTGGTCAGTGCTTCAACGCTAGGGATGTTGGCCTGGTTGAGGATGCTAATGTTGGTGCGTCTGTCCTCCCAGGGTATTTGCAGGATCTTGCGGAGACATCGTTGGTGGTATTTCTCCAGCGACTTGATGTCTACTGTACATGGTCCATGTCTCTGAGCTATACAGGAGGGCGGGTATTACTACAGCCCTGTAGACCATGAGTTTGGTGGCAGTTTTGAGGGCCTGGTCTTCAAACACACTTTTCCTCAGGCGGCCAAAGACTGCACTGGAGGCGGTGTTGGATTTTGTTTTCAATGCCTGCTCTTGTTGATAGGATGCTCCCGAGATATGGGAAGTGGTCCAGGGCCGCGCCGTGGATCTTGATGACTGGGGGGCAGTGCTGTGCAGCGAGAATAGGCTGGCGGAGGACCTTTGTCTTACGGATGTTTAGTGTAAGGCCCATGCTTTCATACGCCTCAGTAAATACGTCGACTATGTCCTGTAATCCAGCCTCTGTGTGTGCACAGACGCAGGCGTCGTCCGCGTCCTGTAGCTTGATGACAGAGGCTGGGGTGGTCTTGGACCTGGCCTGGAGACGGCAAAGATTGAACAGATTCCCACTGGTTCTGTAGTTTAGTTCCACTCGAGCGGGGAGTTTGTTGACTGTGAGGTGGAGCATGGCAGTGAGGATGGTTGAGAAGAGTGTTAGGGCGATGACGCAGCCTTGATGGACCCCGGTCTGGACTGGCTGGCTGGAGTCATACCAAGCACAAAGGAAGATGGTTGTGGTTGTTGTAGGTCAATCATCCCAGCCCCAGGACATCGCTGCAGGAGTTTCTCAGGGCAGTGTCCTAGGCCCAACCATCTTTAGATGCTCATCAATGACCTTCCCTCCATCATAAAGTCTGTAGTAATATCCGCCCTCCTTTATGGCTCAGAGACATGGACCATGTACAGCTACAACACTGGCATCTACCCTACACTGTGGAAAACTGCCCAGGTATGTCCACAAAAAACAGGACAAATCCAATCCAACCAATTACTGCCCCATCAATCAGCAATCAGCAGCAAAGTGATGGAAGGTGTCGTTGTCTATCAAGCGGAACTTACTCACCAATAACCAGCTCACTGATGCTCAGTTTGGTTTCCGCCAGGACCACTTGGCTCCAGACCTCATTACAGCCTTGGTCCAAACGTGGACAAAACAGCTGAATTCCAGAGGTGAGGTGAGCGTGGCTGCCCTCAATAGGAATCAGGAGGAAAACTCTGTATTGGCTAGAGTCATACCAAGCACAAAGGAAGATGGTTGTGGTTATTAGAGGTCAATTATCCCAGTCTCAGGATATCGCTGCAGGAGTTTCTCAGGGCAGTGTCCTAGGCCCAACCATCTTTAGCTGCTTCATCAATGACCTTCCCTCCATCATAAGGTCAGAAGTGGGGATGTTCGCTGATGATTGCACAGTGTTCAGTTCCATTTGCAATTGCTCAGAAAATGAAGCAGTCCATGCCTGCATGCAGCAAGACCTACCTGGATGACACTCAGGCTTGGGCTGAGAAGTGAAAAGTTACTTTTGTGCCACACAAGTGCCAGGCAATAAACATCTCCAACAAGCGAGAGTCTTACCACCGCCCCTTGATATTCAATGGCACTACCATCGCCGAATCACCCATCATCAACATTCTGGGGGTTGCCATTGAGCAGAAACCTAACTGGACCAGCCACATAAATACTGTGGCAACAAGAGCGGGTCAGAGGCTGGGTATTCTGTGGCGAGTGTCTCACCTCCTGACTCCCCAAAGCCTTTCCACCATATATAAGGTCCACTGGGCCACCAGGGAGGGTTTTGGCCGGGCCAGTGGCCTAGCACCCAAGAGGGGGTTTGCCAGTTTGCCTGTTGGCGAACCCGGGGGCATAATTGTCGGGCCGACCTAGCAGTCGGCTGACAATAAAAAATAAATTGGCGTTGCTGGCAGCGCCATTTCCCCATTAAGAGCGGCCACACCGCCGACCAACAAGGAGTGCTGTCGGGGGCACCGAATGGCGGCCGGAAGACTTTTACAGCTGAATTTTCCTTCCTGGGTGGGACCTCGGCGGTGCACGCTCTGATGACGCACTTAGGAGGCTTCGGCAGCAGCAGGGCGGAAGTGGGAGGAGCGGGGCGGATCTCCACACCGCAGCAAAAAGACCCGAGGTGAATTTACCGAGCGTCGGCCAGTCCACTGCAAGTTGGCAGCCATCCGGCACCATCCCGTGGCCGCTGCTTTCAGGAGGCCAGAGGCCTTATCGTGATGTTGAATGTCGGCCCCCTTATTCTTGCTGCCCTGCATTCTGATTGTTAAGGAGTCTGAGTAAAATATCTTGACACACACACAGGATACATTGGGTGAATATCAATACCATAAATGCATTTTTCAACTACTTATCTCCATTTTCCACTGCTAATTTAATTTTGGTTTCTATTTTTCCTGTTTCTGAAAGATCCAAATTAGACCTCAAAATAAAATTCCAGGGAAATCTTTTCAGAAATAAAAACTGAAAACTTGGGAGTTCTAGATGGTGATAACTTAAATACAAAAAGAACCCAATGGAAATAAGGCATTGCTGCTATAAGAACGAGAGTGATGGAGCTGGAACAATCTACTGACAGCCCCTGATCCTCGAGGGATGTATGAGCCGTTCCCAAATTCAGCTTTCTCAGCTCTGATGTAACATGGGCTGAAGATATGAAAACGGAAATGTGAGAAGGGTACGTCAATGACACCTTACTGACAAGATTACACCATTTGAGGTAAATTCACAAAGCCGAGCATTCCTAAACATCCACATGTGACCAAGGGACTCAAAATATCGAGCAGATAGGCAAATGGTCATTTCTTTCACTGTCCCTCCTTCCTCCTTGTGTGCCCTCATTGAACAGATTTCAAGCCATCTATTAATTACTGTGATTAGTCTCAATCAGGGTAAACTAGTTTATGGTAGCTGAGGAAGTAAAATTTTAGTACAAGTAATTTTGGGGATTGTTACTAATTTTGGGGGGCCTTGGATTCCACCCATTCCACGAAATCTATAAATCAGTGGATTTGGTCTTCATATAAATAGGAGACAACCCAGGTACATGGAACAACAGCAACTTGTATTTATATAGCACGTTTAACATAGTAAAACATCCCAAGCGCTTAACAGGAGCATTATAAGACAAAAATTGGCACTGAGCCACATAAGGAGAAATTAGGGCAGATGAAAAGAGGTAAGATTTAAGGAGTACTTGCATTGGAGGCAGTTCAGAGAAGGTTCACAAGGTTGATTCTTGAGATGAAGGGGTTGTCTTATGAAGAAAGGTTGAGCAGGTTGGACCTATACTCATTGGAGTTTAGAAGAATAAGAGGTGATCTTATTGAAACATATAAGATTTTGAGGCGGCTTGACAGGGTAGGTGCAGAGAGGATGTTCCCCCCCCCGTAGGGGGCATAGTTTCAGAATAAGGGGTCGGCCATTTAAAATGGAAATGAGGAGGAATTTCTTCTCTGAGGGTCATGAATCTTTGGAATTCTCTGCCCCCGAGAGCTGTGGAGGCTGGGTCATTGAATATATTTAAGGTGGAGATAGACAGATCTTTGATTGATAAGGGAGTCAAGGGTTATGGGGAGTGGGCGGGGAAGTGGAGTTGAGGCCAAGATCAGATCAGCCATGATCTTATTGAATGGCGGAGCAGGCTCGAGGGGAAAAATGGCCTACTCCTGCTTCTAAGTCATATGTTCTTATGAGTGTCTTAAATCATAGAATCATGGAAATTTACACACGAAGGAGGCCATTTCGGCCCTTTGTCTCCGCCGGCCAACAAAGAGCTAACCAGCCTAATCCCACTTTCCAGCTCTTGGTCCGTAACCCAGCAGGTTACGGCACTTCAAGTACACATCCAAGTACATTTTAAATGTGGTGAGGGTTCTGCCTCTACCAACCTTTTAGGCAGTGAGTTCCAGACGCCCACCAATCTCTGGGCGAAAAAATTTCCCCTCAAATCCCTTCTACCAATTACTTTAAATCTATGCCCCTGGGTGTTGACCCCTCTGCTAAGCAAAATAGGTCCGTCCTATCCACTCAATCTAAACCCCTCATAATTTTATACATCTCAATAAGGTCTCCTCTTAGCCTCCTCTGTTGCAAAGAAAACATCCCCAGCCTATCCAATCTTTCCTCATAGCTAAAATTCTCCAGTCCAGGCAACATCCTCGTAAACCCCCTCTGTACCCTCTCTAGTGCAATCAGATCTTTCCCGTAGTACTCTAGCTGTGGCCTAACTAGTGTTTTATACAGTTCCACCATAACCTCCCTGCTCGTGTATTCTATGCCTCGGCTAGTAAAGGCAAGTATTCCGTATGCCTTCTTAACCACCTTATCTAATAAGAACATAAGAAATAGGAACGGGAGTAGGCAATACGGCCCCTCAAGCCTGCATTGCCATTCGATAAGATCATGGGTGATCTGATCATGGACTCAACTCCAATTCCCCACCCGCTCCCCATAACACCTTATCCCCTTATCGCTCAAGAAAGTATCTATTTCTGTCTTAAATTTATTCAGTGTTCCAGCTTCCACAGCTCTCCGAGGCAGCAAATTCCACAGATTTACAAACCTCAGAGAAGAAATTCTTCCTCCATCTCTGTTTTAAGTGGGTGGCCCCTTATTCTAAGATCATGCCCTCTAGTTCTAGTCTCCCCCATCAGTGGAAACATCCTCTCTGCATCCACCTTGTCAAGCCCCCTCATAATCCTATACGTTTTGATAAGATCACCTCTCATTCTTCTGAATTCCAATGAGTTGAGGCCCAACCTACTCAACCTTTCCTCATAAATCAACCCTCTCATCCCCGGAACCAACCTAGTGAACCTTCTCTGAACTGCCTCCAAAACAAGTATATCCAAAACTGCACGCAGTATTCCAGGTGTGGCGTCACCTGTAGCAAGACTTCCCTGCTTTTATAATCCATCCCCTTTGCAATAAAGGCCAAGATTCCATTGGCCTTCCTGATCACTTGCTGTACCTGCATACTATCCTTTTTTGTTTCATGCACAAGTACCCCCAGGTCCCGCTGTACTGCGGCACTTTGCAATCTTTCTCCATTTAAATAATAACTTGCTCTTTGATTTTTTTCTGCCAAAGTGCATGACCTCACACTTTCCAACATTATACTCCATCTGCCAAATTTTTGCCCACTCACTTAGCCTGTCTTATGTCCTCCTACAGATTTTTTGTGTCCTCCTCACACATTGCTTTTCTTCCCATCTTTGCATCATCAGCAAACTTACCTACGTTACACTCAGTCCCTTCTTCCAAATCGTTAATATAGATTGTAAATAGTTGGAGTCCCGGCACTGATCCCTGCGGCACCCCACTAGTTACTGGTTGCCAATCAGAGAATGAACCATTTATCCCGACTCTCTGTTTTCTGTTAGTTAGCCAATCCTCTATCCATGCTAATATATTACCCCTAACCCCATGAACTTTTATCTTGTGCAGTAACCTTTTATGTGGCACCTTGTCAAATGCCTCTGGAAATCCAAATACACCACATCCACTGGTACCCCTTTATCCACCCTGTTCGTTACATCCTCAAAGAACTCCAGTAAATTTGTCAAACATGACTTTCCCTTCATAAATCTATACTGACTCTGCCTGATCGAATTTTGCTTTTCCAAATGTCCTGCTACTGCTTCTTTAATAATGGTCTCCAACATTTTCCCAGCCACAGATGTTAGGCTAACTGGTCTATAGTTTCCTGCTTTTTGTCTGTCTCCTTTTTTACTTGGACTGCACTTCAAGTTCCCATTGTTTCTCTACACTTCTCAAGTGTCCTACCATTTAATGTGTATTCCCTTGCCTTGTTAGACCTCCCCAAATGCATTACCTCACATTTCTCCAGATTGAATTCCATTTGCCACTGTTCTGCCCACCTGACCAGTTCATTGATATATACCTGCAGTCTACAGTTTTCTTCTTCTTTATCAACCACACAACTGATGTTAGTATCATCTGCAAACTTCTTAATCAGTCCCCCTACATTCAAGTCTAAATCATTGATATATTACCACAAGGAGCAAGTGACCTGGTACTGAGCCCTGCAGAACCCTACTGGAAACAGCCATCCAGTCACAAAAACAACCAAGAATGAAAGAGAGGCGGAGAGGTTTCGACAGGGAATTCCTGAGCTTAGGGCCTAGGCAGCTGAAGGCATGGCCACTAATGGTTGAGTGATTAAAATCAGGAATGCTGAAGAGGTCATAATTAGAGGAGTGCAGATATTTCACAGGATTGTGGGGTTGGAGGAGATTACAGAGATAGGGAGGGGGCAAGGCCATGGAGGGATCTGAGAACAAGGATGAGAATTTTAAAATCGAGGTGTTGCTTAACCAGGAACCAGTGCAGGTCAGCGAGCACAGGGGTGATGCGTGAATGGGACGGTGCAAGTTAGGACATGGACAACGGAGTTTTGTGTGGGTAGAGTTGTGGAACACCAAAAGGCAGAAAACGCTCGTGAGAGTTATGTACAGACCACCAAACAGTAGTAGTGAGGTTGGGGATGCATCAAAAAGGAAATTAGGGATGCGTGCAATAAAGGTACAGCAGTTATCATGGGTGACTTTAATCTACATATAGATTGGGCTAACCAAACTGATAGCAATGCGATGGAGAAGGATTTTCTGGAGTGTATAAGGGATGGTTTTCTGGACCAATATGTCGAGGAACCAACTAGAGAGCTGGCCATCCTAGACTGGGTGTTGTGTAATGAGAGGATTAATTAGCAATCTTGTTGTGCAAGGCTCCTTGGTGAAGAGTGACCATAATATGGTAGAATTCTTCATTCAGATGGAGAGTGATACAGTTAATACAGAGACTAGGGTCCTGAACTTAAAGAAAGGTAACTTCGATGGTATGAGACGTGAATTGGCTAGGATAGACTGGCAAATGATACTTAAAGGGTTGACAGTGGATAGGCAATGGCAGACATTTAAAGATCACATGGATGAACTTCAACAATTGTACATCCCTATCTGGCGTAAAAATAAAACGGGGAAGGTAGCTCAACTGTGGCTAACTAGGGAAATTAGGGATAGTGTTAAATCCAAGGAAGAGGCATATAAAGTGGCCAGAAAAAACAGCAAACCTCTGAGGACTAGGAGAAATCTAGAATTCAGCAGAAGAGGACAAAGGGTTTAATTAGGCGGGGGAAAATAGAGTATGAGAGTAAGCTTGCAGGGAACATAAAAACTGACAGCAAAAGCTTCGATAGATATGTGAAGATAAAAAGATTAGTGAAGACAAATGTAGGTCCCTTGCAGTCAGAATCAGGTGAATTTATAATGGGGAATCAAGAAATGGCAGATCAACTGAACAGATACTTTGGTTCTTTCTTCACTAAGGAAGACACAAATAACCTTCCGAAAATACTAAGGGACCGAGGGTCTAGCAAGAAGGAGGAACTGAAGGAAATCTTTATTAGTCATGAAATGGTGTTAGGGAAATTGATGGGATTGAAGGCCGATAAATCCCCAGGGCCTGATAGTCTGCATCCCAGGAGTACTTAAGGAAGTGGCCCTAGAAATAGTGGATGCATTGGTAGTCATTTTCCAACAGTGTACTGACTCTGGATCAGTTCCTATGGATTGGAGGGTAGCTAATGTAACCCCATTTTTTCAAAAAAGAGGAGAGAGAAAACAGGGAATTATAGACCGGTTAGCCTGACATCGGTAGTGGGGAAAATGTTGGAATCAATTATTAAAGATATAATAGCAGCGCATTTGGAAAGCAGTGACAGGATCGGTCCAAGTCAGTATGGATTTATGAAAGGGAAATCATGCTTGACAAATCTTCTAGGATTTTTTGAGGATGTAACTAGTCGAGTGGACAAGGGAGAACCAGTGGAGGTGGTGTATTTGGACTTTGAAATGGCTTTTGTTAAGGTCCCACACAAGAGAGTGTGCAAAATTAAAGCACATGGTATTGGGGGTAATGTATTGATGTGGATAGAGAACTGGTTGGCAGACAGGAAGCAAAGAGTGAGAATAAACGGATCCTTTTCAGAATGGCAGGCAGTGACTAATGGGGTACTGTAAGGTTCAGTGCTGGGACCCCATCTATTTACAATATACATTAATGATTTAGACGAAGGAATTGAATTTAATATCTCCAAGTTTGCAGATAACACTAAGCAGCGTGGCAGTATGAGCTGTGAGGAGGGTGCTAAGAGGCTGCAGGGTGACTTGGACAGGTTAGGTGAGTGGGCAAATGCATGGCAGATGCAGTATAATGTGAGGTTATCCACTTTGGTGACAAAAACAGGAAGACAGAATATTATCTGAATGGTGACAGATTAGGGAAAGGGAGGTACAACGAGACCTGGGTGCCATGGTACATCAGTCATTGAAAGTTGGCCTGCAGGTACAGCAGGCGGTGAAGAAAGCAAATGGCATGTTGGCCTTCATAGCTAGGGATTTGAGTATAGGAGCAGGGAGGTCTTACTGCAGTTGTACAGGGCCTTGGTGAGGCCTCACCTGGAATATTGTGTTCAGTTTTAGTCTCCTAATCTGAGGAAGGACATTCTTGCTATTGAGGAAGTGCAGTGAAGGTTCCCAGACTGATTCCCAGGATGGCAGGACTGACATAGGAAGAAAGACTGGACCGACTAGGCTTATATTCACTGGAATTTAGATGAATGAGAGGGGATCTCATAGAAACATATAAAATTCTGACGGGATTGGACAGGTTAGATGCAGGATGAATGTTCCCGATGTTGGTGAAGTCCAGAACCAGGGGTCACAGTCTAAGGATAAGTGGTAAGCCATTTAGGACCGAGCTGAGGAGAAACTTCTTCACTCAGAGAATTGTGAACCTGTGGAATTCTCTACCACAGAAAGTTGTTGAGACCAGTTCGTTAGATCTCTTCAAAAGAGAGTTAGATGTGTCTCTTACGGCTAAAGGGATTAAGGTGTATGGAGAGAAAGCAGGAATGGGGTACTGAAGTTCCATTATCAGCCATGATCATATTGAATGGTGGTGCAGGCTCGAAGGGCCGAATGGCCTACTCCTGCACCTATTTTCTATATTTCTAAATAATAGGTGTGGTCTACAGACCACCTAATAGTGGAAGGGAGGTGGAAAAAGAAATATCCAGACAAATTAGGGAAATGAGTAATAAACATAGAATAATAATCATGGGGGATTTCAACTACCCTGATATTAATTGGACAGAAGAGGTAGGTAAAGGAGATAAGGGAATGGAGTTCCTGCAATGTGTACAGGACTCCTTTCTAATCCAATATTTAAAAAGCCCAACAAGGAAGGATTTACTGTTAGATCTCGTAATGGGGAATGAACCAGATCAAATAAGAGAAGTCAAAGTAGGGGAACATCTAGACACTAGTGACCATAATATAATACCCATTAAGTTGATAATTGAGAAGGACATAAGTATGACAAAAACCAGGATAATAGATTGGAGAAAAGCTGATTTTGAGGGGCTGAGAATCGAACTTGGGAAAATATAATGGGCAACAATGTTGGCAAAAAACGATGTAAAACGACAATGGGAAACATTTAAAATGGTGATCAACAGAGTGAAGTAACAATATATTCCGCTCAAAGGAAAGAACAAATTAAACACTAATGAGACCCCATGGATGAATAAAGCCATAAGGGAACAATTGAGGGCAAGGAATGAGGCATACATTAAGTACATGGACAGCAGAGGAGTATAAAGGAGTTTATGAAAAGATGAGAGAAGTCAAAATAACAATTCGGAAGGCAAAGAGGAACTATGAAATTAAATTATCAAGGAACATAAAACAAAATAGTAAAATATTTTAGACACATCAATAAAAAAAGGAAAGGTTGGGATGGGAATAGGGCCATTAAGGGATAGACCGGATAATACCACAGGTAACAATAGAGAGATGGCAGAAATATGAAATGATTATTTTTTTTCAGTATTTACCAGGGGGATAGAACAGGTGGACATGACATTGGATGATGAGATTAGTAATGAGATAAGTACATTTAAAATAAAAAGAGGGGATATATTAAATAAACTAATCAAACTCTAAAGAGGATAAAACCTCTGGTCTGGATGGATTGCATCCTCGCTTTTAAAAATAGTCTAGGGAAGAGATAGCAAAGGCATTACTACACATATTTAATAATTTGTTAGAAAGTGCCAAAGGACTGGCAGATAGCTAACATAATACCTGTTTTTAAGAAGGGGGATAGAACATGCACATGGAATTATAGATGAGTCAGCTGAACGTTGGTGGTAGGAAAAATAATGGAATCCCTACTAAAGGAGAAAATGGAAGCACATCTAGAAACAGAGAATGGTTGAAGTGAATAGTACAGATGCATTTAAGAGGAGGCTTGACAAGCATATGAGGGAGAAGAGAATAGAGAGTTATGCTGATAGATTTAGTTAAGGAAAGACTAGAGGAGGCTCGAGTGGAGTATAAACGCTGGCATGGACTGGTTGGGCCGAATGGCCTGTTTCAGTGTCGTATATCCTATGTAATCTTGTGTCAGTGGTCAGTGCTGCAGCAATTTGCTCCACCACCTTTGGTGACCAACTCATTGGCACTAGGAATGGCCCAAGAGACCAGTGAAATTATTCAAATTACCCTGACCCTCTTCTGCCACCATAGAAATTCATTTGGGGTCAGGGATACAACCATGAGGCAGATATAAGCTCTGCCTGCTGAAGATAGGAACAGAAGTAGGCTCTTCGGCCCCTCTAGCCTGTTCCGCCATTCGGGTGCACGAACAGCGAGACTGGGGCGGGGCGGGGGGGTTGGTGTATGTGTGCATAAATCGTTGAAGGTGGCAGGGCATGTTGAGAAGGCAGTTAAAAAGGCTTATTGGATTCTGGGCTTCATAAATAGAGGTATAGAGTACAAAAGTGTGGACATTCTGGGCACCACAATTTAGGAAGGATGTGAAGACCTTAGCGAAGGTGCAGAAAAGATTTACGAGACTTATTCCAGGAATGAGGGACTTATGTTGATAGACTGGAGAAGCTGGAGGCGTTCTCCTTGGAGCAGAGAAGATTTGATTGCAGTGTTCAAAATCATGAGGGGTCTGGACAGAGTAGATAGAGAGAAACTGTTCCCATTGGCAGAAGGGTCGAGAACCAAAGGACACAGATTTAAGGTGATTGGCAAAACAACCAAAGAATATGTAAGAAAAAAACGTTTTAGGCAGCGAGTGGTTAAGATCTGGAATGCACTGCCGGAAAGGGTGGTGGAGGCAGACTCAATTTTATCTTTCAAAAGGGAGTTGGATAAGTATTTTAAGGAAAAAAAAAATCACAGGGCTCCAGGGCTAGGGGAGGGGAGTGGGACTAGCTGAGAGTCAGCAAGGGCTCGACGGACCGAATGGCCGCCTTCCGTGCTGTAACCATTCTATGATTCTATGATTCAATGAGATCATGACTGATCTGTATCTTAACTGTACTTACTCTCCTTGGTTCCACAACCTTTCATACCCTTAGCCAACAAAAATCTATCGATCTCAGTTTTGAAAGCTTCAGTTGACCCACAGCCTTTTGGGGGAGAGAAGTCCAGATTTCCACTACACTTTGCTTCCTGATTTCCCTCCTAAATGGCCTGGCTCCAATTTTAAGAAAAATAATATTTGGTTGTTAATACACGTTCAAGTTCCAAAAGACATTCAGAACTCAAAAGTGTTATTCTGCGCAATTTCCTTTGTGATGCGCGACATTGGCAAAACACTTGCTTTGGGTCCATTTTTTAATGGAATTCATGGCTGTTACTTTCTTTGGGCTCAAGTTTCGTAACCCCGCTAGAACGGCACACATTGGAGAGGCCCGCCTAATTTGCAGAACTGAAAAAGCGCCAAATACTTACCTCGCGACTCTCCGATATCTGTAGGGCCGTTTCCAGCTCGGTGCGGCGCAGCAGGAGCTGCTGGGGGCGGAGCTACAGCCCTGCACCAAAAATAGTTCCAGCAGCTGTGCGCGTGCGCAGTAACTCCTGGCCCTGCCAGCGCGTCCCGTCTCCGGGCGACGACCCTTTCCCTGGCCGAAGGGACGTCGTCCCCTATTCCAGGCCAAGTGGCCTGACAGTACTTACCTCTTCTGCGGCAGCCCGCCCGGCATCTCCTGGAGGCAGTCCCATCCCGAACACTTCGTCGGCGGTGGGGCCCACCCGCCCGGCTTCTCGCTGGGGATGGGCCCCGTCCAAAGTGGCGTGATCGTCGGCGACGGGGCCCGCCCGAAGTCCTGGTTGGCGGCGGGGCCCGTCCGAAGTCCTCGACGCCGGCAGGCCCCGCCCGAAGTCCTGGTTGGCGGCGGGGCCCATCCGAAGTCCTCGACGCCGGCGGGCCCCGCCCGAAGTCCTGGTTGGCGGCGGGGCCTGCCCGAAGTCCTGGTTGGCGGCAGGCCCCACCCGAAGTCCTGGTTGGCGGCAGGCCCCGACCGAAGTCCTGGTTGGCGGCAGGCCCCACCCGAAGTCCTTGACGCCGGTGGGCCCTGCCCGAAGTCCTGGCCGGCGGCGGGGCCTGCCTGACCATCTCCTGGAGGGGGGGGGGGGGCCCGTCCCAGCAGGCTGTTGAAGGGCTCCTGGTGCTGCAGGAGGTGAGTAGAAACTTTACATTTTTTATTTATAGATTTTAATTATTTTATTTTTAATTTTGTAATTTTTTTGGATTGATTTATTGGTTGATTTATTTTTCATTTATTATTGATGATGGCTCTTTATTTGTAAAAGTGAAGTGTTTAATGCTTGTAAACTTCCCTCCCCCCCATCTCTCGTTCCCTACGCCTAATTTTATAAAATGTAGGCAAGGTTTTTCTGAGCATACAAAAATCTACGCTTACTCCTAGTTTGGAGTAAGTTTTCGCTGCCTAAACTTGCAAAACAGGCGTAAGGAGCCGGACACTCCCCCTTTTGAAAAAGAAACTTCTGAAATGAAACTATTCTAACTCACTAGAATTGGAGCAAACTAAATGCCGAGAATTGCAATTTCTAAGATACTCCATTCTAAACTAGTTGCTCCAAAAAAATAGGAGCAACTCGAGCTGAAACTTGAGCCCTTTATTCCCCCATCAGAGTAAATAGTTTTTCTGTATCTACCCAATTGAACCCTTTTAAAATTTTAAACATTAAGATCTACTGTGACTAAGAGTTAAATGTGCCCTACAGTTCCGTTCTAGAAAAAGTATTAACAAACCTTTGTGTATTCGTGGGGATAAGTAGGGCTGTTTCTCTGCAAAACAACATTCACTGCAGTCGAAAGCTTTTTCATTATGCAAAAGTACGTTGCAAGGACCTAATAACGCATTCGATGAATGCAAATTCTTTCTTCACTATTTTTGTCACAAAGGGCTAGGCCCTCCACTTTTTTTGCCTGCTTAATGCCCACTCAGCCACTGAAATGACATAGAACACCCAGATATTGCCCATTTTGGCACAAAATGGAAACTGAGGGGCATTTTTCGGAGACTTATTGCCGAGCGTTACTTTCTCCATGTGCTTAATGCCGAGAAAAAATATAACGGCCCACCCACTTTTTTTGGGTGGAAACAGCAGAATGGGCAATTTCAACGCCCATATTATCGGCCAGCGTTACTTTACTCACGGACTTAATCCCTAGATTCAATAATAATGCCCGGTGACTGGTTTTGGTCATAAAGAGCTAATTTACCCAAACTAGCGGCCATGGAGATCGGCCACCATCAATTTCACCACCTCGCACACATATCGCCCAGAATATCACCCGCTCAAAAAAACACCCACAAAAAGTGGAACTCACCGGGATCGATGCCAGCGGTGTGGCTGGCATTTGTTAAATCCCACTCTTACGCGAGGAGCTGATATCGGAAAGATTTGCCTGAAAGAACGCTGATGTGAGTGACAACGCTGACACACTGCTTTGTGTGTGCAGCTCAGACATCAATGGTGCCCATCACCTTGGTGCCAGTTAAAGTTTACGTTGATTGATAAGTTGTATTTAACCCTTTCACGGTAAGGAATCACCAGTGTGTAATGGTCCAGCTATCTGAGACAATGCGCAACAAGGTTATGTTCAATAACAAAAGTTTAACACCAGCATTGGTCTGAAATCATAAGTAACACAGCCAATAACACCCAACCCCCGCCCACATCCAACTTTTTCCACCATTGACATAAATCACATGGTCAACATGTCCAACAACACAGAATACAAAGGCAAAGCAGGAGCGTGGTCCCCAGCCCCCATACATTGCAACAATTTGCATACATCCAGATGGAGATATAACACAGCCATCACCTGCGGACATGCACCTCACTTTCCTTCCCTCCTCTCTTTTTTCTCCCCACCTCTACCCCTTCCCCTCCTCGCTCCACGGCGGGTCCTGGACGGGTACAGGAGTGGGGGGTGCCAAGGGGGCAACATTCTCTGATGCAGAAGCAGGATCTTGGCCCTTGCTCTCATCTGTCGTTCGCAGTGATGGTGCGGAATCTAGAGGTGGAGTGCCGAGCTCTGGGACCACTTGGAGGGCTGTGGCAGCAGTGTTCTAGGCTATCGCATCCAGGGACTCCGCCATGCGCGGAATGTACTCGGACATGGTGGCCAGGTGTCGGGATATGCACCCAAAGCTTCGATAAGCTGGTCACCAATGTCTACAGTTCTCCTGGACAACTGAACCATCTCTCCGCTGTCATGTCGCGCTCGTGGAACAGACCTGCCGCGTTCATGAGGCCTCCACTGGGTCGGCACCCCATTTGTCCTCCTGGGGACAAATGGGGTGCCCTGTGGAGAGGTGCTTGGGGCTGGCACCTCCAGAGTGGAGGCGGGAATGACCGGAGGACCACTAGATGGCCTTGGGGTGGAATGGGTTCTGGAGCGTGGCGATGCAGGTTCTTCGAAGTCCGCGCTCTCATCCGTCGAGAACAGACCCAGCGGATTGACGGGCGACAATCGGAGCTCCTCAGCACCAGATGCAATCGGATCGTCTGCCGACTCCTGCCCCACACCCCCACCTTTTGGCCTCTGTGGCCTTGCCTGGGGCCGCGCTACTATATGAGCTGCAAGACACAAATGAGGTTGTTAGAGGAGAAGGAGGTGCTAGGGTGACAAGCTGAGTCCAGCGCTACACACAGCATATGTACGACAAAAGCACCACCGCTCTCAAAATCATCGCAGACATCACATTTCATGACCATCAACACATTGTGAATTACAATGATTTTCATTAGGCCAGCATTATTTCTATGACACTTTTAGAGATCATCTATCATATATGATTGTTCGGATAAGAGTTGGTGTGACATCTATTGACCTTACATCACGCAATGGTGTACGCTTTACTCACGTGGCATCACTTCAGGGTCTGCAGATGTGTCCGTGGCTGTCCGGAGGTGCTTCCCCACGAGTGCTAGCACTCGCTCCTCCATCTCAGTGATGTCGCTGGGGACTCATGGCCCCCCACCTGTTCACCTCTGCATGAACCTCATCGTCACTAGCTTCTTCTGTAAAAGGTGTCAGGACGACATGGCATGAGATCATTGCGTGATATCATTGCTATGTACTGTCACAGAGACTAATACAACACATAACCGACAGATGTAATCATGATTATTATGATTATTATCATTCTTTACCTAAAGACGTACACCGTGACCGCAGGCTTTGAGTAAAACATTCCCGGTAAAAGTGCAAGACCTCACATTTCAAAAACGGCAGCAGGATTCTGAAAACTTCTGCTGAGCGATCAAACTGTTTCCCCGTCTCTCATCAGTCGTGGCCGGTGAGAGTAAATCTCTGCTGCACAGAGGCCACCAAGTGAGGGTCGAGCCTCCAGCCATAATGGGCTCAGTTTTGGCAGGGGACGCCTGCTCCACATTGTCAGAGGCAGGGAGCCACACAGGAGGAGGCGTTGCCATCACCAACGAGTCCTGAGGCAGTGGAAAAGGGAGACAGCAGCCATGGCTGCCCAACATGTAGAAGGGCCTGCAGATGTCCGCAGACGTCAACGTCCAGAGCCTGGACAGCAGGGAGATGGCGTGAGGAGGAGGGTGAGATATGTTGACCCGCCTCACCAGATAGTGGCGAGGAGCTTTGCCAGCAGCAGCTTACAGAGGCTCCGCAACATCATCAGGAAAAGGGAGAAGGTGCTCAGTCAGCTGTATGGGAGGGGCCCAGCACGTGCCTCTGCCAAGGAGGCCCTACAGTCCTAGGGTCTACTGGCGTCTGTTCTCCTCCCTACAGCTCAGCAACGAGCAATGTGTGCGGAGGCTGAGATCCATGAAGGACATCCTGACCGAGCTGTGCAGTGTCCTGCGGCCAGCTCTGGAGCCTCACACAAGGCTGAGGACAGCGCCCAGTGTGGAGACCAAGTAACGATAGCTCTGAACTTTTACGCAACGGGCTTGTTCCAGTCTGCAAGTGCAGACATCTCCAACATCTCCCAATTCTCCGCGCATCGCTCCATCTGACAGGTCACCAATGCGCTGTACAAATGAAGAGTGCAATATATCTCCTTCCCCATGACCAGGGAGAAACAGGTGGAGTGGCAGGCCGGATTTGTCCGGATTGCAGGGTTCAGGGGGCCATCGACTGCATACATGTTGGACTGAGGGCGCCACAACACCATCTCGAACATCAACAGAAAGGGATACCACTCTCTGAATGTTCAATTGGTGTGCAACCACCAGTGAAGGATCCTGGAAGTTTATGCCAGGTATCCAGGCAGCAGCCATGATGCCTTCATCCTGCGCCAGAGCAGTGTCCAAACTCTTCACCGGTCCAAACTAGGACTGTGGGTGGCTGCTTCAGGATAAGGGATATCATCCCCTGTCCATTTGGCTGCCCACTCCACTTCGCAACCCCAGGACTGCAGCCGAGCAAACGACACTCATTCTGACACCAGGTGCATCATTGAGCACTGCATTGACATTGGCATCTTTGTGGTTGTCTGCTGCATACTGTATAACCTGGCTGTCATGAGTGGACAGAATTGAGGCCGAACCAGAGTTACCACCACAGGAGAAGGTGCAGCAGCAGGAGGAAGAGGAGGAGGACGTCTTGAGCCACCCAGGAGGCATCACCATCCCAACCCTGCAAGGGAAGTGTAGACACGTCTGCTCGCTGCTCGATTCTGATCATTTCATCCCCATATGACCCTTCAGCTTCTACTTTCCACGGCAATCCCAATGAGTGCCTGGATACATAATTGCCCACCATCACATTCTACACCCACCCAGATATAGGTGCAAAAAATAAAGATTTAATACATAATCAATATCACTCTAAACAGAATAATAAACAGTGCCGAAAAGTAACACATAAACATAATTTTCCACTCTTGTGCATTTCCAAATAACTCCTCTTACGTGTGCCTACCCTACCAATTCGCCTCAGTGTCTCCCCTGTGGCTGCCTCATGGGTCTGGGAAGGCTGCTGTTTTCCCTGTGTGGAAGCTGCAGATGTCCTTCTCGGATGCAAAAGATGGAGTCAGATCCAGAGTGTTAACAATGTTCGAAAACTCAGCACTGTCCTCAATGCTGTCAGTATGCTCATCTGGCTGGCTCTCATCAAGGGTCTCCTGCAGGCCTTGTGACAGTCTCTCATCATCCGGTGTCTCAGGAGGAGCAGCTTCATCGCTTCGGCTGCCACTGCTCCCAATGCTCTCCCCCAGGTCTGGCAATGGTCCTTCAGCAGGATCCTCTCCCTTGCCTCGGCTGCCACTCGGCCTCTCATCTACAAGCATCAATGGGAGAGCGGCTGTCATGAGGGAAAGGTAGGGGATTGACGCATGGAGCCAGCAAATAGCAGACTTTCGGAAGGAAAGGCACAGTAGGTGCTGCAGCATTCAGGGAGAGATAGCTTTAAAGAAGTGTCTTCACTTACCCATGCTGCCCACATCAGCATCGCCAGTACCGGAGCCCATAGGAGGGGGTGTCACATCTGCAAACATAAATGGGAGAAGGCCTGCCGTGAGGGGGAGATGGGGAATTTACACATCGAGCCTACAAGTAGCAGACTTTCAGGGCAAAAGCACAGTAGGTGCTGCAGCATTCAGGGAGACATAGCATTAAAGAAGGGCCTTCACTTACCCTCATCAGCATCGCCAGTGCCCTGGGCCACAGGAAAGGCACCATGTCTGCCCACGAGTACCTCGACCCTTGCCTGCAAGGGTGTGAGGTCTTGTATGTCGGCCTCGCCACCACCAGTTCTCCTTTGCTCAAAGCGATTATGAGCACGTTTGGCCTGCAGAACAAAGAATGGTTGGTTTGTAGCATCATGGTGATGCATCAGAAATGAGAGCACAAGTGTGTGTCCGTGACATGCAGCTGTCAATGTGAGATGAGAGGGCCTCCATTGCAAACACATACACACACACACACATACATACACACACACACATACACACACACACACACACACACACATATATACATACATAGAGGCCTCAGCAATGAAATGCTGCATCAGTGACTAAAGTGTGAAGGTGGGAAATAAGGGAAGGTTGAAGGAGAGACTTGCAGTTGAAAGGTGAGCAGTTGGTGAGACAGGTACTCACTTTCATCAAACGAATGATGTCGTTTATCCTTTTTCTACATTGGGTCACCGTCCTATTATGGTTGGAGGTCCCCGACACCTCAGCACCTCTGTCTCCAGCTTGGCATCAGAAAATCTCGTAGCCCTTCTTACCACAGCAGCACCAGCCATCCTGGCACACACCTCCTTCCCTCCTCAGGGCCTAGCTGCAAACCCGGGCTTTTAAGAAGGCCAGGAAACAGCTGGCTTGTTGGCTAGCAATCACATTAAGGGTGAATTTCCCCGTGGGAATACCGCCCCAATTAACCCACCCACACCACTGCAAACTATCAATTTTGAAGGGCACTTAGTGCTGGAGGACTTTTTGGGGGTTAAAAAGCTGAATATGGATCCAATGACTGCTGCAACCATAGCGGCACTAATCGGGGGAAAATGGCGTTATAACCAGCAGCTTTCTGGCGGCACTGAATTTCGGCCCCCAGGTATTCCTTAACACTCTGATATTGATGATATGGTGTCCTAGCCAACTTTTTTTCCTCAACCAATACCAGCAAAAAAAAGATTATCTGGACAATTATCTCATTGCTGTCCGTGGAACCAAATTGAGTGCCGTGTTTCCCGACATTACAACAGTTACTAGACTTTGAAAGTATTTCAGTGGCTGTGAAGTGAATTTTGGACGTCCTGAGGTCGTGAAAGACACTATATAAATGCAAGTTGTCCTCCTTCTTCATCATGTGGGAGTCCAGGAAATAACTTTAAAATTAGAGCCAGATCATGCCGGGGTGATGTCAGGAAACACTTCATGCAAAGGGTAGAGGAAATCTAGAACTTTTGTTCAAAATGCAATTGAGGCTAGGTTAATTGAAAATTTCAAAACTGAGATGATAGATTTTTGTTAGGTATGGGTAATAAATGATATGGAACCAAGGCAAGTAAATGGAATTAAGATACACATCAGTCATGATCTAACTGAATAGCGGAGCAGGCTTGGAGGGCTGAATCCTGTTCCAAAGAGTCGTCTTCTTTTATTAGGGTACTCAATAATAAAAGCCTAAACAAATTGTGACACACAAAATAAAATATTAAGTATACTTAATCCTGTTATATTATTCTTGCGTATCTGTGTTTCTTAGTAAGCAAATGGCGATTTTGAAATGACCTCTTAAAGGAAAATGCCACCCTCATTAGAATGATGAGAGAACTAAATACTTACATGCCTTTCACTCACACCTGTCAAAGAAGGCAACTTGCCAACACTACCTGATTTAGCCTGTGTGTGGGCAACTCTTAATGAACTCTGAAGATGGCCCACCATTTATGGGCAGTAAATGTAACCTTGCCTTCATCCTAAGAACAAATAGAAAAACACATTTTGAGAAAAATATAAAAAAAAAACTGAAGGACAGCACCCCCCAATTACTGGACTGGAATGTCAGCCTAGATTATGTGCACACAAAGGGCCCAAGTTTCCACATGATTCGCGCCTGATTTTTAGGAGCAACTGGTGGAGAACGGACTATTTTAGAAATCGCAATTCTCCACATTTTTTTTTCTGCAGTTCTAGTCAGGTAGAACAGTTCTAGTTTAGAACAGAATTTTTTCTTCAAAAGGGGGCGTGTCCGGCCACTGACGCCTGATTTGAAAGTTTCCACAGTGAAAACGTACTCCAAACTAAAGTAGAATGGAGCCAGTGAAGATTTTTGTAGAACTGAAAAAACCTGTTCTACACATTAAAAAATCAGGCGCAGGTTACAAATTAGGCGTCCAGAACGAGGTGGGGGGGAAGGGAACTCATTAAATTCAACAATAAATCCTTATTTATACTTCTACAAATATTACACAAATAAATCCAACCTGAATAAACATTTATAAGCCAAGAAAAGATTAAATAAACCATCTTCCTACCTGTGTGAAAGTGCTTCAGCCAGGGAGAATTCTGCAGCTGTTCGTGCCGCTGAGCGGGAGGGGGAGAGAGAGAGAGAGAGAGTGGGGGGGGGGAGAGAGGGGGCGGAGGGAGAGAGAGAGAGAGAGGGGGAGGAGGGGGAGAGAGAGAGGGGGGGAGGGAGGGGGAGAGAGAGAGAGGGAGGGGGGGGAGAGAGAGGGGAGGGAGAGAGAGAGGAGAGAGAGAGGGGGGGGGCGTCGGGTCGGGGAACAGGAGCGCGGGTCGGGTCAGTCGGGGGGGGGAGCGGGTGTCTGGTCGGTGCGGGGGGGGGCGGGAAGCGGGTCTCGGGGCGGGGTGAGAGGAGCGGGTGTCGGGTCTCGGGTCGTCGGGGGGGGGGGAGCGGGTGTTGGGTCGGGTCTGGTCGGTGGCGGTGGGGGGGCGGGGAGAGCGAGTGTCGGGTCTGGTCAGGCAGGGAGCAGGAGCTGGCCGTGGGAGGAGCCCCAGTGAGGCCATTGGGCCAGGGCTAGGGGCTGCGTGCTTCGGGCCCCTCCCACACAGTTCGGCGCCTGGAGCTACTGCACTTGCGTGCCGACTGTAGCGCGCATGTGCAGAGGTCCCGGCACTGTTTTCAGCGCAGGGACCTGGCTCCGCCCCCCCACAGCTCGTGCTGACTGCGCCAAGGGCCAGAGGACCTGTAAGTAGGTGCAGACTACCGAGGATTTTTTTAGGCGCCGTTTTAGGCGCGAAAAACGGGCGCCCAGCTCGGAGGGGCGCCCGTTTTTTTTCTTGTGGAAACTTGGGCCCATACTCTCTGACACACAGGTTGAGTGCTATTAACTGAGCCAAGCCATTTGTTGGCACAGCAGAAATGTTTGGCAGCTTTTGTAATGGTGATTGTATAATCTATCTTTTTAAAAAAAAGAAGCCAAGTTAAATGTTGAGAAATCTTACATGTCAGTATTGTCAGGAGATTTCATTATCTAGCCCTTTGAAGGATCGCTGAACTGCGTTGCTCTCAAACCATCCAATAACGGCTCATTTTGTTTTCTCTTTCAGAACCTGCCAATCACTATTGTGAAAGGGCGGGAAAAGGCGGGACATACCCACGGCAGTATCTCGTCTCTCACCATCGCAAGGACTATAGTGATGGTAAGTTAAAGGACAGATTTTTTTAGATTCCTGATGGTCCTGCATTGATTGACTCAATTTTATTATTTCATCCCTTGAGGGAAAGTTCTGTATAATTTCTCAGCTCTGCCCACATAAAACAGCAGAATATCTATCTGTATGTCTCTATTGGCCAGTTGCTTGCCACGGAAGCTGTTTCCTAGATCCCAGTAGCACAGGTACTCTACAGAACTATTTGGTCATGTTATTTGGCATAAAGATCATAAAAACATGAAGGGGGAAGAAGCACTTAGCAAATCATTCCATTTCAAGAGACCTTAGTTAGTTTGTAGTTATGGTCTGCAGATCAAGAATAAAGAAAACATCTTTCAGCTAATTACAGGAAAACACAGGAACAAAACATTCGGCATGTTGTTTTAAAAATGCAAATGCATGGTGATACTTTGGCAGACAATGTTTTTGAAAAAAAAATCACTCCCCTGCGTTGGGGCTGGTTGATTCTTGCTGAATGCAGTTGCAAGGAGACGAGAAGCTCATTAATACCAGACCCAAGTAGCTGCTCTTCATGTCAGAGCTTAGAGTGTTGGCAGGCTCTCCAACCTTGAGCACATCCTGTACCCGCCCAATACCCACATATGCGTTCTTTCCAGTGGGAGTCAGTGGACAGTCAAGTGAAGTGGGAGCTGTGTTTTTTGTTTTCCACTCTTCTAGCCCAGAAATGTTGAAGCCAACTGTTTGTTCTCCTATTGCTACCCTCTCTGAGATCAGCTAATTCGGAACAAATGGACGATCGAGCCTTGGGCCTCCCTGATCTGTATGACTTAATTGCATAGTAGGCAATGCAATTAACAACTGTGCTATTGGGACTTCTTAAACAAGAAGGTTTAATAAAAGGGTTTTGCACAACAGTCTGGGATCGATAGCATAGTGGTTATATTACTGGTCTAGTCAATCCAGAGGCCTGGACTAAATCTGGGAACATGAGTTCAAATCCCACCACAAATTTAAATTCAGTTAATTAAATTAAAAAAAATCTGGAATGAAAAAGCTCACTGATGTCCTTACCTGGTCTGGCCTATTTGTGGCTCTAGATCCAAAGCAATTTTGACACTTAACTGCCCTCTGAAATGGACCAGCACGCCACCACCTTCTCAACGGCAATTAGGGATGGGCAATAAATGCTGGCCTTGCCAGCAATGCCCACATCCCGTGAATGAATCAAAAAAAAGTCTTCCTCTGTCTCTTCTATATTTCCTCTTTCTTCCCATTGTGTTTATATTCACATATTTCTAAATATTTGGGATCTTTTTTATGTAAAGACTGCCATATAAATCCAAGTGTAGTCCATGAATCTGGAATAGCAGCAGATTTTTTTCTGGCGTTTCATATTGCTGATGCACTTAATTATTAAAAAATATAGTCCACTTGGCTCATGGTACTGCTCTTAACACTGAGTGGGGAGGTCATAGGTTCAAGCCCTACTCCCGGACTTCAGCATGTATTCTAGTGCATCAGTGAGGGAGCGCTGCATTATTGGAGGTGCTGTCTTTTAGATGAGACATGAAACCGAGGCCATGTCTGTAAAGTCCTGTCCCCTCAGTACAGATTCACACGAGGCATGCAGTGAAGTCAAGGTCACTCTGGACCTGCACCTTTATTTCACAGCTCTGGAATGCTGCACTTGCCTGAGACCTGTCCTTATATACCTGTCTCTTGCAAGTGTACCCCTGGTGGTAAGGTATGCTGGTGGTTACAGGTCATATCTTATTACAGTCATGTATAGCATGTTAGGATACAGTTATATATAATAATGTAAGATACATGACATCACCCCCCCCCCCCCCCCCCCAAGGTCTTATTGTCTTTATAGGTTCAGTCTCTCAGGTGGTCTACGCTCTCGCGTGGAGCGTCTGAGTTGTGGTTCAGTTGTTTGCCTTGGTGTCTGTTTTTCTTTGGGTGTGGTTGCTGGTATCTCGCCTGGGCTGTCTGTTGGGATTGCCCTTTCCTCAGGTTGTTCCCTCTGTCTGTTCACCAGGTGTGGTGCGAGTTCCACATTGTAGTCTGCCTCTGGTTCCGCAATGTTGGTTAATCTGCTTTTGACTTGGTCTACATGCCTCCGACAGGTTTTGCCATTGTCCATTTGTACTACCAGTAGCCTGTTTCCTTCCTTGCCCGTTACTGTCCCTGCAAGCCATTTGGGACCCCTTCTATAATTTAGTACAAACACTTTGTCCCCTATCTCATTCCATCTCCCCCTCGAATTTCTGTCATGGTACTCAGTCAGCTTACGGCGCTTTGCCTCAACGATTTTGTGCATGTCTGGGAGGATTAATGAAAGCCTTGTTTTTAAAGTCCTATTCATCAACAGTTGCGCGGGGGGATCCCAGTCAGTGAGTGCGGACGAGATCTGTATGCCAGCAGCAGTCACGACAGGCGACCCTGCAGCGTGGGACCTTGGATTTTAAGCATGCCTTGTTTAATGATTTGCACTGCTCTCTCCGCCTGGCCGTTGGAGGCCGGCTTGAACGGTGCCGTCTTGACGTGATTTATGCCGTGGTCAATTATAAAGTCTTGGAATTCTGCGCTGGTGAAGCACGGACCATTGTCACTGACCAATATGTCAGGGATTCCGTGTGTTGCAAACATGGTTGCGAGGCTCTCCACAGTGGTGGAGGTTGTGCTTGAATTTAAAATGGTGCATTTGATCCACTTTGAAAATGCATCTACAACTACGAGGAACATTTTGCCCATGAATGGGCCTGCATAGTCTACGTGCACCCGCGACCACGGTTTGGTAGGCCAGGGGCTCAGTGGAGCCTCCCTGGGGGCATTGCTGAGTTGGGCACAAATGGTGCACCTTCGGACGCAGAGTTCCAAGTCCGCGTCAATACCAGGCCACCAGACGTGGGATCGATCTATGGCCTTCATGAGAACGATCCCCGGGTGCTCGTGGTGGAGCTCCCGGACAAATGCCTCTCTGCCTCGCAGAAGCATGACTACTCGGCTGCCCCACATCAGGCAGTCTGCTTGTAGTGATAGCTCATGCATGCGCCTGTGAAAGGGTTTTAATTCCTCGGGGCAGGCATCGTGAGCTTCTGCCCAGTCACCGGTTAGGACACATCTTTTTACTAAGGATAATGTGGGGTCGCTGACCATCCAGGCTCTGATTTGGCGATCGTCATGGGCGAAACTGTGGACACAAAGGCATTGATTGCCATGACTATCTCACAGTCCTGTTCGTCAGACCCTTCCGTGGTCGCCAGGGGTAGCCTGCTGAGCGCGTCGGCACAGTTGTCTGTGCCTGGTCTGTGCCTTATGGTATAGTCGTAGGACGCCAGCATGAGTGCCCACCGTTGAATTCGCGCCAAGGCGTTGGCGTTTATTGCCTTGCTCTCGGATAGGAGGGACGTGTGGGGCTTGTGGTCGGTTTCTAACACGGACTTGGCCCCGAAAAGGTATTGGTGCATCTTTTTGAAACCGTACACACACGCGAGTGCCTCCTTCTCTACCATTCCGTACCCGTGCTCCGCCCGCGAAAGTGACCTGGAGGCATAAGCTATGGGTTGTAATTTGCCCGCAATATTGACATGTTGCAAAATGCACCTGACCCCATACGCTGACTCATCGCATGTGAGAACTAGCTTTTTACCTGGGTCAAAGAAAGTCAAAACACTATTGGAACACAGAAGGTTGCATGCCTTATTGAAGGCGCGTTCCTGGGCGTCCCCCCAAAACCAATCGCACCCCTTCCTGAGTTGCACCTGGAGAGGCTCCAGCAGCGTGCTTAAGTTCTGCATAAAGTTCCCAAAGTAATTGAGTAGCCCGAGAAAGGCGCGCATTTCTGAGACATTCCGGGGCCTGGGTGCCAGGCGAATTGCTTCTATTTTGGTCTCTGTTGGGTGGATTCCATCAGCGGCAATCCTTCTGCCCAAAAATTCAACCTCAGGTGCGAGAAACAGGCACTTGGATTTCTTGACTCGTAGGCCTACCCGATCCAACCGCTTTAGTACTTCCTCCAAATTACGGAGATGGGAGTCGATGTCCCTGCCCGTGATAAGTATGTCGTCTTGAAATACAACCGTTCCCGGGATGGACTTGAGCAGACTCTCCATGTTGCGCTGGAATATGGCAGCTGCCGACCTGATGCCGAATGGGCATCGATTGTACATGAAAAGGCCTCGATGTGTGTTGATGGTAGTAAGTAGCTTGGATTCCTTGGTCAATTCTTGCGTCATATACGCAGATGTGAGGTCTAATTTTGAGAAAAGTTTACCTCCAGTCAATGTGGCAAATAAGTCCTCCGTTCTGGGCAGCAGGTACTGGTCCTGTAGGGAAACTCTATTTATGGTAGATTTGTAGTCCCCACAGATTCGTACGGATCCATCAGGCTTCATGACTGGGACGATGGGACTTGCCCAGTCGTTAAATTCCACAGGTGATATAATGCCTTCCTGCAGAAGCCTGTCTAGTTCGTGTTCAATTTTTTCCCTCATCACATAGGGTACAGCTCTGGCCTTGTGATGGACCGGTCTAGCATCCTGTGTGATGTAGATTTTGACTTTGGCCCCTTTGAAAGTGCCCACACCTGGCTGAAAGAGATGTTCAAATCGCTTTATAACTGTTGAGCAGGAGGTCCGTTCCTCTAATGACATGGCATGGACATCATCCCATTTCCAGTTTAGTTTTGCTAGCCAGCTTCTCCCCAGCAGTGCTGGGGGGGTCTCCGGGGACAATGCACAGAGGAAGTCGGTTCACTGTCCCTTTGTGTGTGACAGAGAGCATGGCGCTGCCGAGGACTGGTACAATTTCTTTGGTATAGGTCCTTAGCATGGTGTCGACCCTTGTGAGTTTTGGTCTGTCTCTTTTATGCGGCCACAGTTGTTCAAATTGTTGAGCGCCCATGAGAGATTGACTTGCTCCCGTATCCAGCTCCATGTTGACAGATATCCCGTTGAGTAGGACCCTCATCATTATAGGAGGCGTCCTGTTGTCAGAGCAGCGGCCATTGATCGTGTTGACCCGCTGTACATCGGTGTCCCGGGTACTGTTCCCACCATCTTCTGGTCCACTTTCTGACCCATCCGATTCGTATATCAGCCAAGCTGCCGTTTCTTTGCACATGCGGGCCAAATGCCCTGTATATTCACAATTTCTGCAAACAGCCTGCTGAAATCGACATCCCCTTGCCGAGTGCCCACCCCCACACCTCCAGCACAGACCTGTTCCATTGTTCAAAGTGTTCCCAAAGAATGAGCTGCGTCTGGCTGATCTCTCTTTAGTTTCTCTCAGTTTGTAGTTGATTGCTCGCATTGTGGGTTAATGAGGTGTGAACGGCCGTTCCTGTGGCCCTTGATGGCTTCTGCCTGCTGTTGAGAGCCTGTTCTCCCTGTTTTGTCTGTGTGTGGGGGTAGCAGCTTGTTTAGTGCTGTGAACTTCTTGTTCCGATATTTCGTTAGTTGTCGTACCTGCATTGTAAATCAACCTCGTTTCTTCTTCCCCTACCGAGAATGTCTGTGCAACCAGTGCTGCTGCCTCTAAGGTCAGGTTCTTGGTCTCTATGAGCTTTCGAATATGCCTGCGTGGCCTGTTCCTTCAATGAAAAAGTCTCTCAGCATTTTTCTCCTCAGTTCATCGGAGAACTCACATAAACTAGCCAACCTCCGAAGTTCCGCCACGATGTCGGGTATGCTCTGGCCCACGCAGCGTCTGTAGTTGTAGAACCTGTGTCTGGCCATGTGTAGGCTGCTCGCTGGCTTCAGGTGGGCTCTTACCAGTGTGCTCAATTCTTCAAACGACTTGCGTGCTGGTTTCTCAGGTGCCAACAGATCCTTCATTAAAGTGTATGTTTTCGAGCCGCAGCTGGTCAAGAGATGGGCTCTTCTCTTGTCTGCCTTATCGTCGCCTAACCTGTCTTTGGTTACAAAGCTTTGCAGGAGCCTTTCTATAAAGTCCTCCCAATTGTCTCCGCATTGTACTTTTCATCTGATCCGTTGTTCGCCATTCTGTGGATTCTGTAATCCCATCCTCATCGTCATTGTAAAGTCCTGTCCCCTCAGTACAGATTCACACGAGGCATGTAGTGAAGTCAAGGTCACTCTGGACCTGCACCTTTATTTCACAGCTCTGGAATGCTGCACTTGCCTGAGACCTGTCCTTATATACCTGTCTCTTGCAAGTGCACCTCTGGTGGTAAGGTATGCTGGTGGTTACAGGTCATATCTTATTACAGTCATGTATAGCATGTTAGGATACAGTTATATATAATAATGTAAGATACATGACAATGTCAAACTGCAATTTAAAGATCCTATGGCACTGTTTGAAGAAGAGCAGGGAGTTCTCGTGTCCCGGCCAACATTCATTTAACCCATTTGCTTTTATAAGACCTTTTTTGCATGCAGATTGGCTACCACATTTGCCCACATAAAAGCAATGACTATACTTCAAAAGCAATTAATTTGTTGTGAAGCGCTGTGTGATATTTGAGTGTGTGAAATGTATAATTTTTGTTTTGCTAATCATTTTTTATTCAGGGAGAAGAACTTTTCCCCGGAGCTTTATCCATCAGGAAAATCTTTTCCAGCTGATTCCTTCCAGTCGGTCACACAGTGCCAACGGGGACAGCATGGGCAGCACCTTGCAGTATGATGAGAGCCGAACCGTTCGGTGGATCAGCGAAGACAAAAGTTGCCTGAAAATTCTTGACAGGCACTTGCCTTCAATATGTAAGTAAATCTGTAGCACTTCTCCCAAATGTAAATGAGGGCTGAGCTACAAGGAAAGATTAGGGAAGATTAAGATTCTTATATAAAAGATTGTTCAAATTTCTTTGATCACTAAATTGGGTTGGAAATCGGTGGTTAGTGGTGTGCCGCAGGGATCGGTGCTGGGACCACAACTGTTTACAATATACATAGATGACCTGGAAGAGGGGACAAAGTGTAGTGTAACAAAATTTGCAGATGACACAAAGATTAGTTGGAAAGCAGGTTGGGTAGAGGACATAGAGTGGCTGCAAAGAGATTTAGATAGGTTAAGCGAATGGGCTAAGGTTTGGCAGATGGAATACAATGTCGGAAAATGTGAGGTCATCCACCTTGGGAAAAAAAACAGTAAAAGGGAATATTATTTGAATGGGGAGAAATTACAACATGCAGAGGGACCTGGGGGTCCTTGTGCATGAATCCCAAAACGTTAGTTTTCAGGTGCAGCAGGTAATCAGGAAGGCAAATGGAATATTGGCCTTCATTGCGAGAGGGGTGGAGTACAAAAGCAGGGAGGTCCTGCTGCAACTGTACAGGGTATTGGTGAGGCCGCCCCTGGAGTACTACGTGCAGTTTTGGTCACCTTATTTAAGGAAGGATATACTAGCTTTGGAGGGGATACAGAGACGATTCACTCGGCTGATTCCGGAGATGAGGGGGTTACCTTATGATGATAGATTGAGTAGACTGGGTCTTTACTCGTTGGAGTTCAGAAGTCTGAGGGGTGATCTTATAGAAACATTTAAAATAATGAAAGGGATAGACAAGATAGAGGCAGAGAGGTTGTTTCCACTGGTCGGGGGAGCCTAGAACTAGGGGGCACAGCCTCAAAATACGGGGGAGCCAATTTAAAACCGAGTTGAGAAGGAATTTCTTCTCCCATAGGGTTGTGAATCTGTGGAATTCTCTGCCCAAGGAAGCAGTTGAGGCTAGCTCATTGAATGTATTCAAATCACAGATAGATAGATTTTTAACCAAGAAGGGAATTAAGGGTTATGGGGAGCAGGCGGGTAAATGGAGCTGAGTTCACGGCCAGATCAGCCATGATCTTGTTGAATGGCGGAGCAGGCTCGAGGGGCTAGATGGCCTACTCCTGTTCCTAATTCTTATGACCTTATGACCTTATGACCTTATGTAACGCCTTTAGAAAAGATGAAGTTTCCCTCTGTTTCGCTTTTTCTGCTCAAAGTCATGAATAGGAAATCTACACATTTACAATGTTGCTACACAAAACGACCACAGGAATGATTACTCTAGCGATATTAATGCGGAACATCACTGATATGCATAATGTGGTATAGATGGAATAAACTATGGGCTAGATGTTAGGCTTTTCTGTTTTCGGGGCGATAACGGTGGCAGAGTGGGAAGGTTAGTGGCCAGGAATAGTTTGCGCTTTAGTATTTAAGTTTGGGCATCTGGGCCCTGCGTCAGGGAGTGCAGCGCTAATGGCGGGTGTTGTACACCTCTCATGGCACAAGAAAGGGAAATCCCGAGCTGAATAGCTAGCCAGGGAGCCCTCCGAGAGAAGCCTGGGGGGTGGGCATTCCTAAAACATTGCCCTGGCCACTGCAACACAATACGCACCAAAAATGTAAACAAAAAGCACTCGCACTTTCTTTTGGAGTACATTACCTTCCTTTCTGACGCTGGGATTGTTCAATCGCTCTGATTTCCCAAGTGGCCATTGCAGGCGCACTTGTGGGCGGACGGGACAGGCAAGACTCAAAACTTGAACTGGTGTCGCAACCAGAGGAGTTGCACTCCCAGCTCAGCTCTTCCGGGTGGTGCTGCTCACCATCGCCTGTCACGCCGCTCCAGAGCGAAACCTGGAGCGCAAAGGACCGGGAAATCTAGCCCCTGTAATGTTTCTGGGGGGAGAGTATGCAAGGGAAGAATTTCTCCGGTCGCTGTATGGTGCAACATTGTAAAAATAAGCATTTACAATCTTCATGAATGCATGCAAGATTACTTAACACAGCCCCCATTTTAACCTAACCCACCCTGATAATGGGCCGGATTTGGCTCAGACCTCCAATTTACACTGTATGATTTTATGTTTCGTTCAGTTCTGTGGAGTGTTAAATTGTGTGGTTGTAAATCTGATGCTGACGTAACACAGTCCTGTTCTCGCAACGTGGGTTAGGTTTAAATTGAGACGATAGCTACTAAAGCATTTCTTTACCCCATGGTGAAAAAATATATATATGATGCGATGCATATATATTTATAACATGGTTTATAATAAATTTTCATTCAACAGTTCATATCCATATAACAAACTCCAGTTTGCAGACTGGCTGACTTTAATTTAACTTGTTTTTTTTATTGTGTTAAGGCAACACTTTAACATCTTCTACTCAAACTAATATATCATTATAAAGGCTAATACATTGTGGAGTATGTTATCAAATAGTATTAGTTCGGTTTCTGGAGGGAGAAGATTTAAGGCATGTATTGAAGAAGTATGTGGGTGGTGTTGATATATTAAAAGGGTTAGTCTTATTAAGGCCTAATAGCCTTTTCCCACATTAATCATTTTATGTTTTTTGAAGTTTAAACAAGGAAACACCAATTGCAAAGAGTGCAGTGACACCGCATTTTAATTTTTTTTTCCAACAGCACCTCGAGCCCCCATCAACTGGAGACTAGGAAAGTTTCTTGGACGAGGAGCATTTGGTGAAGTTTACCTGTGCTATGACGCAGACACGGGCAGAGAACTGGCAGTCAAGCAAGTGGCTTTTGACACAGATAGCCAAGAGACGAGCAAGGTTGGTGACTTTGAGTCCAAAGTATGACTCAAGCTGCTCATTACTCACAAGTTCTAGATTCTTGTTCGACCTTGCTGGCAGTTAAATATTCCATAATTGTACTTTTTCCAGGAAATAGCTGCACCATCCCTTTGACCAGTGAGGCTATAGGGATTACATTCTATTAATAGATTCAGCCTCTCTACCATATTTTAAAGTTTGCATTAAGATTGTGACAGAATTCATATTTATCTTAAATTTTGAAGAATTTTTGAGATAATTGGGAAAAGAAACAGAACAGAGATGAGATTTCTTTTTTACAAAGTGAGTTCTGATGATCTGGAATGCACTGCCTGAAAGGGTGGTGGAAACCGATTCAATGGTAACTTTCAAAAAAGGAATTTATATATACTTGAAAAGGAAAAATCTTCAGAGCTGTGGGGAAAGAGCGGGGTAGTGAGATGAGTTGATTCCTGAGTTGAGGGGGTTGACTTATGAAGAAAGGTTGAGCAGGTTGGGCCTATACTCATTGGAGTTCAGAAGAATGAGAGGTGATATTGAAACATAAGATACTGAGGGGGCTCGACAAGGTAGATGCAGAGAGGATGTTTCCACTCGTGGGGAAATCTAAATCTCGAACTAGGGGACTTAGTTTAAGAATAAGGGGATGCCCATTTAGAACTGAGATGAGGAGGAATTTTTTCTCTGAGGGTTGTAAATCTGTGGAATTCTCTGTCCCAGAGAGCTGTGGAGGCTGGGTCATTGAATATAAGGTGGAGATCGACAGATTTTTGAACGATAAGGGAGTGAAGGGTTATGGGGATCAGGCAGCGAACTGGAGCTGAGCCCAAGATCAGATCAGCCATGATCTTATTAAATGGTGGTGCAGGCTCGAAGGGCCGAATGGTCTACTCCTGCACCTATTTTCTATGTTTCTATGCTGCACTCCCTCAATAGCAAGAATGTCCTTCCTCAGATTAGGAGACCAAAACTGTACACAATATTCAAGGTGTGGCCTCACCAAGGCCCTGTACAACTGCAGTAAGACCTCCCTGCTCCTATACTCAAATCCCCTCGCTATGAGGGCCAACATGCCATTTGCCGCCTTCAGCGCCTGCTGTACCTCCATGCCAACTTTCAATGACTGATGTACCATGACACTCAGGTCTCGTTGCACTTCCCCTTTTCCTAATCTGTCACCATTCAGATAGCATTCCGCCTTCCTGTTTTTGCCACCAAAGTGGATAACTTCACATTTATCGATATTATACTGCCTCTGCCATGCATTTGCCCACTCAGCTAACCTGTCCAAGTCACCCTGCAGCCTCTGAGCATCCTCCTCACAGCTCACACTGCCACCCAGCTTAGTGTCATCTGCAAACTTGGAGATATTACATTCAATTCCTTTGTCTAAATCATTAATGTATATTGTAAATAGCTGGGGTCCCAGCACTGAACCTTGCAGTACTCCACTAGTCACTGCCTGCCATTCTGAAATGGACCTGTTTATTCCTACTCTTTGCTTCCTGTCTGCCAACCAGTTCTCTATCCACGTCAATTACCCCCAAAACCATGTGCTTTAATTTTGCACACTAATCTCTTGTGTGGGACCTTGTCAAAAGTCTTTTGAAAGTCCAAATACACCACATCCACTGATTCTCCCTTGTCCACTCTACTAGTTACATCCTCAAAAAATTCTAGAAGATTTGTCAAGCATGATTTCCCTTTCATAAATCCATGCTGACTTGGATCGATCCTGTCACTGCTTTCCAAATGCGCTGTTATTACATCTTTAATAATTGATTATAACATTTTCCCCACTACCGATGTCAGGCTAACCGGTCTATAATTCCCTGTTTTCTCTCTCCCTCCTTTTTTAAAAAGTGGTGTTACATTAGCTACCCTCCAATCCACAGGAACTGATCCAGAGTCTATAGAATGTTGGAAAATGACCACCAATGCATCCACTATTTCTAGGGCCACTTCCTTAAGTACTCTGGGATGCAGACTATCAGGCCCTGGGGATTTATCGGCCTTCAATCCCATCAATTTCCCTCACACAATTTCCTGACTAATAAGGATTTCCTTCAGTTCCTCCTTTTCGCTAGACCCTCAGTCCTTTAGTATTTCCGGAAGGTTATTTGTGTCTTCCTTAGTGAAGACAGAACCAAAGTATTTGTTCAATTGGTTTGCCATTTCTTTGCTCCCCATTATAAATTCACCTGATTCTGACTGCAAGGGACCTACATTTGTCTTCACTAATCTTTTTATCTTCACATATCTATAGAAGGTTTTGCAGTCAGTTTTTATGTTCTCTGTAAGCTTACTCTCATACTCTATTTTCCCCCTCCTAATTAAACCCTTTGTCCTCCTCTGCTGAATTCTAAATTTCTCCCAGTCCTCAGGTTTGCTGCTTTTTCTGGCCAATTTATATGCCTCTTCCTTGGTTTTAACACTATCCCTAATTTCCCTTGTTAGCCACGGTTGAGCCACCTTCCCCATTTTATTTTTACGCCAGACAGGGATGTACAATTGTTGAAATTCATCCATGTGATCTTTAAATGCCTGCCATTGCCTTTCCACCGTCAAGTATCATTCGCCAGTCTATCCTAGCCAATTCACGTCTCATACTCTCGAAGTTACCTTTCTTTAAGTTCAGGACCTTAGTCTCTAAATTAACTGTGTCACTCTCCATCTTAATGAAGAATTCCAGCATATTATGGTCACTCTTCCCCAAGGGGCCCCGCATGACAAGATTGCTAATTAATCCTCTCTCATTACACAACACCCAGTCTAGGATGGCCAGCTCTCTAGTTGGTTCCTCGACATATTGTTCGAGAAAACCATCCCTTATACATTCCCGGAAATCCTCCTCCATCATATTGCTTCCAGTTTGGTTAGCCCAATCTATATGTAGATTAAAGTCACCCATGATAACTGGTGTATCTTTATTGCACGCATCCCTAATTTCTTGTTTGATGCCATCCCCAACCTCACTACTACTGTTTGGTGGTCTGTACACAACTCGCACTATCGTTTTCTGCCCTTTGGTGTTCCGCAGCTCTACCCATACAGATTCCACATTATCCAAGCTAATGTGCTTCCTTACTATTGCGTTAATCTCCTCCTTAACCAGCAACGCTACCCCACCTCCTTTTCCTTTCTGTCTATCCTTCCCGAATATTGAATACCCCTGGATGTTGAGTTCCCAGCCTTGGTCACCCTGGAGCCATGTCTCCGTAAACCCAATTACATCATATCCGCTACCAACCATCTGTGCAGTTAATTCATCCACCTCATTACGAATGTTCCTCGCATTGAGGCACAGAGCCTTCAGCCTTGTTTTTTCAACACTCTTTGTCCTTTTAGAATTATGTTGTACTGTGGCCCTTTTTGATTTTTGCCTTTGATTTCTCAGCCCTCCACTTTCCCTTATCTCCTTTCTACCTTTTGCTTCTGCCCCCATTTTACTTCCCTCTCCCTGCATAGATTCCCATCCCGATGTCATATTAGTTTAAACCCTCCCCAACAGCACCAGCCAACACTCCCCCTAGGACATGGGTTCCGGTCCTATCCAGGTGCAGACTGTCCGGTTGAAAGAGATTGGATTCTAAGAGTAAAGTGGGTAGAAATTCACCTCCGCCGGAAACGGGTCGCACCTATCCTTTTTCCTGTGTTTTCACTGCCATAATGGATGAGCTGGTCTCTTCCACGAAATTCAGGTCTTTGTCTTTTTATCGAGTGGAGCGGAAGTCAGTCATAATGGGGGTGGAAGTGGGGGCGGGTGGAGTGTCTGCCGCTGTCAGCCATCAGCGTAGCGCTGATGACGTCATCACACCGCTGCATCACTATTATGTATGCATATTAATATATGTACTGTAACACCAGACCACTGACTGTACCTTCACCCTGTGTACACCATACCTGTACATCAGAGGGTGCTGCTGCTGGAGAGCTAAGGGTCACCTCTACACTGCAGGTAAGCATGTTAAAAGAGAGCTCACCTCTTGGTGTCCTCACTCTAGGAGCTGCAGTAAAGGATTAAGGTCACTACAGTTCAAGTACTACAACCTTACCTCGTGGAGTCATTACTAGAGAGTGCTTGCATACACAATAACTGGCGACGAGGTTCCGAATTTCCACGCGCAACATGTCCAACCTAAGCAACATCCAACAATCCGCTGATGGGTAAGATTGGGATGCCTTTGTGGAAAGGCTAGAACACTTTTTCATTGTGAATGACCTGACTGGGGACTCTCAGATCTCGCTGGCGAACAAACGCAGAGCCATCCTGCTCAGCAGTTGTGGGCCCACTATCCATGGCCTTATCAGGGACCTGCTAGCGCCAGCAAAGATGACAACCAAGACCAAGCGGAGCTCGTAACTTTGATACAAGAACAACTTGAACCTAAAGAGAGCATCCTCACAGCCAGGCACCAGTTCTACACCCACTGGCGGCCCGACGACCAAGAAATTGCTAAATATGCTACAGACCTGAGAAGATTGGCTGCACCATGTGATTTTGGCTACCACCTCACCAAAGCACTCAGTGTCATCTTCGTTATTGGAATCGGCCATGAGGGCCTCCTCCATAAACTGCTCTCTGCGGACACTACGGTCACCCTGCAGAAGGCAATCAAAGTGAGCCAGGCCTTCATGATTTCGGTCTGTGACTCCAAACGGATGATGACCCATACCCAGGACTCTAACCCGACGAGTACAGTGAACAGAATGGCGACTTTCAGAGGCAAGAATGTTGCCCCGAGTCCCGCAAACCTGAGTCCGCCACATGGGGCCAACCGGCTAGCCCCGTGCTGGCGCTGTGGAGGAAACCACAGGGTCCACCAGTGCCGATACAAAGCCTATACCTGCAAAGGCTGCAACACTAAAGGTCACCTTCAGCGAATGTATAGAAAAAGCTTTACTCGCCGAGTCACTGAATAGTTGGCCAATCACCTGGGCTCCAGTGCTGATGAAGACGATGCTGCTCAGCCCCTGGAAGAAGAGTACGGAATATATACCTGCTCCACTGAGAGTTCCCCATGGAAAATGGAAGTGGAAATCAACAGTGTTCCAGTCTCGATGGAGATCGACACAGGGGCGAGCCAGTCGTTGATGAATCAGACAGCCTTTGAGAAACTCTGGGACAATTCCACCAAACGACCAAAAATGTCCCCAATCCAGGTAAAGCTGCTCACCTACACAAAAGGCACCATCCCTGTCATTGGCAGCGTGGAGGTCCAGGTGTCCCATGGCGGCGCGATATACAAGCTCCCATTGTGGATTGTTGCTGGTGATGGTCCAACGCTGCTGGGTAGAAGATGGATGAAGCAAGTCCAAATTGGTCGGAGCGATGGGGAGCGACGACGGCCTCCGGGCCCTGCCGATCGACATCCCACGCGGCCCCAAACTTGGATCCATCGCAGCACCTGAAAATCCTACCGTCCAGCTCGACTGCGTGACGATGACACAGACTGCACAACTCTGCGGCGAGATGATCTAACCCGAACGACCAGACCTCACCTTCCGGGCCGTGGCAGGACTCCGAAGGAAGAAGGTCGGCGCAGAAGCTGGATTCCTGGCGTCCTTGGCAGAACCTGGGGAGAAAAGGATCACCGCAACTTACCTCGCGGAGAGAGAGAAGATGGCGCCCGCACCACGAGGCGAATCACCTAGAATCAAGATGGCCGCGACCAGACCACGAGGGGCAGCATTGAGGGAGCAACACATGTTACCGAGCGGTGAACCGGATTGGGTTAAAGATTGCAAGGCCCTCTTAAAGGAAACCGGCAACCCAAAACAATTAAAGGAACAGTTCCACTCTGGGCACAGCGATGCCAGTGATATTAAAGATAAAAGTGTAGTAAATGAATGCAGGTATACAAATGTACTGTTAAATGGTGATGCCGGCAAGGCTAATGAGAGAAATGTAATGAATGCTTCAAAAAGTGATGTAAGTAACAAGTTTGTACTGTTGAACAGTGATGCCAGTAATGCTAACGTGATAAGTGTAACCTTGTACAGAGATACCGTTACACTAGAAAGCGTTGTAGGTGCAAAATGTGAAAGTGTAAAGAGATATAACAATGTCGAGTCGACTAGTTGCGATCGGAGCAAATGTGTCATGTATGCTAATGATAGAATGATAAATGATACCAGGTTCTACATGTAGAATGTCAATGCCAAAGGAAACCCCCCGTAGGAAACATCCAGGTCCAACGGGCTACCTGATCATGGAGCCTGCGCTTTCGGGACCAATGTGATGCCCCAGGAAGGGCTCACACACACCCAGTGGGAGCATAACCACTGCAGGGACAGCGGTCAATGGGCAGCACAGCTACTACCTGCCCCAGATCGGCCCTGGCCACCTGGGCCAGCATCGGGAGCAAGAGGCCAGTACCCTCCAGCTTTCCCGGCGGAACCTAGGATGACCAGACCCCCACCACCAATGGAGGACAAGGCGCTCACATCACCCTGTGGCCCTGCCCACCACTAAACGCCGCCACCACCTACCCATTCTACAGTGTATGTACCTTCCCCATAGCACTCGCTCCACCAGTGCGGAATCCCCCAACAGTGACACCCACATGGTCTTTGCATGATGGGGGGAAAATGGATGAGTGCAACCATGAGCACAAGGATCACACCTGGCACCCACACAACCCTCACCACAACCCACTACTGATCACCTCCCCATGTCATGGCAATAAGGACTTGGGAAAGGCTTAGGGGGGAGTGTTGCTATGTATGCATGTTAATATATGTACTGTAACACTAGACCACTTGAGTCTTGTGTGAAACTTGAACTCACAACTTTATGTCTCAGCAGTGAGAATGCTACCAATTAAGTCAAACTGACACTTTGGATAATGAAAGCTGACTGATCAGCATTCCTCACTGCTCAATATTCATAGAATCTTAAGAACATAAGAAATAGGAGCAGGAGTAGGCCATTTGGCTCTTCGAGCCTGCTCAATTCAATAAGATCATGGCTGATCGACCTCAACTCCATTTTCCTGCCCTAACCTCATATCCCTGGATTCCCTTGGTATCCAAAAATCTATCGATCACTATCTTGAATATATTCACTGACTGAGCATCCACAGCCCTCTGGGGTAGAGAATTCAAAGATTTAAAGATTCAAAGATTCAAAGTGGTGCGCAGGGCCACAGGGTGGTGTGTAGAGGACACAGAGATGCTGCAAAGAGATTTAGATAGGTTAAGCGAATGGGCTAAGGTTTGGCAGATGGAATACAATGTCGGAAAATGTGAGGTCAATCCACCTTGGAAAAAAAAAACAGTAAAAGGGAATATTATTTGAATGGGGAGAAATTACAACATGCTGTGGTGCAGAGGGACCTGGGGGTCCTTGTGCATGAAACTCTTTTTGGAGTTCACCTGCAAAAACATAAAACATTAAACCGTGCCACCCGACCTGGGTGACACACCAGACATTTACAAGGCCCTTTTTTCCTTTTTTTGGTTTTTTTTTTGTGTTTTTCATTTTTTTTTGTTTTTTTTTGGGCGCTAAAATCACATTTTTCCAGTGCCCCCTATAAAAGGGAAGGGGACACTAAAAGCACCGGCAATTAAAACAAATTAAACTTTAAAATGTAAAATCAAATTAAAATTTGGTTGCCGGGCGTGATGATGCACTCCAGTCCCTCCGGTGCCCACCTCTCGCGGAAGGCCGCGAGCGTACCGGTGGACACCGCGTGCTCCATCTCCAAGGACACCCTGGACCGGATGTAAGAGCGGAAGAGAGGCAGGCAGTCAGGTTGAACGACCCCCTCGACCGCCCGCTGCCTGGACTGGCTGATGGCACCCTTGGCCGTGCCCAGGAGCAGTCCTACGAGGTGGCCTTCGGACCTACCCGCTCCCCTCCGCACAGGGTGCCCAAAGATCAGGAGAGTGGGACTGAAGTGCAGCCAGAATTTCAGGAGCAGCCCCTTCAAATAATAAAACAGGGGCTGCAACCTTGTGCATTCCATAAAAACATGGAACACGGACTCTTCCAGACCGCAGAAATTGCAGGCGGCCTGGGAGTCCGTGAACCGGCTTAAAAATTTGTTGCACGGCACTGCTCCGTGCACCACCCTCCAGGCCAAGTCCCTCCTTGTGCATGAATCCCAAAAAGTTAGTTTGCAGGTGCAGCAGGTAATCAGGAAGGCGAATGGAATGTTGGCCTTCATTGCGAGAGGGATGGAGTACAAAAGCAAGGAGGTCCTGCTGCAACTGTACTGGGTATTGGTGAGGCCGCACCTGGAACACTGCTTGCAGTTTTGGTCACCTTACATAAGGAAGGATATACTAGCTTTGGAGTGGGTACAGAGACGATTCACTAAGCTGATTCCAGAGATGAGAGGGTTACCTTATGATGCTAGATTGAGCAGTCTGGGTCTTTACTCGTTGGAGTTCAGAAGGATGAGGGGTGATCTTATAGAAACATTTAAAATAATGAAAGGGATAGACAAGATAGAGGCAGAGAGGTTGTTTTCCACTGGTCGGGGAGACTAGAACTAGGGGGCACAGCCTCAAAATACGGGGGAGCCAATTTAAAACCGAGTTGAGAAGGAATTTCTTCTGCCAGAGGATTGTGAATCTGTGGAATTCTCTGCCCAAGGAAGCAGTTGAGGCTAGCTCATTGAATGTATTCAAATCACAGATAGATAGATTTTTAACCAATAAAGGAATTAAGGATTACGGGGAGAAGGCGGGTAAGTGGAGCTGAGTCCATGGCCAGATCAGCCATGATCTTGTTGATTGGCGGAGCAGGCTCGAGGGGCTAGATGGCCTACTCCTGTTCCTAATTCTTATGTTCTTATGTTCAACCCTTTGAGTGAAGAAATTTCTCCTCATCTCAATCCTAAATGGCCAACCCCTTATTTTGAGACTGTGATCCCTAGTTCTAGAATTCGCAGCCAGCGTTCCTCCCAGCATCTACCCTGTCAAGCTCCTTAAGAATTTTATATGTTTCAATGAGATCACTTCTCATTCTTCTAAACTCTCGGTAATATCGGCCTAGTCTATTCAATCTCTCCTCATAGGACTATCCCTTCATTCCAGGAATCAGTCTAGTGAACCTCTGTGGCACTCCCTCCAAACGAAGTATATCCTTCCTTCTATCCTTCTTAAGGTGCGTTGCCCAGAACTGAACACAGTACTCCAGATGTGGTATAGATATAGCATGACTTCTAATCCCTTATATTTCAGTCCTCTAGATATAAAGGCCAGCATTCCATTAGCCTTTTTGATTATTTTTTGTACTTGTCCATGACATTTTAATGATTTGTGAACATGGAACGCTAAATCTTTTTGGACTTCCACTGCTTCTAGCTTTTCATCATTTAGAACGTGTTCGAATCTATCCTTTTGAAGTCCAAAGTGGATGACCTCACACTTGCCTATATTGAAATCTATTTGCCACTTAATCTATTCTTTCGCCCAAATAGAATAATCGTGTGCTAATAGAAAGTGGGGTGATCTAGATGTTTTCTTGAATTTTGCAAATGTGAGGGAAGAAAAACTTGTTTCTTGACAGTTTGTTGTAGTTTCATTATTTTTATTACTTTTGCAGGAAGTTAATGCTTTGGAATGTGAAATTCAGTTACTAAAGAACCTTCGCCATGACAGGATAGTGCAGTATTATGGGTCACTACGAGATACAATGGAAAGAAGGTTATCCATCTTTGTAGAATATATGCCAGGAGTAAGTATTGACCACTTGTTTAATTAATCTATTGTCATGTGTCTGCATTTTCTTTTTAAACCAATTTTCTCCCCATCTCTACAGAAGATGATGATTCTTGCTGGAATATTGTTCCATGGACATTCCCTCCAGTATCTCGTCCAAGCTCCCATCTTTCATGTGAGCGTCTCAACACTAATGTTCAGGAAGTTAGACAATTAAAGGACTGCATTACAACCAAGCCCATACCTATCCTTGCTGATGTTCACACTTGAACAAACAGAAGTCACTAGCAGGCAGAAATCCTGACTGATTATTTCCTCCTCCCCCTTCTTGGCTCAAAGATTGAGGCCCATTGTATGGCATCTACTGCTCTAGCTGAGATCAGCTGATTCAGCACAGATGGGGAATGCATCTGGGACCTTCTTGATCTCTACAGCTCAGTACTAGAACATGCAATGCATTTACCTCAGCTGAGCCATTGGGGAAATGTTCATTTTCCACTCCCCCACCCCCCGCCCCCCTGCTATTTTGTAAGGCATGATCCTCTGGTTGAGTTAGCTGATTTCTCTTAGAGTGTTGAGTTAATTATATCACCCTAGGCTGATAGGCGATTGTAATATCAGTCAGCATTCCCACTCCTCATTGCTAGCCAGGAACCTATGGTATGATGTGTGAGTGAAGGCCATCAGATTGAGGACAAGTTCAAGCTTGGCTGTTTCCCTCTCTGCTATCGAACAGTTCGCTGGCACAAGCATGAGGTTTGACCATGTGGGCTACCTGTAGCTATGGTTGTGGAATTACAGTAATGGTAAAGTTGCTGATTTTACAGGGTAAAAAGCAATCATTTTGGTTTTCAGATGTCGATGATACAACATGGTTAAATAAAGCCCTGGTGGGAACATTAAGAAAATACAGGGAGAAAGGGTAAATAAGACCCTGGAAAATAATAGAGAAAGGATTTGAATTTAAACTTTCCCAGTGGTATTGATCTCTGGTCTCTGCTGAGTTAGCTGATCTCAGCCAGGGTGGTAGTGTAAAGCCCCACTGTGGGATTCAGCCTCCTTAGGGATAGGAAATATCATCTAGGATCTTCTCTCCTGTTTACTGACCCATGACACAATGCTGAAAAGTTCATCAGCTTGCATATCAGGTGAGGACTGGATTGGTCAAATAGCCTTTCATCACTCAAGTTACTACATCAGTGCCAACACATGATTTACCATCTTCACCCGAGGGGAGGGAAAGTCACTGGAGATGAGAGGGAGGTGGAGAAAGAGTGGTTTACAACAACAACAACTTGCATTTATATAGCACCTTTAACATTGTAAAACATCACAAGACGCTTCACAGGAGCGTAATCAGACACATTGACACCAAGCCAAAGAAGGAGCTATTAAGACAGGTGACCAAATAGTTGGTCAGAGAGGTAGGTTTTAAGCAGTATCAAAGGAGGAAAGAGGTTTGGGGAGGTAATTCCAGAGCTTAGGGCCTAGACAGCTGAAAGCTCATTCACCAATAGTGGGGCAGAGGAAGTGGGAGAGTGTACAAGATGTCAGAGTTGGAGGAATGCAGAGTTCTCGGAGGGATGGAGGAGATAACAGAGATAGAGATTGGCGAAAGCATGAAGGGACAAGGATGAAAATTTTAAAATCGATTCGTTGCTGGACTGGGAGCCAGTATAGGTCAGTGAGCACAGGGGTGATGGGTGAATGAGATTTTATGCGAGTTAGGATATGGGCAGCAGAGTTTTGGACGAGCTCAAGTTTATGGAGGATGGAGCATGGGAGGCCGATCAGGAGAGCTTTGGAATAGTTGAGTCTGGGGCTAATAAAAGCATGGTTGAGAGTTTCAGAAGCAGATGGGCTGAATATAACAGAATATCAACTAATACACACTGTTACATTTTCTGTTCCAACATATGCAAATTGGCTGACTGTTCAATTGCATCAGTGAAATTGTCATGTGCTGTGTTAGTTATGATGGACAATATACACTTGATATTCAGTAAAATGTGTTCAGTGAGGTATGATGTGTATCCATGCAGTGGTCAGGAGGACCGTGGCAGTGCACTCAGATATTTTGTGTTGAGTTGTGTTGTTCACCATGCTACTTGTGAGGAGTTCCTGGTATCTGATATTTGCTGACTGGATGCTCAAACCTGCGTTTGTCAGGTTTCTAATAATTAACTCGAGACTGTCTCTGGGGAGAGGCAAGCAGGGACATTATGGGGTTGAGGTGGCTTCAAGGTGACCTGCTTGGTCATGGAGATTCGAGCCGAGTTCATCCATTATTGCTCTTGGTAATCCAATACCAGGGCGAGACATATCTGCAGTTCACCATACACTGCTGCTGATTAACTAATCTGTGAGACATCAATGAGGCTTGGAGGGGTGCAATTGTCATTGAAAGCTGGGATTCTCCTCAATCAGCACCAGATAGCCTCACAAGGCACTGCCCTAATGGTAAGATGTTTCCAGCTAGACAAGTAGAGGAAGCTTAGCATCGCTCTGTACTGGTAAACTATGAGATTTCAGCCAATTAAACTCCAGTAATACATACACTTAGGGATCCCCAATCCTTGGCTATTGGCAACTTGCACCTAAGCTCTCTGGAGATAGGTAAGGGGTGCACAGGTTTTATAAGATATGGGTTCATGTTGAGAAAACAGAAACTGTACCTAAGTAGGTTTCTCAGTACCTGAGTTTGGAGACTCTTGGTGTATAATTGTTTCTGCACATGTCAGACACCCGGCTGATCCCACCTCCAAAATAAAATTATGTTTCTGTTGCACTTTTACTGATTTGTTATCTCGCTGTGCAACAATAAAGGTTACATATCTGTAAAGGTCAGGAAACCAGGGAAGACTTTGTTGATGTCACCAGTGTTAGAATTTGGATTATTCGATATATACCTCGGGTTAGGGAGGTGTGTCACACAAAGTAGTTACCTTTTGCTGTTTTTCCCTCCAACCCCCGCTCTCCTTTCTTGAAGACTGAGGTATTGCACCTGTAGCCTGTCAATACCATGCTCAAGAGACCATTTTTCATGTATGTGTCAAGGCACTGAGTGTCAGCAGGCTATTCAAAGACAAGCAGCATCACAGCCATGTACACATTGCCGATGATCACTGGCTACCAGTCAGCAATGGGAAACCCTGACTGAATTTTTGGTTTGCTCTTCACTAGTGCAAGGTGTGTTTAAGCCATCTGTACTGTCCTGAATGAGATCAGTAAACTCAGCAGAGACCAGGGATTACACCTGCACCTTTTTGATTTCTGCAGCTTACCAAACCTGGCATTGCATTAATCTACTAAACCATTGGAAGAACGATGTGACTAATTTTTTCATTTTAATTAACTTTGTTTCAATCAGGGCTCTGTCAAGGACCAATTGAAGGCTTATGGAGCGCTCACTGAGAATGTGACCCGGAAGTACACCAGACAGATCCTCGAAGGGGTTTCCTATCTTCACAGCAATATGATTGTACACAGAGATATAAAAGGTATGCTGCCGCTGCCTTTTCCCTTTCATGCAGTAGGTGTTTCACATTAGTAGACTACAACCACGAATAAATCCGACGTTTTCATTGTCTGTACTAGGGGTCACAGTCTCAGGATAAGGGACTGAGATGAGGAGAAATTTCTTCACTCAAAGGGTTGTGAATCTTTGGCATTCTCTACCCCAGAGGGCTGTAGATGCTCAGTCATTGATTGATAGATTTATGGATATTAAGGGAATCAAGGTATATGGAGATAGTGCAGGAAGATGAGATGATGAGATTGAAGTAGAAGATCAGCCGTGAGCTTATTGAATGGCGGAGCAGGCTCGAGGTGCCAAATCGCCTACGCCAGCTCCTATTTCTAATGTTCTTATATTCTTATATTGCTTTGGTGAATGTAAAAAACCCGACTTTTCTCATTCTGGGCAAGCTGACAAGAATGATAAAAACGTGTTTCTCTGCCACTACTGGATCCATTGGCTCTATTTCTGGTCCACTAGAGGTACAGCAGCATTTAATTGCATCTGACAGCAAGGTATCAGTAATGTTGAAGCTGCCTGATTAAAATGAATTGAATCTCTAGCACCTTCATTATGCTGCTTTTGCATGCAGAAAAATGTTGCCCTATTTCATTGATGAATGGTGCCAGGGGGTACGGTAGCATAGTGGTTATGTTACTGGACTAGTAATCTGGAATACAAAAGCAAAATACTACGGATGCTGGAATCTGAAATTAAAAACAGAAAATGCTGGAAATCTCAGCGGGTCAGGCAGCATCTGTGGAGAGAAACAGAGTTAACGTTTCAGGTCGTCAGAACCGAATATATATTATATTACTAATCTGGAGGTCTGGACTAATGATCTGAACCTGTGGAATTTAAATTGGAATCAAAAGCTAGTGTCAGTAATGGTGACCATGAAACTACCGGATTGTTGTAAAAACCCAACTGGTTCACTAATGTCCTTTTAGGGAAGGAAATCTATCGTCCTTACCCAGTTTGGCCTACATATGACTCCAGACCCACAGCAATGTGGTTGACTCTTAATTACCCCTCTGAAATGGCCTAGCAAGCCACTCAGTTGTTCAAGGACAATTAGGGATGGGCAATTAATGCTGGACTTGCCAGCGATGCCCATATCCTGTGAACGAATAAAGAAAAAGGTGAGGGTTTGCTATGATAGTGTCGTAGTCATGGTAGTGTCGTGGTTATGGTACTGGATTAGCAACCCAGAAGTTCTGAATTCAAAGTGTGAATTTAATGTGCATGCAGAGTTCTGTGCGAGTTGAAGCACTTGCAAATGTTGGCAAGAATAATGGTGAAGAAATCAAGCCATAAGGTGGAGGAGAGGACGAGAGTTTAGTGGTGGACAGGGGGAGAAGGTTAGATAGACAATGTCCCCAAGGTGGAGATGTGCAATTGACTGGATGTATGATTTGAAGTTCAAAGCAGGGTAAAGCTGGAGGCTGAGAATTCACTCTGAGTGAGAAACCAGAATTGGAGACGGGATTGGCACCTCAGCTGCAAAGTTTCTGGTGGAAACGTACAGCCGTGGCTCAGTGGTCGCACTCTTGCCTCCGAGTCAGAAGGTTTTCAAGTTCCACCGCAGAGACTTGAGTATGAAATCTAGGCGATACGCAGTACTGAAGGAGTGTTGCAGGTGCTATCTTTTGGATCAGTTGTAAATCCCACCTACATCTACCCTCTCAGGCGGACGTAAAAGATTCCATGCCACTATTCGAAGAAGAGCAGAGGAGTTCTCCCCAGTGTCCTGGTGAATGTTTATCACTCAACCAACATCGTTAAATAAACAGATTATCTGGTCATTATCACATTGCTGTTTGTAGGAGCTTGCTCTCTGCAATTTGGCTACCGCCTTTCCGTCATTACACTAGTGAATACACTTCAAAAATATTTCATTTTTTGTGAAGTGCTTTGCGAGATCCTGAGGTTGTGAAAGGCGCTATATAAATCAAAGTTCCTTCTTTCTTTCCTCATTCACTGATAGGTAATATCACATGTGGGTCTTTTCACTATTTTTGTAGATTTTTTTGATTTGAATATAACTTCTGCAGTAGTGATTAAACTTTGCAAACTCCTTGTAATAAATAGTTTAAAACTCTGTTAAACTAATTGTAATCCTTGTAATTCATGTTGCAATTATTGTTTCTTTTATCAGCTACAGGCATTATGTACCCTAAGTCACACTCTTCAGATGTTCCAGTTGGACTGTCTTCAAAGATTGCAATTAAACTCAATAACTCAATTGATTAGAACAGTCCACCTTAATGAATATCAGTGAAACAGTTACCCGGGCTTCATTGAATTTAAGCAACTGTGAGAAGGTGATGGTGACATTCTCCTTGATCTGCTGCAGTCTGTGGTGAAAGTGAGCAGTTTGCTCGGCCACTTCAAAGGACAGTTAAGAGTCAACCACATTTTCACTCCTTATGTATCACGCCAGAATTAAAGAAGCCAATGTTTTAAAATGCTTCTTACAACAATTTGCATTTGTATGGCACCTTTAACATAGAAAAACATCAAAGTGGCTTAATCAAAACTCAACATACTTATTCTATTCTATTCAAAATCTCACAAGTAGATTTGGCTACTTGCCTACAAGTGAGTCATTATTTAAAAAAAAACTCCATTATCTCAAGCTGATTGATAGAAAGTTTTTCGTTCTGTTATGTGCTCGGTACTGTGTCTTGCACTCAAAACTCATATACTTATAAGTCACTTTCATCAGGATGCACTGATTTAAAATGATAAAATGCATACACTGGGATATTCCTGTGCCAAACACTCACTCTCAGATCATCATCCGGCCGATTTCAGTTGTGCTCCACCCTGTTTATAAGGTGACATCGCCCTTGCTGATAACTTCTCTATAGCACAAAGTTGGATCAAGTTATGAGGAAATCATTCTACTTTTCCATTCTACAGGAATGCTTGCTATTGGGAAGGGCTGGGAAAAGGAAGGGGGAAAAAAATCTTGGTTGTAAAGCAATGACCTGGGTCCTTGCTCTTTAAAGTTTTAGATTGTTTGCCAGTTTAAAATTCCTATTTTTTTTTTAATTGGAAAAAGCTTATTGGCATGACAACTAAGATGAAAGATGGACAGAGCAATTAATGGCTGGGCAGGACAATGAAAAAGAGAGGAAGACTGGGAAAAATATACAATTGTTATTGGATGGGTGGGGTTTTTGTAATGAGGGCTCAATTGGCAAGGCCAAGTGGCAGGCTCGCTGATATTGAATGTTATGACCTATGTATATCTAAAGGTCAGTCCTAATCAGTTACTCATTGCGAGGACCTGGCTCATATTGTGCCTACTGTCGCGTGCTCACTTGGCGGAGGGGAAGACCAGTCCTTAAGAGGTGTCCTTGCCAATGATTTCATCCTTTTGGATCACTTGTTCAGGCTGACCTAGATTATATGTAAAATTGGTGTCCTGCTCTACCCAGAACTGAACTTCAAGCCCCAGATCTTATCCATGATCAAGACAACTTACTTCCTTACGTCTTCACCAGTGAAATACTCAGCCATGCTTTAGTTGTATCTGGACTCAATTATTCCAATGCTGTCCTTGCTAGTCTCGTATTCATCACCCTCCATAAACTCTCAACTTGTTGAAAACTCAACCTCTTCCGTGCCCAAAATATACTGTCCTTAAATGTTAACTGATCTACATTGACTCCTGCTGCCCTACATATTACATTCAAAATACTTTTGTTGCAGTCTTCAAATCCCTTCATGGTCTCGCCTTGCCATATCTTTGCTACCTCCTCCAACTTTATTTTTTCCCCTGCAGACTTCGGTCGTCTGATTATGGCTTTTTGAGCATTGCTCACTTTCATCTCAGTATTGGTACCGGAGCCTTCAGCCACACCACCTCTACTCTGGAAATCACTTCCTAAACCTTTCCACCACTTCACTTTTTTTCTTAAAAAACTGAATGACTGATCATCTGTCTCATTGGTGTTTATGGAATATTTTTTCGTGTGCAATTTGGCTTTTGCATTTTTCTACATTTTAAAGTAATGGAAAGATAATTTTAATTGATACATTTACAAGACTTCAGCAGAACAGGAAGAGCTGTGGGGAAATAAGGACATCAAAAAGATGCTGTGCCACTTGGTTACAAGCTTCATCTGCTACATGCAACTTCTCCTTGCATTTTATTCAGTTACTTATTTTGCCTCATACAATCTTTAGAAAGTCTCAGACTGATTCCCCGTCCCCCAGACCCTTTAAATAGCTGCAGCCCGTTAAAGTTTGGTAGTGGCAATAACAACAGTTTGTATTTTCATAGCATCTTTGCCATAAAAAAAATCCCAAGGTACTTCACAAATGGGAAAACATAAGAGACACTGTGCCATGGAGAGATGGATTAGTGCAAAAGTTTAATCAAAAAGGTTTTCGAAATAATGTTTATACAACCTTTCACATGATGTCCTAAAGTGGTTCACAGTCAATGAATTACTTTTGAAGTGCAATTATTATTATTATGTAGGCAAATGCAGCAGCTAATTTGTGCACAGCAATGTTCCACAAACAGTAACTGACCAAGTTTTCAGCTAATGCAGGATTGTGCACAGAAAGAAAGGCCAGCAGCTCTTTACAAAGGTCAAAAACTCTTTCTCGGTCTCTGGCGTGAGATAATCAATGTACTCCAGTATGAAACAATAATGTTTCATGTCCTACACCAATTTCTGAACACAGCTTTGCAAACAGACGTGAATTCACAGGTCTGGACTTCACAAAATTCCCAGCTGTCGCAGCTGCATTTAACACAGTATGTAATTTGGGTTCCATTCTTTTTGAAGCGAGGGCTTGGCGATGCAACATATATATTACCTGTGGGTTTACGGCCCTTATTCTTGCAACAACACCACTCCTATTTCCAGTCACAGTGGCCGCACCGTTTTAGCAAACAGTTCTCCCACTTAAGCGATTCTGATTCCCTAAAATTATCCAATAACTTGGATATTTCCTCACCCGTTGTTTGTTCTGGTAATGCCTGACAAAAAAGAAAATCTTGTAAAATTTCTCCCAGCCAAACATAGCGAAAGTAAACTAATAATTGTGCTGCACTACCAACAGCAGTTATTTCATTGAGCCGAATTGCAAACTGCTCACATTCATGACGCCTTTCTGTCAATTGACATTTTAAATATGTTGGAAGTTCCTTGATTCTTCTACTAACTCTGTCATTTGAAAATGATATGGCCTTCAACTTTTTTGATGCATCTTCACTCACCATCACTTTGCACATTTCTACAGCAGCTCCTCTCTGATATTATGGGCTTTCTTGCTTTTAGCAATCCGAAACACTGTTGAGAAGTATGCCTTCAGGGCCTTTTCCAGAACCGATGTTGTATTTGTCATTTGAGTTTTCTGACGACTGTATTCTTTTTTTCGTTCAAAGAAGTCTTTTGATTTATCTTTATAGTCCGAGTGCTTTGTTGTGAGGTGTCACTTTAGTTTTGCAGGTTTCATTGCTTTGTTGGCTAAATTTGCAAGCACACAACACATCGGGGCTGTCCATCACTGAGCTCCATAAATCCAAATTCTGTATAACTCTCCTCATACTTTCTGTTCTTCGTTTGTTTCTTGCTATTGGATTCAGCCATGTCCAAGGTTTCAGCTGAAGTACTTGCAATGAGGTCATTTCAAAAAGTTTTCCATTTTCAAGTAATTTACTCACAAACTATCATCGATCAGCTTTTTTTAATGGTGACGGCATCTGACCGTCGCACTCAACTCCTGCCTCCTGGCTCACACCAAGCCTGCCTCTGGCCGCTGCTCATTTGTTTTCTCTTGACAAAGGCACTCCCCTGACCACAGCAACCTGGGCAGGTGCCCACCCCATAAGACGCATAAGTGAAAGTAACACTTGCACATTATTTTGCGGACCCCTAGTGACCCCCCATTTGAGAGCAACTGCTATAGATGACATGTTAAACTGAGACGCCGTCTGCCAACTCAAGTGGCTGAGATGAATGTTCCAGATCATCACAGTCTCTATTTTATATAGAGCAGGTGTTCTGCTCAACATTATCCCCTCAACCAAAACCACCAAAACAAATTCACATCAGTGTTGTCTGTAGGGCTGACTCACTCAACAACAACAACAACAACAATGCATTTATATAGCAATATTAATGTATAAAACGTCCCAAGGTGCTGCACAGGAGCATAATCGAACAAAATCTGAAGCTGAGCTTCAAAAGGACAGGTAACCAAATACTTGGTCAAAGAGTTAAGACCTTTCAAGGAACATCTTAAAAGAGGAGAGAGAGGTAAATAAGCAGAGATGTTTAAGAAGGGAATTCCAGAGCTTAGGGCCTGGGCAGCTGAAGGCATGGCCACTAATGGTGGAACAATTTAATTTGGGGATGCTCAAGAGGCCAGAATTGGAGCAGCGCAGAGATCTCGGTTGAAGGCTGGAGGAGGTTACAGAGATGGGGAGGGGCGAAGATATGGAGGGATTTGAAAACAAGGATGAGAATCTTAAAATCCAAGCATTGTTAGACTGGGAGCAAATGTTGGTTCCTGTGCAATGTTAGCAAAGAGTCTAAATTGCCCCTTTCTGTAAGAGGGGCCACCATTTTGTAAATTGCCCCGCGGGAGTGGATTGGCCACCGATCGGTGCCGGTGACAGCTTTTCCCGGCAGGAACCTTCTTGTGGCTGGGCGGCGCATCCGCCCTTAAAGGGAAGGGTGGACTGCCGCGGCCACTATTTTATATTAATTATTGGCTGACTGCTAGGTCGGCCTGATAATGGCAGTCACGGGTTCGGCCGGGCCACCAACAGGCAGCCTAGCACCCCCTCTTGGGTGCCAGGCCGCTGGCCCAGCCGAAACCCTCCCTGGTGGCCCAGTGTTTGCCACTAAATTGGCTGTAGAGTTTGCAGTGGCCCTCCCTTTTAACTGAAAGGGAAGGGCGCTGTGACGCCTCAGCGCGACGCAGCTTGTCTGCATCACGCTGACATCAGCATGGCGCTGATGACTCTGAGCGATGGCCACTCCGACCCACCCGCACTTCTGCCCCAGTGATGACACCACTTCCACCCCACTTCAAAAAAAACCAAAGGCCTGAATATCTCCTGATTGTCCGCCCCATGCATTGGGGCAGACGGAACCCTTACAAATTAGTAGGTGCGCCCCGTTTCGGCCAGAGTGCAATTTCAGCCCCTAGCCCTTCATAAGAGGGAAAAAAGTGTCCCTTGCCACTAACTAGGCTATGACTGCTCCAGATGTATCACCTAATTCAGCAACAACTAACATTTATTTAATGCCTTTAACATAGAAAAGACATCCCAGGGCTGTAATCAGACAAAAATGGATGCCGAGATAAAGAAGAGGGGGGACCAAAATCTTGGTCAGAGGTGGGTTTTTAGGAGGGTCTTAAAGAACTAGAGGGTGGTGAAAAGGCGGAGGAATTTAACGAGGGAATTCCAGAGCGTAGGACTTAGAAGGCTGAAGGTATGGCCGCCAATGGTGGGATGAAGGGAATGAGGGATGCAGAGGAAACCAGATTCAAAGGAATGGCGAGTTTGGGAGTGGAGGAAATTGTAGGGCTGGAGGAGATTACAGAGATAGGCAAATCGGAAAAATCCATTGGTTTCAAATAATTGTAGCTAATGGCTTCCTTTCTACTGTCCTATTGAGACAATGAACAGATTTAAACATGAGGGTCAAACTAAAACTTTCCTGTTCTGATTGACTCAGTTCCATGCTAATCAATAATTTCATGTCCCATTATCCAAGTCCTGTTTGAGGATCCGGTGAGACCATTTATCATTTTTGTACCAAACATGCAGTTTCTAGATATTTTTTGAGCTTCCTCATTCTTGATCAGGGCAGATCATTTTTCTTCTGGCTAACCTTGTTGCTTTTTACACAGTAAGTTTTTCCCCACACGAATCCTTTGCCATTAGCTGCAATTATCTGAAACCAATGGATTTTTCCAGTTCGCCAACGTTGGTTGCCATGCAGGAGTGTGGCTCAGGAAGTGGTTTATATGCCCTCAGATCTCAGTTCCAGTGTTTTTTAGCATTAAAATTCAGAAAAGCATTCAGCAGCTCATTTATAATATTGTGACATTCCTCAGTGCAAAAGATTTTGGAGAGTTTAACGGATGCATCCAAGTTGTAGGGAGAAAGGCAAAGATCAGAGAGCATTTGAGTATCATTAATGGAGTGTCATGTCAATGGAGGACAATGTTTTTCATGTTGTGAATTTTAAGTTGCCCATAATTTGATGATTATTGCACAATCATGCTCTAACTTTTGTCGCTGTGTTTAGTGCATGCACCAGTCACAGTTTGCGTGCTGTATCAGGAAGTTCCATTTACCACAGACTAGCCACAAACTCATAAACCCTGATGCTTATCGAAGAACACAGATTCCCTCCTTGCAGGAAACCAGTTGAGGTTTCACCAGAGCAGCTGGGAGTGCCAGGTAGCTTTTTGAAGTTCAACAATGAAAGCACAATTTGGGGGAAAACTTCGCCATCACGTAGAAGCCAAGTTTAAAAAAAAATTAGATTTATAACTGTGAGTTTATAGAAGAATTCAGCAGAAAACATAATGGGCCAAAAATTGCAGTTGGGGGCTTCCCCTGGGCGGATGCCTCCGACCACAAAAATATTTACGAATATACCTGGTGGTACCAGAAGAAACAAACACTTGTGCTACGAGGCCACCGTGCGCAGCCTAGCACAGAGGCCCACATATTCCAGGAGTGTATGTGCAGCCTGAAGTCAGGTGGGCCAGACCAACCAATGAAGATGGTGTATTCCCATTCACAGTAATGATGAGTTCTGTTTGTACGGAGATCACCATTTCTATGCATGGTGATACCTCCAAAAACACACACACATTTTAAATAAATAAGAAAAACATTACATATATTTAAAATTAATTGAAATTGAATTTAATTAAATGTTTTAGACAAACGTTTATTTTTTTGAATTTTTTTAATGCTTTAATAGGGGTATAAATAAATGTACCTTAATGGACAGGGTTTTTAACACAAAAATTATTGATTTTATTTTTCTATCTTTTAAAACTCTTACACTGGTAAAAGCAAGCCTTACGCTTGCATTTGTGAGGCATAAGAGTTTGAAGGACATTTGCTGGGCAAGAGTTGGGCAAATAGCCCAAATCTCTGCCCATGAAGGCCCTTCTCTCGGAGATGCATTGTAACTGTTGAAATAAATTTTGACACTTCGCAAGTGTTAGGTAGGGAATTCCAGGATTTTGACCCAGCGATAATGAACCGGCACTTGTGGGGCCTCTGTGGATGCAGATATCGCCCGTAGAGACCGTGATTTTTGACCCAATAAGTGAAATGGAATGCACCTTACAGGTCATCCTAAGAGTATCCCAGATTATCTGCTAATGGAGGGTGAAACCTTGGAAAAAAATGTTGAAAGGTCAACAGTGAAAATCCACACGTGGACCGTGCTGACACTAGCCAGTCCCCAATGGCCACATTAACAGTTAGTAGTATATATAACTGCTTACCGGTCCTACAGCTCGATATTCAAAGCTTGATACCATCCAGGACAATGCAGTCCTCTTGATTGGCATCCCTTAGACCACCTTAAACATAGAAACATAGAAAATAGGTGCAGGAGAAGGCCATTCGGCCAGTCGAGCCTGCACCACCATTCAATATGATCATGGCTGATCATGCAACTTCAGTACCCCACTCTGGCCTTCTCTCCATACCCCTGATCCCTTTAGCCTAAGGGCCACATCTAACTCCCTTTTGAATATATCCAATGAACTGGACTCAACAACTTTCTGTGGTAGAGAATTCCACAGGCTCACAATTCTCTGGGTGAAAAAGTTTCTCCTCATCTCGGTCCTAGATGGCTTACCTATATCCACTACCGGCGCACTGTGGCTGCAGTGTGTATTATCTACAGGATGCAATGCAGCAACTCGCCAAGGCTTTTTCGACAACACTTTCCAAGACCTCCATACCAAGAAGGATAATGGCAGCAAATGCATAGGAACATCATCACCTCCAAGTTCCACTCCATCCTGACGTGGATATATACCACTGTTCCTTCATCATCGCTGGGTCAAAATCCTGGAATTCCCTACCTAATAGCACTGCGTGTACCTTCACCACACGGATTGCAGCAGTTCAAGAAGAAAACTCACCACCATCTTTTCAAAGGCTAATGCAGGGAATGAGAAATAAATACTGGCATTGCCACTGACGCACACATGCTGAGAATAGTTTTTTTTTAAATACACGTTGGCAGGTTTACTTGAGTACGACTCTAGTTGATTAGGACAAATATTATCGAGAAATATTATCACCAAATATTGCTGCTGTAATTTGTTTTAAGTGAACTTTGAAGCGATTTACTTCATATGGTCATTTTCTCATCACAGGTGCCAACATTTTGAGAGACTCTGCAGGGAATGTCAAACTCGGAGATTTTGGGGCCAGCAAACGTTTGCAAACTATTTGTATGTCGGGAACGGGGATTAAATCAGTAACCGGAACACCTTACTGGATGAGCCCTGAGGTTATCAGTGGAGAAGGATACGGCAGGAAAGCTGATGTCTGGTAAGCATTATGCTGGAGGAAATACAAAGGGAAGAATAATTGGGGGTTGTGATTTTTTTTGTTAAAATAGTTCTTGTGCTTATGAAGAGAACTGCCTACGTTGATCCAGGAAAATTGTTAATTATGGTGAAGAGTTGAATGTCAAGTGACTCCAGTTTAAAGATTAAGAAATTAGGAATAAGAAGACTTAAGTGGAAATTAGTGAAAAGTAAATTCAGAAGAAGCATTTGGAAAACTTCTTTACTCAACTGTGGAGACTAGAGAAGCTTATAGCAGAGAAGGCTAAAGGGAAATTTAAAAGAGGTCTTCAAAATTCCGAGGTTTTGATATAGTAAATAAAGAGAAATTGTTTCCACTGACGGGAGAGTCGGTAACCAGAGGACACAGATTTAATAGACTTTCAGCACATCATTGCCCATTTAGCGCCCATATAAGAGCTGAGATGCAGGCTATCGCCCATATTTGCTAAAAAATGGAAACTAGCGCTCGATTATAGCCCATTTAGCGCCGGGCCAACTTTCGGCACACATAAACGTGCTGCATCCCCGGCCTAATCCTAATTTTAAAGAAAATGTGACGTCATCCGCGTGCAAGGCCAAGAATAGTGCTGAAAATGGAAACTTGCGCCTGATTATCGCCCAGATTATCGCCGACTACTACTTTTGCCATTTTGCCTGCAATTCGCCGAAATGATCGCTGGCTGAAAAAGTCGCTGAAGAAAAGCTTCACTCACGTGGCCTTAACTCGGCAGTACTCGGCAGTACTCGGCACTACTCGGCAGTACTCGGCAGTACTCGGCACTACTCGGCAGTACTCGGCACTACTCGGCAGTACTCGGCACTACTCGGCACTATGGACGCCATTTTCTAACTCGGAGGATCTGTACTAAAAGGCTACTTCATGTGCTTGTGAGGGGAATCAATTTATGAGTGATTTTAAGGGCCTTTTTGATCCTTGCCAATCATCTAATCATATTTGTATCTGTTGAGGACAAATTAAGGGCATTTATAGCGATTTATCGCGATGGAGCCTGTAATTCTGTCCCGCCTGTGACAGAAACTGTGGTTCTCGTGTTGGACTGTACAGCCACCTAAGAACTCATGCTAAGAGTGGAAGCAAGTCTTCCTCGATCCCGAGGGACTGCCTATGATGTAATTTCTCAATCAATATTGATCACTAATCACATGCTGCAGAATAGAGATGGGAGAAGGTATATTAAAGAGCATTATGTGCCCAATCAAAGAGATGGCAGACTGCTGCGGAGGAGGAGATGTTCCACCCAACGCATTACAGGGATAAGCGATCATACCTGAACTTCTCCGATAACACATGCGTTAGGAGGCTACGCTTCCAAAAGGAGCTCATCAGTGAGATATGCCAGTTAATTAAGGGAGATCTGCAGCCTACCAGCACCATCAGGACCGCACTGCCCATTGAGGTTAAGGTTACTGCGGCACTTTTCTTCTACGCATCGGGCTCCTTTCAGGCCTTAGCTGGTGACATTTGTGATATCTCTCAGCACGCCACACATTGCTGCATTCGACAGGTGACTGAAGCCCTTTACGCATGCAGGATGGACTTTATAAGCTTCCCTATGACCAAGAAGGCAGAGACTGAGGGCTTTGGGTTTCTCGGGAATAGCAAACTTCCCTAAGGTGCAGGGAGCAATAGACTGTATGTACGCACATTGCCCTGCAGGATGCAGAGGTGTTTTGCAACCGAAAGGGATTCCACTCCCTTAATGTGCAGCTCATTGTTGACCACAAGCAAATAATCATGGCAGTAAATGCAAATTTTCCAGGTAGCATCCATAATGTGCACATCTTGCGTGAGAGCACTGTCTCTGACCTGTTTAAGAGTGAGCCACAAAGTCACGGTTGGATGCTGGGGGATAAAGGATATGGCCTTGCCAGCTGGCTCATGACACTCTGCGTAAGCCCCAGACGGAAGCCGAGAAGCACCACTATGAAAGCCATATAGCTACATGCAATGTTGTCAAAAAGACAATTGGAGTGCTTAAGCAATGCTTCAGATGCCTGGACCACTCAGGAGGCAACCTACAAGACCACCCTGAGCAGGTCGCTGAGTTCATTGTGGTGTGTTGCGTGTTGCATAACCTAGCTATGAGGAAAGGACAACAATTGCCAGATGGGACCATTCGCCTGCCACAAACACGTGCCGTATCTCCGCCACAATCTCTCACCGTTCCTCCATCACGAACTCTCACCGCTTACATCTGCAGCCCGCCCGCGCGCTACTCCACTCTTCCTCCTCCTTCATTTGACTACCAGACGTCTCAAAGCAGTTTACAGCCAATGAAATATTTTTGGAGTGTAGTCACTGTTGTAATGTGGGAAACACAACAGCCAGCATGCGCATAGCAAACTCCCATAAACAGCAATGTGATGACCAGATAAACTGGTCCACCTCAGGAGAGAGGGGAGGCAGAAGAGGAGGATGAGAAGAAGGATGACGAGGACCTCGAGGAGGACAATCAGCATGGTGATGAACCCATGCCCCCACACACCCCCGCAACACTGGAAAAGCCCCATGGTAACTACGCAGCTGCAAAACTCTTGCATCAGCAGCTCATAAATGAACCCTTTGCGTGAACTTACATTGGTGACAGTTACAGATGCGTTACGTTTCATCCTTACCTGGCCTGGCCATGGCCATTGTTTCCAACCATTGTATTGATGTTTTACCTTGCGTTATTAGAAGACACTTCAGGACAATTGTAAAGTTAAATAAAAATGTTTAAGAATTAAAGACAAATTTGAAAATTTTTAGAACAAACATATATAACACCCCCTACCCCTAACCCCGACAGTCAACAACATTTGTAACACAATAATAATAGAACAACACCCTCCCACCATCCCCAACAGTGAACATTTAACAAAAATGTATTGTTAACAAGAACTAAGAACTATATACAGAACCCCCCCTCCCTACCTGCCGCCATGCTTCCCTCCTGCACCTTTACCCCTCCTTGTATTAACCCCCCTTTTAACTCCGTGAGTAATGGGGCCAAGACATTTTGCAGCAGGGGACCTCATGGCTGCTGCTGTGGGGTGGGGGAGGGGGGCGGGCAGGACATCGGCAGAATCTCCTCAGTGGCTGGAGGAGAAGACGTTTCCAAAGAAACGTCTTCCAAGTCAGAAGGAAGTTCTTCCTCCTGTCTTGCATCTGTTCTGGTACTTGGTGGGACAGCACCTTGGGGTGCAGTGCCATCTCCCGACACTATTGCAAGCCGCAGGACATGGACAGTGTCGGTCGTTTTCCCCATTGCCACAACTATCCGATCCATGCCCTCCGTTATTCGTGCGGTCATTGTGGCAATGTTTCCGGTCAACCTACCAATCGCCTGGAGAAGCTCTTGACCTATGTCGACATTCGGCCTTGTCAGTGAGACCATGTCCTCATTTGGATCTGCCCGTCGCAGCGCATGCCTACCTCGCCGACTCAACCTCCGTGGGGTCGACGTGGGCACTGGTCGCCTTGGAGTGGCCTGCTGCAAGCCGCTTGGCCCCGCCACGTCATCTGTCGATGAAGACGTGGCCGCAGGCACCACAGATGACAAGTGCTCATCCTCCTCCTCCTCAGTTGTTTCCTTTTCTGCACCCGTGGTGATGACCACCTGCAGCGGCAAAGGGGTTCTTGCAGGGGCTTCCCTTTGCACCTCAGGAGTCTCGGTAACTGTAAAACATAATTGAGGTTATTAGAAGAGAAGGGTAGACATGAGAATGCTTGCGCTGCACTGGCATATGTACGAGGAGCAACACTACTGCCATAAATGTGAACGAGAGACGTTACATATGATTAAATCATATGGTTGTACATCAATGGAATTCTCTGCCCCAGTGAGCTGTGGAGGCTAGGTCATTGAATATATTTAAGGCAGAGATAGACAGATTTTTGAGCGATAATGGAGTAAAGGGTTATTGGGAGTGGCCAGGGAAGTGGAGCTGTGTCCATGATCAGATCAGCATGATCTTATTGAATGGTGCAGCAGGCTTGAGGGACCAAATGGCCTACTCCTGCTCCTATTTCTTATGTTCTTAACCTGAGAGTAGTACAGAAGCTGCATGCATAACATGACATTATTCATATATTAGAATGAAATGCCGCTAAATTACTTTAAATTACCACAGGTTTACCACTGCTTTACACATTACTCACGTGGCACAACAACTGGATCAGCACCACCACAGGTGGCATAGATTGTGGCTGCCCACTAGTGTTACAGCATGTTCCTCCAAGTCGGTGAGCGGCTGTAATTCAGCAGGACATCCTCCGATGCGCCTCTGCTCCGCCCGATTCCTAGATATCTTCCTTTACAAACGTGACAAGAGCATGGCATAAGCTAATTGACTAGGTACTATTACGGAACGACAACAGATCCTAACATTATATGCTAATACGGTTTGTATCTACAATGGATGCATGGTTATAACATCTACGTTCAGAAAAAATATTTAATAAGATCGTGTTTAGGAACTGATGCTTGACACCAAACATCTCGCGTACAATCCCCAGAAAGGGCCCCATCCATGGGCCGTGCCATTCGGCGCCTGAGGGGAGATAGGCAGTTTATTTGACTCGATGGAGGTCCCCCAGGGAGGGAATCAGGACCACTGGTGAGCTCGGCAATGACAGGACTGTAATGGGAGGGGGCACCGTGTCCATGGGCTGAACTCTGAGACCTCCGTGTGGCCGGAGCTAATGTCCCAAAGTGTCCTAGGGCAGCTCTCTCCCAATCCAGGCTGGGTCACTGAGTGACAGCAGCCAGAGAGACTCGCACAGTCTGGGTAAAGGTGACCGGACCCCTCAGTGCTCAATCGTGCCCCATCCACCAACGTAACCAAAAAGGTGCCCAAATTAGACTTAAAGGGCGCAGGTTCCGACCCCAGTCCAAACCTTAGCAGGGAAGCTACACAAGATTAAACAGTTTAATTACAATCCGGCAGATTTACATTCTAATTAATTCAGTGGATCATTAAATTTAAAATCTCATAATGTAATACTTACTCTTGCCGAAGCAACCAGGCTGTTCCACCTCTTGCGGCACTGGTCTGATTCACGCCTATCGTGGGACACTGAGGAAATAATTATCAGCGATCTCGCCCCATATTTTTTGATAGTTGCAGTGGGGGGGAGGTTTCCCATGACCACTCCAGGTTAATTGCCCCCACCAATTTTCCACCTCATTTACTAGAGCCTCATTTGCTTTGTCGGAAAAGGCTTTCACCCTCCTTTTCCCTGACAGCTCCTCTTGCTGCACACTTGTATCGCTGGACATTTTGGATAAACACCTACAAGATTTAAGACTCAAGTTTAAAGAACAGAGCCAATGCTCAAATTACAACAAACTCAGATCACTGCTTCTTTCTCACTCCTCTCTCTCTTTGACTCTTCTCAGCATGCGCAGATGACCCCTGAACTCCCGAATTGCGGGAAAATTTATTTGCTTAAAAAAAAACACGCATGTGCAGAACGGCTACTGCTATGGACTCCAGCCTTGCATGACTGAATACATTGCTAAGGCCCATTTCACATCGCTAAAGCCCATTTCACATCGCGAAGGCTATCGCCCAAAATAAAAAGCCTAAACTAGTGGTCTTTAAAATGGGCGATAGTCCAGCGATCATGAAAAATAAAAAATCACTGGGCAATAGCGATCATAGTGGAAAGTTTAGCCCTAAGATAATTGGCAAAAAAACCAGAGGAGAAATTTTTGCGTGTCAGGGAATTATGATGATCTGCACTTCCTGAAAAGATGGTGGAAGCAGATTCAATAATAATTTTCAAAAGGGAATTGAATATATACTTGAAAAGAAAGAATTTGCAGGACTGTGGAGATGGGATGTGGACACGCTGGCAAGGCTAGTATTTATTGCCCATCCCTAATTGCCCTCGAGAAGGTGGCGGTGAGCCACCTTCTTGAATACAACTGAGTGACTTGCTGGGCCATTTCAGTTATGAGTCAACCACATTGCTGTGGGTCTGAAGTTGCATATAGGCCAGACTGGGTAAGGATGGTGGAGTATCTTCCCTAAAACACATTAGTGACCAGATGAGTTTTATTGATGCGGTGCACTGAAAGTGCACCAGTAAGGGGAGGCGTCAACCTGACAGAGCCTTGCGCTAAAATTGGCATCTCGCTGTCAGCCTCACTATTGAAATGCATTGAACAGCATGAAGTTGCTGTATTTGCATGGTGTTGATGCATGGAACTCGGCTAATTCGGCTTCTAAAAAGTGTTCCTGTTTAGCTCATTCAATAGAGAGCAAAAAAAGTTTTAAACATCATTGAAGAGAGAAAGAGAGCAATGCAGATTTCACTTAGCAACGGTCAGTTTGTTCAAGTGATCGGTTTCAAGATCTTGGGAATGAAACTGAGAGTCCAGCCAATAGAATGTGCAACAAGAGCACACCATTACGTAATGGGGTAAAGACTTCTTAGACATGCGCAGATTGGGAACAATTGCATGAACATCGGCTGAAGGACACTGCATTGACCAGCGACTATCATATAAGGCAATGCCAGTTCCAGTTTGATGAGGAGAAAAACTGTATAAAAAAAGAAGCTTTTGTGTTACATTTTAGAAGAGAGAAATGTACAAAGATGAGCGCTTGTCCATATTCAAATCTGCTGACAAAACTCCGCTTGTAATTTGCATTATACTCTGAAGGAATTGTACTCCACTTTCAGGTTATTTTATATGTTGGTAGAACAAGTACAGTGATTATAACCATGACTGAATTTGATACTGCTCAAGTGAACAATGGTAGATTGTTTAAAACAACACGTGGTAGGTATGAACTAAACTTACCACAGAAAGCAGTGTCCATTTCAATCTATTTGGAAACAAAACTTGGGAGATGTGTATAATAGGTAACTGATCTGATACCTCCCATTTTATACTATCACTGAAAGTTAAAATTACCCCCCCCCTTGCGTGCAGTGCCCAGTTCTGGTCACGGAGGCATGAGAGGCATTCAGGCTGTGTTCAAGAGAAATCGAGAATCAGTGTACCTAGTTAGAGGAAAGATTGGAGAAACATTTTTCTTGTTTTCAGAAGAGACGATTTAATAGAGATATATAAAATAGAAAATGATACAGAAAAAATAAATCCGGAACACTACCTGAAACTTAAAATCACTAGAGTAAAGCAAGGGTCACGGGTTCAAACCAACAAAAGACAAATTTAGGATCAGTGTCAAGGAACAACTCCTTTACATAAAGAGTGAGAGTGATCAACACTTGGAGTGGATGTCTGGCAGAGTAATGGAGGCAAAAACCCAGGAATCATTTAAGAAGTTGGCTGATGTGATTGGGGGAAGAAGTCCATAGGTGCTTTTGGAATATCTGGGCTTGGATGCACAGAAAGATCTTTCTTCTGTCTCTATCTTGTGAATCACTTCTAGGCCAGGTATAGCATGGGTAAAGTTCTATTTGTGTTGCAAGTTAGGGCACTTGGAAAGGAGAGCCCAAGGGGACGAAATTGCCGTGCGCCCCAATATACCGCGTAGTGCAAGTGAGCTTCAATGCCCCTCTCCTTCGCTTACAAGTGAGGGCCGCTGCACACTCTGCAAGGCCTCTGATGGCATCCACTAGACCACCAGGGCAGCGTGCGATCGGGCTGGCACCCAAAACACAGCGAGCAATTTCTCCCCCAAGTTTATGACTGCTGTTCTCCCCAATTCTGTGTGGTTTTTTTTACAATGTGACACCGTTCCCTTGTGCTCTTAGAAGGGCCAGTAGAATGAAGGCTTATATTTTCGTCCTGCCTCTGACAGTGCAACTCAGGACCCACAAAACCTGGGGTCCTGTGAGCGGCACGGAGTTCACCTGCTTTATATTATCAAATGCTGTAGGCAGCAGGAGGGCTGTGTGCACACCACTGCAGCACAGTATCGTATTAAAACCAGTACTGGATGCACAAGCAATGTTCGTAAATGAGAGAATTTATCAAGAGGACGGCCTGACCGTCATGCTGAATGTTAAAAGGATTTGATAGGGTAGATAAAGAGATTCCATTTCCTCTAATGGGGAAATCCAGAATAAGAGGGTATAATTCCAGGCCATTCAGGAGTGAAATCAGGAAGCACTTCTGGTTTCTGCCCTCCCCTTTCCCCCCTCCCGCCAAAATAAAAGGGCTGTGGATACTGAGGGTCAAATGAAGCTTTCAAGACTGAGATTGAGATAATTTTATTAGGTAAGGATATGGGTCAGAGGCAGGTAAACGGGGTTGATGTGCAGATCAGCCATGATCTAATTGAATGATGGTACAGGCTCGAGGGGCTAAATGGCCTACTCATCTTCCTATGTGTCTTTGCCTTAACTCAACATCAGGATAGCACCATTAATCAACCACTGTGACATTACAGTTTCCTACGTCTGGCATTTCTGAACAAGATTTTTCAAATTAGTGAAAAAACATTTGATTGAGATTTCCCCCCAGAAGATTGAAATGATAAATGCACTTCTTTGTGTGGTACTAATCTATGCAGACCAAGAAGACTGTAGTTCAGTCTCTAGTCATAGTAAAGGATCCCCTCGGAATGAGTGATCATAGCATGATTGAATTTCAAATTCAGATGGAGGGTGAGAAACCAGCGTACTCGGCTTAAATAAACGAGGCTATGAAGGTATGAGGGCAGAGTTGGGTAAAGTGGACTGGGAAAATAGATTCAAGTGTAGGACGGTTGATGAACAGTGGTGTATATTTAATGAGATATTTCACAACTCTCAAGAAAAATATATTCCAGTGAGGAGGAAAGGGTACAAGAGAAAAGATAGCCATCCTTGGCTAACTAAAGAAATAAAGAACGGTATCCAATTAAAAACAAGGGCCTACAAAGTGGGCAAAACTTGTGGGAGGACAGAAGACTGGAAGCTTTTAAAAGCCAGCAAAGCATGACTAAAAAAATGATTAAGAAAGGGAAGCTAGACTACGAAAGTAAACTAGCGCAAAATATAAAAACAAATAGCAAGAGTTTCTATAGGTATATAAAAAGGAAAAAGAGTGGCTAAAGTAAATGTTGGTCCCTTAGAGGACGAGACCAGGGAATTAGTAATGGGGAACATGGAGATGGCAGAAACTTTGAACAAATATTCTGACAGTGGATAGTCAAGGGGCTATAGGGGGGGAGGAACTTAACACAATCACAATCACTAAGGAAGTGGTACTCCGTAAGATAATGGGACTAAAGGCAGGTAAATCCCCTGGACCTGATGGCTTGCATCCTAGGGCCTTAAGAGAAGTACCGACAGAGATTGTGGATGCATTGGTTGTAATTTACCAAAATTCTCTGGATTCTGGGAAGGTCCCGGCAGATTGGCAAACAGTAAATGTAATGCCCCTATTTAAAAAAGGAGGCAGTCAAAAAGCAGGAAACTATAGACCAGTTAGCCTAACATCTGTAGTTGGGAAAATGTTGCAGTCCATTATTAAAGAAGCAGTAGCAGGACATTTGGAAAAGCAAAATTGGTTCAGGCAGAGTCAGCATGGATTTATGAAGGGGAAGTCACGTCTGACAAATTTGCTGGAGTTCTTTGAGGATATAACGAACAGGGTGGATAAAGGGAAACCAGTGGATGTGGTGTATTTGGACTTCCAGAAGGCATTTGACAAGGTGTCACATAAAAGGTTACTGCACAAGATAAAAGTTCACGGGGTTGGGGGTAATATATTAGCATGGATAGTGGATTGGCTAATTAACAGAGAACAGAGAGATGGGATAAGTGGTTCATTCTCTGGTTGGCAACCAGTAACTAGTGGGGTGCCGCAGGGATCAGTGCTGGGACCCCAACTATTTACAGTCTATATTAACGACTTGGAAGAAGGGACTGAGTGTAACGTAGCCAAGTTTGATGACGATCCAAAGTTGGGAGGAAAAGCAATGTGCGAGGACACAAAAAGTCTGTAAAAGGACATAGACAGGCTAAGTGAGTGGGCAAAAATTTGGCAGATGGAGCATAATGTTGGAAAGTTTGAGGTCATGCACTTTGGCAGGAAAAAAATCAAAGAGCAAGTTATTATTTAAATGGAGAAAGATTGCAAAGTGCCGCAGTACAGCGGGACCTGGTGGTACTTGGGCATGAAACACAAAAGGATAATATGCATATACAACAGGTGATCAGGAAGGCCAATGGTATCTTGGCCTTTATTGCAAAGGGGATGGAGTACAAAAGCAGGAAAGTCTTGTTACAGCTGTACAGGGTATTGGTGAGGCCACACCTGGAATACTGCGTACAGTTTTGGTTTTCATATTTACGAAAGGATATACTTGCTTTGGAGTTCAGAGAAGGTTCATTAGGTTGATTCCGGGGATGGGGGGGGTTGACTTATGAGGAAAGGTTGAGTAGGTTGTGCCTCTACTCATTGGAATTCAGAAGAATGAGAGGTGATCTTATCGAAACGTATAAGATTATGGGCCCAAGTTTCCACATGCGCCTAGAATGGCGCAGTCCCGACCTGGACGCCCGTTTTCCGTGCCACAAAGTGCGCCTAAAAAAATCCTCGGTATTCTCCACCTACTTACAGGTCCTCTGGCCCTCGGCGCATCCAGCACGAGCTGTGGGGGGGGCGGAGCCAGGTCCCTGCGCTGAAAACAGTGCCGGGACCTCTGCACATGTGCGCTACAGTCGGCACGCAAGTGCAGTAGCTCCAGGCGCCGAACTGTGTGGGAGGGGCCCGAAGCACGCAGCCCCTAGCCCTGGCCCAATGGCCTCACTGGGGCTGCGTGAATAAGGCTCCTCCCACGGCCAGCTCCTGCTCACCCCCCCCCCCCCCCTCGACCAGACCCGACACTCGCTCCCCCCGCCCTTTCTCCGGACCAGACCAGACACCCGCTCCACCCCCTGCCTCCGGACCAGACCCGACACTTGCTCCCCCCCCCCGCCTCCGGACCAGACCCGACACCCGCTCCCCCCCCCCCCCCTCGACCAGACCCGACACTTGCTCCCCCCCCCCGCCTCCGGACCAGACCCGACACCCGCTCCCCCCCCCCCCCTCGACCAGACCCGACACTTGCTCCCCCCCCCCGCCTCCGGACCAGACCCGACACCCGCTCCCCCCCCCCCCCTCGACCAGACCCGACACTTGCTCCCCCCCCCCGCCTCCGGACCAGACCCGACACCCGCTCCCCCCCCCCCCCTCGACCAGACCCGACACTTGCTCCCCCCCCCCGCCTCCGGACCAGACCCGACACCCGCTCCCCCCCCCCCCCTTGACCAGACCCGACACCAGCTCCCCCCCCCCGGCCTCCGGACCAGACCAGACACCCGCTCCCCCCCCCCACTGCCTCCGGACCAGACCCGACACCCGCTCCCCCCCCCCCTGCCTCCGGACCAGACCCGACACCAGCTCCCCCCCACTGCCTCCGGACCAGACCCGACACCCGCTCCCCCCCCCCCCTGCCTCCGGACCAGACCCGACACCAGCTCCCCCCCCCCCCCTGCCTCCGGACCAGACCCGACACCAGCTCCCCCCCTGCCTCCGGACCAGACCTGACACCAGCTCCCCACCCCCCCCTGCCTCCGGACCAGACCCAACACCAGCTGCCCCCCCCTGCCTCCGGACCAGACCAGACACCCGCTCCCCCCCCCTGCCTCCGGACCAGACCCGACACTCGCTCCCCGCACCCCCCCTGCCTCCGGACCAGACCCGACACCCGCTCACCGCCCCCCCCCTGCCTTCGGACCAGACCCGACCCGACACCCACTCCCCCACCCACCCCCCCCCCCCACTCCGGACCAGACCAGACCCGACACCCGATCCCTGGCCCCCCCCTGCCTCCGGACCAGACCTGACACCCGCGCCCCCCCCTGACTGACCCGACTCGACCCGCGCTCCTGTTCCCGCTCCCCGCCCCCCCGACTGGACCCGACCCGACCCGCGCTCCCGCCCCCCCGACCCGACCCCCCCCCCACTGGACCCGACCCGACTCCCGCTTCCGGACTGGATCCGACCTGACCGTCCCTTCCTCCCTCTCTCTCTCTCTCCCTCCCTCCGCCCCCCCCCTCCCCTCCCTCTCTCTCCCCCCCCCCTCTCTCTCTCCCCCTCCCCTCTCTCTCCCTCTCTCTCTCTTCCCCCCCCCCCCCCCCGAACCGAACCGAACCTCCCCGACCCAACCTAACGCCACCTACCTGTAAATCTGGTGCTGGGGACGGGCCGGCAGCCTTCGGTCCCGAAAGGCCTGCCTGAAGCACTTTCACACAGGTAGGAAGATGGTTTATTTAATCTTTTCTTTGCTTATAAATGTTTATTCAGGTTGGATTTATTTGTATAATATTTGTAGAAGTATAAATAAGGATTTATTATAGAATTTAATGACTTCCTTTCCCCCCCCCCCCACCACGTTCTGGACGCCTAATTTGTAACCTGCGCCTGATTTTTTAATGTGTAGAACAGGTTTTTTCAGTTCTACAAAAATCTTCACTTGCTCCATTCTACTTTAGTTTGGAGTACGTTTTCACTGTGGAAACTTTCAAATCAGGCGTCAGTGGCCGCACACGCCCCCTTTTGAAGAAAAAATTATGTTCCAAAGTGGAACTGTTCTACCTGACTAGAACTGCAGAAAAAAAAATGTGGAGAATTGCGATTTCTAAGATAGTCCGTTCTCCACCAGTTGCTCCTAAAAATCAGGCGCAAATCATGTGGAAACTTGGGCCCATTGAGAGGGCTTGACAAGGTGGATGCAGAGAGGATGTTTCCACTGATGGGGCGACTAGAACTAGAGGGCATGATCTTACAATAAGGGGCGCCCTATTTAAAACAGAGATAAGAAGAAATTTCTTCTCCGAGGGTTGTAAATCTATGGAATTCGCTGTCTCTGAAAGCTGTGGAAGCTGGGACATTGAATAAATTTAAGACAGAAATAGACAGTTTCTTAAACGATAAGGGGATAATGGGGTTATGGGGAGTGGGTGGGGAAGTGGAGCTGAGTCCATGATCAGATCAGCCATGATCTTATTGAATGGCGGAGCAGGCTTGAGGGGCCGTATGGCCTACTCCTGTTCCTATTTCTTATGTTCTTATGTTCTTATGTAGTCTTTGCTGTCTCCGCTGAAAGAGTAGTAGAGGAGATGCACTTGAATTCATGCTCCTCGTTTGGCCCATGAACTCTACTGTAATGTGTGGGCATCAGGTGAGAACAGGATTCGGCAATGGTGCTCCGTCATGCAGTCGATGCTTACTGTTTGGGTTCACACATGAAGTCTAGTCTCCCTTGGGTGCGATTTTGGTGGGTGCCTGTGGAATTGCACCTAATTAAGAGTCAGTATACCTTCAGTAGAGGAAGGAGAAAATTGGTGACAGTAAAGCAACATCACCATTGCATCTTCTTGGTCTCTGTCCCGTTGGGGTACTGGAGGCTGACCCTTGATGGATTCAGTGGCCTTTTTACAGTCTATTATGGTTCTCTGCCTTTGAGACTATGAGACTGGTCAATGTAGGTTTATGATACAGACGAAATGAAACTTTGGATAAAAGCCATTACACTTTCATGCTGTGCTGTTAGTAAATAAATCGAGTGACACCACTTCTGTTACATTACAAGTTATGTGTGTACGAGTATTTGAAATGGTTTTCTTTTCATTTATAAAGGAGTGTGGGATGCACCATTGTGGAAATGCTGACCGAAAAGCCTCCTTGGGCAGAGTTCGAAGCCATGGCTGCCATCTTCAAAATTGCCACTCAACCAACCAAGCCCCAGCTTCCGGACTATGTCTCAAACTCATGCCGTGGGTTCCTGAAGCAAATATTCGTAGAGGAGAAACAGAGACCATCTGCAGAGGAACTTCTGAGACACACCTTTGTTCAGTATAACCTCTAGTCAAGTGTTCATTGGAGCTGTGTAGTGTTGTTATACCTCCGAGTAGAACTTTGAAATGACTCCCAACTTTTATACAGCTCCTTCCAAAAAATTATTTTTTAGCCTTGTATATACTGTTTGTACAAAACCCCACAAAATATAACAAATCAATGCAATTGCACATTCTGCTTTTTCCTTCCTGTGACACTCTCATATCTGTAGCCATCCCTGGAGTCTATGGGAGGAATGATCTGAGTCGGTCACGAGAAAGGAAAACCGAAAAAATCCGCTAAATCCTCAGATTTTGCGCTTGGCTTTTTGCGTTCTCCACGGTTTTTCCAAAACAAGATTGTCTCATCTTTCTGTAATCTAACATGCAACCATGCATTGTGTGCGACTGTCGAATGATGTCACGGTGTGATTGACAGATTATACTTCTTTGCCGAAAGGAAGAATGTCGCCAAAATGTCCCACGACTCTTTCTTTTCCATTCTGCATTTCCATGTTCGGGCGAACAAGGGATAGATGATCCAAGTTATGACGTTTTAGGAGTGCAGTCACCTGAATTAACAAAAAAATGTTGGACTCCTGATACTGAAGTACTCTGTTGCTGAGCCGATTCATTTTCTATTTTATTACTATTGGACTGTATATAATAATGACATTTAAATATAACTTTGTTTACTTGAGAGCCATGTTGAATTTTGTAAAAAAAAATGTAATCCTCCTTTCACTGGCTGGAATTAAAGGATCATTGAAATGCATGGATCATTTTCCTCAAGGCAGTGTATTTAAAATCTTGTTAACATCTAAGTAAGTGTGCAAATTGCAGCGGCTCCAGCCAGAATCTTCCAATCCTCCTTGGATAGGGGGGTGGTGCCAGAGGACTGGATGATTTAAATGTTACATCTCTGTTCAACCTGGCAACTTCAGGCTAGTCAGCCTAATGTCAGTGCTGGCAAACATTTAGAAACAATAATTCAGGAAAAAATTAATTGGCATTTAGAAAAGAATGGGCTAATAAATCAGAATGGATTTGTTGAAGATAAATCATATTTAACTAACTTGATTGAGAACTTTAATGAAATAACGAAGAGGTTTGATGAGGTTAGTGCAGACGATGTTGCTTATATGGACATTCAAAAGGCGTTTGACAAAGTTCCACATAATCGACGTTAGCAAAATTAAAGCCCATGGGATTAAAGGGACAGTGGTAGCATAGATATAAAATTGGCAAGGGACAGAAGCCAGAGAGGAGTGGTGAATGGTTATTTTTTCAGACTGGAGGCAAGTATAAAGTGGTGTTTTCCAGGGGTCTATGTTAGAATCACTGATCTGGACTTGGGTATACAGGGCATAATTCCAAAGTTTGCAGATGATACAAAACTTGGATATGTAGTAAACAATAGTAGACTTCAGGAGAACATAGACAGACTGGTGAAATGAACAGACTCATGGCAGATCTAATTTAATGCACAGAAGTCGTGAAATGTTATGTTTTAGTATGAAGAGTGAGGATAGGCAATATGAACTAAATGGTACAATTTTAAAGGGGGTGCAGGAAGAGAGAGAGACCTAAGGCTACAAATCTTTGAAGATGGTAGGACAAGTTGATAAAGCTGTTGGAAAAAGGCATATGGGATCCTTGGGTTTATTAATAGAGGAATAGAGTACAAAGCAAGGAAGTTATGCTAAACTTATCATCATCATAGGCAGTCCCTCGGAAGCGAGGAAGACTTGCTTCCACTCTTAATGTGAGTTTTTAGGTGGCTGTACAGTCCAGTACGGTTGTCCAGGAGGGTCCTGACATTCCAGGCCCCGAACTTCATGTTAGAGGAGTGGAAGATGCCTGTGCGTGAGTTCTTTTAACGTGGGGTGGCCTTTGCATACCGGCTACCACACAGGCATAGCTGAGCAAGGTCTTGGTCCAGTGGCAAGGGGGTCCAAGACGACTGGAGACCAGGCACTGCTGTATGGGCCTAGTTCCCTATGGCGAGATGTTGGCCGCAGGCTCGGCGCTGGGTAGCGCTCTTAAGCATTTGCAACTTAAGTGTTTTACAATACAAGGGTAGCTCTAAAGTATCTGTAGTTGTCTTGTTGCGATCCAGTAATTTAAAAAAAAATTGTAATTTCTTCTGCTATAAAGGTAGACGGTTGGTGTCAGGGTGAGAGAGAGGAAAGGGGCGGTTTTATCAAAGTACCTACAGATGAAAGTTGTTAGTAACTAAACTACAAGTAGATCAGACACACAATAGAAAGCACATCGCGACAGAAATTAAATCAATGCTAGCAGAGATACCACAAAAGGAGGGAACAGTGCAACTGAAATTCTCCTCACTCCATCCCTTTGTCCCATCCATTTTTCGGTGACAAATATCTTTTAAATTGTTTTTAATTTGACAGCCAATAACCAACCCCCCCCCCCCCACAGACCCATCTAGCCCTCATGTCCCTGCATCGGCTTCAAGCACTTGCAACTTAAATGTTTTACAATACAAGAGTGGCTCCAACTCCAGGCTCAGTTCGGCACTGTTTGGGGTGAACTGCACTGCACTGGGTAAAGCCTAGTCTGCAGTCATCTCCAACCAGTGCCAGCCAGGTGTCCACCTAGGGACTAAACAGGAAAGTCTCAAGAAGGGACTGGTTGTTGCCCCGAGACTTCCCAGAATTAAAAGGAAGAATCCTCCACAGGCACCAGCTGGCTCGGAAGAGTCCGTGCCGACTGATGACAGGATCGCTCCCAATTCCTGTGGGACATCTAGGTTCCAAGGGCTGTCACTCCCAGGGAGGGGATATGTGTGCTTCAGTGGTACCTCCCCCAAGAGGCTGGGGCTCATGTCTGGAGGGTCGAACTCAATCGGCCTTTGTATTCATGAGCTCTTAGCTAATCGTTTCCAAAGGCGGGATGCCTCTGGGAAGCCTCCTCGGGCCGAACCAACAGGGAAGGTTGACAGCAAGGCCCTCATCTCTGTTCCCAGGGCCTCACTCAACCCTCCCCCTTAGTTCAGGCCGAGGAAGATTCCCAGAGGCATCCCAACTTCGGAAGCCAAGCTGGGAGCCTGAGTCGGACCAGCACCTCCAGTCGTTTAGGCTCTTTCATGTATTTATTTAACACAAGGGTGACGAATCTGAAAATGTGGGCTCCGGAAGTCCCTTCACTTGTGGGGGTTGAGTCTTGTGATTTGCAAAGGCCTCAGGCTGTTGCTGTATCTGTCCTACCACTTTCTAGAACAGTTCGGATGGATTTAATATGCGTCCTCCAGTTAAGGCCAAGTTAGACACCATCCATAGTGCCTCCCCCACCCTGCTTTCACACCTTGCAATTTACTGGCATCTGGTGAACTTCAGTTGTGAAAGCATCAGCAGGAAGGTTACTGCCAGTGAAACTAGTCCTGGTCCACCCACATTTGGGGCTCAAGTTTAGGCTCGAGTTGCTCCTATTTTTTTGAAGTAACTAGTTTAGTATGGAGTATCTTAGAAATTGTAATTCTCGGCATTTAATTTGTCCCAGTTCTAGTTAGTTAGAATAGTTTTGTTTTAGTTTTTTTTCAAAATGAGGCGTTACCAACCACTTACGTCTATTTCGCAAGTTTAGGCAGCGAAAACTTACTCCAAACTAACTTAGAATGGAGTAATTGTCGATTTTTGTACGCTCAGGAAAACCTTGCCTACACTTTATAAATTAGGCGCCGGGAGCGAGAGATAGGGGGCAGAAGGAAAGTTAGAGGGAAGTTAGGGGATTTTACAAAGCATTAAACATTTCACTTTTACCAATAAAGAGCCATCTTCAATAATAAATGATCAATAAATCAACCAATAAATCAATCAATCAAAAAATAAAAAATATAATGACAAATCAATCAATAAATAAAAAATTTAAGTTTCCACTCACCTACTGCAGCACCGGGAGCCCTCCAACAGCCTGCTGAAGAGCTGCTCACTCGGGCCCCGCCCCCGAGGAGATGCTGGTCGGTCGGGCCCTGCCGCCGAAGAGGAGTTCGGGCGGGGCCCGCCCCTGACGAGATGCCGGGCGGGCCCCGCCGCCGAAGAGGTAAGGGCAGTCAGGCCACTTGGCCTGAGATAGGGGCGACGTCCCTTCGGCCAGGGATAGGGTCGTCGCCCGGAGACAGGACGCACTGGGAGGGCCAGGAGCTACTGCGCACGCGTGCAGCTGCCGGCACTCTTTTTTGGCGCAGTGCTGTAGCTCCGCCCCTAGCAGCTCCTGCTGTGCCGCGCCGTGCTCGAAACAGCCCGACATATAGCCAAGAATCGTGAGGTAAGTATTCGGCACAATTTCTGTTCCACAAATTAGGCGGGCCTCTCCGATGTGCACCGTTCTAGCGGGGGTCCGAAACTTGAGCCCTCGGAATCTGCCGGACCTTCCTGCAGGGTTTGGCGCTTGTCCCGAATTCCCTGCCGCCACTGGGGCCAGCTTTACCTGTCAGCAGCCTATTGCCTCGCAGGTGAGTTGGAGCAATCCCTGTCACAGAATGAGGACAATCTTCAGAGAGCGTCTACTGCAGCAATAATCTGTGTGGGTGCCCTCAATATAGGATCCAGTGGGTCTTGGGTCACCAACGAGCTTGGCCATGCAACATGAGGCTCCATGCAAATGGAGGAGCTGCTGCAGCAGAACCTTCAGCCTTTCCCAGAATGGATGGAATGAATCCCAAAACCGCTCATCCTCCAGCAGCAGGTTTTAAAAATGCCAATGCGCAGACCTCACCCTTGCGCGGAGCGGAGTGAGTTCCGCCCACACCAGGTGGTGGTCCGAACATGGCACCAGTTGTACGGAAGCCGCCAGAATGCGGGTGACCTAAGACCGGGAAATGTAATGATGTTTGTTTCTGGACCTTCCTCCTCTAGATGATGTAGCCCACCCCATCTATAGGCCCCTTCCACTCACCACCACCCATCCTTTCTTATATTTAAGAAGGGAGATGGAACATGTCCAGGGAACTATAGATCAGTCAGCTTAACATCAGTGGGGGGCTAAATGCTTGTCTGCTGAATGAGGAGTTTTGACTTTTATACGATAGCAGATTTTCAATCTGTGTTAAGTGTTTAGCATATAAGATGGGTGTCAGAACAGTTCTATTCTCGGCTGGACTGACAGTCTGTACGGAGCCGGTGAAATCGCCCGGTCACCTGCTGCTCCTGCTTTGCCTCATCGCACCACAACACACCACCGCCTCTGTCATGTATGTATGCTTGGGGTTACTAGCCACTAGGTGGCGCGACTGTCAGAGATCATTGGGCTGTACGCACAAGTGTGCAGCCCAGGTATAAAAGGCAAGCCATCATGTAATGTAATCATTTTGGGCCCAATAAAGCAGAACCACGTTTGTACCTGTGTTAGTTTACAGTATTCAGTCTATCGAGTTATTGAATACATAACATTTGGCGATGAGGTAACTTAAGAACCATTGCATGCAAAAATGAGCACAATTGGAATTCTGGAGAGATTCGTGGAGGGAGAGGACTGGACAGATTTTGTAGCTCGCCTGGACCAGTACTTCGTGGCAAACAAAATGGAGAAACCCACTGACGCAGTAATGCACAGGGCAGTCTTCCTCGCAGTTTGCGGTCCAAAATCTATGGACTCATGAAGAATCTTCTCTAGCCTGCAAGTCCAACGGACAAGGACTATGAGGAATTGTGTGCTCTGGTACGTAACCATCTCAAACCAGAAGAAGGCATCATCAACTCACGATATCGATTCTACAAGCACATTCGTTCTGAGGGCCAGGATGTGTCGAAATTTGTTGCCGACCTAAGACGTCTAGCTGGACCGTGTAAGTTCAAAAACGCGTTAGGAGACATGTTGCGGGACTTCTTTGTAATTGAAATCAACCATGAGGTGATCCTGCGTAAGCTACTGGCAGCGAAAACTCTGGACATGAACAATGCTATCACGATTGCCCAGGCATGCATGATGACGAACAAACATTTAAAGCAGATATCTTATATAAAACACTGGTTAGGCCACAGCTGAACTATTGTGTTCAATTCTGCTCACAACACTTTAGGAAGGATGTCAAGGCCTTGGAGATAGTGCAGAAGAATGGATCCAGGGTTGAGGGGACTTTAGTTATGTGGAGAGACTGGAGAAGCTGGGGTTGTTCTCCTTAGAGCAAAGAAGGATGAGGAGATTTGATAGCGGTTGATAGTAGTGAGTAAATAAAGAGAAGCTGTTTCCAGTGACAGAAGGGTAAGTAACCAGAGATAACAGATTTAATAAGATTGGCAAAAAAGAGGCGACATGAGGAAACATTTTTATTCACAACTCCTCAGATAGTGAAGCAGTCCGTGCCCACCTGTAGCAAGATCTGGATGACATTCAGGCTTCGGCTGATAAGTGGCAAGTAACATTCGTGCCACACAAGTGCCAGGAAATGACCATCTCCAACAAGCGAGAGTCTAACCACCGCCCCTTGACATTCAACGACATTACCATCGCCGAATCCCCCACCATCAATATCTTGGGGTCACCATTGACCAGAAACTTAACTGGACCAGCCACATAAATACTGTGGCAACAAGAGCAGGTCAGAGGCTGAGTATTCTGCTGTGAGTGTCTCACCTCCTGACTCCCCAAAGCCTTTCCACCATCTACAAGGCACAAGTCAGGAGTGTGATGGAATACTCTCCAATTTCCCTGGATTAGTGCAGCTCTAACAACAGTCAAGGAGCCCGACACCATCCAGGACAAAGCAGCCCATTTGATTGGCATCCATCCACCACCTTAAACATTCACTCCCACCACCACCGGTGCACTGTGGCTGCAGTGTGTACCATATACTAGGTGCACTGCAGCTACTCGCCAAGGCCTCTTTGACAGCACCTCCCAAAACCGTGACCTCCACTAACTAGAAGGACAAGGGCAGCAGGCACATGGAAATACCATCACCTCCAAGTTGCACTCCAAGTCACATACCATCCTGACTTGGACGTATATCGCTGTTCCTTCATTGTCGCTGGATCAAAATCCTGGTACTCGCTCCCTAATATAACTATGGGAGTACCTTCACCACACGGACTGCAGCGGTTCAAGAAAGCGGCTCACCACCACCTTCTCAAGCTCTGCAGTCCTGCCATATCCAGTCGTGAACGGTGGTGGACCATTAAACAACTAACGGGAGGAGGAGGCTCCATGAGTATCCCCATCCTCAATGGTGGCAGAGCCCAGCACGTGAGTACGAAAAACAACGCTGAAGCGTTAGCAACAATCTTCAGGCAGAAGTACCGAGTGGATGATCCAAATCGGCCTCCTCCTGAGGTCCCCATCGTCACAGAAGCCAGTCTTCAGCCAATTCAATTCACTCCATGTGATATCAAGAAACAGATGAGCGCACTAGATACAGCAAAGGCTATGGGCCCCGACAATATCGCAACTGTTGTGCTGAAGACTTGTGGTTCAGAACTAACCGTGCCTCTAGCCAAGATGTTCCAGTACAGCTACAACACTGGCATTTATCCGACAATGTGGAAAACTGTCCAGGTATGTTCTGCCACAAAAAAATGGATAAATCCAATCTGGCCAATTACCGCCCCATCAGTCTACTCTCAATCATCAGCAAAGTGATGGAAGGTGTCATCAACAGTATTTATTCACCAATAACCTGCTCACTGATGCCCAGTCGGCTCCAGACCTCATTACAGCCTTGGTCCAAACATGGCCAAAAGAGCTGAATTCCAGAGGTGAGGAGAGAATGACTGCATTTGACATCAAGACAGCATTTTGACCAAGTCTGGCATCAAGGAGCCCTAGTAAAACAAGTCAATGGGAATCAAGGGGCAAACTCTCCACTAGCACAAAGAAAGACGGCTCTGGTGATTGGAGGTCAATCATCACAGCCCCAGGACATCACTGCAGGAGTTCCTCAGGGCAGTGTTATAGGCCCAACCATCTTCAGCTGCTTCTTCAATGACCTTCCCTCCATCATAAGGTCAGAAGTGGGGATATTCGCTGATGATTGCTCAGTGTTCAGTGCCATTCGCAACTCCTCAGATAATAGAGTAGTCCATGCCTACATACAGCAAGACCTGGACGACATTCAAGCTTGGACTGATATGTAGCAAGTAACATTCGCGCTACAAAAGTGCCAGGCAATGACTATCTCCAAAAAGCGAGAGTCTAACCACCTCCACTTGACATCAAAGGCATCAGCATCGCCAACTCTCCCACCATCAACATCCTGCGGGTCAATCACATAAATACTGTGGCAACAAGAGCAGGTCAGAGGCTGGGTATTCTGTGGTGACTGTCTCACCTGCTGACTCCCCAAAGCCTTTCCACCATCTACATGGAACAAGTCAGGAGTGTGATGGAATACTCGCCACTTGCCTGGTGAGTGCAGCTCCAACAACATTCAAGAAGCTCAACACCATCCAGGGTAAAACATCCCGCTTGATTGGCACCACCATTTTGGGCGTTCACTCCCTCCACCACTGGCGCATTGTGGCTGCGGCGTATACCATCTGCAAAATGCACAGCAGCAACTCGTCAAGGCTTCTTCGACATCAGCTCCCAAATCCACAACTTCTACCACCTAGAAGGACAAGAGTAGCAGGCGCATGGGAACACCATTATCTGCAAGTTCCCCTCCAAGTTACGTGCCACCCTGACTTGGAAGTATACTGCCATTCCTTCATCGCAGCTGGGACAAAATCCTGGAACTCCCTAACAGCACTGTGGGAGTATCTTCATCATCATCAGCATAGGCAGTCCCTCAGAATCGAGGAAGACTTGCTTCCACTCTTAGAATGAGTCCTTAGGTGGCTGAACAGTTCAATACGAGAGCCACAGTCCCTGCCACAGTTGGGACAGACAGTTGTTGAGGGTAAAGGAGGGTGGGACAGGTTTGCTTCATGTTCTTTCTGCTGCCTGTGCTTGTCTTCTGCATGCACTCAGCGATGAGACTCGAGGCGTCAGCGCACTCCCGGATGCACTTCCTCCACTTAGGGCGATCTTTGGCCAGCGACTCCCAGGTGTTAGTGGGGATGTTGCACTTTATCAGGGAAGCTTTGAGGGTGTCCTTGTAACATTTCCTCTGTCCACCTTTGGCTCGTTTGCCATGAAGGAGTTACATAGAAACATAGAAAATAGGTGCGGAAGTAGGCCATTCGTCCCTTCGAGCCTGCACCACCATTCAATAAGATCATGGCTGATCATTCACCTCAGTACCCCTTTCCTGCTTTCTTTCCATACCCCTTGACCCTATGGCCGTAAGGGCCATATCTAACTCCCTCTTGAATATATCCAATGAACTGGCATCAACAACTCTGTGCGGTAGGGAATTCCACAGGTTAACAACTCTCTGAGTGAAGAAGTTTCTCCTCATCTCAGTCCTAAATTGCTTACCCCTTATCCTTAGACTATGTCCCCTGATTCTGGACTTCCCCAACATCAGGAACATTCTTCCTGCATCTAACCTGTCCAGTCCCGTCAGAATTTTCTATGTTTCTATGAGATCCCCTCTCATCCTTCTAAACTCCAGTGAATACAGGCCCAGTCAATCCAGTCTCTCCTCATATGACAGTCCTGCCATCCCAGGAATCTTACTGGTGAACCTTCGCTGCACTCCCTCAATAGCAAGAATGTCCTTCCTCAGATTAGGAGACCAAAACTGAACACAATATTCCAGGTGAGGCCCTGTACAACTGCAGTAAGACCTCCCTGCTCCTATATTCAAATCCCATAGATATGAAGGCCAACATACCATTTGCCTTCTTCACCGCCTGCTGTACATGCATGCCAACTTTCAATGGCTGATGTACCATGACACCCAGGTCTCGTTGCACCGCCCCTTTTCCTAATCTGCCGTCATTCAGATAATATTCTGCCTTCGTGTTTTTGCCCCCAAAGTGGATAACCTCACATTTATCCACATTATACTGCATCTGCCATGTATTTGCCCATCACCTAACCTGTCCAAGTCACCCTGCAGCCCCTTAGCGTCCACCTAGCGTTCCGAGTAGAGCGCTTGCTTTGGGAGTCTCGTGTCTGGCATGCGGACTATGTGTCCTGCCCAGCGGAGCTGATCAAAAATGAAATACTTTGCTGCTTCAGAGTTCTAACTCTGGCCTTTACAAGACAGATACTGGAGTTCTTTCAGTTTCAACTGGCAATTGACAATGCCCAAGTTCAATTTGGGACACTGGCCATGCTGAAATACCTTATCGATACTGTCCCTTCAAACATGGAAAGTCAGAAGTATCCGATTCTGACTAGCATACATCTACCATTTTTATCTGTGAGTAATAGAGCGAAGGGAATACTTGCCCAGGAAATATAAACAATGCCCAGTGACAATAACCTGGAGCTAGTGGAAGGAAAGGAGCTGGTGGAATTTATCATCCAACAGTGTGCTCTGCCCACCGAGGAGAATGAGGAGAACAGAGAAAGCAAAGAGGCACTCTGTGACGTAATGGCGGATGTGGTTACGGACAACGATTTAAGGAGACTGTGTGAAGGATTGATGAAATTGATGACTAACTTTACCGATTGGCGATGTTCTCTGGCCCTACCTACTGGAGTCTGTGATGACAGTTGTTAAGTATGGAGAAAGAGTCAGACTGAACACTGTGAGCTCAAAGTAGAGTGTGACCTTAGTCTTTTACTGCAGGTCTTCAGAGTGCCTCTCCAACCTGTGAGTGCCTCTCCAACCTGTGAGGCCTCCTTAAATCCAGGGGATGAGCCCTCTGGTGGATGTACAGAGTAAATACAAGTTCACATATATAACAGCACTCCACCGCAAAGTCAATAGTGTAACTATTTATAATGTGAGTCGATCTGGGGCCCTTCTTGCCCTGGTTGATCGTCTCGGTGTGAAAGCTGGTATTGTTGAATCATTTGTTGGGCCCTCGCTGGGCTGTTGTGCAGCTGGTCTTGCTGGGCTGCCTGGTGTGTTGGGTCCTGCTGGGCTGCTGTGGATGATGGGTTCTGCTTCTTGGTCAACCTTGGAGCCGGTTGCCACTGGTGTGTGTGTTGGGGGATCAAAAAAGGTAGGGTCCAAGGTGGGTTGCTTAGGATAGTCCGTAAATCTGAGTTTGATTTGGTCTAAGTGTTTCCGGTGAATGAGTCCATTTGAAAGTTTGACCCGAAACACCCTGCTCCCCTCTTTGGCCGGGAAGCCACTTGGGACCTTGTCCATAATTCAAAACAAATACAGGATCATTGATTTCAATCTCGCGTGACACATTTGCGCTATCATGGTATGTACTGTGTTGAAGCCGCCTGCTCTCTACCTGTTCATGTAGATCAGGGTGGACTAACGAGAGCCTTGTCTTAAGTGATCTTTTCATGAGCAGTTCAGCAGGGGGGGTCCCAGTGAGCGAGTGGGGTCTCATGCGATAGCTAAGCAGGATTCGGGATAGGCGAGCCTGCAGCAAGCCTTCAGTTACCCTCTTCAAGCCTTGCTTGATGGTTTGCACTGCTCTCTCTGCCTGACCGTTGGACACTGCTTTAAACAGGGCGGATGTGACGTGTTGATCTCATTGTGGGTCATGAATTCTTTGAGCTCGGCAGTCGTAAAACATGGCCCGTTGTCGTGCACCAGGACATCGGGTAAGCGGTGTGTGGCAAACATAGCCCGCAGGCTTTCAGTAGTGGCAGTGGACATGCTAGCTGACATTATCTCACATTCAATCCACTTGGAATACGTGTCTACAACCACAAGGAACATTTTACCCAAGAACGGGCCTGCATAGTCGACGTGTACCCTAGACCACGGTTTGGAGGACCATAAACTTAACGGCGCCTCCCTGGGTACATTGCTTAACTGCGAGCATGTATTACATCTGTGAACGCAGGACTCTAAGTCCGCATCGATACTGGGCCACCACACGTGGGATCTGGCTATTGCTTTCATCATTACGATGCCTGGGCGGGTACTGTGGAGGTCATTGATGAAGGTGTCTCTGCTCTTCTTGGGGACCACTACTTGATTGCCCCACAGAAGGCAGTCCGCTTGTATAGACATTTCATCTTTGCGTCGCTGGAACGGCTTAATCTCTTCCTACATTTCTACTGGGACACTGGACCAGCTCCCGTGAAGCACACAGCTTTTGACTAGAGATAGTAAGGGGTCCTAGCTTGTCCAGGTTTTGATCTGCCAGACAGTGACAGGTAACTGCTCACTCTCAAATGCTTCCATAACCATGGCTAGATCTGCGGGCTGCGCCATTTCCACCCCCGTGGTGGGCAATGGCAGCCTACTGAGAGCATCGGCGCAGTTTTCTGTGCCTGGCCTGTGGTGGATGGCGTAGTTGTATGCGGACAAAGTGAGCGCCCATCTCTGGATGCGGGCCGATGCGTTGGTATTCATCCCTTTACTCTCGGAAAACAGGGATATAAGTGGCTTATGGTCTGTTTCCAATTTGAATTTTAGCTCAAACAGGTATTGATGCATTTTCTTTACCCCATAGACACACGCTAACGCTTCTTTCTCAATCATGCTGTAGGCTCTCTCAGCCTTAGACAGATGCATAAGCAACCGGTTGCAGTTTCCCAGAATCATTAGCTTGTTGCGATACACACCCAACGCCATATGACGACACATCACATGCTAGTACCAAACGCTTACATGGATCATACAACACAAGCAATTTGTTTGAGCATGACAATTTTCTCGCTTTTCCAAAGGCATTTTCTTGGCTTTTGCCCCAAACCTATTCGCCCCCTTTCCATGGTAAAACATGCAGTGGTTCTAACAGTGTGCTAAGACCTGGTAAGAAGTTACCAAAGTAGTTCAGGAGTCCCAGAAACGACCGCAGCTCCATCACGTTCTGTGGCCTTGGTGCGTTCTCGATTGCCTCCGTCTTCGTATTGGTGGGCCTGATGCCGTCTGCCGCAATCCTCCTTCCCAGAACTCCACTTCAGGCATCAGGAAAACGCACTTCGAGTGTTTTAACCTGAGCCCCATGCGGTTGAGTCGACTAAGAACCTCCTCCAGGTGCTGCCGACCTGTGGCCAAGATGTCGTCCTGGAAGACCACGGTGCGCGGGACCGACTTCGGTAAGTTTTCCATGTTTCTCTGGAATATTGCCGCCGCTGATCCAATTCCCAACGGGCATCTGTTATAAACAAAAAGACCTTTGTGCGTGTTGAAGCAGGTGAGGGCCTTCGATGATTCCTCCAGTTCCTGCATCATGTAGGCTAAAGTCAGATCCAGCTTTGTGAACGTCTTTCCTCCCGCCATCTTGGCAAAGAGGTCGTTGGCCTTTGGTGGTGGGTATTGGTCCTGCAGGGAAAAAAGATTGATAGTTACTTTATAATCGCCACAGATTCTGACGGTGCCGTCTCCCTTGAGGACAGGAACGATTGGACTGGCCCACTCGCTGAACTCGATCAGTGAAATGATGCCCTCTCTTGCAGCCGGTCTAGCTCAATTTCTACCCTTTCTCTCATCATGTACAGTACTGCTTTCACCTTGTGATGGATGGGTCGCGCCCCCTGAATTAGGTGGATCTGCACTTTTGCTCCTTGGAATTTCCCGATGCCTGGTTGAACAGTGAAGTAATTTGTTTAAGACCTGGGCACATGAAGTGTCGTAAGCGGGCGATAGCGCTCGGACGTCGTCCCGGTTCCAGCGTATCTTTCTCAGCCAGCTCCTTCCGAGCAGCATGGGACAATTGCCCTGTACCACCCAGAGTGGTAGCTTGTGCACCGCTCTATCGTAGGAGACCTTTACGGTAGCACTGCCGATTACGGGAATCAGTTCTTTTGTGTAAGTTCTTAGTTTCGTGCGAACTGGAATTAAGACTGACCTTGAAGCCTTATTGCACCACAATCTTTCGAAAGTCCTTTTGCCCATGATGGACTGGCTCGCGCCCGTGTCCAGCTCCATTGACACCATTGAGTCCATTTAGTTCAACTTTCAGTATTATCGGGGGACAATTCGTGGTGAATGTGTGCGCCCCATGTATCTCTGCCTCCTCAGTCTGAGGCTCTGGTTCGTCGTGAATCTTCGTGGATCTGCCCTCCTCTGCAACATGGTGGTTTGCAGGTTTAACTGGATTTGCAGCTCGCCTGCACACTCGTTGGAGGTATCCCATTGTTCCACAGCCCTTGCAAACATACCCTTTGAATCGGCAGGAATGGAAACGATGTTCACCCCCGCAGCGCCAACAAGGTGTTAATGGCCTTGCATTCATCACCCTTGATGGTGGACTCTGAGACATCTGCGGACGTGCAGCTGCAGGTATGTGTGACGCGCCCTATACGTTACGATTCAAAAACAAAATCACTTTATTGACAGTACTTGTGGCAGCATTTGTGTGCTGAGAGATTTGCTTAGTATTGTCACTGGTGGCAATGAACGCCTGGCCTATCGCTATGGCCTTACTCAAGGTTGGGGTATCTACAGTCAAACGTTTGCGAACTATGATTTCGTGGCCAATGCCAAATACGAAAAAGTCTCTGAGCATGTGCTCCAAATGTCCTTCAAATTCGCAATGTCCTGCAAGGCGTCTTTTCTCGGCGACATAACTCCCCACTTCCTGGCCTTCAGACCTGTTGTAGGTGTAGAACCGGTACCTCGCCATCAGAGCGCTTTCATTCAGGTTCAAATGCTCTCGGACCAGTGTGCACAAATTGTCATACGATTTCCCGTGGGTTTCACTGGAGTGAGCAGATTCTTCATGAGGCTATACGTTGGTGCCCCACAGACGGTGTTCGTTTGGCAGCGTTCTCTTCCCCATTTAGCTCGTTGGCTATGAAGTATTGGTCAAGTCGCTCCACAAAAGTTTCCCAATCATCTCCCTCCGAGAATTTCTCCACGCTGCCCACTGTTCTCTGCACCTTTGGGTTCGCTATCTGTATCTCGTCGCCAGTTGTTAAGTATGGAGAAAGAGTCAGACTGAACACTGTGAGCTCAAAGTAATATGTGACCTTAGTCTTTTATTGCAGGTCTCCAGAGTGCCTCTCCAACCTGTAAGGCCTCCTTAAATACCTGTGCTCCCAAGGGATTATGGGATCCCTTGGGACTCCAGGGGATGAGCCCTCTGGTGGCTTTACAGAGTAAATACAAGTTCACATATATAACAACAGTAAAATAACTGACGCTTTTACAACAGTCTGCGATTCCTTAGTGTACCTTGGAATAAAGATATTGAAAGCTGGGAGGTCAGAATTTATTCTTAATTGTGAGGACTATCCAAACCTTCCTCAGCTTCATAAACTGCTGTTGCAGCTGTTGACTCTTCTCTGTGTCAAGGAAAAGGCAGAGGTGCTCCTTATCGGAGCTTACTACAGATCCTGGGAATGAAGACCCACCCAGCAGCAGTGAGAGTAAGGGATAAGGAACTCCCAATTTTAGTGAATTTTCTGAGGGAAAATTCAGAGGAGTCCAACCTCCAGAATGAGTGGGATCAACCAGCTAATTGAAGAAATTACTAATTACATTCACACGTATCACCTTCTTTCACTAGAGAGGTGTTTTCTGTACAAGTGTTTAGGGAGAGTGCTTCAACTTCAAGATGACACAATGATTAGTGGGAAAGCGGGTTGTGTAGAGGACACAGAGAGGCTGCAAAGAGATTTAGATAGGTTAAGCGAATGGGCTAAGGTTTGGCAGATGGAATACAATGTCGGAAAATGTGAGGTCATCCACCTTGGGAAAAAAAAGTAAAAGGGAATATTATTTGAATGGGGAGAAATTACAACATGCTGCAGTGCAGAGGGATCTGGGGGTCCTTGTGCATGAAACTCTTTTTGGAGTTCACCTGCAAAACATAAAACATTAAATGGTGCCACCCGACCTGGGTGACACTCCAGACATTTACAAGGCCCTTTTTTTTTTTTCCCCTTTTTTTTTTTTTGTGTTTTTCTTTTTTTGGTTTTTTTTTTGGGCACTAAAATCACAATTTTCCCCAGTGCCCCCTATAAAAGGGAAGGGGGACACTAAAAGCACCGGCAATTAAAACAAATTAAACTTAAAAACGTAAAATCAAATTAAAATTTGGTTGCCGGGCGTGATGATGCACTCCAGTCCCTCCGGTGCCCACCTCTCGCGGAAGGCCGCGAGCGTACCGGTGGACACCGCGTGCTCCATCTCCAAGGACACCCTGGACCGGATGTAAGAGCGGAAGAGAGGCAGGCAGTCAGGTTGAACGACCCCCTCGACCGCCCGCTGCCTGGACCGGCTGATGGCACCCTTGGCCGTGCCCAGGAGCAGTCCTACGAGGAGGCCTTCGGACCTACCCGCTCCCCTCCGCACAGGGTGCCCAAAGATCAGGAGAGTGGGACTGAAGTGCAGCCAGAATTTCAGGAGCAGCCCCTTCAAATAATGGAACAGGGGCTGCAACCTCGTGCACTCAATAAAAACATGGAACACGGACTCCTCCAGACCACAGAAATTGCAGGCGGCCTGGGAGTCCGTGAACCGGCTTAAAAATGTGTTGCACGGCACTGCTCCGTGCACCACCCTCCAGGCCAAGTCCCCGATGAATAGTGGGAGGACCCCTGCGTAGAGTGCCCTCCATCGGGGACCCCCGCCTCCTCCGGACGGCAAGATGGTACGCCATGGCGTGTCCGGACGGCCGGCGAGGATGGCTCCTTGTGCATGAATCCCAAAAAGTTAGTTTGCAGGTGCAACAGGTAATCAGAAAGGCGAATGGAATGTTGGCCTTCATTGCGAGAGGGATGGAGTACAAAAGCAGGGAGGTCCTGCTGCAACTGTATAGGGTATTGGTGAGGCCGCACCTGGAGTACTGAGTGCAGTTTTGGTCACCTTACTTAAGGAAGGATATACTAGCTTTGGAAGGGGTACAGAGACGATTCACTCGGCTGATTCCGGAGATGAGGGGGTTACCTTATGATGATAGATTGAGTAGACTGGGTCTTTACTCATTGGAGTTCAGAAGGATGAGGGGTGATCTTATAGAAACATTTAATATAATGAAAGGGATAGAGAGGATAGAGGCAGAGAGGTTGTTTCCACTGGTCGGGGAGACTAGAACTAGGGGGCACAGCCTCAAAATACGGGGGAGCCAATTTAAAACAGAGTTGAGAAGGAATTTCTTCTCCCAGAGGATTGTGAATCTGTGGAATTCTCTGCCCAGGGAAGCAGTTGAGGCTAGCTCATTGAATGTATTCAAATCACAGATAGATAGATTTTTAACCAATAAGAGAATTAAGGGTTATGGGGAGCGGGCGGGTAAGTGGAGCTGAGTCCACAGCCAGATCAACCATGATCTTGTTGGGTGGCGGAGCAGGCTCGAGGGGCTAGATGGCCTACTGCAGTTCCTAATTCTTATGTTCTTATGTTCTTATTAATGTTGGGGAAGTCCAAAACCAGGGGTCACAGTCTAAGGATAAGGGGTAAGCCATTTAGGACCGAGATGAGGAGAAACTTCTTCACCCAGAGAGTGGTGAACCTGTGGAATTCTCTACCACAGAAAGTTGTTGAGGCCAATTCACTAAATATATTCAAAAAGGAGTTAGATGTAGTCCTTACTACTAGGGGGATCAAGGGGTATAGCGAGAAAGCAGGAATGGGGTACTGAAGTTGCATGTTCAGCCATGAACTCATTGAATGGCGATGCAGGCTCGAAGGGCCGAATGGCCTACTCCTGCACCTATTTTCTATGTTTCTATGTTAACTGACCCAGAACAAACAAATCATGAAGAAAATTATTCAGGAGATGCTACAAAATGTTCAGCACAATGAAGATTTCGAGAGAGATGCGGTAGTTGCTGGAATTGGTGACTGCTGTAACCCACTTAGATATTCGTTGGCTTAGCCAACAAATTTTACCATATTCGTTGGTAGAATTCTTTATTAAGATGGAGAGTGACAGTTAATTGAGAGGCTAGGGTCCTGAACTTAAGGAAAGATAACTTTGATGGTAGCTTCGTTGGCTTAGCCAACTAATTCTACCAATTCGTTGGTAGAATTCTTTATTAAGCCGGACAGTGACACAGTTAATTCAGAGACTAGGGTCCTGAACTTAAGGAAAGGTAACTTCGATGGTATGAGACGTGATTTGGCTAAAATAGACTAGCGAATGATACTTAAAGGGTTGACAATGGATAGGCAATGGCAAACATTTAAAGATCACATGGATGAACTTCAACAATTGTACATCCCTGTCTGAAGTAAAAATAAAACGGGGAAGGTGGCTCATCCGTGGCTAACAAGGGAAATTAAGGATAGTGTTAAATCCAAGGAAGAGGCATATAAATTGGCCAGAAAAAACAGCAAACCTGAGGACTGGGAGAAATTTATAATTCAGCAGAGGAGGACAACGGGTTTAATTAGGAGGGGGAAAATAGAGTATGAGAGGAAGCTTGCTGGGAACATAAAAACTGACTGCAAAAGCTTTTTTTAGATATGTGAAGAGAAAAAGATTAGTAAAGACAAACATAGGTCCCTTGCTGTCAGATTCAGGTGAATTTATAATGGGGAACAAAGAAACGGCGGACCAGTTAAACAAATACTTTGGTTTTATCTTCACGAAGGAAGACACAAATAACCTTCCGGAAATACTAAGGGACCGAGGGTCTAGTGAGGAGGAGGAACTGAAGGAAATCCTTATAAAGCAGGAAATTGTGTTAGAGAAATTGATGGGATTGAAGGCTGATAAATCCCCGGGGCCTGATAGTCTGCATCCCAGAGTACTTAAGGAAGTGACCATAGAAATAGTGGATGCATACATTTTCCAACAGTCTGTCGACCGTGGATCAGTTTCTATGGACTGGAGGGTAGCTAATGTAACACCACTGTTTAAAAAGGGAGGGAGAGAGAAAATGGGTAATTATTGACCGGTTAGCCTGACATCAGTAGTGGGGAAAATGTTGGAATCAATTATTAAAGATGAAATAGCAGTGCATTTGGAAAGCAGTGACAGGATTGGTCCAAGTCAGCATGGATTTATGAAAGGGAAATCATGCTTGACAAATCTTCTAGAATTTTTTGAGGATGTAACTAGTAGAGTGGACAAGGGAGAACCAGTGGATGTGGTGTATTTAGACTTTCAAAAGGCATTTGACAAGTTCCTGCACAAGAGATTTGTGTGCAAAATCAAAGCACATGGTATTGGGGGTAATGTACTGACGTGGATAGAAAACTGATTGGCAGACAGGAAGCAGAGAGTCGGGATAAACGGGTCCTTTTCAGAATGGCAGGCAGTGACTAGTGGAGTGCTGCAGGGCTCAGTGCTGGGACCCCAGCTATTTACAATATACATTAATGATTTAGATGAAGGAATTGAGTGTAATATCTCCAAGATTGCAGATGACACTAAGCAGGGTGGCAGTGTGAACTGTGAGGAGGACGCTAAGAGGATGTAGGGTGATTTGGACAGGTTAGATGAGTGGGCAAACGCATGATAGATGCAGTACAATGTGGATAAATGTGAGGTTATCCACTTTGGTGGCAAAAACACGAAGGCAGAATATTATCTGAATGGCGGCAGATTAGGGGAGGTGCAACGAGACCTGGGTGACATGGTACATAACTCATTGAAAGTTGGCATGCAGGTACAACAGGTGGTGAAGAAGGCAAATGGTATGTTGCTAGGGGATTTGAGTATAGGAGCAGGGAGGTCTTACTGCAGTTGTACAGGGCCTTAGTGAGGCCTCACCTGGAATATTGTGTTCAGTTTTGGTCTCCTAATCTGAGGAAGGACGTTTATTGTTATTGAGGGAGTGCAGCGAAGGTTCACCAGACTGATTCCCGGGATGGCAGGACTGACATATGAGGAGAGACTGGATCGACTGGGCATGTATTCACTGGAGTTTAGAAGGATGAGAGGGGATCTCATAGAAACATTTTAAATTCTGACGGGACTGGACAGGTTAGATGCAGGAAGAATGTTCCCGATGTTGCGGAAGTCCAAAACCAGAGTTCATAGTTTAAGGATAAGGGGTAAGCCATTTAGGACTGAGATGAGGAGGAATTTCTTCACTCAGAGAGTTGTTAACCTGTGGAATTCCCTGCCGCAGAGAGTTGTTGGTGCCAGTTCATTGGATATAGTCAAGAGGGAGTTAGATATGGCCCATATGGCTAAAGGGATCAAGGGGTATGGAGAGAAAGTAGGAAAGGTGTACTGAGGTGAATGATCAGCCATGATCTTATTGAATGGTGGTGCAGGCTCGAAGGGCCGAATGGCCTACTCGTATACCTATTTTCTATGTTTCTATGTTTCTATGCCACCCGTTAGCACCCGAGAAGGGCACTAAGTGGCCACTTAGCACTACCGCCCGAGTGCCGCGTTATGACAGCCTGCTGCAAACTTCATTGGTGAAGTTCTTTAGTGCTACCCACACACATGCAACACCCCCTTAGCGCCGTGTTCACCAACCCAACTGTTTTCGCCTGCCGTGACAACTGGCGCTACTCCTGATAGTAAAAGTAGGCACTGCAAAGAGGATCCAGGGGCGATATCTGAAGGACCGACTCGGTAAGTGTTCAGATTGTACTTTATTTACAGTTATTTACCTTTCTGACCTCTAGAAGACTGTTGCTAATGTTTCTTTCATTTCCTTGCAGTTTTTGCCCGGTTCACCTCACCTCTTCACACTAGGATGCTGGTATCCTAGCGCCTCAACTTCAGTAGCGTTCCCGCACTACCACCCTGTTAGAGCCCTAAGGGAAGGCAGAATGCTTCAGTTAGCGCTCCACTCCCCTCTTGTGGAGCTAAAAATGAATATCCCGGTTGGAGACGGTAAACATTGGCCGACGCTAAAGTTAGCGACCAGGCGGTGTCACAACCTCAAACCGGGCAATATTGAATTTTTAGTCCCAAGTTCCCTCTGCCCTATTAAGGACTGGGGTGACAATGAAATAATAAATGTTAAAACCATGTTCATTTTATGCTCTGGACAAAAAAAAGATAGTGTCACATTGACCTCGAGACCTCAATCTGCTAGGAATAGAGTCTCACATTCTACACAATGTGCTGAGCCATTTCAACATTTTTGGACTGAAAGCTGAGGTGAAGGACTGGACACGGAAGTTAAGTTTGCTAAAGGCTGTGACTCTGTTGGCCAAAGCTATCGAACCCAGTGAAGAAATACCCCCCCCTACACTTTCACCAGAAAGGCAAAATTGCTGACCTGCATGGAGGAGCTGATCACGGCAGAGCCAACAGAGACAATGACCACTTTGGTTCGAAAGTCTGCCATGGATGCCTGTGCATCCCTCATAAAACTGCAGTCTTCACTGAACGGCAACAGTGAGCTTATTAGCATCTGTCTGAATAGTATCTTTAGCTTGCCAGATTTGGAGGCAAGCAGTGCCACTGAAAGTACAAATATGGACATGGCAAAGAGACAATGGCTTCTCTGTAGGATCTTCTGAAGCAAGGCTTACTTTTGGATTTGGCTCCTGATGGGCATCAGTCTGTATTTAAGAACACGGAGACTGGAATCCAAACCACAAATGACCATGAGCGAGAAAAGACAGCTGGTTATATTTTACCTGGAGATGCTTGACATTAGCAATAAGGTGCCATCCCATAACTTGGTGACTATTATTGGATGTGTCGGACTTCAATGTGCAGATCCACTGCATGTTGTAAGGGAGTCAGCCATTAAAAGCTTGTATGTATTACTTTACATCCAGCTACACCTTAAAGGGTTGCCTATGGGTCATCAAGATAAGGAAGTGGAGCATCTGAAAGCCAGCAATGGTGGGTTAAAACAACTTACCAATCAGGCTCTTTTTCAAACGTGTACTGAAGTTGGTAAAGTCTTATCAAAGTGTATAGCTCATGATCAGTTGTACACTCTACCCTTCACGATTTTTAAGAACTAACAGACAAGAATGGATGGTTGAAGGGACGGGTGGGTGGGGTGCTTGGGTTGTCGTGCGCGCCTTCCACTGTTTGTGGCTTCCGTGTGCTCCCGGCAAAGAGATTCAAAGTGTTCGGCGCCTTCCCGGATGCTTCTCCTCCACTTTGAGCGGTCATGAGCCAGGGATTCGTAGGTGTCAGTGGGGATGTTGCACTTTTTCAAGGAGGCTTTGAGGGTGTCCTTGAAGTGTTTGCTCTGCCCTGGAACTCGCTTGCCGTGTCGGAGCTCTGAGTAAAGCGCTTGTTTTGGGAGTCTTGTGTCGGGCATGCGGACGATGTAGCCCGTCCATCGGAGATGATCGAGCGTGGTCAATGCTTCAATGCTGGGGATGTTGGCTGGAGTGAGAACACTGATGTTGGTGCACCTATCCTGCCAACGGATTTGCAAGATTTTGTGGAGGCTGCGTTGGTGGTACTTCTCCAGTGCTTTAAGGTGCCTGCTGTACATAGTCCATGTCTCTGAAGCATATAGGAGGGTGGGTATCACTCATGGGTAGACCATGAGCTTGGTGCCGGGTTTGAGGTCCTGGCCTTCAGGTGACCGAAGGCTGCACTAGCACACTGAAGGCAGTGTTGGACTTCGTCATACCTTGTAGGCTCCCGAGGTATGGGAAATGGTCCACCTTGTCCAAAGCCTTATCATGGACAAATACTGACAGATAATGCACTAGCCACAGATGCAAGCAAATACATACTGGACAATTTAAAGACATTGTATGATGGTAGCAGAGATTCCCATGTCAGAGATGCAAAAGATTCAGCAACTCAGCAGCCTTTAGCTGTTCTCTGTGCTCTTCATGAAGTGGTGCGTAAGCCTGACTCAGGGGAAGTGATAAACGTTCTATACCCCAGTTAGTCAGCACCCTTCTGATTCATCTCAGCTTCAGTGTTTGGGCTCTGTTTCCTACCAACTTTGAGAATTCCAAAGGATGGGAAAACCTTCCGCCTGTATCTGAAACTTAATGACGCTGATGCTTGCCATTACTCAGCTGAGATACTTCAAGCTGTCCTGACACAGGAAAAGGGAAATGATACAAACATGAGAGAAATGGGAGTTTGGAATCTCATTGTGAGTCCAAGAAAGCACCATGAGGGGTTATACTTTTGGCACACACATTGAAATTGTGTGCTGCCCCTCATCTAATCAGCATTGTGCAACAACTCACTCCTTTCCTTGTCAACATAGGCAATAATCACAATAGCTGCCTTCTTTGGAAAGCTTCTAAATCATTCAGTGTTGTCGGACTTGTTGCTGGCTTCTGGAAAGTTTGTTTCGATGCTTGATTGATGAGTCCCCTATTGTCCAGTGGTTCGCTGTAGTAGGTTTGGGAAATGCTGCAATCGGAGCTTCTCGCCAGACAGACAAATACCACGATAAATTGTTATCCACAATGATATCCGTGATTGACGAGAAATCCAAACCCAAGAATCTCATTGCCTTTGAGGCAATGTCGAGCTTTTCCAAAGTTCTCGATCAGGTGCAAGAGAATTATACAAATCCCATTCTTGGCAATGTAGCACTTGTATTTCAGCCTTATTTTGAAAATCAACATGAGAAAGTGAGAGCTGTGGCTTGGGAAGCTAATCAGATTAGTGGAGGGAAATTAACCCTCCACTAATGGAGCACATAAAGTCCACCTTGATCAGCTTGCTGCTGCATCTCAACGATGAGAGCAATGAGGTCATCAAAGTCTGCAAATCAGTGCTGAATTTCTATCGTCCAATAATGGAATCAGAAAACATGTGCAAGATTTTGCAAGAGCTTTCATTGGAGGAAACCACCCTGGATTATGAAAAATATTTAAGCAGCATCTCCAGGAACATTGGCAAAGACTTGCCAAACCAGATCACTTTCTACAGAAGGAGCTGTGTCACCATCTTCAGGAATGTACTACCTGAGGTCACAGGAAATGCAGTGACATTCCTAGGTTCTCCCATGTACAATGCACCACCAGATTATTACAGATCACTGTCTATAGCTTAAATATGTGATGAGATTATTGCCTTGCTGTCAAATCACGTGCAAGATGTTAGAACGAAAGCAGCCAAGGTGATGCAATACCTCGAAATATATTAGGGTCCATCAGAAAAAAAAATTGATATAGATTTGTTTGTATTATGTTTGGAAACCAGTCTAAGGTAGAGAATTTGCAAATCAAAAATGGCCAAAAACAGGTAAACATCACTATTGAAACAACCTGCGCTGTTCTACAGACAACATGAATAGCCCAAATGGGCACTAATTCATTAATTGTACACTAATTCTCTATTTGAGAAATTTTTGCTGGAATTATCAGCAGCAACAAGCTCCAATCTCACTTATTGTAAAATTAATTTTTGAATAAAGAAAATATTTTATTGGAAGAACTGTCTGCCTTTATTTTTCAAATAGGGTTTGTTTATTAAGGAAACCCTTTTAAGGTTCCTTTTCTTCCTTACGTTGTGTTTAGCTCCATACACACAAAACATCTCATTCCCCAACTGAGATGAAACGTGACCAACCTGCGCCCTGGTCTCAGGCAGTGCCATTCTACAGTGACCTGTGCTGACTCACCCTCCCATTTTACTCCCTATGGGGAAGGGTTTAACTGCTACCTGATCCCCCTCCATCCCCTGACAGCCCAGTGGAGATTGAGGAGTTGCTGTTGGCACAAACCCATTGTCCACCACTCCTTGGTACAGTTTGTTGAACCACCAACATGTTCACCCACCAGTGAATTCTTTCTTATCCTCAGTTTGGTGAAGCAGCAATCAGTGTCCACAAAGAACCACGTGTACTTCAAAACCAAAGATACATCTGTAAGGAGCTGTGTGGGTTGCGTGGGGAGAACTGTCATGTTTATTCTCAGACGGTATTCAAAATGGCTGCAACCTTCCCTTGCCAGATTTCTGCTTTTCTCAGTTTTTTAATGTCATCTAACATTCCACCTATACCCTTTATAGATAAGCTGATTCTATGTTTTCCTGATAATCAACTATTGATCATCACTCAATCAATTTATATTCGAATCGTTCATCCTTCAGTCTGGGTGTCAATTTGACTATATAAGTGGCACCGAATTTTGTCTATTGGCACGTACCATGACACTGGCTAAAGAAGTGAACCAAAACTAAATTATATAATTTCTCAGATATCCCAAGTGTGTTTCCAACCCCACCATTGGGGCTCTCCTATCTCCGCGTCTCGTTTGGTGGCAGCGCAGGCCGGAGGTCATTGGAACGGATTCGTGATGCTCCTGATTATTCCCGGGCATTAATTTGAATGGCTAGATAACCACGAGTGCCATAGGTCAGGTGCACTGACCCTCAGTGCCTGATTTGCTGATCTGTATTCCCCTCAAGTAACACTCTGCCCCGGGAGCAAAGTCCTTGTATTTTCGGCCCTCAGATTCATCGGCAGGTTTCATACAGGTGAGTGAGTGCTGGGCATGGCTCGGCAGAAGAACGTAACATTAATTGTGTGGCTTGATTGCCTTAATTATAATATTAAAATCAGACCTGCGCTGACCTCTCGCTGCGGATATCCTTGCCCCAAGATTTGATGCTGCAGACTTTCCCGCCCAAACACCCAGCCTCTGATGAGACTCAATGCTACCGGAGGCATCTCACAACGTCAGCACTAGGACCCTGTGGGATCTGGGGAAAGGACAGGTAAAAGGGACTGGTGTAGGTAGCACCAGTTGAAGAGCTAGTAGAAGGCACAATGGGCTGAATGGCTGCTGTAGGTTTTATCATTCCACTTTATAAGTTAACCTTCTTTGTATTCCCCCTCACTCACTCCCTCCATTAACATACAAATGGGGTTCCATTCACTGAGTCAGAAGTTTGAGTGTTCAAGCCCCACTTAAACCTTAACATAGTAGAGCTCAAGTATTAGTTCAGAATTACCTCCCTAAACCTCTTCGTCTCTCCTCTCAGGTGGATGTAAAAGATCCCTCGGTGCTATTTTGAAGAAGAGGAAAGGAGTCCTGCCCGTTCTTCCAGACAATATTTATCCCTCAACCAACATCACTTTAAAAAAAACGATTATGTTGTCATTATCGCGTTGCTGTTAGTTTGATCTTATTATGTATTGATGCCTGGGGTCACCAGACACCAGAGGGCACTACTGTCAGAGGTCATCGGGCTGTATGTGTATGTGCGCGGTCACGGGTGTATATAAGCGCAGGTACTATGTCACACAGGTACTTTGTTTGCGAATAAAGATGGATCAGATTTACACCTGACGCAGTTTACAGTAACAAGATCCTTAAGTCATTACATTTGGCGACGAGGTAAATTAAGAAACTTCGCATGTACAATGGGCACTATTAGAATTCTTCACGAATTCGTGAATGGCGAGGATTGGGCGGATTTCGTTGACCACCTGGATCAATATTTTGTGGCCAACAAAATGGAGAGACAGGCTGACACGGTTTGGTGCAGGGCGGTTTACCTCAACGTTTGTGGTCAGAAAGTTTACGGCCTCATGAAGAACCTTCTCTCGTCTTTACGTCCAACGGACAAAATTACGAGGATTTGTGTGTTTTGTTGTGTGACCAGCTTAAGCCAAAAGAGGGGATCATCATCTCACGCTATCGCTTCTATACGCATGTTCGTGCTGAGGACCAGGATGTGTCGGGATTCGTTGCCAACCTATGACGTCTTGCTGGGCCGTGTAAGTTCGGGAACATGTTGGAAGACATGTTGAGAAATTTCTTCGTAATAGGCATCAACCACGATGTGGTTCTTCGGAAGTTATTGGCCAAAGAGAAACTGGATTTGAAAAAGGCCATCGCGACTGCCCAGGCATGCATGACGACTGATGATAATTTGAGGCAGATATTATCGAAGAGTCGGAGCTCCATGGCAGGTACTGTAAACAAGATTGTGTCGTCTTCTGGCAGAGCTGCTTATGGCAGGGTCTACTCGACTGTTTATGTGAAACCTGTAGCTGCTCAGAGTCCGCCAACTGGTATGAATCTGATTTCACCCTGTTGTGGGGGCAATCATCGGCCTCATCAGTGTCGGTTTAAACAATACTCCTGAAATGGCTGTTCGAAAATGGGGCAACTTCAGAAAATGTGCCCACAACTGAGCAAGTGTACTGCTGCTCATTGCATTATTGATGATGACCAGTCCAGTGCTAGCCCAGATACACAACCCGAGGAGGAAGTGTATGGTCTGTATTCGTTCTTGGCAAAGAGCCAGCCGATAATTGTTAATGTGAAGCTGAATGGCGTGAATGTATGGAGCTGGTGCGAGTCAGTCGATAATGAGCCAAAGGACATTTGACAAGCTGTGGGACATTGAGGCTGTGAAGCCTAAGCTGAGACTAGTCAATGCCAAGTTGCGTACTTACACTGAGAAACTCATACCGGTGATTGGCAGTGCAGTAGTCAAGGTGTCAAATGATGGTGCGATTCAAGATCTACCATTATGGATCATCCCAGGTAATGGTCCAATGCTGTTCGGCAGGAATTGGCTCGAGAAAATCAAGCTGAACTGGAATGATGTCAAAGTGTTTTTCTCGGTGGATGACACTTCGTGTGCTCAAGTGTTGAAGAAGTTTCCTTCTTTGTTTGAACCGGGCATTGGTAAATTTACTGGAGCCAAGATGCAGATTCACCTGGATTCTGATGCAAGGCCTGTCTATCATAAAGCTCGATCTGTTCCTTACGTGATGAGGGAGAAGGTTGAAGTTGACAGACTCCAATGTGAAGGGGTCATATCACCGGTCGAGTTTAACAAATGGGCCAGTCCTATTGTTCCGATGTTGAAGAGTGATGGCATTGTCAGGATTTGTGGAGACTACAAGGTTACGATTTACCAATTTTCAAAACAGGATCAATATCTGTTACCGAAGGCTGATGACCTGTTTGCCATGCTAGCTGGTGGAAAGTCGTTCACTAAGCTAGATCTGATGTCGGCCTATATGACACAGGAGCTGTTGGCACTTGGAAGAAACTCACTTGCATCAACGCCCATAAATAACAGGTGATAACAGGTGTCCTTTTGGAATTCGTTCGGCTGCAGCCATATTTCAGAGGAATATGGAGAGTCTACTGAAGTCCGTTCCTAGATATATCATGTTTCAAGATGACATTTTGGTCACAGGTCGCAACACTGCTGAACATCTGAACAATCTTGAAGAAGTCCTACATCGTCTGAACAAAGTGGGACTCAGGCTGAAACGTTCAAAGTGTGTCTTTATGGCACCTGAAGTTGAATTCCTGGGGACGAAGATTTCTGCTGATGAGATTAGGCCTACTCATTCGAAAATCAAGGCCATCAAAAATGCACCCAGGCCTCAGAATGTGACGGAGCTGCATTCGTTCCTTGGGCTACTCAACTACTTTGGTAATTTCTTACTCACATTGAGCACTTTATTAGAGCCACTGCACATGCTACTCAGAAAAGGCGACAATTGGGTCTGGGGTGTGTCTCAAGATAGAGCCTTTGAGAAAGCTAAGAATCTGCTCTGTTCAAACAAGTTGCTTGTTCATTATGATCCGTGTAAGCGTCTTGTATTGGCCTGTGATGCTTCATCATATGGGGCTGGCTGTGTACTCCAACAAGCAAATGAGTCGGGTAAGCTGCAACCTGTTGCGTATGCTTCGAGAAGTTTATCAAAAACAGAAAGAGCTTACAGCATGGTAGAAAAAGAAGCTTTGGCCTGTGTGTATGGGATAAAAAAGATGCATAATTCCTATTTGGTCCTCGTTTTGAACTCGAAATGGATCACAAGCCACATTTCAGTGTTTTCTGAAAATAAAAGTATTAATACCAATGCATCGTCCCTTATCCAGAGGTGGGCATTGACATTGTCTGCCTATGAATACGTTATTCGTCATAGACCCGGTACTGAGAATTGTGCCGATACACTGAGTTATCTGCCTTTGCCCACACCTGATATGAAGATGCCTCAATCTGCAGATCTACTGTTAGTAATGGATGTTTTTGAGAGTGAAGGAACTCCTGTCACTGCTCAACAAGTTAGGATCTGGACCAACCATGACCCTATCTTATCGGTTGTGAAACATTGTGTCCTCAGTGGTGATTGGTCTGCGATATCTATTGAGATGTATGATGAGACCAAACCTTACAACCGTCACAAAGATGAGCTGTCCATTCAGTCAGATTGTTTATTGTGGGGTAATCGTGTCATCATGCCTAAGATAGGTAGAGAAAAATTTGTACGTAAAGTACATAGCACTCATCCTGGTATTGTCATGATGAAAGCCATTGCTAGGTCTCATGTATGGAGGCCTGGAATTGACTCTGATCTGGAATCATGTGTGCATCAGTACAATACTTGCATGCAGCTAAGTAAAGTACCAGCGGAATCTCCACTGAGTCTTTGGTCCTGGCCATCTAAACCATGGTCGATGATCCACATTGATTTTGCGGATCCTTTCCTAGGAAAAATGTTTTTTGTTGTGGTGAATGTATATTCAAAGTGGATAGAGTGTATCATTATATCATCCAGTACATCTGCAGCTACTATTGAGAGCCTTCGTGTCATGTTTGCTACTCATGGCTTACCGAACACTGTTGTGAGCGACAACGGATCTTGTTTCACAAGTCTTGAGTTTCAGGAGTTCATGAAGCTCAATGGTATTAGACATGTGAGGTCAGCTCGATTCAAACCTGATTCTAATGCTCAAGCAGCGTGTGCTGTTCAAACGATCAAGCAAAGTATGAAATGTGTAACTCAGGGTTCACTGCAGACTCGTTTGTCATGTTTATTACTCAGTTACAGGACACGACCTCATACGCTTACTGGGGTTTCCCCTGCTGAACTACTGATTAAGAGAAATCTCAAGACCAAGCTTTCTCTTGTTCATCCTGATTTGAATGATTGTGTTGAAAACAGACGTCAAAGTCAGAAAAGGTATCATGATTGTGCTGCTGTGTCACGTAATATTTCTGTTAACGATCCGGTTTATGTACTGAACTATGGTCAAGGTCCAAAGTGGATCGCCGGTACTGTTACAGCCAAGGAGGGTAATAGAGTGTTTATTGTCTTGCTCAAGAATGGGCAAACAAGAAGGAAATATGTTGACCAGGTAAAACAGCGGCACACGGATGAACTGGAACCGTTTGAGGAAGATGCAGTCAATGACCAACTAACCAATGTTCATTCATCCGAGGACTCTGTTGTCATTCCTGAACCTGGAACTTCAGTCTCTGATGTGATCATTACCACTCCCACCAGATTGGTTACTCAGCCTTCAGTCACAATTGACTCAGAACGCTCGACTAGAACTAAAGTTGAACTGAGACGATCAACTCGTGAGCGGAAATTCCCAGACCGTCTTAATTTGTAAAAAGACTGATATTAAGATTTTGAAAGGGGTTTGTTGTTATGTACTGATGCCTGGGGTCACCAGACACCAGAGGGCGCTACTGTCGGAGGTTATCGGGCTGTATGTGCGTGTGCGCGGTCACAGGTGTACATAAGCGCGGGCACTATGTCATGCGTGTACTTTGGGCGCGAATAAAGATGGATCAGGTTTACACCTGACGCAGTTTACAGTAACAAGTCTTGAGTCATTACAGATCTTGCTGTGCGCAAATTGGCTGCCGCATGACCTACATTACAACTGTGTGGATTTCGTCCCCTACGCGGTACAATGGATACGATTTTTACAGCGCGACAGCTGCAAGAAAAATGCAGGGAACAGCACCAACCCTTGCACATGGTCTTCTTTGACCTTACAAAGGCCTTTGACACTGTCAACCACGAGGGTCTATGGAGCGTCCTCCTCCGTTTCGGCTGTCCCCAAAAGTTCGTCACCATCATCCGCCTGCTCCACGGCAACATGCAAGCCGTGATCCTTACCAACGGATCCATTACAGACCCAACCCACGTCCTGACCAGGGTCAAACAGGGCTGTGTCATCGCGCCAGCCCTCTTCCTCGCTGCCATGCTCTACTTCACACTCAACAAGCTCCCCGCTGGAGTGGAACTAAACTACAGAACCAGTGGCAACTTGTTCAACCTTCGTTGTCTCCAGGCCAAATCCAAGACCGTCCCAACCTCTGTCGTCGAGCTACAGTATGCAGACAACGCCTGCATCTGCGCACACTCTGAGGCTGAAGTCCAAGTCATATTCAACATCTTCACTGAAGCGTACAAAAGCATGGGCCTTACACTAAACATCCGTAAGACAAAGGTCCTCCACCAACCTGTCCCCACCGCACAGCACTGCCCCCCAGTTGTCAAGATCCATGGTGCAGCCCTGGACAATGTAGACCATTTCCCATATCTTATCAACAAGGGCAGACATTGATGATGAGATTCAACACCGCCGCCAGTGCACCAGTGCAGCCTTTAGCCGCCTGAGGAAAAGAGTGTTCGAAGATCAGGCCCTCAAATCTGCCACCAAGCTCATGGTCTACAGGGCTGTAGTAATAATAACCGCCCGCCTGTATGGGCTCCCAGCTATTTACAATATACATTAATGATTTGGCCGAAGGAATTGAATGTAATAATGCAGATGACACTAAGCTGGGTGGCAGTGTGAGCTAAGAGGCTGCATGGTGACTTGGACAGGTTAGGTGAGTGGGCAAATGCATGACAGATGCAGTATAATGTAGATAAGTGTGAGGTTATCCACTTTAGTGGCAAAAACAGGGAGGCGGAATATTATCTGAATGGTGACATATTAGTAAAAGGGGAGGTGCAACGAGACCTGGGTATCATTGTATATCAGTCATTGAAAGTAGGCATGTAGGTACAGCAGTTGGTGAAGGCGGCAAATGACATGTTGGCCTTCATAGCGAGAGGATTTGAGTATAGGAGCAAGGAGGTCTTACTGCAGTTGTACAGGGCCTTGGTGAGACCACATCTTGAATATTGTGTACAGTTTTGGTCTCGTAATCTGAGGAAGGACATTCTTGCTATTGAGGGAGTGCAGTGAAGATTCACCAGACTGATTCCCGGGATGGCAGGGCTGACATATGAAGAAAGACTGGATCGACTAGGCTTATATTCACTGGAATTTAGAAGAATGAGAGGGGATCTCATAGAAACATATAAAATTCTGACGGGATTGGACAGGTTAGATGCAGGAAGAATGTTCCCTATTAACCAGGAGTCACAGTCTAAGGATAAGGAGTAAGCCATTTAGGACCGAGATGAGGAGAAACCTCTTCATTCAGAGAATTATGAACCTGTGGAATTCTCTACCACAGAAAGTTGTTGAGGCCAGTTCATTAGATCTATTCAAAAGCGAGATGTGGCCCTTATGGCTAAAGGCATCAAGGGGTATGGAGAGAAAGCAGGAATGGAGTACTGAAGTTGCATGATCAGCCATGATCATATTGAATGGTGGTGCAGGCTCGAAGGGCCAAATGGCCTACTCCTGCACCTATTTTCTATGTTTCTATGTTTCTATGGCTCAGAAACATGGACCATATACAGTAGACACCTCAAATCGCTGGAGAAATACCACCGACGATGTCTCCGCAAGTTTCTGCAAATCCCCTGGGAGGACAGACACACCAACGTTAACGTCCTCAAACAGGCCAACATCCCAGCATTGAAGCAGTGACCACACTCGATCATCTCCGCTGGGCAGGCCACATTGTTCATATGCCTGATACAAGACTCCCAAAGCAAGCGTTCTACTCAGAATTCCTTCATGGCCCATGAGCCAAAGGTAGGCAGAGGAAACGTTTCAAGGACACCCTCAAAGCCTCCTTGATAAAGAACAACATCCCCACCGACACCTGGGAGTCTCTGGCCAAAGACCGCCCTAAGTGGAGGACGTGATTCCGGGAGGGCACTGAGCACCTCGAGTCTCATTGCCAAGAGCATGCAGAAACCAAGCGTAGAGAGCGGAAAGAGAGTGTGGCAAACCAGTCCCACCCACCCTTTCCCTCAACGACTGTCTGTCGCACCTGTGACAGGGACTGTGGTTTTGGTATTGGACTGTTCAATCACCTAAGAACTCATTTTTAGAGTGGAAGCAAGTCTTCCTCGATTCCGAGGGACTGCCTATGATGATGATGATAAACTTCAAAACATATTTTGTTGGTTGTCATCATCATAGGCAGTCCCTTGGAATCGAGGAAGACTTGCTTCCACTCTTACAAATGAATCCTTAGGTGGCTGAACAGTCCAATACGAGAACCACAGTCCCTGTCACAGGTGGGACAGATAGTCATTGAGGGAAAGGGAGGGTGGGACAGGTTTGTAACATGCTCTTTCCGCTGCCTGCGCTTGATTTCTGCATGCTCTCGGTGCTGAGACTCGAGGTGCTCGGCGCCCTCCTGGATGCACTTCCACCACTTAGGGCAGTCTTTGGCCAGCGACTTTGGCCAGGTGTCAGTGGGGATGTTTTTCAGGGAGGCTTTCAGGGTGTCCCTGTAACGTTTCCTCTGCCCCCTTTGGCTCGTTTGCCGTGAAGGAGTTCCAAGTAGAGCGCTTGCTTTGAGAGTCCCGTGTCTGGCATGTGAACGATGTGGCCTGCCCAGCGGAGCTGATCAAGTGTGGTCAGTGCTTCAATGCTGGGGATGTCGGCCTGGTCGAGGATGCTAATGTTGGTGCGTCTGTCCTCCCAGGGGATTTGTAGGATCTTGCGGTGGCATCATTGGTGGTATTTCTCCAGCGACTTGAGGTGTCTACTGTACATGGTCCATGTCTCTGACCCATACAGGAGGGCGGGTATTACTACAACCCTTGGTGGCAGTTTTGAGGGCCTGGTCTTCAAACACTCGATTCCTCAGGCGGCCAAAGGCTGCACTGGCGCACTGGGGGCGGTGTTGGATCTTGTCAGCACTGCCTGCTCTTGTTGATAAGAGGCTCCCGAGGTATGGGAAATGGTCCACATTGTCCAGGGCCGCACCGTGGATCTTGATGATTGGGGGCAGTGCTGTGCAGCGAGGACAGGCTGGTGGAGGACTTTGCCTTACGGATGTTTAGCATAAGGCCCATGCTTTCATATGCCTCAGTAAATATGTCGACTATGTCGTGGAGTTCAGCCTCTGTAAGTGCGCAGATACAGGTGTCGTCCATGTACTGTAGCTCGACGAGAGGCTGTTTTGGTCTTGGACCTGGTCTGGTTCCCACTGGTTCTGTAGTTTAGTTCCATTCCAGCAGGGAGCTTGTTTACTGTGAGGTGGAGCATGGCAGCCAGGAAGGTTAAGAGGGTTGGGGCAATGACGCAGCCCTGTTTGACCCCAGTCCGGACGTGGATTGGATCTGTAATGGATCTGTTGGTAAGGATTACGGCCTGCATGTCATTGTGGAGTTGGTGGAGGATGGTGACGAACTTTTGGGGGCATTCAAAATGGAGGAGGACACTCCATAGACCCTCGCGGTTGACAGTGTCAAAGGCCTTTGTAAGGTCGAAAAAGGCCATGTATTAGTGCTGTTCCCTGCACTTTTCCTGCAGCTGTCGCGCTGCAAAAATCATGTCCATTGTGCCCCGTAGGGGATGAAATCCGCGCTGTGACTCCAGGAGGAGCTCCTCAGCCCCGGGGAGAAGACAGTTGAGGAGGACTCTAGCTTTAAAAAAAGGGACAAGTCCGACTGCGACAACTACAGAGGAATTTCCCTGTTACCAGCCACTGGGAAAGTCGTCCTGTTGGCTGTAAATTGCTTTGGGATGTCCGGATGTTGTGAAAGGCGCTATCTAAATGCACGTTCTTTCATTCACTGTATAAAGAGGTAAAATTAGATGCTGGCACACAGGAATGATTGTGGTCATTCCCAACCGATTTTCTACAATTAATGCTTTCATCCTCAGATTCTCCTTAATCGCCCAGTCCTTCCCCAACTTTGAGCCCAATGGTAGAGCTCAATTGTTAGTTCAGTAATTCCTTCCTCAAAACCCTTCATCCCTCCTCCGCGCGCTCCTGCTGTGAGATTCGGCTTAAAACCTACCTCTTTGACCAAGCATTTGGTCACCTGTCCTAATGTCTCCGGGGTGATAGTGTGAACGCGATTTAGGCTTTGAGAATTAAGCCTGTATGCCAGCATCCGTTTTTCTCCATGTCCGAACATCTCCAAAGTACTTTACAGCCAAGGAATTACTATATTCCTGACTGAATAGTCAGGCATTAAATAGGCAGACACTGTCAGAAACTGTGGAACTTTAGCACGGATTACCACAAGAGGGAGCTCCAAGATAAAGCATGAAGGGGCAAATGAACTGAAAGGACCATAATAAATCCCGGATCAAAGTGCACTCGGTAGAAGTGGAATGGAATCCAGAGTAGGATGGGGACCAGCAGACGGAGATAACTCACGAGAGAGTGAACAATTCTGGTCAGGGAAGCAGAAATGTGAAAACGCAGCAGCAGGCAAGGCACTACAACAACAAATTGCATTTATATGGCACCTTTCACGTGGTAAAGCATCCCTAGGCGCTTCACAGGAACGTGATCAAACAAAAATTGCTAAAGAGCCAAAGAATTGGAATGAGCACCCTCTTTCCTCTCTTGCTCCAAACCCGCTTTGTCCCTTGTAACTGACTGAACTCAAACACTACTGCTCACTCACTGTAGAGGATTACAGAGATCTCTGAAGCATGAGGGAGATACAACCACTCCAGGCCGATCGGATTTACTGTAGATTAGACACTGGTATTTTATCTCTTGATCTGGGTTCAAATCCAGCTCCGCCCAATGCGATGGAAGAGTGCTGTGCCTGCATGGTGCAAATATCCTACGTGACACGAGTTTGGATATTTCTAATAGGCATGTTCCCACAGCACAAACAGAGAGCGTCCAGGAGATAGTTAGGAGATTGAAGCACTTTAAACTGTTGGCGTGGGTGGCATCCATTTATTGTTGGGGAAGAGGAGAGAAAGCTTTACTTTAACCTGTGTTGTACTTGATCCGGGTTCACTTGATAATGACAATAGGTATCGGAAATGGGAAAGTATCATCATCATAGGCAGTCCCTCGGAATCGAGGAAGACTTGTTTCCACTCCTGGAGTGAGTTCTTTGGTGGCTGAACAATCCAATATGAGAGCCACAGACTCTGTCACAAGTGGAACAGACAGTCGTTGAGGGGAGGGGTGGATGGGACTGGTTTGCCGCTCGCTCTTTCTGCTGCCTGCACTTGATTTCTGCATGCTCTCGGCGTTGAGGTCGATATCAAAGCGTCTAAGTTCCCGGGCAACTATGGCGGTGTGGCATTCCGGCCTGTCGCTGTTGGGGTTGTCCATGAGGGTCCTGACGTTCCAGGTCCCGAACTTCATGTTAACGGAGTGGAAGATGCCTGTGCGTGAGTTCTTTTAACATGGGGTGGTTGTTGCACACCGGCTACACACGGGCTTAGTTGAGCGAGGTCTTGATCCAGTGGCAAGGGGGTCCGAGATGACTGGAGACCAGGCACTGCTATATGGGCCTAGTTGCCTACGGCGAGATGTTGGCCGCAGGTTTGGCGCTGGGTAGCGCCCTTGATGGTAGGTGGTCCGAGGCCTGGTTGGGGGCAGGTAATTTGGAAGTTGTCCGTGCCGGGAATGGAAAGTATACCATTCCTGGCATGGATATCTTTCAAATTGGCTTGCACAATCCATAAATAAAAGTATAGAAGTTGAAACAGCAGCTCAGTATGAAGTCTAAGATGTGTTCTATGTGTGTGTTGAGGGAAAGGGAATATTGTCCAGCTGCCTGAGGTTCGAATCCCCCTGAGTATATATTGTCCAATGAATACAACTGTCAATGCTGACAGCTCAGTTGATATCAGCACTTTCCCAGGAATAGACTAACATCAGCTTTTCATTAACTAGATTTGATTTGGTTTTATATTTGTTTCCCTGTCGGTTATTTTCATTTTCTTGCTTTTCTCTACAGAAGTCTCACACACCACACACCATCCCAGGACTAACCGATGGGGGCTAACTCCGAGGACTCTGCAAACGTAAGTCTACATCCAGCTAATCAGAGTTACATTTTCTTGTGAGAAAAAAAGGGAACGTAATCCAGATCTTCAAACTGCTGAGAGGTGGAGATGATATGAGCAGAATATTTAACCGTGAGCACAGAAATAGCTTGCACGGGATATCTCAAATAAATTCTAGATTAGAGAAACTATTTTTCCCAGAACTAGAGTATTGGAGATGAGGGCCAAATTCACAGCAGTAGCTCAAAAAGAGGCTGCTTGGTTATTTTTCTCAAATTTTAAAATGATTAAAAAAGATATTTTGATTGATGTAACATGGGCCATATTTCAGACCTTAGTTCAATGCTGCATTAACTCCCATGTTGTGGAGCATAATAAAAAGATAGAACTTGAAAGTTATATGACACCTTATTATATCTATCAGAAATACAATAGATTACTTTGAAATGGAGTGACTGTTGCTATGTAGGCAAATAACTAACAACTGATGGGAGGAGGAGGCTCCATGAATATCCCATCCTCAATGATCGCGGAGCCCAGCTCGTGAGTGCAAAAGACAAAGGTGAAGTGTTCGCAACCATCTTCAGCCAGAAGTGCCAAGTGAATGATCCTTCTCGGTCTTCGCCTGAAGTCCCCACTATCACAGAAGTGCCGGGTGAATGATCCTTCTCGGCCTTCACCTGAGGTCCCCACTATCACAGAAGTGCCGGGTGAATGATCCTTCTCGGCCTTCACCTGAAGTCCCCACTATCACAGAAGTGCCGAGTGAATGATCCTTCTCGGCCTTCGCCTGAAGTCCCCACTATCACAGAAGTGCCGAGTAAATGATCCTTCTCGGCCTTCGCCTGAAGTCCCCACTATCACAGAAGTGCCGGGTGAATGATCCTTCTTGGCCTTCGCCTGAAGTCCCCACTATCACAGAAGTGCCGAGTGAATGATCCTTCTCGGCCTTCGCCTGAAGTCCCCACTATCACAGAAGTGCCGGGTGAATGATCCTTCTCGGCCTTCACCTGAGGTCCCCACTATCACAGAAGTGCCGGGTGAATGATCCTTCTCGGCCTTCACCTGAAGTCCCCACTATCACAGAAGTGCCGAGTGAATGATCCTTCTCGGCCTTCGCCTGAAGTCCCCACTATCACAGAAGTGCCGAGTAAATGATCCTTCTCGGCCTTCGCCTGAAGTCCCCACTATCACAGAAGTGCCGGGTGAATGATCCTTCTTGGCCTTCGCCTGAAGTCCCCACTATCACAGAAGTGCCGAGTGAATGATCCTTCTCGGCCTTCGCCTGAAGTCTCCACTATCACAGAAGTGCCGGGTGAATGATCCTTCTCGGCCTTCACCTGAAGTCCCCACTATCACAGAAGCCAGTCTTCAGCCAATTCTATTCACTTCATGTGATATCAAGAAACGGCTAAATGCACTGGATACAGCAAAGGCTATGGGCCCCGACACCATCCTGGCTGTCATGCTGAAGACGTGCTTCAGAGCTAGCCGAGCCTCTAGCCAAGCTGCTCCAGTACAGCTACAGCACTGGCATCTACCTGACAATGTGGAAAACTGCCCAGATATATCCTGTCCTCAAAAAGCAGGACAAATCTAATCTGGACAATTACCGCACTATCAGTCTACACTCAATTATCAGCAAAGTGATGAAAGGTATCGTCAACAGTGTTATCAAGCAGCACTTACCAATAACCTGCTCACTGATGCTCAGTTTTAGTTCTAGAAGGAACACTCTGCTCCAGACCTCATTACAGTCTTGGTCCAAATATGGCCATATAAGCTGAATTCCAAAGGTGAGGCGAGACTGACTGCCCTTGACATCAAGGCAGCATTTGACCAAGTGTGGCATCAAGGAGCCCTCATAAAATTGAAGTAAATGGGAATCAAGGAGAAAACACTTCACTGGCTGGAGTCATACCGAGCACAACATTGGCTCAGAGACAGGAAGTAGAGGGTAATGGGTGATGGGTGTTTTTGTTTACAGTCGGATTCCGCAGGGCTCAGTACTAGGTCCCTTGCTTTTTGTAGTATATATCAATGGTTTAGACTTGAATGTAGGGGGTATGATTACGAAGTTTGCAGATGATACTAAAATTGTCTGTGTGGTTGATAATGAATGAGAAAGCTGTAGACTGCAGGAAGATATCAATGAACTGGTCAGGTCGGCAGAACAGCGGCAAATGGAATTTAATTCAGAGAAGTGTGAGATAATGTATTTGGGGAGGGTGAACAAGGCAAGGGAATACACATTAAATGGTAGGACACTGAAAAGTGTAGAGGAACAAAGGGACCCTGGAGTGCATGTCCACAGATCCCTGAAGGTAGCAGGCCAGGTAGATAAGGTGGTTAAGAAGGCATATGGAATACTTGTCTTTATTAGCCAAGGCATATAATACAAGATCAGGGAGGTTATGCTTGAACTGCATAAAACACTGGTTAGGCCACAGCTAGAGTACTGCATGCAGTTCTGGTCACATTACAGGAAAGATGTAATTGAACTAAAGAGCATACAAAGGAGATTTACGAGGATGTTGCCTGGATTGGAGAATGTTTGCTGTGAAGAAAGATTGGATAGGCTGGGTTTGTTTTCTTTGGAACAGAGGAGGCTAAGGGGAGACCTTATTGAGGTGTACAAAATTATGAGGGGCCCAGATAGAATGGATAGGATGGACCTATTTCCCTCAGCAGAGGGGTCAAGTACCGGGGTCATAGATTTAAAGTAATTGATAGGAGGATTCAAGGGGATTTTAGGGGAAATTTCTTCACCCAGAGGGTGGTGGGGGTCTGGAACTCACTGCCTGAAAGGGTGGCAGAGGCAGAAACCCTCACTACATTTAAAAAGTACTTGGATGTGCACTTGAAGTGCCGTAACCTACAGGGCCACGGAGCAAGAGCTGGAAAATGGGATTAGGCTGGATAGTTCTTTTCTTGGCTGATGCGGACACGTGCTGTAAATTTCTATGAATTTATGATTCTATAAAAGGAAGATGGTTGTGGTTGTTGGAGGCCAGTCCTCACAGCCCCAGGACATCACTGCAGGAGTTCCTCAAGGCAGTGTGCTAGGCTCAACCATCTTCAGCTGCTTCATCAATGACCTTCCCTCCATCACAATGTCAGAAGTGGGGATGTTCGCTGATGATTACACAATGTTCAGTTCCATTCACTACTCCTCAGATAATGAAGTAGTTCATGCCCGCATTCAGCAAGACCTGGACGACATTCAGGTTTGGACTGATAAGTGGCAAGTGGCAAGTGCCAGGCAATGACAATCTCCAACAAGAGAGAGTCTAACCGCTGCCCTCTGGCATTCTGGGATTCACCATTGACCAGAAACTTAACTGGACCAGCCACATAAATACTGTGGCTACAAGAGCAGGTCAGAGGTTGGGTTTTCTTCAGCGATCGACTCACCTCCTTACTCCCCAAAGACTTTCCAACATCTACAAGGCACAAGTCAGGAGTGTGATTGAATACTCTCCACTTGCCTGGATGAGTGCAGCTCCAATACCACTGTCAAAATCTCGACTCTCAACTTAACTAAAATAAATGAAACTCTGACATAAACAGCTCCGGTAGATGTTCCTTTAATTGATAGATTTACTTGTATACAAGGAAAAGTCTCACAGAATCAAAGGCTCTGAGAAGACTTCTATAGAGGTTCAAAAACACATCATTCTTATACAGACAACAGACAAAGAAACTAGGGTTCCATCACGTGTATCAGTTCTGCAAATACCGATAAGGAATTCTTCAATCACTTTAATTAACACTACATCCTTGCTTCTTAGTCTCTACATATCTATACGGCTTTATCTAATGCTTCTAAGGTTCTGCACCGTGACAGTTATTGCTAGGGAGTATAATTCTAACATATCCTGACATTCTTTCTGTTAGGGAGGGTACATTCAAGGTTCCCTCGCTCACACAGATGACCCCCATTCTTCTAAATTAATTGGCTATCAATCAAGGTTAATATGTTTATACAGGAGCAGACTGTCTGCTGCGGAGACATCTGGGAGGACTGAGAACCCATTTTGTTTTACTGCAAAAGTGTACATTTAACAAAAAATGTAACTTAAAAGGTAAATTTCCACATTCCCTCCTTTTGTCCTTTATAAGGACAACTTAATCCATTCTAATCTTGCACAGTCTTTCTATTTCTATTTCCACACAAGAACCTTAAGTAGTTGTTGCTACCATAATCTTAGCAGTAGTTTCGGTTGGTAATATTGTTTCTCCCAATCTGGCACAGCAGCACTTAACTAATACAAACAAAAGGTATAAGGCAAAGATTATCAGCAAGAACATGATCAAACCCTATACCAAGGATTTTCCCAGGAATCCCAGCCATTCGGATACCCAATTCCACAAGGTGGTACCTCCCTGGCCAATAATTTGTTTGTACTCTATCACCCTCTTCCTAATATATTCAGCTAGATTGCTGATCTCTTCTGAATTATCCGCAATATACGTACAGCATTCTTCACCAATTAACACGCATGTCCCTCCCTCCTTGGCTAGGAGATAATCTAGGGCCATACGATTTTGGAGAGCCACCGTTCGAATGGCTACCATTTCGTCATTTACCTTTTCTAAGGCCTGGGAAGTTGTGTTGGCTACTGATTCTACTAAATTAGCCAGTTCCCGTAATTGCCATTCGTTTGATGCTATTCCATAGAATGGTATCATTACCTCAGCTATTTCATTTAACCATGTCAAATCCCGTTTAGGTTTATGGCTTCCATAGACATCCCTTAGAGTCTTTGTTGTCCTAATAAAGGGTATCACATATCCTAAATAACAGGACCCCGTCCAGTTGGCTGGTAACCATGGGTGGGCTTTATGGCCACAAATAAAGTAAGTGCAATTATAGGACGTCAGTCTCTGGTCCTTCCGTGCCATCCATACTCGAGTGCTCTCCCCATCCCACCTTTTACCTGAGGTTTTATTAAGGACCATAGTCCAGCTAAAGGTTGCTATCTTTCTCCCGTCAGCGTGATTTGTCGTGGCTTGCCATTTAGTCATTTGGGGACACTTGCTGCGTCCCACTTCTGGTCCTTCAATTTCATCACTTACTAAGCATATTATACCTTCAGGATTTCCTTTCCCGGGGGTAATACTTAGGAAGGGTGGCTGACGGCTATTACTATAATTTGGCTGGTACCATCCCTGGAAGGTTGTAAGATTATATCCTGCTGACCTCTATTCTGTTAGATCCTTTGTTTCTGACACCTTAGTTAAGTTTGTCCTATTTCGCACTATTAACCATTCTGCCATTTCTGATTCATTGGCTATCAATCAAGGTTAACATGTTTATACAGGAGCAGGCTGTCTGCTGCGGGGACTTCTGGGAGGACTGAGACCCCATTTTGTTTTACTGCAAAAGGGTACATTTAACAGAAAATGTAACTTAAAAAGTAAATTTCCACACCACTCAAGAAGCTGGCAACCATCCAGGACATAGCAGCCCGCTTGATTGGCACCCCATTTATTGCCTTACACATTCACTCCCTTCAGCATCAGTGCACCATGTCAGCAGTGTGTACCATCTACAAAATGCACTACAGCCACTTGCCAAGACTTCTTAAATAGCTCCTGATCCTACCAGCTAGAAGGATAAGGGCAGAAGGCGCATGGGAGTATCATCACCTCCAAGTTCCCCTCTAAGTCACACACCATCGTAACTTCAAAATATATCGCTGTTCCTTCATCGTCCATGCGGAGTGGGACTCCAGCCGAAATGATCCGAATGCGTCTTCTCGACGCCAGAGGCAAAATACCTGGGGAGGAAGATCACGGCAGTCGGCATCATGGACACGGACGAGAGGGCATCCAGACCACGGGATGAGAAGGCGTCCAGACCATGGGATGAAGGTGCGTCCAGACCAAGGGACAAGAGTGCATCCAGGCCACGGGATGAGAGAGCGTCCAGACCATGGGACGAGAGCGCGTCCAGGCCACGGGACGAGAGAGCATCCAGACCATGGAAGGTCGCCGCAACGGAACGGAGGAATGTGTCACCCAGAAAGAAAATAACTGGGTTTGGGGCAAAGATAAAGGGGCGGCTGTGGTGAAGGCCAGGAACCCACCACGCTCAAATAAATTGTGTGCACCATGTAACCTGTGCGAGCGGTCTTTCGCGACCAATGATGTAACATTGTATGGGGTTGGGGGTACCTTACAACAAGCCAAAGTAGCGGTCGAACACCAACCGGTCATATATGTATCTGACAAAGTACTTGTAACAAGTGATGTGTTATCACATGGGGTCGGGTGTGTTGTACAGCAAGCCAAAGTAACGGGCGAACCCCAACCAGTTGTACGTATATCTAACAAAGCATTCGTAGCAAGTGAGATGTTACTGCATGGGGTCGGGAGTGTTGTGAAGCAAGCAAACATAGAAACATAGAAAATAGGTGCAGGAGTAGGCCATTCGGCCCTTCGAGTCTGCACCACCATTCAATATGATCATGGCTGATCATTCACCTCAATACCCCTTTCCTGCTTTCTCTCCATACCCCTTGATCCCTTTAGCCGTAATGGCCATATCTAACTCCCTCTTGAATATATGCAATGAACTGGCATCAACGACTCTCTGCAGCAGGGAATTCCACAGGTTAACAACTCTCTGAGTGAAGAAGTTTCTCCTCATCTCAGTCCTAAATGGCCTACCCCTTATCCTAAGACTGTGTTCTGGACTTCCCCCAACATCGGGACCATTCTTCCCGCATCTAACCTGTCCCATCCCGGTAGAATCTTATACGTTTCTATGAGATTCCCTCCCATCCTTCTAAACTCCAGTGTATAAAGGCCCAGTTGATCCAGTCTCTCCTCATATGTTAGTTCAGCCATCCCTGGAATCAGTCTGGTGAACCTTTGCTGCAATCCCTCAATCGCAAGAACGTCCTTCCTCAGACTAGGAGACCAAAACTGAACACAATATTCCAGGTGAGGCCTCACCAAGGTGCAGTACAATTGCAGTAAGACCCTCCTGCTCCTATACTCAAATTTCCTAGCTATGAAGGCCAACATGCCATTTGCCTTCTTCACTGCCTGCTGTACCTGCATGCCAACTTTCAATTACTGATGAACTATGACACCCAGGTCTCGTTGCACTTCCCCTTTTCCTAAACTGCCACCATTCAGATAATATTCTACCTTCGTGTTTTTGCCCCCAAAATGGATAACCTCACATTTATCCACATTATACTGCATCTGCCATGCATTTGCCCACTCACCTCACCTGTCCAAATCACCCTGCGGCCTCTTAGCATCCTCCTCACAGCTCATACCGCCACCCAGTTTAGTGTCATCTGCAAACTTGGAGATATTACACTCAATTCCTTCATCTAAATCGTTAATGTATATTATAAAGAGCTGGGGTCCCAGCACTGAGCCCTGCCGAACTCCACTAGTCACTGCCTCCCATTCTGAAAAGGACCCGTTTATCCTGACTCTCTGCTTCCTGTCTGCCAACCAATTCTCTATCCACACCAGTACATTACCCCCAATACCATGTGCTTTGATTTTGCACACCAATCTTTTATGTGGGACCTTGTCAAAGGCCTTTTGAAAGTCCAAATACACCACATCCACTGGTTCTCCCTTGTCCACTCTACTCGTTACATCCTCAAAAAATTCCAGAAGATTTGTCAAGCATGATTTCCCTTTCACAAATCCATGCTGACTTGGACCGATCTTGTCACTGCTTTCCAAATGCGCTGCTATTTCATCCTTAATAATTGATTCCAACATTTTCCCCACTACTGTTGTCAGGCTAAACAGTCTATAATTTCCCGTTTTCTCTCTCCCTCCTTTTTTAAAAAGTGGTGTTACATTAGCTACCCTCCAGTCCATAGGAACTGATCCAGAGTCGATAGACTGTTGGAAAATGATCACCAATGCATCCACTATTTCTAGGGCCACCTCCTTAAGTACTCTGGGATGCAGACAATCAGGCCCCGGGGATTTGTCGGCCTTCACTCCCATCAATTTCCCAACACAATTTCCTGCCTAATAAGGATATCCTTCAGTTCCTCCTTCTCACTAGACCTTCGATCCCCTAGTACATCCGGAAGGTCATTTGTGTCTTCCTTCGTGAAGACAGAACCAAAGTACTTGTTCAATTGGTCTGCCATTTCTTTGTTCCCCATTATTAATTCACCTGAGTCCGACTGCAAGGGACTTTCGATTGTCTTCACTAATCTTTTTCTCTTCACATATCTATAGAAGCTTTTGCAGTCAGTTTTTATGTTCCCGGCAAGCTTCCTCTCGTACTCTATTCTCCCCCTCCTAATTAAACCATTTGTCCTCCTCTGCTGAATTCTAAATTTCTCCCAGTCCTCAGGTTTGCTGCTTTTTCTGGCCAATTTATATGCCTCTTCCTTGGATCTAACACTATCCTTAATTTCCCTTGTTAGCCATGGTTGAGCCACCTTCCCTATTTTATTTTTACTCCAGACAGGGATGTACAACTGTTGAAGTTCATCCATGTGATCTATTAATGTTTGCCATTGCCTATCCACCGTCAACCCTTTAAGTATCATTTGCCAGTCTATTCTAGTCAATTCACGCCTCATGCCGCCAAAGTTAGCTTTCCTAAAGTTTAGGACCCTAGTCTCTGAATTAACTGTGTCACTCTCCATCTTAATAAAGAATTCTACCATATTATGGTCACTCTTCCCCTCGGGGCCTCGCACAATAAGATTGCCAATTAGTTCTTTCTCATTACACATCACCCAGTCTAGGATGGCCAGCTCTCTAGTTGGTTCCTCGATATATTGCTCAAGAAAACCATCCCTAATGCATTCCAGGAAATCCTCCTCCACCGCATTGCTACCAGTTTGGTTAGCCCAATCTATATGTAAATTAAAATCGCCCATGATAACTGCTGTACCTTTATTGCACACATCCCTTATTTCTTTTTTGATGCTGTCCCCAACCTCACTACTACTGTTTGATGGCCTGTACACAACTCCCACCAGCGTTTTCTGCCCTTTGGCATTCCGCAGCTCCACCCATACCGATTCCACATCATCCAAGCCTATGTCCTTCCTTATTATTGCATTAATCTCCTCTTTAACCAGCAACGCCACCCCGCCTCCTTTTCCTCTCTGTCTATCCTTCCTGAATGTTGAATACCCCTGGATGTTGAGTTCCCAGCCTTGGTCACCCTGGAGCCAGTGGTGGGCGAGCCCCAAACGATTGAACATGTATCAAATAAGTCAAACAGAGCAGCAACCTGTGTTCACGGGACTCAGGAGATGTACCAAAGAGTGTCCCAATATGTACTCGTGTCAGACAAGCTGCTCATCCCACGAGCTTGGGAGAGCAGAGGCACCATTATTGATGCATTTTCGAGAATGTCTAATTCTGTCTGTGCACTGTAACATGATCCGCCACGGGCCAGGCACTGAGAGCGGCACTAATGCCCTCAGTTGGCTACCATTGCCCACCCCCGGGTTGAAACGGTGCAGCCTGCAGATCCACTCGCAGTCGTGGATGTGCTAGAAAGCGAGGTTCAACCGTAACGGCCCCCCAGCTTAGGACCTGGACCAGCCAGGATCCCATGTTACCACCTGCCAAAGGGTGAACTGCTAGACGGGATGTGGCAACCTATCCGCCAAAAAGACGATAGATCCATCCCAACGTTGCAAAGCAAGGCAGGGTGGCTACACGCAGTCAGTGGTCCAGGGCCACCATACTATGGCTCAATGTCCATGGGGACCACTAGGCCTCCCGCCACTACCGAAAGTCTCAAGGCCATTGCGGCCATCCTGGGCTTGCCAGACCTCAGGGTCAGCGCCCAAATCACTCAGCCTAGCACCATGCGTGCCACAGTGGACTCCCCACACACCCGGCTATCCTGGGTGTTACGCAATCACCAGACAGAATCACTCAGAACCGAGCCTTCAGTATGCCATCAGCAGAGAATGCCCCATAAGTGCACGGCCCCTCCACGCGACATCAGAATAAGTGATGTAGACCATGTTCAGGGCCCCAGTTGGACCGCTAGCACCGCATTAGCCAAGGGGGGGAATGGAGTGCATGTGATGAAAACGGAGTGTTTGATTATGAAACCATGTACCGGGCTAATGAGTAAAGCAGTGGGATGAAACCAAACGGCAAACGACAGATAACCAGGAACTACACTGTAAGGACCTGGCCCCCAGCGACCCACCAACACGATCAACTTCACCGTCAACCACAAGGACGAACCCACCATTTCAAGACCCGGTGATCGACCTAGGGACACGGGGCACCACATCACCTCAACTTGCAAATAACTTGCACAATAAGACTTTGAGGGGGGGAGTGATGTTATGTTTGAATGTAGACCTTACACAAATGTAAGGCTAGCCACCAGGGGGGCACACCTTTTGGAGACTTAAGGGTCACCTGTGCACAATTTGTCTCCTCAACCAATCAGATTGAAGAATCCTTACTGTGACTGGTTAGACCCTGAAAACGGTTATGGGGATCGCGATGCCATTGAGTGGAATGCAGGTAGCACTCAACTTCATGCTACCTGCTAATTATAATGACTTCTGTGTGCAGCCAACGCTTCTCCGCCCTGCTCATTGGTTGCACACATCAGCAGGGGGCTCAATATCATTATTAACTTGCGTGCTTTAAGCAAGCCTGCACTACTTAAAGCTAGCTTGCACTTCTTAAAGGAGAGGAGCATTGTGGCTGGAGCAGGTGTTGGGAGTCAGTCTGCAACTGAGTCTAACCTGGGAAAGAGGGAAGAATGGCTGAACGGGGAGAGAGCAGCAGCCAGGTTTTCGGATGCTGCACTGGAGGTCTTGGTGGAGGAGCTGGAAAGGAGGAGAGATATCCTGTATACTCTGGTGGGAGGGCAGGAGGCCCTCCAGATACATGATGAGAAGGTAGTGGGAACAGCTGGCTGTGGAGGTTAATGCCAGGAGTATAACCCACCAGGACCTGGATGCAGTGCCACAAGAAGTTTAACGACCTCACATATGTTGTCAAGGTAAGTGACTACATCTTCAAGTGCCATATCCTTCCAACTGCACCACTGGCCTCAGCCACTGTTCAATTCACCACACCTCCAACACTCACTACCAACAATCTCTGTCCATCAGTACTCATATCTAACATTCATATGCCGCACCTCACCCTCACACACTTAGCACCGTTGCAAGTCTCACACTCACATCTCACAGCTTGCACACACTGCCAGCTATTCAACCCTGACAGCCACATCACCCAAACAGGTTGCACGACAATCACTGACACACTTCTTTCTATCTTTCAGGAGAATGTGGTGCACAGTTGGAGGTAGCAGGAATGACCCGGAGAGGAAGCGGCATCTCTGCATGTTCCAACCCCCATGGAGGAGACAGTGCTGGCCATTATGGGAACTGCTACTGTTGAGGCCATGGCCTGCAATGGAGCTGAAGCCATTGAAGATGACTGTATCCCCATACTTAAACCTCCATCTCATATCCGACTTCTCCCTCATCCCTAATTCTCTTCTGACTTACAAGCTGCAGATGGTGTAAGCATGCACTTCCTACTTTCTCCTCTCCCTTCACCACAACCTAACTTTTATCCCTTTTTCATTCCAGATACCCAAGAACTGCAACCTGCCGAGGCAGTGGTGGAAGTGCAAGAAGACAGTGAAGATGAAGACACACCATCACTTGATTTCACAGTCACAGCCACCAGTACAGGTACTGACCTCTCACGTAATTTAGAGGATAGCATAGAGACATGATCTGCATTTGGTGAGACATTGGGCCCATGTGTGCTGCAACCAGGGCAGGGGAAAAGGATAGCGCAGGTATAGCTAATGAGGTCGCACATTAGTTCTGCTGCAGAGGACTCAGATGAGGACTTTGATGGGCCAGACTACAGAAAAAGCTGATGAGTATGTATACCAAAATGCTTGATGCATTGGGAAGCCGGCCAGAAGGCCTACGTTGAACGTCAAGGAGCATGGAGGAGTCCAGCACCAACTTGGCTTCGTGCAGAGCTTGGAGCCTATCCTTTCCAGTATGGAACTGGGGACCAACTCCATCAACACACTTGTGGAACCAACCATGATGCAGCTTCCGATGGCCGATGTTTCAGCTTCCATTGGAGCACAATGTGTGAGTGCTGCTGTGGAAGCTTAGACTGCTGCCATCCTGGCTCTGGATACCAATTTTCAAAAGTGCTTCCACGGTGTCACAGCAATCTAGCAATCTGTTCTCTCACAGGTTACTTGGATTGCTGAGGCAATAGCCCGTGAGAGTGGCAGTTGCTCCATGGAGCACAAACCTGTTGTCCTCTCTCAGGATGACAGCATTTGTCCTCCCACCACTCCACCCTTCCTGTTGCCTGTCAGCCAGCCAGCCCAGGCTGCTGCAGCCCATGCCGAGATGGTGCAGTCTGAAGTTGGGTCTTCTAGACCCAGAGCTGCTCGAGGTCATCCAGCAAGACCATTTCAATCGACTCCACTGAAAGCCAGCAACCTTCCACCAGCCATGCTGCTGCCACCGGGGTAGCAGAAGAACAAAAGAACACAAGAAATAGGGGCAGGAGTAGGCTATTTGACCCCTCGAGCCTGCTCTACCATTTAATAAGATTATGGCTGATCTGATCATGGACTCAGTTCCACTTCCACGAACAGAAAACAGAGAGTAGGGATACATGGTTCATTCTCGGGTTGGCAATCAGGAACCAGTGGGGTGCCGCAGGGATCAGTGCTGGGATCCCAACTATTTAGAATCTATATTAATGACTTGGAGGAAGGGACTGAGTGTAACATAGCCAAGTTTACCGACGATACAAAGATGGGAGGAAAAGCAATGTGTGAGGAGAACACAAAAAATTTGCAAAAGGACATAGACAGGTTAAATGAGTGGGCAAAAATTTGGCACATGGAATATAATGTTGGAAAGTATGAGGTCATGCACTTTGGCAGAAAAAAATCAAAGAGCAAGTTATTATTTAAATGGAGAAAGATTGCAAAGTGCTGCAGTACAGCGGGACCTGGGAGTACTTGTGCATGAAACACAAAAGGTTAGAATGCAGGTACAGCAAGTGATCAGGAAGGCCAATGGAATCGTGGCCTTTATTGCAAAGGAGATGGAGTATAAAAGCAGGGAAGTCTTGCTACATTTGTACAGAGTATTGGTGAGGCCACATCTGGAATACTGGTTTCCATATTTACGAAAGGATATACTTGCTTTGGAGGAAGTTCAGAGAAGGTTCACAAGGTTGATTCCAGAGATGAGGGGCTTGACTTATGAGGAAAGGTTGAGTAGGTTGGGCGCCTACACATTGGAATTCAGAAGAATGAGAGGTGATTGTATCGAAACGTATAAGATTATGAGGGGGCTTGACAAGGTGGATGCAGAGAGGATGTTTCCACTGATGGGGGAGACTAGAACTAGAGGGCATAATCTTAGAATAAGGGGCCGCCCGTTTAAAACAGAGATGAGGAGAAATTTCTTCTTTCAGAGGGTTGTGGATCTGTGGAATTCGCTGCCTCAGAGAGCTGTGGAAGCTGGGACATTGAATTAATTTAAGACAGAAATAGACAGTTTCTTAAACGATAAGGGAATAAGGGGTTATGGAGAGCGGGCAGGGAAGTGGACCTGAGTCCATGATCGGATCAGCCATGATTGTATTAAATGGCAGAGCAGGCTCGAGGGGCCGTATGGCCTACTCCTAAAATGGATTTTAATTCCAACCTCGAGACATCCCTATCCTGCATCCCCAAGGATGACAAATTGATCCTCCTAGGAGACTTTAAAGATAGGGTCGGCAAAGACACAAACCTCTGGGGAGGAGTGATTGGCAGAGACTGGGTAGGGAAATCCAACTCCAACGGCACCCGACTCCTGACAAAATGTCTAGAACACGAACTCCTCATCACGAACACCCTGTTCCGCCAGAGGGACAAATACAAGGCATCGTGGCAACACCCTCGCTCCAAACACTGGCACCTACTGGACTATATCATCGTCCGAGCCAAGGATCGCAAGGATGTGCGCATCTCCAGCGCTATGACGGGAGCTGACGACTGCTGGACGGACCATTGCTTATCCGATCCATCATCAATATGAACATAGCCTCAAAGCAGAGGGGACAGCAGAAGCAGTGCTGCAAAAAAATTAATGCCGGGGCACTTAAAGGCCCAGCTAAGAGAGCCCTATACAGCCAGCGCCTCACAGCCAATCTGGCGTACCTTGATGACCCTGAGATGCTCAATGCCCACAGCGATTGGTCTGCCCTTCAGGCCTCCATAACCAGTGCCTGTGAAAAGACACTTGGATACTCAACCAGAAAACACCAAGACTGGTTTGATGAAAACGATCAGGGGATCCAAGAGCTAATAGATCGTAAGCGCAGAGCATTTTTGAGCCTCAAGCAACAACCAAACTCGGGAGCTACAAAGCAACGTTACAGATGGCTCAAGGCTGAGGTCCAACAAAAAACCTGGGACCTAAAGAACAGGTGGTGAATGGAGAAAGCGCAGGTGATACAACAACTAGCCGACAGCCACGACATGCGAGGATTCATCATTGCAGTCAAGACCACCTACGGTCCAAACTCCCAAGGCTCCACCCCACTCCTGGCAAAGAACAGGGAAACACTCATCAAGGACACCGAGGCTGTCAGGGCCCGCTGGAAGGAGCACTTTTAAGATCTCCTCAATCGAGACTCTGCCTTTCACGCGAGTGTTCTCAATTCCATCCCGCAGCATGCACCCCGCCACCGCCTCAGTGAAATTCCAACGTTGCACGAGGTAGGCAAAGCCATAAAACAGCTCAAGAATAACAAGGCTACGGGTGCAAATGGAATTTCTGCTGAGATGCTAAAATATGGCGGAGAGGTGCTGTTGGCATGGATACATGACCTCATCTCTCTCATTTAGAGGGAGGAGAACATGCCGGGTGATCTCAGAGATGCAGTGATCGTGTCCATTTTTAAAAAGGAGTCACAGTGCGGATTTCGTCCCCTACGGGGAACAACGGACATGATCTTTGCAGCACGGCAACTGCAGGAAAAATGCAGGGAGCAGCGCCAGCCCTTATACATGGCCTTTTTCGATCTTACAAAAGCCTTTGACACTGTCAACCATGAGGGCTTATGGAGCGTCCTCCTCCGTTTTGGGTGCCCCCAAAAGTTTGTCAACATCCATTGCCTGCTCCACGACGACATGCAGGCCGTGATCTTTACCAGCGGTTCCATTACAGACCCATTCCATGTCCAAACCGGGGTCAAACAAGGCTGCGTCATCGCTCCAACCTTTTCTCAATCTTCCTCGCTGCCATGCTCCACCTCACTGTCAACAAGCTCCCCGCTGGAGTGGAACTAAACTACAGAACCAGTGGGAAGCTGTTTAACCTACGTCGTCTTCAGACCAGGTCCAAGATCACCCAAACCGCTGTCGTTGAACTGCAGTACTCGGACGACGCCTGCGTCTGCGCACATTCTGAGACTGAACTCCAGGATATAGTCGATGTATTCACCGAGGCATTTGAAAGCATGAACCTTACGCTTAACATCCGTAAGACAAAGGTCCTCCACCAGCCTGTCCTCGCCGCACAGCACTGACCCCCAGTCATCAAGATTCACGGCGCGGCCCTCGACACCATGGACCACTTCCCATATCTCGAAAGCCTCCTGTCAACAAAGGCAGACATTGATGCGGAGATTCAACATCGCCTCCAGTGCGCCAGTGCAGCCTTCGGCCGCCTGAGGAAAAGAGTGTTCGAAGACCAGACCCGCAAAACTGCCAACAGGCTCATGGTCTACAGGGCTATAGTAATACCCGCCTTCCTGTATGGATCAGATGCATGGACGACTTACAGAAGACACATCAAATCGCTGGAGATATATCACCAACGATGTCTCCGCAAGATCCTGCAAATCTCTGGGAGGACAGATGCACCAACATCAGTGTCCTCGCCCAGGCTAACATCCCCAGCATTGAAGCATTAACCACACTCGATCAGCTTCGCTGGGCAGGCCACTTAGTCCGCATGCCAGACACAGAACTCCCTAAGCAACTGCTCTATGTGAAGCTCCTTCATGGCAAATGAGCCAAAGGTGGACAGTGGAAACGTTACAAGGACACCCTCAAAGCCTCCCTGATTAAGTGTGACATCACCACTGATGCCTGGGAGACCCTAGCCGAAGACCACCATAGGTGAAGAAAGTGTATCCAGGAAGGCCTTGAGCTGCAAGCGTGAAGCCGTTAGGCGCAGGCAGCGGAAGGAGCGTGTGGTAAATCAGTGCCACCCCTCCTTTCCCCCGACGAATATCTGTCCCATCTGTGACAGGGTCTGTGGCTCTCATGTTGGACTGTTCAACCACCAAAGAACTCACTTTAGGAGTGGAAGCAAGTCTTCCTCGATTCTGAGGGACTGCCTATGATGATGATTCACATTCTTTAGACAAGTCATTAGTACCTACCTGCCTTGATTTCTTAATTCTCCGCAAGGGTTTTCTGTATGCTGGCCTAAGTTAGTTTGGAGTAACTATTAGCTGTCCAAAGTGGCCTAAATGGCCAAAACGGGCATAACTGTCCGCTAACGTCCCCTTTGAAAAAAACTAAACTAAACTAAAACAATCTTAACTAACTCACTTACACTGGCGAAAATTGAATGTGCAAAATGGGGATTTTTAAGATACTCCAGAAAAATCAAGTTGCTCCCAAAAAAATGGAGCAACTCCTGGGCAATTTTGAGCCCTATGTCCCCTAGTTTTATTTTCCCGATGAGTAGAAATATACTCCCTGCATCGATCTTGTCCAGCCCTCTCATTATCTTATATGTTTCGATAAGATCACCTCTCATTCTTCTGAACTCCAATGAGTATAGACCAAACCTACTCAACCTATCGTCATAAGTCCATCCCCTCATCTCCGGAATCAACCTAGTGAACCTTCTCTGAACAGCCTCCAATGAAAGTATATCCTTTCTTCGAGACCAAAACTGCACGCAGTATTCCAAGCGTGGCCTCACCAATACCCTGTACAGTTGTAGCAGGACATCTCTGCTTTTATTCTCTATCCCCCTTGTATAAAGGCCAACATTCCATTTGCCTTCCTGATTAATTTCTGTACCTGCATACTACATTTTTCTGTACTGAAGCACTTTGCAATTTTTCTCCATTTAAATTAATCTGCTTTTCTATTTTTTCTGCCAAAGTGGATAACCTCACATTTTCCTACATTATACTCCATCTGCCAAATTTTTGCCCACTCACTTAGCCTGTCTATATTCCTTTGCAGATTTTTTAGTGTCCTCCTCACAATTTGCTTTCCCACCCATCTTTGTATCATCAACAAACTTGGTTACATCACAATCAGTCCCTTCATCTAAGTCATTAATATAGATTGTAAATAGTTGAGGCCCCAGCACCGATCCCTGCGGCACCCCACTGGTTACTGTTTGCCAACCGGAAAATGACCCGTTTATCCCAACTCTCTGTTTTCTGTTAGCCAATCCTCTATCCATGCTAATATATTACCCCCAACCCCGTGAACTTTTACCCCCCGGCCAGCTCTCTCTCGGAGCGCACATGGCCCAGCTCTTTAGTTCACGAGTTTCCCATCCTTGTGCCACAAAAAGTGTACAATACCTCCCTTAGCGCTGTGCCCCCTGACTCAGGGCCAAGATGCCAAAACTTCCTTACCAAAGCACGAAATATTCCTGGCTGATAACTTTCGCGCCCTACCTCTGTTTTTGCCCCGAAAACAAAAAGGTATAAATCCAGCCCTAAATTTGAATTGGAGTCTGTATTTTGTGTTGGCTTTTGTGTCAGCTGTGGCTCAGTCGGTGGTACACTCACCTCTGAGTCAGAGGGTTGTGGGTTCAAGTCCCACTCCGAGGACTTGAGCACATAAATCTAGGCTGACACTCCAGCGCGGTGCTGAGAGTGCTGCACTGTTGGAGGTGCTGTCTTTCGGAATCGATGTCATAAAAGATCTAATGGCACTATTTTGAAGAAGAGCAGGGGAGTTATCCCCGGTGTCCTGGCCAATATTTATCCCTCAATCAACATAATAAAGCAGATTATCTGGTCATTATCACATTGCTGTTTGTGGGATCTTGCTGTGTGCAAATTGGCTGCCGTGTTTCCCACATTACAACAGTGACTACACTCCAAAAGCAAAGCGCTTTGAGATGTCCGCTGGTTGTGAAAGGCGTTATATAAAGGCAAGCCTTTCCTTTTTATTTTTACATTGTGGGCAAGAGGACATCTGATCAGTGACAGAGGAAAGGTAAGGAGTGTGGGACTGTTGGTGAATGGGGAATTGGGGGTGAGTTTGCTGGTATCACATACTGTTCCCTCCTGATGGCAAGGTTGTGTAGCAGGTAAGATACCGTGACAAATCTTGAGACCCGCTCAGTCGAGTACTGCTGAGTTCCTCCTGAGCGGTCCAGGCAGCGGAATTGTTGCTTCAGGATATCAATGGTCTGCTCTATTAGATTCCTTGTGAGAACATGGCTCTTATTGTATGCATGCTGTACACGTGTGCGTGGATTGCGAACCAGGGCCATGAGCCATGTCGTCAGCGGATAACTCTTGTTGCCTAGTAGCTTTGCTGTGGTGGTTGAAGTGCAGTTGGCACAGAATGTCTGCCACAGAATGAGTGCATCGTGACCTACTGCTCGGGTATTGACCTGCATGATGTGCTGCCTATGGTCACACAGCAGATGCACATTGAGGGAGTCGAATCCTTTTAGGTTCAGGTGCATGGCAGAGTTGACATGAGGTGCATGCAATGTGCATGCACTCAATGACACCCTGCACCATGGGGAAGCCTGCAATCCTTGCAAACTCTGATGCTTATGCTGCCTGCTTCGCACTGGTAAGAGGGAATGAAATGAAGGCATCTCTCTTTGCATAGAGAGCCTCAGGGGCCTCCAGTGCAGCAGTGCACTGTAAACTGTGAGATGTTGCTAATATCTTCAGAAGCAGCCTTGAAGATGTCAGACACATAAAAGTTGATAGCCACGGTCACCTTCACAGCCACTGGCACTGCCTGGACCACACTGAGGTTGGAGTTGTGGCTGCAGCAGGCGGAAGATTTTAGTGACGACCTCGCTAGTGAAGCGCAGGCGTCTCAAACATTAGTCGTCGCTGAAGTTCAGGGAGGAGAATTGCTCCCTGAACACCCTGGGCGGATATGGCCTCTTGCTAAGAGCCCTTCACTCCCTCCTCCATCTTCTAGGAGCTTGTCCTGCTCTGCGTGCCTTCGCTTCATTCTCCCAGTCATGCTCGATTCCAAGAGGAAGGCCTATTAGTGCACCCATGTCTAGGAGCAACTGGTCAATGCAGAAGCCTTGAAGTCAACAAAAAAGTACTTCAACGCAACTCCCTGTAGACTTTCAAAACTTTAAACAACTATAGAAAGCACCCAAAAGATATACAATAGCAGCAACAAGCATAAGAACGAAACCAGCAGCTAACCTGTAATAAGTTGATGATCCCTTTCAATAGCACTGGTGGGGGGTTCTTCATGCTGTGTTCAGCTATGTGAGGTTAAGAGAGGTTTTAGGTTGGAGCCTGGTGCTTCAAAATGGCAGTGCTGGCGTCAAATCAGTGTTACACGCTGAATGACATCATGATCTGCCTGCTCTGCATGCTTCCGGCAGACGTTAGGTGTGCGCATGCTAACCCCTTTACCAATATGGAGTCCAGTGCATTTCGCATCAGAAGTGTGCTTGCGTGCCGTGGGCGCCATTTTGGAAACTTAAGGGCCTAGTAGTGCTTAAAAAATGGGTGCTACCAAATCCAATTTCACCCCTGCAGAATCTAAACCAGGAAGTGACTGTTGATAGCCTCACTCTTATTTTTACCACAAAGTCTTGGCCTATGTGTAACTGGAATTCTTGGAAGTATTTGTGCCTCCAACTCAGAAGGTTATGGTTTTAAGGCCCGCTCCAGCATGACAATCAATCATCTAGGCTTCCATAAGTGGTGTGTTTTCAGGGGTGAAGTTCTTTAGATACATGAGGGGCCTTCTATTCAGGTGGATGTTAAAGTTCCTAAGGCATTAAATGAACATTAACTGATCATTCAACTCAATGATGTGTGACGGATCTTGCTATACTCAAAATACCTGACATATTTGCCTACATATAACAATAATTGCTGCAGTACAAAATCATTCATTGTATGTGAAGCTCTTTGGGATCTTTCTGAAAGATGTGATAATGTGAAAAATTAAAGCAAGTCAACCTTTCATTCATTCTTTCTTGAGGTCATCCAAAATTAAGAGTGTGACCTTCTCCTGTGAGGTACATACACTGGAAGGGTGCAGGAAAGGGCAGCAAGATTAATCCTGAGTGAAAAAGGGAATGAGCTATGAAAAACATTAGTGAAGCCTAATCTTTAAAGTTCAGAGAGAACTCAGTTAAGGAGAGACCTCATCAAAGCACTTAATGTATTCAGTGGTTATACATGTGCTCTCTGACCTACATTGGCTATCGGTTTAGCAATGCTTCAATTTCTAAATTCTCATCCTTGTTTTTAAATCTGTCCATGGCCTCGCCCCTCCCTACCTCTGTAATCTCCTCCACAACCCTCCGAGATGTCTGCGCTTGTCTAACTTTGCCCTCTTGAGCATCCCTGATTATAATCGCTCAACCGTTGGTGCCTGTGCCTTATGTTACCTAGGACCTAAGCTCTGGAATTCTCTGCCTAAATCTCTCTGCCTCTCGACCTCTCATTCCTCTTTCAAGACGTTCATTAAAGCCTACCTCACATGCCCTAATTTCCCCTTATGCGGCTCGGTGTCAAATTTTTTTATCTCATAATGCTCCTGTGAAGCGCCTTGGGTCATTTCCCTACGTTAACATCACTATCTTAATACAAGTTGTTGTTGATGTAGTTAACACAAACCCCAAATATAAATTCAAAGTAACCCAAGAAAGCATAGAGGGCAAATATGGAAGTTAGTAAAAGGTAAATTTAATGCCAGCAATAACTTGCATTCATGTAGCACCTTTAACATAGAAAGGCGTCACAAGATGTTTCACAGAAGACTAATCAGACATAAATGATTTTAACCATCATTTCTAAACTGTCCTGCTGCTCAGATAAAAATGACCTTGGTTGCCTTTGAGTACCATCAGGTCTAACTGCACTAGACATGGTGTGCCTCAGCCCTGCTCCCTCAACGTGTCACACTAGTCAATGGATATAGCTTCGGGCACTCAGCTGGTATTGGACATGGCTTCACAGTACAAACCACCCTGATTTGGTAATAAATTGGAAATCTCAGTCAGAATGGCTACGGGGTAGCTGGTCACACTGCTGCAGTACAGTGAGACCTTCTGCGGTTTGGCTGTGCTATATTGATGGGTCAGAGTAGAGGAAAATTTACTCTGAATCTGACCTGGAAGGGCTCGATACCAGCAGTGGGTCCCTGAAGTAGGAAAGTGTTCCATTCCTCAGCAATAACATGTCAAACCTTGACGAGCACAATTTAAAAAAATAATTCATTCTTATAATGAAAATTAATTAGCATTCATTCAGAGGAGATTATTTAAATATTGTCATGGCAATGATTTAGACTGAATGAATAGAATGCAATCCATTATTACATGAGGCAGGAGATGCTCACAGTAATGAGTTACATTGAAAACACTGATTAATTTAGGACTAAACAGAATGTACTTCATCATTCACCAAGCAACGGATACTATCCTGATAATGTACTGGAAAACTGATGTGAAGAACAAGGCTACAATTTGAGACTTCAATTTCCCTGCTGCTCACTGATAGGCTATAGGGGGAGTCAGTTTAATTACTATTCCTGCTCCTGATTGGCACCATGCATGTCTCTGTTACACCTCAGTGCATCAACCTATTAACAGGCTGATCAAAAATCTCGCATTTGGTGGGATTCTCATGAGTGAGGTCGCGAACCTCTACCCTTGCACTATGTATACTGTGGCTGGTACAGTAATACCAGCCCCTCCGTTACAAACTCAAAAAAATAAAGCAATTTGGTAAACAAATCCTGAGTTGCTATTTTTTTCCCAAACATAAACCAATATAGATTGACAGTTGGTTTATAAACCTCATTAGTGGCTTATTTAATTTCTAGGTCAGAGCTCTTTTCGAAATAATGGCCCCAAGTTTCCACATGATTTGCTCCTGATTTAAAGGAGCAACTGGTGTAGAACGGAGTATCTTAGAAATCGGAATTCTCCACATTTAGTTTTCTGCAGTTCTAGTCAGGTAGAACAGTTTCACTTTGGAACTGAATTTTTTTTTCAAAAGGGGGCGTGTCCGGCCACTGACGCCTGATTTGAAAGTTTCCACAGTGAAAACGTACTCCAAACTACCTTAGAATGGAGCAAGTGAAGATTTTTGTAGGCTTGAAAAAACCTTGTCTACACATTAAAAAATCAGGCGCAGGTTACAAATGAGGCGTCGGGAATGAGGTGGGCGGAGGGAAAGAGAAGTCATTACATTCTACAATAAATCCTTAGTTATACTTATACAAATATTATACAAATAAATCCAACCTGAATAAAAATTTATAAGCAAAGAAAAGATTAAATAAACCATCTTTCTACCTGTGTGACAGTGCTTCAGGCAGGCATTTCAGTCAGCGGTGTGGCGTCGGTCCCGACAACGGGAGGGGCAGGCAGGCAGCCGTTCCCAATGGCAGGGGGGGGAGAGGCAGGGAGAAGGCTGCAGGAAGTCTCATTACTTGAGGCAGCCGTTCCCGACGGCAGGGGGCCGGAGGCAGGGAGAAGGCTGCAGGAAGCCTCATTACTTGAGGCAGCCGATTGCCGTCGGGCCCGACGGACGGCAGGGGGAGAAAGCTGCTCAGTGCTGATCATGGAAGGGCAATGTGGTTTTATTAAAAAATGTTAAAAATTGAACAGCTACAAAGAATTTGAATAGTCTCAAACAAGTGCATGTGTCCCGTTTATCACAGTCTATCTTTAATTACAGAATGTACTCCCTCACCCTCACACACAGAAATATCAAGAAAATTAAAATACAAGCCTTTGCAAGGGTTCAATAAACAAATTTTCACTTTTTCTGCAGCACTTTTTAAAATGGCCGAGTGCCAATGTTTACTTCAGACTGCGCGTGTGCGAACGCTCCAACGCGCACGCGCAGGGTTGCCGGCACGAAAAAAACTCATTTAAATTGTACCCGCCCCCTCCTACTTACAAAATCGGCACGAGTGGTAGGCTCCGCCCCCTGGGCGCCGCACCAAGCAGACAAGCAAAGTGCTCGAGAATTGCGCGTTTTTTTCAGGCGCCGTTTTCGGCACGAAAAACGGGCGCCCAGCTCGGAGGGGCACCTGTTTTGCCACGAGTGGAAACTTGGGGCCTGTATGACTGCATCAGAAAATGCTTTACAAAAATCTTTTTGCAAACATTACAACTGATTCAGAATGGTGGTTGGCAAGAGCTTTTGTTATTGCAGCGGCTTTTGTCCTCCCACAGGAAAATTCTTTTGCAATGTTTGAATCGGGAAACATCAGCATCAGTTTTGTGAAATGATCTGCAAATGCAATCAGTAAGCCATATTCTGCAATGGCTTGGCAAAAAAGTACTTCAGTATTTGTAACCTTCAGACCTAAAGTCTGCTGAGCTGGGCTAAGAAAGCCTGTTATCAACTGTTGGGTTTTTGAGGCTTTCTCAAGGGCAATTAAGAATGGACAATAAATGCTGGCCTTGCCAGTGATGCCCACATCCCAGGAACGAATAAAGAAAAGCCTGACTTACTTGCTTGTAAGTCTCCAGAGGCTAGCAATTCCTCAGTCTAATGCACATTTTAGTCCCATTTTTTCACGTTAAAATGATTTTTTTCGTTAAAAATGTATGGACATTTTTCAAATTTGGCCAGTGGTTTAACGCCGTCGTTAAAAAATAACAACAGCCTTTTTTCAAAACCGTTTTTGTGACGTCACTAGGCGTCAAAAATAATGATATAGCCGTTTTTGTGAATTTGACCAATAACGGCATTTTTAAGGACAGTGATAAATACCAAACTGAAAAAGCTTGCCTTACCTGGTCGAGTTGGATCGAAATCAGCGATAATGGTGCCATCTTGGAAAACAGAGCTGATTTAAAGGTTTTGGAGGGAAGACTGCATTTAGAGATTTAATTTATAATTCATTTTTAAGAACATTTAAGGGCAGCTGAAGGGCATTTAAGGGCATTTAAGGATATTTTAAGAATGGGGCCGATTCTATCTGTGCCATATTTAGTAACTACTTATGCTAACCAGGATAATCGTAGAAGGCTTATTCACAGCATTATCAGCGTCATCAAAGAGGTCGCAGACTTATGGGGAGGAGGCCTTATCCCCAATGAGTTTACAGGGAACATCACTCATCCCTCCACCTGACTGAGGCACAGCACATTTGAAGACTGCGCTTTCGAAAAGGGTGGTCACAGAGATATGCCAGCTCATAAAGGCGGACATCCAGCCTACAAGCGTGAGGAGGACTACACTGACCGTCGAGGTCAAGGTGACTGCGGCACTTGCCTTCTATGCCTCCGGCTCCTTTCAGGCATCAGCAGGGGACATATGCTGCATCTCGCAGCACGCTACACATCGCTGCATTCGCCAGGTGACTACTGCTCTGTTTGCACGTAGGAAGGACTTCATCAACTTCCCAATGACCAGGAAGGCACAGAATGAGAGGGCTATAGGCTTTGCACGAATTGCTGGCTTTCCCAAGGCACAGGCTGCCATTAACTGTACGCACATTGCCCTGCTTGCACCTTTTGAGGATTTCGAGGTTTACCGAAACCGAAATGGATCCCACTCGCTGAATGTACTGATCGTCTGTGACCATACTCAGCGTATCATGTCAATAAATGCAAAATTTCCAGGGAGCATCGATGATGCTGTCATCTTGCGTGAGAGCAGTGTCTCAGCCAGAAGGCCAGAGCTAGATGCTGGTGGACAAAGGTTACGGGCTCGCCACCTGGTTCATGGCCCCCCCTCCGCAAAACGCAGACAGCAGACGAGCATCACGACAATATCAGCCATATAGCCACATGCAACATCGTCAAGAAGAAATTGTAATGCTAAAGCAGCGCTTCCGATACCTGGACCACTCTGGAGGTTCCCTGCAATATGCCCCTCAGCAAGTCGGTGAGTTGACTGTGGTGTGCTGCATGATACACAACTTAGCTATCACGAGGGGACAGGATTTGCCACTGAGATTGCAGAACCACCTCAGGAGAGAGGGGGTGGGGAGAAGGTGGAGGAGGACGAGGAACCCATGCCACCACTACCACCCCCAGGAGGACATGGGAGAAGGCCTCTTGGACCTTACGCCATTGCAAGAACCTTGCGTCAGCAGCTGATACTTCACCACTTTGCATGAAGGCTGAATGGCACATTTCAGTATGGATTTCCCACTGTATGGCCCCAAGTTTCCACACACGGCAAAACAGGCGCCCCTCCGAGCTGGGCGCCCGTTTTTCGCGCCGAAAACGGCACCTGAAAAAAAACACGCTATTCTCGAGTGCTTTGCAGCTCGATGTCGACTTGGCGCGGCGCCCAGGGGGCGGAGCCTACCACTCGCGCGAAGGAGATGCCAATGGAAGGCCTTGAAAACCTCTGGCTGTGGAAGGCCCGGCTTCGGACTCTTCAGCCTGTGGATCAACCTGCACACTGACTGGTGAGGTTGGTCTGAAGATTGGAGTGGTGTCACTCGAGACTGTCAATTGCCGCTGGGCAATGACAGCTTCGGCGTTTCCCCGAGTTGCAGCAACTATCTCAGACATGCCCGTCCTATATGTCAGCAGATAGTGCTGCTATGCCTCCCGAAATGTCCTCCCTAATGTCAGCAGATAATGCTGCTATGCTTGCCGAAATCCCACCCATGGCCTTAAGGATTGATTTGGTGAGCTCCCCAGTCGTTCCTATCAGCTCTACCACATCCCGTGGAGCCTGCATCTTGGGAGAGCTCTGCCTCTGTACAGATGGGACTGCTGCTGCCCTGGGTGTGGGTTCCTGGAACCCACTGGGACTTGGGACCTCGGATGGCACATAACCAACATATGTCCCCTCCTGCGTAGGGTAGGCTAAAACCCATTCTACTTCCGTGGCGTCAACCTCCTCCAAATTGAATACCACCGTCTGATCATCTTCCTCCCCCCCCCCAACAAAATATCAATTGAAGCATCGTCCTCCTCCTCCTCATTCTCCTCCTCGTCCTCCTCCTGATTGTCCTGCGAAGGTTCTGCAGGATTGCTGAGTTCGATGTCATCCACTTCCGCTTGTGGCGAGCTGGCGGCGTCTTCTCCATTATTGGATGTTTCTGAAACATCTGCAATATATAAAAGCACAGACAACTGGTTAGCAGCAGGGGAGGGGGCAGGGTGACATGAGTAGGCTCACATAACGCTGGCTCATTTGAAGGACCACGACAAATGATAGTACATCGCATAAACCGAAGCCTAGCTCACACAGTACCTAACATTGAGCCAACCCAGACTGTGGATCTTGCAGGACTTACCCTTTCTCTCAAACCTGGGCTCAGCATCCGCACAGGTGGTCGATCTCTGCGATGCACCAATGTGACCTGCAATCCGACTTTCGTATGTAGCGGGGGCAGTTGTGCCGGACCCCAACCAGTTTTCTGTTGCTGTCGTCGGTTCTTGGACAACTTTCTCTGCAAAGATGGCAATAGACATTTTTAAGAGAGGGGCCTTCTACTGTCGTGGCACACACAGATAGTCATCAAAGCACTTATACCATACTGTGTACATTTAATTAAGTGATCTGTATAATGTCTCTTTACTTGCATGTTGTTCATCACGAAAACATCGGTGCAGTGTAGAAAAAAGCAATCTTTATAATGTGTGACGATCATTAGCCTCATGATACCAAGATGGGTCACATTTGCAATTCACATAATTGGAGTGCATAAATAAAAATATTTCTTGCTCTACCTGTCCCGCAAAGGGCATGTCACCTCATCCTGCACTACGGATCGGTCCTGCTGATGGAGTCCACCGAGGAAACCTGCTCCGCAACGGGTCACCAAGCTTCAGCTATTGCAGATGGGTGCAGCTTACCAGCACCATTCTTCCCAATCTGGCCCCATCCTCTCTCTACTGCTCCTACCAGGACTTAATTTGCGTCTTGGCTAAACTTTCTAGTCCTCCCGAATCAAGCTGCATTTTTGTTCCTGCAGCACCTGTGTGTCAATACTGAAGACTCTCCTGTGACTTTCAATTCCCTGTAAAAACAGCTGATTCAGACCAGGAAGTGTACTGCACATGCGTGTCACATGAAAAACGGGCACATTTTAAAAATTCTGCGTATGCGCAGAACGGCCGTATTTTTTATTGTGAAAAATTTTATTTTTGTTCTTAAAAACAGCGCTTTTTTAATGCTTCGTCAAAAGTTACAAACCATTTGGGGAAATTTAAGCGTTTATTTTTTCGCATTATTTCGGTGACAAAAAAACGCGATTAACGCCAAAAAACGGTGATAACTTTCTTTGTAGAAATTCTAGCCCCAGGTGCTTTTTGAGGTTCTTTGCCCCAGAATTCCCAATGCTGATGTCCTCAGAACAAACAAGACAAAATGCGTGGTCACCTGAAAGTCTGCTGTTTTTTATTGCGTAGGAACTACTCCAGTCTGCATTGTATTTGCACCTGCAGTGTCGCCACTTTGATTTTCATTTTCCGTCATGTGAATCACACCAGTAGACAAAAAACTCCTGAGATTTGAGAGTTCTATCGCAAGATCATGAGTGAGGCTTAATTTTACTTAGAAATCCCGTCTCACGCGATAAATTTGCGAGATTTGGCATGTCTGCTGGTAGCTCCAAGCACTTTCCTTGTTTACTTTCGCTGTTTTTTGAGGGGTGGGATGGATTTCCTACACGGGCTTTATCTGTGGTCTGGTGCAACTCTCTGGTGTGTCCAGTTGTTATTAAGAAAAAAATGTTAGTTTCAAAATTAATAAATCTTCTAATTTTCTACAGTGGTTGGCAGCTGGACAGTAGATTCTATGCAAGAATCTACTCTACATGGAAGGCTGCTAATGGAGATGGGTGAGGTTGGTAAATTCAAGGGGGAACTGGATAAATATTTGGCAGGGAAAGAGATGGAAATGAAAGATGGAGTACTGTAATACAATTTGTTCATAACGGAGTGGCTGGAAATGGTGCCAGACGAGGGGTGTGCCGGATAAGGGAGTCCCTGATAAGGGAGGTTCAACCTGTAATAGTAATGAGCAGAGACCTGCAAAACATTTGCGGTCAAATTAGTATCTTTATTGCAACAGTACTTGTTTAGACTGTTTTCATCATCATCTTCCTCTATAGAATCAATGCTGATGTTATCCCTCCTTCTCTCGCTCTCTCCTTCCCACCCTCTCCCTCCCTCTCCCTCCCTCTCCCTCTGTCTCTCTCTCTCTCTCTCTCACTCTCCCCCTATGTCTCTCTCTCCCTCTCACCCTTTCCATCCCACCCTCTCTCCGTCCCACCCTTTCCATCCCACCCTCTCTCTCTCCGTCCCACCCTTTCCATCCCACCCTCTCTCTCTCCGTCCCACCCTTTCCATCCCACCCTCTCTCTCTCCGTCCCACCCTTTCCATCCCACCCTCTCTCTCTCCGTCCCACCCTTTCCATCCCACCCTCTCTCTCTCCGTCCCACCCTTTCCATCCCACCCTCTCTCTCTCCGTCCCACCCTTTCCATCCCACCCTCCCTCTTTCTCCCTCCCACCCTCCCTCCCTCTCCCTCCCACCCTCCCTCCCTCTTTCTCCCTCCCACCCTCCCTCCCTCTCACCCTCCCTCCCTCTTTCTCCCTCCCACCCTCCCTCCCTTCCTCCCTCTTTCTCCCTCCCACCCTCCCTCCCTCTTTCTCCCTCCCACCCTCCCTCCCTCTTTCTCCCTCCCACCCTCCCTCCCTCTTTCTCCCTCCCACCCACCCTCCCTCTTTCTCCCTCCCACCCTCCCTCCCTCTTTCTCCCTCCCACCCTCCCTCCCTCTTTCTCCCTCCCACCCTCCCTCCCTCTTTCTCCCTCCCTCCCTCTTTCTCCCTCCCACCCTCCCTCCCTCTTTCTCCCTCCCACCCTCCCTCCCTCTTTCTCCCTCCCACCCTCCCTCCCTCTTTCTCCCTCCCACCCTCCCTCCCTCTTTCTCCCTCCCACCCTCCCTCCCTCTTTCTCCCTCCCACCCCTCCCACCCTCCCTCCCTCTTTCTCCCTCCCACCCTCCCTCCCTCTTTCTCCCTCCCACCCTCCCTCCCTCCTTCTCCCTCCCACCCTCCCTCCCACCCTCCCTCCCTCTTTCTCCCTCCCACCCTCCCTCCCTCCCACCCTCCCTCCCTCTTTCTCCCTCCCACCCTCCCGCTTTCTCCCTCCCACCCTCCCGCTTTCTCCCTCCCACCCTCCCGCTTTCTCCCTCCCACCCTCCCACCCTCTTTCTGCCTCCCACCCTCCCACCCTCTTTCTCCCTCCCACCCTCCCTCCCTCTTTCTCCCTCCCACCCTCCCTCCCTCTTTCTCCCTCCCACCCTCCCTCCCTCTTTCTCCCTCCCACCCTCCCTCCCTCTTTCTCCCTCCCACCCTCCCTCCCTCTTTCTCCCTCCCACCCTCCCTCCCTCTTTCTCCCTCCCTCTCTCCTCCTCCCTCTCCTTCTCCCTCTTCCTCTCTCTTTCTCTCTCTCACCCACCACTCCTGCCACTCGCTCCTTTCGGCTCCACAGCAACGCCCAAGGAGGCCCCCCATGCCCGCGCACATTGGCCCTGTTGCATCTACTTCCGCCTCCTCATTGGAGCAGACCCATCACTCCCCGCCCTGATTGGTTGCGAGATCAGGCAGGCGCTGATTGCCCATTGCTCCGTGCAACTGTTATTCAGTCCGGACCAGTTGCTCCCAGTCCCTGGCCCCACCCCCACCCCAGGAAAGACATAAAACTGACTATTATTCTTATAGATTTTTGAACCAGCCAGATGTTCTGCTGTGTCCTCTTCCAGTCCTATACATTCCTGCGGTCCTAGTGCACCGCCTCGAAGTTGATTGAAAGTTGCACCAGCCATGGCTTAAGGGCAAATATGCCTGCACAGTTTATTTGTGGCCTATGGAGAAAAATCAGAAGAATGAAAAAGGCAAATTACCTTCAATTTAAAATAAAAACTAAGCAGCTATGTCCAAATTGAACCATGTTTGATGTGCTGGGAAAAGTCAAATCAATGTATTGTTATGATCACCTCCAGTGAATTTGCTTGTACAAAAATAGCACAACGCGAAACTTTTACATCTTTGATAAGAAAATTCTAGGATAGATGCTTTAAAGCCATTATGTGTCATCTTAAGGCCTGGCTGTCGACAGGGCAGGCCATGTGGGTAAGACCATAATAATTCTAATAACTTTAATTCAAAATTTCTCAATATCAAATTAACTTACACATATTAAAGCTAGGATCTGTAATCTACGCAGGTTCTAAGAAGTCATATTCAGGACAAGATTAGAACCTGTGAACAGACATTAATGGACTAATATTCAGCAAGGACATACATTGTGTGATCTAGGCATTGAGTGAAGCATTCAGGAGACGATCAGAAGATTTACGAATACAATAGACTAATAAGAAAGGTATGAGAAAAGATAAGATGGTGAGGTACAAACTATGAGAAAAGCAATGATAGTGTTGCACAGGCGCACTAGAGAGGATTACATCATTTATAAGGTGACTTAATGGGTTAACGGGTTATGTATTATTTAAAAGTAACCAGAACATGTTGACATGTTATCATCACGCTAACAACACATTACCAACACTATAAATGATAAATACACAAAGGTTTATGGACTTGAACTTCTACCTCCAATCAGTGTAAACAGATTAAAAATACACCTTTACTACTGTTCCTGATGAATCCTCCCTTGAGTATCTGTCTGTACGAGTAATCTGTCTGTATGTAGTGGGTTGTGCAATATAATTAAAAAGCGTCTCATTGTTTCCTAGTTTTTGAACTTGTTTAAAGGGGTCTGCATATGGATTATCCTGTAAAAACCGAATGTACTTTTAGCCTATTCTAAAAACTAACTCAGGCTAGAGTAACAATTTTGTTCGACAAATATTTTATGAATTAAACGGTTTTCCCAACACAAGCAAGAAGTAAAACTGAGTGAAGATCTCTTAATAGAGAACCTCATATCCATCAATGGTAAGGATATAAACAAAGAGGAAAGAACTGATATAACATTCTTCACAACATCCCAAAGTGCCAATGAAATGCAGAGAAATGCTGTAGCCAATTTGCACACAGCAAGATCCCACAAATAGCAGTTTTAAGTATTTGGCCAGCACACCGGGGCTCTTCTATCAAATAGTGCCGTGGGATCACTTATGTCCTTCTGAGAGGGAGCCAGGGCCTCGAATAATGGCTCATCCAAAAGATGGGATCTCCAACAGTACAGCATTCCCATAATACTGCACTGAAGTGTCAACCTAGAATAGATGCTCAAGTCTCTGACGTGGGACTTGAACCCATGATCTTCTGCCGCAGAAGAAAGAATGCTACCATTGATTTAAAGCCGACATCTTGGACCATTTATAAAGTACTGTGAAACATCCAGAATGACAGCTGTGAAGTGATCGAGCATTGCACTGTGATGACTGTAGAGGGCAGTATTGATATTCAGAGAACTTTATGAAGGAAATGATATTTGGAACAAAAATAAATTCAAATTCTTGTAGATTTGTTCTCGTCTATGCTTTGTCAGTTTTCTCGCCTCCTCTTGCTGATGTACAGTTCCATAATTATCAGTAACTCCCTATTACCTTGCCTAAGTGGCCAATGTTTATATGTAAACCTCGATGTAGCATGCTGGTGCATTCATCTGACCGCCAAACACGCACACTTTCCAAGAATAGTCAGTGGCTAACATTCAGCAGTGGGAACTCGGGCTAATTCCTTTCACTCTGTATTTAACCCATGCTTCGCCGTTCTTGCTTGACGTTATCAACCAGGGTCACATTCTCTGCACTGACACTCCTCAATTTGATGAGCAGAAATGTTCACTAACAAAAAATAACATTGTTTAAAAATGATGTGCCAATGTTTGATTAAAATAAACACTCTTTGGCAAAATAATGGATGAAAGAATTCTAATTACAACACGTTAATATGTTTGCTAATAGCAGAACACAGTTAAAGGTATGCGAGCATAGTAATTACATTAGTGGGCTGGGAACCAGAGGTCATACATTCAAAATCCCACTTTAGCAAGTTATCAATTTGAATTCACTAGATCAGGCACAGCACTAGAGAAAAATTACCATGAAAGATGCTACAAAAACTCACAAATGTTCTCCATCCCCATCTGGTTTACACATGACTCCAGTCCCACACTACATTGGCCTAAACATTTGAGCACGCCCATTTTGAGGTGCAGGGAGCAATCCCTGACTTTGAAGGGTGAGGCCCGAGCTCACCCGATATTAAGCCTCAGGCCTTATTATCATTAAGCCAGCGAGATACAGATAGGCGTCCCAGACAGCCTGCCGGTGAAACGGAATGGAAGATTGGGCGCTGCGACGCCAGCATTGGTCCTCAGTTAAGTGGTTAATGGCGGTCAGGAGGTGGGGGGTGATTGGGTCAGGAGTTAGCAGTAGCTGGATGGTGGGAGGTGGGGATCATTGGTTGGCAGTGGCCTACATGTTTTGAATGTTGGTACCCATGGTGTCAGCCATGGCTCAGTTGGTAGCACACTCGCCTCTGAGTCCTAAGGTTGTGAGTTCAAGTCCTGCTCTAGAGACTTGAGCATGAAAATCTAGGCCAACACTCCAATGCAGTATTTTGGGAGTGCTGCACTGTCAGAGGTGCCTTCTTTCCAATGAGACGTTAAACCTCATCGGCTCTCTAAGGTGGGTGCAAAAGATCCCATGGCACTATTTCGAAGAAGAGCAGGGAAGTTATCCCTTGTGTCCTGGCCAATATATATCCCTCAATCAATATCACAAAAACAGATTATTTGGTCATCAATGCATTGCTGTTTGGGGGAGCTTGCTGTGCGCAAAATGGCTGTCGCGTTTCCTACATTACAACAGTGACTACACTTCAAAAGTACTTAATTGGCTGTAAAGCACTTTGGGATGTTCTGAGGTCATGTAAGGAGCTAGTCTTTCTATCGCAAGTCTTTCTTTTTTTTCACTCTCTCAGTACTGAGGTGTTAGCTTGGATTATGTATTTAAGTTTCTGGAGTGGGACTTGAACCCACGACCTCCTGACTCAGCGTCGAGAGTGTTACAGCTAAGCATGGCTGGAAAGACATGCAAAGAGTCACAATGAATTCTACACCCCATAATGCATGACGGAAGTTGTGATTGCTAATCCCAATTTACCACTGAGCCAGGGTTGTGGCCCACCTGGCTTTTTTTTCCCTTCCTGTTTCTCACTAGGTCAGTTGTCTAGCTCCATTCAGTGTCTCCCAGAGAATCTAATTAACATCATAGCCCCAGGGTGAGTTATTTGGTGATGACGTACATCTGAATTAGCAAAAAAAAGACACACCGAGGATTGATTCTGGTTTAGACCAAAGGGATGAAAAATTATTCTCCCTGGGTCTTACATAAAAGCACTTTGGCTATTTTGAACCCAGCTTTGAGCTTTGAGCCCAAAGTACAAAACTGCTCCTATTTCGGCTCCTGATTGGTAATTTCAGTCCAAAAGGCTACAGGAATGGTTGGAAGAAATATGTCTATCACACTGATGTTCTTCTGAGGGTGGATATAAGGCATGTTTCTGGTGATAGAGTAGTGGGAGCTTTACTTTGCAGTTGACCTCTACCTCAGCTGGGAATTGACACCTAGGAGACTGAAATGAAAAAGTCATAGAGCGCTAAAATAACTCGGAGTAGGGAAGGGAGTGTGGTGGGTGGGGTGGTGAGGAGGATTCGTGGATGGAAAACCCGGAAGTAAGGTTTCCCGTCGGTCCGGTTGTATTTAATGGCAGGACCTGTTTTTTAAATTAATTCAACAAGTGTCCCACCCGAATGGCTGGCTGTCAGGCAGGTGGGGGTATCGAGCATCGTGGGGAGGGATTAAACATTGGGGTAGGTGGGGTCAGATGACTGCAGAGTGTTTAAAAGGTGAGCTTGGTTGGCTGGGGTGGGGGGAAGCACTTCTGCTTCTCCTAGCCCACAAGCAGTGCAATAAATGCACATTTCATCAATCCGGCCCTCCTCACCTCCTTTCATCTGCTGGGTTTCCTGTTGAATGGAGGCATGCAGCCTCCTTAAAATATTTTACGGACCGATCCGCCTACTGATGGCAGATTGGTCGCCTGCCTTCGAACCGGCTCTGTTAAAACCGTATGTGAGCGGATTGGAGGCAGGTTGGAGTCGGATGTGCCGGTATTTTATTCTTAACCCCTCCCCACACAACCCCACCCATCCTCAGGGGGAGGATTAACATTACCCCCATAGAATCTATGACGAGTCCCACTCCCCTGCTCACTCCCCATAGCCCTCCAAAATTTTCCTTTTTATGTATATATCCAATTCCCTTTTGAAAGTTATTACTGTATCTGCTTCCACCATCCTTTCAGGCAGCGCATTCCAGATCACAACAACTCGCTGCATAAAACAAATTCTCCTCATCTCCTCACTGGTTCTTTTACCAATTACCTAACAAATCTCGAGGCCCCTGGATGTCTAAAGACATACAGGGTAGCATAAAGAAAAAAGAGAGGCTTATGACAGATACCGAGGGCTAAATACTGCAGAATCTCTTGAGGAGAATAGAAAGTCCAGGTGCGAAATTAAAAAGGATATCAGGAAAGCAAAGAGAGAGCATGAAAAATTCTTGGCAAGTAAAATCAAGGAAAACCCAAAGATGTTTTATAAATATATTAAGGGCAAGAGGATAACTAAAGAAAGAGTTGGGCCTATTAGAGACCGTGAGGGTAATCTGTGTGTGGAGGTGGAAGATATGCATATGGTTCTTAATGAATACTTTGCATCTGTTTTCACAAAAAAGAGACACTGCTACTGAGGAGGAGGAGTGTGAAATATTAGATGAAATAAACATAGTGAGAGAGGAGGTATTAAGGGGTTTAGCAGCTTTGAAAGTGGATGACCCCAGGCCCAATGAAATGTATCCCAGGCTGTTAAGCGAAGCAAAAGAGGAAATTGCAGAGGCTTTGACCATCATTTTCCAATCCTCTCTGGCTTCAGGTGTGGTGCCAGAGGACCTCAGTGGTGGGAAAATGATTGGAAAAAATCCTGACGGACAGGATAAATCTTCATTTAGAAAGACACGGCTTAATCAGGGACAGTCATCACAGATTTGTTAAGGGAAGGTCGTATCTGACTAACTTGATTGAATTTTCCAAGGAGGTAACCAGGAGGGTTGATGAGGGCAAAGCGTATGATGTAGTGTAAATGGATTTTAGCAAAGCTTTTGATAAGGTCCCACAGGGCAGACTGGTCACGAAAGTAAAAGCCCATGGGATCCAGGGCAAAGTGGCAAGTTGGATCCAAAATTGGCTCAGAGGCAGGATGCAAAGGGTAATGGTTAATGGGTGTTTTGTGACTGGAAAGGTGTTTCCAGTGGGATTCCATAGTGCTCAGTACTAGGTCCCTTGCTTTTTGTAATATACATCAATGATCTAGATTTGAATATAGGGGGTGTGACTAAGAAGTTTGCAGATGATACTAAAATTGGCTGTGTGGTTGATAATGAAGAAGAAAGCTGTAAACTGCAGGAAGATATCAATCAACTGGTCAGATGGGCAGAACAGTGGCAAATGGAATTTAATCCAGAGAAGTGTGAGGTAATACATTTGGGGATGGCTAAGAAGGAAAGAGAATACACATTAAATGGTAGGACACTGAGAAGTGTAGAGGAACAAAGGACCTTGGAGTGCATGTCCACAGATCCCTGAAAGTAGCAGGTGGTTAAGCAGGCATACGGAATGCTAGCCTTTATTGGCCGAGGCTTGGATACAAGAGCGGAGTTTATGCTTGAAGTGTATAAAACACGGGTTAGGCCACAGCTGGAGTACTGATTGCAGTTCTGGTCACCGAATTACAGGAAGGATGTGATTGCACTGGAGAGGGTACAGAGGAGATTTACGAGGATGTTGCTGGGAGTAGAGAATCTTAGCGATGAGGACAGATTGGATAGGCTGGATTTGTTTTCCTTGGAACAGAGGAGGCTGAGGGAAGACCTCATTGAGGTGTATAAAATTATGAGGGGCCTAGATATAGTGGATAGGAAGAGCACATTTCCCTTAGCAGAGGAGTCAACAACCAGGGGGTATAAATTTAAAGTGATTGGTAGAAGGTTTAGAGGGGATTTGAGGGGAAATGTTTTCAAGCAGAAGGTTGTGGGAATGTGGAACTCACTGCCTGAAAGGGTGATAGAGGCAGAAATCCTCACCACATTTAAAAAGTACTTGGATGTGCTCTTGAAGTGCCATAACCTGCAGGGTTACTGACCCAGTGCTGGAAAGTGTGATTAGGCTGGATAGCCTCTTGTTGGCCGGCATGGACATGATGGGCTGAAATGGCCTCCTTCCGTGCTGTAAACTTCTATGATTCTATGATCTGTGTCCTCTGGTTACCGAACCTGCTGCCAATGGAAACAATTTCTCCATAATTACTCTATCAAAACAATTCATAATTTTGAACATCTCTATTAAATCTCCCCTAACCTTCTCTGCTCTAAGGAGAACAATTCCAGCTTCTCTAGTCTCTCCACATAACTGATGTCTTTCATCCCTGAAAGATTTAGGCCCAGCTGCCTGTCCAGGTAGACATTAAAGCTATACTGGAAACATGGAGGAAGCTTGCTGAAATGGTCAGATTGAAGGACCTCCATTTAAACCTATTTTATGTGGAAACCATCACACTTTTTGAATAGCTCTTTCAAAGAGCTGGCATTGGCACGATAAGTTAAATGGCCTTCTTCTGTGTTGTGTTTTGCTATGATTAACCTCTCATCTGACAGTTGTACCTCTGACAATGAATGCAGTACTGAAATGTCAGGGTAGATTGTGCAATATAGTCAGGTGGTGAGTGTGTGACCACTGAATCCCTGGGATTAATCTAAACCTGCCTATTGTTATCTCTTGCTCCGTGTTGCTATTTGGCAAGGCCTGTTTTGTCCTCACCACAGAATTAACAGCAGTGGTCATGATTCACAGCTTTTTCCTTTGATTGAAGAGAAAGAAGCCACATTGTTGAGTTATTTATTAATCCTTTAGGGTATAGCAATCCAGTGCTGGCTAAGATAGAATGATACAACAGATAACTAATTGGCCAAGCAAACTTCACAAGAGTTCACGACCCCTAATGGTCATTTCCATCCATGAGTTACACCCAAGAAGTAACCTTTTATTTGCATTAAGCCCCTGGTGGGATCAATTTAACTGGTTAGAACAAATAGTGGTTAAAATAACATCAATGGCCATATGTTACAGCACAGTCCAATGGATACAGTCCAAAAAAAAAATCACAGCCCAAGTTACAGCAATAGCAATGGCTGGGAGTTTACTATATGTGTACAGAAAGAGGACAAGAATTTGTAGGAGTTATTAGGCTCAATAAGCCTGTCTCTTTTGATGCTATTGTCCCTGACAAAACTTTAACTCTGTCCCATCCCAGTCATACTCCCTCATACAACACCCAGCTTCACTCCTCCATGTCCAAGGGCCACAGCCTTGAGTGCATGTGACGCACAACTGGCTTAGGCAGCCATTCATCAGGAGTCAATCTCATTGGAACATAGGAACAAGTGTAGGCCATTCAGATCCTCGAACCTGTTCCACCATTCAATAAGATCATGGCTAATCTGTATCATATCTCCACCCAAATGGCTTGGCTTCATACCCTTTTGTACACTTGTCTAGCAAAACTCTATCAATCGCTGATTTTTAATTATTAATTGAGCTATTGCTTTTTGTGGCACAAGGTTCCACGCTTTCCATGACGAAGGCCTAGAAATCAGATAAGGCCCGAAAATGGGTGTGGGAAGCACTAAACGCACTGCTGATTGGCTTGCGGGGACAATATCTGGTGCAAACTACTTGACAAAGTTTGGCTTAGACTCTTTGCACTATTTAAAGGGGAGGTGCTTTGTTGCAGAAGCACCTCATTGTCATTATGAACAGGACCATGGTATAACAGACAAGAGAGAGGACGAGGAGATTTTCTGATGTGGCACTGGAGGCCTTGGTCCTAGGGGGTCAAAGACACCGCCAGGTCCTCTACCTGCAGGTGGGCAAGAGTTCTTCAAGGCAGAACACCAGAAGGATGTGAGAGGAGATTGCTGAAGCCGTCAGTGCGACGAGTGTTGTTCCCAGGACCTGGAACCAGTGCCACAAAAAGTTTCATGACCTCACACGAGGTTATGGTGAGTGAATGCATTTTCAAATGCCATGTCACACCATCTGCACCATAAGCCTCACTCACTGCTCAATGCACCATACTTCCATCCCTCACCTACCAACAATCTCTACAATCACCACTCATACCTCACAATCATAGCTTCACTTCACCCTCACACACTTCCCACTGCTGCAACACTCACACCCACATCTCACACCTTGTACACACTGACAGCTATTCAACCATGACAGATACATCACCCAAACACATTGCACAACACTCACTATTCTCTTGCAGGCAATGGTCACTCATAACCGCCAGGAGTAGCAGCAGTGTGGAGGGGAAACCCATCTGCAGAACCTGATGGAGCTGGAGGAAGCACTTCTGGACATCATTGGAGGGGCTGCCACAGAGTCCATGGCGAGCGGCGAAGTTGGAAGTATTGGTGATATCATTATGCTCATACCTAATCCTTCTTCGCACATCCCACTTCTCTCTCATCCCACAATCTCTTCTCACTTACAAGTTGCTGATGGTGTATGCGTGGATAGCTTGCCTCCCCCCCTCCCTTCAGCATAGCCCGACTAATGTGTCTTTCTCCTTTCAGATACCCAAAAAGTCCCAGTAGCACAGCCAGTCCCCAAACTGATAAAGCAGGCGAGTGAAGGAGGAGAAGACACACCATCACTGCATCTGGATACCCTCAAAGCCTCCTTGAAAAATCGCAACATTAACACTTGGGACTTTCTAACCTAAAACCGCTCAAAATGGAGCAGAAGCACCTGGGAAGACTCCGAACACCTCAAGTCTCTTCGCCAGGAGCACGCGGAAGCCAAGCGCAAACTGTGGAAGGAGTGCACGACAACCCAAGCAACCCACCCACCCGTCCCTCTAACCAACGTCTGCCCCACCTGTGACAGAGACTGTAGGCTCTGCATTGGGCTCATCAGTCACCTGAGAACTCACCTTAGTGTAGAAGCAAGTCATCCTCGACCAAGGGACTGCCGAAGAAGAGAAGACTGCATCTGACACTCCCAGGCACCAGCTCAGAAAATGGCACTGTGCAGACTTTGGAGGGTAGTATAGAGGTGGGATGTGCACATGGTGAGTCACCAGGCCAGCGGAAAAGGGTAGTTCGGGTACCAGCTTCCCGGAGGGTGAGATCGCACACAAGTTCTGTAGCACAGACTCAGATGATGACCCCGATGGGGCAGCCTTCAGAAGATGGGTATGCATTCAGCAATGCTTGGTACAATAGCAAGCTTGCCAGGCAGCCTCGTGCCAGTGTCCAGCAGCATGGGATTTTGCATGGAGATTGGGGCCCGTGGTTTCCAGGATGGAAACTCCATGAAAGATTGTGTGGACCCGGCCATGATGCTGTGTGTGATGGGTGATGTCGCAACTTCCATTGCAGCACAGGCAGAAGCTATCCAACGTCTCAGTGATGGAGTGGAAACTCAGACTGCTGCAATCGTGGCTCCAGTTACGAGTGTGGAAGGGGGCTTGCAGGGTCTCACAGCACTCCAGCAAACTGCCTCCCAACAGATGCTGAGGCGCTGCTCCGGGGAGTGGTAGTGGTTCTGTGGAGCAAGAACCTGCCGTCCTCTCTCAAGGTGACCGCATTCGTACTCTCACCACTGCCACTATGCCAGTGCCCTTGCTGTTGTCTGTCAGCCAGGCAGCCCAGTCTGCAACCACACACACCGAGATGGTGCAGTCTACATTTGGGCCTTCTAGGCCCAGAACTGCTCAAGGTCGTCCTGCAAGGCCATTGGCAGTCTCCCCCAATGAAAGTCAGCAGCTTTCCACCAACCATGCTGCAACCACTGGAGGAGCACTTTGTAGGAGCACTCGAGTAAGGAAAGAAACATGAAAGACAGATACTAAGGATAATCACAATGGTGATTAGTTGACGTTTTTGTTTTGATTTGGATTTGATCAATTTCGAAGTTATGTTTGGTGTAATGTATTCAACCCTGTGTAACCTGCATGACACCTGACCACCAGAGGGCCCACCTGTTGGAATCCCAAGGGATCACAGCATCCCTTGGGAGCACACTCTATAAGCAGGTCACCCACACTCTGGAGTCTCAATAAAGGAGCTAAGATCACACTTGCTCATTGTACACAGTACTCAGTTTCATCCTTTATTTTGAGTGTACCAATTGGCGACGAAGTAACGAACAACCGCACGAAAATGCAAAGAACAGTCGGTATCCTGGAGAAGTTCTCAGAAGGGGATGATTGGGAGGCCTTCGTGGAGAGATTCGACCAATACTTTGTGGCCAACGAGCTGGAAGGGAACGAGAACGCTATCAAACGAAGGGTGTTCCTCCTAACTGTCTGTGGGGCAACAACCTATGGCCTCATGAAGTATCTCCTGGCCCTGGCAAAACCGACAGAGAAATCCTACGAAGAATTGTGTACGCTGGTCCAGGAGCACCTAAATCCTAAGGAAAGCGTTTTGATGGCGAGGTATCGGTTCTACACGTGTCAATGATCGGAGGGCCAGGAAGTGGCGAGCTATGTCATTGAACTAAGGCGCCTCGCAGGACATTGTGAGTTTGAGGGTTTCCATGAACAAATGCTCAGAGACTTTTTTGTACTGGGCATTGGACAGGAGACAATCCTTCACAAACTGTTGATTGTAGAAACTCCGAATCTAAGTAAAGCCATAATGATAGCCCAGGCATTTATGTCCACCAGCGACAACACCAAACAGATTTCGCCGAGTAAAGAAGTTTCAGCCAGTACTCTGCATAAAGTATGTCGGTCTTGAGCAGAAATGCATAGGGCAGAACGTACATGCCGACTGCTGTGGCCCGACCTGAATTGACCCAGAGTCCGCCATCATCTGTTAATGTGAGGCAGTTAACACCTTGTTGGCGCTGCGGAGCTGATCATTGGCCCCATCAATGTCGCTTTAAGCACTATGTGTGCAATGGTTGCAGAACAATGGGACACCTCCAACGAATGTGCAGGCGAGCTGCAAACCCTGCAAACCCTGAAAACCACCACGTTGCAAAGGAAGAGTGATCCACTGCGGATCAGGCCGAATTGGAGACTCGTACCGAGGAGACAGAAGTGTATGGGGTACACACATTCACTACGAAATGTCCACCAATAATGTTGAAAGTTGAACTGAACGGTATTCCAGTATCTATGGAACTGGACACAGGGGCAAGTCAGTCCATAGTGAGTAAAAAGGCCTTCGACAGGTTGTGGGGCAAAAAGGCACACAGGCCCAAGCTCAGCCCCATTCACACCAAACTAAGGACTTACACCAAGGAACTAATCCCTGTAATTGGCAGTACTGAAGTCAAAGTCTCATATGATGGAGCAGTGCACGAATTCCCGCAGTGGATTGTGCCAGGGGATGGTCTCACGTTGTTTGGCTGAAGCTGGCTGGGAAAAATCCGCTGGAAGTGGGATGACATCCAAGCGCTTTCGTCCGTCAACGACGCCTCATGCACCCAAGTTCTGAGCAAGTTCCCATCGTTGTTCGAGCCAGGCATTGGAAGCTTCCAGGGGGTGAAAGTGCAGATCCATTTGGTTCCCGGTACGCAACCCATCTACCACAAGGCACGGGCGGTACCGTACATGATGCGTGAGAAAGTGGAAATTGAGTTGGACAGGCTGCAACATGAAGGCATCATCGTGCCGGTGGAATTCAATGACTGGGCCAGTCCGATTGCCCCGGTACTTAAGGAGGACGGCACGGTTAGAATTTGTGGGGACAAAGTAACGATTACCTGTTTTTTGCTGCAGGACCAGTACCCGCTACCCAAGGCAGATTATCTATTTGCGACCCTGGCTGGAGGGAAGACATTCACCAAGCTGGACCTGACCTTGGCCTACATGATGCAGGAGCTGGAGAAGTCTTCGAAAGGCCTCAACTGCATCAACACACAAAAAGGTCTGTTTATCTACAACCGGTGCCCATTCGGGATTTGGTGGGCCGTGGCAATTTTCCAGCAGAACATGGAGAGCCTGCTAAAGTCAGTTCCTTGCACAGTAATTTTCCAGGACGATATATTGGTTACAGGTCGGGACACCATGGAGCACTTGAAGAATCTGGAAGAGGTTCTTAGTCGGTTGGATCACGTGGGACTGAGGTTGAAACGCTCGAAGTGTGTTTTCCTGGCACACGACGTCGAATTCTTGGGAAGAAGAATCACAGCGGACGGCATCAGACCCACCGACGCCAAGACGGAGGCCATCAAGAACGCGCCAAGACCACAGAACGTGACGGAGCTGCGGTCGTTCCTGGGACTCCTTAACTATTTCGGTAATTTCCTACCTGGGTTAAGCACCCTGCTAGAACCCCTACATACGCTATTGCGCGAGGGAGACGATTGGGTATGGGGGAATTCACAAGAGGCTGCCTTTAAGAAAGCCAGAAATCTGTTGTGTTTAAACAAACTGCTTGTCTTGTATAACCCTTGTAAACGATTAGTGCTAGCTTGCGATGCGTCATCATACGGGGTTGTGTGTGTGTTACAACAGGCCAATGAATCGGGGATTTTGAAACCGGTTACTTATGCGTCCAGGAGTTTGTCCAAGGCCAAAAGGACCTACAGCATGATTGAAAAAGAGCCTCTGGCATGCATCTATGGGGTAAAAAAAATGCACCAGTACTTATTTTGCCTCAAGTTTGAGCTTGAAACTGACCACAAGCCGCTCATATCGCTGTTCTCTGAGAGCAAAGGGATTAATACCAATGCCTCTGCTCGCATCCAAAGATGGGTGCTCAAGCTGTCAGCATACAACTATGTAATCCGCCACAGACCAGGCACAGAGAACTGCGCAGATACTCTCAGTCAGCTGCCATTGTCCACCACTGGGGTGGAAATGGTACAGCCAGCGGACTTGCTCATGGCTATGGAGGCATTTGAGAATGAGAAGTCCCCCGTTACGGCCCGCCAGATCAGGACCTGGACCAGCCAGGATCCTTTACTGTCTTTGGTAAAAAACTGTGTCCTCCATGGGAGCTGGTCCGGTGTCCCAGTGGAGATGCAGGAGGCGATTAAGTCGTTCCACAGACGCAAAGATGAGTTGTCCCTGCAGGCGGACTGTCTATTGTGGGGCAATAGCGTGGTCTTTCCCAAGAAAGGCAGAGATACGTTCATATGTGAACTGCACAGCACCCACCCAGGCATTGTAATGATGAAAGCCATAGCCAGATCCCAGTGTGGTGGCCTGGCATCGACTCAGAATTAGTCATGCGTACGCCAGTGCAATACTTGCTCTCAGCTGAGCAAGGCACTCAGAGAGGCACCGTTAAGTTTGTGGTCATGGCTCTCCAAACCGTGGTCGAGGATTCAGGTAGACTATGTGGGCCCATTTCTAGGCAAAATGTTTTTGGTTGTCGTGGACGCTTACTCAAAATGGATTGAATGTGTAATAAAATCTGTAAGCACGTCCACGGACACTATTGAAAGCTTACAATCCATGTATGCCACACACGGCTTGCCTGATGTCCTAGTCAGCGACAATGGACCGTGCTTCACCAGTGCTGAAATCAAGGAATTCATGACCCGCAATGGGATCAAATACGTCACATCTGCTCCGTTCAAGCCCACATCCACCAGCCAGGCAGAACGGGCAGTCCAAACCATGTGTCGGAAGGCTCCCTGCAGACCCGCCTGCCCGAGTGCTGCTCAGCTACCGCACCAGACCCCACTCACTCACCGGGGTTCCCCCAGCCGAGCTGCTCATGAAAAGGGCGCACAAAACAAGGCTCTCTTTTGTCCATCCTGATCTCCATGATCACGTGGAGGGCAAGCGGCATCAACAAAGTGTGTACCATGACCGCGCAAATTTGTCACATGATACTGAGATCAATGATCCTGTGTTTGTACTCAATTATGGACATGGTCCCAAATGGCTCGCTGGCACGTTCATAGCCAAAGAGGGGAGTAGGGTGTTTCAGATCAAATTAGCCAATGGACAAACGCACAGAAAACCTTTGGACCAAATCAAATTGCGGTTCACCAACAACTACGAACAACCCGAAGAGGACACCACCAACTTTGAACCTCCAACACACACACAAGTGGCAACTGACATCATGGTTGACCACGATGCCGAACTCATCATCCCCAGCAGACCAACAGCCCAGTGAAGAACTGAGCAACCCACACACACCCGAATTTGTACCTAAACGATTGACAAGGGAGCGTAAAGCCCCAGATCGTCTCACCTTGTAAATAAGTGTATTGTTGATTTTACGGGGAGTGATGTTATGTATTTAACCCTGTCTAACCTGCATGACACCTGATCACCAGAGGGCCCACCTGTTGGAGTCCCAAGGCAGTGACTAGTGGGGTGCCGCAGGGCTCAGTGCTGGGATCCCAGCTATTTACAATATACATTAATGATTTGGATGAAGGAATTGAGTGTAATATCTCCAAGTTTGCAGATGACACTAAACTGGGTGGCAGTGTGAGCTGTGAGGAGGATGCTAAGAAGCTGCAGAGTGACTTGGACAGGTTAGGTGAATGGGCAAATACATGGCAGATGCAGTATAATGTGGATAAATGTGAGGTTAGGAAAAGGGGAGGTGCAACGAGACCTGGGTGTCATAGTACATCAGTCATTGAAAGTTGGCATGCAAGTACAGCAGGCGGTGAAGAAGGCAAATGGCATGTTGGCCTTCATAGCTAGGGGATTTGAATATAGGAGCAGGGAGGTCTTACTGCAGTTATACAGGGCCTTGGTGAGGTATATTGTGTTCAGTTTTGGTCTCCTAATCTGAGGAAGGACGTTCTTGCTATTGAGGGAGTGCAGAGAAGGTTCACCAGACTGATTCCCGGGATGGCTGGGAATAATAGGGCACTTGGGTGAGTTCCATTGTTACCGAGAGTCTTTTGGAGTATATGTGGAGTGGCTAGAAATATTATTCACTGCGAATATTATCGTCGGTGTCCCCAATGATGTAAACCATAACCGGGTGGTTTTAGAAAGGAAACAAAACTATTTTCTTGACTGAAGCATGTATGAAATCCTGAAAAATGTGCTTATTCCCGCCAAGCCGAAGGACAATGCACTGACGGAGATTCTAACCAAGTTAGAACAGCACTACAGTCCTGAGCACCTGGAAATGACTGAAAGTTATCATTTTGGAACACAAAATCAATGAACTGACGAGGGTATCAATGAGTACATTGTAGCTTTAAAAAAGCTATCCATTCACTGTCATTTCAGAAACTTTCAGGACCGAGCATTGCGTGACCATTTGGTTGTGGGTTGAAAAATGAAGGAATTAAAAGGAAGTTGTTGACAACCCCTAACTTGACTTTTGATTTAGCTTGTCAGACACTATGTCGATGGATATGGTCGACCAATACTCCCGAGAATTTTGCGCCATTTCCAGTCTTCAGACAACCGAGGTGAATTGGCTGCAGGCTAAATGTAAAAGACAGTTGGGCCCCAAGGGCTCAGCAACTGGCCAAGGTAACAGTGCATTGAAGTCATGCTATCAGTGCCTGGGACAATACATTGCTCAAAGCTATCCATATGTGAAGGCAGAGTGTTTCTGCTGCAAGAAATCTGGACATCTTGCAAAGGCGTGCCGACTGAAGAGTAAACCGACTTTCAATGCTAGAAGTAGAAATTGTCAGACACTACATAGCATTGAAAAGAAGCAACAGTATTAGGAGGGTATGGAGATACGTTTCATCAGGAGCACCAAGGTATCCAACAGCGAAGTATCGTCATCCAAGTAGACGTTGCAGGACCCAGGATATCCATGGAAATCGACACTGGTACATCCATGAGCATAGTACTGGAATCACTATATCTCGACAAATTGTGTGTTTTTTTTCTGGAGAAATCGAAGAAAAGCTATGAGGCTACTCAGGAGAGCAAATCTCTGTTGTCAAAAGTATCACCATACCGGTAAAATACAAGGATCAGTTTCAGAGCTTGCCTCTCATAGTGGTGGCAGGAGACAAGTCTGCCATGACAGGTAGAAATTAATTGGGATCACTGAAGCTGGATTGGAATGAAATTTTTTGTGTGGAAACGAGATCTGAATTGAAAGATGATGTAATCGAGTCGTATCCGAAGGTGTTCTGTGAAACAAGCAGTCCGATCCAAGATTTCGAGGCAAGTGTCAGAGTGCAGAAGGACGCTAGACCAGTTTACTGCAAGCCACGTTTCCTACCATACTCAGTCAAGGAGAAAGTTGAGCAAGGATTCAAAAGACCAGAAACTGAGAAGATTATCTCTAAGTTCGATCTGAGTAATTGGGCTACACCCATTGTTGTTGTACCTAAGTCAGATGGTAAATTAACATTGTACGGTGATTATAAAGTAACCATAAACCAGATTCTAAAGTGTAATCTACCCAATATGTTGCCAAATATGAAAGAAATGTTCTATTTTTCATACATTGATGAGCTGCCAGTCACAGCTGAAGAGATTGGTAGAGCAACCAAAAATGACCCAGTTATGTCAAAGGTGTATGATTACATAACAAATGGATGGCCAAACCAGGTATCAGAGGAAGATATTCATCCATACTTCATTCATAGGAATGAATTGTCAGTGGATAAAGATTGTATAATGTGGGGAGTAATAGTGGTTATCCAAAATAAGTTCAGGTCCAAACTTCATGACCAGCACCTGGGAATGTGCTTGACCAAGAGTTTTGTAAGCAGTTACTTATGATGGCCAGGTTTAGATAAAGAGATACAGTACATTGTCAATCAGTGTTCAACATGTCAATCGGTGAGCAAGAAACCACCATCAGTACCATTACAGCCATGGAAATGGCCTCCCAGTGTGTGACAAAGGTTACATGTAAATTTTGCTGAGCTCGAAGGAAAGCAATTGTTCATAGCGATAGATAGTCATTCGAAATGGGTAGAGGTGTTTCCAATGCAGAAAATAACAACAAGTAAAACACTAGACAATTTGCGAAGGTTGTTTTCTTCATATAGCGTCCCAGAAGAAACTGTGTCTGATAATGGGCCGCAATTTTGTTCAGAAGAATTTGCAGAGTTCATGAGCAGAAACGGTGTGAAACATACCAAAGTTCCAACACAGCACCCTGCTTCAAATGGTGCAGCAGAGCACACTGTATAAATTGTAAAACGTGCCCTCATCAAGCAAATGTTGGATCCCAATCCAAGGAAATGGCAATTGCCGTTGGACCACAAACTGGAACATTTTCTGATTACTTAGCGAAATACTTCTCATACCACTACTGGTAGAACACCAGCAGAGTTTTTTCTCAAATGATAGGTACAAACAGGTTTTCGTTGTTAAAGCCAAACTTGGCACAGTCAGAAGAAGAGAAACAATCAAGGCAGAAAGAGAGTCATGATAAAAGTAGAGTAAGAGAGAGGTGTGCAATTGAATCAGAAGGCTAGAGTGGAGAACAATCACCATAAATGGGTAAAATGATTGCCATGAAGAATGCTGAAGATATATGGCCCTCACACATATTTGGTCAAGATGTTTGATCATGGAAAGGTTAGGTTTGTTCACATTGATCATATTTTACCTACAGATGTGGAAGGAATTGAAAATTGGGACGATTCAATGTATTCTGATAAGTCAGAAAGTCTTGTTACAAGAGTACCAGTAGGAAATCTTACATCAGATGTACTAGAAACAAGTACAAGAGAATGTCAGAATTTAAGTCTGAGTTCAAATGTTGATCAAGGTCAGCCCTTGGAGAAAAACTCTCCTCAGGCTCAGCCTAGAATGAGTCTAAGTCCTACAAGAAGATTGGAAAGTTCTGTTCAAGAATGAAGGCATCCTCTTCGAAACAGAAAACCAGTGGTTAAGTTTGATTTGTAAATATGTGTATACCATGCAAGTTGTACATAATGATTATTTTGTTATGATTAACTTCTTCAATAATGAGGGAGAAGTGTAATAGAGCTCCACCTAGTTGGCTACTGATGTAATAACAACTATTGATGTAATAACAGTAAAAGACCATGTGGCAAGGTCATGTGATCACAGTTCACATTTTGTAATGTGTGTGCTTGTGTCGTGGTGTCTAAAGATATCACAATTAGCCCTGATTTTAACCGAACCCACCCGGCAGAAATGTGGACATTCAGTTTACACCCCATCCGATTTTACTCTCCATTGAAGCTGGGAGGTTTAGAATTGGGTCTATATTGTCAGCTTCAATAGAATTCCTGGTAATTTATTACACAAGTACATTACCCGAGTTTTTGCTTTATGTTCACTGGTATATGCAACCAGAGTGAACAAATTGTCTAGACAGTATGCTTAATGCAGTGAAAAACAGCTGCCGCTTACATCACAGCTGAAGATCCCTTTCTTTAAATGTTCAGATATTTCAGCTGAACTCATAGGGACCGGATGCCTGAGGCAAACTCTTCAAGCATTATGCATCCAACCAATAAGTAGCTGGGAGTTTAGCCATTAATCTGTCTCATTGAGGAATAAGCCAAGCTATGGGATTCACAACAACAACAACTTACATTTATATAGCACTGTAACATAACAAAACATCCCAAGGCGCATCACAGGAGTGTTACCAAATAAAATTTAACACCAAACCACATAAGAGGATATTAAGGCAGAAAGAAATAGGTTTTAAGGAGTGCCTCAAAGGAAGAAAGAGAGGTGGAGACATGGAGAGGTTTAGGGAGGGAATTCCAGAGCTTACGGCCTAAGAAGCTGAAGGTACAACCGCCAATGGTGGAATGATGAAAATTGGGGATGTGCAAAAGGCCAGAATTGGAGGAGCGTAGATATCTCGGAGGGTTGTAAGGCTGGAGGAGGTTATATAGAGACAGGGAAGGGCGAGGTATTTAAAAACAAGGATGAGAATTTTAAAATTGAGGTGTTGCTTAACCGGAAGCCAATGTAGGTCAGTGAGCACAGGGACTTGGTGCAAGTTACAATATGAGCAGCAGAGTTTTGGAGGAGCTTAAGTTTATGGAGGATGGAAGTTTAGAGGCCAGCCAGGAGTGTGTTGGAATAGACAAGTCTAGAGGTAACAAAGGCATGGATGAGGGTTTCAGCAGCAGATGAGCTGAGGTGGGGCGGTGTCAGACGATGTTACGAGGTCAAAATAAGTGAATATATAGTCGGAAGCTCATCTCGGGGTCAAATATGACACCAAAGTTGCGAACGGTCTGGTTCATTTCAGGCAATTTTCCAGGGAGAGGGATGGAGTTGGTAGCTCGGGAATGGAGTTTGCCTCAATATTTAGTTGAAGGAAATTTCTGCTCATCCAGTACTTGATGTCGGACAAGCAGTCCGACAGTTTAGAGACAGGGGATGGGTCGAGAGAGGTGGTGGTGAGATAGAGCTGGATGGGGAAACTGATGCTGTGTTTTCGGATGATGTCGCCGAAGGGAAAATGTAAATAAGAAATAGGAGGGGACCAAATATAGCTCCTTTTACCAGAGGTAACAGTACGGGAGTGGGAAGAGAAGACATTGCAGGTGTTACTCTGGCTACGACTTGATAGATAAGAATGGAACCAGGCGAGTGCAGCTGGACGACGGTGGAGAGGTTGGAGGAGGATGGTGTAATCAACTGCGTCAAAGGCTGCAGACAGGTCGAGAAAGGTGAAGCGGGATAGGTTACTCTGGTCACAGTCACATAGGATGTCATTTGGGCCTTCCATAAGAGCCATTTCTGTACTGTGGCAGGAACGGAAACTGATTGGAGGGATTTGAATGTGGAGTTCTGGGAAAGGTGGGCACGGATTTTGGAGGTGACAACATGTACAAGGGCTTTGGAGAAGAAAGGGAGGTTGGAGATGTGGTGGTAGTTTGCAAGGACGGAGGGGTCAAGAGTTATTTTTTTGAGGAGGGGGGTGGTTACGGCAGATTTGAAGGGGAGGGGGACAGTACCTTAGGAGAGATGACTGTTAACAATATCAGCTAACATGGGGGTCAGGACAGGAAGTTGGGTGGCCAGCAGTTTAGTAGGAATATGGTCGAGGGAGCAGGAGGTAGGTATTATGGGCAAAATGAGCTCGGAGAGGGCATGAGGGGAGATAGGAGAGAAACTAGAGAAAGATGCAAGTTCAGCTCTAGGGCAGGGGGATATCTTAGAGGAAGTTTGGCCTGGTGGGCTGGGGAAGGAAGGGAAGTGGCAGAGGAAACTGAACAGATGATCTCAATCTTAATGGCAAAGGAGTTCATGAGCTTCTCGCACTTGTTGTTGGAGCTGAGGGTGGAAGAGGCGGAGGAGATGGTTTAAAGAAAATGGCTTGCAGTCGAGAACAAAAGCAAGGGGTTATCTTTGCATTCAGTGAGCAGTTTTGGCAGCTTTCACCTAAGCGTTAAGTATTAGGCTGGATAATGCTTAACTGTGCGAGATTCATATCCAAACATAAAAACTGAGTTAATTGCTACTTGTGCTTCCCCCCATTTTTATCTCTTCCTATTCTGAAAGAGCTCACTCTTGCTTGGTAATTACTCCATAGGCACTGGGCACTAGACTATTTCTCATACATGAACTTAGACATTGGGGTAAACATTCTGGTCCGCCCAAAACGGGTTGCCCCTACCGCTTCTGGATTGTTTTTTCCTTCCGCGCCAGATGAAGTGGTCTCTTTCGCAAAATTCAGCTCTTCGTCGTTTTTTTTTGAAGAGGACCGGAAGTTGGTCATAATGGGGGCGGAGGTGGGGCGGTAAGCAGATCGACAACAAGAGGGGCAGAAGTGGAGGTGGGATGGGGTCACCGCTGCTGTCAATCATCAGCGAGCGGTGATGACATCATGACGCGTGTGCGTCACCACAGCTCTCCCCTTCATCGGGCCACCTGGGAGGGATTTGGTTGGACCAGCGGCCTGGCACCCAAGAGGGTGTACCAGGATGCCTGTTAGCGGCCCGGCCGTACACGGGGGCATATTTGTCCGGCTGATTTGGAAGTCGGCTGGCAAACAAAATAAAATGGCGGTCACGGCAGTGGGCCCTTGTCTTTAACGGCCACCACACAGCCACGTCCCACACACAGAAAACAAGGTGCACCGACAGAAAAAGCTATTGGGGGCACCGCGCGGCGGATCGAAGGTTTTTCAAGCTGAATTTAGATGGAGGTGCGAGAGATCGGTGGTGCACGCTTTGAGTATGCACTTAGAACTAGTCGGCAGCAGCGGGGCGGGAGTGGGAACCGCTGGAAAATCCACCAAGGTAAATTTCACTAGTGGCGGCCATTCGACCGCAAATCAGTGGCCACTGGACTCCACCACTTGCCCGCCACTTTCTTGCGGTAAGCGGCCTTTTTGGGAGGCTGAACATCGGCTCCATTGTGTGTTTGCAGGATATGTAGTCACAGAGGGTATCCCTGCCAAGCCTGTTGCCATTTCTTCCAATGTTCATGCAGACATACCAGCTGGACTCACTCGATAGTGATCAGAAGCAAAATAACTGGCTTATTTTCCTCTTCCCCATTCTAGTCAAGGCCAAATGTTGTGCAACTTAGCTCAGTTCAGCTAACTTAGCACAGACTAGGGACTATATTGGGACTCTTCTGGCCAGTATGCACCATCCCCTAGTCCTTCAGAGACCTTTGGGAGACAAGTGTTATATAATAAAGTGATAGCCTTCGAAATATTCCTCAGCCATGGAAAACTAACCAACTGGGAGTCCAGCACGAAATTGGGACTCGGGCCTCATTCCAATAATTTAGTTTGCTCTGCCGATGCCTTTTGAGCCTCCACGCCCATTCCAGCATGCGGCAGAGGCCCTTAGATAAGTTTTGGGGGTAGGGGAGGACAGCGAGAGGAGGGGGGTTCTTTACTTCTGTTCCTTCTGGCGGAACATGAATTTTTTAAAAACTTCTTTTCAGGGATAGCTCATTCCTAAGCCGCATCTATACCCAAAAAATCTGAGCGGAGTATCAGGCCCGATCGGGGCATCCCAATTTCTCAGAGGGGACCCAAGATAGGTGCTAGGCCCCTCATTAGCAAATGCATTGGGCCTAATGCCTGTTTTAGGTGGCTGCCTGTATGCATGAAAATATGATGTTGGATGTTTTCTCGGTGCTCTTAGGACACAGGACATAATCCCGCAAAATTCATCTTTTCTCGCTCACATTTTTCATCTGGAAACTGGGTACAATGATGACCAATTTCTACCTCTCCATGTTTTAGTTCATATGTAAAGAATTCTCAGTGGGATGAGTTACCAAAGAGGCAACAGCAATGGCGAATCTATACAGCTTGAGAGGATGCAACTTCACTGAGATGGTGAGGAGAAAATTGGAGGTGGGGGGAGGGAGGAGAGGAAAGTACTCTTTATAACCATAATTATTGTCACAGTAAACTCAGTTTTTAGCTGGAGATTCGAAGGGATAGACATAATAGGCCTGAAATCACGCTCCCATTGAGCACGTATGAGGTGCACACGTGCCCGTGGGGGTAACTGCAAGTTCCAGGTTTAGGTATGCGAAGCGCATGTGCCTAAACCCGGCACTTGACTACCATTTTTATTAATGTTTTTTGCAAGCTATTTTCAGTGTTTCTGTGTTTTTGGGGGTATTCCCATTCATAATTATGGCAGCTCCGTATATATGGAATTCACATAAGGGTGAATGGGGATCCCCCTGCTCTGATAGGCTGGGCCAGCCCACGCTATCCCATTGATGCGTACAGAACCCTTACACTCCTGCGATACGTGTGCGTCTGTGAAGGCCTTCATGTAGAGGCCCACGACCGCAAGCCTCCGAACCTCTGGGACCACCAGGTAGATTCATAGAAATTTTTCAGGTCAGAGGCATCTGACCGCAATTTCTGGGCCATAGACTGACACTGCTGGCAAGAGAGAATGCGAGCTATGGAAATAGCTTTCACTTTTGTCTGGCACCTGTCCAGCTTTTTAAAAGCCATTAGCTGTAAAGCCATCATGGCTTAAAGTGCAAACCCATTATGCGGCAGCACTTGGCATATGCACTTAAATATGATTGACAGCAAGGCCAAGGACATGCAGATAAAGTGACGAATATAATAGATTAGTACTGAAATTGAAGAGTGTTTAATGATACATTTCCCAAGCTGAGGCAAAGCTTAAGCTGAAGCTGCATCAGGAGCAGCTCAAGCGTGAACCGAAACTTCATGTCCGGTTTAAGTGGAGGCAAGTTAAATTTGGAATCATCTTATTATTCATGTTATTGTTGTGTATCTGTAAAGCATACACTCCCATGTTCCACCACCAGGGAGCTCATCCCCTGAAGTCCTAAGGGATCCCAGCATCCCTTGGGAGCACTGTATATAAGCCGGCCCCGACAGCCTGTTCCTCACTCTGGAGTGTCTTATTAAAGACTGAGGTCACTGTTACTTTAACCTCCCTGTGTGCAGCCTCATCTGTGTTAGGAACACAATAACTGGCGATGAGAATACGAATCCAACGCAAAGATGCAGCAAACTGTGGGCATCCTGGAGAAGTTCTCGAAGGGTGAGGAGCCTATGTCGAACGGCTAGACCAATATTTTGTAGCCAACGAGCTGGACGGAGAAGGAAGCGCTGCAAAAAGGAGAGCGGTCCTCCTCACAGTCTGCGGGATACCGACCTACAGCCTCATGAAGAATCTTCTGGCTCCAGTGAAACCCACAGATAGGTCATATGAGGAGCTGCGTACACTGGTTCGGGAGCATCTTAACCCGAGGGAGAGCGTACTGATGGCGAGGAATTGGTTCTACGCGTGCCAGCGATCTGAAGGTCAGGAAGTGGAGAGCTACGTCGCCGAGCTAAGGTGACTTGCAGGACAATGTGAGTTTGGTGGCTACCTGGAGCAAATTCTCAGAGACTTTTTTGTACTGGGCATTGGCCAAGAGACCATCCTACAAAAACTTTTGACTGCAGAGACACCGACCCTCAGTAAGGCCATTGCGATAGCACAGGCGTTTATGTCCACCAGTGAAAACACCAAACAAATCTCTCAGCACAAGTGTTAGCAATGTTCATAAATTAACTGGAACTGTGTTTGTGAGCAGAAATGTACAGGGCAAAACCCATGAGTCTGCAACTGCCAGCAGGCCTTCAGTGACCCAGATGACTCAGAGTCTGCAACAAAGGATGAATGCAAGGCAAGTCACACCTTGTTGGCGTTGTGGAGGCTTCCATTCAGCCTATTCATGCCGCTTCAAAGGGTATGTTTACAAGAGCTGTGGAACAATGGGGCACCTCCAACGAGCTTGCAAATGAGCTGCAAGCTCTGCAAAACCTGGCAGAGGAAGATCGGTCCATGGTGGATCAAAGCAATTTCGAGCCTCAGAGAGGAGGCAGATGCTGAAGTACAGGGGGTGCACACATTTTCAATGAAATGTCCACCTATAATGCTAAACATAAAATTGAATGGCTTGCCCGTAGCCATGGAACTGGACACTGGCGCTAGCCAATCCATCATGAGTAAAAAGATGTTTGAGAGACTGTGGTGCAACAAGGCATTCAGACCAGCCCTGAGCCCCATCCACACAAAACTGAGAACATACACCAAAGAGCTTATCACTGTCCTGGGCAGTGCCGTGGTCAAGGTCACCTACGAGGGCACGGTGCACGAACTGCCACTCTGGATTGTCCCGGGCGATGGCCCCACACTGCTTGGAAGCAGCTGGTTGGGCAAAATCCGCTGGAACACGATGACATTACATGTTGATGAGGCCTCATGTATCCAGGTTCTTAACAAATTTCCTTCCCTTTTTGAGCCAGGCATTGGAAACTTTTCCGGGGCGAAGGTATGGATCCACTTGGTCCCAGAGGCACGACCCATTCACCACAAGGCGCGAGCGGTACCTCACATGATGAGGGAGAGAGTGGAAATCGAGCTGGACAGGCTGCCATGCGAGGGCATCATTTCCCCAGTGGAATTCAGCGAGTGGGCCAGCCCGATTGTTCCAGTACTCAAAAGTGATGGCACGGTCAGGATTTGCGGCGATTATAAAGTAACTATTAATCGTTTCTCACTAAAGGACCAATACCCGCTACCTAAGGCAGATGACCTATTTGCGACGCTGGCAGGAGGCAAGATGTTCACCAAGCTCGACCTGACTTTGGCCTACATGACGCAAGAGCTGGAGGAGTCTTCGAAGGGCCTCACCTGCATCAACACGCACAAGGGACTGTTCATCTGCAACAGATGCCCATTTGGAATTCGGTCGGCTGCAGCGATCTTCCAGAGAAACATGGAGAGCCTACTCAAGTCGGTACCACACACGGTGGTCTTTCAGGACGACATATTGGTCACGGGTCGGGACACCGGCGAGCACCTACAAAACCTGGAGGAGGTACTCCAGTGACTGGATCACATAGGGCTGCGGCTGAAGAGGCCGAAATGCGTCTTCGTGGCAACAGAAGCGGAGTTTTTGAGGAGAAAGATCACGGCAGACAGCATTCGGCCCACAGACGCCAAGGCAGAGGCTATCAGGAATGCTCTCAGGCCACAGAACGTCACGGAGCTGCGGTCATTCCTGGGACTCCTCAACTATTTTGGTAACTTCCTACCGGGGTTAAGCACCCTTTTAAAGCCCCTACATGTGTTATTGCGCAAAGGTGAGAACTGGGTATGGGGAAAAAAACCAAGTAATTGCTTTTGAAAAAGCCAGAAACATTTTATGCTCCAACAAGCTGCTTGTATTGTATAACCCGTGTAAAAGAATCGTGCTAGCACGTGACGCGTCGTCGGACGGAGTCGGGTGTGTATTGCAACAAGCTAACGTTGCGGGGAAGTTGCAACCTGTCGCCTATGCTTCCAGGAGCTTGTCTAAGGCCAAGAGGGCCTACAGCATGATTGATAAAGAGGCATTAGCGTGTGTGTTCGGGGTAAAGAAAATGCATCAGTACCTGTTTGGCCTCAAATTTGAGCTGGAAACTGATCACAAGCCCCTCACATCTTTGTTCGGTGAAAACAAGGGGATAAATACTAATGCCTCAGCCCGCATACAAAGGTGGGCACTTGCGCTATCAGCGTATAACTATACCATCTGCCACAGGCCAGGCTCTGAGAACTGTGCGGATGCTCTCAGTCGGCTAACATTGCCCACCACGGGGGTGGAAACGGCGCAGCCTGCAAACTTGTTAATGGTGGCGCAGCCCGCAGACTTGTTGCTGGTCATGGAAGCGTTTGAAAATGATAAATCACCTGTCACGGCCTGCCAGATTAGAAAGCACCTGGACCAAACGAGGCTGCCCTGAACAACCCACAGCAGACACCACCTTTTTCGAGCCCACAACACACACGCAAAGGATCAACGACACCACCCCGGACCTGGAAATCGAACCCATCACGCCCAACAGCCCAGCAAGGCCAGGCTCACCTAGCAGCCCTGCGGGGCCAACAACACGCCAGCCCAGCGAGGGCACAGCCAACACACCAGATCAGACATTTGTACTGAGGCGGTCCACCAGGGAAAGAAAGTCTCGCGACCACCTCACCTTGTAAATAGTTTTCACTTTGACTTTGGGGGGGAGTGATGTTGTGTATCTGTAAAGCATGCACTCCCATGTTCTGCCACCAGGGAGTGCATCCCCTGAAGTCCCAAGGGATCCCAGCATCCCTTGGGAGCACTGTATATAATCCGACCCCTAAGTCCTGTTCCTCATTCTGGAGTGTCTTAATAAAGACTGAGGTCACTGTTACTTTAATCTCCCTGTGTGCAGCCTCATCTGTGTTAGGAACACAATAGTTATTATTGGAAAAACTATTTGGAAAAACTAGTCTCTGTAAAGGCCACAGAGAAGGCCACCGCTGAGGTTAAAAAGATGCGGTGAATTCGTCTTATTTTATATGACAGCTTGAAAAGCAACATATTGAGTGGGCTCAATTTTCCCCAGTGATTTGGCCGTTTTTTTGGCGCACGTCCTTTTTTTTGGCCTAAACTAAAAAATCTAAGTTTCCAAATCTTTGTGTGCCAGGTGAACGGAAGGCATGGGAAGCCTACACTTACGATTTTTTTAGGTTTTTTTTTGCGTCGTACGGGTCGTAACGTGATGACTGAGACAGTTTTTCACAGTTATGGAAGTTTGGCCAATTTAAATTTATTCTAGGACAGCGTATGTGACCACTCCCGAAAAACCTTCTGAGCACTTAAGAAAAACCAGCGCACATAAAAAAATCGGCGCAGAAAGACCCCATTGTTTCTATGCAAAGTTTTGGAGGGAGTCAAGAACACATAAATATCCATAATCAAGCTTAAATTTTTACTACTGAAAACGCAAGAAATGGAAGTTTAATGGAATTCGTTAAGTTTTAATTTTTATAAAACTGACCACCAAACGTCTCCATACCGGAGCGGTGTCCGACAGAATTGGTCTCTCGCCCGGACACAGGGGCTCGGGGCTTGACTTCAAAAGAAGCCTGGGGTGGGCGGGGGCTATGGAGGGCGAATGGAAGGCATGGGAAGCCTACACTACGCATTAAATGAAACCCGGGGAGGTGGGGGTGGTGCAGGGGTGTTTCCTGATCATTGCGCCTGCTCAGACCTGGGTGTGGTCCATACTAGGGCGTCGGCCTTGGGGAAAGAACAAAGAACCTTGTCCTGCCAGCCATTTTGAGCTTCTTGCAAAGGTACAATTTAATCATGGGGGCAATATTGACAATGCCATACCTCGTGCAAGCCTTCTGCATGATGGTGCTGAGGAGATGATTGATTCGACACCATCGCATGAGGAACCTCAGAGCACATAGGGTGATGGACAGGAGGCCTTACCCATGTCGGGTATATCAAGACAGGCATTCGTACCTGCACCTGAGTGATGCAGACTGTGTCAGAAGGCTGCGTTTCCGCAAAGAAGTTACAACTGAGATCTGTGAGTTAGTCGAAGCAGACCTGCAACCTAGAAGCATCAGAAGGACTGCTTTGTCAGTTGAAGTGAAGGTTACAGCTGCACTTTGCATCTGGATCATTCCAGGCTACAATTGGAGATGTGTGCGTCATTTCTCAACAAGCAACACATATCTGCATTTGGCAGGTGACTGCTGCTCTATATGCCCAGAGGAATGATTATTTAAAGTTCCCCATGACCGCCCAGGCAATGCGTGAAAGGGCTGTGGACTTCTCCAGGATTGCTGGTTTCCCAAAGGTACAGGACTGCATTAATTGTACTCACATCGCCTTGCGAACACCTTTGGAGGTTGCTGAGATGTGCAGGAACAGAAAAAGCTTCCACACCATTAATATGCAACTCGTGTGTGACGACATGTATCGCATCATGTTAGTTGATGCAAGATACCCTGGGAGCACCCATGATGCATTCATCCTACATGAGAACGCTATATCTGCCATGTTTCAGCAGCAGCCAGAAGGGCAGAGCTGGCTACAGGGAGACAAAGGTACGGCCTCGCCACCTGGCCCCGATGCATAACCCGGATGGAAGCTGACCGGGAATACAACATGTTGCACATTGCGATGTGCAGCATAATAGAGAGGACCATTGGCATCTTGAAACAGTGTTTCCGATGCCTGGACCATTCCGGAGGTTACTTGCAATACTCCCCTGAGATTGTCGGTCAGTTCACTGTTGTATGCTGCATGCTGCATAATTTAGCCATCATGAGGCAGCAGCAGCTGTTGGTGGAAGACCCACCTGAGGTGAGAGTGACTGGTGATGACGAGGAAGCTGCAGATTACGAAGAGGAGGAGGACGAGGATGAGGAAGCCATGCAAGTACCTGAACCAGGAGCACGACGGTGGAGGAGGCTGGGCCATTGTGCTCCTTTAACGATTGCTCGAGCCTTTCACCAGCAGCTCATCCGTGAACGCTTTGCTGCCTGAAGGCTCAGCGGCAAATGTTCCAAATGGACCATGATTACTGTTTGGGCCTGTTCCGTAATGTTGTGTTGTGTTAATGGAACAAATGAAGGAAATGATTCTTGTTTACTTCAAAAAGTTATGTTAACATAGAAACATAGAAACATAGAAAATAGGTGCAGGAGTAGGCCATTCGGCCCTTCGAGCCTGCACCACCATTCAATATGATCATGGCTGATCATGCACTTCAGTACCCCATTCCTGTTTTCTCTTCATACCCCTTGATCCCTTTAGCTGTAAGGGCCACATCTAATTCCCTTTTGAATATATCTAACGAACTGCCTCAACAACTTTCTGTGGTAGAGAATTCCACAGGCTCACAACTCTCTGAGTGAAGAAGTTGCTCCTCACCTCGGTCCTAATCCTTAGCCTGTGACCCCTAGTTCTGGACTTCCCCAACATTGGGAACATTCTTCCTGCATGCAACCTGTCTAATTCCGTCAGAATTTTATACGTTTCTATGAGATCCCATCTCATTCTTCTAAACTCCATTGCATATAAGCCTAGCTGATCCAATCTTTCTTCATATGTCAGTCCTGTCATCCCAGGCATTAGTCTGGTGAACCTTCGCTGCACTCCCTCAATAGCAAGAATGTCCTTCCTCAGATTAGGAGACCAAAACTGTACACAATATTCAAGGTGTGGCCTCACCAAGACCCTGTAGAACTGTAGTAAGACCTCTCTGCTCCTATACTCAAATCCTCTCGCTATGTAAGCCAACGTGCCCTTTGCCTTCTTCACCACCTGCTGTAACTGCGCGCCAACTTTCAATGACTGATGTCCCATGACACCCAGGTCTCATTGCACCTTCCCTTTTTCTAATCTGTCACCATTCAGATAATAATCTGCCTTCCTGTTTTTACCACCAAAGTGGATAACCTCACATTTATCTACATTATACCGCATCTGCCATATATTTGTCCACTCACCTAACCTGTCCAAGTCACCCTGCAGCCTCTTAGCATCCTCCTCACAGCTCACACTGTGTCATCTGCAAACTTGGAGATATTACATTCAATTCCTTCGTCTAAATCATTAATGCATATTGTAAATAGCTGGGGTCCCAGCACTGAATCTTGCGGTACCCTATTAGTCACTGCCTGACATTCTAAAAAGGACCCGTTTATTCCTACTTTTTGCTTCCTGTCTGCCAACCAGTTCTCTATCCATGTCAGTACATTACCCCCAATACCATGTGCTTTAATTTTGCACACTAATCTTTTGGAAAGCAGTGACAGGATTGATCCAAGTCAGCATGGATTTATGAAAGGGAAATCATGTTTGACAAATCTTCTAGAACTTTTTGAGCATATGTCGTCCTGAAAGACCACCGTGTGTAGTACCGACTTGCGTAGGCTCTCCATGTTTCTCTGGAAGATCGCTGCAGCCGACTGAATTCCAAACGGGCATCTGTTGTAGATGAACAGTCCCTTGTGCGTGTTGATGCAGGTGAGGCCCTTCGACGACTCCTCCAGCTCCTGCGTCATGTAGGCCGAAGTCAGGTCGAGCTTGGTGATCGTCTTGCCTCCTGCCAGTGTCGCAAATAGGTCATCTGCCTTAGGTAGCGGATATTGGTCCTTTAGTGAGAAACGATTAATAGTTACTTTATAATCGCCACAAATCCTGACTGTGCCATCACTTTTGAGTACTGGAACAATCGGGCCGGCCCACTCGCTGAATTCCACTGGGGAGATGATGCCCTCGCGTTGCAGCCTGTCCAGCTCAATTTCCACTCTCTCTCTCATCATGTGAGGTACCGCTCGTGCCTTGTGGTGAATGGGTCATGCCTCTGGGACCAAGAGGATCCGTACTTTCGTCCTGGAAAAGTTTCCAATGCCTGGCTCAAAAAAGGAAGGAAATTTGTTCAGAACCTGGGTACATGAGGCCTCATCGACATGTGATAGCGCTCGGATGTCATCCCAGTTCCAGCGGATTTTGTCCAGCCAGCTGCTTCCAAGCAGTGTGGGGCCATCGCCCGGGACAATCCAGAGTGGCAGTTCATGCACCGTGCCCTCATAGGTGAATTTGACCATGGCGCTGCCCAGGACAGTGATAAGCTCTTTGGTGTACATTCTCAGTTTTGTGTGGATGGGGCTCAGGGCTGGTCTGAATGCCTTGTTGCACCACAGTCTCTCAAACATCTTTTTACTCATTATAAATTGGTTCGCGCCAGTGTCCAGTTCCATGGCTACGGGTAAGCCATTCAATTTTACGTTTAGCATTATAGGTGAACATTTCGTCGAAAATGTGTGCACCCCGTGTACTTCCGCATCTGCCTCCTCTCTCTAAGGCTCGAAATTGCTTTGATCCACCATTGACCGATCTTCCTCTGCCACGTGGTGGTTAGCAGGTTTTGCAGAGCATGCAACTTGTTTGCAAGCTCGTTGGAGGTGCCCCATTGTTCCACAGCTCTTGCAAACATACCCTTTGAAGCGGCATGAATAGGCTGAATGGAAGCCTCCACAACGCCAACAAGGTGTGAATTGCCTTGCTTTGTTGCGGACTCTGAGTCATCTGGGTCACCTGAGGCCTGTTGGCAGTTGCAGACTCGTGGGTTTTGCCCTGTACATTTCTGCTCACAAACACAGTTCCAGTTAATTTATGAATATTGCTAGCACTTGTGTGCTGAGAGATTTGTTTGGTGTTTTCACTGGTGGACATAAACGCCTGTGCTTTCGCAATGACCTTTCTGAGGGTCGGTGTGTCTACAGTCAAAAGTTTTGTAGGATGGTCTCTTGGCCAATGCCCAGTACAAAAAAGTCTCTGAGAATTTGCTCCAGGTAGCCATCAAACTCACATTGTCCTGCAAGTCACCTTAGCTCGGCGACGTAGCTCGCCACTTCCTGACCTTCAGATCGCTGGCACGTGTAGAACCATACCTCGCCATCAGCATGCTCTCCCTCGGGTTAAGATGCTCCCAAACCAGTGTACACAGCTCCTCATATGACTTATCTGTGGGTTTCACCAGAGCCAGAAGATTCTTCATGAGGCTGTAGGTCAGTGCCCCGCAGACTGTGAGGAGGACCACTCTCCTTTTTGCAGTGCTTTCTTCTCCGTCCAGCTCGTTGGCTACAAAGTACTGGTCTAGCCGTTCGACATAGGCTTCCCAGTCCTCACCCTTCGAGAACTTCTCCAGGATGCCCACAGTTTGCTGCATCTTTGCGTTGGATTCGCATTCTCTTCGCCAGTTATTATGTTCCTAACACAGATGAGGCTGCACACAGGGAGATTAAAGTAACTGTGACCTCAGTCTTTAATAAGACACTCCACAGTGAGGAACAGGCTGTCGGGGCTGGCTTATATACAGTGCTCCCAAGGGATGCTGGGATCCCTTGGGCCTTCAGGGGATGAGCTCCCTGGTGGCAGAACATGGGAGTGCATGCTTTACAGATACACAACAAAAATAATATTAATAACAACAACAGCAGAGAAAGTCTGCACCCATCTCTCCTCCACCTTATTCTAAGACCGCCCATTGCGTTTGGTCTGGGTGACTCCACCCCTGCCTGCAGGCATTGGCGCAGCATTTCTCGGGTTGGTACCAAGCTTATTCTTTTAAACATCTTACATCTTGGGTAATGTGCACTTCTTGATGGGCGGGGGGCAGGGGGAGGCAGGTGGTAATGTGGAAGGCCTGGCTTGGTCCTCATCAGAGGCTGGTCTGGGGATTGGAGTGGGAGCGGCAGTTGATTCTGTTAATGGACGCGGGGTCTGGGCATGTTCCATTATTGCAGCAGCTCACTCCGACATTCCCTCCCTCATGTGCCCTGACAGTGTATCAACTACCTGCAACATTTTCTATGTTTCTATGTTTCCCTCCCTCATGTTCGCCGACAGTGTCTCAGCTACCTGTGACATACCCTCCCTCATGTTGAGCAACAGTTTGTCAACTACCTTTAACATTCCCTCTTTTATGTTCACTGACAGTTTGAACTACCTGAAACATTCTCCTTCTCATGTTCACTGACAGCGCATCAACTACCTGTGACATTCCCTCTCTCATGTGCACCGATGTTGTTCCAGCTGGTATGATCAATGCTCTCTGCACTCATTTTCATTATCTGAACCACATGTGTTAGATCCTGCACCTCAGGAGAGCATTGTCGAGCTCTCCTTCCCCTCAGCGCCCTGGGTGTGGCTCGCAGCATCCCACTGGGACCCGTGGCCTCAGATGGTGGGAAACCATGGAATGTCCCACCAACACTCAGGGAAGGGGCTGGCACCTCATTGGGCAGCACCTGCACCTCCTCCAGAGTGAGTACAACAGTGCGGGATTCATCCATCCCCTCTCTTTTACCCCATGCTCTTAGTCTAGAAGGTGGGATTGGAAGATGTTCTCCTCTTCAGGCTCATCTGAATCTTCTTCTGCATTGTCAGCGTTGGCTTCAAGTTCTGCAAAATATAACAACAGACAAATGGTTAGCAGCAGAGGAGGGGCAGAGTGGCATGAATAGGCTCACACAGTGCAGGCAGCAGGCTGATTTGAAGGACCACAATGAATGATAGCACATTGCATCAACCGAAGCGTAGCTGACAGAGATATCCGCATGAACGGAAGCATGGCTAGCCCGTGCAGTACTTAACATTTAGGAAAGCCAGACTGTGGAATTTGCAGGACTTACCCTCTCCCTCAAGTGTGGGCCCAGCTTGTGCAGTGGTGGTTGCTTTTCTCCAGGCAGAACCCATCAAAGCAGCGAACCTCTCTTCCAATGGTGTCAGTGGGTGCAGATTTGGCGGGCCTCCTCCTGTTCAAGTTCTTTCTCATTTGTTATGTTCTACTTTCCTCTGCAAAGTTGAAAATATAACTTTTTAGAGAGGGTATCTTTCTGCTGAGTGGGACATATACAGTTGGTCACATTTACAATTGCAATTCCATTGAATAAATGAAAATATTACTAACACTAACTACTCGACAAAGGTCCTGCCATTTATTTTTGCACTGGCCTCCAGACCTCTGGGTGGTCACCATTACACAGTAATCTTCTGCAAGTTGGTTCCAGCATTTCTTCATTTATTTTGTTGGAATTTTTATGTGACCTCTGCTCGTGCCATCTGCCCTCAACCACAGTATCTAGTGCCTCCACTTCATCCTGTAAGGAATTCTTGGTCCTTGCGCCGCATTGCATCTTGTATTGCAGCTCCCATTTTTCCAATGAGAATTAAAGTTCTCACACGCAACTGGCTCTTTAAAAATGGCCGAATGCAGAGTGGGAGATGCACTGGGCAAGCGCGCCCATAGCAGTCACGTCAAAAACGTCTTTTTTTCCACGCATACGTGGAAGAGGCAGGATCATTTTTTTGGCACTAACATTAGTCTCCATCCCCCAAGGCTACAGGACAGGCTGAGTGGCGCCAATTTCAAAAAATAAACCGGGGAAAGTTGCTACTTTTTGTTTGGAGTAGTTGGGGCCAAGAAAAATGGGCGTAACTCTGGCAATATGCCAAAAAACAGCATTGGGGAAAATTGAGCCCTAAATGTTGATGTCTAAGTTGCTCATCCGTGAATCAGAGTGAATAGACGTTATTCCACTGGGGAAAGATCTTAGGTAACAATCGTTGACATGATGCTCCCTGGTTTGGATAGCCTCTCTTCTATCACATATTGTGCTATCCTTCATCTTCCTTTCATTTAGCAGATGGCTGTGGCGCCTATATGAAGTTCTGAGGTTCGCAGCAGTTCTAGTTGCTGTATTATAGGAAGGACATGATTGCACTAGAGAGGGTGCAGAGGAGATTTACTAGGACTGGAGAATCTTAGTTATGAGGACAGATTGGATAGTCTGGTTTTGTTCTCATTGGAACAGAGGAGGTTGAGAGAAGACCTCATCGAGGTACCAAATATTGAGGGGCCTGTACATAGGGATAGTAAGGGTCTATTTCCATTGATGGAGGTGTCTTTTATGAGGCAGCATAGTTTTAAGGTGGTTGGTGGAAGGTTTAGAGGGGATTTGAGGACGGGGCTTCTTTACGCAGAGTGTTGTGGGGATCTAGAACTCGCTGCCTGGAAGAGTGGTGGATGCAGAAACCTTTACCATTTTTAAGAGATGGTTGGATGGGCACTTAAAGTGCAGTAACCTGCAGGGTTACAGACCTAGAGCTGGTAATTGGGATTAGATTGGATGACCTTTTGTTAGATGGTGCAGATATAATGCTAAGTACTGCAGGGAATAGAATATGGCCAGGGTAATCTCCTGGACTAGTTTCGATCAGCTGGATGGGTCGGAGAGGAATTTTCCCAGATTTTTTCTCCCTAAATTGGCGAGGGTTTTTAATTGGTTTTTTCTAAGAAGATCACATGGCTCTGATTGGGGTGGAGTGTAGATGTGTTCAGTATAAGGGATGATGCAGTTGTGTGGGGCGGAATGTTTGGGCTGGGTGCTCTTTGCCTTTCCGTCATTGTTCATAGGTTTATATATAACCTTTAGGGCTGCTGACCAAGGGCCGTGCGGCTCTTTGTTGGCTGGTGCGGACATGATGGGCCGAAATGGTCTCCTTCTGCACTGTAAATTTCTATGTTTCTATGTTTCTATATTTTACTTGCGTGGGGAAGTAGGATCTTGTGGAGACATCGTTGGTGGTATTTCTCCAGCGACTTGAGGTGTCTACTGTATATGGTCCACGTCTCTGAGCCATACAGGAGGGCGGGTATTACAACAGGCCTGTAGACCATGAGCTTGGTGACAGTTTTGAGGACCTGGTCTTCAAACACTCTTTTCCAATGACCATAACATCAATAAAAGCTGGTCAACTGATATGCAATCCTTCTCCCACTCCTAGCTTCCAATCTCTGTCTTTCTTGCCCATCCCATTATGGTCAGTCCTCTGTGAAACATTCCTCTTTTTCATCAGCCGTACAAATGAGTGAGCTTGAATGAGTTTTTAACAACGCAGGGGTAGAAATTTAGTTATGTCCTGTTGAGGGGTGGTAAATGAGGTGAGGCGGGACATCCTGTGCCCGGTGTGGAGGTCACATGCTCCACTTCCTTTTGAGGCGGGATCGGGGCGCTATGCTGGTGCATTGCGGAGCATTACGTGGTCTCTCTGCATAGCGTGATGTGTTTCAACGCCCCTCCCCTTCCATTAAAGGGGAGGGACGCTGAGAACTCTGAAGGCCCTTTGAAGGTGTCCACTGGGCCACCAGAGCTCAGGGATGCTGTGGCCGTAGCCCGACACCGAGACAGAGTGCCGGGCTGCACGATCGTGTCACGGACCCTGCGAAAGACCGGCGAATGGCCCGACCATTAAGGGGAGAAAATTAAAGATGGCGGCACGTGGTGCAGCGCATCTCCCTTTAAGGTTTGCCCTGCAATGGGTGACCAGTCCAGTTCACAACCTGCGACCTCACAGGGTGGAAATGGGCCACACGGGGCGAAAAGGGGTCACCACTCACGTCGATTACGTCATCGCCGGAGGTGCAGCGGCCCAGAGTGCTATCAGTGGGGGCACGTGCTACTGTTTTCGTGTCCACGAAAGTCTGTAGCGTCCACCCTCTCCCCACCCCGGGCGAAAACATTTTGTGTCCCGTTAGCGCCCCCTCGGTGCAGAATAGGGAAATTCAGCCCCTCATTCTCAGGATGGGGACATCACTGGCATGGTCACCATTTATTGCCCATCCCTGCTTGCGATTCAACTGAATGGCTTGGTTGGCCACTTCAGAGGACAATTAAGAGTCAAACATTACACTCTGGGACTGGATTCATAAAGCGGGCCCAGACACTTCATGGCTACTTGAGTGAGGTACAAGAGGGCTCCTGCTGGTTGAACTGTACCCCAGCATGCATCAACGTCTTCATAAGAGTAGGACAGAAAAGGAAAACAAATTGGGTACAACTGAGCACAATACAAAATGTCTCAAACTATCACAAGATGAAAATGTATTGTCGATATTTTGCAATCAGTAGAGAATAAATTTCTATTTAACCAGCTGTAATTTTGCCAGAGTGAGCTCAATATCAGCCTTGTGCAGCTGATCCCACTTTTAATTGATTTTAAATAGATCTTCGCTGAATGACGTAGTGGAAAATCAAACAGGAAGCACAGTCCACAGAGACCTGTATCCCAGCCACACATTCATCTGTTTTTGCTGCAAAGGTTTAAAGAGAGGGGACTTTACATAAGAAATAAAAAATAAGAGCAGGAGTAGGCCATTTGGCCGCTCGAGCCTGCTGTGCCATTCAATAAGATCATGGCTGAACATCGACCTCAACTCCACATTCCAGACCTATCCCCATAACCCTTCATTCCCCTAGTGCCCAAAAATCTAGCGATCTCAGTCTTGAATATACTTAACGACTGAGCAACCACAGCCCTCTGATGTAGAGAATTCCAAAGATTCACAATCCTCTGAGTGAAGAAATTTCTCCGCATCTCTGTTCTAAATGGCCAACCCACTATCCTGAGACTATGACTCATAGTTCTAGATTCTCTAGCAAGGGGAAACAGCCTCTCAGGATCTAACCTGTCAAGCGACAAATCCAATTTCGCTGCCGGGGCGGTAGCGAGTTTCGGCCCCAATCTCTTCTTATAGGACAGGCCTCTCATCCCAGGAATCTAGTGAATCTATATTGCACCTCCTCTTGGGTAAGGAGACCAAAACTGTACACAATACATAACAACATAAGAACATAAGAAATAGGAGGAGGAGAAGGCCATACGGCCCCTCGAGCCTGCTCCGCCATTCAATATGATCATGGCTGATCTGATCATGGACTCAGGTCCACTTCCCTGCCCGCTCTCCATAACCCCTTATCCCCTTATCGTTTAAGAAACTGTCTATTTCTGTCTTAAATTTAATCAATGTCCCAGCTTCCACAGCTATCTAAGGCAGCAAATTCCACAGATTCACAACCCTCTGAGAGAAGAAATTTCTCCTCATCTCAGTTTTAAATGGGCGACCCCTTATTCTAAGATTATGCCCTCTAGTTCTAGTCTCCCCCATCAGTGGAAACATCCTCTCTGCATCCAGCTTGTCAAGCCCCCTCATAATCTTATACGTTTCAATAAAAATCACCTCTCATTCTTCTGAATTCCAATGAGTAGAGGCCCAACCTACTCAACCTTTCCTCATAAGTCAATCCCCTCATCTCTGGAATCAACTTTGTGAACCTTCTCTGAACTGCCTCCAAAGCAAGTATATCCTTTCGTAAATATGGAAACCAAAACTGCACGCAGTATTCCCGATGTGGCCTCACCAATATCCTTGCAACTGTAGCAAGACTTCCCTGCTTTTATACTCCATCCTCTTTGCAATAAAGGCCAACATTCCATTGGTCTTCCTGATCACTTGCTGTACCTGCATACTAACCTTTTGTGTTTCATGCACAAGTACCCCCAGGTCCCACTGTACTGCAGCACTTTGCAATCTTTCTCCATTTAAATAATAATTTGCTCTTTGATTTTTTTTCTGCCAAAGTGCATGACCTCACACTTTCCAAAATTATACTCCATCTGCCAAATTTTTGCCCACTCACTTAGCCAGTCTATGTCCTTTTGTAGATTTTATGTGTTCTCCTCACACATTGCTTTTCCTCCATCTTTGCATTGTCAGCAAACTTGGCTATGTTACGCTCAGTCCCTTCATCCAAGTCGTTAATATAGATTGTAAATAGTTGGGGTCCCAGCACTGATCCCTGTGGCACCCCACTGGTTACTGATTGCCAACCCGAGAATGAATCATTTATCCCTACTCTCTGTTTTCTGTTCGTTAGACAATCCTCTATCCATGCTAATATATTAACCCCAAAACCGTGATCTTTTATCTTATGCAGTAACCTTTTTTGTGACACCTTGTCAAATGCCTTCTGGAAGTCCAAATACACTACATCCACTGGTTCCCCTTTATACAGACGTTCGTTACATCCTCAAAGAATTCTAGCAAATTTGTCAAACATGACTTCCCCTTCATAAATCCATGCTGACTCTGCCTGACCGAATTGTGCTTTTCCAAATGTCCTGCTACTGCTTCTTTAATAATGGACTCCAACATTTTCCCAACCACAGATGTTGGGCTAACTGGTCTATAGTTTCCTGCTTTTTGTCTGCCTCCTTTTTTAAATAGGGGCGTTACATTTGCAGTTTTCCAATCTGCTGGGACCACCCCAGGCTCCAGGGAATTTTGGTAAATTACAACCAATGCATCCACAATCCCTGCTGCTACTTCTCTTAAGGCCCTAAGATGCAAGCCATCAGGTCCAGGGGATTTATCCACTTTTAGTCCCATTATCTTACTGAGTACCACCTCCTTAGTGATTGTGATTGTGTTAAGTTCCTTCCCATCCTATAGCCCCTTGACTATCCACTGCTGGAATATTATTAGTGTCCTCTACCGTAAAGACTGATACAAAATATTTGTTCAGAGTTCCGGCCATCTCCATGTTCCCATTACTAATTCCCCGGTCTCATCCTCCAAGGGACCAACATTTACTCTAGTCACTCTTTTCCTTTTAAAAACCTATACTCTTGCAATCTGTTTTATATTTCGTGCTAGTTTACTTTCATAGTCTAGCTTCCCTTTCTTGATCATTTTTTTAGTCATTCTTTGTTGGCTTTTAAACACCTCCCAAACTTCTGTCCTCCCCCTAGTTTTGGCCACATTGTATGCCCTTGTTTTTAATTAGACACCGTCCTTTATTTCTTTAGTTAGCCACTGATGGCCATCTTTTCTCTTACGCCCTTTCCTCCTCACTGGAATATATTTTTCTTGAGAGTTGTGAAATACCTCCTTAAATGTACAGCGCTGTTCATCAACCGTCCCATACTTTAATCTATTTTCCCAGTCCCCTTTATCCAACTCTGCCCTCATATCTTCATAGGCTCCTTTATTTAAGGTTAGTACACTTAGTGCTCCAGGTATGGTCTCACCAAAGTCCTATATAATTGCAATAAGACTTCCTTACAACCCTTTAAATGAAGGGGAGAGCCATGGTGACGTGGCGCCGTGATGACATCATCGTGGTGGTCACTCTGCACCGCCCCCAACTTCTGCCCCGTATCTGCCCCTCAAGTGTTGTCACTGCCTCCATTAAGAGTGACTTCCAGAGCCAAGGAAAATAAAACAACATAGAACCGAATGTCGCTCAAGAGGTGACCTGAACCGCAGTTGAGGTAAAAACCATCGAAACAGGGTGGGAGCGCCCCGTTTCGGGCAGGGGGTAATTTCTACCATTTACACTCTGTTTGTACAGTATAAACTCTTTAGGTGCCCAAAAGGAATTAGTACTGGTTTCTCAGCTCAGTGCTGGAATTGCAGCACTGAGACAGGAAAGATTGGGGGAAGAGGCCCTCACAACCAAGGAGTAGGGGTTGGTGTGGTTTGTGTCATGATCAAGTATAAAGCCTCTTACTCTTACCCTATTACTAATCATCATAATCCTGTATTTCCCTTGTGTAGTGCCATTCTCCCTGCCCCCGTCCTCTCCCAACTCAACAACAATGAAAATTGGGAGAGATGTAAAATGGGCTGCTGAATCGCTATTCCCTGTTTAACACTATCGCAAAAAGTCACAAACTACCTCAATGTATTATTACACAACGACAGCTTCTTCACTCCTTAAATGTAAGGTAATCATTGAGTGTAAATGTGACAACCTTCAAAAGTAATGTTGTGGCTTTCAGAACAGAGGTTATTTGCGGTGTATGTCTTCCAGTTTTCAGAGTGAAAAGAGAAGTACATTTCAATGGAATTTTGTTTATAATTAAGTACATTGTTTTGATTTTGTGTTTGGAATGTTAATTTAACATTTAATTTTTTTGTTTTACATTTTCTTTCACTTTCTTTTTGTTTTTTTTTCACCCTACCATTCAAAGGAGTTTCTCTGTTTATTGTAATGGCTTTCACAGGTAATTTGAGCATACTTTTTGGAATTTGTCTTGCCCTCAAAGAGTTAGAAGAGGAGGATGAGTTAGCAGGCACAGGTGCACTTGTACTGGAGGTGCTCAGCTCCACCCCACTCTTAACTAAGCAGGGAAGGGGTACAGACTCTGCAACAGTTACTTGAGCATGTCTGAGGAGATCTGTGTTCACCAAATGCTTTGCTGTCTCCTGTTACAAAATTCATCCACAACTGGGATGACACCGCCTGTCAGTCGCTATTGCCTTGAACTTCTCTGCAACTGGTTCCTTTCAAACTGCCTCAAGAGACATCTGCCAGATCAGTCAGTCTGAGTGCACAGCTGTATATCTTGTCACTGATTTTTTGTTTGCATAGAATTCACCAAAGTGCAGGCCTCATTAATGAAACCCATGTGGCCATACTGGCTCCCTTCACCAATCCTACGGCTTATGAATAGAAAAGGGATCCGTTCAAATAAGATACAACTGAGACCCATTGCTACAATTCCTGTGCTGTGCGGGAACTCCAGGACGTTTCATATGTTCTGGATAACCATGTGTGCAGCAAGTGCCTCCAGCTGCTCAAACTCAAGCTCAGGGTTTCTAAGCTAGAGGAGCAGTTGGAGTCACTGCAGGGCGTATGGCAAGCTGAGAATTTCCTGGATCACGCGTTCCAGGAGGTGTTCACCCTGCAGCCACAGAGAGTTCAGAATATCTGGCAGGGTAGGAAGAGGCAGGCAGTTCAGGAATCCTCCAGGAGTGTGGCACTCAGAAACCATTTTTTAGTGCCGAGGAGTGAAAAGTGAGGAGGATGACACCTCGGGCGTGCAGTCCAGAGCACATCCATTGCACCGTGGGGCAAATAACTACACAGGGGGCATGGCAAAGTGTAGAAATGCAGTTGTCAAAGGGGATTCCATAGGCAGGTGGATCGACAGGCATTTCTGCCACCGCCAACATGAGTCTCACATGGTGTGTTGCTTCCCTGGTGGTAAGGTAAAGAAATGACAGAACGGGTGCAGAACATTTAATGGGGAAAAGGAGAACAGCCAGAAGTCGTGTTCCATGTTGGAACCAATGATGTGGGTAGGCAAAGGTTGAGGTCCTATGGACAGAGTTTCAGGAGCTAGGGAGGAGGTTAAAGAGCAGGACATCAATGGTAATAATCTCTGGATTACTCCCAGTGCCACGTGCTGGTGAGTATAAAAACAGTAAAATAAGGCAGGTTAATGCCTAACTGGAGTAATGGTGCAGGAGGGAGGACTTCAGATTTCTGGGGCATTGTGACCAGTTCTCGGGCAGGAGGGATATGTACCAGATGGCTGGAACCAATGTTCTCGCAGGGAGGTTAACTAGTGCTGTGGGGGAGGATTAAAACTAATTTGATTGGGGAGGGTCACTAGATGAAGCATTACAGAGGAGAAACAAGGTGCACAGAGGACTGGGAGAGATGAACAGCATTAGAATAAAGATTACAACAACAACATCCTGTATTTACATAGTGACTTTAACGTAGCACAACATTCCTAGGTGCTTCACAGGAGCGTTATTAAACACAATTTGACACCGAGCCCAAAAGGGGATATTTGGGGCAGATGACCAAAAAGCTTGATCAAAAAGATAGATTTTAAAGTGCATCTTAAAGGAGGAAAGAGAAGTAGGAAGGTGGAGAGATTTTGGGAGGGAATTCCAGACCTTGTGGCCTTGGCAGCTGAAGGCACGGCCACCAGTGGTTGAGCGATTGAAATCGGGGATTCTCAAGAGGCCAGAATTAGAGGAGCACAGATATCGTGGAGGGTTGTAGGGTTGGAGGAGATTACAGAGATAGGGAGGGGTGAAGCCATGGAGGGATTTGAAAGCAAGGATGAGAATTTTAAAATCGAGGTGTTGCTTAACCAGGAGCCAATGTAGGTCAGTGAGCACAGGCGTGATGGGTGAATAGGACTTAGTGGGCGTTAGGACACAGGCAGCTGAGTTTTAGATTACCTCAAGTTTACATAGGGTAGAATGTGGGAGGCCAGCTAGAAGTGCGTTGGAATAGTTAAGTCTAGAGGTAACAAAGTCATGGATGAGTGTTTCAGCAGCAGGAGCTGAGGTAGGAGTAGAGTCGGGCAATCTTTGCGAGGTGGAAATAGGGGGTCTTAGTGATGGTGCGGATATGTGATTGGAAGCTGATCTTGGGGCCAAACATGATACCAAGGTTGTGAACAGCCAAAAGTAGCTCAACAATAGGAGGGCTCAGACAGGGGCAGACTAAGGTGGATTTGGAGTGCATGTGCATCAATGCACAGAGTGTGGTAAGATGGCTGAGCTGCAGGCACAAGTAGTCACATGAGATTATGATATAGTAGCAATAACAGAGATCAGGCTCCACCAAGGAGAGGAATGGGTACTTAATATTCCTGGCTGCAATGTATTCAGGAAAGATAGGGAAGGAAAAAAAACAAAGGGTTGACAGTATTGATCAAAGATACTATTGTAGCACTGGAAACGTTTGATGTACTTGAGGGTTCATTGACAGAATCTATTTGGTTAGAATTAAGGAACAATAGTAGAGCTATTACACTGCTGGATGTATATTATCGGCCAAAAATAGAGGGAAGGAGATAGAGCAGCAAATTTGCAGCCAAATTGCAGAAAGATGCAAGAGCTTTAGAGCAGTGATAATGAGGGACTTCAATTATCCTAATATAAACTGGGAAAATAGCAGTGTAGAATTTCCTATCAGCCCGCCAGCGCCTGATTGCCGCCCAAAAGACCGTTAAGACTGCGAAGATTATCGCTGACCCAAATATCGCGCCAGGGTGATCTCAGGCCGGTGCACGCCGGCGGCCCGCTCCCAGCGATACCTTCAAACCACCGGCGTAACTCAGGTAAGGAATTTCTCGCTCACCTGATTACCGCCCACAATGGCCAATACCACCCAGAAACCGGGCGGTAAGTCATAGGAAATTCTAGCCTTATAAATGACCATGTAATAGACTTGTTTGCAAACTTGAAGCCCGTGGGGTTAAAGGAGCAGTGGCTGTGTGGATAAGAAATTGATTGAGGGACAGAAAGCAGAGAATAATGGTGAACGGCTGTTTTGTCCCCCAGGAATCGGTAATGCTCCTTTGATACACATAAATGACCTGGATTGGATATGCAGGGCATCACTTTAAAGTTTGCAGTTTAAACAAAACTCAGAAAAGTAGTAAACAGTGTGAAGGATACTAACAGACTTCCGGAGGACATAGACGGACTGGTGAAATGGGCAGGCACATAGCAGATAAAATTTAACACAGAGAAGTGTGAAGTGATTCATTTTGGTTGGAAGAATGTGGAAAAGCTATATGAACCAGTGGTACAATTTTAAAGTGGGTGCAGGAACAGGGAGACCTGGGGGTGTTTGTACACATATCTTTAAAGGTGGCAGGGTAAGTTGAAAAGGCTGTTAAAAAGACACTTTGGATCCTTAGCTTTATAAACAGAGGCATCGAGTAAAACAATAAAGAAGTTATGCTAAACCTTCATAAATCACTGGTTATGCCCCAGCTAGACGATTGTGTTTAATTCTGTGCATCACACTTTAGGAAGGATGTCAAAGCCTTGGAGAAAGTGCAGAAGAGATTTACTAGAATTGTGCCAGGAATGAAGGACTTCAGTAACGTGAAGTGACTTGAAAAACTGGGGATGTTCTCCTTAGAGCTAAGAAGGTTAAGAGGAGATTTGATAGAGGTGTTCAAAACCCTGAAGAGTTTGATGAATAAATAAGGAGAAAGTGTTTCCAGTGGCAGAAGGATCAGTAACCAGAGGGAACAGATTTGAGGTCATTGGCAAAAGAACCAGAGGCGACATAAGGAAAAAAGTGTTAACAGTGAATTGTTCTGATCTGGAATGCACTACCTGAGATGGTGGTGGAAGCAAATTTGATGACAACATTCAAAAGGGAATTGGATAAATACTTGAAGAGGAAACCATTGCATGGCTATGGAGAAAGAGCAGGGGAGTGGAACTAATTGGACAGCTCTTTCAAAGAGCTAGCATGGACGCAATGGGTCGAATGGCCCTCTTCTATGCTGTATCATTCTATAATTCTATGATATGTGGCCATTGACACCACATCATGCAGTTGGGTGTCAGGTACAATGGAACTTAAAAAAAATTCATTCCCGGGATGTGGGCATCGCAGGGCAAGGCCAGCATTTATTGCCCATCAATAATTGCCCTGAAGTAGGTGGTGCTGAGCTGCCTTCTTGAACTGCTGTAGTCCGTGTGGTGAAGGTATTCCTACAGTTTAATTCTGTGCATCACACTTTAGGAAGGATGTCAAAGCCTTGGAGAAAGTGCAGAAGAGATTTACTAGAATTGTGCCAGGAATGAAGGACTTCAGTAACGTGAAGTGACTTGAAAAACTGGGGATGTTCTCCTTAGAGCTAAGAAGGTTAAGAGGAGATTTGATAGAGGTGTTCAAAACCCTGAAGAGTTTGATGAATAAATAAGGAGAAAGTGTTTCCAGTGGCAGAAGGATCAGTAACCAGAGGGAACAGATTTGAGGTCATTGGCAAAAGAACCAGAGGCGACATAAGGCTATTAGATAGGGAGTTTCAGGATTTTGACCCAGCGACAATAAAAGAACGGCAATTTATTTCCAAGTCAGGATGGTGTATGACTTGAAGGGGAACTTCGAGGTGATGATGTTCCCATGTGCCTGCTGCCTTTGTCTTTCTAGGTGGTAGAGGTCGCAGGTTTGGAAAAGTACACTTATCCTAGGACTCTCCATGCCACCACCAGTTAATGCAGTGGTGGCCTCACAGGGCAGGTATGCTCAATCAGAGTTGGGAGCTTGTTATGTATAATTCATCAGGTCAAACTCAGAAATTTAGGTTTTAGTATAACTTTAGCAAGCGCAAATCTCACTTTACTCCAGTCCTACTTCAGGGACAGACTGGAAGGCATTTGCTCCAGTTTTTTAATTTAAGGAAACAGCTAATGGTAATAGGAAGTCTATGATAGAATAATTGTACATGGATAGAGTGAAATTGATGAGATGAATAGCTTTTTCTCATTCCGCACTTTCTTAATCTCTTATGAGCCTTATTCAGTTCACCTAGGACTCTTATAGTTGGCATTGAGAGGAGACTTTCATTTAATTAGCCCAGGGTGTATTTTGCACCAAGCCCCAGAGGATAAAAGACTATGGGCTAGAACCGCCACATTTTTTGCATGCTTAACGCCCACTTAACGCCTATTTTACCGCTGAAATTACATATAACGCCCAGATATCGCACACTTAGCCACAAAATGGAAACTGGTGGGCATTTCTCGGAAACTTATCGGCGAGTGTTACTTTCCCCATGTGCTTAACGCCGGGAAAAAATAATACCGCCTGCCCACTTTTTTTAGGCGGAATCATCAGAATGGGCGAAATCAACGTTCATAATATCGGCCAGCGTTAATTTCCGCACTGATTTAACGCCGCGATTCAATAATACTGCCCGCCCACTTTTTTTTTGTTGTAAAGAACATATTTACCGAAACTAGCGGCCATGAGATCGGCCAGCGTCACTTTCACCACCTCGCACACATATCGCCCACAATATCGCTCGCCCAAAAAAAGTGGAACTAATCGGAACTAATTATGGACGCCATGTTTCTACATCACATGTTGCATCCTTTAAAAGGCTGCTGTGCTTCAACCTCGAGGGAGTTTGGATGTACTCTGGATGTTGTTGGAGTTGATGTGAACATCTCTACTAATGTCTTGACCATACTGTGACCGATTGGAATTGAATAGATGTCTTCATCAGGACATTCCTTGTTTATGATCAATCGGTGGAAAACAGAGCTACTGCAATGGGGCCTGGCCTTTCTCACCCTCTCTTGGTGACCAATTACATGCAGCAGACTCGAGATCTCCAAAGGTACGCTCCACAGCATTATGTGCCCAATGTAAAATGTGCTAGACTGTTAAGGAGGACCAGACGTTACACCCCCCACAAATACAGGGGAAAGCATTCTTACCTCGACTTGCCCGACACCACCTGCCTTCAGAGACTGCGCTTCCACAAAGAGGTTATCACTGAGTTATGCCAGCTGATAAGGGGAGATCTGCAGCCTGCCAGGGCCATCAGCACTGCACTGTCCGTCGAGGTCAAAGTCACCGCGGCACTGTCGTTCTATGCCTTGGGTTCTTTTCAGGCCACAGCTGGCGACATTTGCAGACTTTCTCAGCATGCCACACATTGCTGCATTAGTCAGGTCACTGAAGTCCTGTATGCACACAGGAGGGACTTGATCAGCTTCCCGATGACCGAGGAGGCACAGAGTGAGAGGGCTCCAGAATTCTCCAGAATTGCAAACTTCCCCAAGGGGCAGGGAGCAATAGGCTGTATGCACATCGCGATGTGGGCACCTTTTCAGGATTCTGAGGTTTTCAGTAACCGCAAGGGATTCCACTCCCTGAATGTCCAACTGGTTGTCGACCACCAGCAAGTTATACTGGCAGTGAATGCTCAATTTCCTGGCAGCATCCATGATGCTCACACCCTGCGTGAGAGCATTGTATCTGACTTGTTTAACAATCAGCCATAAGGTCAATGCATATGGCCTCGCCACCTGGATGATGACCCCCACTGCGTGTCACTCACACCAAAACCGAGAGGTGATACAACGAGAGCCACAGAGCCACTCGCAATATCGTGGAGAAAACCATTGGAGTGCTGAAGCAGCACTTTAGATGCCTGGACCACTCAGAAGGCGAGCTCCAATACTATCCTGAGCAGGTAGCTACATTTGTGATGGTGTACTCCATGCTGCACAACTTAGCTATCATGAGGGGACAAGAATTGCCTGATGAGTCTGGCAGTCCACCTCACCAGAGAGAGGAAGAGGAGGATGAGGAGGCGGACGCTGACATCGGCCCAGACAATCAGGCTGATGCTGAAGCCATACCCCGTCCCTCTGTAGACCACATGAAAGGGCCCGTGGTGGCATGATAGCTGCAAGAGCTTTACGTCAGGAGCTCATCAATGATTGCTTTGCCTGAAAGAACGCTGGTGTTATTTACAAAGCTGACACATGCTGAGTGTGCAGAAGTGTAGAAAAAAAAAATTAAGTAGAGGGAACAACAATTTAAATACGTCGTCTTCGAGGAACAAATCGAAAAACTACAAAAGGACACTGACACAGAACTGGCTGAACCACCATGGTATGCTCGGTTCCACAACTTTCGACTGAATTTGCACATATTGGATTAGAATTATATCCCATGTGTTAGTCATAGTGCAGCTGGTAGTGGTACTGATACTTCTGACAGAATGTGCAGGCAGATACAAGAGGCGCAGAATAAAAACCTTGGCTAGGGCTATTAACAAAGAAGCGAGGAAGCCTTTGCTAGGGCCACATAAGGGGGAGAAACCACAACAACGGCACGAGTACCTGATATGAGTCGTGAATGTTTCAATCCTATCACCTGATCAACAAAACCGGGATGGGAGACACATGAATCAAGCTAGGGAATGGAAAATTATTGGTCAGGGTGGGTATTTGGGTTACCATCTGACTAAATGGGGAATTGTAGAAAAAAAGAATTTAAGTAGAGGGAACCTAATTAATCAAAGGGGACCTAATTAAGTAAAGTTAAAAACCAAAAGCAAGGCTGTGAAAAAAAAGAAAAAAAACGTGCTACGAACACTGGGAAAATGATAAAATTAGAACTCTCAGGAAGATAGATCATCTTATCACAGTATAAACCAGACAGTTGGGAAAAATACACTCCAAGGCTAGGTCACATGGGGTGTAAGAAATTACGAGAAACAAGAGACGATTGAAGAACATCTCAACTGGTTGAAAGCAGTTAGGCCAAGAAAAGAAGAGTTTGCAGACCTGAGAATGATGTGGCACGTAACTTATCAGATAAAAGGCACACAGGGGAGGTAATGAAATTTGCTGTCAGTATAATTGTATTAACCAATTAATCATAGTAGGTAGGCGAGAATTTTGTGATGCAGCAGGGAAACAACAAATGGAAAGCCTCCGCGTGGAACTTCATGATTTTGTATGTATTTTTGACTGTATAAAAACAGTAACCCGACGATTGTTTGAAGAGAACAGCTGATTTGGGTCACCGAGTTACTGAACTCGTGTAGAAGCTGTCTCTCCCTCAATCGAGTATTTAATAAATGATTCTTTTCTCCAAAGCAGACTTGTGACGAGTATCTTTGTAATACTCCACATCAATTGGCGCTGCGAGCAGGCTACCTACAGGAAACCGACAAACGGGCGTTTACAGAAGCATCATGAGTGAGTATATTTAAACTACCTCTCATAATCTGATGTAAGCTGTAAGAAAACAGCCAAAGAGGATTATTGGTAATAAGTCAGTGCCTACAATGAGGCCCACCGGACGGTTGGGACAGAGACTGATGAAAAAAAACAAGGGAACCAGGAAAAAAAAAAGAAAATAAGCTTTGTTGAATGAAAAGTTGGTGGGAGTTAATGAATTTTTCATTTGTCTGAAAGCCTGTTTTTTTTTTCAATAGAAAAATGGTGTAGATGTCTATTTGTTTTTGCTCCACTCACTTTTTCAGAAAGAGAGTTGAAAGTTTTTAACTCTTTGTAGTGTTGTCCTAACTGTGGGAAGTTTTAAGAAAGTGTGAACCTAGAATTGAATTACATTTTAAGTTAGAAACACAGGTGCAGATTTATTTTGATTATGATTTACGGAGCGATGAAATGCACAAAGGATGGATTTGTTTAACAAAAGGTAAAACCTTCAGCCTTGCAAAAAAAATATTAAAAAGAAGAGAAAACAGAACTGACACAGAAGCTTCAGCTCTGATGCCGAGAAATTTGGACGTTCTAATTGGATTACAGTAAAAAAATGCGTGGTCTCATTTTAAAAAAAAATTCTGACACGCTCACTTACTTGTCTAAAGAAAACATGTAATCATTGATTACATTGGGTTGAAAGACAATGGCCCTGAAATTCCATTTTGGCCATCCCGCGAGCATTTTAGAGAAAAAATACGCACTTACCTTAAGCTGCTGCCCGCGTTTGACTTTCCAATGCTGAGGCCTCTCCTGACTGCCAGTTGCAGCACGTGCTGGAGTCACATGGCTCTGGGCATCCAATCAGGTAAAGTATCATAGTAATAGGAGTTCCGCAGGGTCCTAAACTCAGATAGAGCCTGAAACACCCAAAACACAGCCGCAAACACCCAAAACACTAATAAAAAATAGAAAATAATTACACTATATTCATTTAAATTAAAGTTATTAATGTCTTAAACAAATAATAATTTCCCGGTTTTTAAAAAAGTTTAAAAAAATAAACTTACCGTTGTGGGGAGGGTTTTTAATGATAAAATATATTTTAACAACTTTATTTTTATACGTTTTTGTGTTTTTTAAAACACTTGCACCTGTAAAAGTAAGCTATGCGCCTGCTTTTTCAGGCACCAAGATTTTTGAGGACATTTGTAAGCATAAATATCGGAAATTTCTACTTACAAATGTCTTCGCTCCCAAGATGCGGCCATCTCCAGAAACTTGTCAGATCGGAAATGCCAGCGCATGCGCATTGCGTGCTGAAAACCGGCATTTCCGGTGTCTTCCCGGGTCCATAGGAACTCCGTACGGACCCGGGGAGGCTGGAATTGTTGGCCCAATAAATTTAGCATAGGAATGAGATAAAGAAAGGAGAAGGGAGATTGCATGCCTTGGAAAAAAAAGCCTGCTTGGGTTTCTCCAGGCTACGGGCTGGGAAGCTACGCCCTCGTTTTCCTTTGTGTAGAATAAAAGAGATTTAAATAATAGATTGGCAGTACAGTATTTGAATTAGGATTTTGAGATATTTCAGGTGATTCTCCTTGATATATCTTAAAGTTAGAGAGCAAAAGATTTTCTACTTATGCTATTCCTACTTGGATTAGAGTTTTTTTTAATGTTCTGCTTCTAATACAGAAGTTAGGCACATAATTATAAAACAAGTACTTTGCATTCTGTGATCTGTGAATCAATTAGACATAATAAGTTTAAACTATAAGCATAAATGAGAATTCCAATATAAAAAAAACAGTATTACCATATTTGACATTTTTAATTCAAAAATAAATACAAATACTACAAAAGGGGAGCAGCAATTAGGATGGGAACAGTAAAGAGTTAATTTTATTGTGAAGCTTTCAAGTACCACTGGTTAAGAAAAGGCACAACAAAATACTGAGATACATTTAAAATTGAGCCTCTTTAAAATTATTTTGGTGTGTGAGATATTTTTTCTATTGATCTGACAGAGATCTATTAAAAGAATATTTTTCATCAAAAGGACACATTAAATAAAATGTTAAATGTGGGTACTCACCAAAGATGCCAACCTATAGTTCAAGTGTATGCAAATTTGTAAAATCTGATCTCTTTAAAAAAAAATAAAACTAAAAAATTTGGAAACAATCTAAAAACGCCATTTTCTCTGATGAAAGACAGATGTGCCATTTTGGGGAGATGAGTTAAGATATGGAAGTAACCTTGGAAATGATTTGTGAGAACTTGAATTGCGAGCACTTGTATGTTAAGATAGTTTATAAACTATCACTTGTTTTTGAATGCAGGAAACCATACAATCCTGGCCAGAATTACTACCCACGATACGAATGAGGTTATGCGCCACACCAAATCGAACGACAAGATTAACCCCCTATGAGCTAATGACTGGATGAGTAATGAAGTTGCCCGAGGGGATAGTTACAGGAGGGGCAGAATTAGGACCATTACGAGATAGAATCAGGAATCAGGAAGTATGTGATGGAATTGAGTGAGCAGTTGAAAGGTATGCAACAGGAGGTCCGAGAAAGACAGAGAGAGGAGGACGAAGATGATGGGACAAATACCTCATTTATAATCCCCGAGGTGGGCTAAGGTAATGGTTGAGGAAGTGGCAGATAAACCAGGATTTGCACCTATGTGGAGTGGACCATATGAGGTGGTAATCAGTGGTGACACATGTGCATAATAAAATGGATCTGGGAAAAGGCACACATCCGGAGAAACGGTGCAAACAATCCAGTTGAAATAGAAATGATAAGAATCTAATTGAACCCTGGGACGCCAGACTGAAATCTCTCAACAGGAAAAATGTGGCTCGTTGCAAAGATCCTGGCAGGCGCCTCAATCCTCACCAGCCTGGGAGAAGCTACCAGGAAAATAACACGAGGGCAACTGACTGAGGAACAGCAAGGCGTGTATTACACGGATTCGGGTGATGTTGGTTGTGATGCCGGAAAGCTGATGGTGATGGTTGAAACAACAGTAGACTTAAAGTGCAGCGTCGGAATGATGTACCTAAAATGGTACTTAATAAACGATTCTTTTCTCCAAAACAGACTTGTGTCGAGAATCTTTGTAATACTCCACATCAAGGTGATACATCAATGGTGGGCATCACCTTGGTGCCAGTTAAAGTTTAAGTTGATTGAAGTTAAGTGTCATTATACCCTTTGATGTTAAGGAATCACCAGCGTGTAACGGTGCAGCTATTTGAGCCAATGTGCAACAAGGTTTTGTTAAATAAAAAACATTTAAACCGAATATTTGTCTGAAATCATCAGTATTTCTGTAATAACCAAACCTCCCCGCACCCCAACCCCCTCCCCGGTTCTCCTCCCCACCTCTACTTCTTCCCCTTCCCCTTGTGACTCCAAGCCATCTGGCCGAGGAGCTCCTCAGGTGATGCTTCATTGTGGGGGGTGGGGGGAGGGGCTGGTGGATAACGGCCGAACCGCCGCTTGGATGGATATGGGAGGGGACGCTCCCGAGGTGGGAACGTACTCCGAGCCAGAAGCATGATGTGGTTGGCAATAGAGGTGCAGCACCTTGGGGTGCAGTGCCGTGCTCCGGGACCACTGGGAGCCCTCTGCCACCAGTGTTCCTGGCTACCAGCTCCAGGGCTTCCACCATCCCTTCCATGTTATATCTTATTTGTTGGACAAAAACTCGATGCCCACTATGTTCTTGGTGCTTAGTAGGCTTTTTGCTGCTGGTGAATCTCCCTCATGCCTCCCACAACAGCCAAACAAGCATACCACACCCACACACATCTTCAATCCCTCTCAGCTCCCTCTCTCTCTGTCTCCTCTCCTGCGCATGTCATGATGACCCTTCACCTCCTGAATCATGGGAATCGAGCGTTGCCATGCCATTGCTAAGGATGGTGACACTTTACGGCAGAAGGTCAAAACAATTTAATCCTACCGCCCATTTCATATCGCTCGCGGTAATGCCCATTTTCAAAAATGGAGACTGGGTGCTTTGAGAATGGGCAAGAAGCCGGCAATCTGATAAACCATTTTTACCGCCCACGCCGAAAATAACACTCATTTTTGGGCGATAAGCACAAAAGTGGAAAATCTAGCCCCATGTGCTAACCCACTGTACAAGGCAGTGTTTATTTGCAACACCAGTGGGTTGGACCAGATTTCTGATTGATCCTGTTGGAGGACAAGACACACCCAAAAATTTATCTGGAATGTGTAATTTGATCCTGCCCACTGTAGAGCAGTGTGCAATGTATAATTTGATCCAGTCTTGTCACACAACCTACAGAAAGTGGAAGTATAGTTAGATTTGTGAAGATCCTCTGTTATCTGGTGTTCTGCAATTATAATTATAGTAGTCTTTGGTTGGTAAAATAAAATCTGCTGGGGCTGGGGCTTCCTGCATCTGAGGCTGAAGTCCCGCCCCGGCCACGGAATTGGACTGCCCGCCCATCAAAGGAAGTGGAGCACAATCTCGCATGCTCCACTTCCTTTAGGGGCGGTGCTAACGGGGCGATGATGTCATTGCCGGTTGTGCGGCGGTCCGGGGTGCTAATTTCCTGGGAGCTGGCAGCGCCACCACACACCCCCCCCCAGTAAAAAGTGTCTTGCGCCCCGTTTGGGCCTCTGGAAAAGGGGCAATTCTGTCCCCATTATATTCTAATTAGTGGGTTAGTTACTTCTGTCAAGTTTTATGTTTTTTTTTTCCTTGTGGAAGTGATAACAATTCTTTCATTCAGAATGAAATGACCATGTGTATGGGGTCCATGTGTGTGGGGTGTGTGTGTCTGGCCCTTGTGTGTGGGGTCCATGTGTGATCCAACCTTCTGATACACCAGTGAGTTCACACTGGGGAGAGGCCGTTCACCTACGCAGTTTGTGGGAAGGGATTCACTTCATCATCCAACCTTCTGATACACCAATGAGTTCACACTGGTGAGAGGCCGTTCACCTGCTCAGTTTGTGAGAAGCGATTCACTAATTCATCCGGTTGGAATAACGAGCACTAGCGACCTCCACCACGCTTTCCTCAGCTTCCTGTGGAGAAAGTCAGGGGATCCGACGGGGGGAGAGGAGAGGAGCTTGGCGGGGGTGAGTAGGTCAGGAACTTGGAGGGGAGTAGGTCAAGAACTCTAATAGAGGGGGGGGTAGAAAGTGATCCGTCTTCTGATCTGTTTCACGTTCTCACTCTAATCCCTTCCCCACCCCCTTTTAGACCTGGATCACGTTCTTCCCCCATCCGCCAACCCTCCCCAAGTCCTTGACCTTTCTCCTCCCATGGTCTTGACCTACTCCCCCACCCCCCCCCCCCCAATCCAAGCTCCTCTCCTCTCCCTCCCTCGAATCCTCTCTCCTCTCCCCCCTCCGGATCCCCTGACCTTCTCCACAGGGAGCTGAGGAAAGCATGGTGGAGGCTGCTGGTGCGCATGTGTAGTTGCAACGACGCGGTTCCAGTGGGGATGTTTAGGCCCCGCCCCCATGCGCTGCGCAGGCGCAGAACGACGCAGAAGATACTGTGCAAATAATCACAGTGACTGTACAATCAAACACCCTGAGGAGGTGTGGAAGAAAACGATCTATGTCCTATAGTAAAGGAAAGGGTTAAATTCACTTTTTGCTTATTCTGTAGAATTACTGGGGCTAGAAAAACACTCAAACTTCTCAGCCTTGAAACAAAGGATGTTGTTTTTAGTGACCATCTTCTTTCTGTGTAAGTCTCAAGATACCCTGCTTATCAGGATGCAAGGACAGATAAAGTGTGCCTTCCAGGATGACCTTTGTATTCACAGAGTGAATGATTAATGTTCATGCATGGTATGTTTAAGAAAAACTCCTGTTTTGACTGTATAAATGTAGAGCGGGTTTGCTTGTAGAGTTCAGAGTTTGGCCTCAGTGCGGACTGAGCGGACTCTCCGAGATATCTTGTTAGAAAATAAAATTCTCTCGAAGTGCAACTCTGAAAGTCTCCTGAGTTAATTTAAGCTAAATATTTCCTCGACAGGAGGCCATCTCAATACTGTTATTGTGGAGATGAGATGCCTCACATTACCATTCTTAACCTTGGTATTGGCACTTAAGAAGACAAATAAAAGGAAACTTACTTCAGCATAAAGTCAGAATAAAGACAGAATAATTATTCTCACTCTAAACCATTACCATCAAGGGCACTTTACAAGAATCCAGGAAGCTAAGATTGAAGTACATTTCTTTTAATGAAGTTTAACAAACGAATGGGTTTAAAAAATGCACTTGTTAATAAATTCTGAGAAATGTATTATAAGGAACAGCTGAATGAGTTGAGGCATTTGCAGCACTGGACAGTTCTACGCTGCAGACAATGTATTGCTTAGTATTCTAAACCTGAAGGGTAAAGAAATAATGATTACTGTGAAATAAATTCAATTTAATACGAGAACCCTGTATTGAATCAGGAATCAGGAGCAGAGGTTTATATTGCGATGTGACTGGACACAACGACCTCGATTTTAACTGCACCTACCTGCTGGAAACTGGGTCAGGGGGAGCAGTTAAAATTAACTCAGTCACTTCCCTCCTTTGATCCCGCTGTCTTCCTGCCAAGTCTCGATATTAAGCTGCTCTTTTGTTCCTGTGTAACTATCTCTACTTAACCTTCTCTGTTCTAAGCAGCAGAGCTCCAGCTGTTCTATTCTCCTCTACAACTCTCAATGTTCTTGAGATCCTTCCTAAAGTAGGGTGCCAAAAAGTGAATGCAATTGAGCTGTGGCCCAACAAAAGATCTGTATAGGTTTGGCACTGGCTTTTTGATTTTCTGCTCTGTACCCGAGTGTCTCATTTGCTTCTTTTTTTTAACAGCTTTATCAAATTGTCCTACTTTTAAAAATTGGTGTATTCCTGTTAGCTATGTATAGTACAACGCAGTGATAGACAGCAACAGGTTATGACAGAACGACTTCAATATTACATTTGACTTCTCACCATTTATAATAAAAAAATAAATATTTTATGCATAGCTTTCAGCTTTGCCTTTTTTCTAAATTTGCATTGTTTCTAGACTTTCAGCTTGACATTTGACAAATGGTCTTTGTTTTTTTCTGAGACTTCCAATGATCCAGCATTGCACTTTAAAAATTATTTAATTCCACTTTTTTTGAATGTTTTAATATTGGAGTGTATTCTCTATACACTGTAATCATTTTATTTTAAAATTATACTCCAGTATTTGGGACAGTGTAGGCTTAGTTTAAGTGAACCTTACGTGAGCATGATCCAAGCCTTTTACCTTACACTGAGGTAATTGTTTGGAACAGAACAAACACTGTGCTGAGGGTTATCCAGCTGTTGTTTTCCTATCATTACATTGAACAGATTATAATTAATTTTTCCTGTAGGTAAGATCAAAAAGTTGCCATAAATATCAATGTGTGAAGCATCTCAAATATTGGATAATATCCAATTCCAATTCCTCCCCACATATAGTTTTCCTCTAATGGCTTTACTGCATTGGGTTGATTCTGCAGCGAGCCAGAGCTGGATTAAAAATTCTTGGGCCCTTCCAATTTCCCCTGCACAATCTCCCCCACCCCTTATCCATTAAAGCACAGTTGTGGTCAAGTGCATGAAGAAATAGGCTCCAAGAATATTTAAACTACATTAATAATGAAGCAAATCATATTATAATATACTATGCTGAAATGAAACTGTTCTAGTGGTTGTATGAGATTTGTTTTCTGTATGATGGTGAGTTTTACCGGAGGCCCCATGTTTTGCTGGGGACTCTGGTATTGATCCCACAGGCCCGTGCGTTATTCTACCCTACGGCCAACTGTGCAAAAATTCACAAATTATTTTAAACGTAGAATGTCCACACATCGTTAATACCCCACCCTGCTTCCTTGGCTAGGTCTTGCCCATTTATTAATTTTCTTTCAATTCTTCTCACATCATCTGAAGCACTGATCCTTGTTGGGAGGAAGAATTCCACAGCTCATAGCAGTTTGAGTCTAGATCAGGACTGTCCAAATTATGAGCCTTCTGGATGCATTGAGCCCTGGCAAATTGGCCCCTAGAGCTGAGGTAACTGAATATTTTATATTTATGGTTTGTTGGTTTGATGTATTTGAATTTTGTGGGCCTTGGATGTTTGGAAAGCACTATTGCCTCACTGAGAACATGAATGTAAACCTGTTATTTGCCCCATAAAGGAAGGAAGAAAAGAAAGAAAAGAAGAAAGAAAGAAAGAGAGAGAGAGATAGAGAGAGGGGGGAAGGAAGGAAAAATACATTGCCTTTCACAACCACAGGATATCGCAAAGCACTTTACAGCCAATGAAATACTTTTGAAATATAGGCACTGTCGTAATGTAGGAAACACGGCAAGGTCCCGCAAAGAATAAAATAATCACCATATAATTTGTTGTTAGTGATGTTGGTTGAGGGGTAAATATTGGAAAGGATACCAGGGAGAACTCCACTGCTATTCTTCGAAATAATGCCATGAGATCTTTTACATCCACCTGAGAGAGTAGATAGGGCCTCTTTTTATCATCTCATTTGTAAGACCCTCAGTACTCAATCAGTTCTGCACTGAAGTATCAGCCTCGATTTTGTGCTCCAGTCTTTGGAGTGGGTCTTGAACTCACAATCTTCTGACTCAGAGGTGACTGTGCCATGGAACAGTGGATACACTTGGGCCAGACCGTTAAGTTACATGCTATTGTATCATGGAAGGTATGATGGCTGAGCTTGTTCCTATTCTCATGGCACTTTCTAGCAGGAGTCAAATTGTGATCAGGAACATAGGCACACATAGGAGCAGAAGTAGATCAGTCTACCCATTCTGCTTGCTCCACCAAACAGTTATGGTTAAATTTTGCTCTTCCATAGTTCATAGACCTTAAGGTTAACTGGAGCACCCATCCTCTTACCCTTGTTGAGATCAGCTAGCTGAGTGCAGACCAGTATTTCAAACTTGAACCTTCTGCTCTAGATTAGCACTGCACTGACCATTACCTGTACCCAGTATGCCATTAGGAGAGCTCAATCTTACCCACTTATATGATGCATTATTTGCAATAGGGTGTGGGGACCCAGTGTGTTTTGCAAATCTATGAGGTTAAAGATACACACTCCATAAGGTCTCCCTCATTGTTTGGAAGAATCCCAATAATTGAGACAAAGAGTTACCTGCACGGTGACTAGCTTTCTAACTTCTGGAATATGCAACTTAAAGAACCAACACCTCACCACTGACACAACAGCAGAGGTCCCTGGCTTCAACCTCCCTCAAAAACAATGGACAGCGCTCAACCGAATCCGCACAGGGCGTGGATGATGCGACCACCTGCTCCAGAAGTGGAAGATGTGGGTCTACCAGATGTGCGACTGTGGCCATGAGTCCCAGATCGTGGAACATATCACATCAACCTATCCACTGAGATTTGTTGCGGGGGTCCCTTAATTTCTCCACTCGGCATCTCAGGAAGCCAGCGAATGGATAGCCAAACTAGACATTCCATTATAAGCTTTTCCCATTGTACGAAACAACAACAACAACAACAACTTCTGGATATACGTACTCTTGGGAAGACCAATTACTACAAAGTACACAAATTTAGATTTGGATAATAGCACTGTGGTAATATGTTATTTTGCCTTCTGTCCTTATATTATAAAGAATAGAGCCAGATGCCCAAAGGCACTATCAGTACTGGTAGAACAGAGGAAGGGGGGATGCACAGAAGGCCTGGGGACTAGAGGGTGTCTCAGACTGGAGGAGGTTGCAAAGGTATGTTAACCTGGTGCACTCTTAACTTCCTCACCTTTTCTTTCCGGCTATAATCTATAGATTTTTACACCCAAACTTGTGGTCACCTCATCACTACTTTTTGGTTTACCTCATTTTCTCTCGTTATTGTTTTCAACCTTAGTGGTTTTCTGCATTTGCCCCTACACTGCATTTCTCAATTTGAAAAAGAGTCATGATTGGAGTGAGTTCTGAGCTGAGGAAATATTGTTTGCTATTGATGCATTAATATGTTTGGATCAAGGGTAGACCTTAGTTGGGGAGGGACTTGGAAGGGAATCATTGGCAGCTTTCCTTGTTTGTTTCAGATTATAAAGATGATATATCTGAGGTAATGCTCCTCTCTCCACCCAGATCTGACACATGCCCACCTTTCCTCTACTAGGTTCCTCCTGGTCCTTTTCTCAGCAATTATTCTCTTTTGTTCTGCTCCACAATGAGAGGTGGCATGTTGTAATTTTATCTCCATATTAGTCCTTTGTATTTGTAATCGCTTTGTTTGTGACTCCAAGTACTTGTCAAATTGTGATTTTTTTTCAGTAAAAGCTTAGAAACAAAGTAAGAGAAAACCTTATTCATATTTGGCATCATTGGCAGTGGGTAATGCACAAACAAAACACAGTGTAGCAGACAATATAGAGAACACAAACCAAAGCAATGGATGTGTTGACACTTCTAATTGCTCAGTTCCGTTGCGTGCTATCACTTTGCATAGATGTCCATTCTTATGTTGAACATTTCTTAGAGAGGTTTCTGACTATATATAAACAGGAAACAAGCTGGTTTACGAGCTATAGCAGCTCTTTCAATGTATTCTCCATACTGGGGGAAACAAAACAGACGGGCAGTGAAGCATATATATTTGCTTAGAATAACATTTACAGTAATAAGAGCACAAGAAAGCATGGAATGAATAGAGCAACTTGTGTTTATACATTTTGCTCATGCAGCAAGTACATGCCGAATCTAACATGGCGAGTCTTAAATAGCCAGCATGAGGAATCAAAGGCATTGTTGATGAAGAAGGTTTTGAGGAAGGTTTCAAAAGCAACCAGTCTTGTTTGTACACCAGAGACCTTAATTTGCTCAGTGGTGGTATGTAATGATAGTTGTGAGTTAGATTTGTGATTTTATATTAATTGAGTGGAGGTCTACTTTTGTTGGTGCTCCTAAAACGTGATCCCAGGAGTAAATATTTTCAACATACGCTAGTGCACACTCCCTTTGTCTATGCTTGTTTTGTTTGTTAAGCATAATTAGTATGAAATATGCAGATTTATTCAGGATTTACTTAATTCCCACATGAAGCAAAAGGGAAAGCACATTATGTTAACTGAGTGCCTACATAGAAAGAAAGGACTTGCATTTGTTAACACTTTCATATCTTCAGGGCATACCAATGCATTTTACAGCCAATTAATTACTTTAGAAATGCAGTCATTGTTGTTATGTAGGCAGACATGGCACCTAATTTATACATAGCAAGTTCCCACAAACATCAGTGAAATAAATGACCAGTTAATCTGTTTTGGTGGTGTTGGTTGAGAAATAAATCTTGACTGAGACACTGAGAGAATTGAGTAGGAATAATCGGGTCAGTTTCAGGTTGGCAGTCTGTAAAGAGTGGGGTACCGCAAGAGTAAGGCATCGAAATTCCGTTTCTAATGCAACCTGTTACCACCGGAGAGGGGCGGCTAATGGGCGGCAAAGGCCTACCGTCGGTGGTAAGCAGCTTCCACGCCTCTGAAGAAATTCAGTTCAGTCTTTGGTAGAGGTGCCAAGAGGTAATGCTGTGCCCTCTAACGCCACCCACGTGGTGACATCATCCATCGTGCAATGCCCACTTGGCACCATTATCGTGATATTTGGTTTCAACGGCGGCCTTACCGTCAGGCGTTCTTACAGCCTAAAAAAAGTGGTGAGTACATAGTGGATCTCAGGCAGAATCGCCCAGAGGGCAAGGTAAGTTTTTTTCTTTATTTATTTCTGCATTTTGCCATTAGTTGTAACAGTGGGGAAGTGTGTGTGTGGGTCAGAGAAGTTTTAGTTTTCTTTTCTTCTTCCCGTTTTTTCACCTAACATGCCGGCAGCCTCCCGTTGCGACATTGAGTCAGCCTCATGAGCTCCTGCCCCATTGGCGCTGAGGATGAGTGTGCAACACCACTTTTTAGTGCTGCTTTCTCATCTTAGGGCTTAAAAACTCAATTTTGCAGTTTGAGCCTGCACCTAACGCCTGGCGGTAAAATCAGCACTCAGGCGGTAAGTGTATCAGGACACCCAATTCCTCCTGAAGTGCCTCAGCTATTTACAATCTATGTCAATGACTTAGATGAGGGGACCAAGTATAATTTATCCAAGTTTGCTGATGATACAAAGCTTGGTGGGAAAGTAAGTTGTGAGGAAGATGCAAAGTGTCTGCAAAAGGATATAGACAGGTGAAGTGATTGGGCAAGAACATGGCAGCTGGAATATAAGGTGAACAAATGTGAAGTTATCCACTTTGGTAAGAAAAACAGAAAAGCAGAATACTTTTTAAATGGTGAGAGATTGGGAAATGTTGGTATTCAGGGGGACCTGCGTGTCCTTGTACATGAAGCATAGAAACATAGAAACATAGAAAATAGGTGCAGGAATAGGCCATTCGGCCCTTCGAGTCTACACCACCATTCAATATGATCATGGCTGATCATTTTTGCAACTTCAGTACCCCATTCCTGCTTTCTCTCCATACCCCTTGATCCCTTTAGCCATAAGGGCCACATCTAACTCACTTTTGAATATATCTAACAAACTGGCCTCAACAACTCGATGCGGTAGAGAATTCCACAGGTTCACAATTCTCTGATTGAAGACGTTTCTCTTCATCTCGGTCCGACAAGGCTTACCCCTTATCCTTAGACTGTGAACCCCTGGTTCTGGATTTCCCCAACATCGGGAACATTCTTCCTGTATCTAACCAGTCCAATCCCGTCAGAATGTTATCTGTTTCTAAATTCAAGTGAATATAAGCCTAGTCGATCCAGTCTTTCTTCATATGTCAGTTCTGCCATCCTGGGCACTCCCTCAATAGCAAGAATGTCCTTCCTCAGATTAGGGGTCCAAAACTGGACACAATATTCAAGATGTGGCCTCACCAAGGCCCTGTACAACTGCAGTAAGACTTCCCTGCTCCTATACTCAAATCCTCTTGCTATGAAGGCCAGCATGCCATTTGCCTTCTTCACTGCCTGCTGTACCTGCATGCCAACTTTCAATAACTGATGTACCATGACACCCAGGTCTCATTGCACCTCCCCTTTTCCTAAACTGTCACCATTCAGATAATATTCTGCCTTCGTGTTTTTGCCACCAAAGTGGATAACCTCACATTTATCCACATTATACTGCATCTGCCATGCATTTGGCACTCACCTAACCTGTCCAAGTCACCCTGCAGCCTCTTAGCATCCTCCTCACAGCTCGCAGCTCACCCAGCTTAGTGTCATCTGCAAACTTGGAGATATTACATTCAATTCCTTCATCTAAATCATTAATGTATATTGTAAATAGCTAAGGTCCCAGCACTGAACCTTGTGGTATCCCACTAGTCACTGCCTGTCATTCTGCAAAGGACCCGTTTATCCTGACACTCTGCTTCCTGTCTGCCAACCAGTTCTCTAAGCACCTCAATACCAGGTGCTTTAATTTTGTGTGGGACCTTGTCAAAAACCTTTGAAAGTCCAAATACACCACATCTACTGGTTCTCCCTTGTCCACTCTACTAGTTACATCCTCAAAAAATTCTAGAAGATTTGTTAAGCATGATTTCCCTTTCATAAATCCATGCTGACTTGGACTGATCCTGTCACTGCTTTCCAAATGCGCTGCTATTACATCTTTAATAATTGATTCCAACATTTTCCTCACTACCGATGTCAGGCTAACCAGTCTATAATTCCCTGTTTTCTCGCTTCCTCCTTTTTTAAAAAGTGGGGTTACATTAGCTACCCTCCAATCCATAGGAATTGATCCAGAGTCTATACAATATTGGAAAATTACTACCAATGCATCCACTATTTCTAGGGCCACTTCCTTAATTACTCTGGGATGTAGACTATCAGGCCCTGGGGATTTATCGGCCTTCAATTCCATCAATTTCCCTAACACAGTTTCCTGACTAATAAGGATTTCCTTCAGTTCCTCCTTCTCGCTAGACACTCGGACCCCTAGTATTTCCGGAAGGTTATTTGAATCTTCCTTAATGAAGACAGAGCCAAAGTATTTGTTCAATTGGTTTGCCATTTCTTTGTTCGCCATTATAAATTCACCTGATTCTGACTGCAAGGGACCTACATTTGTCTTCACTAATTTTTTTCTCTTCACCTATCTATAGAATCACTGAAAGTTAACATGCAGGTACAGCAAGAAATTCAGAAAACAAATGGTATGTTAGCCTTTATTACAAAATGATTTGAATATAAGAGTAATGAAGTCTTACTGCAATTATATAGGGCCTTGGTGAGACCACATCTGGAGAATTGTGTACAGTTTTGGTTTCCTTACCTAAGGAAGGATATACTCGTCTCAGAGGGAGTGCAATGAAAGTTTACCAGACTGATTTCTGGGATGAGGGATTGTCCTATGAGGAGAGACTGATGAGACTAGGCATATATGTCTTAGAATTTGGAAGAATGAGAGGTGATCTCATTGAAACATACAAAATTCTTACAGGGCTTGACAGGGTAGATGCTGGAGGATTTTTGCCTCCGCTCCCATACTCAGAAGTTCATTCAAAGTGCACAGCACTCAGTAGACTAAATCCAAGGCCTAGAAAAATTAGAAAAGTTAAGAATATTAGAAAATAAAGGGCTAGACTTTCCACTTTCAGGCTAAGGCCGAAAAAATGGACCTTGTTCCAGCGATGCGGGACCTATCGCCCGTGCTGATCGCTGGCTATGGGCCCATTTTTTTTTTTGCGATTTTCCACTCGACTTTACCCCAGCGATGTCAAATGGGCCATGTGATTTCTCAGCGATTTCATGACCGCCTAAAGAAAACGGAAGTGAATGAAAAAAAAAGCTTCCCCAGCAATGCATCATTGCGCATGTGCAGGTAGATTTATTTTCAGGTTGATGCTCCTTCCAGTGTTTTGGGAGGTTAGGGGTCATCACACATGCTGAGAAGCTCTGTGAGGGTCGGGGAGAGAGAGAGAGAGAGAGAAGAGAAGGTATTTTGTGGTCTGAATCAATTCATAATAATCGACATGGAGGCAACACTTGAGAGGCGTAGGGCCAAGCCTTTCAGCGAGGAGGCAAATGAGGCCCTCGTGAATGTTGTCAGCACCAGGTGGGAGGATCTGACACGGGGTGGGCATGGGAAACCTCCACCCCGTACATATCGGAGGATTTTGGCAGAGATTGCCGACGTGGTCACATCGGCATCTAATGAAGCCCGGACACCGGACCAATGCCGCAAACATTGGAACAGCCTACTGGCAGCTGCGAGAGTAAGTTGAAATTTATAATGATCCAAATAGTAACAAGAATCTGCAATGTTATTTGGTTACATTTAAACATAACTAAATTATGAATAAATGTATGCAACCCAGCATAAAGTTAAATGTTGTAATGTGAAATATGCAACATAATGCTAATTTGTAATAGAACATTTAATCTGTCAGTCTTAAATGTCTTCAATGTCTTAACTTGCCTGATCCATTGGTGAGTATTTAATCTTTTTCTTTTTATTTCCTTATCAGTAGATAACCATTGGCATGGTTGCCAAATTAAGTTAATTTAAGGGTTAAGTCAAGGCAGGAGAGCCCAGACCCATGTCATGCTCCTCCTGTGCTATGTGGGAAGTCAGGGACGCTTCCAGTATCCCTGACTACTATGGGTGCAGGAAGTGTGTCCAGCTACAGTTCCTGACAGGCCGCATTGCAGCACTGGAGCTGTGCATGGAATCATTCTGGAGCATCCGCGAAGCTGAGGATGTCGTGAATAGCATGTTTAGTGAGTTGGTCACACCGCAGGTAAAGGCTACACAGGCAGATAGGGAATGGGTGACCATCAGGCAGAGCAGTGGAAGGAAGGTAGTGCAGGGGTCCTCTGCAGTCATCTCCCTCCAAAACAGATGTACCATTTTGGGTACTGTTGGGGGAGATGACTCATCAGGGGAAGGTAGCAGCAGCCAAGTTCATGGCACCATGGGTGGCTCAGCTGCACAGGAGGGCAAGAAAAAGTGTGGGAGAGCTATAGTGGTAGGGGATTCTATTGTAAGGGGAACAGATAGGCATTTTTGCGGCCGCAATCGAGACTCCAGGATGGTATGTTGCCTTCCTGGTGCAAGGGTCAAGGATGTCTCGGAGCGGCTGCAGGGCATTCTGGAAGGGGAGGGTGAACAGCCAGTTGTCGTGGTGCATATAGGTACCAACGATATAGGAAAAAAACGGGATGAGGTCCTACAAGCTGAATTTAGGGAGCTAGGAGATAAATTAAAAAGTAGGACCTCAAAGTTAGTAATCTCAGGATTGCTACCAGTGCCACGTGCTAGTCAGAGTAGGAACAGCAGTATAGTTCAGATGAATATGTGGCTTGAGGAATGGGGCAAGAAGGAGGGATTCAAATTTCTGGGACATTGGAACCGGATCTGGGGGAAGATGGACCAGTACAAACCGGACGGTCTGCACCTGGGCAGGACTGGAACCAATGTCCTCGGGGGAGTGTTTGGTGGTGCTGTTGGGGAAGAGTTAAACTAATATGGCAGGGGGATGGGAATCTATGCAAGGAGACAGATGGAAGTAAAACGGGAGCAGAAGCAAAAGGTAGAAAGGAGATAAGGAAAGGTGGAGGGCAGAGAAATCAAAGGCAAAAATCAAAAAGGGCCACATTAGAACATAATTCTAAAAGGACAAAAAGTGTTAAAAAAACAAGCCTGCAGACTTTGTGTCTCAATGCGAGGAGCATTCGTAATAAGGTGGATGAATCAACTGCGCAGATAGTTGTTAATGGATTTGATGTAATTGGGATTACGGAGACATGGCTCCAGGGTGACCAAGGCTGGGAACTCAACATTCAGGGGTATTCAATATTCAGGAAGGATAGACAGAAAGGAAAAGGAGATGGATAGTGTTGCTGGTTAAAGAGGAGATTAATGCAATAGTAAGGAAGGACATCAGCTTGGATGATGTGGAATCTGTATGGATAGAGCTGCGGAACACCAAAGTGCAGAAAACACGAGTGGGAGTTATGTACAGACCACCAAATAGTTGTAGTGAGGTTGGGGATGACATCAAACAGGAAATTAGGGATGCATGCAATAAAGGTACAGCAGTTATCATGGGTGACTTTAATCTACATATAGATTGGGCTAAACATACTGGCAGCAATACAGTGGAGGAGGATTTCCTGGAGTGTATAAGGGATGGTTTTCTGGACCAATATGTCGAGGAACCAACTAGAGAGCAGGCCATCCTAGAATGGGTCTTGTGTAATGAGAAAGGATTAATTAGCAATCTTGTTGTGCGAAGCCCCTTGGGGAAGAGTGACCATAATATGGTAGAATTCTTCATTAAGATGGAGAGTGACACAGTTAGTTCAGAGACAAGCATCCTGAACTTAAAGAAAGGTGACTTCGATGGTATGAGACGTGAATTCGCTAGGATAGACTGCCGAATAATACTTAAAGGGTTGATGGTGGCTAGGCAATGATAGACATTTAAAAATCACATGGATGAACTTGAACAATTCCTGTCTGGCGTAAAAATAAAACGGGGAAGGTGGCTCACCTGTGGCTAACAAGGGAAATTAGGGATAGTGTTAAATCCAAGGAAGAGGCATATAACATGGCCATAAAAAGCAGCAAACATGAGACTGGGAGAAATTTATAATTCAGCAGAGGAGGACAAAGGGTTTAATTAGGAGGGGGAAAATAAAGTATGAGATTAAGCTTGCAGGTAACATAAAAACTGACCGCAAAAGCTTCGATAGATATGCGAAGAGAAAAAAATTAGTGAAGACAAATGTAGGACCCTTGCAGTCAGAATCAGGTGAATTTATAATGGGGAACAATGAAATGGCAGACCAATTGAACAAGTACTTGGTTCTGTCTTCACTAAGGAAGACACAAATAACCTTCCGAAAATACTAAGGGACCGAGGGTCGAACGAGAAGGGGGAACTGAAGGTAATCCTTATTATTCAGGAAATTGTGTTAGGGAAATTAATGGGATTGAAAGCCGATAAATCCCCAAGACCTGACAGTCTGCATCCCAGAGTACTTAAGGAAGTGACCCTAGAAATAGTGGATGCATTGGTAGTTATTTTCCAACATTGTATAGTTTCTGGATCAGTTCCTATGGATTGGAGGGTAGCTAATGTAGCCCCACTTTCTAAAAAAGGAGGGAGAGAGAAAACAGAGACTGGTTAGCCTGATATCAGTATGGGGAAAATGTTGGAATCAATTATTAAAGATGTCATAGCAGCGCATTTGGAAAGCAGTGAAAGGATTGGTCCAAGTCAGGATGGATTTATGAAAAGGAAATCATGCTTGTCAAATCTTCTAGAATTTTCTCAGGATGTAACTAGTAGAGTGGACAAGGGAGAACCAGTGGATGTGGTGTATTTAGACTTTCAAAAGATTTTTGACAATGTTCCACACAAGAGATTAGTGTGCAAAATTAAAGCACCTGGTATTGGGGTTAATGCATTGAGATGGATAGAGAACTGGTTGGCAGACAGGAAGCAAAGACTAGAAATAAACAGGTCCTTTTCAGAATGGCAGACAGTGACTAGTGGAGTACCGCAAGATTCAGTGCTGAGACTCCAGCTATTTGCAATACACATTAATGATTTGGACGAAGGAATTGAATGTAATATCTCCAAGTTTGCAGATGACACTAAGCTGGGTGGCAGTGTGAGCTGTGAGGAGGATGCTAAGAGGTTGCAGGGTGACTTGGACAGGTTAGGTGAGTGGGCAAATGAATGGCAGATGCAGTATAATGTAGATAAATATGAGGTTAGCCACTTTGGTGGCAAAAACACGAAGGCAGAATATTATCTGAATGGTGACAGAGTAGGAAAAGGAGAGGTGCAACATGACCTGGGTGTCATGATACATCAATCATTGAAAGTTGGCATGCAGGTACAGCAGGCGGTGAAGAAGGCAAATGGCATTTTGACCTTCATAGCGAGAGGATTTGAGTATCGGAGCAGGGAGATCTTGCTGCAGTTGTACAGGGCCTTGGTGAGGCCACACCTTGAATATTGTGTACAGTTTTATTCTCCTAATCTGAGGAAGGACATTCTTGCTATTGAGAGAGTGCAGCGAAGGTTCACCAGACTGATTCCCGGAATGGCAGCACTGACATATGAAAAAAGACTGGATTGACTAGGCTTATATTCACTGGAATTTAGAAGAATGAGAGGGGATCTCATAGAAACATATAAAATTCTGACGGGATTGGACAGGTTAGATGCAGGAAGAATGTTCCCGATGTTGGGGAAGTCCAGAACCAGGGGTCACAGTCTAAGGATAAGAGGTAAGTCATTTAGGACTGAGATGAGGAGAAACTTCTTCACTCAGAGAATTGTGAACCTGTGGGATTCTCTACCACAGAAAGTTGTTGAGGCCAGTTCGTTAGATATATTCAAAATGGAGTTAGATGTGGCCCTTATGGCTAAAGGGAGCAAGGTATGGAGAGAAAGCAGGAATGGGATACTGAAGTTGCATGATCAGCCATGATCATATTGAATGGTGGTGCAGGCTTGAAGGGCCGAATGGCCTATTCCTGCACCTATTTTCTATGTTTCTATGTTTCATCAGACGGGGCAAAGCCTGCAATTCATGTTGAGATAATTACAGATCGATGACTTGTGTGGCTCTGGAGGTTTGGAACTTGTGGATCCTGCAGGAAATGGGCAAAGGTGAAGGGAGCCATTCACAGAACCTCCTGTCAGATTTTGATTGACAAGGTCTCACTCATGAATGCAATTTTTTTCTTATTTCTTCAGCTCCTTGTTTTTGTCTTTCTTCATCTGTACAAATAGAAGAATGTATACCATCTGGGAGCAAGTTGAGCGCTGCCAGTGTGTTAGCTGGAGCCTAGATAAAGTGCAACATCCCCACCAACATCTGGGAATCCCTGGCCAAAGACTACCCTAAGTGGAGGAAGTGCACCTGGGAGGGCGCTGAGCACCTCGAGTCTACATCGCCGAGAGCATGCAGAAAACAAGCGCATGCAGTGGAAGGAGCGTGCGGCAAACCAGACTCCCCACCCACCCTTTCCTTCAATGACTGTCTGTCCCACCTGTAACAGAGATTGTAATTCCCATATTGGACTGTACAGTCACCTGAGAACTCACTTTGAGAGTGGAAGCAAGTCTTCCTCGATTTCGAGGGACTACCTATGATGAGGGGGTGATTTGGGTTTGATTGGAGACAAGTTGATCCACTGAGTGCTGGAGTACTTATGCTTTTATAACATAAAGCAGTAGTGCTGAAATATTCTGTAAATCAGTTGTGTGCCAACTTAAAAATACAGCTTCTGGTCTATAGACAAATCTGGCTGTTTTACTCTTTAGTGGGTAGGCAGCCATCCCCTGGCTCATAAAGTAAAATGAGATTAAATGGAAACATGGCCATGGATGAGAGTATGAGGGAGTGGGTGGGAGACAGACTTGAACTGAGTGGTGGGAAAAGCAGGTGGGGGTGGGAGACATGCTGGTCTTGAAGAAGGGCCTGTGATTGAAGAACAAAGGGTGTGAGGGAGTCTGAGTACAAGGGAGCGAGGGCAGGTAGCAAAATGAGCAAGGTGCAGAGGAGGAAGCAGGTGGCAGGCTGGGCCAAAGAATGGCTTTTAAGCAGAGAGGGAGTTATATTAGGTTGAAAAATCAGTAGGCCGGAAACTGAGTAATTTCATTATAAACTCTCATTCGCCTAAACAATAGGCATTTGAGGCTGTAATTTCTTCTTCTAGTTTAATATAGTCATGAGTGAATTCTGTTAGCTGCCATTACATTCTTACTGCAAGAGGTGGGGAGTGAAATATTATTTGGAAGCCACCATTTGCCTCTTCGTTGATTGTGCTTCTGCTGATATTACCAAGTTAGTGGGCCATAGTCCTGTCAATGGAACACAATGGAACCATCAGAAATCTGAGACTTGACACTACAATTGGACTTGATCACAGCAGAAATATTTACATGTTTGGTGTTATATTTGTATAGATGAAGAACAGGTAAATTTTATGAATAAATTTGCATATCAGGAATGTCTATTAAGAATTAGAATGGATGCACAATTGTGTGCGAGGGCAGGTTTGGAGGTCCAAATTCTCTATATGCACACCCAGTGGGTAAAGTTCCATGTCAAGAGCATAAAATCAGAAAATGACCCCTATCATTTTTGGAGTGGATTTGTATGTTCATTAAGATGTTAAACATCAGTGCTGGCCGAGCTTGTCTGGTTCATATAGCTGGTCACTATGGTAAAAAATACCATACACCATACAATGTTGCGAAGAGCAGTGGAAGGCCAGAGGATTGGGACATTTTTAGAAACCAGTAAAAGACGAATAAAAAAATGATAGAGAGAGAAGATAGCTTATGAGAGTAAACTAGCAAGAAATATAAAAACAGACAGTAAGACCTTCTACAGGTATATAAAAAAGAAACGCGTAGCTAAAGTAAACGTTGGTCCTTTAGAGGATGAGACTGGGGAATTAGTAATGGAAAACAGGGACATGGCAGTGACTTTGAACAAATATTTTGTATCGGTCTTCACGGTACAATACACTAAAAACATCCAAATAATTGATAATCAAGGGGCTACGGGGGGGGTGGGTGGGGGGTGGGGGGAGGCTTAAAACGATCATGAACACTAGACAAAACTAGGCAAATCAACGGGACTAAAGGTGGAGAAGGTCCTGTACCTGATGGCATGCATCCTAGGGTCTTAAAAGAGGTTGCTGCAGAGATAGTGGATGCATTGGTTGTAATCTACCAAATGTCCCTCAATTCTGGAGAGGTCCCAATGGACTGGAAAACTGCAAAAGTAATGCCCCTATTTAAGAAAGGAGGAAGACAGAAAGCAGGAAACTGTAGACCAGTTAGCCTAACTTCTGTCATTGGGAAAATGCTGGAATCCATCATTAAGAAAGGAATAGCAGGACATTTGGAAAATCATAATGCAGTCAAGCAGAGTCAGCATGGTTTTAGAAGAACATAAGAACATAAGAAATAGGAGCAGGAGCAGGCCATTTGGCCCCTCAAGCCTGCTCCACCATTTAATACGATCATGGCTCATCCAATCATGGACTCAGGTCCACTTCCCTGCCCGCTCCCCATAACCTCTTATTCGGCGGCAATTAACGAATATGATATAATTGGCATCACGGAGACATGGCTCCAGGGTGACCAAGGCTGGGAACGCAACATAGAAACAGAGAAAATAGGTGCAGAAGTAGGCCATTCGGCCCTTCGAGCCTGCATCGCCATTCAATGAGTTCATGGTTGAACATGCAACTTCAGGATCCCATTCCTGCTTTCTCGCCATACCCCTTGATCCCCCTAGTTGTAAGGACTACATCTAACTTCTTTTTGAATATATTTAGTGAATTGGCCTCAACAACTTTCTGTGGTAGAGAATTCCACAGGTTCACCACTCTCTGGGTGAAGAAGTTTCTCCTCATCTCAGTCCTAAATGGCTTACCCCTTATCCTTAGACTGTGACCCCTGGTTCTGGACTTCCCCAACAGTGGGAACATTCTTCCTGCATCTAACCTGTCTAACCCCGTCAGAATTTTAAACGTTTCTATGAGATCCCCTCTCATTCTTCTGAACTCCAGTGAATACAAGCCCAGTTGATCCAGTCTTTCTTGATATGTCAGTCCCGCCATCCCGGGAATCAGTCTGGTGAACTTTCGCTGCACTCCCTCAATAGCAAGAATGTCCTTCCTCAAATTAGGAGACCAAAACTCCAGGTGTGGCCTCACCAAGGCCCTGTACAACTGTAGTAATACCTCCCTGCCCCTGTACTCAAATCCCCTCGCTATGAAGGCCAACATGCCATTTGCTTTCTTAACCGGCTGCTATACCTGCATGCCAACCTTCAATGACTGATGTACCATGACACCCAGGTCTCGTTGCACCTCCCCTTTTCCTAATCTGTCGCCATTCAGATTGTCTCTCTGTTTTTACCACCAAACTGGATAACCTCACATTTATCCACATTATACTTCATCTGCCATGCAGTTGCCCACTCACCTAACCTATCCAAGTCACTCTGCAGCCTCATAGCATCCTCCTCGCAGCTCACACTGCCTCCCAACTTAGAGTCATCCGCAAATTTGGAGTTACTACATTTAATCCACTCGTCTAAATCATTAACGTACAGTGTAAACAGCTGGGGCCCCAGCACAGAACCTTGCGGTACCCCACTCGTCACTGCTTGCCATTCTGAAAAGTACCCATTTTCTCCTACTCTTTGCTTCCTGTCTGCCAACCAGTTCTCAATCCATGTCAGCACACTACCCCCAATCCCATGTGCTTTAACTTTGCACATTAATCTCTTATGTGGGACCTTGTCGAAAGCCTTCTGAAAGTCCAAATACACCACATCAACTGGTTCTCCCTTGTCCACTCTACTGGAAACATCCTCAAAAGATTCCAGAAGATTTGTCAAGCATGATTTCCCTTTCACAAATCCATGCTGACTTGGACCTATCATGCCACCTCTTTCCAAATGCGCTGCTATGATATCCTAAATAATTGATTCCATCATTTTACCCACTACCAATGTCAGGCTGACCGGTCTATAATTCCCTGTTTTCTCTCTCCCTCCTTTTTTAAAAAGTGGAGTTACATTAGCTACCCTCCACTCCATAGAAACTGATCCAGAGTCCATGGAATGTTGGAAAATGACTGTCAATGCATCCACTATTTCCAAGGCCACCTCCTTAAGTACTCTGGGATGCAGTCCATCAGGCCCTGGGGATTTATCGGCCTTCAATCCCATCAATTTCCCCAACACAATTTCCTGACTAATAAGGATTTCCCTCAGTTCCTCCTTCTTACTAGACCCTCTGACCCCTTTTATATCCGGAAGGTTGTTTGTGTCCTCCTTAATGAATACTGAACCAAAGTACTTGTTCAATTGGTCTGCCATTTCTTTGTTCCCCGTTATGACTTCCCCTGATTCTGACTATAGGGCACCTACGTTTGTCTTCACGAACCATTTTCTCTTTACATATCTATAGAAGCTTTTGCTATTTCTAGCCAATTTGTATGCCATTTCCTTGGCTTTAATACTATCCCTGATTTACCTTGATATCCATGGTTGAGCCACCTTCCCTTTTTTATTTTTACACCAGACAGGGATTGTCGTAGTTCATCCATGCGGTCTCTAAATGTCTCTCATTGCCCATCCACTGTCAACCCCTTAAGTATCATTCGCCAATCTATCCTAGCCAATTCACGCCTCATACCTTCAAAGTTACCCTTCTTTAAATTCTGGACCATGGTCTCTGAATTAACTGTTTCATTCTCCATCCTAATGTAGAATTCCACCATATTATGGCCACTCTTCCCCAAGGGGCCTCGCACAATGAGATTGCTAATTAATCCTCTCTCATTACACAACAATCTGTCTAAGATGGCCTCCCCCCTAGTTGGTTCCTCGACATATTGGTCTAGAAAACCATTCCTTATGCACTCCAGGAAATCCTCCTCCATGATAACTGTTGCACCTTTATTGCACGCATCCCTAATTTCTTATTTGCTGCCCTCCCCAACATCACTACTACTGTTTGGAGATCTGTGCACAACTCCCACTAACGTTTTTTGCCCATAGAGGTTCCTCATCATCCAATCTAATGTCCTTCCTAACTATTGCATTAATCTCCTCTTTAACCTGCAATGCTACCCCACCTCCTTTTCCTTTTATTCTATCCTTCCTGAATGTTGAATACCCTTGGATGTTGAGTTCCCAGCCCTGATCATCCTGGAGCCACGTCTCTGTAATCCCAATCACATCATATCTGTTAACATCTATTTGCTTCCAGGGGTATTCAACATTCAGGATGATAGACAGAAAGGAAAAGGAGGTGGTGTAGTGTTGCTGGTTAAAGAGGAAATTAAGGCAGTAGTAACGAAGGACATTAGCTTAGATGATGTGGAATCTGTATAGGTGGAGCTGCAGAATACCAAAGGGCAGAAACGCTAGTGGGAGTTGTGTACAGACCACCAAACAGTAGTAGTGAGTTTGGGGACAGCATCAAACAAGAAATTAGGGATGCGTGCAATAAAGGTGCAACAGTTATCATGGGCGACTTTAATCTACATATAGATTGGGCTAACCAAACTGGTAGCAATATGGTGGAGGAAGATTTCCTGAAGTGTGGATGGTTTTCTAAACCAATATGTCGAGGAACCAACTAGAGGGCTGGCCATTCTAGACTGGGTGATGTGTAATGAGAAAGGACTAATTAGCAATCTTGTTGTGCGAGGCCTCTTGGGGAAGAGTGACCATAATATGGTAGGTTAATTTATTAGGATGGAGAGTGAAACAGTTAATTCAGGGACTAGGGTCCTGAACTTTAACTTCGATGGTATGAGATGTGAATTGGCTAGAATAGACTGGCGAATGATAGTTAAAGGATTGACGGTGGAAAGGCAATGGCAAACATTTAAAGATCACATGGATGAACTTCAACAATTGTACATCCCTCTCTGCAGTAAAAATAAAACGGGGAAGGTGGCTCAACCATGACTAACAAGGGAGATTAAGGATAGTGTTAAATCCAAGGAAGAGGCATATAAATTGGCTAGAAAAAGCAGCAAACCTGAGGACTGGGAGAAATTTAGAATCCAGCAGAGGAGGACAAAGTGTTTAATTAGATGGGGGGAAATAAAGTATGAGAGGAAGCTTGCTGGGAACATAAAAACTGACTGCAAAAGCTTCGATGGATATGTGAAGGGGAAAGATTGGTGAAGACAAATGTAGGTCCTTTGCAGTCAGATTCAGGCGAATTAATAATGGGGAACAAAGAAATGGCAGACCAATTGAACAAGTACTTTGGTTTTGTCTTCACAAAAGAAGACACAAATAACCTTCCGGATGTACTAGGGGGCCGAGAGTGTGGTGAGAAGGAGGAACTGAAGGAAATCCTTATTAGGCAGGACATTGTGTTGGGGAATTGATAGGATTGAAAGCCGATAAATCCCCAGGGCCTGATAGTCTGCATCCCAGAGTACTTAAGGGTTTGGCCCTAGAAATATTGGATGCATTGGTGATCATTTTCCAACAGTGTATCAACTCTGGATCAGTTCCTATGGAGTGGAGGGTAGCTAATGTAACACAACTTTTTAAGAAAGGAGGGAGATTGAAAATGGGTAATTATTGACCGGTTAGCCTGACATCAGTAGTGGGGAAAATGTTGGAATCAATTATTAAAGATAAAAAAGCAGCGCATTTGTAAAGCAATGACATGGTCGATCCAAGTCAGGATGGATTTATGAAAGGGAAATCATGCTTGACAAATCTTCTAGAATTTTTTGAGGATGTAACTGGTAGTGTGGACAAGGGAGAAACAGTGGGTGTGGTGTATTTGGACTTTCAAAAGGCTTTTGACAAGGTCCCACACAAGAGATTGGAGTGCAAAATCAAAGCACATGGTATTGGGGGTAATGTACTGATGTGGATAGAGAACTGGTTGGCAGACAGGAAGCAGAGTGTCTGGATTAATGGGTCCTTTTCAGAATGGTAGGCAGTGACTAGTGGGGTGCCACAGGGCTCAGTGCTGGGACCCCAGCTATTTACAATGTACGTGAATGATTTGGATGAGGGAATTGAGTGTAATATCTCCAAGTTTGCAGATGGCATTAAGCTGGCTGGCGGTGTGAGCTGTGAGGAGGATGCTGAGAGGCTGCAGGGTGATGGACAGATTAGGTAGGTGGGCAAATGCATGGCAGATGCAATATAATGTGGATAAATGTGAGGTTATCCACTTTGGTGGCAAAAACATGACAGCAGAATATTATCTGAATGGCGGCAGATTAGGAAAAGGGGTGGTGCAACGAGACCTGGGTGTCATGGTACATCAGTCATTGAAAGTTGGCATGCAGGGACAGTAGGCAGTGAAGAAGGCAAATGGTATGTTGGCCTTCATAGCTAGGTGTTTTGAGTATAGGAGCAGGAAGGTCTTACTGCAGTTTTACAGGGCCTTGGTGAGGCCTCATCTGGAATATTGTGTTCAGTTTTGGTCTCCTAATCTGAGGAAGGACGTTCTTGCTATTGAGGGAGTGCAGCAAAGGTTCCCGGGATGGCAGGACTGACATATGAGGAGAGACTGGATCAACTGGGCCTGTATTCACTGGAGTTAGAAGGATGAGAGGGGATCTCATTGAAACATATAAAATTCTGACGGGACTGGACAAGTTAGATGCAGGAAGAATGTTCCCAATGTTGGGGAAGTCCAGAAACAGGGGTCACAGTCTAAGGATGAGTGGTAAGCCAGTTAGGACTGAGATGAGGAGAAACTTCTTCATTCAGAGAGTTGTTCTATACTGCAGGGAGTTGTTGATGACAGTTCATTGGATATATTCAAGAGGGAATTAGATATGGCCCTTATGGCTAAAGGGGTCAAGTGGTATGGAGAGAAAGCAGGAAGGGGTTACTGAGGTGAATGATCAGCCATGATCTTATTGAATGGTGGTGCAGGCTCGAAGGGCCGAATGGCCTACTCCTGCACCTATTTTCTATGTTTCTATGTTTTTATTCCCTTATCGGTTAAGAAACTGTCTATCTCTGTCTTAATTTATTCATTGATCCAGCTTCCAAACCTCTCTGAGGCAATGAATTCCACATATTTACAACCCTCTGAGAGAAGAAATTCCTTCTCATCTCAGTTTTAAATGGGCGGCTCCTTATTCTAAGACTATGCCCCCTAGTTCTCGTCTCCTCTATCAGTGGAAACATGCTCTCTGTATCCACCTTGTTAAGCCCCTTCAAAATCTTATACATTTCAATAAGATTACCTCTCATTCTTCTGAATTCCTATGAGTAGAGGCCCAACCTACTCAACTTTTCCACATAAGTCAACCTCCTCAACTCTGAAATCAACCGAGTGAACCTTCTCTGAACTGCCTCCAAAGCAAGTATATCCTTTCTTAAATATGGAAACCAAAACTGCACACAGTATTCCAGGTATGGCCCCACCAATACCTTATATAGCTGTAGCAAGACTTCCCTGCTTTTATACTCCATTCCCTTTGCAATAATGGCCAAGATTCCATTTGCCTTCCTGATTACTTGCTGTACCTGCATACTAACCTTTTGTATTTCATGCACCCAGACCCCCAGGACCCGCTCTACTGCAGCACTTTGTAATTTTTCTCCATTTAAATAAGAACTTTCTCTTCAATTCTTTCTGCCAAAGTGCATGACCTCACACCTTCCAACATTATACTCCATCTGACAAATTTTTGCCCACTCACTTAGCCTGTCTATGTCCTTTTGCAGGTTTTTTTGTGTTCTCCTCACACATTGCTTTTCCTCCCATCTTTGTATCGTCAACAATCTTGGCTACGTTACGCTCGGTCCCTTCATCCAAGTCATCAATATAGATTGTAAATAGTTGGGGTCCCAGCACTGATCCCTGCGGCACCCTACTAGTTACTGATTGCCAACCCGAGAATGAACCATTTATCCCGACTCTCTGTTTTCTGTTAGTTAGCCAATCCACTATCCATGCTAATATATTACCCCCAACCCCATGAACTTTTATCTTGTGCAGTAACCTTTGAGGTGGCACCTTGTCAAATGCCTTCTGGAAGTCCAAATACACCACATCCACTGGTTCTTCTTTATCCACCCTGTTCATTACATCCTCAAAGAATTCTAACAAATTTGTCAAACATGACTTCCCCTTCATTAATCCATGCTGACTCTGCCTGACTGAATTATGTTTTTCCAAATGTCCTGCTACTGCTTCTTTAATAATGGACTCCAACATTTTCTCAACCACAGATGTTAGGATAACTGGTCTATAGTTTCCTGCTTTTTGTGTACACCCTTTTTTAAATAGGGCCATTACATTTGCAGTTTTCCAATCTGCTGGGAAAGTGTAATCATGTTTGACAAATTTGCTGGCGTTCTTTGAGGATGTATTGAGCAAGGTATATAAAGAGGAATCAGTCAATGTTGTGTATTTGGATTTCCAGAAAGCATCCGTTAAGGTGCCACATAAAAAGTTATTGCACAAGATAAGAGCTCACTGGGTTGTGGGTAATATATTAGCGTGGATAGAGGATTGGTTAACTAACAGAAAACAGAGAGTTGGGATAAATGGGTCATTTTCAGGTTGGCAAACTATAACTTGTGGGGTGCCACAGGGATCAGTGCTGGAGCCTCAACTATTTACAATCTATATTAATGACTTGGATGAAGGGACCGAGTGTAATGTAACCAAATTTGCTGATGATACAAAGATAGGTGGGAAAGCAAGTTGTGAGGAGGACGCAAAGAATCTACAAAGGGATATAGATAGGCTCAGTGATTGGGCAAACATTTGGCAGATGGAGTAGAAGGTGGGAAAATGTGAGGTTATCCACTTTGGTAGGAAAAATGAAAAAGCTAATTATTATTTAAATGGGGCGAGATTACAAAATTCTGTTTTACAAAGTGATCCAGGGGTCCTGGTACATGAAACTTTAGCATACAGGTACAGGAAGTAATTAGGAAGGCAAATGGAATGCTGGCCTTTATTGCAAGGAGGATGGAGTATAAAATTAGGAAAGTCCTGCTACAACTGTACAGGGCATTGGGAAGACCGCACCTCGAGAACTGCGTACAGATTTGAGGGCTGAAATTCAGGCCTACCATCATTTTGGCGCCATTACCGCCGCGATGTTTGCAGCGGCCACTCGATCCACTTTCGGCCATTTTTATGAAAAAATGGCTTCCGGCGGCAATGACGTGGGAATCGGGAGTTTGCAGCAGTCTGGGCGTGTTGATTGGAGTGGGATAACCATGGGGAAATTCACCCTTTTTAAAGGCCAGGATTTGCAGCTAGACCCTGAGGAGAGAAGGAGTTGTGTTGAAGGATGGTTGGTGCTGCTGGACCAAGAAGAGCAAGCCGATTTTCGGATGCTGAGTTGGAGACCCTGATGCTGGGTGTGGAGGGAAGGGGCGATTCCTTTACCCAGACGCAGGGAGACCCACTCGCGATGTGTTTACAAATGCCTGGAGGGAAATTTCTGTGGAGGTCTCTGGGACCTCCATTCATAACCACACCGCCACATAGTGCAGAGAATGGCTGAACGACATTATCCGTCTGATGAATAAGAACATAAAAACATAAGAAATAGGAGCAGGAGTAGGCCATATGGGCACTCGATCCTCTCCGCCATTTAATACAATCATGGCTGATCAGATCATGGACTCAGGTCCACCTCCCTGCCTGCTCCCAAAACCCCTTATTCCCTTGTTGGTTAAGAAACTGTCTATTTCTGTCTTAAATTTATTCAATGTCCCAGCTTCCACAGCTCTCTGAGGCAGCGAATTCCACAGAAAATGAGTATCTATTCCACCAACTGCTGACCTTCCATCTGTGAGCCTCTCCTTCATCCTCTTATTTCCCACCTTCACTGTATAGTCACTGAAGCAGCATTTCATTGTTGAGGTCTTTCTCTATATATATATATATATATATGTGTGTGTGTGTGGGTTTGCGCAATAGAGGCTCCCACTCATCTCAAAGTTATGGCTGCATTTCAGTGACACACTTGTGCACTCATTTCTGATGTGTCATCACAGTGGTACTCACCAACCATTCTTTGTTTTGCAGGCCAAAATTGCACACAACAGGATAGAGCAAAGGAGGACTGTTGGTGGTGAGCCCAACGTCCAAATCCTCACACCCTTGCAGGAGAGGGTCAAGGTACTTGTCGGCAGACGTGCTGCCTTCCCTGTGGCAACCGGTACTGCCGATGCTGATGTGGGTAAGCAAAGGCCCTCTTTCAATGCTATCTCTCTCTGAATGTTCCAGCACCACTGTGCCTTTCCCTCTGAAAGTCTGCTAGTTGCAGCCTCCTTACGGCAATCACCCACCTCCCACTCATGGCAGCCCATCTCCCATTTATGCTTGCAGATGAGACTGCCCCTGTGGCCTCCGGTACTGGCAATGCCGATGTGAGCAGCATGGGTAAGTGAGGCGTCCTTTAATGCTATCTCTCCATGAAAGTGGGTGTGAAGGCCCTCCTTTGATGATCTCTCTCCCTGAATGCGCCTGCGCCTACTGTGCCTTTCCTTCCAAAAGTGTGCTCGTTGCAGCCTCCATACATTAATCCCCTACCTCCCCCTCACGGCAGCTCTTTTCCTCTCAATGCTTGCAGATGAGAGGCCAACAAAGAGAGGCAGCACCTGTGAGACCAGCGTCAGGCCTGCAGACAAGCCCTGGAACCGAGTGGCAGCACAGGACAGAGAGAGGCACCACCTGTCAGACCAGTGCCAGGCCTCAATGACACCCTCGAGGACATTGAGCGCTCCAGCATTGCTGACACCCTGGAGCGCACTCCATCTTTTGGGGACCTCAGTGATGAGAAAGAGGAGGACACTGCTGGCAGCACCGCGTCACTGCTTCCACTCACACGTGCCAGCTCAGATAATGGGAGTGCGCAGTCCGATCTGGTTCAGATAGTACAGGGGTCTGCACTGGGTGCTGCACTGGGGCGTAGAGGGCTGCAGCATGGTGACGGGGCTTGTCAACCTCAGGTGCCATCTCTCCGGGTGACGTGTCCACACAGGAGTTCTGCTGAGGAGGACGCAGATATAGAGGCTTATGAAAGAAGGGTGGATGCCATGCATTCCAAAATGTTGGGGGTACTGACAAGAATGCCAGAGAGGCTGTCGGAAGTGGTGAGGAGAGTGGAGGAGTCCACCTCCCACATATATGACAGCTCTGCACTCTCCATGGAGCCCATCATTGCCAGTGCAGATCCAGCTGTGATGCCACAACCTGCAGGTGATGTGACAGCTGCCATTTCAGCACAGGCGCGGGGGAACGAGCGCATTGGTGCTGGAATGGAGAGGATGGCCGCGGCCCTGGAAGCGCAGAATGCTCTTATGCTCTCTGGGCAACTGCTGTCATGGAGCGTCAAACTGCTGCCATGTCTGCTGGCTTTGAGACTCTGGCTGCTCTCATGCAGTCTCAGCTTGATGCCATCCAACAGCTTAGCGTTGCCTTCGCGGCTGGGTCCACCACGGGCCACGGGGGACCTTCCGGTGTTGCGCCACAGCCCCGACCTGACCACCCTCTGGTTGGTGTAGGTGGTAAAGTAGCGCCCCTGGTGAGTGACCCAGGATCCTCGGGCCAGGATACGGATGATGCGCTCCCTCAGGATCGCAGCATTCTTGGCCCCAGACCTGTCACTCCACCAGTGCCTCCACACAGGGCCTTGCCCGAGCCAAGCCAGACTGAACACTCCCAGGAGGGTGTTGACCAGTCTGCCAAAAGCTGGTCGAGGGCATCCTAGAAGGACATCTGCAGCTTCCACACAAGAAACACAGCAGCCTTCCCAGACCCATGAGGCAGCCACAGGGGAGACACAGAGGCAGAGTAGTCGATAAGGCATGTGTAAGAGGGGTTATATGGAAATGCACAAGTGTGAGAAATGATGTTTTTGTGCAAGTTATTTGGACTGCTTTTTGTTCTTAGTTTTTTGCACTGATTTGGATGATATGATAAATCTTTGTTTTTTTGCACCTATATATCGCCGAGTGTATCATTTGAAAGTGGGCAATTATGTATCAAGGCACTCATTGGAATGGCCATGGAAAATAGAAGCTGAAGGGTCATGTGGGGATGAAATTATGTGAATTGAGCAGCAATCAGACGTCTCTGCACCTCACTTGCAAGGTTGTGATGGCGACAACGTCTCCTGGGTTGGTGGCGACGGAGATCTTGGTCCTCCTCCTGCTCCTCCTCCTCTTCCTCCTTCGCTTCCTCCTGTTGCTGCACCTTCTCCTCAGGTCGTACTGCTGGCTCTACCTCCAGCGGCTGGTCCATTATGAGAGCCAGGTTGGGCAGCATGCAGCAGACCACCACGAATTCAGGAGAGTACTGCAAAGCGCTACCAGAGTGGTCCAGGCAACGGAACCTCTATTTGAGGATCCCGATGCAGTGCTCAATGATGCACCTGGTGGCAGAATGAGTGTCGTTCTAGGCATGCTCAGCCGCAGTCATGGGGTTCCGAAGTGAAGTGAGCAGCCAAGTGGATAGGGGATATCCCTTGTCCCCAAGCAGCCACCCACAATCGTGGTTTGTCCCGATGAAAATGGCAGGCATACTGCTCTGGCGTAGGATGAACGAATCATGGCTGCTGCCTGGATACCTGGCATCAACTGCCAGGATCCTAAGCTGTGTGGGAACTCTGCAATCCGGACAAATCCGGCCTGCCGCTCCACCTGCTTCTCCCTGGTCATCGGGAAGGAGATATATTGGACTCTTCTCTTGGTGATCTGACAGATGGAGCAATGTGCAGAGAATTGGGAAATGTTTGATATGTCTGCACTAACAGACTGGAATGAGCCCATCGCGTAAAAATTGAGAGCTATGGTGACCTTGGTCTCAACATTGAGAGCTGTCCTCAGCCTTATGTGAGGCTGCAGATCTTGGTGCAGGGCATTGCACAGCTGCCTCAGTACGTCCTTTCTAAATCTGAGCCTTCACAAACATTGCTCATCACTGAGCTCCAGGAAGGAAAACTGTCGTCGGTACACCCTTTCACGGTAGGGCCTCCATTCCCCAGTTCTGTGCTGGGCCCCTCCGATGGCACCTGGCTGATCGCCTTCTCCCTGCTCCTGGCAATGTTAGGAAGCCTCTGCAGGTTGCTGCTGGCAAGACTCCTGACCCAGTATATGGTGACCCTCCTCCTCACGCCATCCCCTTCCTGGCCACCCTCTCTATGTGGAGCTCTGCGGCCATCTGCAGGCCCTTCTCAATGTTGGCCAGCCATGCCTGCTGCCTCCCTTGCCCGCTGCCTCTGCACCCATTGCTGACGGTGCCACCTTCTCCTGCCTGCCGCCCTGCCTCTCGCAATGTGCACAAGGCGTTCCCCTGCAATCACTGAGCCCATTCTGTCTGCAGGCTTGACCCTCACAAGCAGGCCTGTGTGTAGTCGAAAATGAGGCCCACAGGCTATTCAATGAGAGTGGAAAAGTGTTCTAAGCTCTCAAAAAGTTCTCAAAAGTCCGCGACCAAATCCCCACAGAAAAATCCTATAACGTTTACTCAAAAATACCCGATTGCACCAAACCTCCTCTGGTGCCCTCGAGCAGCCCGGCAAAGTACACCGACCCAAAAAGCTGGCGGGGGCACTGTCACAAAAATAGCTGGTTTTTTTCTAGTGAAAAGAGGTGGCTTGGCCGCGTGGCAGCAGTGCACACTTTAATGACGTCATTACGGCCGCAGGACCCATACCACAGCGGAAGTTTGGGGCGGAAGTGGACACCCCCCAAAAACTCCCATGTTTAATATGGGTCGCGGCGGCCAATTGACTGGAACGTGGCGGCCACTCGCTTCTGCCACATGGCCGCCGCAAAACCGCGGTAACGGCCCTTATCAGGACCCTGAATTTCGGCCCTTTGATCCCTTGCATTGGAGGCAGTTCAGAGAAGGTTCATGAGGTTGACTCCTGAGATGAAAGGGTTGTCATATGAAGAAAGGTTGGGCAGTTTGGGCCTAAACTCAGTGGAGTTTAGAAGACTGAGAGGTGATCTTATTTTAGTCTTTTCAGCCAGACCCCTTCCAAACTCCTTCCCCCTTCAGCGCCTTGCTGCAACCCTGGCCTTTAAACTGGCCAGAGAGTAGCTGGCTCGTTAGGTTTCTGTGCTGGATTTCAGGCCTTTGTCCATTACCTTCAGTTCTCAATAAAAACAACATGGGCATTGTATTGCTTTATACTGAGGGCCTGAAATTCAGTACCGCTGGGAAGCTGGTGCTCCCCCCACCTGTTTGTGGCGCCAAAAAATTTTTCGTGGCTGGGCCACCCCATATTCAGCTCCAAAAGTGAACAAATGGGTTCCAGCGCTAATGAACCCTTCCAAAGTAGATTTTTCAGCGGTGTGGCTGTCTTAATTTGGGCGTTATGACCACTGAGAATTTCAGCATGCAGGTAAGGGTTTCTAACGAGCCAGCTGCTCCCTGGCCTTTTTAAAGGCCAGGGTTTGCAGCAAGGCCCTGAGGGGGAAGGAGTCTGGAAGGATGGCTGGTGTAAGAGGTACAAGGAGAGCCAACAGGTTCACTGATATAGAGCTGGAGACACTGATGGACAGTGTGGAGGACAGAAGAAGAATACTGTTTTCTGACTTGGGGAGACCTGGCAGACCGCCAGTACATAATGCATGGGGGGAGATTACAGGGGAGGTGTCAGGCACCTCCATATATGTGAGGATGCACCCTCCCAGGAGGGTGCTGGCCAATCTGCACCCTGCCCTTCCAGGCCCAGAAGTGTTCCAGGACATGCTACAATGACAGCTGTAGGTCCCAGACAACAACCACACCAACCTTCTCAGACCCATGATGCAGCCACAGGGATGACAGTTAGGTGTAGTGTTAGGGTAGTCACACGTATCAGGTGTAAAAATGAGAAGCATAAGGGTAAAAAATGATATGGTCTGTTTTTGTAGTGATTTGGATAATTGGATAAATCTTTATTTTTGGCACATATATCCGGCCAGGTGTTTCATCTGGGAGTAGGCAATTCTGCGTTAAGGCACTCATTGCGATGGCCATTGAAAGTGGGAGCTGAAGGGTCATATGTGAATGGGATTATCTGAAGCGAGCAGATTTGAGACGCAGCTGCATCTCCCTTCCAGGGTTGCAATGGGGATGATGCCTCCTAGCTCTGGGGCGACAGGAATTATTATTCCTCCCCCTCCTCCTCCTCCTACTCTTACTCTTACTCTTCCTCCTCCCTCCCTCCTAGCGGCTGTCCCATCATGAGGTTGTGCAGCATGCAGCAGACCACGATGATTATGGAGACCCATTAAGGAGAATACTGTAAGGTACCATCGGTGCCCACCTCTCGCGGAAGGCCGCGAGCTTACCGGTGGATACCGCATGCTCCATCTCCAAGGACACCCTGGACCGGATGTACGCGCGGAAGAGAGGCAGGCAGTCGGGCTGAATGACCCCCTCAGCCGCCCGCTGCCTGGACCGGCTGATGGCACCCTTGGCCGTGCTCAGGAGCAGTCCTACGAGGAGGTCCTCGGACCTACCCGCTCCACTCCGCACAGGGTGCCCAAAGATCAGGAGTGTGGGACTGAAGTGCAGCCCGAAATTGAGGAGCAGCCCCTTTAAATAATGAAACAGGGGCTGCAACCTCGCACACTCCATAAAAACGTGGAACACGGACTCTTCCAGACCGCAGAAATTGCAGGCGGCCTGGGAGCCCGTGAACCGACTTAAAAATTTATTGCACGGAACTGCTCCATGCACCACCCTCCAGGCCAAGTCCCTGATAAATAGTGGGAGGACTCCCGCGTAGAGTGCACTCCATCGTGGGAGTATTCACTACAACTCCTTTGCGGGGGGGAATAAAATAAACATTAGATCGAGTGCCCCCCCCCCCGATCTTGGGGATCAGCTCTACAACTCTTTTTGGGGGGGGGAACAAAATAGACATTAGATCAAGTGCTCCCCCCGATCTGGGGGACACTCCAGACACTTTTAACTGCCCTTTTTTTTCATATTTGAGTATTCACTACAACTCTTTTGATTGGAGAACAAATTAAACAGTTAAATCAAGAGCCCCCCGATCTGGGGGACACTCCAGACACTTATAACTGCCCTCTTTTTTTTCCTTTTTTTTTTTTTAAAAGAGTATTCACTACATCTCTGATCACACAATACAAGTGACATTTTGAAAAGTTAACAAATTACGCAGGTGTTGAAATGGTTAATCTGGAATCCTTTTCAGCATTGACTCACACATTGTTGACATTGGTAAGCAGTAAAAGTTATTTCTCTTCAAGCATTTTCCACAAAAACATCTACCTCCTGCCAATTTCTTCCCCTGTGACTGTTTGTTCATTATATAAAATACACAAAAAGAAAACCTTTAAATTAAGGGCATGGACTTATTGGAGTCAGGTGGGCCATCAATAGATTAAACCTTTCAGTAAAAAACAAATACTTTTTATTTCTATCCTTGATCTAGGAAAAGGGAATGCCGAGTGGTTCAGTTGCCAAAAGATAAGGTTGACTAATGTTAATTGTTCAATGCCCGGCTTTTACCGGTGACCTTGAAATGTCTCATTCAGCACCTAGCACTTCTGTCTCTTCAATTACTGAGCTTTCCAACATCTGCAGCATTCAATGTCCCAGCTATTCTTAGTCAATGTGACATTTGTTAGAAAGCTTTTCATAAATGTATTTGAAGGTTTTAATGATTAGGGTAAACTCTAAATCCCATCATCCATCATTGTGTGAGTGTTTTTAAAGTGATCCTTGAAGCCAAACATGATAAATGGGGTTGGGGGAGGTAGGGAGAATGGTAGGGGAAGAAAAAAAGTTCAACACAAACCAGCCATTTTAGATATTTCTCAGTGCTTCCCTGCTATCTGCAACTCCCCTTTAATTGATGTCAGCCAAGCCTGATTTCCTGCTGCCCCAAACAGACATGCCAATGCTGGCTATATGCCTGATGCATGATAATGAGCTGCCAACACCATTTTCACGTGGTCCTGTAAGAATAAAAATGTTCAGTAATAAAATTGATTCTGTGTATGTATAAATGTTGAAAGTGTAGACTATACGAAAAGACAGTTTTTAAAGATTCAAAATGGAAGCTCACAGACCTCCAGCATGCTGTTGTGTATTGTGTTAATTGGAAAGCCATTAAACCTAATCAAGGGATGGCTGGGCCAGTCCAGCATACATATGAGTGAGGAGAGCCAATAAGGAACTGCCCTGGAACAAAGGTTTCAGAGGAACAATGGACTTAAGGGATATAAAAAAAACTCAAGCCACAGTTTTTTCTCTCTCCTTCTCTCCTGAGTACACGGCAGACCTCCTGCTGAAGACCAACCGAAACAGCAGGTCGTGTGTTCAGCCAGCCAGAGGAAAGTGACGTATACCTTTTTATAAATCATTATTGTAACATTGTATCTGTTGTAACTAAGTAAGATCCCCCCACGGATAGCCGACGATTGCTGATAAATGTGCATGTGTGTGTTTTTAATAAACTGTTCCAAATTGTTTTAAAAGAATCGTCTCGCTGTCAATTTAATGGCAGATATTTAGAAATCTTACAAATTGGTGGAGAATACAGGCATCTGGCGAGACAACTTCTTGATGATTCTTTTGAACAATTGGAAATTTTGGGAGTTGCGATTCTAACCTGTGTTGCGAAGCATAACTTATAAGCGATTAAACGGATCAGGAGAAGTTGCGTCTTAAGGAGCAGTTGTCTGGATAGTTGGAATTGTTTAAGTGGGGACCCACCAGTAGTTATATTCAAAAGACAAAGTGTGATATATTCACATAGCACAGCACACACAGCTTTCTATAATGGCAGACAGCATCTCAGAAATTCCGGAAGCTTCTGGTCAGCTGACTCCTTTATTTAACCTTTAGTTGCAGTAACACAATACGTCCACATCCATAGTGTGGAACTACAATATTACAAGCTTACAGACATTATACTTCTTCCTCCTTAATGAAGAAGTTTTTATAACAAACATCATACATAACTTGCATGTTTATACATAACAAAGGAAACTGACTTATTTTTCCATATTTACAAATTTAACTTAACAACTTGTTTTCTGTTTCGAAGAGGATACCTTCACTCTCGAATAGAACCTTCCAAACATGGTGTCGAATCTAAACTCATTTGAGACTGATCCTGAGGAACTTTTTCCTCCAAGGGATTCCCTTGATTTTCATTTGAACTCACTCTAACTTCAGACTCTTTGTTTTCCTGACTCGCACTCAGACTTAAATTCTGATTTTCTCTTGGCTTTGTTTCCAGTACATTAGATGTAGGATATGCTATTGGTGTATCAAAACTCTCTGATGAGTCAGAAATAATTGAATCATTCTCACCTTCAACTCCTTCCATGTTTGTAGGAAAAATATGAACAAACCTAACCTGTCCATTATCAAACATCTTGACCAAATATGGGTGAGGACCACATATCTTCACCACTCTTCCCAGTAACCACTTTACCCATTCATGGTGATGGTTCTTCACTCTCGCCTTCTGACTTAATTTCACACTTCTCTCTTTTACTTTATGTCTACCATGATTCTCTTTCTGTCTTAATTGTGTCTCTTCTATGGACTGTGTCAAATTTGGTTTTAACAACGAGAATCTGGTTCGTGGCTGTCATTTGAGAAACAACTCTGCTGGTGTTCTACCAGTAGTTGTATGAGGAGTATTACGATACGTAATTAGAACATCAGCCAATTTGTGATAAGAACATAAGAACATAAGAATTAGGAACAGGAGTAGACCATCTAGCCCCTCGAGCTGCTCCGCCATTCAACAAGATCATGGCTGATCTGGCCGTGGACTCAGCTCCACTTACCCGCCTGCTCCCCGTAACCCTTAATTTCCTTATTGGTTAAATGACAACTGTTGTTTCTTTGGATTTGGATCTAACATTTGTCTTATGAGGGCACGTTTTACAATTTGTACAGTGCGCTCTGCTGCACCATTCGAAGCAGGGTGGTATGGTGGAACCTCGGTATGTTTCACACCAATTTTGCTCATGAATTGTGCAAATTCTTCTGAACAAATTTCTTCTGAGAGGCCAAATGAAGAAAATAAACTTCGCAAAATGTGTAATGTTTTACTTGTTGTTATTTTCCACATTGGAAACACCTCGACCCACTTTGAATGGCTATCAATCACAATGAACAATTGTCCTTCTAACTCAGCAAAATTGATATGTAGCCTTTGCCACACCCTGGGAGGCTATTTCCATTGCTGCAATGGTATTGATGGTGGTTGCTTGCTTACCGATTGACATGTTGTACACTGACTCACGATGTACTCTATATCTTTATGAAGACCTGGCCACATAAGTAACTGCGTGTAAAACTATTGATCAAGCACATTCCCAAATGCTGGTCATGGAGGTCTCCTAATAATTTGGACCTGAATTTATTTGGTATAATTTGGGGAGCGCAATCTAGACATTGCATCAGCATTACTGTGATCAGCTGAACATCTGTATTCAATATCATATGTATATTCTGACACAATCAAAGCCCATCTCTGTATTCGGGCTGCAGCTAATGTTAGAACTGGGGACTTTGGATGGTGGATTGCTGTTCGGGGCTTATGGTCTGTAACGATGGTAAACTTATGAACATACAAGTATTTGTGAAACTTCTTGACCCCAAAAATTAATGCCAAAGCTTCCCTTTCAATTTACACATAATTACTCTCACTGGCACTGAGTGCGTGAAGCAAAAGCAATTGGTCTCTCCTCCTCACTACTTAATACATGAGAGATTACTGCCCCAACTCCATACGGAGAGGTATCACATGCTAGCTTAATCTCCTTAGATATGGCATAGTGAACTAACATGGTGCTCTCTACCAATTCGCTTTTACACTCCTTGAATGCTTAATCGCTTTCTTTTGACCACTTCCAATGGACCTGTTTTTTCAAAAGTTCATTCAGTGGATGTAATACTGTAGCCAAATTTGGTAGGAAATTTCCATAATAGTTCAAAAAACCCAAGAATGACCGAAGTTCAGTGACATTCTTGGGAGTGGGTGCATTTCTAATTGCATCCAGCTTTCCCATGGTTGGATGTAAACCATCTTTGTCTACTCTGTACCCTAAGTACTCCACTGAGTTTTTAAATAACTCACACTTACAAGCAGACACTCATACTCTGTGCTTCTCTAGCTCTTTGAGGACTTCATTCAATATGTTATTATGAATTTGCCTATTTGGTGCTGAAATTAGTATGTCATCCAAATAACATACTACCCCTTCCATACCTTGCAAATCTGGTTCATTACCCCTTGGAACATGGCAGGAGCAGAAGACACTCCAAACAATAGCTTATTAAATTGATATAGACCTAGATGAGTCCGAGCTGAGGGTTTGTGCGTCGAGGGAGCAGGGGCTCCAGCCCAGCAGAGCTCCAGGGACACCAGCCGTGCCCAGCTCGCATTCTGCATTGGCCGCTTCTGTCCCCGGCTGAAGGGACTCTGCATTGGCCGCTTCTGTCCCCGGCTGAAGAGACTCTGGCATTGGCCGCTTCTGTCCCCGGCCGAAGGGACTCTGGCATTGGCCGTTTCTGTCCCTGGCCGAAGGGACTCTGCATTGGCCGTTTCTGTCCCTGGCCGAAGGGACTCTGCACCGGCCGTTTCTGTCCCCGGCCGAAGGGACTCTGCACCGGCCGCTTCTGTCCCCGGCTGAAGGGACTCTGTATTGGCCGTTTCTGTCCCCGGCCAAAGGGACTCTGCACCGGCCGCTTCTGTCCCCGGCTGAAGGGACTCTGCATTGGCCGTTTCTGTCCCCGGCTGAAGGGACTCTGCACCGGCCCAGACCAAAGGGTCTCTGCTGATGTTTTCACATCATCTTCACATGGCGGGGAGCGGCTCCGGCTCGGTGCAGCGCAGCATCTTCCAGCCAGCCAGCCATCCGGCCCGGGAGAAGTGCTCAGTCCACAGCCACCCGGCCCGGGAGGAGCACCGGATTCGGAGGGTGTCTGGCCGGCCGAGGGGACTTCGGGACGACCTGCCAAAGGGACTCGAGGACATGGGGCTGGCCGAAGGGACTCCAAGACCGGCGTTCAATCTGCCAAAGGCACTCCGAGGCCGGCTCCGAACCGGCTGAAGGGACTGAGGCGTGGCATCGTCTCATCCTCCCAACCAACTTTTAATTAATTTTTAAACTTTTAGCCAACTTTTAAACTTATTAAACAATTTAGGAGAACTTTTAAGACTCTCAACCGAAATACTTTTAAACATCTATTATTAACTTACATCTTTTGACTTTTAACAACTTTTAGAAACTTTTTAAATTGGGGAAACTTTTATAATCTATTATTGATTTACATCTCAGATTTTTAACAATTCTTAGAAACTTCTTAAAACTTTTGAAATAAATTGGGAACCTTTATCAACTTTCAATCTTTTAAAATAACTTTGGAAGTCACCTTCCGAATGCCTGCCCACCAACCTAGCCTCGGGCCATCTACCATTAATGGCGCTACCCGGAGCCGAGCTTGGGGCCAACACTTCGCCGTAGGCAATTAGGCTTATAGAGGCTGTGCCTGGTCTCCAGTTATCTTGGACCCCCTTGCCACTGGACCAAGACCTTGTTCAGCTAAGCCTGTGTGGTTGCCGGTGTATAACGGTCACCTCACGTTAAAAGAACTCACGCACAGGCATCTTCCACTCCGTCAGTATGAAATTCGGGACCTGGAACGTCAGGACCCTCATGGATAATCCCAACAGCAACAGGCCGGAACGCTACACCGCCATAGTTGCCCGGGAACTCAGATGTTTTGACATTGACATCGCCGCCCTAAGCGAGACCCGGCAGGCAGGGGAAGGCCAGTTGAAGGAACATGGTGAAGGTTACACCTTCTTCTGGAAAGGGAAACCAGCGGCAGAATGCCGCCATGAAGTCGGCTTTGCCATCAAGAATGAGCTGGTCGACCACCTCAAAGACTCCCACTGTGGGGTCAACGAATGCCTCATGACTTTCCGTCTCACCCTATCTCGGAACCAATGTGCCACAGTCATCAGTGCGTACGCCCCCACACTCGATGCAACAGATGAGGCTAAAGAGGGTTTTTATTCCAACCTTGAGACAACCTTGTCCCGTGTCCCCACGGGCGACAAACTGATCCTCCTGGGTGATTTTAATGCCAGGGTTGGCAAAGACACAGCCCTCTGGGGAGGCGTGATTGGCAGAGAGGGGATAGGGAAAGCCAATTGCAGTGGTACCCTACTCCTGACAAAATGTCAAGAACATGAACTCCTCATCACCAACATGCTGTTCCGCCAGAGGGACCAATACAAGGCATCGTGGCAACACCCTCGCTCCAAACACTGGCACCTGCTCGACTATGTCATCGTCCGAGCTAGGGATCGCAAGGATGTGCGTATCACCCGCGCTATGACAGGAGCTGATGACTGCTGGATGGACCACCGCCTAATCCGATCCATCATCAACATTAACATTGCCCCAAAGCAGAGGGGACAGCAGAAGCAGTTCTGCAAAAAAGTTAATGCCAGGGTACTTAGAGACCCAGCTAAGAGAGCCCTATACAGCCAGTGCCTCACAGTTAACCTGGCATGCCTTGATGACCCTGAGATGCTGAATCCCCATAGCGCTTGGTCTGCCCTCCAGGCCTCTATAACCAGTGCCCGTGAAGAGACACTTGGTCACTCAGCCAGAAAACATCAGGACTGGTTTGATGAAAATGATTAGGAGATCGAAGAACTAATAGATCGCAAGTGCAAAGCATTTCTGAGCCTCAAGCAACAGCACAACACTAGAGCTGCAAAACAACATTACAGACGGCTCAAGGCTCAGGTCCAACAAAAAATTCGGGACCTAAAGAACAGGTGGTGGATGGAGAAAGCACAGGAGATACAACAACTGGCCGACAGCCATGATATGCGAGGATTCTTCACTGCAGTCAAGGCCACCTACGGTCCAAACTCCCAAGGCCCCACCCCACTGCTGGCCAAAAACGGGAAAACACTCATCAAGGACACCGAGGCTGTCAGGACCTGATGGAAGGAGCACTTGGAAGATCTCCTCAACCAAGACTCTGCCTTTGACTCGAGTGGTCTCGATTCCATCCCGCAGCATGCCACCCACCACCAACTCAGTGAAACTCCAACATTGCATGACGTTGGTAAAGCCATAAAACAACTTAAGAATAACAAGGCTATGGATGTGGATGGAATCCCTGCTGAGGCGCTAAAATATGGCGGCGAGGCGCTGTTGGCGCGGATACGTGACCTCATCTCTCTCATTTTGGAGGAAGGAGAGCATGCCGGAAGATGTCAGAGATGCAATGATTGTGACCATTTTTAAAAAGGGGGACAAGTCCACCTTTGGATAACTCTTGATAACATCATCCATTGATACAAATCTCATTTCAATATGGAAAATATCATTCCAATCCAGCTTCAGCTTCAGTGATCGCAACCAATTTCTTCCTAGTAAGGCAGGCTTGTCTCTTCACTACTATTAGAGGAAAGTTCTGAAATTGCTTCTTGTATTTCACTGGTATGGTGATATGACCTATCGCAGGAATGTTCTCTCCCGAGTAGCCTCGCAGCTCCATCTTGGATTTCTCCAATAGGAAATCACGCAATTTGTCGAGGTATAGCGACTCCGGTACTACACTCACGGATGCACTCATGTCGAATTCCATTGGTATCTTGAATCCCGCAACCACTATGTGGATTTGATACTTTTCGAATCGCTGTCCATTAACCTCGTGCTCCTGATGACGTGTAACTCTAACATCTCCTTGTCCTGTTGTTGTTCTTCCATGCTATGTAGTCTATGGGGATTTCTACTCATTGCTTTTAAAGCTGGACTCATAGCTTTGAAAGCTGGTTTACCCTTCAGTTGACATGTCTTTTCAAGATGCCCAGTCTTTCTGCAGAAGAAACACTCTGCTCAAACTTGTCTATGTGTGAAGGCAATGTGTTGTCCGAGGCACCAATAGCACGACTTTGGTGCTCTATTAAAATTTCCAGTTTCTGTGACTTTGGGCCCCACCGCCTTTTAATTTGAACCTGCAGGCGATTCACCTCGGGGTTGTCTGATGACTGTAATTATTATGAAATTCTCAGGAATATTGGTCGGCCATGCCTATCGACATCGCTGTCTGACAAGCGATATCAAAAGTCAAGTCAGGCGTTGTCAATAATTTTCTTCTGATCGCATCATTTTTCATCCCACAAACAAAACGGTCCTGCAATGCTTGGTTTTGAAAAATTCCAAAATTGCAGTTAATAGTTTTTTTTAATGCCACAATGTACTGATTGATATTTTAATCAGTCTTTTGATTCCGTATCCTGAAACGATAGCTTTCAGCAATTTCTAACGGTACCGGATTGTAGTGCTGCTCCAGCTTCATTAAAATCTCTTTAAGCATTGTGTCCTTTGGCTTGTCAGGCACAAGTAGATTTACCAGGGTTTCATATAATTCAGGCCCCACTTCTGATAAGAAGATAGCTCGCTTCCGTTCCAACACAGCCCGGTTCTGATCTGCATTCTCTGGAACTTCGATTATATTATTTGCAGTGAAATACATTTCTAGCCGGTCCACATATGCCTTAAACCTTTCCTGGTCGCATTTATATTCACCTAAGTGTCCCATTACTGCTATGGGTGCCACCATTTTGTCTCTGCAGTGCAGACATTGTGCTTGGTTTTTCTTTATCTCGGATTTTGTAACTATTTCCAAAGACAGAGTAGCTTCCAAAATCTCTCTGTCGGCTGGCTGAATCCTTCACCAACAAAATTTCAGCTTTATATCATCCGAAAAGTCCCATCTCATCGCCAAATGTGATATATTCAGAGCACAGCACACACAGCTTTCTATAATGGCAGACAGCATCTCAGAAGTTCTGGAAGCTTCTGGTCAGCTGACTCCTTTATTCAATCTTTAGTTGCAGTAACACAATATGTCCACATCCACAGTGTGGAGCTACAACATTACAAGCTTACAGACATTACACAAAGAATGAAGGGATCAGTCATGAACAGAAAGCCAACAATAAAAAGAAATGTTGAGCTAGTTTATCAGGAGAAGTTGTCCAAAAAGTTCCCGATACAAGACTTAAAAGAGTTAAAGGCACCGCACGGTATCTCCACAAGGGTCAACCTGCATCCTTCGGGGAGTTAGTGGCACTTATCCAGGAGAGAGTGGATAAAGGAGAGCTAAGGCCAAAACGGGCAAACAGTCTTGTGGCATTCAGCGCATTTTATTGTGCCCGGAGAGATGAGGAATTAATGAGGCAGGAGGCCAAAGTAATACAAAAGGAAGAAGGCCTCCAACTTGTGAAGCAGTTAAAAGAGGGAGAAATACAACATTTAAGACAATAAATTGGTCAATTAAACCACAGCATTGGGCAATCAGAAAGAGAGACCGAACAGGCAGCTTCATTGCTACAACAACAAAGCCTCTCAAATGTAAATGCCACAGTAGCCATTGTTGAAGCAAATGAAAACAAATTAAAGTTAAAAAAATATAAATTGGAAAAGTTGAAGCTCCAGCAAGAGATAGAAGATGCTAGGAGTTCATTAAGGGAAGTAATTAAGAAGCCACATAGGGAGGCAGACCACTCCCAGTGCCAACTAGAAATAACGAGGCTAAAAAGTAATTTAGGGGAGCAGAAGGCCCTGGTATCCGCAGTAACACGGGGAGCCATATCAGAGACAGCAGAAGGCGACAAGGGGGAGACAGATTGGGAAGAGGAAGGAAGTCCGTATAATCTCAGGAGGGTGGTGTAGGATGGGATACCTTGGAGACACAAGAGCCAATCATAGCCGTAGTAACCACTTCTTTACGACGTAATACGCACGGTCGCATCACCAGTCACAATACCAACTCACGGCCCATATCTGGTGCTGACGCCATGGCGTGTAGCCACGAGTTGGGGCCCAGTAATGATGGGGATGACTCACTGGAAATTAATAGGAGGTGGGAAAATTTCAGGAGGGGTCACCCCGAGTTGGAAGAGAGAGACTTAACATGAGTCCTCTTCTTGGTCTGTTCCACTTCCCCAAAAAATAATCTGCCAGAAGCAGTCCTCCAGCCTGCCGCAGCAGCCGATGTCCTATGACCGAGATCCTCAACCATTCAGGGATCCAAAACTTGACCTTAGTGGCTCTGCTTAATCTGACCAAGCAGCACCCAGAAGAGACCCCTAGAGTCTTCAGTAATCACCTGTATGGTATCTATAAATTTACGCAGAACCAGGCATCTGCAAATGCTACAGTAGGAAAGAATCAGGAACAATTTAAATCGATGTTCCTGACCCAACTCCACTCTAGTTAAAACCACCCTGGGCATATCTATGAGGCCCACCAATCAGTGGACAGATATAGAGACCAGTGCTCAAATATCCTGGGAGATGGATTTCCCACTGCAAATTAACCATGTGTTAATGGTGGAGGGATCTCGAAACTACCCCTTTAATGGATAGTGCTTTAATTGTAAGAAGGTAGGCCATCTAGCCAAAGGCTGCAGCAGACCCAGACCGGCACCAAACCATGATGCAATGCATAGATACCTCCCGAGAGATGAATCCAAGTCGTCTGGGACAGATCAAAGATTGGATCAATTGACAACTCTTATACAAACCCAAATTCCATGGGGAGGATGCAAAATTATTTACTGGTGCACGCAATCGCTGATGCACATTCAATAGAGAGACCCATTCCAGGATCGACCCTATGGCACGGTTCGGCCCCCCAAAGATTGGTTGGAAGTGGGGTTCTGACGTGATGGTAGTGGGAGACCAATAGTCCTTGTTGTCTTAAAAGGGGGCAGGCAGCAGACTATGCTTATTGATACTGGCTCAGCCGTTACCATTATTCACACCCCATATCCTGAATGCCATGCAAGGGTTGTATGACCCTTAAAGGGTTTAACGGTGATACAACCACCACATATACAAGGAAGGTCACTGAACTTCAGTTGAGAAGCCTGACCTGTAAGGTCCCAGCTGATGACCACCCCCGACGAAAGGGGAATTTTAGGGACTGATGTGTTGGATCAATATGGCATGGTGATAGATTATAATCAGGACTGTGTTTGAATGGGATTGTGAGATAAGGAAGGAGTGATAGAAGTTTCAGATGCTCATTCGGTTTTTGCTATTAAAAAGCCATCTGTGCGTGACCGTCCAGGCAGCGAAAATGAAGCTGCGGCAAAACTAATTCGTCACATGTAAGCATGACTGTGGAAAAATGGCAGGTGAGGAATCTATTGAGGGACCTCCCCACTCATTCATTAAACAGTACCCCATCCCAAGGGAGAGTCACACTTACAGTTGAGACACCATAAAATCCCTAGTCGAGCAGAGTGTTCTTAGGACAGGCACTTTCACGACCAATTCACCCGCACGGCCGGTGAAAAAGCCTGATAGCAGCTGACCTGTATGTAGATGACCTACTGCTAGCAACTGACAGCATGGAGGAGCATCTGTCCCTTTTGCACAAACTTTTGACATTGTTGACTCAGGTGGGACTAAAGGTGAATCCCCGTAAGGCTCAATTAGTACAAGAATGGGTCACTTTTCTAGGAGTGTCCATTTCTCCAGAGGGATCATCCCCCGACTCTGACAAGGTGGAGATAATACTGCGACTGCCATTACCCATTTCAAAAACAGCCCTACGATCATTCTTGGGTTTGGTGGGGTACCAAAGGAACTTTATCCCAGGCTTTGCAGAGTGTGCAAAGCCTCTGTATGATTTAATAAAACTGCAGGGTGATGACATACGCTCAGCATGGACTGATGCCCACACAGTCTGTGGCTAAATTAAAAAATGCAGTGATACAGGCCGCATGTCTGATCCCTCCTGATCCCACGCAGCCCTTCCATTTGGAGGTCGGGGCCACAGAGCAAAGCCTCACTGCAGTTCTGTGCCAAATGCGAGCTGATCGATTGCAGCCCATTGCATATGCGTCTCGAATCCTGCAGGGGGCAGAAAAGACGTATACCGCATGCGAGCACCACCTACTGGTTGTCTTCTGGTCAGTACATCACTTTACTTTTATTACTGGGTTACAGGCTACAAACCTGCACAGCGGACACACACCTCTGAAACTACTGATGAAACCTGGAGATTTGCTAGTTTCCTCGCAGCACCTCAGCAAATGGACATTGGAATTTATGGAAAGAGACATTGGTAACATTTCCAAACCCACCACATTGCTGCCACAATTTCTGATCTATGAGGGGAACCCACATGAATGTCCGTTACTCCTGATTAACTTTGAGACCCATACTGTGCAGAAAGAGCCCATACAGAGTGCCCCAGATGTCTATATCGAAGGGTCCTCATATCACATTGAAAGATCCCCTCACACCCGGTATGCTGTGGTATTGCCAGAAAGAACCATCCAGCGAAGATGCAACAGTCTTCATAATGTGCAGAAATTGCCGCACTTCTAACTGCTGTGAAGGAAACCTCAAATAGACCCGTGAATATTTGGTCCGATAGTGCCTATGTTATAAACACCATGCTCTCCCTGCCCCTATACCACAAAAATTACTATTGTACAATAGACTGGAAGGCCCTGATCCATGGTCCCTGGTTACGCCTGCTCTAGTCATACCTTAAGCAGTGATCCCAGCCCTGCTTCATAGGAAAGGTAGCAGCCCATAGAAAAGGGGGTCCACATAGTGAGGGAAATTCCAGAGCAGCCAAGGATGCTGTGATTGATGGGGAGATAGAGGATATAGTTGTTGAGCCCAGCAATGCTGTTAGCAAGACCTCCCCAACAGATCATCTAGATTTAAAATCCCTGCAGCAGCAATACTGGTCATATGCTGTTGTAAGAGCCTGACATGAGGAAGGCAGACCCCTTCTTCAACCAACAGCCTGGGCTCCCAATACCATACTAGCCACTGCCCCTGACTCAGATGAGCAGTTGCTGATGCTCAAAAGAAAGCCAAACGCCTGTCCGGTGGTGTGTGTTCCACCAGAGGTGGATCAGGAACTGCTCTCCCTCTTTCACTCCCATCTCACAGCAGGGCACTATTCGGCCCTGGTAACCTTCTACAAGGTAGCATCCACAGCTTGGTGGCCTTCCATGAGGGAAACAATCAATCAATACGTGGCACGATTGTGTCTGCAACACAATCCTCCTGCATGCACTAACTGAGCCTTGCTTCAAAGCGTACCCCCATCTCAAGGACCACCTCCAGATAGACTTCATTGGGCCACTTCCACAGGCGCAAGGCAATTTTCAGCATGCCCTAGTGGTGGTGGATCAATTCACTAAATGGATCAAAGCATTCCCCTGCCGCTCCAACATCGCAATCACAGCAGCCAAAACACTATTGAATCATGTGTTTTGTTTGGTGGGGAGTACCAGTACAAGTGGACAGTGATCAAGGTTCACACCTTACCAGTAAAATTTTTACCCACCTGCAGGAAATGTTGGGGATCAAACACAAATTACATATTGCTCACCACCCCCCAGTCATCCGGAGGGGTCGAAAGGGGGAACAGGACCCTCAAGTTAATGTTAAAAAATTGTGCGTGGACCATCCCACTCAATGGGCTAACACGCTGCCAATGTGCTTAATGGCAATGTGGTCCACACCTCATAGAACAACAGGTGTCTGCCATATCAGGCTATGATGAGGAGGCTCATGAGAACACCAGGCCAGCTAACACGGTTGAATCTCCTGACAATGAAAACATGTAGTTCCAAGTGGCTGGAACAAGTGGTAGATCACAACGATCAGATCAATCGAGTTGTGGCCACCAAATTGGGGAAGTCAAAAAGCCAAAGTTAAAGGTACTTTGACAAGAAAGTACCTGCCTTTGAATACAAGGTGGGAGACTCTGTAATGATTCCAAATTATGGGAAAAAAAAGCTTGGCTTTGAGCCCAGGTGGTGGGGACCGCATAAGATTATAAACCGATTGAACCCCGCGGTTTATTTCATTCAGTTACCGGGGGAAAAGGGCGTTAAGTACAAGAAGTGGTTTCACATTAATCAGTTAAAAACTGCAAAAGAATAAATACTGCACTGATGTTGTTGCCCACAGACCATGATACGGATCCTCACGATTGTCAGGACGATACTGGTCACGACCGAAGCTGAGGGAAGATGGAGAAGCGGGAGCTGCAGCATAACTCACGAACATCATCAATCATCAATCCACTTTTCTCTCTCTCTCTCTCTCTCAGGTGATAGGAAGGGACAATATGTATGGAATATAAGGGGGCTGCAGGAGGGGTCAAAACTAAAAATCATGGTTTAAAAACTAGTATTAAAACACTCTACCTAAACGCACACAGCATTCGAAATAAAGTAAATGAGTTGACGGCACAAATCATTACAAATGGGTATGATTTGGTGGCCATTACAGAAACGTGGTTGCAGGGTGGCCAAGACTGGGAATTAACCATACAGGGGTCTCTGACAATTCGGAAGCATTGACAAGAAGGGAAAGGAGGTGGGGTAGCTCTGTTAATAAAGGATGATATCAGGGCAGTGGTGAGACATGATATTGGCTCGAATGAACAAAATGTTGAATCATTGTGGGTGGAGATTAGAGATAGTAAGGGGAAAATGTCACTGGCGGGTGTATTTATAGGTCCCCAAATAATAACTTCACGGTGGGGCGGACAATAATCAAGGGAATAATGGAGGCATGTGAAAAAGGAACGGCAGTAATCATGGGGGATTTTAACCTACATATCGATTGGTCAAATCAAATCGCACGGGGTAGCCTGGAGGAGGAATTCATAGAATGCATACGGGATTGTTTCTTAGAACCGTATGTTACAGAACCTACAAGGGAGCAAGCTATCTTAGATCTGGTCCTGTGTAATGAGACAGGAATAATAAACGATCTCCTAGTAAAAGATCCCCTCGGAATGAGTGATCACAGTATGGTTGAATTTATAATACAGATTGAGGGTGAGGAAGTAGTGTCTCAAACGAGCATACTATGCTTAAACAAAGGGGACTACAGTGAGATGAGGGCAGAGTTGGCAAAAGTTGACTGGGAACACAGACTAAACGGTGGAACAGTGGAGGACTTTTAAGGAGCTCTTTCATAGTGCTCAACAAAAATATATTCCAGTGAAAAAGAAGGGCGGTAAGAGAAGGGATAACCAGCCGTGGATAACCAAGGAAATAAAGGAGAGTATCAAATTAAAAACCAATGTGTATAAGGTGGCCAAGGTTAGTGGGAAACTAGAAGATTGGGAAAATTTTAAACGACAGCAAAGAATGACTAAGAAAGCAATAAAGAAAGGAAAGATAGATTACGAAAGTAAACTTGTGCAAAACATAAAAACAGATAGTAAAAGCTTTTACCGATATATAAAACGGAAAAGAGTGACTAAAGTAAATGTTGGTCCCTTAGAAGATGAGAAGGGGGATTTAATAATGGGAAATGTGGAAATGGCTGAGACCTTAAACAATTATTTTGCTTCGGTCTTCACAGTGGAAGACACAAAAACCATGCCAAAAATTGCTGGTCACGGGAATGTGGGAAGGGAGGACCTTGAGACAATCACTGTCATTAGCGGGGTAGTGCTGGACAGGCTAATGGGACTCAAGGTAGACAAGTCCCCTGGTCCTGATGAAATACATCCCAGGGTATTAAAAGAGATGGCGGAAGTTATAGCAGATGCATTCGTTATAATCTACCAAAATTCTCTGGACTCTGGGGAGGTACCAGCAGATTGGAAAGCAGCTAATGTAATGCCTCTGTTTAAAAAAGGGGGCAGACAAAAGGCAGGTAACTATAGGCCGGTTAGTTTAACATCTGTAGTGGGGAAAATGCATGAAGCTATCATTAAGGAAGAAATAGCGGAACATCTAGATAGGAATAGTGCAATCAAGCAGACGCAACATGGATTCATGAAGGGGAAATCATGTGTAACTAATTTACTGGAATTCTTTGAGGATATAACGAGCATGGTGGATAGAGGTGTACCGATGGATGTGGTGTATTTAGATTTCCAAAAGGCATTCGATAAGGTGCCACACAAAAGGTTACTGCAGAAGATAAAGGTACGTGGAGTCAGAGGAAATGTATTAGCATGGATCGAGAATTGGCTGGCGAACAGAAAGCAGAGAGTCTGGATAAATGGGTCCTTTTCGGGTTGGAAATTGGTGGTTAGTGGTGTGCCACAGGGATCGGTGCTGGGACCACAACTGTTTACAATATACATAGATGACCTGGAAGAGAGGACAGAGTGTAGTGTAACAAAATTTGCAGATGACACAAAGATTAGTGGGAAAGCGGGTTGTGTAGAGGACACAGAGAGGCTGCAAAGAGATTTAGATAGGTTAAGCGAATGGGCTAAGGTTTGGCAGATGGAATACAATGTCGGAAAATGTGAGGTCATCCACCTTGGGGGAAAAAAAACAGTAAAAGGGAATATTATTTGAATGGGGAGAAATTACAACATGCTGCGGTGCAGAGGGACCTGGGGGTCCTTGTGCATGAAACTCTTTTAGAGTTTATCTGTAAAACAAAACATTAAACCGTGCCACCCGAACTGGGTGACACACCAGACATTTACAAGGCCCTTTTTTTCCTTTTTTTTGTGTTTTTCTTTTTTTGGTTTTTTTTTTTGGGCACTAAAATCACAATTTTTCCCCAGTGCCCCCTATAAAAGGGAAGGGGGACACTAAAAGCACCGGCAATTAAAACAAATTAAACTTTAAAACGTAAAATCAAATTAAAATTTGGTTGCCGGGCGTGATGATGCACTCCAGTCCCTCCGGTGCCCACCTCTCGCGGAAGGCCGCGAGCGTACCGGTGGACACCGCGTGCTCCATCTCCAAGGACACCCTGGACCGGATGCAAGAGCGGAAGAGAGGCAGGCAGTCAGGTTGAACGACCCCCTCGACCGCCCGCTGCCTGGACCGGCTGATGGCACCCTTGGCCGTGCCCAGGAGCAGTCCTACGAGGAGGCCTTCGGACGTACCCGCTCCCCTCTGCACAGGGTGCCCAAAGATCAGGAGAGTGGGACTGAAGTGCAGCCAGAATTTCAGGAGCAGCCCCTTCAAATAATAAAACAGGGGCTGCAACCTCGTGCATTCCATAAAAACATGGAACACGGACTCTTCCAGACCGCAGAAATTGCAGGCGGCCTGGGAGTCCGTGAACCGGCTTAAAAATTTGTTGCACGGCACTGCTCCGTGCACCACCCTCCAGGCCAAGTCCCCGATGAATAGTGGGAGGACCCCTGCGTAGAGTGCCCTCCATCGGGGACCCCCGCCTCCTCCGGACGGCAAGATGGTACGCCATGGCGTGTCCGGACGGCCGGCGAGGATGGCAAAGTTGAGAGTGTGCAGGAGCAGCCCGTACAGGAAACCCCTCCGCGCGGAACTGAAAGGTACGGAGGGGATTTCCCCGAGGCGGCTCAAGTTGTGAGGCGCCGGCCCCCGAGGGAGGTTCCGGGGTTTGGCTCCTTGTGCATGAATCCCAAAAAGTTAGTTTGCAGGTGCAGCAGGTAATCAGGAAGGCGAATGGAATGTTGGCCTTCATTGCGAGAGGGATGGAGTACAAAAGCAGGGAGGTCCTGCTGCAACTGTACCGGGTATTGGTGAGGCCTCACCTGGAGTACTGCGTGCAGTTTTGGTCACCTTACTTAAGGAAGGATATACTAGCTTTGGAGGGGGTACAGAGACGATTCACTCGGCTGATTCCGGAGATGAGGGGGTTACCTTATGATGATAGATTGAGTAGACTGGGTCTTTACTCATTGGAGTTCAGAAGGCTGAGGGGTGATCTTATAGAAACATTTAAAATAATGAAAGGGATAGACAAGATAGAGGCAGAGAGGTTGTTTCCACTGGTTGGGGAGACTAGAACTAGGCTAACTCATTGAATGTATTCAAGTCACAGATAGATATATTTTAACCAATAAGGGAATTAAGGGTTATGGGGAGCGGGCGGGTAAGTGGAGCTGAGTCCACGGCCAGATCAGCCATGATCATTTTGAATGGCGGAGCAGGCTCCAGGGGCTAGATGGCCTACTCCTGTTCCTAATTCTTAGTTCTGCTGTTTATAAGAACATAAGAACATATCAGAACCTTCTCAATGTTTATGATATGTGAGCCCCGAGGAGAAAAACCATATGAGGTGTCAATAAGGATATTTCCCCTCAAGGTGGGGAGTTTGTAAGAATAAAAGTGTTAACATTGATTCTGTGTATGTATTAATGTTGAAAGTGAAGACTATACGAAAAGACAGTTTTAAAGATTCAAAATGGAAGCTCACAGACCTCCAGCATGCTGTTGTGTATTGTGTTAATTGGAAAGCCATTAAGCCTAATCAAGGGATGGCTGGGTCAGTCCAGCAGACTGAGGAGAGCCAATAAGGAACTGCCCTGGAACAAAGGTACAATGCTGAGGCTTTCGGAGGAACAATGGACTTAAGGGATATTAAAAAAAACTCAAGCCACAGTTTTCTCTCTCTCCTTCTCTCCTGAGCACACAACAGACCTCCTGCTGAAGACCAGCCGAAAAAGCAGATCGTGTGTTCAGCCAGCCAGAGGAAAGTGATGTATACCTTTTTATAAATCATTATTGTAACATTGTATCTGTTGTAACTAAGTAAGATCCATAGGAGAGCCAACGATTGCTGATAAGTGTGCACGTGTGTGTTTTTATTAAACTGTTCAAAATTGTTTTAAAATAATCGTCTCACTGTCAATTTAATGCCAGAGATTTAGAAATCTTACAGTCCCCTGCCATGCATCCATTTTCAGGCATGATTGAATTTCCAGTTGGATGTCTGAGGTAAAGCTTGGAGGTGGGGAAGGAATGGCTGAAAGAAAGGAAGCACTGAGTACTAATTAAGGGACTGATGTTTGCCTGGGGAAATATATAAAGTAAGGTGCCCCAGGAATGGTGCTGAGCCATAACTTTGTAATCCACATGAGCAACTATGATTCAGAAACAGAGTGTAAATTGGTCAGACTTGCAGATTATACCAAGATGAAGGAGATGGCAGTAGAGGCTGATGAAGCAACCAAGGAGCCACAGAAGAATCTAAATAATATATACGAGCAGATAGAACTCTAGCAGATGACATTCAGTAGAGATAAGTCTTATACATTGTAAGAAAAAATAGGGCACATATTTAATGAAGAAACTAACAGCGGTGAGGGTAATAGCGCACACATCACTGACCATTAGAATTCGGCGGCCACACTGCAGAGTGGAATGGCTGCCGATTTCTGGTGGTAACAGGCCTTAAGGGAAGGGGCAATTTTGGCCCCTGTATGTTTCCATGGTAGGGTGAGCTTGATGACCAAATCGTCTCCCTTGTCTGTATTTGTAAAAATTCCAATGGCATTAATAGAAGTAGTACAGTGGAGCCCTGGCCAACACCCAAAACTGATGAACTGGTAATTTATTTCATTTCTGTTTGTGGAATCTTACTGTGTACAATTTGGCTGTTGCGTGACTACACTTCTATTATGTCTGTGGTGTACTTATGGATGACTCCGCGAGGAAATGTGTTGTACTCAGACTGTAGTAACCTTGGTCCTTTACTCATAACTCCAGAGTGAGACAGCTACATGGTGGCTCCCCTTTTATACAGCCCCTGCCACCATGGCAGGAAACCCCGGTCTCCACCAGTTGCACCCTCTAGTTGTGCCAGCATGTATGTACACAATGTAAACCTTATTGATATACATCAGGTAAACAAGTCTCCATCTTATGAAACTATACAGCGACTACATAGAGAGTATATCTATAGTCTGCATACATAACATCACTCTCCCCCAAGTCCTTTGTACCAATTACCTTTGCACTATGTGCTCTGGCTTAGCTCTCCCCAGACTTAAGTGCCAACAGCCCTTGCACCTTGGCCATGCTTTGGCTTGGCTCTCTCCCTGTTCACCCCCAAGTCCTTTTGCCACAACGTTAGGTAATGGTTACCAGTTTGGATGGTTCAATGATGCAGTGGAGGTTCCAGTGGGTTCTGGGTGTGATCCATGTTTGTGTCAATGGCTACACACATTCATTTCTCACTCCTCCCGCCACAGTGAGATCATACAACAGGCCCGTTACATTAACATACAGGATCAGATACAGTGCAAGAAAGTTTTCACAGTTAGTGTCATGACACCTTGGTACAGTGACTTACATTTGTTATGTTTTACGGTCGTGCGCCAGGATTGGGTAGATTGCATTCATGGTTCAGTCATGGTCAGTACTGAGGTAGCAGTACAGGTATGTGAGGACGCTAGTTCCAGAGCAACTGGACGGGATCCCAGACGTCTGATGGCGGCGCTGCGCCTCCTGCTAGCGGGGTGGCCTTGGTTCGCTCACTGAGCCAGGACTCGGGGCCTTTGCCGTTGCCTAATGGTGGGCAGAGCCACAGATATGTCTGGCCTCTCTGTCTTCCTTTGAGGAATGCAGAATTTTCTGCCTGCTCTCTAATGGTGTTGGGAACCTGGCTGTTCCAGGTCCCGTTTGGAGAACTCGTTGGTCCTGACCTTTCGCTCCTGGACATGGCCGAGGTAGCGACTGGGTCTGGGGGCTGCGCTATCTCCACCTGAGTGGGGGGCAATGGCAACCAACTGCGCGTATTGACGCCGTTTTCGTTTTCAGGTCCGTGGCGAATGGTGCCATCAGGTGCCTGCAGCATGGGATAGACCTGGGGCAGGATATCAGGATCAGTGCCTTCACCCACCTGAGGTCACTGGCTTGCTACATGGAAACATAGAAACATAGAAAATAGATGCAGGAGTAGGCCATTCTGTTCCTCGAGCCTGCACCGCCATTCAATGAGATCATGGCTGATCATTCCCTCAGTACCCCTTTCCTGCTTTCTCTCCATACCCCTTGATCCCCTAAGCCATAAAGGCCATATCTAACTCCCTCTTGAATATATCCAATGAACTGGCATCAACAACTCTCTACGGCAGGGAATTCCATAGGTAAACAACTCTCTGTGTGAAAAAGTTTCTCCTCATCTCAGTCTTAAATGGCATACCCCTTATCCTAAGACTATGTCCCCTGGTTCTGGACTTCCCCAACATCAGGAACATTCTTCCCACATCTAACCTGTCCAGTCCCGTCAGAATCTTATACGTTTCAATGAGATCCCCTCTCATCCTTCTAAACTCCAGTGGATAGAGGCCCAGTTGATCCAGTCTCTCCTCATATGACAGTCCAGCCATCCCTGGAATCAGTCTGGTGAACCTTCGCTGCACTCCCTCAATAGCAAGAACATCCTTCCTCAGATTAGGAGACCAAAACTGAACACAATATTCCAGGTGAGGCCTCACTAAGGCCCTGTACAACTGTAGCGAGACCTCCCTGCTCCTATGCTCAAATCCCCTAGCTATGAAGGCCAACATACCATTTGCCTTCTTCACCGCCTGCTGTACCTGCATGCCCACTTTCAGTGACTGATGAACCATGACACCCAGGTCTCATTGCACCTCCCCTTTTCCTAATCTGCCGCCATTCAGATAATATTCTGCCTTCTTTTTTTGCCCCCAAAATGGATAACCTCACATTTATCCACATTATACTGCATCTGCCATGCATTTGTCCACTCACCTAACCTGTCCAAGTCACCCTTCAGCTTCTTAGCATCCTCCTCACAGCTCACACCACCACCCAGTTTAGTGTCATCTGCAAACTTGGAGACATTACACTCAATTCCTTCATCTAAATCGTTAATATATATTGTAAAGAACTGGGGTCCCAGCACTGAGCCCTGCGGCACTCCACTAGTCACTGCCTGCCATTCTGAAAAGGACCCGTTTATCCTGACTCTCTGCTTCCTGTCTGCCACCCAGTTCTCTATCCACATCAGTACATTACCCCCAATACCATGCGCTTTGATTTTGCACACCAATTTCTTGTGCGGGACCTTGTCAAAAGCCTTTTGAAAGTCTAAATACATCACATCCACTGGTTCTCTCTTGTCCACTCTCCCAGTTAAATCCTCAAAAAATTCGAGAAGATTTGTCAAGCATGATTTCCCTTTCATAAATCCATGCTGACTTGGACCGAACCTATCACTGCTTTCCAAATGCGCTGCTATTTCATTCTTAATGATTGATTCCAACATTTTCCCCACTACTGATGTCAGGCTAACCGGTGTATAATTACCCGTTTTCTCTCTTCCTCCTTTTTTAAAAAGTGGTGTTACATTAGCTATCCTCCAGTCCATAGGGACTGATCCAGAGTCGATAGACTATTGGAAAATATTCACCAATGCATCCACTATTTTTAGGGCCACTTCCTTAAATATTCTCGGATGCAGACTAACAGGCCTGGCGATTTATCGGCCTTCAATCCCATCAATTTCCCATACACAATTTCCCACCTCATAAGGATATCCTTTAGTTCCTCCTTTTCACTCGACCCACTGTCGCCTAGTACATTCGGAAGGTTATTTGTGTCTTCCTTTGTGAAGACAGAACCGAAGTATTGGTTCAACTGATCTGCCATTTCTTTGTTCCCCATTATAAATTCACCTGAATCTGACTGTAAGGGACCTACGTTTGTCTTCACTAATCTTTTTCTCTTCACATATTTATAGAAGCTTTTGCAGTCAGTTTTTATGTTTCCTGCAAGCTTCCTCTCGTACTCTATTTCCCCCCTCTTAATTAAACCCTTAGTCCTCCTCAGTTGAATTCTAAATTTCTCCCAGTCCTCAGGTATGTTGCTTTTTCTAGCCAATTTATATGTCTCTTCCTTGGCTTTAACACTATCCTTAATCTCCCTTGTTAGCCATGGTTGAGCCACCTTCCCCGTTTTATTTTTACTCCAGACAGGGATGTACAATTGCTGAAGTTCATCCATGTGATCTTTAAATGTTTGCCATTGCTTATCCACCGTCAACCCTTTAAGTATCCTTTGCCAGTCTATTCTAGCCAATTCACGCCTCATACCATTGAAGTTACCTTTCCTTCAGTTTAGGACCATAGTTTCCGAATTAACTGTGTCACTCTGCATCTTAATAAAGAATTCTACCATATTATGGTCACTCTTCCCCAAGGGGCCTCGCACAACAAGATTGCTAATTCGTCCCTTCTCATTGCACATCATCCAGTCTAGGATGGTCTGCCCTCTAGTTGGTTCCTCGACATATTGGTCTAGAAAACCATCCCGAATACACTCCAGGAAATCCTCCTCCACCTCATTGCTACCAGTTTGGTTAGCCCAATCAATATGTAGATTAAAGTCGCCCATGATAACTGCTGTAACTTCATTGCACACATCCCTTATTTCTTGTTTGATGCTGTCCCCAACCTCACTACTACTGTTTGGTGGTCTGTACACAACTCCCACTAGCGTTTTCTGCCCTTTGGAATTCCGTAGCTCCACCCATACCGATTCCACATCATCCAGGCTAATGTCCCTCCTTACTATTGCATTAATTTCTTCTTTAACCAGCAACGCCACCCCGCCTCCTTTTCCTCTCTGCCTATCCTTCCTAAATGTTGAATACCCCTGGATGTTGAGTTCCCAGCCTTGGTCACCCTGGAGCCATATCTCCATGATGCCAACCACATCGTATCCGTTAACTAGCCTCTGCGCCGTTAATTCGTCCACCTTATTCCAAATACTCCTCGCATTGAGGCACAGAGCCTTCAGGCTTGTCTTTTTAACACACTTTGTCCCTTTAGAATTTTTTTGTAATGTGGCCCTTTTTGTTTTTTGCCTTGGGTTTCTCTGCCCTCCACTTTTACTATTCTTCTTTCTATCTTTTGTTTCTGCCTCCATTTTATTTCTGTCTGTCTCCCTGCATCGGTTCCCATCCCCCTGCCATGTTAATTTAACTCCTCCCCAACAGCACGAGCAAACACTCCCCCTAGGACATTGGTTCCAGTCCTGCCCAGGTGCAGACCGTCCGGTTTGTACTGGTCCCACCTCCCCCAGAACCGGTTCCAATGTCCCAGAAATTTGAATCCCTCCCTTTTGCATCACTCCTCAAGCCACGTATTCATCTGAGCTATTCTGCGATTCCTACTCTGATTAGCACGTGGCACTGGTTGCAATCCTGAGGTTACTACTTTTGAGATCCTACTTTTTAATTTAGCTCCTAGCTCCCTAAGTTCGTATCGTAGGACCTTATCCCGTTTTCTATCTATATCATTGGTACCTATATGCACCACGACAACTGGCTGTTCACCCTCCCTTTTCAGAATATCCTGCACTCGCTCCGAAACATCCTTGGCCCTTGCACCAGGGAGGCAACATACCATCCTGGAGTCTCAGTTGTGGTGCAGAAACGCCTATCTATTCCCCTTACAATCGAATCCCCTATCACTATCGCTCTCCCACTCTATTTCCTGCCCTCCTGTGCAGCAGAGCCACCCACGGTGCCATGAACTTGGCTGCTGCTGCCTTCCCCTGATGAATCAACCCCTCAACAGTACCCAAAGCGGTGTATCTGTTTTGCAGGGGGATGACCGCAGGGGATCCCTGCACTACCTTCCTTGCACTGCTCTTCCTGCTGGTCACCGATTTACTATCTGGCTGTTTACCCTTTTCCTGTGGTAAGACCAACTCGCTAAACGTGCTATTCACGTCATTCTCAGCATCGTGGATGCTCCAAAGTTCATCCACCCGCAGCTCCAGTGCCGCAATGCGGTCTGTCAGGAGATGGAGGTGGATACACTTCCCGCACACGTAGTCGTCAGGAACACCGGAAGCGTCCCTGACTTCCCACATAGTACAGGAGGAGCATAACACGTGTCCGAGCTGTCCTGCCATGACTTAACCCTTATATTACTTAATTTGGCAACAAAAGTGCTAAAAGTTACTTACTGATATAGAAAAGAAAAAGAAAAACTTCTTACCAATCACCAGCCAATCACTTACCTCTTTGGCTGTGATGTCACCTTTCAATTTCTTTCTACTTTTTAGCTTCCCCGCTGCAGCTGCACCAGCTGGCCTCTCCGACTCATCGACTGGGCCTTTTCTAGGCCTCGGTCGCTGCCCCGGACTCCCGCCTCCTCGACTGCCTCTCCGACTCACCGACTGGGCCTTTTCTAGGCCTCGGTCGCTGCCCCGGACTCCCGCCTCCTCGACTGCCTCTCCGACTCACTGACTGGGCCTTTTATAGGCCTCGGTCGCTGCCGCGGACTCCCGCCTCCTCGACTGCCTCTCCGACTCACCGACTGGGCCTTTTATAGGCCTCGGTCGCTGCCCCAGACTCCTGCCTCCTCGACTGCCTCTCCGACTCACCGACTGGGCCTTTTATAGGTCTCGGTCGCTGCCGCGGACTCCCGCCTCCTCGACTGCCTCTCCGACTCACCGACTGGGTCTTTTATAGGCCTCGGACGCTGCCCCAGACTCCCGCCTCCTCGACTGCCTCTCCGACTCACCGACTGGGCCTTTTATAGGCCTCGGTCGCTGCCGCGGACTCCCGCCTCCTCGACTGCCTCTCCGACTCACCGACTGGGTCTTTTATAGGCCTCGGACGCTGCCCCGGACTCCCGCCTCCTCGACTCTACTTTTGGAGACACTCTATTCCCGACATCTCACAACATTTTGTTCTTTGCATTCTTAATCGGTTCATTACACTGATTGCCATGCATACAATGTCTCTTTAAGTTCAGTTGATTGCAGATCTCCTTTAAGAGAACACTGCCACGCAACGTTGCATCTCGCTGCAGCAGGGACGCTATCTTGCCTCTGTCCTCGAGGTCGACTGCCTTGATTCTTCTCTCCCGTGATTCTGCCACAAAAGCTGGAAGAATGCCTGTGAATTCGATCTTCCTCTCTAGGAGTCCTGCCACTGTAGACGGAAAAGTACTTTTAGGTCATTCCGGTCGGATCATTGCCACGCAGTTATGATGGATGGTCTGTGACTCAGGTGCTGCACTGGTCTGTTCTCTGGTGCCTGGCCCAAGCGAAGGTGAGATTTTGCTCTGCCTCTGAGCATGGAGTGACATCGATTGCTGGAGTGAAGAGATCTTCCCATTTCCACTGGATCTTCCCCATCCACCTTCTTCCGAGTAGCATTGGACCATCACCTGCAACAATCCACAGAGGTAATTTGTGCACCATGCCATTATGGATTGCATTTACATCCGCACTACCAAGACTGGGATCAGCTCCTTGGTGTAGGTGCGCATCTTTTCCTGTACTGGAACCAGCTCGAGTCGTTTTTCGTTCCACAGCCTCTCAAAGGCAGCCTGGCTCATCACTGACTGGCTTGCTCCCGTGTCCACTTCCATGAAGACTGGAACGCCGTTTATCTCGACTTCCATCTTCACTGGAGGACAATCGGTGGTGCATGTATACATTCCCTACATTTCTTCTTGGGGCTGAGCTGCCTCTCTAGCCAAATCATCATACTCCCTGCTGGATTGAAAGTAATTTACCAACTCCTCTGCTAGACGGTGAGTCGTATTTCTTTTACACATACGTTGGAGGTGGCCCTTCATGTTACAGGCTTAGCATACGTACTCAGCAAACCGACGCTGGTGAGCCCTATGGTTTCCTCCGCAACACCAGCATGGTGCTACTCAATTAGCACCACTAGGCGGACTCTGAGTTCTGGAACCCTGAGGTCAGTGCTCTCTGCTCTGGGCAGAGCCATGTTCTACAGTCTTGCCTGTGAAAGGCACCATTCTGTGTACAATACTTGCCGGGTTTGAGTCCACAGGATGAATAATTTGCTTGTTGCTGCAGATCGAGGTCATGAACGCCTGACTGATGCTGGTGGTCTTCTGCAGGTTGACTGTGGTGTCGGCAGATAATAGCTTGTGAAGGAGGTCCTCGTGGCCAATTCCTATCATGCAGTGCAATGCTTCGTTGAGGTGGGTGCCAAAATCACAAGGTGCTGCAAGTCTCCTGAGGTCAGCAGCATATTTTGCAATCTCCTGGCCCTCAGGTTTGCGGTGAGTGGAGAATCTGTGCCTGGCCATGAGGATGCTCTCTTTTGGTTTAAGTTGGTCACGAGTTAGTTCAGTCAGCATATCATATGTCTTATCCTTGGCCTTCGTGGATGTCAGCAAGTCCCTGACGAGGCGGTAGACTTCGGGCCCACAACTGGTCAGCAATATAGCCTTCCGCTTCTCTGCCAATGTGTCCATCTCCCCTGCCAGGTCGTTTGCCAAGAAACATAGCTCGAGCCTGTCTGTGAAGGCATCGCAATCATCACCCTCTGCGAAGTCTTTTAGTGTGTCAAAGGCAGCTACAATCGCGTGAAAGTCCGTATTCTCATCGCCAGTTATTATGTCTGTAGTATACTTATGAATGACTCCATGAGGCAATGTGTTGTACTCAAACTGTAGTGACCTTGGTCCTTTACTTGTAACTCCAGAGTGAGGCACAAGCATGGTGAGCAGCCTTTTATACAGCCCCTGCCACCAGGGCAGGAAACTCCGGTCTCCGCCAGTTGCACCCTCTAGTGGTGCCAGCATGTATACACACAAGTGTAAACCTTATTGACAGTACATCAAGTAAGCAAGTCTCCATCTTATGCAACTATACAGTGACTACACAGAGAGTACATCTATAGTCTGCATATATAACAACTTCAAAACTTCTTCACTGGCTGTAAAGCACTTCAGGCTATGCTGTGGCTGTGAAAGGTGCCATATAAATGTAAGATCTTGCTTTTTTCTTTTTGCAGAACTGATGGTGTTCTGCAGCGTTGAAGGTACTTTCGGTCTTTTAAATGAAGCATTAAACTGAGACCTGGTGACCCGGCCAACATTCCTCCCTCAACCAACAGCACTGAAACAAATTAATGGTAATTTATTTTGCTGCTACTTGTAGGGACCTTGCTGTGCCAAAAATGCTACTGCGTTTAACTGCAAAACAACAGTTAATTTTATTGGCTGTTTACTGCACTAAGGGCATCCTGAGGATGGAAAGGCCTTCTTTCTTTCTCTGCTTAATCTTTGTGGAATTTTTTTTTTTAAATAGTAGCATTCACAGTTTGTGATAATTCACTGTGTGTTGCACAACAAGATGGATGCTGTTAACCTAAATATTCTGAGCTTTCCTTATGCATTAATCATTAATATTTATATATTTGATGTGCAGGAGGGAGGGAATCAAATTCCTGGGACATTAAACCGGTTCTTGGGGAGGTGGGGCCAGTACAAACTGGACGGTTTGTAACTGGGCAGGACCGGAACCAATGTCCTAAGGGGAGTGTTTGCTGTTGGGGAGGGGTTAAACTAATGTGGCAGGGGGATGGGAACCTATGCAGGGAAACAGAGAGAAGTAGAATGGGGGCAGAAGCAAAAGATAGAAAGAAGAAAAGTAAAAGTGGAGGGCAGAGAAACCCCAAGGCAAAAATCAAAAAGGGCCACATTACAGCAAAATTCTAAAGGGGCAAAGGTGCCTCAATGCGACGAGTATTCGGAATAAGGTGTACAAATTAACTGCGCGCAGGCAGCTAATAACGAATATATATAATTGGGATTACGGAGACATGGCTCCAGGGTGACCAAAGCAGGGAACTCAACATCCAGGGGTATTCAACATTCAGGAAGGATAGACAGAAAGGAAAAGGAGGTGGGGTAGCGTTGCTGGTTAAAGAGGAAATTAACACAATAGTAAGGAAGGACATTAGCTTGGATGATGTGGAATCTGTATGGATAGAGCTGCGGAATATGAAAGGGCAGAAAATGCGAGTGGGAGTTGTGTACAGACCACCAAACAGTTGTAGTGAGGTTGGGGACAGCATCAAACAAGAAATTAGGGATGCGTGCAATAAAGGTAGAGCAGTTATCATGGGCGACTTTAATCTACATATAGGTTGGGCTAACCAAACTGGTAACAATACGGTGGAGGAGGACTTCCTGGAGTGTATTAGGGATGGTTTTCTTGACCAATATGTCGAGGAACCAACTAGAGGATTGGCCATCCTAGACTGGCTGATGTGTAATGAGAAAGGATTAATTAGCAATCTTGTTATGTGCGGTCCCTTGGAGAAGAGTGACCATAATATAGTAGAATTCTTTATTAAGATGCAGAGTGACACAGTTAATTCAGAGACTAGGGTCCTGAACTTAAGGAAAGGTAACTTCGATGGCATGAGATGTGAATTGGCTAGAATAGACTGGCAAATGATTCTTAAAGGGTTGACGGTGGATAGGCAATGGCAAACATTTAAAGATCACATAGATGAACTTCAACAATTGTACATCCCTGTCTGGACTAAAATTAAAATGGGGAAGGTGGCTCAATCGTGGCTAACAAGGGAAATTAAGGATAGTGTTAAAGCCAAGGAAGAGGCATATAAATTGGCCAGAAAAAGTAGCAGACCTGAGGACTGGGAGAAATTTAGAATTCAGCAGAGGAGGACAAAGGGTTTAATTAGGAGGGGGAAAATAGAGTATGAGAGGAAGCTTGCTGGGAACATAAAAACTGACTGCAAAAGCTTCTATAGATATATGAAGAGAAAAAGATTAGTGAAGACAAACATATCCCTTGCAATCAGAATCAGGTGAATTTATAATGGGGAACAAAGAAACGGCAGACCAATTGAACAAATACATTGGTTCTGTCTTCACGAAGGAAGACACAAATAACCTTCCGGAAATACTAGGGGACCTAGGGTCTAATGAGAACGAGGAACCGAAGGAAATCCTTATTAGTCAGGAAATTGTTTTGGGGAAATTGACAGGATTGAAGTGCGATAAATCCCCAGGGCCTGATAGTCTGCCCTTAAAGAAGTGGCCCCAGAAATAGTAGATGCATTGGTGGTCATTTTCCAACATTCTATAGACTCTGGATCAGTTCCTTCGGACTGGAGGGTAACTAATGTAACACCACTTTTTAAGAAAGGAGGGAGAAAGAAAACAGGAGAAGGAGGGAGGGAGAAAGTAGGGAGAAAGGAGGGAGAGAGAAAGTAGGGCCTCAAAGGTAGTAATTTCAGGATTGCTACCAGTGCCATATGCTAGTCAGAGTAGGAATCGCAGGATAGCTCAAATGAATACGTGGCTTGCGGAGTGGTGCAGAAGGGAGGGATTCAAATTCCTGGCACATTGGAACCAATTCTGGGGGAGGTGAGACCAGTACAACTTGGACGGTCTGCACCTGGGCAGGACCGGAACCAATGTCCTAGGGGGAGTGTATGCGAGTGCTGTTGGGAAGGGTTTAAACTAACATGGCAGGGGGATGGGAACCTATGCAGGGAGACAGAGGGAAGTAGAATGGGGGCCAGAAGCAAAAGATAGAAAGAAGAAAAGTAAAAGTGGAGGGCAGAGAAACCCAAGGCAAAAATCAAAAAGGGTCATATACAGCAAAATTCTAAAGGGGCAAAGTGTGTTAAAAAGACAAGCCTGAAGGCTCTGTGCCTCAATGCGAGGAGTATTTGTAATAAGGTGGATGAATTAACTGCACAGGCTGCAATTAATGAATGAGATATAATTGGCATCACGGAGACATGGCTCCAGGGTGACCAAGGCTGGGAACACAACATCCAGGGGTATTCAACATTCAGGAAGGATAGACAGAAAGGAAAAGGAGGTGGGGTAGCGTTGCTGGTTAAAGAGGAAATTAACGTGATATTAAGGAAGGACATTAGATTGGATGATGTGGAATCTGTATGGGTGGAGCTGACTGCGGAATACCAAAGGGCAGAAAACGCTAGTGGGAGTTGTGTACAGACCACCAAAAGTAGTAGTGATGTTGGGGGCAGCATCAAACAAGAAATTAAGGATGCGTGCAATAAAGGTACAGCAGTTATCATGGGTGACTTTAATCTACGTATAGATTGGGCTAACCAAACTGGTAGCAATACGGTGGAGGAGGATTTCCTGGAGTGTATCAGGGATGTTTTTCTAGACCAATATGTCGAGGAACCAGTTAGAGGGCTGGTCATCCTAGACTAGGTGATGTGTATTGAGAAGGGACTAATTAGCAATCTTGTTGTGCGAGGCCCCTTGGGGAAGAGTGACCACAATATGTTGAATTTTTTATTAAGATAGAGAGTGACACAGTTAATTCAGAGGCTAGGGTCCTGAAGTTAAGGAAAGGTAACTTCGAAGGTATGAGACGTGAATTGGCTAGAATCGACTGGCAAATGATACTTAAAGGGTTGACGGCTGATCGGCAAACATTTAAAGATCACATGGATGAACTTCAACAGTTGTACATCCCTGTCTGGAGTAAAAACAAAATGGGGAAGGTGGCTCAACCATGGCAAACAAGGGAAATTAAGGATAGTGTTAATTCCAAGGAAGAGGCATATAAATTGGCCAGAAAAACCAGCAAACCTGAGGACTGGGAGAAATTTAGAAATCAGCAGAGGAGGACAAAGGGTTTAATTAGGAGGGGGAAAATAGAATATGAGAGGAAGTTTCCGGGAACATAAAAGCTGACTGCAAAAACTTCTATAGATAGGTGAAGAGAAAAAGATTAATGAAGACAAACGTAGGTCCCTTGCAGTCAGAGTCAGGTGAATTTATAATGGGGAACAAAGAAATGGCAGTTCAGTTGAACAAATACTTTGGTTCTGTCTTCACTAAGGAAGTCACAAATAACCTTCTGGAAATACTAGGGGACCGAGGGTCTAGCGAGAAGGAGGAACTGAAGGAAATCATTATTAGGCGGGAAATTGTGTTCGGGAAATTGATGCGACTGAAGGCCGATAAATCCCTGGGGCCTGATGTTCTGCATCTCAGAGTACTTAAGGAAATGGCCCGAGAAAGAGTGGATGCATTGGTGATCATTTTCCAACAGTCTATCGATTCTGGATCAGGTCCTATGGACTGGAGGGTAGCTAATGTAACACCACTTTTTACAAAATGGAGGGAGAGAGAAAATGGGTAGTTATAGACCGGTTAGCGTGACTCATTAGTGTGGAAAATATTGGAATCAATTATTAAAGATAAAATAGCAGCGCATTTGGAAAGCAGTGACAGGATCGGTCCAAGTCAGCATTCATTTATGAAAGGGAAATCATGCTTGACAAATCTTCTGGAATTTTTTGAGGATGTAACTAGTAGAATGGGCAAGGGAGAACCAGTGGATGTGGTTTATTTGGACTTTCAAAAGGCTTTTGACAAGGTCCCACACAAGAGATTGGTGTGCAAAATTAAAGCACATGGTATTGGGGGTAATGTACTGACGTGGATAGAAAACTAGTTGGCAGAAAGGAATCAGAGAGTCGGGATAAACTGGTACTTTTCAAAATGGCAGGCAGTGACTAGTGGGGTGCCGCAGGGCTCAGTGCTGAGACCCCAGCTCTTTACAATATAAATTAATGCTTTGGATGAAGGAATTGAGTGTAATATCTCCAAGTTTGCAGATAACACTAAGCTGGGTGGCAGTGTGAGCTGTGAGGAGGACACGAAGAGGCTGCAGGGTGAATTGGACAGGTTAGGTGAGTGGGAAAATGCATGGCAGATGCAGTATAATGTGGATAAATGTGAGGTTGTCCACTTTGGGGGCAAAAACACAAAGGCAGAATATTATTTGAATGGCGGCAGATTAGAAAAAGGGGAGGTGCAACGCGACCTGGGTGTCATGGTACATCAGTCATTGAAAGTTAGCATGCAGGTACAGCAGGCAGTGAAAAAGGCAACTGGTACATTGGCCTTCATAGCTAGGGGATTTGCGTATAGGAGCAGGGAGGTCTTACTGCAGTTGTACAGGGCCTTGGTGAGGCCTCACCTGGAATATTGTGTTCAGTTGTGGTCTCCTAATCTGAGGAAGGACATTCTTACTATTGAGGGAGTGCAGTGAAGGTTCACCAGTAAGATTCCCGGGATGGCAAGACTGACATATGAGGAGAGACTGGATCGACTGGACCTGTATTCACTGGGGTTTAGAAGGATGAGAGGGGATCTCATAGAAACATATAAAATTCTGACAGGACTGGACAGTTTGAATGCAGGAAGAATGTTCCCGATGTTGGGGAAGTCCAGAACCAGGAGACACAGTCTAAGGATAAGGGGTAAGCCATTTAGGACTGAGATGAGGAGAAACTTCTTCACTCAGAGTTGTTAACCTGTGGAATTCCCTACCGCAGAAAGTTGTTGATGCTAGTTCATTGGAGATATTCAAGATGGAGTTAGATATGGTGCTTACAGCTAAAGCAGGAGAGATAGCAGGAAACGTGTACTGAGGTGAATGATCAGCCATTATTTTATTGAATGGAGGTGCAGGCTCGAAGGGCCGAATGGCCGACTCCTGCACCTACTTTCTATGTTTCAATGTTTCTATGTTTAGCCTGACATCAGTAGTGGGGAAAATGTTGGAATCAATTATTAAGGATGTAATAGCAGCGCATTTGGAAAGCAGTGACAGGTTAGGTCCAAGTCAGCATGGATTTATGAACGGGAAATCTTGCTTAACAAATCTTCTGGAATTTTTTGAGGATTTAACTGGTAGAGTGGACAAGGGAGAACCAGTGGATGTGGTGTATTTGGACCTTCAAAAGGCTTTTGACAAGGTCCCACACAAGAGATTGGTGTGCAAAATTAAAGCACATAGTATTCGGGGTAATGTATTGACGTGGATAGAGAACTGGTTGGCCTGGAGCTGAAGTCACATGGCTCCTGGCAGCCAATCAAGTGTAATATATTCTCATTCATAGTAATAAAAGTTTCAAACTTACAAAACTCCTATTACTATGAATGAGAAACACCCCCAAAACACTAATATATGATAGAAAAAATGCACAACATATTTTTATTTATTTAAATTAAAGTTATTAATGTATTTAAAAAATATATATTTTCCCGATTTTTAAAAAAGTTCTTTTAATTATGCTTTAAAATAAACTTACCATAGTGGGGAGAGTTTTTAACAATAAAATGTGTTTTTATAACTTTATTTTAAAATGTTTTTGTGTATTTTAAAACTCTTACACCTGTAAAGGTCGGCTATGCGCCTGCTTTCATTAGGCGCAAGAGTTTCGAGGACCTTTGCTGGGGAAGATATGCATAAATCCTGCAATCTAGCCCTTGCAAATGTCCTCACTCCCGAGATACTGAGGATCTGTCAAGCCAGAAACTTGACAGATTGGAAAAGCCAGTTTTCAGCGTGTGCGCATTGTGCGCTGCAAAAAGGCTTTTCCTATGTTTTCCCGGGTCCGTACACACTCCGTAAGGACCCGTAGAGGCTGCAATTTCTGGGCCATAGATTAGAAAAACCTCCCTTCTCCCACTTCTGAGTGACAGATTTAGAAACACAAGCACTTACACAAGACCAACACGCATTACTATAACCACAAGATTTAAAGGTTGATTTTCACCTGAAAAAATGAAAGAAGATTTCAGGATTATGTCATTTGAAGACTAATTTTCAAATTTACTTTTCTCAGTTTCATCGGGGTTAAATTTCAGGCCGCGCCTAGAACGGTGCAGCTCCGCGAGCCACTCCTGATTTCTGCACTCAAAACCGCGCCTAAAACTTACCTCGGTATTCTCCCCGCTGATGGAACGTTCCAGGCACTTGGCATAGCGCAACACAAGCAGTGGGGGGGCGGAGCCAGGTCCCGGCGCTGAAAACAGTGCCGGGACCTCTGCACATGCAGTCGAGTGTGCGCGCATGTGCAATAGTCCCAGGCTGCCGAGGCTGTGTGGGAGGGGCCCGAAGCATGCCGCCCCTAGCCCTGGCTGAAAGGGCTCACTGGGGCGGCAAAGATCGGACTCGGGCCTCCCTCCTCTTCATCTTCAGCTCCTTGGTCCCACCGCCTCCAGCCCCCCCCCCCGCTCCGCTCTGGCTCTCTCCCGCCTGCCGCCCCCCCCCATTAAGCTCCCCCCCTTCCCTCTCCTCTCCTCTCCCCCACTCTCTTCCTCTCCTCTCCCCCCCCTCCCTCTCCTCTCCCCCCTCCCTCCCTCCCCTCTCCCACATCCCTCCCTCCGCTCTCTCCCCCTCCCTCCCTCCCTCCCCTCTCCTCCCCTCACTCCCTCCCCTCTCCCCCTCATTCCCTCCCCTCCCTCCCCTCTCCTCCTCTCCCCCTCCCTCCCTCCCTCTCCCCTCCCCCTCCCCCTCACTCCCTCTCCCCTCCCCTCTCCCTCCCTCTCCTCTCCCTCCCTCCCTCCCTATCTCTCCTCTCCCTCCCTCCCTCTCACTCCTCTCTTCCCTCCCTCCCACTCCTCTCTCTCCTCCTTCCTTCTCCTCACCCCCTCCCACCCTCTCCTTCCCCCTCTCTTCCCCCAAAATAGGAGCAACTCAGGCCGAAACTTGACCCCTTAGTTCGGCACTCACTGGCCTAATGATTAAACCGCCCTTAGAGACTTTCCCTTCTTATATTATACAGAATTTAAAAAATGAGAACAATATTCGAAAATAAAGAGCTATCAAGGAAAATCTTAATAGGACTGTCCTCCACTAGTCACACTGACAAATTATCCGTAGAAATGGGATTATGGATAAAGAGTTTGCTATGTGAAGGAGGAGACTTCAAAATGATAGAATTGACGTTTTCAAACTTATGTCATTATAATTCTCCATCCCACGCCCACTCTGATCTCTCTGTCTTGGCCTCTTACACTATTCTAACGAAGCTCAAGGATACTCGAGGAACAATACCTCCCCGTTTGATTAGGCACTTTACAGCCTTCTGGACTCAATTATTTCAGATTTTTTTGGACAGCAGATGCTGGTAATGAAATTTTGCTGTTGCCATTTGCAGCTCCTCTAGACCCATCTTTTGTTCATTGGTCCCATTGTCACCCCCTTTTGCTTTGCGCCATCATCCCTTTTGTCATTTAATCACTCCTGCTTTCGACCTTACCACAGATCTTCCCTTTTGTACTTTCCTCCATCCCCCTTTCCTTGCCTCTGTACTTGCTTAAACCTGTTATATCCAATGTTCCCTGTAGGCTGAACTATGCTCTGCATGGCCTATTTCTTTTGGATGGCTTATTTATTCTGCCAAAATGGCCACCATGCCCTACCCTTTGTCCATGTCTCCCCCCAGTCTCTCTCTCGCTATCGGGCCCACGCCGGCCACTCTTGGTTAGGACCACCGCTATCGGGAAGCGAGGCTGGGGGTTGGAGAGAAGCTGGAGGGGAGAGTGAGGCTGGGAGGAAGGGGGAGAGAGAGGCTGGAGAGAGAGAGGCTGGGGGTGGGGGTGAGATGGGGATGAGAGAGAGGCTGGGGGGAAGAGAGAGAGGCTGGGGGAGAGAGAGAGGATGGAGGGAGGTGAGGAGAGAGGCTGGGGTAGAGAGAGACAAATACGGTTGGGGGTGGGGAGAAGACAGATCACATTCTTCCAACTTCCTTCAAGGGACATCGTTGGAGTGGATGATATCCAGATTCACAACACTGTCACTATTCACTTCATACCCAATAAACCTGTTAACAATCTGTACACACTGACTGCCCCATATATGGTGGAGTGGGGGTGGAAGTGGGGGAATGGATGCACTTGCGCTAAGACAAGGCACTTCGGCTGTGTGAGGGATGTACTTGGACTGGGGTAAAGCACTTCGGCTGTGTGAGGGATGTACTTGGACTGGGGTACGGCACTTTGGGTTAGGATTAGGGTTAGGGTTAGGGTCTTCTGGGGTGCTCTGTCCTCTGTCACCAGGAAGTCAAAGTGGATCGAGTTACAATTTGCAAAGTCAGTGAGACCTTGTGTTGGGCGGTTCCAGTTACACATTCCTGTGAAACTTCAGGGTGTGGCTTGTCCTCCAAGGGGACGAATCATAGACAAATGGTGGAGCATGTTGGCCGTGTTTGCAGTACAATAAGCGCGTCCTATTTCCAATGTAAAAGCTTGCGAGCGGATTACTGTGGGGCCGCACAAGTGCGCAGCTTAGAGGGAACGTTGGTTACATCTTTAACTTTTTCCAGTTCTGATGAAAGGTCATCAACCTGAAATGTTAACTTTGTTCCTCGCGCCACAGATTCTGCCTGGACTGCTGAGTATTTCCTGCATTTTATGTTTTTATTTCCAATTTAGAAAGTGGATGTGCAAAACTAACCATGGCAAATTACCTGCTGGTGAAGCATTCAAATCTCAGGAGACACAAGCTAAAAATGAGGAAGTTGAAGTTCGAAGTGGAGTCAGGTGGGATTTTTCTGTCCAATGGGTACAGCTTACTATTACGCAGTAAGTTACCATTGGGAAAAGCATTGAGGTAACAGTGTAAATAGGTTCAAGGGATAACTTCTGAATAAAGAAGGGATTGAGAGATATAGTGAGAAGATTGGTAGGCAATCAAAAAGGGACAAGATTGTTGGGTCTCATGGGAATTTGGGCACTGCAGCCTGCATGAATTTGTCGCCTGCTTGAAATCAGTACTTCGTGGCCAACAAAATGGAGGAATAAGCAGACGCAGTTCGGCGCTAGGCGGTCCTCCTCATGGTTTGCGATCCGAAAATCTATGGACTCATAAAGAATCTCCTCTCGCCCTTAAGTCTAACGACAAGGACTATGAAACATTGAGTGCTCTGGTACATGACCATCTCAAACCAGATGAAGCCACCATCATCTCAAGATATCGATTCTATACGCACGTTCGTTCTGAGGGCCAGGATGTATTGGAATTCGTTGCCGACCTAAGATGTCTAGCTGGACTGTGTAAGCTTGAACCTGCATTGGCAGACATGCTGCGGGACTCCTTTATAATCGGCATCAACCACGAGGTGATTCTGCATAAGCTACTGGCGGCGGAGACGCTGGATTTGAGCAAGGCCATCACGATTGCCCAATTATGCATGACAACGGACAAAAGCTTAAAGCAGATATCATTGAAAAATCGGAACTCGGCAAGTATTGTAAACAAGATAGTATCATCGTTTGGCAGAGCTGCATATGGCAGGCCCTACCCGACTGCGTACGCGAAACCTGTGGCTGCTTAAAGTCCGTCAATGGGAATGAATCCGATATCACCGTGCTGGTGTTGTGGGGGAAATCATTGGCATCTTCAGTGTCGGTTTTAAAAGTATATTTGTAAAGGCTGTTCGAGAGTGGGGTATCTCCAGCGCATGTGACCGCAACTGAGCAAGCGTGCTGCGACACACCTGTGGCGGATGATGACCAGTATAGCGCGGATCCAGATATGCAATCCTAGATACCAAAGGAGGAAGTGTATAGACTGTATTCATTCCTAACAAAGAGCCAACCAATAATGATTAATGTAAAACTTGATTAATGATGTGCTGGTATCGATGGAATTGGACACGGATGCGAATCAATCAATAATGAGTCAGAGGACATTCGACAGACTGTGAGGCCTAAGCTGAGTCCAATCAATGCCAAGTTGCGTACGTACACTAAAGAACTCATAATGGTGATCGGCAGTGCAGTAATCAAGGTGTCGTATGATGGTGTGATGGTGTGGTTAACGATTTACCGTTATGGATTGTTCTAGGCAATGGTCCAATGCTGTTCGGCAGGAACTGGTTAGAAAAAATCAAATGGAACTGGAACAATATCAAAGTGTTGCCATCGGAGGAGGATACTCCATGTGCTCAAGTGCTGAGCAAGTTCCCCTCGCTGTTTGAAACAGGCATTGGCAATTTCACGGGAGCCAAGGTGCAGATCCACATGGACTCAGGTGCAAGACCCGTCCATCATAAAGCTCGGGCAGTTTCGTACATGATGAGGGAGAAGGTCGAAATCGAACTGGACAGACTCCAGTGTGAAGGGGTCATATCACCGGTCGAATTTAATGAATGGGCCAGCCCTATTGTTCCCGTGTTGAAAAGTGATGGCACTGTCAGGATTTGTGGAGACTACAAGATTATGATCAACTGAGTTTCGAAACAGGATCAATACCCATTACCGAAGGCTGATGACTTATTTGCAATGCTAGCTGGGGGGAAGTCATTCACAAAACTGGATCTGACATCGGTCTACATAACACAGGAGCTGGTCGACATGTCGAAGAAACTTACGTGCATCAACATCATAAAGGACTGTTTATCTACAACAGGTGCCCTTTTGGAATTCGTTCGGCTGCAGCCATATTTCAGAGGAACAAGGAGAGTCTATTGATGTCCGTCCCAAAACCGTCGTGGTCCAAGATGACATACTGGTCATTGGTCGTGACTCCGCCGAACATCTGAACAACCTGGAAGAGGTTCTACATCGTCTGACCAAAGTGAGATTGAAGTTTGTCTTCATGGCAGCGGAAGTCGAATTCCTAGAGAGGAAAATTGTTGCTGACGGTATCAGGTCTACGGACTCGAAAACCAAGGTTATTAAAAATACACCCAAGCCTCAGAATGTAACGGAGCTGTATTCGTTCCTTGGTCTACTCAACTACTTTGGTAATTTCTTTTCTAGATTGAGCACCTTATTAGAGCCACTGCACATGCTGCTAAGAAAAGGCGACAACTGGGTTTGGGGTGTGTCTCAAGACAGAGCTTTTGAGAAAGCTACTAATCGGCTTTGCTCTAACAAGCTGCTGGTACATTATGATCTGTGTAAGCGTCTAGTATTGGCCTGTGATGCTTCGTCATATGGAGTTGGTTGCGTGCTCCAACAAGCTAATGAGTCGGGCAAACTTCAACCTGTTGCGTATGCTTCTAAAAGTTTGTCAAAGGCGGAAAGAGCCTACAGCATGGTAAAGAAAGAAGCACTAACCAGTGTGTACGGGGTTAAACAGATGCATCAGTACCTGTTTGGTCTTCAGTTTGAATTGGAAACAGATCACAAGACACTCATTTCAGTGTTTTCGGAAAACAAAGGTATCAACACCAATACATTGTCCCACATCCAGAGGTGGGTGCTGACATTATCTGCCTATGATTATGTCATTCGCCATAGACCTGAGAATTGTGCCGATGCATCGAGCCGTTTAACGTTGCCCACATCGGAGGTGGAAATGCCACAACTGACAAACCCACTGTTGTTCATGGATGCTTATGAAAGTGAAGGAACCCCTGTCACGGCCCAACAAGTTAAGACTTGGATTAGCCAGGACCCAATATTATCGGTTGTGAAACGTTGTGTCCTTAGTGGTGATTGGTCTGCCATACCCAAGCAAACGTGTGAGGAGACCAAACCTTACATCTATCGCAAAGACAAACTATCCATTCAATCAGATTATATACTGTGGGGTAATCGTGTTATTATGCCCAAGAAAGGCAGAGAGAAATTTGTGTATGATCTACATAGCACGTATCCCGGTATTGTCATGATGAAAGCCATTGCCAGGTCTCATGTATGGTGGCCTGGAATTGACTCTGATCTGGAATCATGTGTGCATCAGTGCAACACTTGCATGCAGCTTAGTAAAGCACCAGCAAAATTGCCGCTGAGTCTGTGGTCGTGGCCATCTAAACCATGGTTCAGGATCCACATCGACTTTGCAGGTCCCTTCCTGGGAAAGATGTTCTTAATTGTGGTGGATGCTTATTCCAAGTGGATACTGTTATGTAATGATGTGTGTATCGTCCCAGTACCTTAAATGTAATGTAAGCACTATGCCACACCACAGAGAGCGCTGTGGTGGGAAACCTGGAAGTACCTAGAACAGGCACTATATAAGGCTGACCACCACACCTGAGAAGCGCTCTGGAGCTGAACAATAAAAGACGAAGGTGACAGCAGTTAGACTTATACCAGACCGTGTGGAGTCAGTGATTTGTGTGCTAGGAAGCGGACGAACTCCACGCAACCATGGCTACTCTGGGCTCGCTAAAGGATTTTACCATGGGCAATGATTGGGAGGCCTTCACGGAAAGGCTCAAGTACTACTTCACAGCAAACGACCTGACGGAGGACACATACGCAATGAGAGAGAAGCGTAAGGCGATATTGCTCTCCAGTTGTGGCAATGAGGTTTACTGTCTCATCAGGGATTTGCTGGCACCCGGGAGCGCCAGGGACAAGTCATACGAGGAGCTGACTGAACTCATTCGTGACCAGTTGAAACCAAAGGAGAGCATCCTCACGGCCAGATACAAATTTTACCATCACTGCAGACCCGAGGGCCAGGATATCACCAAATATGCTGTGGACCTCAGGAGACTCGTGGCGCCGTGTGATTTTGGGGCACACCTTGACGAGGCGCTGCGGGACGTTTTCGTCATGGAGATCGGCCATGAGGGCCTCCTTCACAAGCTGTTAGCCACGGAACACACAGTCACTCTGACAAAGGCCATCACCATCAGCCGGGCATATATGACCTCGACGTGCAGCACCAAGCAAATAATCCACACAGTCTCGAACCCGGCAGGCACTGTCCACAGGATAGCGCCCACCGCGGACAAAACTGCAGAACGTGGCTCTGCCCGGGGCAGAGAGCAAGGACCTCGGGGTCCTGGAACTCAGAGTCCGCTGAGGGGGACCAATCAAGCAGCACCATGCTGGCGTTGTGGAGGAAGCCATGGGGCTCACCGGTGCAGGTTTGCGGAGTACACGTGCAATACCTGCCACGTTAAAGGCCACCTTCAGCATATGTGTAAAAGAAATCGGACTCACCATGTGGCTGAGGAGATGGGGGATGATCTACTGTTCAGCGAGGAGCAGGTAGAAGAAGATGAGGTGTTTGGACTGCACACGTGTACTGACGATTCGCCCCCAGTGATAATGGAAGTAAAAATCAACGGAGTCCCAGTGAGTATGGAAGTGGACACGGGCTCGGGTCCGTCGTTGATGAGTCGGAGAACTTTTGATAAACTGTGGATTAACCCAGCTGCACGACCCAAGCTGGTCCCGGTCACGGTGAAGCTGCATACTTACACCAGGGAACTGATACCTGTTCTTGGCAGAGCGATGGTGCAGGTATCCCACGGGGACGAGACGCACGGTTTACCTTTGTGGGTCGTTGCAGGCGATGGGCCGACACTCCTCGGCCGGAGGTGGATGGGGACGGTCCGTGGGAGCTGGGAAGACTTCATCACTCCACAGGCAGCTGCTCCCCGGGGTGCTGCTGTGCCCCGGGCCCCCAGAGAGCAGCGCCGACCGAGCTGGAGCTGCAGCCTCAATCCAATCACAGGCAAGCCCCAGCCCCGGACCTCACACAGAGATCCTGCAGCCTTAATCCACCCACAGGCAAGCCCCAGCCCCGGACCTCACACAGAGATCCTGCAGCCTTAATCCACCCACAGGCAAGCCCCAGGCCCGGACCTCAAGCCACAGAGATCCTGCAGCCTCAGCACCCACAGGCACGCAGTCCTGCAGAGAGGGGCCTAGTGGGGGGGGGGGGTGAGCCGGCGGGATGCGAGGGATCCAGGATGGCCGGTGGATCGGAAGAGCCCCACCGAGGAAGGTGCTGTTGGGCGGACCCCGCCGAGGAGCTGTTAGTGTCGGGCGGCAGGAACAGCTGGAGGTCGGCAGCCATGGCGGCCGCATGGGAGGCCGCTACGGAGGCCGCGGGGGAGGCGGCAAGTCAGGTGGCAGCGGAGGGGAGCAGAGGCTGCGACGGCGGAGGGCATCCGGAGCGGCGGAGAAGAAGATGGCGGCGGCATCGTGTTCAGAGCAGCAGAGCATCAAAGGTGGCAGAGCTCAAGGAGAAGCCTCGTGGAATCCTCCTGCATCAAAGGTGGCGCTTTAAAAAGGAAATGCACCCGGGAGTCTTAAAAGGGCCTTACCAAGAGGTGAGGCAGAACGAGTCTAAAATGTGCTATGTTAATGTGAGATGGCGAATTTATAATAAGAATTAATTTTTTAATGCTGAATGGCCACTGTATTTGTGTAAAATAATGGATAAAGTACAATTAATGATAAGGGCTAACAAGGAAATCAAGGATTTGTTACCAGTCAATAACTAGTTAATGTACCAGATAATATGTACCACACTAACGCGCTGTCCATGCCTACCTGCCTTCCGTTGGACAAGTGTGATGTGATGTAATGATGTGTGTATCATTGTCCTGCGTCCTGGTGGGGGGGGGGGGGCGGGGGGGGGAGGTGATGTTATGTAATGATGTGTGTATCGTCCCAGTACCTTAAATGTAATGTAAGCACTATGCCTCACCACAGAGGTCGCTGTGGTGGGAAACCTGGAAGTACCTAGAACAGGCACTATATAAGGCTGACCACCACACCTGAGAAGCACTCTGGAGCTGAACAATAAAGGACGAAGGTCACAGCAGTTAGACTTATACCAGACCGTATGGAGTCAGTGATTTATGTGCTAGATACACGACGGAGAGCCTTCATGTCATGTTTGCTACGCATGGTCTGCCTGACATCGTGGTAAGTGATAACGGATCTTGCTTCATCAGTATGGAGTTTCAAGAGTTGATGAAACTCAATAGTATCAAACATGTGAGGTCAGCACCATTCAAACCTGTTGTGTATCTGTAAAGCATGCACTCCCACATTCTGCCACCAGGGAGTGCATCCCCTGAAGCCCCAAGGAATCCCAGCATCCCTTGGGAGCACTGTATATAAGCTGGCCCCTAAGGCCTGTTCCTCACTCTGGAGTGTTTTAATAAAGACTGAGGTCACTGTTACTTTAACCTCCCTGTGTGCAGTCTCATCTGTGTTAGGAACACAACAACTGGTGACGAGCATACGAATCCAACAAAGATGCACCAAACTGTGGGCATCCTGGAGAAGTTCTCGGAGGGTGAGAACTGGGAAGCCTATGTGGAACGGCTAGACCAGTACTTTGTAGCCAACGAGCTGGACGGAGAAGGAAGCGCTGCAAACAGGAGAGCGGTTCTCCTCACAGTCTGCAGGGCACCGACCTACAGCCTCATGAAGAATCTTCTGGCTCCAGTGAAACCCACAGATAAGTCGTACGAGGAGCTGTGTACACTGGTTCGGGAGCATCTTAACCCGAGGGAGAGCATGCTGATGGCGAGGTATCGGTTCTACACGTGCCAGCGATCTTAAGATCAGGAAGTGGCGAGCTACGTCGCTGAGCTAAGGTGACTTGCAGGACAATGTGAGTTTGATGGGTACCTGGAGCAAATGCTCAGAGACTTTTTTGTACTGGGCATTGGCCACGAGACCATCCTACGAAAACTTTTGACTGTAGAGACACCGATCCTCAGTAAGGCCATTGCGATAGCACAGGCGTTTATGTCCACCAGTGATAACATCAAACAAATCTCTCAGCACACAAGTGCTAGCAATGTTCATAAATTAACTGGAACTGTGTTTGTGAGCAGAAAAGTATAGGACAAAAACCACGAGTCTGCAACTGCCAGCAGGCCTAAGGTGACCCAGATGACTCAGAGTCTGCAACAAAGGATGAATGCAAGGCAAGTCACACCTTGTTGGGTTTGTGGAGGCTTCCATTCAGCCTATTCATGCCTCTTCAAAGGGTATGTTTGCAAGAGCTGTGGAACAATGAGCTACCTCCAAAGAACTTGCAGATGAGCTGCAAGCTCTGCAAAATCTGCTAAAAACTTCGTGGCAGAGGAAGATTGGTCCATGGTGGATCAAAGCAATTTCAATCATCAGAGAGAGGAGGCAAATGCTGAAGTACATGGGGTGCACACATTTTCGATGAAATGTCCACATAAATTGCTAAATGTAAAATTGAATGGCTTACCCGTAGCCATGGAACTGGACACTGGCGCTAGCCAATCCATCATGAGTAAAAAGATGTTTGAGAGACTGTGGTGCAACAAGGCACTCAGACCAGCCCTGAACCCCATCCACACGAAACTGAGAATGTACACCAAAGAGCTTATCACTGTCCTGGGCAGCGCCATGGTCAAGGTCACCTACGAGGGCACGATGCACGAACTGCCACTCTGGATTGTCCCGGGCGATGGCCCCACACTGCTTCGAAGGAGCTGGCTGGGCAAAATCCTCTGGAACTGGGATGATATCCGAGCGCTATCACATGTCGATGAAGCCTCATGTACCTAGATTCTGAACAAACTTCCTTCCCTTTTTGAGCCAGGCATTGGAAACTTTTCCGGGGTGAAGGTGCGGATCCACTTGGTCCCAGAGGCACGACCCATTCACCACAAGGCGCGAGCGGTACCTCACATGATGAGGGAGAGAGTGGAAATCGAGCTGGACAGGCTGCAATGTGAGGGCATCATCTCCCCAGTGGAATTCAGCGAGTGGGCCAGCCCGATTGTTCCAGTACTCAAAAGTGATGGCACGGTCAGGATTTGCGGCGATTATGAAATAACTATTAATCGTTTCTCGCTACAGAACCAATACCCGCTACCGAAGGCAGACGACCTATTTGCGATGCTGATCGGAGGCAAGACATTCACCAAGCTTGACCTGACTTCGGCCTACATGATGCAGGAGCTGGAGGAGTCTTCGAAGTCACCTGCATCAACACACACAAGGAACTATTCATCTACAACAGATGCCCATTTGGAATTCGGTCGGCTGCAGCGATCTTCCAGAGAAATATGGAGAGCCTACTCAAGTCGGTACCACGCACGGTGGTTTTTCAGGACGACATATTGGTCACGGGTCGGGACACCGTCGAGCACCTACAAAACCTGGAGAAGGTCCTCCAGTGACTGGATCGCATAGGGCTGTGGCCGAAGAGGTCGAAATGCGTCTTCATGGCAACAGAAGTGAAGTTTTTGGAGAAAGTTCATGGCGGACGGCATTCGGCCCACAGACGCCAAGACAGAGGCTATCAGGAATGTGCCCAGGCCACAGAATGTCACAGAGCTGCGGTCGTTTCTGGGACTCCTCAACTATTTTGGTATCTTCCTACCGGGGTTAAGCACCCTCTTAGAGCCCCTATATGTATTATTGCGTAAAGGTGAGAACTGGGTATGGGGAAAGAAACCAAGTAATTGCTTTTGAGAAAGCCAGAAACATTTTATGCTCCAACAAACTGCTTGTATTGTTTAACCCATGTAAACGACTTGTGCTAGCTTGTTATGTGTCGTTGTTATACGGAGTCGGGTGTGTATTACAACAAGCTAATGTTGTGGGGAAGTTGCAACCTGTCGCCTATGCCTCCAGGAGCTTGTCTAAGGCCGAAAGGGCCTACAGCATGATTGAGATAGAGGCATTAGCATATGTGTTCGGGGTAAAGATAATGCATCAGTATCTGTTTGGCCTCAAATTTGAGCTGGAAACCGATTACAAGCCCCTCATATCCCTGTTCGCTGAAAACAAGTGGATAAATACTCATGCCTCAGCCCGCATACAAAGGTGAACACTCGCGCTATCAGCATATAACTATACCATCCGCCACAGGCCAGGCATCGAGAACTGTGCGAATGCTCTCAGTCGGCTACCATTGCCCACCACGGGGGTGGAAATGGAGCAGCCTGCAAACTTGTTGATGGTGGCGCAGCCCGCAGACTTGTTGATGGTCATGGAAGCGTTTGAAAATGATAATTCACCTGTCACGGCCCACCAGATTAGGACTTGGACCAGCCAAGATCCTCTGCTGTCCCTAGTAAAAAACTGTGTACTGCATGGGAGCTGGGCCAGCATCCCCGTTGAAATGCAAGAGCTAATCAAGCCGTTCCAGCGGCTAAAGGATGAGCTGTCCATTCAGGCAGACTGCCTGTAGTGCTACCCAAAAAGGGCAGGGAGACGTTCATCTTGGATCTCCACAGCACACACTCAGTTGTAGTAATGATGAAAGCGATAGCCAGATCCCACGTGTGGTGGCACGGTATCAACTCTGACTTAGAGTCCTGTATATGGCAATGCAGCATGTGTGCTCAGTTGAGCAACGCGCCCAGAGATGCACCACTAAGTTTGTGGTCCTGGCTCTCCAGACCATGGTCAAGGATCCATGTCGACTATGCGGACCCGTTTCTTGGTAAAATATTCCTGGTGCTGGTGGATACTTTTTCAAAATGGATTGTATGTGAAATAATGTTGGGAAGCACTGCCACCGCCACCATTGAAAGCCTGAGGGCCATGTTTGCCACCCACGGCCTGCCTGACATACTGGTCAGTGATAACGGGCCATGTTTCACCAGTACCGAATTTAAAGAATTCATGACCCGCAATGGGATCAAACATGTCACCTCGGCCCCGTTTAAACCAGCCTCCAATGGACAGGCAGAGAGGGCAGTACAAACAATCAAACAGAGCCTTAAATGAGTCACAGAAGGCTCACTCCAAACCCACCTGTCCCGAGTACTGCTCAGCTACTGCACAAGACCCCACTAGCTCACAGGGGTGCCCCTGGCTGAGCTACTCTTGAATAGGACACTTAAAACCAGACTCTCGCTGGTTCACCCCAACCTGCATGGTCAGGTAGAGAGCAAGCGGCAGCAACAAAATGTAAACGATGGTCGCGCCACTGTGTCACGGGAAATTGATCTGAATGACCCTGTGTATGTGCTAAACTATGGACATGGTGCCAGGTGGATCGCGGGCACGGTGATAGCTAAAGAAGGGAGTAGGGTGTTTGTAGTCAAACTAGACAATGGACAAATTTGCAGAAAGCACCTGGACCAAACGAGGCTGCGGTTCACAGACTGCCCTGAACAACCCACAGCAGACACCATCTTTTTCGAGCCCACAACACACACCCAAAGGATCAACGACACTACGCCAGACCAGGAAATCGAACCTATCACGCCCAACAACCCAGCAAGGCCAGGCTCAACCAGCAGCCCTGCAGGGCCAACAACACGCCAGCCCAGCGAGGGCACAGCCAACACACCAGATCAGAAATTTGTACCGAGGCAGCCCACCAGGGAAAGAAAGGCTCCCAAGCGCCTCACCTTGTAAATAGTTTTCACTTTGACTTTGCGGGGGAGTGATGTTGTGTATCTGTAAAGCATGCACTCCCACGTTCCGCCACCAGGGAGTGCATCCCCTGAAGTCCCAAGGGATCCCAGCATCTCATGGGAGCACTGTATATAAGCCCCTAAGGCCTGTTCCTCACTCTGGAGTGTCTTAATAAAGACTGAGGTCACTCTTACTTTAATCTCCCTGTGTGCAGTATTATCTGTGTTAGGAACACAACAAAATCCACATCCAATGGACAAGCAGAGCGTACAGTCCAAACCATCAAGCTGAGTATGAAACGCGTAACTCAAGGTTCACTGCAAATTCGCTTGTCACGCATATTGCTTAGTTACAGGACAAGATCCCATACGCTTACCGGGGTCTCCCCTGCTGAACTATTGATGAAGAGAGGTCTCAAGACCAGGCTCTCTCTTGTCCACCCTGACTTGAATAATCGTGTCGAATACAGACGTCAAAGTCAGCAAGGGTATCACGATCGCGCTACTGTGTCATGCGACATTTCTCTCAATGATCCTGTGTATGTACTGAATTATGGTCAAGGTCTCAAATGGATCGCTGGTACTGTTACAGCCAAGGAGGGTAACAGAGTGTTTATCGTTAAGCTCAAGAATGGGCAGACATGCAGGAAACATGTCGATCAGATAAAGCTGCGGCACACGGATGAACCGGAACAGTCTGAGGAAGACACAATCAGTGACCAACCAACCTACCCTCAGTCATCAGAGGACTCTGTTGTCATCAGTGAATCTGGAATTTCAATTACTGACATGGTCAATGAATCTGGACTTTCAATCCCTGATGTGGTCATCGCCACTCCCATCAGATCGGCTACCCAGCCCCCAGTCATAACAGACTCAGAACGCTCGCCCAAGGCTGGAGTTGAACTGAGACATTCAACTCTGGAGCGGAAAGCCCCGGACCATCTCAATTTGTAAAAAGACTGTTACTAATATCTTAAAGGGGAAATTGTCATGTACGTATGCTTGGGTTTACTAGCCACCATGTGGTGCCACTGTCGGAGATCATTGGTCTGTGTGCACGTGTGTGCAGCCTAGGTATAAAAGGCCAGCCATCTTGAAATGTAATCACTTTTGGGCCCTGGTAAAGGAGAGCCAAGTTTGTATCTGTTCGGAGTTTACAGTATTAAGCCTATTGAGTTATTGCATACATAACAAGACCTTAAAGTGGGTGCAGAGGAGATTTACTAGAATGGTACCACGAATGAGGGACTTCATTTGTGTGGAGCGATTGTAGAAGCTGGGGTTGTTCTCCTTAGAGCAGAGAAGGTTAAGAAGAGTTTTGATAAAGTTGTTCAAAATCATGACCAGTTTTGATAAAGTAATTAAGGAGAAACTGTTTCCAGTGGTCGGTAACCAGAGGAAACAGATTTAAGGTAATTAGCAAAAGAGCCAGAGGGTGATGAAGTAACATTTTTTACACAGTGATCTCGAATGCGCTGCCTGAAGGGGCAGTGGAAGCAGGTACTTTAGTAACTTTCAAAAGGGAATTGGATATATACTTCAAAATGAAAAATTTGCAGGACTATGGGGAAAGAGCAAAGGAGAGGGACGAATTGTATAGCCCTTCCAATGAGCCAGCACAGGCAAAATAGGTCAAATGGCCTCCATCAAATCATAAGATTCTATGATTCTGTGAATTATTGAACTAAAAATGGAGCTGCTGTCCTTTCACAGGGCAGGTATAATAGAGTACTGCTGTTCAAGTCCATCTTTTCTAATGATGTCGAAGTTCAGTAATCTAAAGCACACATTTTGGATTTCTGACTACAAACAGGAAGAGTTAATTCATCCTCTACCTCAGTACCATAATGCTAACTGAAGTAGTCTATATTAATTCAGAATCAGCACAGTGACTATGTAAACAGCATGTAGACAGACTGAGTTGAATCTAATCATGGCCTAGATGAAAAGCAGTATTAGAAAGTAATTACCTGTCTGATTGCAGATAGATTGCATCTCAGGATAGAAAATAACATTTACTTTGAAATTGCTAATGCAATATTCTAAATGCTATTTGCTACAAATTTAATGGTTTTTAAAGTGGGTCAATGAAGAAGACATCTCCCTGAGTCTCTCTCCTTCCTGGAAAAAAGACAGGTTGCCCTACTCTTGTCTGTAGCCTTAAACATCACACCACTTCCACACCCCCCCTCTCCCCCGCCCCCCTACCATTCCCGCAATACAAACTTTCTCATCTCCGTTTCAGTTATGGTCATTGATTCTTCTACATGTTTCTTCTCCCCGTATCTTCACTTTGTTGAAAGTCATGTTCCACATGTTATGTATTGGGGAATGTAAATAAAGGCCAGCAGAATGTAACTGAAAGGTATAGAAATGGATTGGGGATTAGTTGTAGTGTTTCTAATGTGTCAAATGGAAGCTAGAAAGCTCCAGCAAAATATATAAATGGTACTGTGGAGTTGTCATGCATCTGACTCCATTTGAAAATAACCCATGACGTGTCAACACCATTTCCCCACTACTTCCCCACACATCCCACCTCTCCCTCATTATTTTTCTCTTATGCATTCCTACTCGAATTTATTTTCTTCCAGGACTCAGATGTACGGAACTCCCTACCTCTGTTACTGTTCCTATTGTCCAATAATCTACAAAACTATGCATCATTAAACCACTTACTTTTGGTCTTCTTTTGTTAATTTTCTGCTTATCTAGTTGAGGGGGTATCAGTAGTGAGCAATGAAACACATTCCGTTTCAGGTGGCCCATCTCCGTATCAGGCACTCAGGTATGCCACAGTCAGATCAATGTCTTCTGAATGCTTTAGTGACAGTAGTGCCACACGAGCAACTAGAATGCAACTACACACACTCATGTATTGTAAGACCCTCAAAACTGGATTTTCAGCTTTTAGCATTTCGGGGTGCAAATTGGGGCGGAGCGCAAAAGTTAGCACCTAGAAATAGTTTGCACCCTCGTCATGTATTTTTGGCCAAAGAGTCATTTGGAGGAGCACTGGCGTATAATCAGGCGTTACACAACTTAGCCATCATGAGGGTTGTACATCCTGAGGTTGCATTGAGGAGGAGCAACAGGCATGGGAGTGGGTTGAAGGGAAGGCGATGGGGGGGGGGTGGAGTCAGTCCAAGACACACTAATGACTGGCAACAAATCATGGAGCCGTGCAATTTTGTGCACGCAGGAAGCAGTCTTTCTTACTTTCAATTTTGTGCACTGCAGGATGTAGTTATTATTTTCTTTTTCTGCTGTGCATTGCAAAAAGCAATCTTTTTTACTTTCAATTTTATGCACTGCAGGATGCAGTTATTCTTTATGTTGTTCATTGCAGGGATCAGTAATGTGTCCATAAGTATTCAACCATTCTATTATGTAGGATTCTGTGGGGCGAGGGGGGGCGGGGGGGTAGTGGGGGGATGAGGAGGTGGGGGAGCTGGGGAGGTGGGGGGTTGGGGAGGTGGGGGGTGGGGGGTTGGGGAGGTGGGGAGGTGGGGGAGGTGGGGTGGGGGGGGAGGTGGGGAGGTTGGGGGGTTGGGGAGGTGGGAAGTGGGGATGTGGTGGGGGTGGGGAGGTTGGGGGGTTGGGGAGGTGGGGGAGGTGGGGGGTTGGGGAGGTGGGGGGTGGGGGGTTGGGGAGGTGGGGGGTTGGGGAGGTGGGGTGGGGGGTTGGGGAGGTGGGGAGGTGGGGGAGGTGGGGTGGGGGGTTGGGGAGGTGGGGGGTGGGGGGTTGGGGAGGTGGGGGGTTGGGGAGGTGGGGGGGAAGGTGGGGGGTTGGGGAGGTGGGGGGGGAGGTGGGGGGTTGGGGAGGTGGGGTGGGGGGTTGGGGAGGTGGGGGGTGGGGAGGCGGGGAGGTGGGAGGTGGGGAGGTGGGGGGTTGGGGAGGCGGGGAGGTGGGGGAAGTGGGGTGGATGGTGGGGGAGTTGGGGAGGTGGGGGGTGGGTGGTTGGGGAGGTGGGAGGTGGGGGGGTGGTGGAGTGGGGGGTTGGGGGGTTGGGGAGGTGGGGTGGGAGGTGGGGGGTTGGGGAGGTGGAGGGTTGGGGAGGTGTGGGGGGTTGGGGAGGTTGGGGAGGTGGGGGGGGTGGGGAGGTTGGGGAGGTGGGGGGTGGGGGGTGATATTGAAAGGGTTACATGTTGGTAAAAAATAATTTTTGATCTTTGACATTGCTGTCTTGTGTCTCATTTGCACTATCAGTTGTACATTAGGCAGCATAGTGGCATCGAGTAGTGAGGCAACATTCAAACCTCCCATTCCCCGTTCAAGCAAACAGTCAATGATAAGCTGCCTACATAAGACTCTTGCAGCGACCACAGCTCCTCAGTGGTTGCTGCCTCCCCTGCGATTGTGGTCGTTACGGTATGGGTTCCTCGCCAGGCTCCTCTTCCTCATCTTCCTCCTCCTCCTCCTGAGGTCCTGCAATCCCTATTGGCAATGCCTGTCCCCTCATGATGGTTAAGTTGTGCAGCATGCAGCACATGACAATGAACTCGGAGACCTGCTGAGGAGAGTATTGAAGGCTGCCTCCAGAGCGGTCCATGCATTGGAAGCGCTGCTTCAGCATGCCAATTGTCTGTGCAATGATGTTGTGGGTGGCTGCATGGCTATCATTATAGCACTGCTCGGCTTCTGTGGCAGGGTTCCGGAGAGGGGCATCATGAGCCAGGTGGCCAGGCCATTTCCTTTGTCCCCAATCAATCAACTCTGACCTTGTCTTTGTCGCTGAAACATGCGTGAGACACTGCTCTCACACCAGATGAAATCATCGTGTGTGCTTCTTGACTGTGAGGATGTGCCGAGTGTGGTCGCAGACCAGCTGAATGTTTAGGGAGTGGTATCCTTTTCTGTTTTGGAAGACCTCTGCTTTTTGTGTTGGTGCTTGCATGGTGACATGCGTACAGTTATTCGCACCCCGGACCTTGGGGAAGCCTGCAAATCATGCAAACCCTATAGCCCTCTCATTCTGGCTCTCCTTGCTCATTGGGAACTTTATGAAGTCCATCTTGTGTGCGTACAGTGCCCTTGTCACCTGGCGAATGCAACAATGTGTAGCATGCTGCGAGATGCAGCATATGTCCCCTGCTGCTGCCAAGAAGGAGCCGGTGGCCTAGAAGGCCAGCGCCACAGTCACCTTCACCTCGACGGGCAGCGCCACTTGTAGGCTGTAGGTCTGCCTGTAGGAGCTGGCATATCTCTGTAAGTACTTATTTTCTGAAATGTATCCTTCGAATGCACTGCACATCAGAAATGTATAGGTATGAACGATGTTCCCTATACCCATTGGGGGTAAGGCCTTCTCCCCAAATGTATGCAACCTCTTTGATTACATTGCAACCAATGGACAATAAGCCTTCTTCCAGCTTGAAGTCGCCTGCCAATAGCAACCAGCATGATTTGTTGCCTAACTAGCATTGCCTCCATTGAACTCTCTTACTGACCTTGAAAACAAAGGATTAAGTCACATGAAAGTGCTGCTTTAAACTGTGCACTAACGTAGTGTTCTGCGTACAACCGTGGCAGTCACTGACAACTGCGATATAAGATTCTCCTGCCTCCCTTTAAATATGGCGCCAATTGCGCCTGCTGCACCCTGGGACTGTCTGTTGTTTTCTGGTCGGGTCCTGGGGCTGCCGCATTATCAGACGTAATGCCCGAAAGTTCCGCCCAGGGCGCTATTGTAGCCTTGCACGATGATTGATGTTACCCTGACGGTCAAAACGGAGGGTAGGGTGGTAAGTTTTTGTGCCGCCACAAAACCATTGCCGAAGCTTCCGGCCGGGCGCTAAATCTTGGCTGCCCCGTTTGAAGCCCAGGAACACCTTTTTCTGCCCCGCCGAGCGTGAAACGGGGCGCAAATTAATGGAAAATCCAGCCCTTAACCTCATTAATTTGTGGATTTGTGGACCCCAGGGAGTAAAAGAGCAGTAGCTGACCCACTGCACCATCCTGTCGCCTTCTAAACCCTCCTTTCAAAATGGTGTCAGCTGTGGCTCAGCACTCTCGCCTCTGTGACACAGGATTGTGGGTTCAAGTCCGACTCAAGAGACTTGAGCACAAAATCTAGGTTGACACTCCAGTGCAGTACTAAGGGAGTGCAGCATTGTTCGATGTGCCATCTTTTGGATGAGATGTTAAACTGAGGCCCTGTCTGCCCTCTCAGGTGGTGATAAAAGATCCCGTGGCACCATTTCGAAGAGCTTGATATCATAGCCGAGAATTTCCATGATCCTGTTCAGGGTGGGGGGAGAGTGACAGGGTGGAACGTATGCCCTTGCTTTGGCCTCAATCATGACCCTGCCCTAGATTGTGGGGATGAGCTCATTTGAATAATTGGGGCAGGTGAACCGCACTTGTAAAGGTTTCAACAGAGGTGTCTGCCCTGTTGTGTTGGCGAAATCCTGGAGTGGCATCTGGCTGCTTTCAAGAGTAGGCTTGGCCCTTATTGGACTAAAGAGGTAAGAGGTAAAAATAATTTGAATTCTGCAGCAAATATTTGAACAGTATAAGAACATAGGAACAGGAGACGGCCATTCAGCTCCTCGAACCTGTACTACCATTCAACTAGATCATGGCTGATCTGTACCTCAACTCCATTTTTCTGCCTTTGCTCCATATCCCTTGGTAACCTTACTTAACAAAAATCTGTCGATTTCAATCTTGACAGCTCCAATTCACCCAGCATCCACAAGCTTTTGCGGAAGAGAGTTCTAGATTTCTACTACACTTTATGTGAAAAAAGTACTTCTTGATTTCCTTCGTTTTAACGATTTTTGGCTGGGAGATGTGGGAGATCGTTGGCTGGAGTGGAGGTGGCATTGTTTGGGAGGGGGAGATAGCATTGGAGGGGACTTGGGGAGTGCAGCCCGTATTCTTTAGTGTGTGGCTGGGAGGAACATTCCTGCTCCCCATGGCTTCACATTCAGTTACATGTGTCACAGCCATGTTTTGTGTACGAGTACAGCACGTGGCGAATGACCAGTGGGGTGATAGAAAATCAAAAACAGGTTATGTAAGAAGCGCAGGCCCATAATTTACATAAATTATTCTTCACTTTCAATGTTGCTGACATGCTCACCTGCCACCAGAACAACCTCTCTTCCCAGTTCCCACGCCATGACAAGAGCTGACGACTGCTGGACGGACTGCCTAATCCGATCCATCATCAACATTAACATTGCCCCAAAGCAGAGGGGACAGCCGAAGCAGTTCCACAAAAAAGTTAATGCCAGGGCACTTGGAGACCCAGCTAAGAGAGTCCTATATAACCAGCGCCTCACAGCTAATCTGGCGTGCCTTGATGACGCTGAGATGCTGAATCCCCATAGCGCTTGGTCTGCCCTCCAGGCCTCTATAACCAGTGCCTATAAGAGACACTTGGTCACTCATCAGAAAACATCAGGACTGGTTTGAGGAAAATGATCAGGCGATCGAAGAACTAATAGATTGCAAGCGCAGAGCATTTCTGAGCCTCAAGCAACAACCCAACTCGGGAGCTGCAAAACAACATTACAGACGGCTCAAGGCTCAGTCCAATAAAAAACCCAGGACCTAAAGAACAGGTGGTGAAAGCACAGGAGATACAACAACTGGCCGACAGCCATGAATTGCGAGGATTCTTCGCTGCAGTCAAGGCCACCTATGGTCCAAACTCCCAAGGCCCCACCCCACTCCTGGCCAAGAATGGGGAAGCACTCATCAAGGACACTGAGGTTGTCAGGGCCCGATGGAAGGAGCACTTTGAAGATCTCCTCAATCGGGACTCTGCCTTTGACTCGAGTGTTCTCGACTCCATCCCGCAGCATGCGACCCGCCACCAACTCAGTGAAATTCCAACATTGCACGGGGTAGGCAAGGCCATAAAACAGCTCAAGAATAACAAGGCTATGGGTGCAGATGGAATCCCTGCTGAGGCGCTAAAGTATGGCGGAGAGGCGCTGTTGGCGCAGATACATGACCTCATCTCTCTCATCTGGTGGAAGGAGAGCATGCCGGGAGATCTGAGAGATGCAGTGATTGTGATCATTTTTTAAAAAGGGGGGCAAGTCTGACTGCAGCAACTGCAGGGGAATCTCCCTGCTATCAGCCACTGGGAAAGTTGTCGCTCGAGTTCTCCTCAATCGTCTTCTCCCTGTGGCCGAGGAGCTCATCCCGGAATCACAATGCAGATTTCGTCCCGGAGGGGGCACAACAGACATGATCTTTGCAGCGCGACAGTTGCAGGAAAAATGTTGGGAGCAGCGCCAGCCCTTATACATGGCCTTTTTCGATCTTACAAAGGCCTTTGATGCTGTCAACCATGAGGATCTATGGAGCGTCCTCCTCCTTTTCGGATTCCCCCAAATGTTTGTCAACATCCTTCGCCTGATCATGATGACATGCAGGCCGTGATCCTTACCAAGGGTTTCAATACAGACCCAATCCACGTCCGGACCGGGGTCAAATAGGGCTGCGTCGTCACGCCAACCCTCTTCTCAATCTTCCTCGCCGCCATGCTCCACCTCACAATCAACAAGCTCCCCTCTGGAGTGGAACTAAACTACATAAGCAGTGGGAAACTGTTCAACCTACGCCGTCTCCAGGTTAGGTCCAAGATCACCCCAACCTCTGTCGTTCAGCTGCAGTATGCGGACAATGCCTGCGTCTGTGCACATTCAGAGGCTGAACTCCAGGATATAGTCAATGTATTCCCTGTGGCTTATGAAAGCATGGGCCTTATGCTTAACATTCGTAAGACAAAGGTCCTCCACCAGCCTGTCACCGCTGCACAGCACTGCCCTCCAATCATCAAGATCCACGGCAGCACTACCAAGTCTTTACCAAGCTTGCAAGGTCTTTAAATTCAGAATGCGCAGTTTGCATAAAATCTCCGAGCCTGATAAGAAATCAAACCTTCACTCTTCTGATTGTTAGTCACACGCGTTTTCCAGGCTGTAAAGAGTAGCTGACGGCTCACAGTCCCACAGCGCTGCAGCATGGGCAGGTACTGATGACGCACACGCCACTCCACGAGGCCAGAAGCGTCAACATGTGCACGGAAAACAATCATCACACGGAAGCACCTTTGCTGCTTCACTTCGGTAGCTCAGTTGGTAAAGGGGAGGACTGAAGTAGAATATAAAACATAAGTCATTCTTGGGTCGTTGGTTCAATTCTGGCTCAAAGGAGCTAGTGTGTTTTTGGAGTAAGCAGGTGTTAAGTAGCAATTCGCTCAAACCAGCTCTCTTCACTTTATAGTGCATCATGTTGCCACGAAGGCGCAGGACACCACTTTTCTTGTCTCAAACCTTAATGCACTCTGCATCCACCTTCACACAGCAGTTATGCTTGAGCATTTGTGTCTGCTCACCAGCAGAGAGTGCCATTGAGCAGCAACACTTCGAAACACTCAGCACTCCCTTTCAGGCAAAACAAGTTGGCTATCAGTCAGACAGCGCTCTCGCCTGCTCCCTCACACACAGGGCGGCCGCTACTTTCTGGTCACCTCGCTTCCCTTCCGCGGTCTCGTGCTCTTCTCGGCTTCATTCTTCGTTACTGTGGCTTCTCGTCCTGCTGATGCTCGCTCGCTGCTGCTCCGCAATGCCGATTAGAGAGAATTATGTAATGCATTGAAGGAGTGGACCAATCCTCAAGAAGGATTTCTCTGCTGGTCATGGAGCAGTTTGGAGGCAAGTGCGAAAAGGCGACTGAGAAGCAAACTAGGGTAAGCTGCAGGAAGTTACTGGGGAATTAGCTCAAAGGGTAGAGCGCTTGCTTAGTGTGTGAGAGGTAGTGAGATTGATGCCCGCATTCTCCACTTTGCTTTTGGCTCAGGGCAATTCTCCAGAAAGAAACGTGGTCTCACGTCTCACTGAGTTCACCCAGACGGGTCAAAGCACAGCAAATCTTTTTCTGCCATGTCGTAAGCAAGACTTCTTGATTTTTGCAAAGATGGATATATGAGGTGAGAGAAGATAAAAGAACGACTTGCGAACACTGATTCCTTTTCTGAGCATTCGACTCAGGACCTTCGATTGAGCAGAATGATACGCTGCCTGCAGCGCTAAGAAGGCACTTGCCATGCAAGCGGCCAGGCAGCACTACCAAGTAGGGCAGCTTGCAAGATCTTTAAATTCAGAATGTGCAGTTTGCAAAAAATCTCCGAGCCTGATAAGAAGTCAAACCTACACTCTTCTGATTGTTAGTCACACGCATTTTCCAGGCTGTAAAGAGCAGCTGGCGGTTCAGAGTCTCACAGCGCTGCAGCATGGGCTGGTACTGATGATGCACAGGCCACTCCACGAGGCCAGAAGCATCAACATGCGCATGGAAAACAATCATCACACAGAAGTACTTTTGCTGCTTCCCTTCGATAGCTCAGTTGGTAGAGCGGAGGACTGTAGTGCAATGCAAAGCAAAGTCATCCTTAGGTCGCTGGTTCAATTCCGGCTCGAAGGAGTTAGCATTTTTTTGGATTAAGCAGGTGTTAAGCAGCAATTTGCTCAAACCAGCTCTCTTCACTTTATGGTGCATCATGTTGCCACGAAGGCGCAGGACACCACTTTTCTCATCTCAAACCTTAATGCACTCTGCATCCACCTTCACACAGCTGTTATGCTTGAGCATTTGTGTCTGCTCACCAGCACAGAGTGCCATTGAGCAGCAACACTTCGAAACACTCAGCACTCCCTTTCAGGCAAAACAAGTTGGCTATCAGTCAGACAGCGCTCTCGCCTGCTCCCTCACACACAGGGCGGCCGCTACTTAACCGGTCACCTCGCTTCCCTTCCGCGGTCTCGTGCTCTTCTTGGCTTCATTCTTCTTAATTACTGTGGCTTCTCGTCCTGCTGGTGCTTGTTCGCTGCTGCTCCGCAATGTCGATTGGAGAGAATTACATAATGCATTGGAGGAGTGGGCCAATCCTCAAGAAGGATTTCTCTGCTGGTCATGGAGCAGCTTGGAGGTGAGTGCGAAAAGGCGACTGAGAAGCAAACTAGGGTGATTTGCAAGAAGCTGCTGGGGAATTAGCGCAAACAGTAGAGCGCTCACTTAACATGTGAGAGGTAATGGGATTGATGCCCGCATTCTCCACTCTGCTTTTGGCTCAGAGCAATTCTCCAGAAAGAAACGTGGTCTCATGTGTCACTGAGTTCACGCCAGACGGGCCAAAGCAAAGCAAATCTTTTTCTGCTATGTCGTAAGTAAGATTTCTTGATTTTTGCAAAGATGGATATATGAGGTGAGAGAAGCCAAAAGAATGACTTGCTAGCACTGATTCCCTCTTAGGCGCGGCCCTGGACAACGTGGACCATTTTCCATATCGTGGGAGCCTGTTATCAGCAAAGGCAGACATAGAAACATAGAAACATAGAAAATAGGTGCGGGAGTAGGCCACTCGGCCCTTCGAGCCTGCACCACCATTCAATAAGATCATGGCTGATCATTCCCTCAGTACCACTTTCCTGCTTTCTCTCCATACCCCTTGATCCCTTTAGCCGTAAGGGTCATATCTAACTTCCTCTTGAATATCTCCAATGAACTGGCATCAACAACTCTCTGCGGTAGGGAATTCCACAGGTTAACAACTCTCTGAGTGAAGAAGTTTCTCCTCATCTCAGTCCTTATTGGCCTTATGCTAAGACTGTGTCCCCTGGTTCTGGACTTCCCCAACATCGGGAACATTCTTCCCGCATCTAACCTGTCCAGTCCCTTCAGAATCTTAGATGTTTCTATGAGATCCCCTCTCAACCTTCTAAACTCCAGTGTATAAAAGCCCAGATGATCCAGTCTCTCCTCATATGTCAGTCCCGCCATCCCGGGAATCAGTCTGGTGAACCTTCGCTGCACTCCCTCAATAGTAAGAACGTCTTTCCTCAGATTAGGAGATCAAGGCCCTGTACAATTGCAGTAAGACCTCCCTGCTCCTATACTCAAATCCCCTAGCTATGAAGGCCAACATACCATTTGCCTTCTTCACCGCCTGCTGTACCTGCATGCAAACTTTCAATGACTGATGAACCATGACACCCAGGTCTCATTGCACCTCCCCATTTCCTCATCTGCCGCCATTCAGATAATATTCTGCCTTCGTGTTTTTGCCCCCAAAGTGGATAACCTTACATTTATCCACATTATACTGCATCTGCCATGCATTTGCCCACTCACCTAACCTGTCCAAGTCACCCTGCACCCAGTAGTTACATCCTCAAAAAATTCCAGAAGCTATGTCAAGCATGATTTCCCTTTCTTAAATCCATGCTGACTTGGACCGATCCTGTCACTGCTTTCCAAATGCGCTGCTATTTCATCTTTAATAATTGATTCCAACATTTTCCCCACTACTGATGTCAAGCTAATCAGTCTATAATTACCCGTTTTCTCTCTCCCTCCTTTTCGTAAACAGTGGTGTTACATTAGCTATACTCCAGTCCATAGAAACTGATCCAGAATCGTTAGACTGTTGGAAAATGATCACAAATGCATCCACTATTTCTATGGTCACTTCCTTAAGTACTCTGGGATGCAGACTATCAGGCCCCGGGGATTTATCGGCCTTCAATCCCATCAATTTCCCTAACACAATTTCCTGCTTTATAAGGATATCCTTCAGTTCCTCCTTGTCACTAGACCCTCGGTCCCCATTATTTCTGGAAGGTTATTTGCGTCTTCCTTCGTGAAAGCAGAACCAAAGTATTTGTTTAACCGATCCGCCATTTCTTTGTTCCCCATTATAAATTCACCTGAATCTGACTGCAAGGGACCTATGTTTGTCTTCACTAATCTTTTTCTCTTCACATATCTATAGACACTTTTGCAGTCAGTTTTTATGTTCCCAGCAAGCTTTCTCTCATGCTCTATTTTCCCCCTCCTAATTAAACCCTTTGTCCTCCTCTGCTGTATTACAAAATTCTCCCAGTCCTCAGGTTTGCTGCTTTTTCTGGCCAATTTATATGCCTCTCCCTTGGATTTAACACTATTCTTAATTTACTTTGTTAGCCACTGTTTGAGCCACCTTCCCCGTTTATTTTTACTCCAGACAGGAATGTACAATTGTTGAAATTCATCCATGCAATCTTTAAATGTCTGCCATTGCCTATCTACCGTCAACCCTTTAAGTATCATTCACCAGTCTATTCCAGCCAATTCATGTCTCATATCATCAAAGTTACCTTTCCTTAAGTTTAGGACCTTAGTCTCTGAATTAACTGTGTCACTCTCCGCCTTAATAAATAATTCTACCATATTATGATCACTCTTCCCCAAGGGGCTTCGCACAACAAGATTGTTAATTAGTCCTTTCTCATTACACATCACCTAGTCTAGGATGGCCAGCCCTCTAGTTGGTTCCTCGACAGATTGGTCTAGAAAACCATCCTTAATACACCCCAGGAAATACTCCTCCACCACATTGCTACCAGTTTGGTTAGCCCAGTCAATATGTAGATTAAAGTCACCCATGATAACTGCTGTACCTTTATTGCATGCATCCCTAATTTCTTGTTTGATGCTGTCCCCATCCTCACTACTACTGTTTGGTGGTCTGTACACAAGTCCCACTAGCATTTTCTGCCCTTTGGTATTCCGTAGCTCCACCCATATAGATTCCACATCATCCAAGCTAATGTCCTTCCTTAATATTGCATTAATTTCCTCTTTAATCAGCAATGCCACCCCACCTCCTATTCCTTTCTGTTTATCCTTCCTAAATTTTGAATACCCCTGGATGTTGAGTTCCCAGCCTTGGTCACCCTGGAGCCATGTCTCCGTGATGCATAGATTCAGCATTGCCTCCAGTGCGCCAGTGCAGTCTTCGGGCGTCTGAGGAAAAGAGTGTTTGAAGACCAGGTCCTCAAATCTACCACCAAGCTCATGGCTTCAGGGCTGTAGTAATACCCGCCCTCCTGTATGGATCTGAGGCATGGACGATATATAGAAGGCACTTCAAGTCGCTGGAGATATATCACCAACGATGTCTTTGCAAGATCCTGCAAATCCCCTGGGAGGACAAGCGCACCAACATCAGTGTCCTTGACCAGGCTAACATCCCCAGCATTGAAGCACTAACCACACTCGATCAGCTTCGCTGGGCAGGCCACATAGTTCGCATGCCAGATACGAGACTTCCTAAGCAAATGCTTTATGCGAAGCTCCTTCATGGTAAACGAGCCAAAGGAGTACAGCAGAAACGTTATAAGGACACCCTCGAAGTCTCCCTGATAAAGTGCAACATCATCACTGACACCTGGGAGACACTGGTCACAGACCGCCCGAGGTGGAAAAAGTACATCTGGGAAGGCGTTGAGCTCTTCGAGTCTCAATGCAAAGAGCATGAAGAGCCAAGCGCAGGCAGTGAAAGGAGCGCGCGGCAAACCAGCCCCACCGACCCCTTCTCTCGATGAATGTCTATTCCACCTGTAACAGGGTCTGTGGCTCTCATATCGGACTGTTCAGCCATCAAAGAACTCACTTTGGGAGTGGAAGCAAGTCCTCCTCGATTCCGAGGGACTGCCGATGATGATGAGGCGGGAAGATGTCTATCAAACTGCTTGAATAATACACTGTACATTACAGGATTCCAATGGAATCATATAGATTTTAACATAATCTATAAGTCTTTTTGGATTTGGCTGTGATGTTGTAAGGGTGTCTAATTCTCTGATTTCATAAAGATTTGTTTTGAGGAACTATATAGGGGTTTTCCATAGGGATGAAGGCTGAAATGACAGGAACAAACTCAGCCACCATACCCTCTATAATAGAATAGCCTGTCTAACCACCATATCTGGCCCAGTTGCACCCAGAGCCATGGCACTCTCACCTCTGATTTAGAAGGTTGTGGACTCTGTTGTGTATGGAGAAAGAGTCAAACTGAACACTGTGAGCTCAAAGTAAAGTATGACCTTAGTCTTTTATTGCAGGTCTCCAGAGTGCCTCTCCAACCTGTGAGGCCTCCTTAAATACCTGTGCTCCCAAGGGATTATGTGTTCCCTTGGGACCCCAGGGGATGAGCCCTCTGGTGGCTGTAAATACAAGTTTACATATATACCAACACTCCCCACCCCCCAATATCAATAGTGTAAGTATTTACAATGTGAGTTGATCTGGGGCCCTTCTTGCCCTGGTTGATTGTCTCGGTGTGAAAGCTGGTGTTGTTGAATCATTTGTTGGGCTCTCACTGGGCTGTTGTGCAGCTGGCCTTGCTGGGCTGCCTGGTATGTTGGGCCCTGCTGGGCTGCTGTGGATGATGGGTTCTGCTTCGTGGTCAACCGTGGTGTCGGTTGCCACTGGTGTGTATGTTGGGGGATCAAAAAAGGTAGGGTCCAAGGTGGGTTGCTCAGGATAGTCCGTAAATCTGAGTTTGATTTGGTCCAAGTATTTGCGGTGAATGAGTCCATTTGAAAGTTTGACCCGAAACACCCTGCTCCCCTCTTTGGCCATGATGGTGCCGGGAAGCCACTTGGGACCTTGTCCATAATTTAATACAAATACAGGATCATTGATTTCAATCTCACATGACACATTTGCGCTATCATGGTATGCACTTTGTTGAAGCCACCTGCTCTCTACCTGTTCATGTAGCCTTGACAACGAGAGCCTTGTTTTAAGTGATCGTTTCATGAGCAGATCAGCAGGTGGGATCCCATTGAGCGAGTGGGGTCTCGTGCGATAGCTAAGCAGGACTCGGGATAAGCGAGTCTACAGTGAGCCTTCAGTTACCCTCTTCAAATCTTGCTTGGTGGTTTGCACTGCTCTCTCTGCCTGACCATTGGTCGCTGGTTTAAACGGAGCAGATGTGACATGTTTGATCCCATTATGGGTCATCAATTCTTTGAACTCAGCACTGGTAAAACATGGCCCGTTGTCGCTCACCAGGACATCGGGTAAGCCATGAGTGGAAAACATGGCCCGCAGGATTTCAGTAGTGGCAGCGGACGTGCTAGCCGACATTATCTCACATTCAATCCGCTTGGAGTACACGTCTACAACAACAAGGATCATTTTACCCAAGAACGGGCCTGCATAGTCGACATGTACCCTAGACCACGGTTTGGAGGGCCAAGACCATAAACTTAGCGGCGCCTCCCTGGGTACATTGCTTAACTGTATTATGCATGTATTACATCTGTGAACGCAGGACTCTAAGTCCGCATCGATACCGGGCCGCCACACGTGGGATCTGGCTATCGCTTTCATCATTACGATGCCTGGGTGGGTACTGTGGAGGTCATTGATGAAGGTGTCTCTGCTCTTCTGGGACCACTACTCAATTGCCCCACACAAGGCAGTCTGCTTGTATAGACATTTCATCTTTGCGCTGCTGGAACGGCTTTATCTTTTCCTGCATTTCCACTGGGACACTGGACCAGCTCCCGTGAAGCACACAGCTTTTGACTAGAGATAATAAGGGGTCCTGGCTTGTCCAGGTTTTGATCTGTCAGGCAGTGACAGGTGATTGCTCACTCACAAATGCTTCCATAACCATGGCTAGATCTGCGGGCTGCGCCATTTCCACCCCTGTGATGGGCAATGGCAGCCTACTGAGAGCATCGGCTCAGTTTTCTGTGCCTGGCCTGTGGCGGATGGCGTAGTTGTATGCGGACAATGTGAGCGCCCATCTCTGGATGCGGGCCGATGCGTTGGTATTTATCCCTTTACTCTTGGAAAACAGGGTATAAGTGGCTTATGGCCAGTTTCCAATTTGAATTTTAGCCCAAACAGGTATTGATGCATTTTCTTTACCCCATAGACACATGCTAACGCTTCTTTCTCAATCATGCTGTAGGCTTTCTCAGCCTTAGACAGACTCCTGGATGCATAAGCAACCGGTTGCAGTTTCCCGAAATCATTGGCTTGTTGCAATACACACCCGACGCCATATGACGACGCATCACATGCTAATACCAAACGCTTACATGGATCATACAACACAAGCAATTTGTTTGAACGTAACAATTTTCTCGCTTTTACAAAGGCATTTTCTTGACTTTTGCCCCAAACCCATTCGTCCCCTTTTCATAGTAAGATATGCAGTGGTTCTAACAGTGTGCTGAGACCCGGTAAGAAGTTACTAAAGTAGTTCATGAGTCCCAGAAACGACCGCAGCTCCGTCACGTTCTGTGGCCTCGGTGCGTTCTCGATTGCCTCCGTCTTCACATTGGTGGGCCTGATGCCGTCCGCCACAATCCTCCTTCCCAAGAACTCCACTTCAGGTGCCAGGAAAACACACTTCGAGTGTTTTAACCTGAGCCATACGCGGTTAAGTCGACTAAGAACCTTCTCCAGGTTCTGACCTCCTTGACTGTGTTCTGACCTGTGACCAAGATGTCGTCCTGGAAGACCACGGTGTGGGGGATCAACTTCAGTAAGCTTTCCATGTTTCTCTGGAATATCGCCACCGCTGATTGGATTCCAAATGGGCATCTGCTATAAACAAAAAGACCTTTGTGTGTGTTGATGCAGATGAGGGCCTTCGATGATTCTTCCAGTTCCTGCGTCATGTAGGCTGAAGTCAGATCCTGCTTCGTGAAAGTCTTTCCTCCCGCCAGTGTTGCAAAGATGTCGTCGGCCTTTGGTTATGGGTATTGGTCCTGCAGGGAGAAACGATTGATAGTTACTTTGTAATCGCCACAGATTCTGATGGTGCCGACTCCCTTCTGGACTGGAACGATAGGACTGGCCCACTCGCTGAACTCGATCGGTGAAATGATGCCTTCTCTTTGCAGCCGGTCTAGCTCGATCTCTACTCTTTCTCTCATCATGTACGGTACTACTCTCACCTTGCAATGGATGGGTCTCGTCCCCGCAATTAGGTGGATCTGCACTTTTGCTCCTTGGAATTTCCCAATGCCTGGTTCGAACAGCGAAGGAAATATGTTTAAGACCTCGGCGCATGAAGTGTCGTCAGCGGGCGATTGCGCTCGGATGTTGTCCCAGTTCCAGCGTATCTTTCCCAGCCAGCTCCTGCCGAGCATTGTGGGACCATCACCCAGAACCACCCAGAGTAGTAGCTTGTGCACCGCTCCATCGTAGGAGGCCTTTACGGTAGCACTGCCAATTACAGGAATCAGTTATTTTGTGTAAGTTCTTAGATTCATGTGAACTGGAGTTAAGACTGGCCTTGAGGCCTTGTTGCACCACAATCTTTTGAAAGTATTTTTGCCAATGATGGACTGGCTCGTGCCCGTGTCCAGCTCCATTGACACCAGGAGTCCATTTAGTTCAACATTTAGCCTAATCGGGGGACAATTGGTGGTGAATGTGTGAACTCCATGTACCCCTGCCTCCTCGGTCTGAGGCAATGGTTGGTCGTGATCCTCCGCAGATCTGTCCTCCTTTGCAACATGGTGGTTTGCAGGTTTAACAGGATTTGCAGCTCACCTGCATACTCGTTGGAGGTGTCCCATTGTTCCACAGCCCTTGCAAAAGTACCTTTTGAATCGGCATGAATGGAAACGATGACCACTCCCGCAGCGCCAACAAGGTGTTAATGGCCTTGCATTCATCACCTTTGATGGTGGACTCTGAGACTTCTGCAGACGTGCAGCTGCAGGTATGTTTGACTTGCCCTATACTTTACGATTTGAAAACAACATCACTTTGTTCACAGTACTTGTAGCAGCACTTGTGTGCTGAGAGATTTGCTTAGTATTGTCACTGGTGGCAATGAACGCCTGGGCTATCGCTATGGCCTTACTCAAGGTTGGGATCTCTACAGTCAAAAGTTTGCGAAGTATGGTTTCGTGGCCAATGCCAAGTCTGAAAAAGTCTCTGAGCATGTGCTCCAAATGTTCTTCAAATTTGCAATGTCCTGCAAGGCGTCTTAGCTAGGCGACATAACTCGCTACTTCCTGGCCTTCAGACCTTTTGTAGGTGTAGAACCGGTACCTCACCATCAGAGTGCTTTCCTTCGGGTTCAAATGCTCTCGGACCAGTGTGCACAAATCGTCGTATGATTTCCCCGTGGGATTTGCTGGAGTGCGCAGATTCTTCATGAGGCCATATGTTGGTGCCCCACAGATGGTGAGGAGGATCGCCCTTCGTTTGGCAGCGTTCTCTTCCCCCTCTAGCTCATTGACCACAACGTATTGGTCGAGTCGCTCCACAAAAGTTTCCCAATTATCTCCCTCCGAGAATTTCTCCAGGATGCTAACTGTTCTGTGCATCTTTGGGTTCGCTATCTGTATCTCGTCGCCAGTTGTTATGTATGGAGAAAGGGTCAGACTGAACACAGTGAGCTCAAAGTAAAGTGTGACCTTCGTCTTTTATTGCAGGTCTCCAGATTGCCACTCCTTAAATACCTGTGCTCCCAAGGGATTATGGGTTCCCTTGGGACTCCAGCAGATGAGCCCTCTGGTGGCTGTACAGAGTAAATTTAAGTTTACATATATAACAGGCTCAAGTTCCATGCCAGAGACTCGAACACAAAATCTAGGCTGATACTTCAGTGCAGTACTGAGAGAGTGCTGCACGGTTGGATGTGTCGTCTTTCAGCTGAGATTGTAAAACAACACTCTGTCTGTTCTCTCAGTGGATGTAAAAGATAACGTGGCACTATTTCGAAGAAGAGCAAAGAAGTTATCCCTAGTGTCCTGGCCAATGTTTATCCCTCAGCCAGCATCACTAAAAAACAGATTATCTGGTCATTATCACATTACTGTTTGTGGGAGCTTCGTATGCACAAATTGGCTGTCACTTTTCCTATATTACAACAGTGACTACACTACAAAAGTACTTGATTGGCTGCAAAGCGCTTTGGGATGTCCTGAGGTCATGAAAGGTGCTATATAAATGCAAATCCTACTTTCATTTATTGTCAGCAAATTGTAGCATTGCCCAAATGCCGATGGGTGAGAATGCTTAGTGACATATATGAGTTTGGAAAATTCCCTCCACCCCATGAAGTAAATCTTACTGGATTTTTTTTTACCATAATTAAGCTATAAGGAAGCAGGCCTTAGCATTGACATAGTATCACTGGTCAAAGCTTTAGTGTCATCCCAGATCCACTTTTACTCTTGAGTGCCATTTGTTATACAGATATCAGGGTATTCATAGCACGTGGCAACATCAGGAACACATGCACATACTGTTGATCTTTGCTCTTCCCTCCTGGGTTTTAAGTCTTTCATTGGCAAGATCCTAAAGGCATAAAAATCTGATGTGAACATATATCGTTGTTCCTTCATTGTCGCTGGGTCAAAATGCTGGAACTTTCTGCATAACAGCACTTTGGGAATACCTTCACCACATGGACTGCAGTGAGTTCAAGCATACTATCTAACAAAACAGAGAAATGTCTTCAGAATTGCCAACACTTGGTAATGCTTGCAATTGCCACAAAATGCAATGATTTACAGGATCTTTCTGGCAGAGCATTAAAAATCATGAATCACTTAGACTCCCTCAGCACTACCTTGAGATGCCCATTTTGCTTCAGGACTACCTCAGATAGTAATGTTGGCATGCTACATCATTAGCTCCTTCCTAGATAATGGGCAGCTCACCTAAAGATGGAAAATAGTTTTGGCTTTGGAATAACACAAACCACGTGGAGTAACTTAGGTATGAAGTCTCCAAAATCAAATTTGGACAAGGTTGTGAGAACATCTCCAGAAGGTATTTGTGTATTGGTTATAGCTGCTGGATGGTATGGGAACTCTAAACATCATTTTCCAACACTCTCAAACTAGCAGAAAGAAAATATCAACTTGAGTTCTTTGCTGGTATTAAAATTGAACTGTTACCAGATCATAGTGAGCAGAAGTCTGTGCTTCAGCTCCTATCTGGGCAGCGGGAGCAGCGGAGTTAAAAGCAGCAACGCCCAAGGCCCGAAAGCAGCGGTGAGAGCGGGATCTGAGCAGCAAGAGCAGCAGGGTTAAAAACAGCTAACCGAGGGCTGCGCGAACGGACCTGCGAGGGAAAAAAATATCAAAGTGTGACATCACACAAAAGCAGGTAAGTGATTGGTTGGTGAGTATTTCTCTCTTTTTTTTTCTAAACTTGGGCATTGATTTAAATTAAGGGCCGTGATTAAAACCTAAACATAGATAATTGATATTTCAAAACTTGAAAACCTAATTAGTTCAATAAAATACAATAGAGATGGCAGGGCAGGTGATGTGTTTCAGCTGTAGCATGTGGGAGCAGGTGGACACCAGTATGATCCACGGCGATCACATCTGCAGTAAGTGTTGGCGGCTCGAGGAACTTTGGCTCAGAGTTTATGAGCTGGAGTCTGAGCTTCCGATACTGCGGTACATCAGGGAATGGAAGATACATCATAGAATTACCTGGACGCTGTGTTCCAGGAAGCAGTCATACTCCTTAAGTTAAATACTTCACATTTGATCCGTGGTCAAGGACAGGAGGGTGTGACTACAAGTGAGACAGGTATGGGGATCCAGAAGATAGCATTTGAGGAGCCTTAGCCCTTGCTCTTGTCCAACAGGTACAAGGTTCTTTCTCCCTGTGTGGACAAGAACAGGGACTGCAGAGAGCATGAGCAAACTGACCACAGCATCATGGTACAGGCGTCCATTAAAGTTGGGGGAGTAAAAAGGAACATTGTAATGGTAGGGGACCGTATAGTTAGGGGGATAGATACTGCTCTCTGCAGCCAAAGGCTGTGTTGCCTGCCAGGGTTAAGGATATCTCCTCTGGGCTGGAGAGGAAATTGGAGTGAGAGGGGAAAGATCCAGTTGTTGTGCTCCATGTAGGTACCAATGATATAGATAGGACAAAGAAAGAGGTTCTGCTGAGGGAGTATGCGCAGCTAGGGGCTAAATTAAAAAGCAGAACCACTTAGGTAATAATCTCTGGATTACGACCTGAGCCACAAGCAAATAGGCGTAAGACCAGAGAGGTGAAATGCATGGCTCAAAGATTGGTGTGGGAGAAATGGGTTTTGGTTAATGGGGCACTGGCACCAGTACTGGGGAAAGAGGGAGCTATTCCATTGCTATGGGCTTCACTTGAACCATGCTGGGACCAGTCTCCTGGCGAATTGAACAACTAGGACTGTAGATATGGCTTTAAACTAAATAGTGAGGGGGAGGGGTTCAAAGAGGTAACCAGGAGGATCGATGAGGGCAGTGTGTATGATGTATCGTATATGGATTTTAGTAAAGCTTTTTATAAAGTCCCACATGGCAGACTGGTCGCGAAAGTAAAAGCCCATGGGATCCAGGGCAAAGTGGCTAGTTGGATCCAAAATTGGCTCAGAGGCAGAAAGCAAAGGGTAATGGTTGATAGGTGTTTTTGTGACTAGAAGGTTGTATCCAGTGGGGTTCTGCAGGTCTCAGTGCTTGGTCCCTTGCTTTTTGTGGTATATATCAATGACTTGGACTTGAATGTTAAGGGTATGATTAAGAAGTTTGCAGATGACACTAAAATAGGCTGTGTGGTTTATAATGAAGAAGAAAGTTGCGGATTGCAGGAAGATATCAATGGACTGGTCAGACGGTCAGAACAGTGGCAAATGGAATTAAATCCGAATAAGTGTGGGGTAATGCATTTGTGGCGGTCTAACAAGGCAAGGGAATACACATTTAATGCTACGACACTGAAAAGTGTAGAGGAACAAAAGGACTTTGGAGTGCAGGTCCACAGATCCCTGAAGGTAGCAGGCCAGGTTGATAAGGTGGTTAAGAAGGCATATGGAATACTTGTTTTTATTAGTCGAGGCATGGAACACAAGAGCAAGGACGTTATGCTTGAACTGTATAAAACACTGGTTAGGCCACAGCTGGAGTACTGTGTGCTGTTCTGGGGCTGGATTTTCGGCTCATTTGCACCCAGTTTAGCACTTGGGCGGGGCGCAAAAATTATTTTTTGGTCGCAAAATGGGACACACAACATTTAGTGCTTGGGCGGAACTTTTGGCAGTGGTTTTGCGGTGGCGCTAAAACTTAGCACCCGCCCGATGTTTTCAGCGTTTGGATGACATCAGTCGGCTCGCAATGCTGCGCTAACATCCCGGGCGAACTTTCGGGCATATCGCCCAATTTAGCATCCGCTTGGGAACCTGCCAGCCAAAACCAGTCGCACCCAGATCAGATCCAGGGCACACCCGGCGCTAATAGCGCCATCTTTAAAATGGAGGATAAGTTTTAAATCTAATCCAACCTGTCTCTCTTAATGCTGTTTTATGAGGATATGAAATTGTTCAAGTTAATAAAAATGTAGAAGTTTACTACAGTGCTTATCTTTTTTTTCTGTAACTCAAACCCTGAGTATTTCTTTGGCATTTGGAAGGAATAGATAATGTCACTTTTGACCTTGCTTTAGTGACTAATGATATTCTGTTACAAATGCATTTTGTGTTCTGAGAAAACTTTTTCTTGTGTTTATGGATCACTCTGTCAAACAGATGTTGCTCATTTCATTGGCATTGCTGGGTTATTTTCTTCTCTTCAAAGGCAATTATGATGGCTCACCACTGTCCTGGCTGAGATCAGCAAACTTCGCTCAGGCAAATGGGTTAAACCTGAGACCTTTATGATCTGCAGAGCCGTTTTTAATGTTCCATTTTCTTCATCTAGTGAAAGTGCTTGTCACTTGAATTTATATCCCTGTTCAGATCAGAGGTGTCAGACTTATTTGAAACATCATTCCAGTGCTGCATAACTGCACCAATCTGACATTACACTGATGTTAGTTTGGCAATGCTTATGGCTCCTTTCCAATCGATGTCTCATGCAGCTAATAAATTGTGCCCGTTTTATTTAAGTTTCTAAGAGCAAGGCATCTCAGTTGTCCACTGACCATCTTTTCATTTCCTTTTTCCTCCCTTCCCTCACCTAGCCTACATCGAGCTGGCTGTTTGGGGAGGGGTAGGGAAAGGCACGGCCAAGTGCAGCCTGTCCTCAATCAGCATCCATACATGTGCACTTTCTAGAAGCTTCAATAATCATCTCTAATTGTCTTGGGACATAAGCCAATTATAAAGTGGCCATTGCTGTCTTGACTAATTCACTATTGAAAAGGATTGGGAGAAGAAGGCTGTGTTTTTAATGGTGATGTTTTATGTGAGTTTATAGTTCGTTTTAAAGGATATTTAAGAACATTTTAAAAGATGGGGACCATACTATGTAAGCCATTGATGATGGCTGCTATATTTATACGGCGTTAAGCTTGAAGAAATTTTATTGGTGAGCATTTTCAACATAATCGAAGAGGTCGCAGACGTATGGGGAGGAGGCCGTACCCCCCACGAGTTTACAGGAATCATCGCTCATACCTCCAGCTCTCTGAGGCACAGTGCATTAGAAGGCTGCGCTTCCGAAAAGAGGTGGTCACAGAGATATGCCAGCTCATAAAGGCAGACCTGCAGCCAACCAGCGCCAACGGGACTGCACTGCCCCTCGAGGCGAAAGTGACTGTAGCACTTGCCTTCTATGCCTCCGGCTCCTTTCAGGCATCAGCTGGAGACATGCTCCATCTCGCAGCTAGGTGACTAATGCACTGTACGCACGCAGGATGGACTTCACAAAATTGACTAAGGAGACCCAGAATGAGAGGGCTGTAGATTTTGGACAATTTTCTGGCTTCCCCAAGGTTACGGGTGCCCTTGACTGTACGCACATCGCCCTGCGAGCACCTTTACACAATCCAGAGGTTTACCGGAACCGAAAGGGGTTCCACTCAATGAATGTAAGCTATGAAGGCCAACATGCCATTTGCCTTTTTGACCGCCTGCTACACCTGCATGCCAACCTTCAATAACTGATGTACCATGACACCCAGGTCTCGTTGCACCTCCCCTTTTACTAATCTGCTGCCATTCAGATAATATTCAGATAATATTCTGCCTTCATGTACAGCAGACAGTGAAGAAGGCAAATGCATGTTCGCCTTCATAGCGAGAGGATTTGAGTATAGGACCAGGGAGGTCTTACTGCAGTTGTACAGAGCCTTGGTGAGGGCATACCTTGAATATTGTGTACAGTTTTGGTCTCCTAATCTGAGGAAGGATGTTCTTGCTATTGAGGGAGTGCAGCGAAGGTTCACCAGACTGATTCCCGGGATAGCAGGATTGACGTATGAAGAAAGATTGGATCGACTAGGCTTATATTCACTGGAATTTAAAAGAATGAGAGGGGATCTCATAGCAATGTTTAAAATTCTGATAGGATTGGACAGGTTAGATGCAAGAAGAATGGTCCTGATGTTGGGGAAGTCCAGAACCAGGGGTCACAGTCTAAGGATAAGGGGTAAGCCATTTAGGACCGAGATGAGGAGAAACTCCTTCACACAGAGAATTGTGAACCTGTGGAATTCTCCTGCACAGAATGTTGTTGAGACCAGTTCATTAGATATATTCAAAGGGAGTTAGATGTGACTCTTACAGCTAAAGGGATCAAGGGGTATGGAGAGAAAGCAGGAATGGGGTACTGAAGTTACATGATCAACCATGATCATATTGAATGGTGGTGCAGGATCAAAGGGCCGAATGGCCTACTCCTGCACCTATTTTCTATGTTTTCTATGTTTCTATGTTAACCGATAAGGGAATAAGGGGTAATGGGGAGCGGGCAGGGAAGTGGACCTGAGTCCATGATCGGATCAGCAATGATTGTATTAAATGGCGGAGCAGGCTCGAGGGGTCATATGGCCTATTCCTGCTCCTATTTCTTATGTTCTTATGTTCTTATCCTCAAAGAACTCCAGTAAATTTGTCAAACATAATTTCACTTTCATAAAACCATGCTGACTCTACTTGACTGTATTATGTTTTTCCAAATGTCCTGCTACTGCTTCCTTAATAATTGACTCCAGCATTTTCCCAACAACAGTTGTTAGGCTAACTGGTCTAAAGTTTCCTGCTTTCTTTCTACCTCCTATTTTAAATTGGGGCGTTACATTTGCAGTTTACCACTATCTCTGCAGTCACTTCTTTTAAGACCCTAGGATGCAAGCCATCAGATCCAGGGGACTTGACCACCTTCAGTCCCATTATTTTACCGAGTACTTTTTCTTTAGTGATAGTGATTGTTTTAAGCTTGCCCCTCCCTATAGACCCTTGATTATCCATTATTGGGGTGTTTTTATTGGACAAATCAAATTGGCAAAGGTAGCCTTGAGGACGAGTTCACAGAGTGTATTCGAACTGGTTTCTTAGAACAATATGTTGTGGAATTAACCAAGGAGCACGCTATTCTAGATCTGGTAGTGTTGATGAGACAGGATTAACTAATGATCTCATTGTAAAGGATTCTCGAGTGAAGAGTGATCAAAACATGTTAGAATTTCAAATTCAGTTTGAGGGTGAGAAACTTGAGTCTCAAACTAGTGTCCTGAACTAAAATAAAGGCAATTAAAAATGTATGAAGAAAAAGTTGGCTAAAGTAGACTGGAAAATAGATTCAAGGGTGAGATGTTAGATTAGCAGTGGCAAACATTGAAGGAGATATTTTATAACTTTCAGCAAAGATATATTCTAGTGAGAAAGAAAGAATCTAAGAGAAGGATGAACCATCCATGGCTAACTAAGGAAATTAAGATTAGTATCAAATTGAAAACAAAGGCATACAATATTGCATAGATTACTAGTAGGTCAGAGGATTGTAAAAATTTTAGAAACCATCAGTGGACATCTGAAAAAATAATAAAGAAGGAGAAGATAGATTATGAAAGTAATCTAGCAAGAAATATAAAAACAGACAGTAAGAGCTTCTACAGGTATATATAAAGGAAGAGAGTAGCTAAAGTAAACATTGGTCCCTTAAAAGATGCAACTGGGGAATTAATAATGGGGAACAGGGAAATGGCAGAAACTTTGAACAAATATTTTGTATTGGTCTACATGGTAGATGACACTAAAAGCATCCCAATAATAATAGATAATCAAGGGACTATTGAGGTGTGGAACTTAAAACAATTACTATCACTAGAGAAAAAGTACTAGGCAAACTAATGGGACTAAAGGTGGAAAAGTCCCCTGGACCTGGGTTTTCATCCTATGGTCTTATAGAAATGGCTGCAGAGATAGTGAATGTATTGGTTGTAATCTACCAAAATTCCCTAAGTTCTGGAGACCTCCCAGTAGATTGGAAAACCGCAAATTTACAGCATGGAAGGAGGCCATTTTGGCCCATCGTGTCCGCGCCGGCCAACCAAAAGCTATCCAGCCGAATCCCACTTTCTAGCTCTTGGTCCGTAGCCCTGTAGGCTACGGCACTTTAAGTGCACATCCAGGTATTTTCTAAATGTGGTGAGGGTTTATGCCTCTACCACCCATTCGGGCAGTGAGTTCCTGACCCCTCATATCTCCTCTAAACTTCCCGCCAATTACTTTAAATCTATGTCCCTTGGTTGTTAACCCCTCTGCCAAGGGAAACAGGTCCTTCCTTTCCACTCTATCCAGGCCCCTCATAATATTATAGAACTCAATCAGGTCTCCCCTCAGCCTCCTCTGTTCCAAAGAAAACAGGCGCAGCATCTCCAATCTTTCCCCATAACCAAAATTCTCCAATCCAGGCAACATTCTTGTAAATCTCCTCTGCACCCTTTCCAGTGCTATTGTATCTTTCCTGTAATGTGGTGATCAGAACTGCACACAGTACTCCAGCTGCGGCCTAACCAGTGTTTAATACAGTTCAAGCATAACCTCCTTGCTCTTGTATTCCATGCCTCAACAAATAAAGGCAAGTATTCCATATGCCTTCTTAACGACCTTATCTAGCGAGCCTGCTATCTTTTGGGATCTGTGGACCTGCACTAAGGTCCCTTTGTTCCTCTACACTTTTCAGTGTCCTACCATTTAATGTGTATACCCTTGCCTTGTTAGACCTCCCCAAATGCATTACCTCACACTTATCCGGATTGAATCCTATTTGCCATTGATCCACCCAATTGCCAGTACATTGATATTGTCGTGCAATCCGCAGCTTTCTTCTTCTTTATAAACCACACAGCCTATTTTAGTGTTATCTGCAAACTTCATAATCATATCCCCAACATTCAAGTCCAAGTCATTGATATATACCACAAAAAGCAAGGGACCCAGCACTGTGCCCTGCAGAACCCTACTGGATACAGCCTTCCAGTCACAAAAACACCCATCAACCATTACCCTTTGCTTCCTGCCTCTGAGCCAATTTTGGATCCAACTTGCCACTTTGCCCTGGATCCCATGGGCTTTTACTTTCATGACCAGTCTGCCCTGTGGGACTTCATCAAAAGCTTTGTTAAATCCATATACACTACATCATTCGCACTGCCCTCATCGACCCTCCTGGTTACCTCCTCGAAAAATTCAATCAATTTAGTCAGACACGATCTTCCCATAACAAATCTATGCTGATTGTCCTTGGAAATGTCTTTCCAAATGAAGATTTTTCCGGTCCCTCGGGTTTTGTCCAATAATTTTCTCACCACTGAGGTTAGGCTGATTGGTCTGTAATTACTCGGTCTACCCCTTTCTCCCTTTTTAAACAAAGGTACAACATTAGCAGCTCTCCAGTCCTCTGGCACCACACCTGTAGCCAGAGAGGATTGGAAAATGATGGTCAGAGCCTCTGCTATTTCTTCTTTTGCTTCTCTTAACAGCCTGGGATACATTTCATCCTGACCTGTGGATTTATCCACTTCAGCCCCTTAATACTTCCTCTCTCACTGTGTTTATTGTGGTGTATGAAATGATACAATGAACTCCGTACTGTGAGCCAGTGACTAGATGTAACCTGGTCAGTCTTTAATAGCTTCCACAAGTGAGGATACAAATATGGGGCTAGACTTTCCACTTTCAGGCTAAGGCCGAAAAAAATGGGCCTTGTTCCAGCGATGCGGGACCTATCATCCGTGCTGATCGCCGGCTCAAGGCCAATTTGTCTTTTTGCGATTTTTCACTCGGCCTTAGCCCAGCGATGTCAAATGGGCAATGTCATTTCTCGGCGATCTCCTGATCGCCCAAAGAAAACGGAAGTGAATGGAAAAAAAAAAGCTTCCCTAGCAACGCATTACTGCGCATGTGCAGATTGATTTTTTTTTCAGTTTGATGCTTCTTCCCATGTTTTGAGAGGTCAAGAGTCTTCACATATGCTCAGAAGCTCTGGGTGGGTCTGGGAGAGAGAGAGAGAGAGAGGGAGAGAGAGAGGAGAAAGGAAGCAGGTCAGAAAGTCTGATCCAAATTACAGATAAATTTAAAGAATGGAGGGAGGTGCAGGAAAGAGAAGGGCCAAACCCTTCGGCGAAGAGGCAAATGAGGCCCTCGTAAATGCTGTCAGCTCCAGGTGGGAGGATCTGACACGGGGTGGGCAGGGGAAACCTCCACCCCGTGCATATCACAGGAATTGGTCCGAAATAGCCGACGTAGTCACATCGGCCTCCAATGAAACGCGCACACTGGACCAGTGCCGCAAACGGTGGAACAGCCCACTGGCAGCTGCGAGAGTAGTTGAAATTTATATTTATGTATTATTTAATTATCTAAATAGTAACTAGAATCTGCAATGTTATTGGGTTACATTTAAACATAACTAAATTTTACGCAACACAGCATAAATTTAAATGTTCACTTGTTCACTTGTTATCATTACTTAACTGTTCCCTTTCCATTCTTTCTGAAATGGTCACTTGTTGGCATGACTGAAATGGTCACTTGTTATCATCACTGAAATGGTCACTTGTTGTCATGACTGAAATGGTCACTTGTTATGACTGAAATGGTCAATTGTTATCATAACTGAAATGGTCACTTGTAATGACTGAAATGGTCAATTGTTATTATAACTGAAATGGTCACTTGTTAGCGTGACTGAAATGGTCACTTGTTATCATTACTTAAATGGTCACTTGTTCTGTAAAATGTTAATTTCTTCTTCTTGTAACGTTTTGGGGATTTTGAGGGAAGGGTGGGTTGGTGCGGGGGATGGGGGGTTGGAGGGAGGGTGTTGATCATTAGTTCTTTGTTTGCTAATAAAAAAAAAATGTTTTACAACTTTTGAACTTTCTCTCTTACTTACATAAGTTTTACAACGTACAGTTCTTCATGCAGATTTGTTTGTTTATTCTGTTTCCCCACGGAATATCATTAAATAACTTCATTATGTAAAAGCTATTTCATAAATAATTGCAATATATGCATAAATAAGGTGATAATACCTATTTATATTCCCTGTCCCAAATTTCTGAGTACAATTTGCATCAATTTTACTCTCTAATAACTCAGAACAATTCTCCACCCTTCCTCTGAGGCTAAAATTGGGCATCAGTAGTGCCCATTACCCTCTCTAAGGCCCTGAAAAAGCAACTATTTTTGAGCACTCTTTTGGGCCTTGCATCGGCCCAGCGAAGTGCATGCTAAGTGCTGAAACTTGGGATGGGCCTTGTATGGGCGATCATTTGGGCGATCATCTCAGCGATCAAAGTGGAAACTTGTGAGCCTATTTTTCTGGCGATATTTTGGGCCTAGTTTCCACTTTTTGCTCAAAATAGGTGATAGAGGTCCATTTTGGGCCATAGATGGGCCTTAGATGGGCGATGTGAAGTGGAAAGTCTAGCCCATGAAGTTCAGGTTATATACCGGGCCCAGTACGAGTGTACCTATGACCCTAGGACCTCCGACGGTAGTGCCCCCTGGTAATGGGCAGACCTTATGTACATACATTATATCATTCCCCCCCCAGTTTTTGGCACAAGTCCATATTACAAGTTCAGACGGTCCAGAGCCCTTCGCTCCCTGGTTGACCGTCTCAGTACAATCCCAGTGCTTTCTGAGTACTCTCACGACTTGGGGCTGGACGTTGACCACAGTGGGTTCTTCTGATGGCTGGACATAAACTCGCGGTGTTTTCTTCCAAGTGTTCCGGTTCGTCAGTGTGTCTTAGCTTGATTTGATCAATGTGTTTCCTGCACATTTGCCCATTCTTGAGGATAACCATATACACCTGGTTACCCTCCTTATCTGTAACATTGCCCGGTAGCCACTGGGGCCCTTGACCATGGTTAAGTATGTACACTGGGTCATTGACAGATATGTCGCGTGACACTGTGGCGCGGTCGTGATACCACTGCTGGCTTTGACGTCGGGTTTCGACATGATCGTTAAGGTCAGGATGGACTAGAGAGAGCCTGGTTTTGAGGCCTCTCTTCATCAATCGTTCCGCAGGCAGGACCCCGGTGAGCATGTGTGGCCTTGTCCTGTAACTGAGCAGTATGCGTGACAAGTGTGTCTGCAAGGAACCGTGAGTTACGCGATTCAGGCTCTGCTTGATGGTTTGAACTGCCCACTCCGTTTGACCATTGGACGTGGGTTTGAACGGGGCTGACCTCACGTGTTTTAGGCCGTTGCGTTTCATGAACTCTTGAAACTCCAGGCTCGTGAAACACCATGCATTGTCGCTGACAACGATGTCCCCCACACCATGTGTGGCAAACATGGCTCTTAGGTTCTCAATGGTGGCAGCAAAGTGCTGGATGACATGATCACACATTCTATCCATTTGGAGTATGCATCCACCACCACAAAAAACATTTTACCGAGGAAGGGGCCCGCTAGGTTGATGTGGATTCTAGACCACTGTTTGGATGGTTATGACCACAGATTGAGCTAAGCTTCCTTTGAGGCATTGCTTAATTGCATGCAAGTGCTGCACTGATGCACGCATGACTCTAAGTCCGAATCAATGCCAGGCCACCAAGCATGGGACCTGGCGATGGCCTTCACCATGACAATACCGGCATGCGTACTATGTAACTCCCATACAAATCTCGCCCTGCCTTTCTTGGGCATTACAACACGATTACCCCACAGTAAACAGTTGGACTGGATGGAAAGCTCATCTTTGCAACGGCTGTATGGCTTGGTTTCATCACCCATTTCCTTGGGAATGGTTGACCAGTCCCCGTTAAGAACACAACATTTTACAACCGATAGAGTCGGATCCTGGCTGGTCCAGGTCTTAACTTGTTGAGCAGTGACAGGCGACCCTTCACTCTCAAAGGCATCCATGACCATGAGTAGCTCTGCGGGCATTGGCGTTTCCACCTCCGGTGTGGGCAATGGTAAGCAGCTCAATGCATCAGCGCAGTTGTCGTTGCCTGGTCTATGGCGAATGACATAATCATAGGCAGATAATGTCAGCGCCCACCTCTGGATGCGGGACGACGTGTTGGTATTGATACCTTTATGTTCCGAAAACAACGATATAAGCGGCTTGTGATCGGTTTTCAGCTCAAAGCGAAGCCCAAACAGGTACTGGTGCATTTTTTTTACCCCATAAACACATGCTATGACCTCTTTCTCTACCGTGCCATAGGTTCTTTCTGCCTTGGACAGGCTTTGAGACGCGTATGCAACTGGTTGTAGTTTGCCTCACTCATTGGCTTGCTGGAGTATGCAGCAACCCCATAGGACGATGCATCACAGGTCAAAACTAGGCTTTTGCATGGCTCATACAGTACCAGCAGCTTGTGGGAACACAACAGATTTCTAGCCTTCTCAAAGGCTCTGTCTTGAAGTTCACCCTACACCAAGTCGTCTCCTTTCCTGAGCAGCTTGTGCAAAGACTCTAATACTGTGCTCAATTTGGGTAAGAAGTTGAGAAGACCCAGGAATGAACGCAGCTCCGTCACATTCTGGGGCCGGACGCATTTTTGATGGCCTCTCTTTTTGTATCTGTAGGCCTGATTCCATCTGCAGCAATCTTTCATCCAAGGAATTCGACCTCTGGTGCCATGAAAATGCATTTTGAACGTTTCAGCCTGAGTCCCACTTTGTCCAGACAACGCAGAACCTCTTCCAGATTGTGCAGGTGCTCGGCGGTGTCACGACCTGTGACTAGAATGTCGTCTTGGAATACCATGGTCCTGGGGATGGATTTCAATAGGCTCTTGATGTTTCTCTGAAATATGGCTGCCGCCGAAAGAATGCCAAAAAGGCACCTGTTGTAAATAAACAGTCCTTTTTGCATGGTGATGCACGTAAGTTTCTTAGATGATTCAACTAGTTCCTGTGTCATGTAGGCCGACGTTAGATCCAATTTGGTGAACAATTTTCCCCTGACTAGCATTGCAAAACAGGTCATCAGCTTTCGGTAGTGGGTACTGATTTTGTTTCAAAACTTGGTTGGTCGTGACCTTGTAGTCTCCACAAATCCTGACCGCGCCATCATTCTTTAACATCGGAACAATGGGACTGGCCCATTCATTAAATTCGACAGGTGAGATGACCCCCCTCACGTTGTAGCCTGTCCAATTCGAGCTCGACCTTTTCTCTCATCATGTGCAGGACCGCCCTGGCTTTGTGATGGATGGGCCTTGCATCTGGGCCTAGGTGAATCTACACCTTGGCTCCCTTGAAGCTGCCAATTCCCGGTTCAAACAGTGAGGGAAATTTGCTCAGCACTTGAGCACACAAATCATCATCCGCTGATGACAAAGCTTTGATACCATACCATTTCCATTTTATTTTCTCGAGTCAACTCCTGCCGAATAACGATGGGCCGGGATAATCCATAACGGTAGATCATGAATCGCTCCCTCGTACAATACTCTCAGTGCTGAACTACCGATCACTGGTATGAGCTCTTAGGTGTAGATACGCAACTTCACATTTATTGGACTCAGCTTGGGTCTCTATGCCTTGGTCTCCCACAGCTTTTCAAAAGTCCTCTGGCTCATTATCGATTGACTCGCACCCATGTCTAATTTCATGGATACCGGCACGCCATTTAATTTTACCTCCATCATTATCAGTTGGCTCTTTGTTAGGAAACACGTACGCTATACACTTCCTCCTCAGAGCTCTCAATTGTCTCGGGCTAAATCGCCAGATCCACACTGAATTGATCATCATTCACGTAGTGTGCCACAGCTCACTTGCTCCGCTGTGGACACGTCTGCTGAAGATGCCCTGTCTTCACACACCCTCTGGATACATACTGCCTGAAGTGGCACTGATGGGGTCAGTGATTGCCCCTGCAATGCCAACACATTGAGCTCGGATTTGCGCTCGATGGCGGGCTTTGAGCGGCTCCCGTTCTCGCATACGCAGTCGAGTAGGCCCTTGATGGCGAACTTTGAGCAGCTCCCGGTCTTGCAGATGCAGTCGAGTAGGCCCTGACATGTGCAGCTCTGCCGGCTATCGATACAATTTTGTTCACAGTACTTGCCTGTTCCTGTTTTGTCGTGATATCTGCTTCGTGCTTTTCTGCATGGACGTACAAGCCTGGACGATGGTGATGACCTTGCTGAGGTCCGGTGTCTCCGCAGCCAGCAGCCTACTTAAGATCACCTCGTGGTTGACCCCGATCACGAAAAAGTCACGCAGCATGTCTTCCAATGCAGGGCCCTGCAAGACGTCTCAGGTCGGCAAGAAATGCCGCTACGTCCTGGCCTTCTGGACGAACGTGCGTATAGAAGCGATATCGGGATATGAGGATTCATTCCATGGGTTTAATGTGTTCCTGAACTAGAGCACACAGTTCTTTGTAATCCTTTTCTGTAGGAAGAGTGGGTGAGAGCAGATTCTTGATGAGTGCATAGATCGTGGGGCCACAGACGGTGAGAAGAACTGTCCTGCGCTTCTCTGCATCGTCGTCTTTGTTTAGGTCGTTTGCCACGAAATACTGGTCAAGCCGATCCGTGAAATCTCCCCAATCCTCTCCCTCATTGAAACTCTCGAGAATTCCAACAGTACTCGATCATGCTGTGCTCGCTATACTTTTGCGTGAGTTCGTATTTTTCTCGTCGCCAGTTGTGCTGTATGAAATGATACAATGAACTCCGTACTGTGAGCCAGTGACTAGGTGTAACCTGGTCAGTTTTTAATGGCTTCCACAAGTGTGGATACAAAGGTGAAGTTCAGGTTATATAACGAGCCCAGCACGAGTGTACCTATCACCCTAGGACCTCCAACGGTAATACCCTCTGGTGGTGGGCAGACCTTATGTACAGACATTACATTTATCTCATCTAATATTTCACACTCCTCCCTTCTTCATTGCAAAGTCTGCATCGCCCCTCTCTTTTGTGAAAACAGAGCAAAGTATTCATTAAGAATTATACCCACATCTTCTGCCTCCACGCATAGATTTCCTTTGTGGTCTCTAATAGGCCCCACTCTTTCTCTCGTTATCCTCTTGCTCTTAATGTATTTATAAAACATCTTTGGATTTTCCCTGATTTTACTTGCCAACATTCTTTCTTGCTCTGTCTTTGCTTTCCTGATATATTTTTTAATTGCACCCCTGCACTTCTTATACTCCTCTAAAGATTCTGCAGTGTTGAGTTCTTGGAATCTGTCATAAGCTTCCCTTTTTTTATTTATCTTACCCTGTATGTCCCTTGGCATCTGGGGGGCGGGGGCTCTAGATTTTATAGCCCCACCCTTTTTTTAAGGGAACATACTTGCTCTGTACCCTCAGGATCTCCTCTTTGAATGCCTCCCACTGCTCTGACACTAATTTACCATCAAACAGCTGTTTCCAGTCCAGCTTGGCCAAATCCCATCTCAGCTCAGCAAAATTGGCTATACCCCAATTGAGAACTGGTCCGTCTTTGTTCTTTTCCATAACTATCCTAAATCTTACTGAATTATGATCACTAGCCCCAAAATGCTCTCCCACTGATACCCCTTCCACCTGCCCCTCTTCATTCCCCAAAACCTTGACCAGAAGTGCCCGCTCCTTTTTTGGGCTTGTTTCATACTGGCTAAAGAAGTTCTCCTGAATGCATTTTAGGAATTCCGCAATCTCTGTACCATTCACACTGCTTTTTTCCCAGTTAATATTAGGGTAGTTGAAATCCTCCACTATTACAGCTGTATGGTTTTTGCACTTAGCTGCAATTTGCCCACATATTTGTTCTTCTATCTCTCTCTGATGTTTGGGGATCTATAGTACACTCCCAGTAGTGTGATCGTCCCTTTTTTGTTCTTCAGTTCAACCCATTTGGCCTTGTTTGATGACCCCTCTAACATATCATCCCTTCTCACCTAATTGTTTCTTAAATTAATACTGCAACCCCCCCCCCCTCCCCTCCTTTGTTACCCCCCACCCCCACTCCTCTCTATCCTGTCTGAAAACCCTGTAACCAGGAATATTGAGCTGCCATACCTGTCCTTCTTTCAGCCATGTCTCAGTAATGGCTATAATATCATACTGCCAAGTGTTTATCTGTGTTCTCAGCTCGTCTGTCTTATTCCCCAAACTCCTCACATTGAAGTATATACCATTTAGCGGTGCCAAATCCCTTATTGTCTATTTTCCAGCTCTTGTTTCCTCTGGCTTCCAAATTCACTTTCTATTTTTCTGTTGGCCAATTCCAGCTTTGCTACTCTCCCCACTGAATCTATTCTCCGGTTCCCATCCTCCTGCCAAGCTAGTTTAAACCCACCCCAACAGCACTAGCAAACCCTCCCGCAAGGATACGGGTCCCAGCTCTGTTGAGGTGCAATCCGTCCGACTTGTACAGGTCCCACCTCCCCCCAGAAATGGTCCCAATGCCTCAGGAATCTAAAGCCCTCCTGCCTGCACCATTTCTCCAGCCACGCATTCATATTCTCGATCCTCCTATTTCTGTACTCACTAGCATGTGGTACCTGCAGTAAACTGGAGATTACTACCTTCGAAGTCTTGCTTTATAATCTATATTAATGACTTGGATGAAGGCACCGAGTGTAATGTAGCCAAATTTGCTGATGATACAAATATAGGTGGAAAAGCAAGTTGTGAAGAGGATACAAAGGGCCCGAAATTCATTACCACTGAAAAGCTGGTGCTTCCCCCACCTTTTTGTGGCCATTCGCACCAAAATCTTTTCCACCCCATATTCAGCTCCAAAAGTGAACAAATGGGTTCCAGCACTAATGAACCCTTCCAAAGTGGATTTTTCAGCGGTGTGGCTGTCTTAATTTGAGCGTTATGACCACTGAGAAATTCAGCATGCAGGTAAGGGTTTCTAATGAGCCAGCTGCTCCCTGGCCTTTTTAAAGGCCATGGTTTGCAGCAAGGCCCTGAGGGGGAAGGAGGTTGGAAGGGGTCTGGAAGGATGGCTGGTGTAAGAGGTGCAAGGAGAGCCAAAAGATTCACTGATATGGAACTGAAGACACTGCTGGATGGTGTGGAGGACAGAAGAAGAATACTGTTTTCTGACTTGGGGAGACCTGGCAGACCGCCAGTACATAATGCATGGAGGGAGATTGCAGGGGAAGTATCAGGCACCTTCATATAGGGGATCCTCCTCCTCCTGTGTCTCCTCCTCCTCCTCCTCCTCCTGTGTCTCCTCATCCTCCTCCTCCTGTGTCTCCTCCTCCTCCTCCTGTGTCTCCTCCTCCTCCTCCTGTGTCTCCTCCTCCTCCTCCTCCTGTGTCTCCTCATCCTCCTCCTCCTGTGTCTCCTCATCCTCCTCCTCCTGTGTCTCCTCATCCTCCTCCTCCTGTGTCTCCTCCTCCTCCTCTTGTGTCTCCTCCTCCTCCTCCTCCTGTGTCTCCTCGTCCTCCTCCTCCTGTGTCTCCTCATCCTCCTCCTCCTGTGTCTCCTCCTCCTCCTATGTCTCCTCATCCTCCTCCTCCTGTGTCTCCTCATCCTCCTCCTCCTGTGTCTCCTCCTCCTCCTGTGTCTCCTCGTCCTCCTCCTCCTGTGTCTCCTCCTCCTCCTGTGTCTCCTCGTCCTCCTCCTCCTGTGTCTCCTCATCCTCCTCCTCCTGTGTCTCCTCCTCCTCCTTCTCCTGTGTCTCCTCATCCTCCTCCTCCTGTGTCTCCTCCTCCTCCTGTGTCTCCTCATCCTCCTCCTCCTGTGTCTCCTCATCCTCCTCCTCCTGTGTCTCCTCCTCCTCCTGTGCCTCCTCATCCTCCTCCTCCTGTGTCTCCTCCTCCTCCTGTGTCTCCTCCTCCTCCTCCTCCTGTGTCTCCTCATCCTCCTCCTCCTGTGTCTCCTCATCCTCCTCCTCCTGTGTCTCCTCCTCCTCCTGTGTCTCCTCATCCTCCTCCTCCTGTGTCTCCTCATCCTCCTCCTCCTGTGTCTTCTCATCCTCCTCCTCCTGTGTCTCCTCCTCCTCCTCCTCCTGTGTCTCCTCGTCCTCCTCCTCCTGTGTCTCCTCCTCCTCCTGTGTCTCCTCATCCTCCTCCTCCTGTGTCTCCTCCTCCTCCTGTGTCTCCTCCTCCTCCTCCTCCTGTGTCTCCTCATCCTCCTGTGTCTCCTCATCCTCCTCCTCCTGTGTCTCCTCCTCCTCCTGTGTCTCCTCATCCTCCTCCTCCTGTGTCTCCTCCTCCTCCTCCTCCTGTGTCTCCTCCTCCTCCTCCTCCTGTGTCTCCTCATCCTCCTCCTCCTGTGTCTCCTCATCCTCCTCCTCCTGTGTCTCCTCCTCCTGTGTCTCCTCATCCTCCTCCTCCTGTGTCTCCTCATCCTCCTCCTCCTGTGTCTCCTCCTCCTCCTTCTCCTGTGTCTCCTCGTCCTCCTCCTCCTGTGTCTCCTCCTCCTCCTGTGTCTCCTCATCCTCCTCCTCCTGTGTCTCCTCGTCCTCCTCCTCCTGTGTCTCCTCATCCTCCTCCTGTGTCTCCTCATCCTCCTCCTCTTGTGTCTCCTCCTCCTCCTGTGTCTCCTCCTCCTCCTCCTCCTCCTGTGTCTCCTCATCCTCCTCCTCCTGTGTCTCCTCCTCATCCTCCTCCTCCTGTGTCTCCTCCTCCTCCTCCTCCTCCTGTGTCTCCTCCTCCTCCTCCTGTGTCTCCTCATCCTCCTCCTCCTGTGTCTCCTCATCCTCCTCCTCCTGTGTCTCCTCATCCTCCTCCTCCTGTGTCTCCTCGTCCTCCTCCTCCTGTGTCTCGTCCTCCTCCTCCTGTGTCTCCTCATCCTCCTCCTCCTGTGTCTCCTCATCCTCCTCCTCCTGTTTCTCCTCATCCTCCTCCTCCTGTGTCTCCTCCTCCTCCTCCTCCTGTGTCTCCTCATCCTCCTCCTCCTCCTCCTGTGTCTCCTCATCCTCCTCCTCCTGTTTCTCCTCATCCTCCTCCTCCTGTGTCTCCTCATCCTCCTCCTCCTGTGTCTCCTCATCCTCCTCCTCCTGTGTCTCCTCCTCCTCCTCCTCCTCCTGTGTCTCCTCCTCCTCCTCCTGTGTCTCCTCATCCTCCGCCTCCTGTGTCTCCTCATCCTCCTCCTCCTGTTTCTCCTCATCCTCCTCCTCCTGTTTCTCCTCATCCTCCTCCTCCTGTGTCTCCTCATCCTCCTCCTCCTCCGGTGTCTCCTCCTCCTCCTCCTCCTGTGTCTCCTCATCCTCCTCCTCCTGTGTCTCCTCCTCCTCCTCCGGTGTCTCCTCATCCTCCTCCTCCTGTGTCTCCTCCTCCTCCTGTGTCTCCTCATCCTCCTCCTCCTGTGTCTCCTCCTCCTCCTGTGTCTCCTCCTCCTCCTCCTCCTGTGTCTCCTCCTCCTCCGGTGTCTCCTCATCCTCCTCCTCCTGTGTCTCCTCATCCTCCTCCTCCGGTGTCTCCTCCTCCTCCTCCTCCTGTGTCTCCTCCTCCTCCTCCTCCTCCTCTGTCTCATCATCCTCCTCCTCCTGTGTCTCCTCCTCCTCCTCCTGTGTCTCCTCCTCCTCCTCCTCCTGTGTCTCCTCATCCTCCTCCTGTGTCTCCTCATCCTCCTCCTCCTGTGTCTCCTCATCCTCCTCCTCCTGTGTCTCCTCCTCCTCCTGTGTCTCCTCATCCTCCTCCTGTGTCTCCTCATCCTCCTCCTCCTGTGTCTCCTCATCCTCCTCCTCCTGTGTCTCCTCCCTCCTCCTCCTCCTCCTGTGTCTCCTCATCCTCCTCCTCCTGTGTCTCCTCCTCCTCCTCCTCCTCCTGTGTCTCCTCATCCTCCTCCTCCTGTGTCTCCTCCTCCTGTGTCTCCTCATCCTCCTCCTCCTGTGTCTCCTCATCCTCCTCCACCTCCTCCTCCTCCTCTTCCTCCTCCTGCACCGCCTCCTTCTCCTCAGCTAGTACTGCGGGCTTGACCTCCAGCAGCTGTCCCTTCATAATGGCCAGGTTGTGCAGCATGCAGCAGACCATGACGATGATGGAGACTCATTGAGGAGATTACTGCAAGGTGCCACCAGAGTGGTCCAGGCACCGGAATCTTTGCCTAAGGATGCCTTTACACTGCTTGATGATACACCTGGTGGCACAATGAGCGTCATTGTATGCATGCTCTGGTGCTGTCCTGGGGTTCCGCAGTGGAGTGAGCAGCCAAGTGTACAGGGGATATCCCTTGTCCCCAAGCAGCCAAACACAATCCTGATTCGGGTCGGTGAAGTCGGCGGGCACACTGATCTGGTGCAGAATGAATGAATCATGGCTGCTTCCTCCCTTACCCGCTGCCTGTCTGCATGGTGCTGACAGTGATGCCTTCTCCTGCATGCCGCCCTTCTTCTGACCAGGTGTATCAGGTGTCGCCCTCTCAACATTCCTCCCATCCTCAGGGTGAACACTGCTAAGCAGGTCTCTGCAGCTCCCAGGCCTCCACTGAAGAGTCAGACCTGAAAGTTGTACAAAAGTATATGCAAACCTCTGAGCAGCACTCAGCAGGTTGAATGGAGCCAAAACAATGAATAAAACTATTAAAAGATAAATACAGTGGATACTGTAATCTTAAATAAAATCTCTAATAATTAATAAAGCTATTAAAAGATAAATACAGTTGTTATGTATGTAAACCTGTAATTACCATATCTAACCACCAGAGGACTTATCCCCTGGAGTCCCAGGGGATCCCACAATCCCTTGGGAGCACCTGTATATAAGGAGGCCTCACAGGCTAGAGAGGCACTCTGAGATCTGTAATAAAGGACTATGGTCACACTTACTTTGAGCTTGCAGTATCTAGTCTGACTTTTTATCCAAGACATAACAACTGGCGACGAGATGCAGATAATGAACCCCAATGCAACAATGCAGAAAACTGTGGGCATCCTGGAGAAATTTTCAGAGGGAGATGATTGGGAAACCTTCGTGAAGCGACTTGACCAATACTTCGTGGCCAACGAGCTGGAAGGAGAAGCAAACGCTGCCAAATGCAGGGCGATCCTCCTCACCGTTTGCGGGGCATCAACATATGGCTTCAAGAAAAACCTGCTCTCACCAGCAAAACCCACAGACATGGCATACGATGAGTTGTGCACACTGGTCCGGGAGCATCTAAACCTGAAGTAAAGCGTTCTGATGGCCAGGTATCGGTTCGACACGTACAAGTGGTCTGAAGACCAGTAAGTGCCGAGCTACGTCGGTAAGCTAAGGCGCCTTGCAGGACACTGCAAATTTGAAGGACACTTGGAGCACAAGCTCAAGGACTTCTTTGTACTTGACATTGGCCATGATTTTTGACTGTAGAGACCCAACCTTGAGTAAAGCCATAGCGATAACCCAGGCGTTTATCTCCACCAGTGACAATACCAAACACATTTCCCAGCACACTAGTGCTGCTGCAAGTACTGTGAACAAAGTAATGTTGTTTTTGAATCGATATGTATATGGCAGGACTTACACACCTGTAGCTGCACGTCTGCAGATGACTCAGAGTCCGCCATCAAGGCTTATGCATGAATGGAATTGATGATCACCCCCGCAGCGCCAACAAGGTGTTAAGGATACATTTGCAAGGGCTGTGGAACAATGGGTCACCTCCAATGTTGTGCAGGCGAGCTGCAAATCATGCTAATCCTGCAAACCACCATGTTGTAGAGGAGGACAGATCCACGGTGGATCATGACGAACCAGAGCCTCAGACCGAGGAGGCAGAGGTATATGGGGTGCACACATTTACCACAGTGTCCCCCGATAATGCTGAAGGTTGAATTAAATGGACTCACGGTGTCCATGGAGCTGGACACGGACGCAAGCCAGTCCATAATAAGTAAAAAGATTTTCGATAAGTTGTGGTGCAACAAGACTTCAAGGCCAGTCCTGACTCCCATTTGTACCAAACTTAGAACGTACACGAAGGAACTGATTCCCATAATCGGCAGTGCTATCGTAAAGGTCTCCTATGATTGAGCGGTGTACGATTTACCACTCTGGGTGGTACCGGGCGATGGCCCTATGCTGTTCAGCAGGAGGTGGCTGGGAAAGATACGTTGGAACTGGGACAACGTCCGAGCACTTTCGTCCGTTGACGACACCTCATGTGCCCAGGTCCTAAGCAAGTTTCCCTGGCTGTTTGAACCAGGCATCGAGAAGTTCCAAGGAGCAAAAGTGCAGATCCATTTGATTCCGGGGGCGCGGCCCATCCATCACAAGGTGAGAGCAGTACCTTACATGATGAGAAAGAAGGTGGAGATCGAACTGGACAGGCTGCAACGAGAGGGCATCATTTCGCCGATCGAATTCAATGAGTGGGCCAGTCCGATTGTTCCAGTCCTCAAGGGAGACAGCACCGTCAGAATCTGTGGTGATTGCAAAGTAACTATCAATTATTTCTCGCTGCAGGATCAATATCTGCTACCAAAGGCAGACGACCTATTTGCAATGCTGGCGGGAGGGAAAACATTCACGAAGCTGGACTTGACCTTGGCCTACATGACGCAGGAGCTGGAGGAATCGTCGAAAGGCCTCACCTACAACAACACGCACAAAGGTCTTTTCGTTTACAACAGATGCCCGTTTGGGATTCGATTGGCCGAAGCAATATTCCAGAGGAACATGGAAAGCTTACTGAAGTCGGTCTCGTGCACCGTGGTCTTCCAGGACGACATCTTGGTTACAGGTCAGGACACTGTCAAGCATCTGCAGAACCTGGAAGAGGTTCTTAGTCGCCTTAATCGTGTGGGGCTTAGGCTAAAACACTCACAGTGCGTTTTCCCGGCGCCTGAAGTGGAGTTCCTGGGGAGAAGAATCGCGGCGGACGGCATCAGGCCCGCCGATTCGAAGACGGAGTCAATCAAGAACGTACCGAGACCACAGAACGTGACGGAGCTGCGGTCATTTCTAGGACTCCTGAACTATTTTGGCAACTTCTTACCAGGTCTTAGCACATTGGTAGAACCCCTGCACTCTTTACTGCATAAGGGAGATGAATGGGTATGGGGTAAAAGCCAAGAAAATGCCTTTGAGAAAGCTAGGAAGCTGTTATGTTCAAACAAATTGCTTGTGTTGTACGACACATGTAAATGTTTGGTACTAGCATGTGATGCGTCGTTGTATGGGGTCGGGTGTGTAATGCAACAAGCTAATGAATTTGGGAAATTGCAACTGGTTGCTTATGCATCCAGAAGTCTGTCCAAGGCCAAGTAGGCCTAGAGTATGATCGAAAAAGAAGCGTTAATGTGTGTTTATGGGGTAAAGAAAATGCCTCAATATCTGTTTGGGCTCAAATTTGAATTGGAAACCGACCATAATCCGCTTATATCCCTCTTTTCTGAAAGTAAGGGGATAAATACGAATGCATCGGCCCACATCCAGAGATGGGCGCTCACGTTGTCCGCATACAACTACGCCATCCGCCACAGACCAGGCACAGAAAACTGTGCCGATGCTCTCAGTAGACTGCCATTGCCCACCACCGGGGTAGAGATGGCACAGCCCGCAGATTTAGTTATGGTAATAGAAGCATTCGAGAGTGATCAATCAGCTGTTACCACCCAACAGATTAGAACCTGGATGAGCCAGGACCCCTTACTGTCCTTAGTAAAAAACTGTGTGCTTCACAAGAGTTGGTCTAGTGTCCCGTTAGAGATGCAGGAAGAAATAAAGCCGTATCAGTGGCGCAAAGATGAAATGTCTATACAGGCAGACTGCCTCCTATGGGGTAATCGGGTAGTTGTGCCAAGAAAGGGCAGGGACACTTTCATTAGTGATCTCCACAGTACCCACCCAGGCATTGTAATGCTGAAAGTGATAGCCAGATCCCACGTGTGGTGGCCCGGTATCGATGCAGAATTAGAGTCCTGTGTGCACAAATGTAATGCATGTTTCCAGTTAAGCAATGCACTCAGGGAGGTGCCACTAAGTTTAAGGTCTTGGCCCTCCAAACCGTGGTCTAGGGTTCATTCTTGGGAAAAATGTTTTTAGTGGTTGTAGATGCGTACTCCAAATGGATTGAATGTGTGATAATGTCGGCAAGCAAGTCTGCTGCCACCATTGAAAGCCCACGGGCCATATTTGTCACGCACGGCTTGCCTGATATCCTGGTAAGTGACAATGGGCCATGCTTTACCAGTGCAAAATTCAAGGAATTCATGAGCCACAATTGGGTCAAACAAATTGACTCGCTTATCCCGAGTCCTGATTAGTTACTGCTCAAGATCCCACTCGCTCACTGGGGTCCCTCCCGCTGAACTGCTCATGAAAAGGGCACTTAAGACAAGGCTCTCGTTAGTCCACCCTGATCTACACAAACAGATAGAGAGCAGGCGGCTTCAACAGAATACATATCACGCAAATGTGTCACGCGAAATTGAAGTAAATGATCCTGTATTTATGTTGAACTATGGACAAGGTCCCAAGTGGATTGCTGGCACTGTTTTAACCAAAGAGGGGAGTAGGGTGTTTGTGGTCAAACTCGCAAATGGACTTACCGGCAGAAAACACTTGGACCAAACCAAATTCAGGTTTACGGACTATCCAGAACAACACACAATAGACTCTACCTTTTTCGACTCTCCAATACACACACAAGTGGCAACCGACCCAGCAGTTGACCACGAAGCAGAACCCATCACCTGTAGCAGCCCAGCAAGGCTCACCACCCCCAGGAGTTCAGCAAGGCCAGCTGCACAGCAGCCCAGCGAAGGCCCAACAAACGACTCACCAACACCAGCATTTGCACCGAGACGATCAACCAGGGAAAGGAAGACCCAGATCGACTCACATTGTAAATAGTTACACAATTGACTTTGGGGGAGGGGAGTGTTGTTATGTATGTAAACCTGTAATTACCATATCTAACAACCAGAGGGCTTATCCCCTGGAGTCCCAAGGGATCCCACAATCCCTTGGGAGCACCTGTATATAAGGAGGCCTCACAAGCTGGAGAGGCACTCTGAGATCTGTAATAAAGGATGATGGTCACACCTTACTTTGAGCTTGCAGTAAAGAGTCTGACTCTTTATCCAAGACATAACACAGTGGATACTGTAATCTTAAATAAAATCACTAATAATTAATAAAACTATTAAAAAATAAATACAGTACATGCTGTAATCTTAAATAAAAATACTAAAATTAATAAAACTATTTCCCTACCAAAGGGCCCAGATTGCGGCAACACTCCAGCGGTGCCCCTTCGAGCACCAACTCGAATACCTCGCAGGGGCACTGCTCGGAAAAGACTTACCTTTTTGCAGCAGAAAATCCCTGTCCTTGCCGCTTTCCAGCAGCCCGCATGCTGCAGAGCTCACCACTGGAATGTCTCCTTTACAGCGACTTCATTGCGCCGTTTCCAGCAGAAGTGCACACCGCTCAAATCCCCCCCAAGCTGAATATGTTTCGGGGAGGGAAAATCATCCGACCTCGGCGGCACTTCGGTTTTATCGGTCACCCGCCCAAACTCCGTGGTAGCCGTCCCTTTGGGGACAGTGAATTTTGACCCCAAAGAATCTGCAAAGTAGTATAGGTAGGTTCAGTGAGTGGGCACAAATTTGGCAGAGAGAGTATAAAGTGGGAAAATGTGAGGTTATCCTTTGGGAGGAAGAATAAATAAGCAAATTATTATTTAAATGGAGAGAGACTACAAAATGCTGCGGTACAGAGGGATCTGGCGGTCTTTGTACATGAAACACAAAAAGTTAGCATTCAGGTACAGCAAGTAATTAGGAAGGCAAATGGAATGTTGCCCTTTATGGCAAGGGGAATGGAGTTTAAAAGTAGGGAAGTCCTGCTGCAACTGTACAGGACATTGGTAAGACCCCCACACCTGGAGGACTGCATATGGTTTTGGTCTCTGTATTTAAGGATGGATATATTTGCATTGGAGGCAGTTCAGAGAAGGTTCACTAGGTTAATTCCTGAGATGAAGAGGTTGTTTTATGAAGAAAGGTTGAGTAGTTTGGGCCTATACTCATTGGTGTTTAGAAGAATGAGAGATGATCTTATTGAAACATGTAAGATTCTGAGGGGGCTTGACAGGTTAGATGCTTCCCCTCATGGGGGAAGCTAGAAACTAGGAGCCATAGATTCAGAATAAGGGGTCACCTATTTAGAACTGAGATGAGGAAGAATTTCTTCTCTCAGAGGGTCGTGAATCTTTGGAATTCTCTGCTCCAGAGAGCTGTGTAGGCTGGGACATTGAATATATTAAAGGTGAAGATAGACAGATTTTTGAATGATAGGGAAGTCAAGTGTTATGGGGAGCGGGCAGGAAAGTGGAGTTGAGGCCAAGATTCAATCAGCCATGATCTTATTGAATGGCGGAGCTGACTCGAGGGGCCAAAAGGCCTACTCCTGCTCCTATTTATTATGTTCTTATGTTGTATGCAGCACAATAACTGAGGCCCGCTAGTCTACCATGGCTCTGAGCAAGTAGTGGTCTTCAATTAGTATCCATTTTATAATTGTAATGATGTATTGGTTTGAGTATGAGCATTTAGAGATGTTCCCGTAACTATTTCAATTGAGCAACCTATTAAATCCGTCTGCAAGAACGTATTTAAAAGTTAACAGGGACCTGCTGTATGTGTTCAACCATGACATTGCTCATTTGATACTGGGAATTATTCAGAATCCCAACAGCAATATAAGAATTAAATAGCAACATCCTTAATACACCGTACAATCTCGCAAGGAGATCCCAAATTGCCCTTGCTGGCCGTGTCCCTAAATATGCAGGCAAACCTTCCAATTGCACTACATCCGACAAAGCAGCTTTTTTGCAACATTGGGGGTTGGACAGAAAAGCTACTCTGAGAGACTATTTTCTCTGGTTTGTCAGTCAGTTAAAAAGGGGCATTGACCGGGTATATGGGGATTGGCCGGGAAAGTGGAAATGAGTCGAAGATCAGCCATGATTTTATTGAATGTCAGAGCAGGCTCGAAGGACCATATGGCCTACTTCTGCTCCTACTTCTTACGTTCTTAAAAATGTTAAATTATGAGGACAGATTACATAGACGAGGCATGAATTCCCTTGAGCATAGAAGATTAAGGAGAGATCTAATTGAGGTGTTTAAGATGATTAAAGAATGGTGGAGGATCCAGAACAAGGGGGGCATAATCTTTCAGGGTTGATTGGATAGAATTTACAACATAGAAACAGGTCATTTTGCCCAATAGATCTATGCCAGTATTTGTGCCCCACATGAGCCTCTACCCAGCTTGTTAGAAAGCACTTTTTCACACAAAGCATAGTGGAACTCTGGAACGCTCTCTCCCAAATGCATTACCTCACACTTCTCTGGATTAAATTCCATTTGCCACTGTCCTGCCCACTTGACCAGTTAATTGATATCTTCTTGCAGTCTACAGCTTTCTTATTTATTATCAACCACACAGCCAATTTTTGAATCATCTGCAAACATCTTAATCATACCCCCTACATTCAGGTCTAAATCTTTGATATATGCCACAAAAAACAAGGGACCCAGCACTGAGCCCTGTGGAACCCCACTGGATACAGCCTTCAAGTCATAAAAACAGCCATCAACCATTAACCTTTGTTTCCTGCCTCTGAGCCAATTTTGGATCCAACTTGCCACTTTGCCTTGGATCTTTCATGACTAATCTGTCATGTGGGACCTTATCAAATGCTTTGCTAAAATCCATATATGCTACATAAAACGCACTCCCCTCATTAACCCTCTGTGTTACCTCCTCAAAATATTCAATCAAATTAGTCAGACATGACCTTCCCTTAACAAATCCATGTTGACTTTCCTTGATTAATTCGTCTCTTTCTAAATGAAGATTTATCCTGTTACTCAGAATTTTTTCCAATAATTTTTCCACTATCGGAGCATAGTGGTTATGTTACTAGTCTGGTAATCCAGAGGCCTGGACTAATAATTCGGAGATGTGAGTTCAAATCTCACCTTGACAGCTGGAGGAAATTAAGAACATATGAACATAAGAAATAGGAATAGGAGTCGGCCATACGGCCCCTCGAGCCTCTCCGCCATTCAAGAAGATCATGGCTGATCTGATCATGGACTCAGCTCCACTTCTGCGCCTACTCCCCATAACCCCTTATCCCCTTATTGTTTAAGAAACTGTCTATTTCTGTCTTAAATTTATTCAATGTCCCAGCTTCCACAGCTCTCTGAGGCAGCGAATTCCACACATTTACAACCGCCTGAGAGAAGAAATGTCTCTTCATCTCTGTTTTAAATGGGCGGCCCCTTATTCTAAGATCATGCCCTCTAGTTCTATTCTAGCCCATCAGTGAAAACATCCTCTCTGCATCCATCTTGTCAAGCCCCCTCATAACCTTATACGTTTCGATAAGATCACCGCTCATTCTTCTGAATTCCAATGAATAGAGGCCCAACCTACTCAACCTTTCCTCATAAGTCAACCACCTCATCCCCGGAATCAACCGAGTGAACCTTCTCTGAATTGCCTCAAAAGCGAGTATATACTTTTGTAAATATGGAAACCAAAACTGCACGCAGTATTCTAGGTGTGGCCTCACCAATATCTTATATAGCTGTAGCAAGACTTCCCTGCTTTTATACTCCATCCCCTTTGCAATAAAGGCCAAGATACCATTGGTCTTCCTGATCACTTGCTGTACCTGCATACTATCTTTTTGTGTTTCATGCACAAGTATCCCCAGGTCCCACTGTACTGCGGCACTTTGCAATCTTTCTCCATTTAAATAATAACTTGCTCTTTGATTTTTTTCTGCTAAAGTGCACACTTTCCAACATTATACTCCATCTGCCAAATTTTTGCAGATATTTTGTGTCCTCCTCACACATTGCTTTTCCTCCCACCTTTGTATCATCAGCAAGCTTGGCTACGTTACACTCAGTTCCTTCTTCCAAGTCATTAATATAGATTGTAAATAGTTGGGGTTAATTAAACAAACTTGGAATTAAAAAGTTAGTATCAGTGATGGAGAGCATGAAACTACTAGATTATTGTAAAAACCCATCTGGTTCACTAATGTCCTTTAGGGAAGGAAATCTGCCATCCTTACCCAGTCTGCCCTATACGTGACTGCAGACATAAACATGTGGTTGACTCTTAACTGCCTGCTGAAATGGCACCGAGTTGTACCAAACTGCTACGACAAAGTCAGCACAGTGGCAGTACCTTCACCACACGGACTGCAGTGGTTCAAGAAGGAGGCTCACCACCACCTTCTCAAGGGCAATTAGGGATGGGCAAGAAATGCCGGTCTTGCCAGTGACACCCACATCCCATGAACGAATAAACTAAAAAGTAGAAATCAGTATTGGATAGGATATGGATGACTGATATATAGGTACAGGAGTCGACCATTTTGGAACAGTTGAAGTTTATGGAGAGTGGAAGCTGGGATGCAATGAGGAAGACATTGAAGAAATAAAGTCTAGAGTTGACAAAAGCATCTAGCAGGGTTTTGGAATCAGAGCAACTGAGATACCAGTGCAGGCCATGAATATGGGTGGGAGAGTTTATATGGATCGAGAGGTTTAGGGAGAACAGGAACGTAGTGAATTCAGAGGTGAGCACATAAGGGAGGCCGAGATGGAGTGTGAATTCATTGATTAAATTCACTAAATGCAGAGTCTGAGGGAGAAAAGGAGAGATAATATATCAGGGAGAAACCTAAGGTGGGGCAGGAGAGCATTGGAAAATGAGGATTTTGAAGGAGAGGTAAGAAGGATGGAACAAAGTGGGGTGCTCAAAGGAGGAGAAGGGGAGAGATCATGCTGTGACATGGTGACAAGGGACACAATGACATCATCACAATGATTTTGATGGAGCAGGTGGAATGTATAGACAGGCTGGAATGCTTTGATAAGAGACAAGTGTCGCCACCCATGAGCTAAGTTTCAGTCACAGACAGGATGCCAATGCGATCATCCACTATAAGGTTGTGGACAGTAAGAGCCTTGAACAGACATTCTGCAGGAAAATGCAAAAAGGAGCGGTGATTGATCTTCTGTCAGAGTTCAAGGGGATGGGTGGGATGGGAAGGACATTAGTGAGGTTAGCCTCCTATGGGTGTGCTGAGCATGAAGATCGGTGAGGTCGGAGGATGGGACGTTGGGTTTTTTGATTGCAAGGAGACAATCTCAATGTGTCCTTCAGAAAATGCTGAGAGAGAGGCACAGAGGTAGCTGCAGATTTATCCAAGAGTGAGTCAAGCCTGAAATGGCAGAAAGAGAATAGGAAGGCAGAGGAATAGTGATGAGTTGGGATAGAGATGGGGGAGGCAAAATATCGCCATGTGTGGCTCAGTGCCAGATTTTGTCTTATAACAATCCTATGGTGCAATGCCTTGGGACATTTTACTACAGTACATTAAAGGCGCTATATAAATGCAAGTTGTTGTTGTCGCACAGCAACGTGGTTGACTCTTAACGGCCCTCTGAGGTGGCTGAACAAGCCACTCAGTTGTATCAAACAGCTACCACCACCTTCTCAGGGCAACTGGAGATGGGTAATAAATGCCAGCCTTGCTAGCGTTGCTCACATCCAAACCATGATTTTTTTTAAAGTACATTGTTCGGGCATTCAGGTATTATGGGTGAGTTTCCAATTGATTGGAGAAATATCTGACTCCAAAACTGACATTATTATTCAGTATTATAAAAGGCACAGAAGCTTAGGCAGAGATTATCATAAACATGTCACACAACTGAAATAAGTTGTCCCTTTTCATCGTCATTCTCCTGCAAAATGAGCTAACCATGAGAAAATGGCAGCAGAGTGTAATAAATGGAGTAATATCGACCAGTGCTGTTACCTACGCAATACTGCCATTTAGCATCACATATTTGATCACTTCTGTAGCAACCAACTAGCAACCCTACGTAAACTTGAGGTCACCCAAAACTCGGCTGCCCATGTCCTAATTCGCACCAAGTCCCATTCACCCATCATCCTGTGCTTGCTACATTGGCTCCTGGTTAAGTAAAGCCTTTTAAAAGGATCATCCTTGTTTTCAAATCCCTCCATGGCCTCACCCATCCCTGGGGCTGAAATTACCCCTTCCCTTACCACCGGAAATTGGCAGCCACCCTGCAGACTACAATGGCAGCCGCCTTTTCGTGGAATGGCCGCCGATAGCCCAATTGCCCTGCCGCGGTTTTCCGGCGGTGTGCATCACCGTACCGCTTCCCCCTGCCCCCCCCCCCCCACAACTTCTGCAGTAGTGATGGCCAGGCATGCTGTTGGGGGCCAGCATCGCGAGAGGAGCAGTGCGGGAGGATAAAGGTCGGCGGCAGTGAGTGGAGCCGCGGCAGATCGTTGGGGGCCAGCATCGCGAGAGGAGCGGTGCGGGAGGACGTGGAAGGATAAAGGGCAGCGGTAACGAAAGGAGTGGTAGCAGATCGTTGGGGGCCAGCTGGTGCAGAGGCTGAAGGTAAAACGAAGAAGTAGAAAGAAATCGAAGGGTGACGTCACAGCCAAGCGGGTAAGTGATTGACTGGTGTATTGGTGAGTATTTAATCTTTTCTTTTTTCTTCTTTTATTTCCTTATCAGTAGGTAACCTTTGACATTGTTGCCAAATTAAGTTAATTTAAGGGTTAAGTTATGACAGGAGAACCCAGACCCATATCACGCTTCTCCTGTGCTATGTGGGAAGTCAGGGGCGCTCCCAGAGTCCCTGACAACTACATGTGCAGGAAGTACATCCAGCTGCAGCTCCTGACAGACCGCATTGTGGCACTGGATCTGCGCATAGATTCACTGTGGAGCATCCGCAAAGGTGAGGATGTCGCCAATAGCATGTTTCGTGAGTTGGTCACACCGCAGGTAAAGGTTACTCAGGCAGATGGGGAATGGAGGACCATCAGGCAGAGCAGCGAAAGGAAGGTAGTGCAGGGATCCCCTCTAAAACAAATACACCACCTTGGGTGCTTTTGGGGGGATGGCTCATCAGGGGAGAGCAGCAGCAGTCAAGTTCATGGCACCATGGGTGGTTCTGCTGCACAGGAGGGCAGGAAAAAGAGTGGGAGAGTTATAGTGGTAGGGGATTCTATTGTAAGGGAAATAGATAGGTGTTTCTGCGGCCGCAACCGAGACTTCAGGATGGTATGTTGCCTCCCTGGTGCAAGGGTCAAGGATGTCTCGGAGCGGCTGCAGGACATTTTGGAGGGGGAGGGTGAACAGTCAGTTATCGTGGTGCATATAGGTACCAACGATATAGGTAAAAAAGAGGATGAGGTCCTACAAGCTGAATTTAGCGAGGTAGGAGTTAAATTAAAAAGCAGGACCTCAAAGGTAGTAATCTCAGGATTGCTACCAGTGACACATGCTAGTCAGAATAGGAATTACAGGATAGCTAAGATGAATACGTGGCTTGAGGAGTGGTGCAGGAGGGACGGATTCAAATTCCTGGGACATTGGAACCGGTTCTAGGAGAGGTGGGACCAGTACAAACCGTACGGTCTGTACCTGAGCAGGACAGGAACCAATATCCTCGGGGGAGTGTTTGCTAGTGCTGTTGGGGAGGGGTTAAACTAATATGGCAGGGAGTTGGGAACCCATACAGGGAGACAGAGGGAAGTAAAATGGAGGCAGAAGCAAAAGATAGAAAGAGGAAAAATAAAGTGGAGGGCAGAGACACCCAAGGCAAAAATCAAAAAGTGCCACATTACAGCAAAATTCTAAAGGGACAAAGTGTGTTAAAAAGGCAAGCCTGAAGGCTCTGTGCCTCAATGCGAGGAGTATTCATAATAAGGTGGAAGAATTGACTGCTCAGGCAGTTATGAACAAATATGATATAATTGGGATTACAGAAACATGGCTCCAGGGTGACCAAGGCTGGGAACTCAACATCCAGGGGTATTCAACATTCTGGAAAGATAGACAGAAAGGATAGAGCTGCGGAATACCAAAGGACAGAAAACGCTAGTGGGAGTTGTTTACAGACCACCAAACAGTAGTCGTGACGTTGGGGACAGCATCAAACAAGAAATTAGGGATGCATGCAATAAAGGTACAACAGTTATCATGGGTGACTTTAATCTACATATAGATTGGGCTAACCAAACTGGTAGCAAACTGGTGGAGGAGGATTTCCTGAAGTGTATTAGGGATGTTTTTCTAGACCAATATGTCGAGGAGCCAACTAGAGGGCTGGCCATCCTAGACTGGGTGATGTGTAATGAGAAAGGACTAATTAGCAATCTTGTTGTGCGAGGCCTCTTGGAGAAGAGTGTCCATAATATAGTAGAATTATTTATGAGGAGGGAGAGTGACACAGTTAATTCAGAGACTAGGGTCCTGAACTTAAGGAAAGGTAACTTCAATGATATGAGGCATGAATTGACTAGAATAGACCGGTGAATGATACTTAAAGGGCTGACAGTAGATAGGCAATGGCAAACATTTAAAGATCACATGGATGAACGTCAGCAATTGTACATCCCAATCTGGAGTAACATAAAACGGGGAAGGTGGCTCAACCTTGGCTAACAAGGGAAATTGGGGATAGTGTTAAATCCAAGGAAGAGGCATATAAATTGGCCAGAAATAGCAGCAACCTGAGGACTGGGATAAATTTAGAATTCAGCAGAGGAGGACAAAGGGTTTAATTAGGAGGAGGAAAATAAAGTATGAGAGGAAGCTTGCTGGGAACATAAAAACTGACTGCAAAAGCTTCTATAGATATGTGAAGAGAAAAAGATTAGTGAAGACAAACATAGGTCCCTTGCAGTCAGAATCAGGTGAATTTATAAAGGGGAACAAAGAAATGGCAGACCAATTGAACAAATACTTTGGTTCTGTCTTCACGAAGGAAGACACAAATAACCTTCCGGAAATATTAGTGGACAGTGGGTCTAGCGAGAAGGAGGAACTGAAAGAAATCCTTATTAGTCAGGAAACTGTGTTAGGGAAATTGATGGGATTGAAGGCCGATAAATCCCCGGGGCCTGATAGTCTGCATCCCAGAGTACTTAAGAAAGTGGCCCTAGAAATAGTGGATGCATTGGTGATCATTTTCCAACAGTCTATCAGCTCTGGGTCAGTTCCTATGGACTGAAGGGTAGCTAATGTCACACAACTTTTTAACAAAGGAGGGAGAGAGAAAACAGGGAATTATAGATAGGTTAGCCTGACATCAATAGTGGGGAAAAAGTTGGAATCAATTAATAAAGATGAAATAGCAGCGCATTTGGAAAGCAGTGACAAGATCAGTCCAAGTCAGCATGGATTTTTGAAAGGGAAATCATGCTTGACAATTCTTCTAGAATTTTTTGAGGATGTAACTAGTAGAGTGGACAAGGGAGACCCAGTGGATGTGGTGTATTTGGACTTTCAAAAGGCTTTTGACAAGGTCCCACACAAGAGATTAGTGTGCAAAATTAAAGCACATGGAATTGGGGATAATGTATTGATGTGGATAGAGAACTGGTTGGCAGACAGAAAGCAGAGAGTCTGGATAAACGGGTCCTTTTCAGGATGGCAGGCAGTGACTAGTGGTGTGCCGCAGGGCTCAGTGCTGGGACCCCAGCTCTTTACACTATACATCAATGATTTAGATGAAGGAATTGAGTGTAATATCTCCAAGTTTGCAGATGACACTAAGCTGGGTGGCGGTGTGAGCTGTGAGGAGGATGCAAAAGGCTGCAGGGTGATTTGGACAGGTTAGGTGAGTGGGCAAATGCATAGTGGATGCAGTATAATGTGGATAAATGTGAGGTTATCCACTTTGGTGGCAAAAACACGAAGGCAGAATATTATCTGAATGGCGACAGATTAGGAAAAGGGGAGGTGCAATGAGACCTGGGTGTCATGGTACATCAGTCATTGAAAGTTGGCCTGCAGGTCCAGCAGGCAGTGAAGAAGCAAATGGCATGTTGGCCTTCATAGCTAGTGGATTTGAGTATAGGAGCAGGGAGGTCTTACTGCAGTTGTACAGAGCCTTGGTGAAGCCTCAGCTTGAGTATTGTGTTCAGTTTTGGTCTCCTAATCTGAGGAAGGATGTTCTTGCTATTGAGGGAATACAGCGAAAGTTCACCAGAGTGATTCCCAGGATGGCAGGACTGACATATGAGGAGCGACTGGATCGACTGGGCCTGTATTCATTGGAGTTTAGAAGAATGAGAGGGGATCTCATAGTAACATATCAATTCCTGATGGGACTGGACAGGTTTGATGCAGGAAGAATGTTCCCGATGTTGGGGAAGTCCAGAACCAGGTGTCACAGTCTAAGGATTAGGGTAAGCCATTTAGGACCGTGATGAGGAGAAACTTCTTCACTCAGAGAGTTGTTCACCTGTGGAATTCTCTGCCGCAGAAAGTTGTTGATGCCAGTTCATTAGATATACTCAAGAGGGCATTAGATATGCTCCTTACGGCTAAAGGGATTAACGGGTATAGTGAGAAAGCGGGAAAGGGGTACTGAGGTGAATGATCAACCATGATCTTATTGAATGATGGTGCAGGCTTGAAGGACCGAATGGCCTACTCCTGCACCTATTTTCTATGTTTTCATGTTTCTAATTGCGTCATCACTGCGCGCACCGCCAATGTCCCGGGCTGCCATTGCCCTATAAAAGTCCTCCCACCGCTGGGCGGTGCCTAGAGTTGTTTTTTTCAGCTGGTGCATAGTTCCTGATGCATACTGCCAGAGTGCCTTAAAGATGTGTTGCTTTGTTGACTTTGTGTTTCCTGTTGTTTCACTAGCAGTGCAAGGATGCAGTGTGCGCTGCTTAGCGAGTGCTGGAGGCGCCTTCCACCTGCAGAACAGGGAGGCCATTCGAGGAGGCTAGGCTTGTGGAGGGCTTTGAAATAGCTTGCAGGCAAATGCCTCCTGCACATTGTGCGTGCCGCCGAGCTACGGAGGAGAAGGCGATGTCGGAGGCAACGGCTGCAGAGGCAGTGGGCAAGGACCGCAGACCCCCATTGCAGTCCAGCATGGAGAGAACCAGGGAGATGGCCACAGAGGGGAGGCAAGAGAGGTGTCACAACAAGGCCTTCATCAAGGGCATGCCTTAAGGAGGAGAATGAGGTAGGCAGACTCCCCACACCAGATACTGGGCCAGCAGGCCAGGAGGCAGCCTGCAGCGGAGGCAGATACTGGGCAGCAGCAGCCAGCAGAGGTGGAGGAGGCAGCAGAGCAGCAGGGAGAAGCCAGTGAGCCACCTCACAGAGCAAGACAGCCACACAGACATGGGGGCACCAGGCCATATTGAGAAAGGGTCTTCCGCCAGCAATTCTCATACATGATATGAATGATGATCAGTGCCTGCACAGACTAAGATTCCAGAAGGACGTCGTCACTGAGATCTGTAATCTCTTGCAGGCAGAATTTGAGCCACAGATACGGGTGAGGACAGCCCTGAGTGTGACATCCAAGGTAACTATCGCCCTCAACTGTTATGCCACAGGCTACTTCCAAGCTGCGGACATGTGCAAAATCTCGCAGTTTGCAGCCTACACGTCAATACGGGAGGTCACAGATGCTCTGTATAGGAGGAAGGCTGACTACATCTCCTTCCCCATGAGCAGGGACAAGCAATTGGAGCACCAGTCTGCATTCCTGCGCATTGCCAGCTTCCCCAGGCTCCAGGGGGTCATTGACTGCACCCATGTAGGTCTCAGGGCACCCCAACAAACTCCAAAGCAATTCAGAAACCGCAAGGGCTTCCTCTCCCTCAATGTTGAACTTATTTGCGACCACAACCGCAAGGTTATGCAAATGTCTGCCCGGTTTCCTGGCAACAACCACGATTCTTTCATACTGTGCCAGAGCAGTGTGTCATGCCCCTTCTCTGGTCCCAATGAAGATTGCGGCTGGTTCCTTGGTGACAAGGGCTACACGCTGAGCACTTGGCTCATGACTCCTCTGTGTAACCCTCGAAGTGCTGCGCAGCTCAAGTACAATGAGAGCCTGATGGCCACCTGGACCATCGTCGAACACACAATTGGCATTCTCAAACAGAGGTTCCGTTGCCTGGACCACTCAACGGGTGTGCTGCAGTACTCGCCTGAGCGTGTCTCCATATTCGAGGTGGTGCGCTGCATGCTCCACAAGCTGGCCATCATGAGGGCGCAGCTATTGGAGGACTAGGCAGCAGTGACACCTATGGAGGAGGAGGAGGAGGATGGGGTGGTGCATGAGGAGGAGGTGGAGGCACAGGAGGAAGAGGAGCAGGTTGCGGGTGGGCAGCCACGCAGAATTGCCATTGTGACCCTGCTAGGGAAGCACAAAGCCATCTCATAGCTGTGCGGTTCACATAATTCAATGCTCAGTTGAGCCTACATCTGGCCATGTCCATGGGTCAACCTGTGAGCCCTCTCACACAACAGTCCCGCACAGTCTGATCACAAATTCCAAACACAAAATAAAGATGTATTAGAACCCAAACAATGGGTTTCCAAAATAGTCACATAATCCTTGTGCAACTCCTGATTACCCATCTAATGCAGACTTATCCTTACACTATGCCACAGTGTCTCCCCTGTGGCTGCCTCATGGCTTTGGGAAGGTTGCTGTGTGTCTGTAAAGGAAGCTACAGATGTCCTTCTCGGGCGCTCTCGACCAGCTCTAGCTGCAGACTGGGCCGCATCCTCCTGTGCGCCTTCAGGCATAAGTGGCTGGGGTGAAGCCATGGTTGGCAATCATTGCGGAGTGGCAGATCTTGGCTCAGGGTTGCTGTGAACCAGAGTGGCCACATCAGTCTTCTGGTCTGAGGAGCCAGCGCCACTCCTCCGGGGCAGCACCCCAGCTCTCCCACCAAGCTTCTGGAGCACAGGTCGGTGGATTGGAGTGGCACTGTTAGGCCCCCGTTCGATGTGATGGACCCAGCCGCGATGGCAGAAGTCAGATCTCGCGTAGCCTCCAGCTGAGACTGCATGAGAGCAGCCACACTCTGGAAGCCATCAGAGATGACAGCAGTCAGACGCTCTGTGCTCTGTTGCCCAGACTGAATGAGAGCATTCTGAGCTTCCAGGGCAGCGGCCATGTGTCCAAAGAAGCACAGCCATGCTTGTTCCCTCGCGCCTGTGCTGCAATGGCAGCTGTCACCTCCGCTAAGAGACTCGTCATCACAGCTGGATCCGCACGGTCACTCTGGAATTCCACCATCGTCTACACACTCGCAATAATGGGCTCCATGTTGTGCACAGAGCTCTCCACAATGTGGGAGGCGGACTCCTCCACACTCCTCACCACTTGTAACAGCCTCTCAGTCACCCCTTTTATTGCCGCCAAGAGCTCCGATTGCATGGCCTCCACCCATTGCTCAGAAGCCCCAACATTGATGGGCACACGTTGGCCGCTCTGTGGCTGCTGATTGCTTTGATGTTGCCGGGGCCAGCATGGGAAGTGAAGGCCTTTGTGCAATGTCATCTCTCCCTCACAGTACAATGGTCTACCTGGCTATTGTTTATGCTTGTGTGCAAGCTGCTTGCTGCATGGTGCAATGCGGCTCCTCACCCTCTCGGCACCCCTTCTCCCTTTTATGATTGCAAATGATACCCCCAGTGTCATCATGAGTGACACAGACACATCCTTGACATGATTGGCAGCCACAGTCAGGAGGAGCCACTTGACACCCTCGATGATCTTGGCAGCATCTCGGATGAGGGAGATGGAGAGGGGCAGAGCTCTGCAAGCAACAGTGCATCACTGCTTCCTACAGTCCCACGCACCAGTTCAGATACTGGGAGTCCGAGGTCGGGTATCTTAGATTTAGGAGAGGACCCTGCACTGGGTGAAGCACCAAGGCCTAGCCGGCTGCAGCATGGTGCTGGGCCAAGAGAACCTCGGGTGCCACCTCTCTGGGGCGCGAGTGCGTAGCCGAGTCCTGCTGCTACACCCTCTGCTCAAGATCTGTGAGCTGCACATGTTGGGATTCGCCCCCACCAGTGACTCGTTGATCGGCACGGTTGTGCGCCACCTTGGCCTGCAAAGCAACGAAAAGTTGGTAAGTGGAAGTTTCAAAAAGCCTCGGCAATGAGTGCAAGTGTGGGTCGATTACATGCAGCTGTGAATCTCAGATGCAAGGCATCCTCCATTGTGAGTGTGCACACATACAGGCTCAGCAATCAACAAGCACTTCAGCTACCAGGTAGTATTGGTGAGAAACAAGTTAAGGTGACGGAGAGTGTGGCAGATGTAATGTGAGGAGTTAGGGCAACATGTACTCACTTTCATCAGTCTAATAAGGTTGGTGAGCCTTGTCCTGCATTGGTTGGGGGTCCGCTGGTGAATGGAGGTCCCCAAAACCTCCTCCGCAATCTCCCTCCAGGCTTCGATGAAGATGCCTCGAGTTGGTCTCCCACCACTTTCAGGGAAGAGTAGCCGCCTCCTTCCCTCCACAGCTTCGATTAAAGTCTCGAGTTCTACATCGCTGAAGCGGCTGACCCTCCTTAAACCTCCCCTTGAAGCCATCTCCTCGGATGCAGGTCAGAACGAACTCAAGACACAGCTGCAAAACTTGCCCTTTAAGAAGGCCAGGGAGCAGCTGCATCATTATCATGATCATTAGCATCAAATGGCTAGGAGGGGAATTCCGCGGTGCAAACACCACTCTGCTGCCACACCGCTGAAAGTAGCCATTACCACCAGGCCTTACCACTCCGCTCCGTTTCGGGCCCGAAAAAGCCGAATTTCTCTCTTAATACCACCCCATCCATATCGGTGGTACCGGACGCTTAAATGCAGTGCGTGCGCCCCGTTTCAGGCGGGTGGCAATTTTGGCTCCCATATCTCTATACTCCTCCAGCCTCACACCCCCCCCAAAGATATCTGCACTCCTCTAATTCTGGCCTCTTGAGCATCCCTGACTTTAATCGCTCAACCATTGGTGGCCCTACGTCTGGAATTCACTGCCTAAACCTCTCTGCCTCTCTACCTCCCTTTTCTCCTCAAAGATGCTCCTTTAATCTAACTCTTTGACCAGGCGTTTGGTCATCTGCCCTAATTTCCCCTTATGTGGTTTGTCCCAAACTTTATTTTATAATGCTCCTGGCATTGGGACATTTTACTTTGTTAAAGGCGCTATATAAAGCATGTTGTTGTTATAGTTACGCTTTTGATAACTAAGAAAATGTTTATTTTAATGTTTTAATCTTCATCTTTTGTTGAGCCTTTCTCACCCTGCAGCCGAAAAGATTCATTTGTTAACTGTCTCCTACTATTTTCCACCGTACATAGATTTACATAAAAATGACAACAAGGAAGCAGGACGGTCAGTCCAACCAGTCTGTGAGGGTGTTTATCCTCTGCACAAGTAGCAGCAGCAGTCCTAATTCCATGTTCTTGCTTTGTTTCCATGTCCCTTTATTCCCATTTCCTTCAACCACCTTAAATTATTCTTAAATGTGGACACGATCTCTGCTTCAATCACTAAATCTGGTTGTGTATTCCACAGCCTCAGAGCACATTGAGTAAAAAGGTTTCTCCTGCTCTCTGTCTTAAATCTCTTGCCTTTAATATTGGTGGTGTGCTGCACCAAAGGCTTCAATCTTCCACTTAGGTTTCTCAAATTAATGATAAAAAAACACTCCTGTAACAACTTTGCAATAAAAGTTGCAAACTATTGGCATATCTGGAGATGTCATTTGAAGATGAAATGACCCTTTTTATTTACCAGCTTGGTTTACTGACTCACTTGGCATGCTGGCCTTTATAATGTTATGCTTGAGAAAGCGGGCAGGATCTGTTATAGCCATGTGCTCTCCCCTGTGACATTTTCATCGATGTGTTTTCCTCAGATGATTATTCCTTTATAAGCACCAGTATCTTCCCCGGAATCTATAAATAATGATTATAATGACACATTATGTTGGGTATGAGCACTTAGGGATGTTTTTGTAAGTGTTAATAGCTAGGAAATTGGAGTAGCGCCAGAAACTAGCACAAAATATATGTCACAATTGGAATTTATGCCCAAAGACATCAGCTCAAGGCTGTCTGGAAATTGCATAAAGTCAGATTGCCTATTGAGGCCTTAGGATATTCGGCTGTGTTTGACTCTGGTCCTGGGGTGGTAATGGGGGGAAAGGGTGAGGCAAACCAGAGAGGTATCAAGCCCTGTTGTTCTTTTTTTGGAGTGCTCCTCCTGGCTCCACAGAAATTAAAGAATAAAAGAAGTTACTTACCTTTCAGTGGTAATCTGAAATTGCACCGCAATACTCTTTTGTTTTTCCGCCCAAAGACTGATCATGATGTGATCAATTTTCTCCCCCAATCAGATTAGAGAATGAGGTCAGTCTGCAAGATGGAGTTTACAAGCTAGTGGATGTGATATATTCACAGAGCACACCACACACAGCTTCCAACATGCCAGGCAGCTCTCTCGGAAGCCTCCGGAAATCTGCCTGGTTCTGTTTATTATTAACCCTGCACTTGCAGTACACAATATGTCCACATCCACAGTGTGGAGCTACAAACATTACAAGCTAACAGACATTACACTTCTCCCTCCTTAATGAAGAAGTTATTATAACAAACATCATACATAACTTTCATGTTTATACATAACACAGGATATAATTTTTTTTTTCCATATTTACAAATTTGATTTTACCACTTGTTTTCTGTTTCGAAGAGGATACCTTCGCTCTTGAACAGAACCTTCCAAACATGGTGTCGAATCTAAACTCATTCGAGGCTCATCCTGAGGAACGTTTTCCTCCACGGAATTTCCTTGATTTTCATTTGAACTCACCTTAACTTCAGTCTCTTTGTTTTCCTGACTCGGACTCAGAATTTCATTCTGATTCTCTCCTGGATTTGTTTCCAGCACATTGGATTTAGGATTTGCTACTGGTATATCAAAACTATCTGATGAGTCAGAAATAATTGAATCATTCCCACCTTCAACTCCTTCCATGTCTGTAGGTAAAATATAATCAATATGAACAAACCTAACCTGTCCATTATCAAACTTTACCAAATATGTGCGAGGACCACATATCTTCACCACTCGTCCTGGTAACCACGTTAACCATTTATGGTGATGGTTCTTCACTCTCACCTTCTGGTTTAATTTCACACTTCTCTCTTTCACTCTATCTCTATCATGATTCTCTTTCTGTCTTACTTGTGTCTCTTCTACGGACTGTGCCAAATTTGCTTTCAACAATGAGAATCTGGTTCGTGGCTGTCGTTTGAGAAACAACTCTGCTGGTGTTCTACCAGTAGTTGTATGAGGAGTATTTCGATATGTAATCAAAAAATTAGCCAATTTGTGATCCAATGACAACTGTCGTTTCCTTGGATTTGGATCTAACATTAGTTTTATGAGGGCACGTTTTATAATTTGTACAGTGCGCTCTGCTGCACCATTCGAAGCAGGGTAGTATGGTGGAACCTTGGTATGTTTCACAGCATTTTTGCTTGTGAATTGTGCAAATTCTTCTGAATAAAATTGTGGTCCATTATTCGAAACAATTTCTTCAGGGAGGCCAAATGAAGAAAATAATTTTCGTAAAATGTCCAATGTTTTACTTGTTGTTGTTTTCCACGTTGGAAACACCTCAACCCACTTCGAATGGCTATCAATCACAATGAACAATTGTTGTCCTTCTAACTCAGCAAAATCAATATGTTGCCTTTGCCACACCCTGGGAGGCCATTTCCATGGCTGTAATGGTACTGGTGGTGGTTGCTTACTTACCGATTGACATGTTGTACACTGACTCACTATGTACTCTATATCTTTATCAAGACCTGGCCACCATAAATAACTGCATGCAAAACTCTTGGTCAAGCACATTCCCAGGTGCTGGCCATGGAAGTCTCCTAATAATTTGGACCTGAATTTATTTGGTATAACCACTCTTGCACCCCACATGATACAATCTTTATCGACTGATAATTCATTTCTACAAATGAAGAATGGATGTGTATCTTTGTCTGTTACCTGGTTTGGCCATCCATTTGCAATATACTCATACATTTTTGAGATCACTGGGTCACGTTTGGTTGCTCTACCAATCTCTTCAGCGGTGACTGGCAGTTCATCAATGTATGAAAAATAAAACACTTCTTCCCGATCAGGTGTAACTTGTGATGGGGAAGGCAATCTAGACATTGCATCAGCATTACTGTGATCAGCTGATTGTCTGTATTCAATATCATATGTATATGTTGACAAAATCAAAGCCCATCTCTGCATTCGGGCTGCAGCTAATGTTGGAACTGGGAACTTTGGATGGAGCATTGCTGTTAGGGGCTTATGGTCCATAACGATGGTAAACTTATGACCATACAAGTATTTGTGAAACTTCTTGACCCCAAAAATTAATGCCAAAGCTTCCCTTTCATTTTGCGCATAATTACTCTCACTGGCACTGAGAGTGCGTGAAGCAAAAGCAATTGGTCTCTCCTCCCCACTACTTAATACATGAGAGATTACTGCCCCAACTCCATATGGGGAGGCATCACATGCTAGCTTAATCTCCTTAGATATGTCATAATGAACTAACATGGTGCTCTCTACCAATTTGCTTTTACACTCCTTGAATGCTATATCGCATACTTTTGACCACTTCCAATGGACCTGTTTTTTCAAAAGTTCATTCAGTGGATGTAATACTGTAGCCAATTTTGGAAGGAACTTCCCATAATAGTTCAAAAGACCCAAGGATGAACGAAGTTCAGTGACATTCCTGAGAGTGTGTGCATTTCTAATTGCATCCAATTTTTCCATGGTTGGATGTAAACCGTCTTTGTCTACTCTGTACCCTAAGTACTCCACTGAGTTTTTAAATAACTCATACTTATGAGCAGACACTCATACTCTGTTCTTCTCTAGCCATTTGAGGACTTCATTCAATATATTATTATGAATTTGCGTATTTGGTGCTGAAATTAGTATGTCATCCAAATAACATACTACCTCTTCAATACCTTGCAAAATCTGGTTCATCACTCCTTGGAATATGGCACGGGCGGAAGACACTCCAAATGGTAGCCTATTAAATTGATATAGGCCTAGATGAGTATTTAGAGTCAAACATGACTTGGACTCCTCATCTAGTTCAAGTTGTAAGTAGGCATTCGTAAGATCCAGTTTTGAGAAGATCTGACCACCTGTCAGTGTTGTGAATAAATCTTCTATATTCGGCAATGTATTGGGGACATTACCCTCTAGAACCTTGTTTACAGTTACTTTATAATCACCACACAATCTTACCTTCCCATCGGACTTAGGTACAACAACAATGGGTGTAGCCCAATTACATCGATCTATCTTACAAATAATGTTCTGAGTCTCTAGTCTTTTGAGTTCTTGCTCAACTTTCTCCTTGAGTGCATATGGTATGGAACGTGGCTTCTAGTAAACCGATCTAGCATCCTTCTGTACCCTGACACTCGCCTTGAAGCCTTGGATCGGACTGCCTGTTTCACAGAACACTTTCGGATACTTCTTGATAACCTCATCCGTTGATGAAAATCTTGCTTCCGCACAAAAAATCTGACTCCAATCTAGCTTCAGTGAGCTCAACCAATTTCTTCCTAGTAAGGCAGACTTGTCTCCTTTCACTACTATTAGAGGCAAGTTCTGAAATTGATCTTTATATTTCACCGATATGGTGATACCACCTACCACAGGAATTTTCTCTCCCGAGTAGCCTCACAGCTCTATCTTGGATTTCTCCAGTTGGAAATCATGCAATTTGTCGAGGTACAGCAACTCCAGTACTACACTCACGGATGCATCCGTGTCAATTTCCATTGGTATCTTGAATCTCGCAACATCTAAGAGGATTTTGATGCTTTCAGAATCGCTGTCCATTAACCTCGTGCTCCTGATGACGTGTAACTCTAACATCTCCTCGTCCTATTGTTGTTCTTCCATGCTATGTAGTCTTTTGGGATTTCTACTCATAGCTTTGAATGCTGGTTTACCCTTCAGTTGGCATGCCTTCACAAGATGCCCAGTCTTTCTGCAGAAGAAACACTGCCTTCACGTATGGACAACTTTGAGCAATGTGTTGTCCCAGGCACCTATAGCACGACTTCGACGCTCTGTTAGAATTTCCAGTTTCTGAGACTTTGGGCCCCCACCATCTTTTACTTTGAACCTGCAGGTGATTTACCTCGATTGTCTGATGACCGTAATTATTATTTAATTCTCAGGAATATTGTTCGGCCATGCCCATCGACCTCGCTGTCTGACAAGCAATCTCAAAAGTCAAGTCATCCGTCGTCAGTAACTTCCTTCTGAGCGCATCATTTTTCACCCCACAAACAAAACGGTCCCATAATGCTCGGTTTTGAAACTTTCCAAAATTACAGTGCATCGATAGCTTTTTTAATGCAACGATGTGATCACTGATACTTAATTCAGCCTTTTGATTCCGAATCCCGAAACGATAACTTTCAGCAATTTCTAATGGTGTGGGGTTATAGTGCTGCTCCAGCTTCATTAAAATCTCTTTACACGTTGTGTCCTTTGGCTAGTCAGGCACAAGCAGATTTACAAGGGTTTCGTATAATGCCGGACCCGCCACCGATAAGAAGATCGCTTTCTTATGTTCCAACACAGCCCTGTTCTAGACTGCATTGTCTGGAACTTCGATTATGTTATTGGCACTGAAATACATTTCTAGCCTATCCACATACGCTTTAAAACGTTCCCGGCGTGTCTATATTCCCCCAAATGTCCGATTACACCTGCCATTATAATCTCTAGCTGTTCACACCATGTGCTGCATTTTACTTCAGATTTTTGAAGCTTTTTCCAAAGACAGAAACTTCCAAAGTCTCTCTGTCGGCTGGCTGAATCCTTCACCAACAAAATTTAAGCTTTAAATATCTGAAAAAATCCCATCTCAATCGCCAAATGTGATATCTTCATAGAGCACAGCACACATAGCTCCTAACATGGCAGGCAGCTCTGTCAGAAGTCTCTGGAAATCTGCCTGGTTCTGTTTATTATTAACCCTACACTTGCAGTACACAATATGTCCACATCCACAGTGTGGAGCTACAAACATTACAAGCTTACAGACATTACAGTGGAGAACTATTGAATGAGAAGTTGTTTTCAATCAGAACAGATCTACTTGTTATTTCTTCATCATTCAATATCTTACTTTGAGTCAGGAATTTTCCCTTTATATTGAAAAATTGCAAATTAAGAAAGGTGAGAGAGAGAAACCAGGATATTATATACCTGTTAATCTAAAATCGTTTGTGTGGAATCTACAATTAAATACAACGTGACTGAGTACATAAGGAAATTTGAGCTGATTAGGGAGAGCAAACATGGATTCGTAAAGGGTAGATCATGTCTAATGAGCCTAATTGAATTTTTTGAGGAAATAACTAAAGTAGTAGACAGGGGAATGTCTATGATGTAATTTATATGGACTTCTAGGAAGCATTCAATAAGGTTCCACATAAGAGACTGCTGGCTAAAATTATAGCTTGTGGAATTGAAGGCAAATTATTGACCTGGTTAGGAGATTGGCTAGGCGAAAGAGGACAGAGAGTAGGGATAATGGATATGTACTCAAATTGGAATGAAGTGACTCGTGATGTTCTACAAGGATCTGTGCCGGGGCCTCAAGTATTCACTGTATTTATTAATGATTTAGATAACCCAATAGAGAGCCATAAGTCCAAGTTTGCCAATGATACAAAGATTGGGTTATATGGGCTAAATTTTCCTTTATTTTTGCATGCATAACACCCACTTAACATCCATTTTATTGCTGAAATGAGGTGTAACACCTAGATATCACCCACTTCGCCACAAAATGGAAACTGACGCTCATTTCTCGGTCACTTATCGCTGAGCGTTACTTTACGCATGTGTGTAATGGTGAGAAAAAATAATACCGCCCACCCACTTTTTTGGGGCAGAATCATCAGAATGGACGATCCAAATGCCCGTAATATCACCCAGCATTACTTTCGGCACATAATTAACGCCGAGATTTAATAATACCGCCCGGCCACTTAATTTTGTCGTAAAGATTACATTTGCCGAAACTAACGGCCAGGTGATTGCCCATCCTTACTTTCGGCACCTCGCACACATTTTGCCCACAATATCCCTCACCGAAAAAAACAGCTGAGAAAAAGTGCAACTAACCGGAACTACTCACAGTGGTATTGACGCCATGTTCGAAATCACATGTCGCATCATTTAAAAGGCTGCTCTGCTTTAACCTCGGGGGAGTTCGGATATACTCTGAGGTCTTTGGAGGTGATGTGAACATCTGAGCAAACATCTTATCATACTGTGGACAATTGGAATTTAATAGGTGTCTTAGCGGGGAAATTCATTCTTTGTGAACAATCGGTGGAAAACAGATAGCTATTAGAATAGGGCCTGTCGTTTCTCACACTCTCTTGATGACCACGCATATGCTGCAGACTCGAGATGGCAGAAGGTACGCTCAACAGCATCATGTGCCCAATGTAAGACGTGACAGACTGATGAGGAGGACCAGACGTTACACCCCCTGCAAGTACAGGGAGAAGCAGTCCTGCCTCAACTTGTCCAACACCACCTGCCTTTGGAAACTGCGCTTCCACAAAGAGGTTATCACTGAGATATGCCAGCTTATCAGGGGAGATATGCAGCTTGCCAGCACCATCAGGACCGCACTGTCCGTTGAGGTCAAAGTCACCGCGGCACTGTCGTTCTATACGTCGGGTTCTTTTCAGGCCTCAGCTGGCGACATTTGCAGTATGTCTCAGCATGCCACACAGCGCTGCATTAGAGAGATCAGTGAAGCCCTGTACGTACGCAGGATTGACTTTATCAGCTTCCCTATGACCAGGAAGGCTCAGACTGAGAGGCCTTTAGGATTCTACCGAATTGCTAACTTCCCCAAGGTGTAGGGAGCAATAGACTGTACGCACATCGCGATGCGGACACCTTTTCAGGATGCAGAGGTTTTCAGGAACCACAAGGGATTCCACTCCCTGAATGTGCAACTCGTCATCGACCACCAGCAAATTATTGTGGCAGTGAATGCTAAATTTCCGGCCAGCATCCATGATGCTCACATCCTGCGTGAGAGCACTGTATCTGACTTGTTTAACAATCAGCCACAAGGTCAATGCTGGATACTTGGTGACAAAGGATTATGGCCTCGCCACCTGGCTGATGACCCCCCCTGCATGACACCCACACCGAAGCCGAGAAGCGATACAATGAGAGGCACAGAACCACTCGCAATTTCTTAGAGAAAATCATTGGAGTGCTTAAGCAGCGCTTTAGATGCCTGGACCAATCAGGAGGCGACCTCCAATACCATCCTGAGAAGGTAACTTAGTTCGTGGTGGTGTGCTCCATGCTACACAACTTGGTTATCAGGAGGGGACAAGAATTGCCAGAAGGGTGTGATGGTCCACCTCAGGAAAGAAAGGAAGAGGAAGACAAGGAGGTGGATGCTGACCTCGGGCCACACAATCAGGCTGATGCTGAAGCCATGCCCCCGTCCCCCTGTAGATTGCAGGAAAGGGCCCATGGTGGCATCATAGCTGCAACTCTTACGTCAGGAGTTCATAAATGAACGCTTTGCCTGAAAGAACGTTGGTGGTATTTACAAGGTTGACACACTGCTGGGTGTGCAGGTCAAACATCAATAGTGGGCATCACCTTCGTGACAGTTAAGATTGAAGTTAAGAGTAATTATACCCTTTGATGTGAAGGAATCACCTTAATTGATTCCTTAACATCAAAGGGTATAACGGTGCAGCTATGTGAGCCAATGTGCAACAAGGTTATGTTAAATAAAAAACATTTAAACCGAGTATTTGTCTGAAATCATAACTATTTCTATAAAAACCAACCCTTTTCCCCCTCCCCCTGCTTCTCATCCCCACCTCTACCCCTTCCCTTTTCCCTCCTGACTCCAAGCCGGCTGGCTGAGAAGTTCCTCAGACGCTGCTTCGTTGGAGGGGGATGACAGCAGAACCGCTGCTTGGACGGATATAGGAGAGGACGGTCCCGAGATGGGAACGTGCTCCGAGCCAGAAGCAAGATGTTATTCCTGGCTCTCATGTGTCGTTGGCATTGGGGGTGTGGCACCTTGGGATGCAGTGTTCCTGGCTACCAGCTGCAGGGCCTCCTTCATCCTTTCCATGTTATATGTTATTTGTTGGACAAAAACTCGGTTTGCCAACTATGTTCTTGGTGCTTAGTAGGCTTTTTGCTGCTGGTGAATCTCCCTTGTGCCTCCCACAACAGCCAAACAAGCACACCACACCCACACACGCTTTCAGTCCCTCTCTGCTCCCTCCCTGTCTGTCTCCTCTTCTGCGCGTGTAATGATGACCCCTGATCCCCTGAATCACGGGAAATGAGCGCTGCCATGCCGTTGCTAAGGACGGCGACACTTTACGGCAGAAGGTCAGAGAGATTTACGCTAACGCCCATTTTATATTGCTTGCGGCAACACCCAATTTTTAAACTGGAGACTAGGGGCTTTGAAAATAGGTGACAAGCCGACAATCTGAAAACCCATATTTACCGCCCACGCCGGAAATACCGCCTATTTTTGGACTGTCTGCACAAAAGTGTTAAATCTAACCCATAATATGTGGTGTAGATGATAGCATAAAATTACAAAGAGACATTTGATAGATTAAGTGAGTGGGCAATGTTGTGGCAGGTGGATTTCAACGCCGGTAAGTGTGAGGTCATCTAACTTAAACAAAAATGGATAGAAATTAGTATTTTTTAAATGGTGAAAAACTAGGAACAGTGGAGGTCCAAAGCGATTTCGGGGTCCATGTACACACATCACTAAAATGTAGTAGTCAGGTACAAAAAATAATCAAAAAGGCTAACGGAATGTTAGCCTTTATAAATAGAGGGCTAGAATATAAAAGGGAGGACATTTTGCTGTGGCTATACAGAGCTGTGGTTAGACCACATCTGGAATACTGTGTACAGTTCTGGGCATCGTAGCTTCGAAAGCGTATATTGGCCTTGGAAGGAGTGCGGTGCAGATTCACCAGAATGACGTAACCCTAAAATCAGAGCCAGGCCATTTAGGAGAGAAGATAGGAAACACTTCTTCTTACAAAGAGTTGTAGAACATAAAAACATAAGAAATAACAGCAGGAGTAGGCCATTTGGACCCTCGAGCCTGCGCTGCCATTCAATAAGATCATGGCTGTTCTGATTCTGGCCTCAACACCACTTCCCCACCCACTCCCCATAACGCTTGACTCCTTTATCATTCAAAATTCTGTCTATCTCCATCTTAAATATATTCAAAGACCCAGCCTCCACAGCTCTCTGGGGTAGAGAATTCCAAAGATTCACAACCCTCTGAGAGAAGAGATTCCTCCTCATTTCTGTTTTAAATGTGCGACCCCTTATTCTGAAACTATGCCCCTTAGTTCTAATTTCCCCCATGAGGGAAATGTCCTCTCTGCATCTACCCTGTCAAGCCCCATCAGAATCTTATGTTTCAATAAGGTCACTTCTCATTCTTCTAAACTCCAAAGAGAATAGGCCCAATCTGCTCAACCTTTCTTCATATGACAACCCATTTATAAGAACATAAGAACATAAGAAATAGGAACAGGAGTAGGCCATATGGCCCCTCAAGACTGCTCCACCATTCAATAAGATCATGGCTGATCTAATCATGGACTCAGCTCCACTTCCCCACCCACTCCCCATAACCCCTTAACCCCTTATCCCCTTATTGTTTAAGAAACTGTCTATTTCTGTCTTAGATTTTTTTTCAATGTCCCAGCTTCCACAGCTCTCTGAGGCAGTGAATTCCACAGATTTACAACCCTCTGAGAGAAAAAATTTCTCCTCATCTCAGTTTTAAATGGGCGGCCGTTTATTCTAAGATCATGCCCTCTAGTTCTAGTCTCCCCCATTAGTGGAAACATCCTCTCTGCATCCACCTTGTCAAGACCCCTCATAATCTGATACATTTCAATAAGATCACCTCTCATTCTTCTGAATTCCAATGAGCAGAGGCCCAACCTACTCAACCTTTCCTCATAAGTCAACTTCCTCATCTCTGGAATCAACCTAGTGAACCTTCTCTGAACTGCCTCCAAAGCAAGTATATCCTTTCGTAAATATGGCAGCTAAAACTGCACGCAGTATTCCAGGTGTGGCCTCCTCAATACCCTGTATAGCTGTAGCAAGACTTCGCTGCTTTTATACTCCATCCCCTTTGCAATAAAGGCCAAGATACCATTGGTCTTCCTGATCACTTGCTGTATCTGCATACTATCCTTTTGTGTTTCATGCACAAGTACCCCCAGGTCCTGCTGTACTGCAGCACTTTGCAATCTTTCTCCATTTAAAAAATAACTTAATCTTGGGAATAAACCTTCTCCTAACTGCCTCCAATGCAAGTATATCCATCCTTAAATAAGGAGACCAAAACTGTACACAGTACTCCAGGTGTGGTCTTACCAACGCCCTGTACAGTTGGAGCAGGACTTCCCTACTTTTATACTCCATCCCCTTTGCAATAAAGGCCTTCCTGATTACTTGCTGTACCCGCATGCTAACGTTTTGCGTTTCATGCACAAGAACCCCAAATCCAAATATATGACATCAACTGTTTCTCCTTTATCCACCCTGCTCGTTACATCCTCAAAGAACTCCAGCAGATTTGTCAAACATGATTTACCTTTCATAAAACCATGCTAACTCTGCTTGACTATTATGATTTTCTAAATGTCCTGCTAGTACTTCCTGAATGAAGGACTCCAGCATTTTCCCAATGACAGATGTTAGGTTAAATGGTCAATAGTTTCCTGCTTTCTGTCTCCCTCCTTTCTTAAATCGAGGTGCGACATTTGCGGTTTTCCAGTCCGCTGGGACCTCTGCAGAATTCAGGGAATTTTGGTAGATTACAACCAATGCATCCACGATCTCTGTAACCACTTCTTTTAAGACCCTAGGATTCATGCCATCAGGTGCCGGGGACTTGTCCACCTTTAGTCCCATTAGTTTGCCTAGTACTTTATCTCTAGTGATAGTGATTGTTTTAAATTCTAGCCCCCCTCCGCAATAGCTCCTTCATTATCAATTATTGGGATTTTTTTTAGTGTCCTCTTGCATGAAAATCGATACAAAGTATTTGTTCAAAGTCTCTGCCATTTCCCTGTTTTCTATTATTAATTCTTCAGTCCCCTCCTCTAAGGGACCAATGTTTACTTTAGCTACTTGTTTCCTTTTTATATACCTGTAGAAGCTCTTACTGTATGTTTTTATATTTCTTGCTAGTTTACTCTCATATGCTATTTTCTCTGTCTTTATCATTTTTTAGTCATCCTTTGCTGGTTTCTAAAAATGTCCCAATCCCCTGGCCTTTCAATGTCCTTTGCAACATTGCATGCCTTTGTTTTCAATTTGATACCATCCTTTACTTCCTTAGTTAGCCAAGGATGGTTCATCCTTCTCCATCTTTTTTCTCATTGGAATAAATTTTTGCTGAGAGTTATGAAATATCTCCTTAAATGTTTTCCATTGCCTTTCTACAGTCTAACCTGTAATATATTTTCCCAGTTCACTTTAACCAACTCTGCCTTTATACCTTTGTAATTATCTTTTTTAAGTTCAGGTCACTAGTTTGAGACCCAGCTTTCTCACCCTCAAACTGAATTTGAAATTCTATCATGTTATGACCACTCTTCCCAAGAAGATCCTTCACTACAAGATAATTGATTAATCCAGATATGTTACACATTACCAGATCTAAAATAGTCTGCTCCCTGGTTGGTTCCACAACGTATTGTTCCAAGAACCCATCCCGCATACAGTCTATGAACTCTTCCTCAAGGTAATCATTGCCAATTTGATTTGTCCAATCAATATAAAGATTAAAGTTGCCATGATTATTGCTGTACCTTTCTTACAAGCCTCCATTATTTCTTGATTTGTACTCTGTGCCACAGAATGGCTACTGTTTGGGGGGCCTGCAGACCACTCCCACCAGGTGACTTCTTTCTCTTATTACTTCTTATCTCCACCCAAACTGATTTTACATCTTGATCTTCTGAGCCAATATCATGGCTGAAATTGCGGTCGGAGGCTTCCGGCAATCGCCTCCGACCTGAAACAGTTCTACGAAATTACCTGATGGTCCGGGAGGAGCGCCGGATTCTGGTGGGGAGGCCTTCTCTTCCCATGCTGCGAAGCGCGCTCCCATCCTCGAGGTTCCCACGCAGAAGGTGCAGTCACGTGTGACTACTCAACCAATCAGATACAGTATTCCATAGCTTTCTCATTAATAGCAATGAGTACTCCGTATCTTATTAAGTTAATAAATATCTTTAAAATATTTTTTTCCGAGTTTTTAAAAAGTTTTAAAAATTATAGTTACAAATAAATGTAACGTGATAGGCAGGGTTTAAAAAAATAATATGTGTTTTTTTAATTTAATTTAATTATATTTTTGTATGTTTTTAAACATTTATGCCTGTAAAAGTAGGCTATATGCCTGCTTTTATCAGGCGCAAGAATTTTGAGGACATTTGCTGGGCAAAATATGGATAAATACCACAATCTTGCCCATGCAAATGTTCTCGCTCCCGATATGTGGATAATCTATCAAGCTCCAGCTTGACAGATCGGAAAAGCCGGTTTTCAGCGCATGTGCATTGTAGATATTCAGTACGGACCTGGGAAGGCCGGGATTTCAGCGCCATTATTTCTTACTACTGCACTGATCTCATGCTCTATTAACAGAGCTACCCCACCTCCTTTTCCTTTCTGCCTACCCTTATGAAATGACAAATACCCCTGAATATTTAGTTCCCAGACTTGGTCACCTTGCAACCATGTCTCTGTAATGGCAATGAGATCATACAGATTTATTCTATTTGTGCCATCAACTCATCTATCTTGTTACGAATGCTTTGTGTGTTCAGATATAGAGCTTTTAATTTTGTCTTATGTGTATACGCTCTGTCGCCACTTGTCCTACTCTGGTTATCATTACCCCTATCGCTACTCTGCACTTTTGTCTTCCCCTTTCTCTTTGACTTTTTACATTTCAGCTCACCGGATTCTTCCCCCCCCCCCCCCCCGCCCCCATTATTTAGTTTAAAGCCCTATCTACAGCCCTGGTTATTCGATTCACCAGGACACTGGTCCCTGCCTGGTTCAAGTCAAGTCCATCCCGATGGAACAGCTCTCTCCTATCCCAGTACTGGTGCCAGTGCCCCTTGACTTGAAACCCATTCCTCCCACACCAATCTTTGAGCCACACATTCATCTCTCTGATCTATTTACCCGATGCAAATGTGTTCATAGAAGTGTTGAACTCTCTCCCACAAAAGCAATAGATGCTAGCTCAATTAATAATTTTAAATCTGCGATCGATAGATTTTTATTAACCAAGGGTACTAAGGGATATGGAGCCAAGGTGGCTGTATGGAGTTAGGGTACAGATCAGCCATGATCTCATTAGATGGCGGAACAGGCTCAAGGGGCTGCCTGTTCAGGCCCACTCCTGAACCTATTATCAGGAACCTTAAAAATAACATAATCTAAAACAAGCACTAATTACATATTCAGTACCTATAAAATATTATAGCCATCAATTGACAAAATAAGTGCAACAAAACCCAAAAAACAAGCCAAATTAAGATAACTTCATCAAAAAGATTGGCAGCAAGTAATAACCTTCAGTTCTAAGTGCATTCATCATAATCAACATTGTTAATTAGGTCTCATTAAATGGCTGGCACCACTTAAGTCACACAAATTGTTTTAATATGAATAAAAATGCACAACGAGATGGAATAATGGAACTGTTCATTAGATATTACCCTATTTCACGAAGTTCATTGCACACTGCTACTGCAACAGACTACATAGGATCTTCTAGAAGCTCAGAATATGGGAGATCCTAATTTAAGATGTAAAGTCTAGCTTATGCTTCACTTCATCTTTTTTCATTTAGGTAATTTGTTGCAATTCTCTGTTATAAAAAATATAAAATCACATGAATTATTATATATTGGATGGAACATCAAGGCCTGAAAAAGGCCACCAGCACTCCCTGCGATCACTGCTCCTTACCTGGAACACTCGATTGATCCTTTGCTTCGTTCTTTCCTGCCAAACTCTTCTTTTCCCCTCAACAACTCGACTCCCTATGAAGTTGAAATTGTAGTCAAGAACTAGTGCTGAACATGGTGAGCAGTCGGTTTTAAAATTCTATAGATTGCAGAGGGAATGGACAATTGAAGGAAGTAAGGGGGTCTCGCAGTTTTGAAGTCCTGGAAAAGAATATACAGGTTGCACCTCTCTGGTCTGGGATTCTCTGGTCCATGGTTTGGCTTCAACATCGGCATCGGTTTCGCGTGCTTCTTGGCTCTCAGTGATCAGTGTACAATTGCTGCTTTGGGCGGGTGGTGTCCCGGTTTCCTGCGCTTGCTGGCTCTCAGTGTTCATTCCTGCGGAGAGAGAGCGCGCGCGAGGCTCGAGTTTTGCAGCCAGAGCTGGAGAATGGCAGAGGCGTTCAGGAGCCCGGGTGCTGTCTACAGATACTGACATGCCTAGGCTCGGCGTGATCTCCCGTGGTTCGGGCACCAATCAGGTCCCGAGGGTGCCGGACCAGAGAGGTCCAACCTATATTAGATTAGGAGGTGGTGCAATTATCATTATTTTCAACACAGTGAGAAGAAAGTAAAATGACATGTTCAAAATATGAAAAACATGAATAGAAAGAGTGAGCCAAGTTACGGGACCAACATTCAACTCCTGGGGCAGACTTCAGCTTCACATAAAATTAAGAGATGCTGAGGGGGAAAACAAAAGATTGGCTGGAAAGAAGATGCCATACTTCTTGGTGGGCGTGGTGAAGCTTTGGCAATGGAAGAGATCTGGGTGCAGCAGCTGAAGAGATCTGGGTTTGGTTTGAATGTGCCTCCAAGAGCAAAGGGAGGAAAAACACAAAGCTAATCTTAACTCAATATACGCCCATGGTTGAAAATCAAATATCCTGCCAACGAGTAACCGAGCATCATTGGCTATCTTCACCAACTGCGACTCGACTGATTATCTTTTGCTCTCTTTTGAGCTCTCAGGGCTTTTCGTCTTGCTTGTAAGACCGCCTGCCATGAGGATAATGCTAAGGACTTGCTTCGGGCTATTTTAGTTGGATGTCATTGTCTGTGTCATTGACTGGCATCTGGGTTAGCCAATCAGGTACATTTGCCTTCCTAAATACAGTTCTGGTTACTGAGGGCATCACTCACAGACTTTGCTCCAGACTTTGGGACCCTGTAAATCATCAGCTGCATCCCTGCTAAAATAGAAAGGAAAATAAAACAAAAAGAAAGTTGAAGAAAGGAGACATGCAAAAGATGAAATGATGAAAGGAGTGAGATTACAAAGAGATGATAATGATTATTTTCAGCTACAAAAAGGCAATATGAGAAGAAACTTGCAAGAGATATCAAAATCAGACATTTTTTTACATTAGGAAAAAAAGGGTTGTCAGGAGCAATGTTGGCTGCTTAAAAATTGAAAGTGGTGATATTGTCAATGACAATGGAGAAATGGTGGATATGTTGAATAATTACTTTGCGTCAGTACTTACAGTACAGGAAGAGAATAGAATGCCGGACATCCCAAAGAAACTAATATTGAATCAGGGACAGGGACTCAATAAAATTAAGTAAAATAATAGTAATGAAGAAAATAATGGCACTAAAGAGTTACAAATCCCCAGGGCCAGATGGTTTCCATCTCGGGGTTTTAAAGGAAGTAGGTAAGCACATTACACATGCTCTAACTATAATCTTCCAAAGTTCTCTCGATTCAGGAACTGTCCTTTTAGATTGGAAAATTGCACATGTCGCTCCACTTTTTAAGAATGGTGAGAGAAGGAACCAGGGAATTATGGATCAGTTAGCCCAACATCTATTGTGGGGAAATTACTAGAGTCTATAATTAAGGATAGGGTGATTGAATACCTCAAAAATTTTCAGCTGATCAGGCAGAGCCAGCATGGATTTGTGGAAGGTAGGTCATGCCTGATAAACTTGATTGAATTTTTTGAAGAGATGACTAAAATCATCATAGGCAGTCCCTCGGAATCGAGGAAGACTTACTTCCTGAAGTGAGTTCTTTTGGTGGCTGAACAGTCCAATATGAGAGCCACAGACTCTGTCACAGGTGGGACTGATAGTCATTGAGGGAAGGAGTGGCTCCGTCCGCTGTCTGTGCTTGATTTCTGCATGCTCTCGGTGCTGAGACTCGAGGTGCTCAGCGCCCTCTCGGATGCACTTCTTCCAGTTAGGGCGGTCTTGGGCTAGGGACTCCCAGGTGTCAGTGGGGATGTTGCACTTTATCAGAGAGGCTTTGAGGGTGTCCTTGTAGTGTTTCTGCTGCCCACCTTTGGCTTGTTTGCCATGAAGGCGTTCCGAGTAGAGCACTTGCTTTGGGAGTCTCGTATCTGGCATGAGGACTATGTGGCCTGCCCAGCGGAGCTGATCGAGTGTGGTCAGTGCTTCAATGCTGGGGATGTTAGCCTGAGTGAGGACGCTGATGTTGGTGCGCCTGTCCTCCCAGGGGATTTGTAGGATATTGCGGAGACATCGTTGGTGATATTTCTCCAGCAACTTGAGATGTCTACTGTACATGGTCCATGTCTCTGAGCTATACAGGAGGGCAGATATTACTATAGCCCTGTAGATCATGAGCTTGGTGGCATTTTGGAGGGCCTGGTCTTCAAACACTCTTTTCCTCAGGCGACCGAAGGCTGCACTGGCGCACTGGAGGCAGTGTTGGACCTTATCGTCGATGCCTGCTCTTGTTGATAGGAGGCTCCCGAGATATGGGAAGTGGTCCACAGTGTCCAGGGCCGCGCCGTTGGTCTTGATGACTGGGGGGCAGTGCTGTGCGGTGAGGACAGGCTGGTGGAGGACCTTTGTCTTACGGATGTTTAGCGTAAGGCCCATGCTTTCATATGCCTCAGTAAATACATCGACTATGTCCTGGAGTGCGGCCTCTGTATGTGCGCATACGCAGGCGTCGTCCACGTACTGTAGCTCGACGACAGAGGTTAGGGTGGTCTTGGATCTGGCCTGGAGATGGCGCAGGCTGAATAGGTTCCCACTTGGTCGGTAGTTTAATTCCACTCCAACGGGGAACTTGTTAACTGTGAGGTGGAGCATGGCGGCGAGAAAGATTGAGACTGAAGTAGTGGACAGGGGAATGTCTATGGATATTACTTACATGGATTTCCAGAAGACATTTGATAAAATCCCACACAAGAGATTTTTTAAATCTAAGGTAGAAGTCCATGCAATTGAGGGCAAATTATTGACCTGGTTAGGAAATTGGCTGAGCTGCAGGAGACAGAGAGTAGGGATAATGGGCAGGTACTCAAATTGGCAGGACGTGACTAGTGGTGTCCCGCAGGGCCTCAACTATTCACAAAATTTATTAATGACTTAGATGATGGCATAAAAAGTCATATAACCAAATTTATCGATGACACAAATTTATCGATGACACGAAGGCACTGTGGATGAAAGCATAACATTACAAAGGGATATTGATAGATTAAGTGACTGGGCAAAACTGTGGCAAATGGATTTCAATGTCAGCAAATGTGAGGTCATCCACTTTGGACCTAAAAAGGATAGAACAGGGTACTTTCTAAATGGTGAAAAGTTAAAAACAGTGGATATCCAAAGCCACTTGGGGTTCAGGTACATTAATAATTAAAATGTCATGAAGATGGTACAGAAGGTAATCAAAAAGGCTAATGGAATGCTGACCTTTATATCTAGAGGACTGGAGTACAAGGGGGTAGAAGTTATGCTGCAGCTATACAAAACCCTTGTTAAACCACACCTGGAGTACTGTGAGCTATTCTGGGCACCACACCTTAGGAAGGATTATTGGCCTTGGAGTTCAGTGTAGGTTTACCAGAATGATACCTGAACTTCAAGAGTTAAGTTATGAGGAGAGAGTACACAAATTAGGGTTGTATTCCCCAAAATTTAGAAGGCTAAGGGGTGGTCTGATGGAAAGTTTCAGGATACTAAGGGGAACAGAAATGGTGGATAGATAGAAACTATTTCCACTCTTTGGAGATTCTAGGACTAGGGGTCATCGACTAAATATTAGAGCCAGACTTTTCAGGAGTGAAATTAGGAAACACTTCTACACACAAAGGGTGGGAGAAGTTTGGAACTCTCTTCCGCAAATGGCAATTGATGCTAGATCAAATGTTAACTTTAAATCTGAGATTGATAGCTTTTTGTTAACTAAAGGTATTAAGGGATGTGGGCCAAAGGGTAGTGAGTTCGTAGATCATCTATGATCTCATTGAATGGTGGAAGAGTTTTATACTCCTTTACATCAGCCCAGAAAGGGGTATCTCTATTTGCAAGAGAGAGATCAGCATATCCCTTCCCTAATGCCAGTCAGAACCAATGGAACAATTCCACTATCCTGGATTTGGTGGCACATGGAAGCCCACCTGTGCTGCACACAGCTTACAACAACATTAATAAAATGTACCACTAATCTTTAAACAAGAACATTCTAAATACATTGAGATAAACTAAATACTCATTAATAAGGCAGGGAACATTAACCTTGTCTTAAACAATCACTGGAAGTGAGCCTTTGGTTTAGTGGTAGCATTCACACCTCTGTGTCAGAAGATGGAGGTTTCAATCCCTATTCCAGAAGTCTGGCTCTGAATTCTGGGTTTACATGCAGTGGGATAGTCGTGTCTGATGGATATGGGTCCCCCCCCCTCATTGTATGGGGTTGTGGGAGCCCATTAAACAAATTGACGTATAGGACTAGAACCTGCCCCCTCCCCTCTATCGGCTGATGTAAAGATGGTTATGGCCATGTCAATCAACCTGAGAATCCTTCTATTGCTTTACCCTATTCTCCAAGAGAAGAGTGTGGATATGAAAACAACATGATCACTTCCTGTGACAGAACACTGTAAACACCACTCCCCCCCCCCACTCCCACCCACGATTTATGATTTCTATACATATAATGATCAGAGGAAATCTTCATGAACATCTTTATCCCATTGCTACATATACCAACAAGAAAAATTTTTACCTCAGTATTGAAGATTTTAAAAATCTACTTTTGAACAGTTTAACTTCGACCAAGAGAAAAGAATGGAATAATTGTACCTGAGGAAAAAAAATGGGAGGAGAGCAAGAACTAGTGTTGAGTTGTCTCATTCTAATAATCTCAAAACTGGATGGGTGACAGGCTAGGAGTGGGAAGAGAATTGCAATGTGATTTAACTTCCAATCTTTGCTCTGTTAATTATGCAAATTTATTGAAAGCTTCAATAACGAATGTCTCCACATTACCAGACATAGGCGTCAGTGGAATCATAGAATCATAAGAAAGAAAGACTTGCATTTCTATAGCACCTTTCACGACCACTGGGTGGCCCAAAGCATTTTACTGTCAATGAAGTACTTTTGGAGTGTAGTCACTGATGTAATGTAGGAAACATGGCAACCAATTTTCACACAGCAAGCTCCCACAAACAGCAATGTGATAATGACCAGATAATCTGTTTTGTTTTGTTGATTGAGGGATAAATGTTGGCCAGGACACTAGGGATAACACCCCTGCTCATCTGAGAAATAGTGCCAAGGGATCTTTTACGTCCACCTCGGTTTATTGTCTCATCCGACAGAGGGCACAAAAGGAAGACATTTGGCTCATCATGCTTGTGCCAGCTCAGTCCCACTCCCCTGCTCTTTCCCCATAAGTATATTTCCAATTCCCTTTTTGAAATTTACTGTTAATTTTGCTTCCACTACCCTTTCAAGTATTGCATTCCAGATCATAAGATAGAATAATATATTGGGCTCTATTTTGCTCTTTGCCGATTTTTGGCACCCAAGAGGATGTACGGCCGATTTTTTTGTGCCTATATGCGGCGAAAAAAAATACAATTTTCGCCAAAGTAAAATGTAATTTTAGCACTGCGGCAGCTGAAGTTAAATCTGGGGGTAGAGCTTCAAGTGTGCGCCAAAAAGTCAGTGAGCATGCGCCGGAAAAAAAAACTTTTTCCACGTGACAGGTGTGTCCGTGCATCCACGGTGAACTTTCTGGTCTGGATCAGCAGCTTGTGAGAACACATTCAGATTGGAGCTTGATTTGGACATTTACATTTTAGCTGCAAAAGATGGATCCAAAGGAAGGGGAAGGGAAAGGAGAAGGAGAAAGAGAAAGAGAAGGACAAGGAGAAGGAGAAGAGGAAGAGGGAAGGGCCAAGATTTCTAGCACAAGTAATTGAGCCCCTGGTCGGCATCATTGAGAGGAGGTGGAATGTGCTTGAGAACAAAGGGAGAATGGGACAAAAGAAACTGAAACTCTCTCTACTAGCAAAACTTTGGGAAACAAACTGCAGAAGAGTTTAATGCAATGGCCATGACCCCGAAAAGTGGCACACAGATCAAAAAGAAGTGGCAGGACCTTGGCCAAGCAGTTACTATAAGTAATATTTTTATTTATGCACTACAATTACTTTTGTAAACGTGACTAATGTGTGTTGTGTGTGTGCCCACCACAGCAGAAGGACCCTCTCTGAAAAAGTTATATTTTCATCTTTGCAGAGGAAGGTGTCACAGATCAACCGAGAAAGGTCAAAAACTGGAGGAGGTGCACCATTAGGCTGCAAGTAACAGCCGTGGAACAAAGGATCACTGATACGGATAAATCTTGCAAGAGAAGATCAACCACCAATGTGCACGCTGGGTCCAGGTTACCGAGAGAGGGTAAGCCCTGACACGTACTCATGTCACCCTGCCCCCTCCCCTGCTGTTAACCAAATGCTCTGTTATGTTTTGCAGATGTTGCATATCAGGAGGAGACAGAAGGTGAATCAGAAGATCAGGAAGCCGTCAGTCCAGAAATTCTTCATCAACTTCAGGATGAGGATGAGCTGGACAATGAAGGGCAGCAGGAAGACACCAATAATGAGATGGTTACATTGGAATTGGAGCCGGCGAACACCTTGAGGTTGCCAAGCCCTTTGCTGAGCGATACAACCGACGTGACATTTAATGGGGTACAGTCTGAGGCTGTGCGTCCCAGTGGGTTGCAGCAAGCCACACCTGGGAGATGGCCGAGGAGGGTGGGAAGGAGAGTTCAACTTGAAATGCAGGATGCAGGGGACATAGGTCAGATCATGGGAATGAGTATGGAGAGCACCCTGTGGCATGTGCGAAGTCCCGGATGCTTTGCGCAGCTGGGACGACCACGTGTGCAGCAGGTGTCTCCGGCTGCACCAATTCGAGCGCCGTGTTTTGGAGCTTGAGCGGCAGCTGCAGTCACTGCGGTGCATCCGCGAGACTGAGAGCAACGTGGACAGCACAGTTCTAGAGGCGGTCACCCCACATCTTAAGAGTGTGCCGGCAGAGAGGAAGTGGGTGACCGCCAGACAGAAAAGGAAGACTAGGCAGGTAGTGCAGGAGTCCCCTGAGTCCATCTTGCTCTCCAACCGGTACTCTGTACTGAGTGCCAGTGGGGGTAATGGTGGCTCTGGGGAGTGCAGCCAGAGCCAAGTCCATGGCACCACGGGTAGCTCAGCTGCACAGGGGTGGAAGAAGAAGAATGGAAGAGCTATAGTGGTGGGGGATTCAATAGTCAGGGGAGCAGACAGGTGTTTCTGCGGCCGCAGGCGTGACTCCAGGATGGTATGTTGCCTCCCTGGTGCCAGGGTCAAGGATGTCATTGAGCAGCTGCAGGGCATTCTGGGGGGAGAGGGTGAACAGCCAGAGGTCATGGTTCACATCGGTGCCAATGACAGAGGAAGGAAGAGGGATGAAGTTCTGCAGGCAGAATTTAGGGAGCTAGGAGAGAGATTAAAAGCAGGACCTCAAAGGTAGTAATCTCCGGATTACTCCCGGTGCCACGAGCTAGTGAGTACAGAAATCAGAGGATAGAGCAGATGAATACGTGGCTGGAGAGATGGTGCAGACGGGAGGGCTTTAGTTTCCTGAGGCATTGGGACCGCTTCTGGGGGAGGTGGGACCTGTACAAGCCAGACGGGTTGCACTTCAACAGAGCCGGGACCAAAATCCCCGCGGCGGGGGTTTGCGAGTGCTGTTGGGGAGAGTTTAAACTAGCTTGGCAGGGGGATGGGAACCTGAAACTAGATTCAGTTGGGAATGGAGTAAAGAGGGAATTAGAAAGCAAAAATAAAGAAAGTGAGTTTGAAGAAGAGAGGAAACAAGCAAGAAAAAAAGGTAAAAAAAACAAACTTAAAGGCACTTTGTCTAAATGCATGTAGCATTTGTAACAAAATAGATGAGTTGACGGCACAAATTGAGACAAATAGGTATGATCTGATAGCCATTACAGAGACGTGGTTGCAAGGTGACCAGGACTGGGAATTAAATATTCAGGGGTACTTGACAATCCGGAGGGACAGACAGAAAGGAAAATGAGGTGGGGTAGCTCTAGTGATAAAGGGTGGAATAACTGCAATAGTAAGAAATGATCTTGGCTCAAATGATAAGGCTGTTGAAACAGTTTGGGTGGAGATGAGGAACAATAAGGGAAAAAGTCACTGGTGGGTGTAGTCTATAGGCCCCTTAACAGTAGCAACTCTGTTAGTCGAAGCATAAACCAGGAAATAGTGGGGGCTTGTAAAAAGGGAACAGCAATAATCATGGGTGATTTTAACTTCCATATTGATTGGACAAATCAAATTGGTCAGGGTAGCCTTGAAGAGGAGTTTATAGACTGCATAAGGGATGGGTTCCTTGAGCAGTATGTAACGGAACCAACCATGGGGCAGACGATCTTAGATCTGGTCCTGTGTAATGAGACAGGATTAATAAATAATCTCCGAGTAAAGGATCCCCTCGGAATGAGTGATCACAGCATGATTGAATTTCAAATTCAGATGGAGGGTGAGAAAGTTGGATCTCTAACCAGCGTACTAAGCTTAAATAAAGGAGACTATGAAGGTATGAGGGCAGAGTTGGGTAAAATGGACTGAGAAAATAGATCAAACGGTAGGGTGGTTGATGAACAGTGGTGCACATTTAAGGAGATATTTCACAACTCTCAGGAAAAATATATTCCATTGAGGAAGAAAGGGTGTAAGAGAAAAGATTGCCATCCTTGGCTAACTAAAGAAATAAAGGATGGTATCCAATTAAAAACAAGGGCATACAAAGTGGCCAAAACTAGTGGGAGGACAGAAGACTGGGAAGCTTTTAAAAGCCAGCAAAGACTAAAAAAATGATTAAGAAAGGGAAGATAGACTATGAAAGTAAATTAGCGCAAAATATAAAAACAGATAGCAAGAATTTCTATCGGTATATAAAAAGGAAAAGGGTGGCTAAAGTATGTTGGTCCCTGATAGGTCCTTACTATACAGTATAAATGCACACAAGGCCCATGCTTGAGAGAAGGTCAGTCTGTGACCTGTGCTTTATTCCTTAGCACTCAAAGTGATGAAGGTGGGTGGAGCTTCCCCTTTTGTACTTGAAGGCCCAGGTTAGGAGTGTCTCCCACCTAGTGGTCATTGTTCTCACAGTGTACAACTTAGATCAGATTATACACGAGTTACATTGCTGGTTGAATACATGACATCACCTCCCCCCCAAGTCTTATTGGGATCACAGGTTAAGTCTCTCTGGTGGTTTACGCTCTCTTGTAGAGCGCCTGAGTTGGGGCTCCGGTTGTTGGGCGCTGGCCTGAGTGTCTGCTGTTTGCGGTGCCTCAGGCCTGTCCTGACTGCCCACAGTGACTGGGCTCTCCTCCCTTTGGTTCCGGTGTTCGGTCACCTGTGGTGGAGTGAACTCTACGCCGTGTTCTTCCTCTGCTTCTTCTATGGGGTTGCTGAACCTCCTTTTTGTTTGATCCTCGTGTCTGCGGCAGATTTGTCCATTAGTAAGTTTAACTACCAGAATCCTATTTCCCTCTTTGGCAATCACAGTGCTTGTGAGCCATTTGGGCCCTGCAGCGCAGTTGAGGACAAAAACAGGATTGTTTAAATCAATACATCGCGCCCTCGCATTCCTGTCATGGTAGTCATATTGTGGCTGGCGCCTGCTCTCGACAATTTCTTTCATGGTGGGGTGTATAAGGGATAACTTGGTTTTGAGCGTCCTTTTCATTAGCAGCTCTGCGGGTGGAAGTCCTGTGAGCGAGTGTGGTCGGGATCTGTAGGCCAACAGGAGGCGTGATAAGCGTCTTTGTAGGGAACCCCCTTGGATTTTGAGCATCCCCCGTTTGATTATCTGCACTGCTCGTTCCGCCTGGCCGTTTGATGCTGGCTTGAACGGTGCTGTTCTGACATGGTTAATTCCATTGCCTGCCATGAAATCCTGGAATTCAGTGCTTGTGAAGCACGGGCCATTGTCACTGACCAAGACGTCCGGTAGACCGTGGGCCGCGAACATTGCCCGTAGACTTTCTACCGTGGCAGAGGATGTGCTTGAATTTAAAATGTCACACTCGATCCATTTGGAGTAGGCGTCTACTACAACCAAAAACATTTTTCCCATGAAAGGACCTGCATAGTCCACACGGATGCGTGACCAAGGCTTGGCGGGCCATGGCCAGGGGCGAAGGGGGGCTTCCCTGGGCGCATTGCCCAGCTGGGCACACGTGTTGCACCTGCGAACACAAAGTTCCAGGTCTGCATCTATCCCTGGCCACCAAACGTGTGACCTGGCAATTGCCTTCATCATGACAATGCCCGGGTGCTCATTGTGGAGTTCTTTGATGAACACCTCTCTACCCATCTGGGGCATGACTATGCGGTTTCCCCACAGTAGGCAATCGGCCTGAATCGAGAGTTCATCCCTGCGCCTGTGAAATGGTTTAAATTCCTCAGGGCATGCCCTGTACGTGGCTGCCCAGTCCCCATTCAGGACACATTTCTTGAACAGAGACAATAGTGGGTCTCTATTTGTCCAAACTTTAATCTGACGGGCTGTCACAGGTGAGCCTTCGTTTCTGAAAGCTTCAACAGCCATGACCATCTCAGCAGCATGCTCGGTAGCCCCCTCAGTGGTGGCTAGTGGGAGCCTGCTGAGTGCATTGGCGCAGTTTTCGGTGCCCGGTCTGTGCCGAATTGCGTAGTTATAGAGGGCTAATGTAAATGCCCACCTCTGTATGCGGGCCGATGCGTTTACATTTATGGCCTTGTTGTCGGCTAAAAGGGACGTTAGGGGTTTGTGATCTGTCTCCAGCTCAAATTTCCTGCCAAACAGGTACTGGTGCATTTTCTTTACCACATATACACATGCGAGCGCCTCCTTTTCTACCATCCCGTAGCCCCTTTCTGCCTGGGACAGACTTCTGGAGGCATAAGCTACCGGCTGTAACTGACCCTTGACATTGACATGCTGCAACACACACCCGACACCATAGGATGACGCATCGCACGTTAACACAAGTTTCTTACATGGGTCGTATAGTGTTAACAGATTGTTGAAACATAACAAATTGCGTGCTCTATTAAAAGCCCTTTCCTGGCTGTCTCCCCAGACCCATTCGCGACCTTTGCATAGGAGCACGTGTAGCGGCTCTAGCAGCGTGCTCAATTTGGGAAGGAAGTTACCAAAATAGTTCAGGAGCCCCAGGAACGAACGCAGCTCCGTCGTGTTACGGGGTCTGGGTGCTCTATGGATCACTTCCATCTTGGACGCAGTAGGTCTGATCCCGTCTGCTGCTGCCATCATCCCCAGGAATTCTACCTCTGGAGCTAGGAAGACGCACTTCGCCTTTTTCAGTCGCAGACCTACCCGGTCCAGTCTGCGTAGCACCTCCTCCAGGTTGTGGAGGTATTCTTCAGTATCGTAACCCGTGATGAAGATGTCGTCCTGAAAAACCACCGTCCCTGGAATTGACTTGAGGAGGCATTCCATATTTCGTTGGAAGATCGCGGCGGCTGAGCGAATCTCGAATGGACATCTGTTGTACTCAAACAACCCCTTGTGTGTCGTAATGGTGGTCAGCCTTTTCGACTCACTCGCCAGCTCCTGGGTCATGTAAGCTGAGGTCAGGTCCAATTTTGAAAAAAGTTTGCCACCGGATAGCGTCGCAAAGAGGTCCTCCGCTCTCGGTAGCAGGTACTGGTCTTGGAGTGACACCCGATTGATGGTGGCCTTGTAATCGCCACATATCCTGACCGACCCATCCGCCTTGAGCACCGGCACAATCGGGCTCGCCCAGTCACTGAATTCGACTGGCGAGATGATGCCTTCCCTCAGCAGGCAGTCCAATTCGCCTTCTATCTTTTCCCGCATCATGTATGGCACCGCTCTGGCCTTGTGGTGTACTGGCCTGGCGTCCGGGTTTATGTGAATCACTACCTTGGCCCCCATGAAAGTGCCGATGCCAGGTTGAAATAATGAGTCAAATTTGTCCAGGATCTGTGAGCATAATACTCGCTCTACAGAGGAAATTGCATTGACATCGCCCCATTTCCAGTTCATGACAGCAAGCCAACTCCTCCCCAGTAGTGGCAACCTGTTCTCCGAATCTTTGTGGGTCATGACTACCATGGCGCTGCCGAGCACCGGAATGATCTGCTTTGTGTAAGTCCGTAGCTGTGCGTCAATTGGAGATAATTTTGGCCTCCTGGCCTTGGACGCTCACAACTTTTCGAACTGTTTGATACCCATCAGGGACTGGCGGGCCCCCGTGTCTAGCTTCATTGATAGGTCCTGACTATACAGTATAAATGCACACGAGGCCCATGCTTGAGAGAAGGACAGTCTGTGACCTGTGCTTTATTCCTTAGCACTCAAGGTGATGAAGGTGGGTGGAGCTTCCCCTTTTGTATCTGAAGGCCCAAGTTAGGAGTGTCTCCCACCTAGTGGTCATTGTTCTCACAGTGTGCAACTTAGATCAGATTATACACGGGTAATATTGCTGGTTGAATACATGACAGTCCCTTAGAGGACGAGACCAGATAATTAGTAATGGGGAACATGGAGATGGCAGAAACTCTGAACAAATATTTTGTATAGTCTTTATGGTAGAGGACACTAACAATATTCCGACAGTGGATAATCTGGACACTAACAATATTCCGACAGTGGATAGTCTAAGGGCTATAGTGGGGGAGGAACTTAACACAATCACAATCACTAAGGAGGTGATACTCAGTAAGATAATGGGACTAAAGGTAGATAAATCCCCTAGACTTGATTGATGGCTTAGGGTCTTTAGAGAAGTAGCGGCAGGGATAGTGGATGCATTGGTTGTAATTTACCAAAATTCCCTGGATTCTGGGGAGATCCCAGCAGATTGGAAAACTGCAAATGTAACATCCCTATTTAAAAAAGGAGGCAGACAAAAAGCAGGCAACTATAGACCAGTTAGCCTAACATCTGTGATTGGGAAAATGTTGGAGTCCATTATTAAAGAAGCAGTAGCAGGACATTTGGAAAAGCAAAATTCGGTCAGGCAGAGTCAGCATGCATTTATGAAGGGGAAGTCATGTTTGACAAATTTGCTGGAGTTCTTTGAGGATGTAACAAACTGGGTAGATAAAGGGGAACCAGTGGATGTGGTGTATTTGGACTTCCAGAAGGCATTTGACAAGCCACATAAAAGGTTGCTGCACAAGATAAAAGTTGACGGGGTTGAGGTTAATATATTAGCATGGATAGAGGATTGGCTAACTAACAGAGAACAGTGAGTCGGGATAAATGGTTCATTCTCGGGTTGGCAACCAATAACTAGTGGGGTGCCGCAGGGATCAATGCTGGGACTCCAACTATTTACAATTTATATTAATGACTGGAAAGAAGGGACTGAGTGTAACGTAGCCAAGTTTGCTGACGATACAAAGATGGGAGGAAAAGCATTGAAAATCTGCAAAAGGACATGATAGGTCCAAGTCAGCATGGATTTGTGAAGGGGAAATCATGCTTGATAAATCTTCTGGAATTTTTTGAGGATGTTTCCAGTAAAGTGGACAAAGGAGAACCAGTTGATGTGGTATATTTGGACTTTCAGAAGGCTTTCGACAAGGTCCCACACAAGAGATTAATGTGCAAAGTTAAAGCACATGGGATTGAGGGTCGTGTGCTGACGTGGATTGAGAACTGGTTGTCAGACAGGAAGCAAAGAGTAGGAGTAAATGGGTACTTTTCAGAATGGCAGGCAGTGACCTAGTGGGGTACCGCAAGGTTCTGTGCTGGGGCCCCAGCTGTTTACATTGTACATTAATGATTTAGACGAGGGGATTAAATGTAGTATCTCCAAATTTGCGGATGACACTAAGTTGGGTGGCAGTGTGAGCTGCGAGGAGGATGCTATGAGGCTGCAGAGTGACTTGGATAGGTTAGGTGAGTGGGCAAATGCATGGCAGATGAAGTATAATGTGGATAAATGTGAGGTTATCCACTTTGGTGGTAAAAACAGAGAGACAGACTATTATCTGAATGGTGACAGATTAGGAAAAGGGAAGGTGCAACGAGACCTGGGTGTCATGGTACATCAGTCATTGAAGGTTGGCATGCAGGTACAGCAGGCGGTTAAGAAAGCAAATGGCATGTTGGCCTTCATAGCGAGGGGATTTGAGTACAGGGGCAGGGAGGTGTTGCTACAGTTGTACAGGGCCTTGGTGAGGCCACACCTGGAGTATTGTGTACAATTTTGGTCTCCTAACTTGAGGAAGGACATTCTTGCTATTGAAGGAGTGCAGCGAAGATTCACCAGACTGATTCCCGGGATGGTGGGACTGACCTATCAAGAAAGACTGGATCAACTGGGCTTGTATTCACTGGAGTTCAGAAGAATGAGAGGGGACCTCATAGAAACGTTTAAAATTCTGATGGGTTTAGACAGGTTAGATGCAGGAAGAATGTTCCCAATGTTGGGGAAGTCCATAACCAGGGGTCACAGTCTAAGGATAAGGGGTAAGCCATTTAGGACCGGGATGAGGAGAGACTTCTTCACCCAGAGAGTGGTGAACCTGTGGAATTCTCTGCCACAGAAAGTGGTTGGGGCCAATTCACTAAATATATTCAAAAGGGAGTTAGATGAAGTCCTTACTACTCGGGGGATCAAGGGGTATGGCGAGAAAGCAGGAAGGGGGTACTGAAGTTTCAGTTCAGCCATGAACTCATTGAATGGCGGTGCAGGCTAGAAGGGCTGAATGGCCTGCTCCTGCACCTGTTTTCTATGTTTCTATGTTTCTAAGCTAAGTGAGTGGGCAAAAATTTGGCAGATGGAGTATATTGTGTTCCGAACACAGATGAGGCTGCACACAGGGAGGTTAAAGTAACAGTGACCTCAGTCTTTAATAAGACACTCCAGTGAAGAACAGACCTTAGGAGCCGGCTTATATAAAGTGCTCCCAAGGGATACTGGGATCCCTTGGGACTTCAGGGGAGGAGCTCCCTGGTGGCGGAACATGGGAGTGCATGCTTTACAGATACACAACATCACTCCCCAGCCAAAGTCAAAGTGAAAACTATTTACAAGGTGAGGCGGTCGGGAGCCTTTCTTTCCCTGGTGGACCGCCTCGGTACAAATGTCTGTTCTGGTGTTTTGGCTGTGCCCTCGCTGGGCTGGCGTGTTGTTGGCCCTGCAGGGCTGCTAGGTGAGCCTGGCCTTGCTGGGCTGTTGGGCGTGATGGGTTTGATTTCCTGGTCCGGCGTGGTGTCGTTGATCCTTTGGGTGTGTGTTGTGGGCTCGAAAAAGGTGATGTCTGCTGTGGATTGTTCAGGGCAGTCTGTGACCCGCAACCTCGTTTGGTCCAGGTGCTTTCTGCAAATTTGTCCATTGTCTAGTTTGACGACAAACACCCTATTCCCTTCTTTAGCTATCACCGTGCCCACGATCCACTTGGGACCATGTCAGTAGTTTAGCACATACACAGGATCATTCAGATCAATTTCCCGTGACACAGTGACGCGACGATCGTTTACATTGTATTGCTGCCGCCTGCTCTCTACCTGATCATGCAGGTTGGGGTGAACCAGCGAGAGTCTGGTATTAAGTGTCCTTTTCATGAGTAGCTCAGCCGGGGGCACCCCTGTGAGCGAGTGGGGTCTCGTGCAGTAGCTGAGCAGTACTCGGAACAGGCGGGTTTGGAGTGAGCCTTCTGTGACTTGTTTAAGGCTTTGTTTGATGGTTTGTACTGCCCTCTCTGCCTGCCCATTGGAGGCTGGTTTAAACAGGGCCGAGGTGACATGTTTGATCCCATTGTGGGTCATGAATTCTTTAAATTTGGCACTGGTGAAACATGGCCCATTGTCACTGACCAGTATGTCAGGCAGGCCGAGGGTGGCAAACATAGCCCTCAGGCTTTCAATGGTGGTGGTGGCGGTGTTTCCCGACATTATTGCACATTCAATCCATTTTGAAAAAGCATCCACCACCACCAGGAACATTTTACTGAGAAACGGGCCCGCATAGTCGACATGGATCCTCGACCATGGTCTGGAGTGCCAGGACCACAAACTTAGTGATGCCTCTCTCGGCACGTTGCTCAACTGAGCACACACGCTGCATTGCCGTACACAGGACTCTAAGTCAGAGTCGATACCGGGTCACCACATGTGGGATCTGGCTATCGCTTTCATCATTATATACCCGGGTGTGTGCTGTGGAGATCCGAGATGAGCGTCTCCCTGCCCTTTGTTGGTAGCACTACGCGGTTACCCCTGTAGGGGAGGACGAAAACCCCCTCATTTTACCCAGAAGGAAAGGGGCTGTGGGATCAATCTGTGCTGTGAATTGAAACCGATGGAAGGAAAACTTTGGGACACAAATGGAGACCCCCCCCAGTGTTTGGACTCATAGGAAAGGGAATTTAATTTGGAACTATCTACCAGAAAGTTTGAAATCCTAAAGTGCACATGGAAGAAACTACGAACTTTAATCAAATTTGGGATTTTTTAAAAGGTCTGCAAGAAAAGGCGTGGAGTCAATATCAAAAGGGCCAGTTTGGACATTGGAACTAATCAAATTGTCTGGGAACTGTATATCCTCGAAACTTGCCCCTTGAAAACATTAGCATTTAAACAATGCCACATACATATTCCAACACCTTTTTCATCAGGCATAGAAATATCTGTCTCAGGCCAGACTAGCACAATGGCTACAGGAGGCCAATGCAATCAACACCCACTCAAACCTTAAGTAGGTTAAGATCAGTGGGAAAAAAACCTAAAAACCTCAAACTGCTGCATTTTTCAAAATCAAAAGTCCACCAATGAGAAGAATCGACTTCAGCAGGAGAGGCGGACTGGATAATCTGGCTATAAAAAAGGGGTTTCTGACGTAGTGAAAAAAGAAGTGATGATTTTCCCTGCCCTCGTGATTCAACAACCACAACCACAAGCCTCTCGACACTGAAGGAAAACCAGTGTCCGAAGACACCGAAGATAGAAGAAACAAACCACCAGACTGCAGAAGGCACAGTAGTGAGCATAACCTCCGGTCCCCAGAACTCCCAACTCAGTTAGGCCAGGAAAGGTGGGAGGTTGGGCATTGTACTGCTAAACTGGTGTAAAGATTTTCGTTGGGTCCGTTTTTGTGGGATTTAGGGGGATTGTTTTGTTGGTGTATTGCTGTTTGTTGAGTTACACCTTGTCAAATAAATTGGAAGCCTAAAGTTCCTCTTGGAATCACCTTGTCTCAGTTCTATTGTATTACATCTCCTGATCGTGAGTCTTATGTCAGAACCGTGTAAGGGAAGCTAGGAGCGCCTCGAAAACGCTCAACTGTGTGTCACAGGCTAGGGAAGAAGGGGTTAGGAGTGTTTGACACTCACAGGTGCCTCACAGGCTAGGCATAAGCTGTGGGGACGCACGAGTCTCAAAACCCCCTTCATAAGATGTGGACACAGTCTCTCCAGGGGTGCTCTTGCAGCACTCAGGATACCTCACAGGCCAGGCATAAGCTGTGAGGGCAGAAGCCCAGAGAGAGACACCCAAGGCACAACAACCCTGTGAAAACCCCTTACAGAACATGGCGACCACGAAGGGACTTAAGCAAACAGGAGCTGTTAATATAACAGATGAGGTGATAAGAGAGGAAACTAAAATGGAGGAGAGAATTTCCTCATACATTTTTGACAAGGTGAACCTCACCAAACCTTGGGTGCAAGCCCTCACTCGGGCAGAGCGCCCAGTGGATGCTGCTGCTCAGTGGACAGCAGGGAAGGACCACAACCACAATGTGGAAAAGGCCATCTGGCTTATCTGCTTCACCCACCAAGTCCGAAAGCTCGACCAGTGGGTGAAGGACTTCGAACAGAGTCTTCAGAAATCAGAGGAGCTCTCTGCTATCCGGGCTGCGGTTGGGGACAACCTGCTGGCCGAATTAGCTGAGGAGCAGCAAAGGAACCGGCAGTTGGAAGAGACCTTCCGAAATAGCCGGGACTATCTTCAGTGTCAGGTCACTGAGGCCAAGGGTAGTGAGGGGTCCCTCTGGGAACAGAACTCTCGGTACACCCAGAAAATTTGGGAACTGGAGAATAAATTAAAAGACGTACAGACAGCCTATAAAGTGGCCAGTCGCAGTGAGTTTGCAGATCACGGTCCCTGCCAGGAGAGGATTAAAACTCTCACCCACGCTCTATCCCAGGCAAAGGGGATGGTCGCCATGATAGGACCCGGAGGGTCCACAGGGGACAAAGGAGAGTATTGGGGGGTAGAGGAGAATCCAAAGGCAAGAGACGCCCAACCACCTCTTGAGGCACCGGTGGTTTGTCCGGTGGGGTACCAGGAGGGGCGGGGCATGCAGGTAGTAGCATACCCAGGGCTGGGGGCAGGACCAATGTGTCCCATTTGGCAGCAGGGATGTGAGGCTCCAGCCGAGGGTCAGTTAAGGGCTGGATCAGGTGACCAGGCACTGTCTGCTGCACCGGGTATGGTGGGACAGCCGGAGGTAGAGGGACCAGCGCAGAAAGATCCTGAACCAGGGCGGATGTGCCCGGTCAGGCAGCGCAAGTACGGTCCTCCACAGGGAGGTGGCCAAGGTCGGGGAGCGCTGGAGAGCGACTTTATTATTCCCCATGGAGTTCAATCACTCAGGGCCATGGTGGCCCATTTGGCCAAACTCACTCGCAGCGGGGACCCGTCTATCCACTTCATGGAGGTGATGCAGGCAGGGGAAATTAATGGGTGTGACGAGGAGGAGACAGCCAAGCTGCTGCTCTTCTCTCTGGACAGCAAATTGTACCAGGCCCTACCGGCAGAATGCCGGAGGGGACAGCGTACATTTACTGAGGTCCAGAGGGCCGTCCTTGAGGCTATGGGCTTCGATGACGGCAGTCCTTTCGAACGGGTCGAAAGGACAAGGCAGCTCGCAGGGGAAACCCCGCAGGCGTTTGCGGACAGGCTGTGGGTGGTGTACCACGCAGCCTGTGGGGAGCTCCTCGACCGGGCGAATCTTTCCGCGGTACAGACTGGCCGCTGGCTGAGGATGCTGGTGGCACTGCTTGCCCCGGCTCAAGGCCAGGGCAGAACTGTGGTTCGATTCCCGGGACCCCCAACCTCACCGAGGAAGCAGTGGTCAGGCAACTGGCACTGGTCCAATGGAATGGAGGAGGGGAGGAGGATAAAACCTCCAAAGGTCGGGTAAATGAAGTAAAACCCAACCCGATTCCAAAAAGGGAATGGCACTAGGAGGGTGGCCGCTCGTCTGATAAGGAGGGAGTGTGCTACGGGTGCGGGAAAGCTGGGTATTTTAAAAGGGATTGCAGGAGTCCAGTAAAGAGATATGGGGGGAGAAGTTCTTTAGAAGCCGCCCAGAGTGGGGGAAGTGGAGCGAGCTCCTCACCATCCCTTGACGAGATAGTAGCTGCAGTGAGGACAGCACTGGAGGGGACTGGGAAGGTAGCCACGGCAACAGGCAGGGAAGCACCAGCAACCCTGCCAGTACAGAGGCCGTGACTAGCCCAGAACCAGCCTGCATACCTGTGCCCACTAGAATATGACCCCTGGGGACGACCCTGGGTCAAGATGGAGGTTGAGGGTGCATTGGGTACCTACCTTTTGGACACTGGTGCTTCCAGCACGATAGTCCATTCGGAGGACCCCGCAACCTCACCTCTATCAAACGGGGTGCCGTATCAACTAGTTGGGTTCACAGGTAATGAGAAGGCTGGGTTTTTCTCAGTCCCGCTCGCGGTTCGTTTAGGAGCACTCCAAACACAATGGAAGTGCGTCCTGATGAACTGGGAGCAGGTGGGAAAAGGGATTTTGGGGGCTGATTTCATCATCGTTCGCCAGATCCTAGTAGACTTGAGGAATCACTGTCTATGGGGCACAGTGGGCACGGGAGCAGAGGGAGAAGTCATGGTTATTGATAAGAAACAGGGAAAAGGGACTCTGTGTACAATGAAGCCAAAAGTGGGTTACGACCTGGAGGTTCTGGTCGGTAACACCCCGGCCGAGTACCAGGCCTATGTGCAAGCAAATCTTGCAGCATTTGCCACCCATAAACACGACTGTGGGAAAGTCACAGAAGGGAGGTTAGAATAGATGGGGATCCCATGTCCCGCCCGCAAAAGCAGTATGGCTTTCCCCGAGAAGCAGAAGCAGACTTGGAGACAGCTTTAAGCTCGCTTGTCGAGCAGGGTGTTTTGAGACCCATAGCCACCCATGTCAACTCCCCGCTTTGGCCGGTTAGGAAACCGGACAATTCTTGGAGGGCTACGGTGGATTATAGGGTGCTCAATAAAAACATCCCAGCTTGTGCCCCCATAGTAGCGGCGGTTGCGGATCTGATAGGGGAAATCCCTGCATCCGCAACCACGTTCACAGTGTTGGACATATCCAATGAGTTCTGGTCTATCCCTGTACGGAGGGAAGACCAGTACAAGTTTGCCTTCACCTTCCGGGAACAGCAGTATACATGGAGCTGCCTCCCACAGGGCTTTCATAATAGTCCCAGCATCTTTCACCAATGCATGGCGAACTGCTTAAAAGGCTTCAGCCAGCCACACCAGCTGGTCCAGTATGTGGACGACCTGTTGTTGTTCACAGACAGCAGTGAGGAACACGGTCCACTGCTGGCCGAACTGCTGGTATTACTGAAGGAAGGGGGTTTTAAAGTTAACCCCAAGAAAGCCCAGATAGGTCAAGGAGAAGTAAAATTCCTGGGCCTGACGATAAGGGCAGGAGAAAGGGCCATTGATGAGGCTAGAAGAAAGGCAGTGCAGGAACTCCCTGTCCCTAGGGATGTGTCGGGGGTAAGGTCTTTCCTGGGAATCACTGGCTACTGTAGGGACTTCATCGAGGACTATGCAGCCACTGCCGCCCCTCTGCTCAGACTCCTACATAAGGGGGTCGAGTGGGAATGGGACGAGGGCTGTGAGGCAGCATTTGTCCGTCTTAAGAGAGACCTACAGGTAGCACCAGCCCTAGGGGCAATTGATGGGAGGGAGGAATTCTTCCTGGAGGTGGCAGTCACTGGCGACAGCTTAAGTGCAGTGTTGCTCCAGGGGCGAAACGGTCAGCTGAGACCAGTGGTGTACTCCTCCAGGGTCCTCCCGGAGGTAGAAAAGGGACACTCCAATTGTGAGAGGCACTTGCTTGCCACCCACTGGGCAGTAAAGAGAGCTCAGATCTTAACCGGAATATCTCCCATTACACTCCTCACCCATCATACCCCAACGCAGATGCTGTTGGACGGGAGGATTAAGGACGTGACAGTGAGCAGTGCTAGAATCACTCGCTGGACCCTCCTCCTCTCCCAAATGACTTTAAAGGTCAAAGGCCTCTGCGAGCCCAGGCTCGCAGCAAATTTAATCTATCCAGGGCAGCCGCATCGATGCTCTGTGGAGGGAGTATGGGACATTAACTTTGGATTTCGGGCAGGGATACACCCCACAGGCCGCGAGATCTACGTTGATGGCTCCAGTTCAGTGTCTGCGGGTACAAGACTCACGGGCTGTGGAGGTTGGGATCCCAAGGCAGGAATTGCCTTGGCTCTTAAACTCCCATGCACCCTGAGCGCCCAGCAGGCGGAACTCTCGGCGGTGATGTATGTGGTCACACACCCCGAGGAATTCCCTACCCCATACACGATTTGCTCGGACAGCATGTTCACTTGCAATTCGTGTACAGAGTATCTGGCGATTTGATCACGCCGGGGGTACACCTCTGCGGATGGGAAGCCCCTTGTGACCAAACCCCTGCTAGAAAAGATCGTGGCTGCAATGGGAGAAACCGGGGATGTATATATCCATAAGGTAAAGGCCCACTCCAAAACTGAGCCACGGGGGGAAGGTAACCAGCAGGCAGACCTGCTGGCAAGGGAAAGTGCTCGCACAGGTCGCCCATGGGACCCATATGAGGCAGGCAGGATAGCAGCAGCAAGAAGCAAGCCAGGGACACAAGGGAGCGTAGGGGCGGCTGCGGCCCCGGACCTTAAAGTAGTCCAGATGCAGGATCTGATCCTGAAGGCTGCCTTGGCTGCTATCAAAAGGGGGGAAAAGGCGGAGGGCACATACAGTGCTGCAGATATTGCTGTGCGGGAAGGCATGTTGTTTAAAGGGGACAAATGGGTAGTGCCGCCACAACACCGGAGGGAATTCCTTCAGCTGGCCCATGAGGGTCCAGGTGCGGGACACCCTGGGCCGGAATCTACCTGGCAATGGGTAGAAAAGGCAGGGTGGTGGCCAGACCTCCGGGAAGACGTCCGCAACTTCTGTGCGGGCTGTCTGGTTTGCGCTGCAAACAATCCAGACCCTCAGAAAAGGAAGGCGTCTATGGGACACGTCAACCGGGTAGAGGGACCATGGCAGTCGATCCAGATCGACTACATCGGACCCCTACCGGCCGCCCAGCGAGGTTATAAATACTGCCTCGTCCTGGTGGATGTGTTTTCCAAGTGGGTGGAAGCCTTCCCTTGCCGAACAGCTACCGCGGTGGGGACTGCAAAAATCCTGGTGAGGGAGGTGTTCTCTTGGTGGGGTCTACCTCAAATCGTGGAGTCCGACCGAGGAAGCCACTTCACCGGCCAGGTGATGCAGGCCACCCTAAAGGTGCTGGGGATAAGAGCCAAATGGCATGTCGCCTACAACCCTCAGTCCTCAGGCACCGTAGAACACCTGAACCGGACCCTAAAGGAAAGGCTGCGCAAGGAGACGGGAGACTCACCGAACAAGTGGGTGGAGGTCTTACCGTTGGTCCTCATGGGAATCCGGGCCAGTCAGTCAAAGAGCACAGGGTACTCACCCCATGAGCTGATGACGGGCCGGATCATGAGAACCCCAGTGCATGTGTTGGCGCCGGTTCTCACCGAAGGGCAGCTCCGAGAGGTGAACCGGGACCGGTTTGTCAGGAACCTGTTTGAACACCTCAAACAGATTCACTGGCAGGCTGCTAGTAACATGGGCAGACAGCATCAGAGTAACCGATTGCTGCTAGAACCCAGCAAACACCACGAATGGGAGATAGGGGACCAGGTCATGGTGAGGAACTATGCTCGGGTCGGGGTTTTTGAAGCATTATATATGGGACCATACAGCATAGTCGACAAGGCTAGCCCAATGGTCTATGCGGTTCGATTGCCTCGCCGGGTGAAGTGGTATCACATTAATCAGTGTAAATTGTTTGACCCCAAAAGAGGTAAAAAACAGAGGGGACGAGCAAGGGAAGGGAATCAGGCACTGGGGGAAGAACAGGCCCCGGTGGATTTGGAGGCTCCGGAGGAGGCAGCGGGCCCCGAAGCTCTACAGCCGGGGCTGGTTCATTGCTCCTGTAAGGCTATCCCACCACTGGGTAGAGGTTCCCAGCCCACTAACAGAAGTAGGGAGAAAGGCTCTACCATTAGTAAGGTCCAAGGTGAAGCTGAACCTCCCATGGTGGATCAGCTGGGGCTAGCCCAAGAGGTGGAGGAGATAGCATTGCAGCCCATAACGTGGGACTCTGCACCGACAGTAAGGAGGAGTAACAGAGTGCCACAGCCCAGGGCGCCGTGGTCCCCTGTTTACTTAGCTTCCCGCCCCAGACCGAGAAGGCGAAAGACAACAGGGAGGGTGCTCTGTTGCGCTAGCAAGGGTCTCCCACCGATTATCCGGGGCTCGGGAGGGCCTTGGAGGGCAGCACAAGACTCATTAAGGGGGACCATATGAGCCCCTCAGCGGAGGACATCCTGGTCCCCAGGGTACGGTCAGCCAAGTGGTCGACGACGCCTGTACAGTGACAGGATATAGCCTGGCCACCCGGGGACGGGTGGCGGTGTGTATATTTTCCCTTCCTGTTTTGTTACTTTGTGTTGTGAGTATATGTGTTTAGGTAAGGCAGTGACGGTTGGGTACAGCATTTTTGTGTTTGGAACATGTTAAGTGGGCCGAGCCTGGAGAGGTCTCTCAAGGCAAGGCCATGTTCTTCTTGCCTTTCAGATGTCAACACCTCCCTACTGGACGTTAGTGATGCTGGTATCGCTAAGGATCTGCACCGGGCACCGAGGGGACACCGAGGACTCCCTAGTTTTCGGATGCTCCGGGGGCAGAGCGCCGACAGTGACCACAGGAGAAGGGACTCCGGTGGTGGATGGCCGGGTCACCTACTCCCACAAGGGGAAATGGCCTGGGTGGTTGGGATCGAACTCCACCAAGTACTCCAACCATAAGGACTTTACCTACGGAGAGGCCTCCATCCCCTGCCCGGAGATCACTGTGGCCACTTCCAGAGTGAGAGTGACAGAAGGCAGGAAGGTATGCCTAACTTGCCAAGGGGACATACCTCTGGGACGGTGGTGGTGGCTCAGAAAGCTCAAGAGGGACATGGGAGACCGACACTCGGACTGGGAACGTCTGGATAATGATATCTACCGAACCATCATGGGGTCATCTGGCGGGGTCACGGTGTGCTGGGAGAAATGGTGGGCGTACGACCAAGGAATTTATTTGTGTATGTGGGGATCCACTCGCGTGTGTTCAGAGGGGGTCTCCATTGCTTTTTATAGGTGGTGGCAGGATGTCGGGGATGGGGTGGTATGGGATCGCAGCGGGGAGGCGTGTGTGATCCCCAATCCTCGGGTACCAGTAAATGCCACAGGGAAAGAAAACCCCCACCCACGGCCAAGCCCACCGTCCCACACGAGTGCCCGACAACAACCAGGGGGCCGGGGAATGGTTTAGTGTTGGTCCCTACCGAGAAACTACTTTATCAGGGGGTACACTACGCATTGGCATCAGTGGTGCTAAATCTGACAGAAGTCCGCCTACCTACGTGGTGTCCCCGGGAAACCGAGTTGTTATACCAGGCTCTGCTGCGGGAGATGTTCCGGAAGTTCTATGAACTGGACTTCGGGGATGTCAAAGTGACAGACTTGTATAAACAGTGGGATAGGGCCAAACCGGGCAGGCAGAAGCGTGGCACTTTAAATGACATTCTTACGGGGTTTAACACCGGGGCGTCCGCCATAAATAGTTTGGATAACATGCAGCTGGCCCTCCAGATAAATGGGTTAAAGAATCAGCTGCGCAAAGTCCTGGGGGACGAGAATACCGTAGTGGGATCCGCGCTCCACGAAGAGGTGGCAATGACAGTTCACTTAAAGGAGATTATCTCTCAATAATGTTTTGAGTCCTTGCCAACTTCGTGTAGCATCGGAAGCCTACCCGGTACCGGTGGACTGTGGAAAGTCAAATCATACCATCATGGGTGTGGTGGTCAGGATGCCCGTGATGGGGGCGTCCCCACGACCAGCACCCTTGTACCGAGTGGAGAATGTGGGAGTCATTCGTGGAGGGGTGCAAGTTCGATTCCAAGAGGTCCCACCTTATGTCACAATGTGGGAGCACACTGTGACAAGTACAGACCTCTCGGGTTGTCGGAGCAGGGGAGCACAGGTAATCCTGTGCCCCCAGCACTTGAACGCTTTTGCAAGGCCACAATGCGGGTTCAGCACTGCTGGGGCAGAGCCCATCAATTGCACAATGGAGGTAATGGCCCCTAACCACATGCCTCCACAGGTAGCATATGTAGGCGGTGGGACATATTGTGTCACCACAAGTGCCCAACGGTATGAACACGGACCGGGAAGGTGGTGTCCAATTCCGTACAGCAGCTTTTGCTTTAAACCCAGGGCAGAGGTTCAAGTGGCACACACCAGAATCACACCCATCCCTGAACCTTCCACGATTCACCTCACGGTACAAAACAACCTCAGCCATCTACAACAATATGTCGCCCAGTTTCGCTATCCCATTGCCCCACTACCTGAGAAACTTACAGCCCTCCTCCAGGCAGTGGATTTGTCTCAAAAACATTATTACACCATGGAGCAGAAACTGAAATTCTAGCAGGGGAGATTGCCCAGATTAAACCCCCAGCATGGTGGGATTTGGGAATACGGGCAGACATACCTGCATGGATCCGGGTGGGATCGCATGCCTTAGTAATCGGCCAACTCCTGATTGTAGTTTATCTGCTAGTTACAAGCTGTAAGCTCAGGAGAAAAAGAAAAAGAACGCAGTTCCTCAGGCTACTACACAGTCAGGAGAGCCGTTGCTAAACACTCAAGGTGTGTAAATAAAGCTTGACCGCGACACTTAGGCGGTTTTGTTATTTCCAGGGATGACTGCGTTTTCATACATGGCCCCTGGGGAGTTTGCAGGGCAGGTTTCTTTGTTTCTTTGTTATATGTATGTTGCTGTCGTGTATTGTAACCTGTTGGATTGCTGTGTTTAGTACCGCGTTAAAAGAAATTACGATGTATATCGACGGGATCAGTTTAGAGTTAAACTGGGGAAAGTTGGGCAATTTGGGAGACCTAGGGTTTTCTCACCACCCTGAACTTTGACACACTCGAGTGGTGTCTGACTGTGTCAGATGGGGGATTATGTAGGGGAGGACGAAAACCCCCTCATTTTACCCAGAAGGAAAGGGGCTGTGGGATCAGTCTGTGCTGTGAATTGAAACCGATGGAAGGAAAACTTTGGGACACAAATGGAGACCCCCCCCGTGTTTGGACTCATAGGAAAGGGAATTTAATTTGGAACTATCTACCAGAAAGTTTGAAATCCTAAAGTGCACATGGAAGAAACTACGAACTTTAATCGAATTTGGGATTTTTTAAAAGGTCTGCAAGAAAAGGGGTGGAGTCAATATCAAAAGGGCCAGTTTGGACATTGGAACTAATCAAATTGTCTGGGAACTGTATACCCTCGAAACTTGCCCCTTGAAAACATTAGCATTTAAACAATGCCACATACATATTCCAACACCTTTTTCATCAGGCATAGAAATATCTGGCTCAGGCCAGACTAGCACAATAGCTACATAGAAACATAGAAACATAGAAACTAGGTGCAGGAGTAGGCCATTCGGCCCTTCTAGCCTGCACCGCCATTCAATGAGTTCATGGCTGAACATGCAACTTCAGTACCCCATTCCTGCTTTCTCACCATACCCCTTGATTCCCCGAGTAGTAAGGACTTCATCTAACTCCTTTTTGAATATATTTAGTGAATTGGCCTCAACAACTTTCTGTGGTAGAGAATTCCACAGGTTCACCACTCTCTGGGTGAAGAAGTTTCTCCTCATCTCAGTCCTAAATGGCTTACCCCTTATCCTTAGACTGTGACCCCTGGTTCTGGACTCCCCCAACATTGGGAACATTCTTCCTGCATCTAACCTGTCGAAACCCATCAGAATTTTAAACTTTTCTATGAGGTCCCCTCTCATTCTTCTGAACTCCAGTGAATACAAGCCCAGTTGATCCAGTCTTTCTTGATAGGTCAGTCCCGCCATCCCGGGAATCAGTCTGGTGAACCTTCGCTGCACTCCCTCAATAGCAAGAATGTCCTTCCTCAGGTTAGGAGACCAAAACTGTACACAATACTCCAGGTGTGGCCTCACCAAGGCCCTGTACAACTGTAGCAACACCTCCCTGCCCCTGTACTCAAATCCCCTCGCTATGAAGGCCAACATGCCATTTGCTTTCTTAACCGCCTGCTGTACCTGCATGCCAACCTTCAATGACTGATGTACCATGACACCCAGGTCTCTTTGCACCTCCCCTTTTCCTAATCTGTCACCATTCAGATAATAGTCTGTCTCTCTGTTTTTACCACCTAAGTGGATAACCTCACATTTATCCACATTATACTTCATCTGCCATGCATTTGCCCACTCACCTAACCTATCCAAGTCGCTCTGCAGCCTCATAGCATCCTCCTCGCAGCTCACACTGCCACCCAACTTAGTGTCATCCGCAAATTTGGAGATACTACATTTAATCCCCTCGTCTAAATCATTAATGTACAGGAGGCCAATGCAATCAACACCCACTCAAACCTTGAGTAGGTTAAGATCAGTGGGAAAAAAACCTAAAAACCTCAAACTGCTGCATTTTTCAAAATCAAAAGTCCACCAATGAGAAGAATCAACTTCAGCAGGAGAGGCGGACTGGATAATCTGGCTATAAAAAAGGGGTTTCTGACGTAGTGAAAAAAGAAGTGATGATTTTCCCTGCCCTCGTGATTCAACAACCACAACCACAAGCCTCTCGACACTGAAGGAAAACCAGTGTCCGAAGACACCAAAGATAGAAGAAACAAACCACCAGACTGCGGAAGGCACAGTAGTGAGTATAACCTCCGGTCCCCAGAACTCCCAACTCAGTTAGGCCAGGAAAGGTGGGAGGTTGGGCATTGTACTGCTAAACTGGTGTAAAGATTTTCGTTGGGTCCGTTTTAGTGGGATTTAGGGGGATTGTTTTGTTGCTGTTTGTTGAGTTACATCTTGTCAAATAAATTGGAAGCCTAAAGTTCCTCTTGGAATCACCTTGTCTCAGTTCTATTGTATTACATCTCCTGATCGTGAGTCTTATGTCAGAACCGTGTAAGGGAAGCTAGGAGCGCCTCGAAAATGCTCAACTGTGTGTCACAGGCTAGGGAAGAAGGGGTTAGGAGTGTTTGACACTCACAGGTGCCTCACAGGCTAGGCATAAGCTGTGGGGACGCACGAGTCTCAAAACCCCCTTCATAAGCTGTGGACACAGTCTCTCCAGGGGTGCTCTTGCAGCACTCAGGGTACCTCACAGGCCAGGCATAAGCTGTGAGGGCAGAAGCCCAGAGAGAGACACCCAAGGCACAACAACCCTGAGAAAACCCCTTACACCCCACAACAGGCAGTCTGCCTGAATGGACAGCTCGTCCTTTCGCCGCTGGAACGGCTTGATTAGCTCTTGCATTTCAACAGGGATGCAGTGCACAGTTTTTTACTAGGGACAGCAGAGGATCTTGGCTGGTCCAAGTCCTAATCTGGCGGGCCATGACAGGTGATTTATCATTGTCAAACGCTTTCAACAAGTCAGCAGGCTGTGCCACCATCAACAAGTTTGCAGGCTGCGCCATTTCCAGCCCCGTGGTGGGCAATGGTAGCCGACATAGAAACATAGAAAATAGATGCAGGAGTAGGCCATTCGGCCCTTCGAGCCTGCACCGCCATTCAATGAGTTCATGGCTGAACATGCAACTTCAGTACCCCATTCCTGCTTTCTCGCTATACTCCTTGATCCCTGTAGTAGTAAGGACTCCATCTAACTCCATTTTGAATATATTTATTGGCCACAACAACTTTCTGTGGTAGAGAATTCCACAGGTTCACCACTCTCTGGGTGAAGAAGTTTCTCCTCATCTCAGTCCTAAATGGCTTACCCCTTATCCTTAGACTGTGACCCCTGGTTCTGGACTCCCCCAACATTGGGAACATTCTTCCTGCATCTAACCTGTCGAAACCCATCAGAATTTTAAACTTTTCTACGAGGTCCCCTCTCATTCTTCTGAACTCCAGTGAATACAAGCCCAGTTGATCCAGTCTTTCTTGATAGGTCAGTCCCGCCATCCCGGGAATCAGTCTGGTGAACCTTCGCTGCACTCCCTCAATAGCAAGAATGTCCTTCCTCAGGTTAGGAGACCAAAACTGTACACAATACTCCAGGTGTGGCCTCACCAAAGCCCTGTACAACTGTAGCAACACCTCCCTGCCCCTGTACTCAAATCTCCTCGCTATGAAGGCCAACATGCCATTTGCTTTCTTAACCGCCTGCTGTACCTGCATGCCAACCTTCAATGACTGATGTACCATGACACCCAGGTCTCTTTGCACCTCCCCTTTTCCTAATCTGTCACCATTCAGATAATAGTCTGTCTCTCTGTTTTTACCACCTAAGTGGATAACCTCACATTTATCCACATTATACTTCATCTGCCATGCATTTGCCCACTCCAGGAAATCCTCCTCCACCGTATTGCTTCCAGTTTGGTAAGCCCAATCTATGTGCATATTAAAGTCACCCATTATAACTGCTGCACCCTTATTTCATGCACCCCTAATTTCCTGTTTGATGCCCTCCCCAACATCACTACTACTGTTTGGAGGTCTGTACACAACTCCCACTAACGTTTTTTGCCCTTTGGTGTTCTGCAGCTCTACCCATATAGATTCCACATCATCCAAGCTAATGTCCTTCCTAACTATTGCATTAATCTCCTCTTTTACCAGCAATGTTACCCCACCTCCTTTTCCTTTTATTCTATCCTTCCTGAATGTTGACTACCCCTGGATGTTGAGTTCCCAGCCCTGATCATCCTGGAGTCACGTCTCCGTAATCCCAATCACATCATATTTATTGACATCTATTTGCACAGTTAATTCATCCACCTTATTACGGATACTCCTTGCAGTAAGACACAAAGCCTTCAGGCTTGTTTTTTTAACACACTTTTTCCTTTTAGAATTTTGCTGTACAGTGGCCCTTTTTGTTCTTTGCCTTGTGTTTCTCTGCCCTCCACTTTTCCTCATCTCCTTTCTGTCTTTTCCTTTTGTCTCCTTTTTGTTTCCCTCTGTCTCCCTGCATTGGTTCCCATCCCTCTGCCATATTAGTTTAACTCCTCCCCAACAGCACTAGCAAACACTCCCCTTGGACATTGGTTCCGGTCCTGCCCAGGTGCAGACCATCCGGTTTGTACTGGTCCCACCTCCCCCAGAACCGGTTCCAATGCCCCAGGAATTTGAATCCCTCCCTGCTGCACCACTGCTCAAGCCACGTATTCATCTGCACTATCCTGCGATTCCTTTTCTGACTAGCACGTGGCACTGGTAGAAATCCTGAGATTACTACTTTTGAGGTCCTACTTTTTAATTTAGCTCCTAGCTCCTTAAATTCGTTTCGTAGGACCTCATCCCTTTTTTTACCTATGTCATTGGTACCAATGTGCACCACGACAACTGGCTGTTCTCGCTCCCTTTTTAGAATGTCCTGCACCCGCTCCGAGACATCCTTGACCCTTGCACTGTTAATTCCTGGATTCTTTTACCTCAATCTGGTTCAGTAAAATTACTGAGTCGAATACCTCTTGTGCTTTGAACAAAGCAGTCTTTATTACCGGCCAGTAAGACCTATCAGACAGAAGATATACTCTCTGGATAGAGCGTACACACTCCCTACGGATAGGTGAAGTTACATCGTAAAGTGTTAACAGTTATACAGTTTTGAAATCAGATAACAAAATACAAATGGATTGACAGTCTAACTCAGACACTCATTAGTCAATCTATATGAGATGTTCTTCTTGAAAGCTCAAGTATTGCCTCCAAATGTTTCAATCTAATGGTGTGACTATTTACTGAGACCTTGCAATTCTGCAGATGTATTTCATGTTACAATTATATATTATTGGCAGGATTAGTGACTTGAAACCTTGAGACAGATTGTTAGCTATGCTGATGTTGCACTATTTGCAATCTGACATTCTCCCAGCTATTCTTCCATGGCTTATACATTTTCATATATCCCGTTTACTTTACTATCCTTAATTCCATATATTCCGTTCAGATATCCACAGCACCAGGGAGGCAACATACCATCCTGGAGTCTCGGTTGCGGCCACAGAAATGCCTATCTATTCCCCTTACAATTGAATCCCCTATCACTATCGCTCTCCCACTCTTTTTCCTGCCCTCCTGTGCAACAGAGCCTGCCACGGTGCCATGAACTTGGTTGCTGCTGCCCTCCCCTGATGAGTCATCCCCCTCAACAGTACTCAAAGCAGTGTATCTGTTTTGCAGGGGGATGACCACAAGGGACCCCTGCACTACCTTCCTTGCACTACTCTTCCTGCTGGTCTTCCATTCCCTAGCTGGCTGTGTAACCTTTACCTGCGGTACGACCAACTCACTACACGTGATACTCACGTCATTCTCAGCATCGTGGATGCTCCAGAGTGAATCCACCCTCAGTTCCAACTCCGCAACGCGGTCCGTCAGGAGCTGGAGGCGGATACACTTCCCGCACACGTAGTCATCAGGGATACTGGAGTCGTCCCTGAGTTCCCACATGGTACAGGAGGAGCATAACACGTGACCGAGCTGTCCTGCCATGACTTAACCCTTAGATAGGCAACAACAATGCTAAAGTTTACTCACTGTTATAGAAGAGAAAAAAGAAAAAAGAAAAACTACTCACCAATCACCAGCCAATCACTTACCCCCTTGGCTGTGACGTCACCTTTATGTTTCTTTCTACTTCTTTTTTGCCTTCTCCCTGTAGCTGCACAAGTACGCCTTTTATAGGCCTCACCAACGAACTCCAGACGCCTCTCCACGCACCTCTCGCCGACGCTGGGCCCCGGACTCCCTGCTGTGCCTTTTATAGGCCTCACCAACGGACCTCCTCAACGCCTCTCCATGCACCTCTCACCAACGCTGGGCCCCAGACTCCCTGCTGTGCCTTTTATAGGCCTCACCAACGGACCTCCTCGACGCCTCTCCACGCACCTCTTGCCGACGCTGGGCCCCGGACTCCCTGCTGTGCCTTTTATAGGCCTCACCGACTGAGAGCATCCGCACAGTTCTCGATGCTTGGCTTGTGACGGATGGTATAGTTATACAGTGATAGTGCAACTGCGCACCTTTGTATGCGGGCTGAGTCATTAGTATTTTTCCCCTTGTTTTCAGCAAACGGTGATGTGAGGGGCTTGTGATCGGTTTCCAGCTCAAATTTGAGACCCATCAGGTACTGATGCATTTTCCTTACCCCGAACACACATGCTAATGTCTCTTTCTCAATCATGCTGTAGGCCCTCTCAGCCTTAGACAAGCTCCTGAAAGCATAGGCGACTTCCCCGTAATGTTAGCTTGTTGTAATACACACCCAACTCCGTACGACGATGCGTCACATGCTAGCACGTCTTTTACACGGGTTATACAATACAAGCAACTTATTGGAGCATAAAATGTTTCTGGCTTTCTCAAAAGCAATGACTTGGTTTTTTTCTCCATACCCAGTTCTCACCTTTGCGCAGTAACACATGTCGGGGCTCTAAGAGGGTGCTTAACCCCGGTAGCAAGTTATGAAAATAGTTGAGGAGTCCCAGGAACGAATGCAGCTCCGTGACATTCTGTGGCCTGGGTGCGTTCCTGATAGCCTCTGTCTTAGCGTCTGTGGGCCGACTGCCGTCCGCCGCGATCTTTCTCCCGAAAAACTCCACTTCCGTTGCCATGAAAACGCATTTCGACTGCTTCAGCCGCTGCCCTATGCGATCCAGTCGCTGGAGGACCTCCTCCCGGTTTTGTAGGTGCTCGGCGGTGTCCCGAACCGTGACCAATATTTCATCCTGAAAGACCACCGTGTGTGGTAGCGACTTGAGTAGGCTTTCCATGTTTCTCTGGAAGATCGCTGCAGCCGACTGAATTCCAAACGGGCATTTGTTGTAGATGAACAGTCCCTTGTGCATGTTGATGCAGGTGAGGCCCTTCGAAGACTCCTCCAGCTGAAGTCAGGTCGAGCTTGGTGAACGTCTTGCCTCCTGCCAGCGTCACAAATAGGTCGTCTGCCTTCGGTTGTGGGTATTTTGTCCTGTAGCGATAAACGATTAATAGTTACTTTAGAATCGCCGCAAATCCTGACCGTGCCATCACTTTTCAGTACTGGGACAATCGGGCTGGCCCACACGCTGAATTGCACTGGTGAGATGATGCCCTCGTGTTGCAACCTGTTCAGCTCGATTTCCACTCTCTCCTTCATCATGTGAGGTACCGCTCGTGCCTTGTGGTGAATGGGTCATGTCTCTGGGACCAAGTGGATCTACACCTTCGCCCCAGAAAAGTTTCCAATGCCTGGCTCAAAAAAGGGAAGGAAATTTGTTGGGAACCTGGGTACATGAGGCCTCATCGACATGTGATAGCGCTCGGATGTCATCCCAGTTCCAGCGGATTTTGCCCAGCCAGCTCCTTCCAAGCAGTGTGGGGCCATCGCCCGGGACAATCCAGAGTGGCAGTTTGATCACCATGCCCTTGTAGGTGACCTTGACCATGCCGCTGCCCAGGACAGTGACAAGCTCTTTGGTGTACATTCACAGTTTCGTGTGCATGGGGCTCAGAGCTGGTCTGAATGCCTTGTTGCACCACAGTCTCTCAAACATCCTTTTACTCATGATGGATTGGCTAGCGCCAGTGTCCAGTTTCATGGTGACGGGTAAGCCATTCAATTTTACGTTGAGCATTATAGGTAGACATTTCATCGAAAATGTGTGCACCCCATGTACTTCAGCTTTTGCAGGTTTTGCAGAGCTTACAGCTCGTTTGAAAGTTCGTTGGAGGTGCCCCATTGTTCCACAGCTCTTGCATGCATACCCTTTGAAGTGGTATGAATAGGCTGAATGGAAGCCTCCACAACGCCAACAAGGTGTGAATTGCCTTGCATTCATTCTTTGTTGAGGGCTCTGAGTCATCTGGGTCACCTGAGGCCTGCTGGCAGTTGCAGACTCGTGGTTTCTGCCCTGTACATTTCTGCTCGCAAACACAGTTCCAGTTAATTTATGAACATTGCTAGCACTTGTGTGCCGAGAGATTTGTTTGGTGTTATCACTGGTGGACATAAACACCTGTGCTATCGCAATGGCCTTACTGAGGGTCGGTGTCTCTACAGTCAAAGGTTTTCGTAGGATGGTCTCGTGGCCAATGCCCGGTACAAAAAAGTCTCTGAGAATTTGCTCTAGGTAGCCATCAAACTCAAATTGTCCTGCAAGTCGCCTTAGCTCAGCGACGTAGCTCACCACTTCCTGACCTTCAGATCGCTGGCACATGTAGAACCGATACCTCGCCATCAGCACGCTCTCCCTCGGGTTAAGATGCTCCCGAACCAGTGTACACAGCTCCTCATACGACTTATCTGTGGGTTTCACTGGAGCCAGAAGATTCTTCATGAGGCTGTAGGTCGGTGCCCCGCAAACTGTGAGGAGGACCGCTCTCCTTTTTGCAGCGCTTCCTTCTCCGTCCAGCTCGTTGGCTACAAAGTACTGGTCTAGCCGCTCGACATAGGCTTCCCAGTCCTCACCCTCTGAGAAATTCTCCAGGATGCCCACAGTTTGCTGCATCTTTGCGTTGGATTCGTATTCTCCTAACACAGATGAGGCTGCACACAGGGAGGTTAAAGTAACAGTGACCTCAGTCTTTAATAAGTTCCAGAGTGAGGAACAGGCCTTAGGGGCCGGCTTATGTACAGTGCTCCCAAGGGATGCTGGGATCCCTTCGAACATCAGGGGATGAGCTCCCTGGTGCCGGAACATGGGAGTACATGCTTTACAGGTACACAACAGAGCATAATGTTGGAAAGTGTGAGGTCATGCACTTTGACAGAAAAAAATCAAAGAGCAAGTTATTATTTAAATGGAGAAAGATTGCAAAGTGCCGCAGTACAGTGGGACCTGGGGTTACTTGTGCATGAAACACAAAAGACTAAAATGCAGGTACAGCAAGTGATCAGGAAGGCCAATGGTATCTTGGCCTTTATTGCAAAAGGGATGGAGTATAAAAGCAGGGAAGTCTTACTATAGCTATATTTAGACGAGGGGATTAAATGCAGTATCTCCAAATTTGCGGATGATACTAAGTTGGGTGGCAGTGTGAGCTGCGAGGAGGATGCTATTAGGCTGCAGAGTGACTTGGATAGGTTAGGTGAGTGGGCAAATGCATGGCAGATGAAGTATAATGTGGATAAATGTGAGGTTATCCACTTTGGTGGTGGTAAAAACAGAGAGACAGACTATTATCTGAATGGTGACAGATTAGGAAAAGGGAAGGTGCAACGAGACCTGGGTGTCATGGTACATCAGTCATTGAAGGTTAGCATGCAGGTACAGCAGGCGGTTAGAAACATAGAAACATAGAAAATAGGTGCAGGAGCAGGCCATTCAGCCCTTCTAGCCTGCACCGCCATTCAATGAGTTCATGGCTGAACATGAAACTTCAGTACCCCCTTCCTGCTTTCTCGCCATAACCCTTGATCCCCCGAGTAGTAAGGACTTCATCTAACTCCCTTTTGAATATATTTAGTGAATTGGCCTCAACTACTTTCTGTGGTAGAGAATTCCACAGGTTCACCACTCTCTGGGTGAAGAAGTTTCTCCTCATCTTGGTCCTAAATGGCTTACCCCTTATCCTCAGACTGTGACCCCTGGTTCTGGACTTCCCCAACATTGGGAACATTCTTTCTGCATCTAACCTGTCTAAACCCGTCAGAATTTTAAACATTTCTATGAGGTCCCCTCTCATTCTTCTGAACTCCAGTGAATACAAGCCCAGTTGATCCAGTCTTTCTTGATAGGTCAGTCCCGCCATCCCGGGAATCAGTCTGGTGAACCTTCGCTGCACTCCCTCAATAGCAAGAATGTCCTTCCTCAAGTTAGGAGACCAAAACTGTACACAATACTCCAGGTGTGGCCTCACCAAGGCCCTGTACAACTGTAGCAACACCTCCCTGCCCCTGTATTCAAATCCCCTCGCTATGAAGGCCAACATGCCATTTGCTTTCTTAACCGCCTGCTGTACCTGCATGCTAACCTTCAATGACTGATGTACCATGACACCCAGGTCTCGTTGCACCTTCCCTTTTCCTAATCTGTCACCATTCAGATAATAGTCTGTCTCTCTGTTTTTACCAGCAAAGTGGATAACCTCACATTTATCCACATTATACTTCATCTGCCATGCATTTGCCCACTCACCTAACCTATCCAAGTCACTCTGCAGCCTAATAGCATCCTCCTCGCAGCTCACACTGCCACCCAACTTAGTATCATCCGCAAATTTGGAGATACTGCATTTAATCCCCTCGTCTAAATCATTAATGTACAGTGTAAACAGCTGGGGCCCCAGCACAGAACCTTGCGGCACTCCACTAGTCACTGCCTGCCATTCTGAAAAGTACCCATTTACTCCTACTCTTTGCTTCCTGTCTGACAACCAGTTCTCAATCCACGTCAGCACACTACCCCCAATCCCATGTGCTTTAACTTTGCACATTAATCTCTTGTGTGGGACCTTGTTGAAAGCCTTCTGAAAGTCCAAATATACCACATCAACTGGTTCTCCTTTGTCCACTTTACTGAAAACATCCTCAAAAAATTCCAGAAGATTTGTCAAGCATGATTTCCCTTTCACAACTCCATGCTGACTTGGACCTATCATGTCACCATTTTCCAGATGCACTACTATGACATCCTTAATAATTGATTCCATCATTTTACCCACTACTGAGGTCAGGCTGACCGGTCTATAATTCCCTGTTTTCTCTCTCCCTCCTTTTTAAAAAAGTGGGGTTACATTGGCTACCCTCCACTCCATAGGAACTGATCCAGAGTCAATGGAATGTTGGAAAATGACTGTCAATGCATCCGCTATTTCCAAGGCCACCTCCTTAAGTACTCTAGGATGCAGTCCATCAGGCCCTGGGGATTTATCGGCCTTCAATGAGAAAGCAAATGGCATGTTGGCCTTCATAGCGAGGGGATTTGAATACAGGGGCAGGGAGGTGTTGCTACAGTTGTACAGGGCCTTGGTGAGGCCACACCTGGAGTATTGTGTACAGTTTTGGTCTCCTAACTTGAGGAAGGACATTCTTGCTATTGAGGGAGTGCAGCGAAGGTTCACCAGACTGATTCCCGGGATGGCGGGACTGACCTATCAAGAAAGATTGGATCAACTGGGCTTGTATTCACTGGAGTTCAGAAGAATGAGAAGGGGACCTCATAGAAACGTTTAAAATTCTGACGGGTTTAGACAGGTTAGATGCAGAAAGAATTTTCCCAATGTTGGGGAAGTCCAGAACCAGGGGTCACAGTCTGAGGATAAGGGGTAAGCCATTTAGGACCGAGATGAGGAGAAACTTCTTCACCCAGAGAGTGGTGAACCTGTGGAATTCTCTACCACAGAAAGTAGTTGAGGCCAATTCACTAAATATATTCAAAAGGGAGTTAGATGAAGTCCTTACTACTCGGGGGATCAAGGGTTATGGCGAGAAAGCAGGAAGGGGGTACTGAAGTTTCATGTTCAGCCATGAACTCATTGAATGGCGGTGCAGGCTAGAAGGGCTGAATGGCCTGCTCCTGCACCTATTTTCTATGTTTCTATGTTTCTGTAAGGTATTGGTGAGGCCACACCTGGAATACTGCGTGCAGTTTTGGTTTCCATATTTATGAATGGATATACTTGCTTTGGAAGCAGTTCAGAGAAGGTTCACTAGGTTGATTCCGGGGATGAGGGGGTTGACTTATGAGGAAAGGTTGAGTAGATTGGGCCTCTACTCATTGGAATTCAGAAGAATGAGAGGTGATCTTATCGATTATGAGGGGGCTTGACAGGGTGGATGCAGAGAGGATGTTTCCACTGAAGGGGGAGACTCGAACTAGAGGGCACGATCTTAGAATAAGGGGCCATCCATTTGAAACAGAGTTGAGGAGAAATTTCTTCTCTCAGAGGATTGTGAATCTGCGTAATTCCCTTCCTTATAGAGCTGTGGAAGCTGGGACATTGAATAAATTTAAGACAGAAATAGACAATTTCTTAATCGATAAGGTGATAAGAGGTTATGGGGAGCGGGCGGGGAAGTGAAGATGAGTCCATGATCAGTTCAGCCATGATCTTATTGAATGGCAGAGCAGGCTCGAGGGACCGTATGGCCTATTCCTGTTCCAATTTCTTATGTTCTTATGTTCATTGAGCTAACCCGATCACTCCTGGACATCATGGGTAGCGTGAGGGTAGAATTAGGAGGACTTTCAGTAAAAGTAGCAACACCGTCTGGAGGAATGGGAGCAGTGTCGGGATAGATGAGGGAGGGAATGTCAGAGATAGCTGATGCAATAAGTGGACACACCCAGGCTGTCATTGCTCAACAGCAATTGGCAGTATCAACTGCTGACACTCACTTTCCAATCCCCAGACTAACCTCAGGTAATGTGCCGGAAGTTCATCCATTGGCTGAAGAAGAGTCTGACAATGAACCCGGGCCTTTCACAATGCTGTCTGCTAGGTCTGTCCCTGTCCAACCCCACCAAAACAAATGCGCCTTCGGGCAGAAAGCAGAAAAAACCTTGGGGTCAGGGTGAGGAAACAGAAGTCTGAGACAACGGGCATGGGTAAGAGTAGAGGTGGCAAGAGGGGCAAGACGAGCGTGTAGTGTTAAGGTCTTTGAATAATTGGGAGGAGAGATGGCTACAGCTAGAGTTTGTTTCTTTGTTTGTTTCTTCTACTTGTTGTTTTCTACAATGAAAGGTTTAAAGTTTGATACAGAATGTTTTGTTAAAGTTAAGCAGAATCCTGCACATTTTTTTTTTCAGTCAAGCAACATAAACCAACACAACATAATGTACATTATTATGTACTTTATTTTTTCACACTAACAGGTGCAAAGTGTCAACATTGTCAACATTCAGGCACCAAAGCGATCATGGATTGGCCGTTGACGCAAGTCTCTAGCTATGGCTGCAGGTGCACGAGGCCATCTCCTTCACTGTTGTCCTGCGGGTTGAGGTGGTGGCACGGGTTCGTCATCCTCCTCCTCTTGCTGCTGGTCCTCCTCATCCTCCTGCTGCTGCTGCTCCTCCTCCTCGACATTGTTGTCAGCCTCATCATCCTCCTCTTCCTCCCCTCCACCCCGCCTCTACCCTCAGGTGGATCTTCAATGACCAGGGCCTGGCCCCTCGCAATGGCCAAGTTGTGCAGCGTGAACTGACCGACGTGGTGAGGGGTGTATTGCAGGTCGCCTCCAGAGTGGTCCAGGCATCGGAAATGCTGCTTCAGTATGCCACTTGTCCACTCTGTGATGCTCCGTGTCGTTATGTGTGACATGTTGTACCGACGCTCTGGTGGGGATTGTGTAGGGGGGTGGTCATAAGCCAGGTGGCGAGCCCGTACCCTTTGTTCCCAAGCAACCAGCTGTGCCCTTCTGGCATCTCCTGAAACATGATAGCTATAATGCTCTCATATAGGATGAAAGCATCATGGATGCTACCTGGATATTTGGCATCCACTGCCATGATCCGCTGCAGATCGTCACAGACGAGCTGCACATTTAGGGAATGGAACCCTTTCCTGTTGCGATAAAACTCAGAATCGTCCAGGGGTGCTCTCAAGGCAACGTGGGTAGAGTCGATCACACCCTGTACCTTTGGGAAGCCAGCAATTCTGGAGAATCCCACAACCCTGTCTCGCATTGCCTGCGTTGTCATCGGGAAATTGATGAACCGGTCCCTTTTGGCATACAGTGCAGTAGTTACCTGTCGAATGCAGCAGTATATGGCACACTGCGAGATGCAGCACATGTCCCCAGTTGCTGCTTGAAATGAGCCAGAAGCATAGAAGGCAAGTGCTGCAGTGACGTTCACTTCCACAGGTACAGCAATCTCCTGCCACTTCTTGGCTGTATGATTGACCTGATTAGCTGGCAGATCTTGGTCATGACCTCCTTTCTAAATCGCAGCCTGCAAATTCAATCTGCCTCACTCAGGTGTAGGTATGAGTGTCTGTCCCTGTAGATTTGATCAAGGTATGGTCTCCTCCCCATTAATGTCCGAGCGATCTGGTTTGTGCGATGACAGCGTCGTCGTAGCCCTCACCTCCACGTGTCATGCATGTAAATCAACCTTACTACATGAGGCATAGTAAAATGTGCAGCCATAATTATTATTCTTAACTTTGTTATTCTTGTTATTATGAGACAGTACTTACTGAAGCATGGCACACACAGCTTTACTGGGTGATGCCCTAGCAGAATGGACCACACCCTGGTCTGTGCGCATAAAAACATAAGAACATAAGAAATAGGAACAGGAGTAGGACATACGGCCCCTCGAGCCTGCTCTGCCATTTAATACGATCATGGTTGATCTGATCATGGACTCAGGTCCACTTCCCTGCCCACTCCCCATAACCCCTTAACTTATTGGTTAAGAAACTGTCCTTCTCTGTCTTAAATTTATTCAATGTCCATATTCCACAGCTCTCTGAGGCAGCGAATTCCACAGATTTACACGCTCTGAGAGAAGAAATTTCTCCTCATCTCAGTTTTAAATGGGCGACCCCTTATTCTAAGATTATGCCCCCTAGTTCTAGTCTCTCCTATCAGTGGAAACATCCTCTCTGCATCCACCTTGTCAAGCTCCTTCATAATTTTATACGTTTCGATAACATCTCATTCTTTTGAATTCCAATGAGTAGAGGCCCAACCTACTCAACCTTTCCTCATAAGTCAACCCCCTCATTTCAGGAATCAACCTAGTGAACCTTCTCTGAACTGCCTCCAAAGCAAGTATATCCTTTCTTAAATATGGAAACCAAAACTGTATGCAGTATTCCAGGTTTGGCCTCACCAAAATCCAGTATAACTGTAGCAAGACTTCCCTGCTTTTATACTCCATCCCCTTTGCAATAAAGGCCAAGATTCCATTGGCCTTCCTGATCACTTGCTGTAACTGCAATCTAACTTTTTGTGTTTCATGCACCAGGACCCCCAGGTCCCGCTGTACTGCAACACTTTTAAATTTTTCTCCATTTAAATAATAACTTGCTCTTCGATTTTTTTCTGACAAAGTGCATGACCTCACACTTTCCAACATTATACTCCATCTGCCAAATTTTTGCCCACTCACTTAGCCTGTCTATGGCCTTTTGCAGGTTTTTTGTGTCCTCCTCACACACTGCTTTTCCTCCCATCTTTGTATCATCAGCAAACTTGGCTACGTTACACTCGGTCCCTTCTTCCAAGTCGTTAATACAGATTGCCCATATGCAATACTAAGCTGTCTTTATGTAGACGCAATGCACAGAGATTTATTTCCCTTTAATTATAACTTGTGCCGAAATGCCTAGTTTGCTGCTGCGTTGTGCCATCTCCGATGCACAGTTCAGAGTGCATACCGGTAGGATCGCTCCCTCGACTGGACAGAAGCACATGAGCTCGGCGCTTGGATTCCACCCGCCCCACTCCCCCTCCCCCCCCACTCCACCCCCGGGCTTCTTCGCAAGCTGAGCCCGGGGATGGAATCCAAGTGCCAAGCTCCTGTGCTTGTGTCCGGCTGAAGGAATGATCCTGTGGCCAGTCGGCTGGCACTCCTCTGACCTGTGCCTGGAGCTCTGTCAGCAGAGATTTAGTGGTTGGGATGGCGGGGAGCGGAATCCAAACGCCGAGCTCCTGTGCTTGTGTCCGGCCGAGGGATCGATCCTTCGGTAGGTCGGCACTCCTCCAACCCATGCCTGGAGCCCGTTGAGCAGAGATTCAGTGGTGTGGTTGGGTGGAATCGCAATTTGCCCATTCTGTGGGAAAAATGAACTTTCCGAGTTATTTTCCGAGTTTCCGCTACAAAAATCATCATGAATTTGTGTTTTAAATTGTCTTCTTCCTTCGCTCCAAAAACTCAGAAATATACTCAGCACCGATTTCCTTAAGTTAACGTTTTTCTGATTGGTACTTAAGGCCACTGTGCACCGTCTTGAAAAAAATCGGCGTTGGCGAAAATCGGTTAAAGGTCCAAAAACGGCACAGAAATCAATATTCAACCAGACCTGCGGCAAAAAATCTTGCATTCAAAAAAACGGTGCTGACAGTTACTGCCGGTGTACAAACTTTGAAGAAAATTGCAAAATCATGATTGCTCCAAAAAAAATCAGCGGACGTCAAAAAAACGGCGCCCAATGGCAGCGAAAATAGAGCCCTTAAACTGTTTTAAAGTTGACTTCTAGTGCATGGATTACATCTTAGAAGTTTCAAGACAACCCGCTAAAAAAGCAACAGGACTGTGTATGGAAAGCAGCTCTTGGCGAGAAGTGGCAGCCTGGCTTATCTGCGAGTACAGGCTTTCATTTTCTATTGTACCAGAAGACATTAGGATAATTCTGTCAAACAAGAGCTTCTCATTTTTCTTCTAACACAACAGAATGTTTGACCAGAACACAGGTTTTCAGTGTTTCTTCAAGGGGCTGTTGGTAAGATTACATTGTGTACATACATTTAGCACATTTCCTTAAAATATTGGAGTTGTGGTTTACGTAATGTAGCAAGTTTGAGATTTATGCCATTTTGTGTAGCTCCAAAGCTAATTGGCTTTCAACTATGTTATAATAAATCTTGCAGTACCTTACCATGGCAAAATGTTTCCGGGTTCTTAAAGTGATAAATCACCATACATAGACAAACATGACAGCTATTCTGCATCAGCAACATCCAATAAACAGCAATGAGCTGAATGATAAGTTGATCTGCCTTTTGTAGTAATGGTTGAATGTTAGTCTGGGAGAACTTATGTTTCTTTGAATATGATGTGAGATCTTTAGCATCCACCTGTGTCACGGATGGGACATAGGTCACATGAAAGGGAGCACCCCGAGCATTGCAGCACCTTGCCGAGTACTGCACTGAAGCATTAGCTTCAACCCACAGTGAGAGCAGTACCAAATGAGTCAAAATGACATATTAGTACTACTCCAACTGTGTGTGCCATGTGTGTTTGGGCAACAGGGGATGAGGGATTGTCCCAAGCAGTTGTAACTCACTGACTTGATTTTTTGTCGTTACTCTTGTCTTTGGTAGGGCAATAGAGTCAAGGGAATGTGGGGGGGAGGGAATTTTTCTTGTGCCGTAGCGCAAAATGGGCGCTAGCAAATCAGCAGCTGTTTTACACTCTACCGATTTTCTTTTCCATGGATGCCTTTCGGGGGTAGGAAGTTGAGAGTTGTGAGCTAGGACCATGATACAAGTTCTGAAGAAAGAAAAAAAACAAGAAAGAAAGAACAAACTTGCATTTATATAGAGCCTTTCACAAGGATGTCCCTCTCAGGTGGATGCAAAAGATTCCATGGCAGAAGAGCAAAGGAGTTCTCCTGGTGTGCTGGCTCGCTTAACATCATTAAAACAGATTATGTGGTTATTATCTCATTGATGTTTATAGGACCTTGCTGCATGCAAATTTTCTGCTGTGTTTCCCTAAATTATAACAGTACTTTGTTAACTGTGCAGTGCACTGGGATGTTCTGAGGTCGTGAAAGACGCTATATAAATACAAATTGGTTTTTAATTCTTTCTTCCTTCTAAGTCGAGTGGCTTCTCATTATCTTGGTTCTGGTCTGCCACAGAGCTACTCCTAGTCTTAACTTTCCCCTCTCATATCTGTTGTTGCCAAGGTGATGGATTTTGAAAAAATAGCATTTAGAGCAAAGTCATCCATTTTGTGTTGGTGTAGTTTGATTGACAGCCTCTGAGGAAAATATGTTTGTGTTTGAGAAGCTTGGATTTTATCTCCCTCCAGGCTGCCAGTCCTTCCCTTTAACTCTCTCACTTTCTCTTGTTGCTGCCATCACAGAATATAATGCTTTGAAGACCAAGATTTTATTTCACACATATCAATATGTGGTTTCAGTAATGTGTTTTTCAAAAGAAAACAGGATATACCATGTACAAAATGGAAGTGCTTATTTGATTCAATTTACAACAACTATTAGCATCTTAATATAAAAGTTCTCCCAAGGTACTTTGTAAATAGAATTTACTATACTTAATGTACAGATTAGAGCCTGGTGAACAATTGACATTTGTTCAAATCAGGACTCAATGCACCATTGCCTAATCCAATTCAATTTTTCAAAACTGTTGAATCTCTCTCAGTCTTCCTTTCCTATAGCAATCTTACCATCACTTAGAATCATAGAATCATAGAAATTTACAGCTCGGAAGGAGGCCATTTCGGCCCATCGTGTCCACGCTGGCCGACCAAGAGCTTTCCAGCCTAATCCCACTTTTCAGCTCTTGGTCTGTAGCCCTGTAGGTTACAACACTTTAAGTGCACATTCAAGTATTTTTTAAATGTGGTGAGGGTTTCTGCCTCAACCACCCTTTCAGGCAGTGAGTTCCAGACCCGCATAACCCTCTGGGTGAAGAAATTTCCTCTCATATCTCCTCTAAATATTTCCCAGTAATTACTTTAAGTCTATGGCCCCTGGTTGTTGACCCCTCTGCCAAGGGAAACAGGTCTTTCATATCCACTCCATCCAGGCCCCTCATAATTTTATACACCTCAATCAGGTCTCCGCTTAACCACATCTGTTCCAAAGAAAGCAGACCCAGCATCTCCAATCTTTCCTCATGGCCAAAATTCTCCATCTAGGCAACATTCCTGTAAATCTCCTCTGCACCCTTTCCAGTGCAATCACATCTTTCCTGTAATGTGGTGACTAGAACTGCACACAGCACTCCAGCTGCAGCCTAGCCTGGTGAGACCCTGATTGCATAGCCACCCCATCTACGAAGGAGGCAGCGTGGAGATGCTGCTGGAGCACGAGCCGCATGACACCAGCTCATAATGGACCGCTTTGCTTGAATGGAGGAAGCTGAGGGATGCAGCTATAACTGGCCACGCTATGTGCAACCATAAAGGCACATAGAAACATAGAAACATAGAAATTTACAGCACAGAAGGAGGCCATTTTGGCCCATCGTGTCTGCGCCGGTCGACAAAGAGCCACATGGCCCTTGGTCAGTAGCCATAAAGGTTACATATAAACCTATGAACAATGACGGAAAGGCAAAGAGCACCCAGCCCAACCATTCCGCCTCACACAACTGCGACACCCCTTATACTGAAACATTCTACACTCCACCCCAACCGGAGCCATGTGATCTCCGGTGAACTTTGGAATGATACACATGAAACATTAAAGTGAAAATTTACTCCCACAAAGTAACAAACAGTCCCGTCCCCCCAACAAAACAAAACCATTCAATAAACAGCCTTCTGCTGCAAGTCACTCAAGAACAATGCATTGGATTACTTCAACAGAACTATTTACAAGCGTCATCACAATACATGAGGGCATCTCCACAACATTCTCACACCTCTTAAAGGGACTTGCTCTGAGCTTTGCCTCCCTTCCCTTCATCCCCCTCTCATGTCTGCTGCTCATCCTCAATGAGGCCTCAGTGCCTGCAGCAAGGCTGCTTCAGGGCTGCTGTGTTGGTGGGCCAGACAGTGCAGACTGCCGAGAGGATGTGTATATGGAAAGGAGCTACACCACTTCATATTAGGGGTCAAGGACATCACATTAGTCGCAAGTGCCATTCACATACCGTCACTACGCGAAGGGGGCTCAGCATCGCCCCAGGCCACTGTATGAACTGGGGTGCCTATGAGGGCTGACACTTGTTACTCCACCTCGGTGAGCTCCAGCAACTCCAGCTGTTTGATGTAGCTCCCTTCTATTATGGGAGAGCTTGGCCTGCAATAAGAGCAAGAAGAAAGGTTCAGTAAGGGTCCACCTCCTGTTCTGCCACATGTGCCTTCCATAGTTCAATAGTTGCCACTGTGCAAATGTGTGGCCAAGTTGTGCAACATACAGCACACCACAATGAATTCAGAGACCTGTTGAGGGGAGTATTGAAGGCTGGGTCCAGAGTGGTCCAGGCATCGAAAGCGCTGCTTGAGCACCCCAATTATCTGTTCGATGATACTGCGGGTGGCTGCAAGGCTCGCATTGTAACACTCCTCAGCTTCCGTGGTGGGGTTGCGGAGGGGGGGTCATGCGTCAGGTGGCTAGGCCTTATCTTTTGTCCCCGAGCAGCCAGCCGCGCCCTTCCCTTTGTTGCTGAAACATTCGTGAGACACTGCTCTCACGCAAGATGAAAGCATCATATGCGCTCCCTGGATAGCGGGCATTCACTGTGAGGGTGCACTGAGTGTGGTCGCACACCAGCTGCACATTTAGGGAGTGGTATCCCTTCCGGTTTCTGAATACCTTTGTGTTGTGGAATGGTGCTCGCAAGGCCACGTGTGTGTGGTCAATGGCTCCTTGTACCCTCTGGAACCCCACAATTCTGCCAAATCCACATGCCTGCTCATTCTGGATGTCCCTGCTCATTGGGAACTTTATGAAGTCCATTCTGCAGGCGTACAGAGCCTTTGTGATGTGCCAAATGCAGTGATGTGCAGCGTATTGAGAGATGCTGCATATGTCCTCTGCTGCTGCTGCTGCCTGGAAGGAGCTGGAGGCATAGAAGGCCAGCGCCACAGTCACCTTCAATGCGATGGGCATCGCAGTCCTGTTGACGCTGGAAGGCTGTAGGTCTGCCTGAATAAGATGGCATAGCTCTGTCAGCACTTCCTTTCGGAAGCACAGCCTTCTCACACTCTGCTCCTCAGAGACCTGGAGGTATGAGCATTGGTGCCTGTAAACCAATGGGAGGGGGGCAGAGGAGTAAGCCCTCCTCCCCAGATGTCTTCGGCCTCTCCTCATCCGTGGGCCAACATGGCCAAGAACCCTTCTTCTAGCTTGACGCCGCCTGGCAATAGCATGGAGCATGATACGCTGGTGAACTAGCAACACCCCCATTAAATTATTTTACTGAAGGAGACTGTACTGGCAGATAAAGCTGTTGCTTCCAAAGTCGGAGCTTGACGCAGCATGCTGTGTGCAACCGTTGCAGTCAATGTGACCTGCGATGTAGAATGCATTTAAATACTCTTTCATTACTGCCTGCTGCATCCTAGGAATGCCTGGTTTTTCAGGGGTTTCCTGGGGTGGGCATATAATGAGGCGTCAGGGCCTAATTTTGTATCTAATTGCATGACAATTGATGTCATGATCTCAGTGAAACTAGAGGGCGAAGCGGTAAAGTTTTTGCGTTGCTGCAAACCATGAGCCGAATTTGCCAACTGGGCGGTAATAGCCTGGACGCCTGCTGTAACACCCTTTTCCACACTCTGGGGCGTTAACACAGGCGCAAGGGAGCCAAAAATCCAGCCCAAACTGTTTCCACTAGCTGGAGGGTCACACACAAGATAATTGGCAAAAGAACCAGAGGGTGAGGATTTTTTTAAATGCAGCGAGTTGTTATGATCTGGAATGCACTGCTTGAATGGGTCGTGGAAGTGTGGTGGTTTCAAAAGAGAATTTTATATAAACTTGAAAAAGAAACATTCGCAGAGCTATGGGGAAAGAGTGGGGAGTGGGACTAATTGGTAGCTTTCAAGCAGCCAGCATAAGCATATGCACATGCACATGTACACACTGGCCATCTTCTGTCCTGTAAGATTCTATGATTCTATGATTCTATATTTTTGGGGTCTTGACAATCTGCTTTCAATTGGGTTATGGCTGCACCCAATGACCCATCTAGACTTGGTAATAAAGGGAGGGGTTAAACATGATCAGGCTCTACATTTGGCCTAGATATGGAGCAGAGGCCTGAAACCTCATCAGATCACCTGTACTCTTTGTCTAAACAATTCTAAACTATAAACTAATAGTAGATTTAAAAATTCTTCATGCCCTAAATTTCCTTGCATTTCCTACCATTGTGCTGGTGTAACAGCAGAAAGTTCAACAATATTGAGGAACTTAGTCTATTTTTTCAATGTCTATCAGTGATGCCTCTACTTCATGACGTAGGACTGTGGAAGTGCCCCTTGATCCTGGCTTTTTCCAGCCATGGGAACATTTGCCTGCTTGATATCGGCTCCCTGTCAAAGGCCAGGGTTTTGTTCCAAACTGTCAGAAAGTTACTGTCTGGCGGGGGGGGGGGGGGGGGTTGCTGAACCTGCTGTTGAACGAGGAAGCAGCTGAAAACAAAATCAGCAAATTTTTCTTCAATCAGAATAAGTGCACTGAGCTCTCTTCGATTTAATATTTTGGGCCCCCCTTGACTGACCTTTGAATGTTGATTAGCGCGGCTTTTCCACCGTTCAAACTGGACAAATGGCAGGAAATATTTTCTTGTTAGTTTTTACTACTGGGACTGGCCTTTGAAAACAGGGCATTGAATGGATCGTGTCCCCAGTCACATTTTCAGTTCCACCTTCCTTGCATCTGCCAGCACACTAGCTGGATGGGGCCAGGATTCTCGGTCCACATATTGAAGCCTGTTAAAGGTTTCAATTAATTCTTAGCATCAGAGTCCAATGTCTGAATATACTTATGGTCCACACTATCCTGCCCTTTTATCTGGGATTTAGACTTAGCAACAGATATGGATCAGGCTTTTGCACTGCCTGTTAATTTAAAAAAAAAAACTTTTTTTTCCATTACTGATGTCTCTCGCACCACAGCCAGTTTACTCACAGCTAGTTAATCATAGGACCATATGATTTGTTTGGATGAAGAAAGCACTTCAACCCATTTGACTTAATTCCCTCAGAATCTTGATGCTACTGTCTTCCCTTGACTGTGTTGAGCGAAGGAAGCCTTGTGTTCTGACTCCAAACACTGTATCTGGCAACCGATTTCATTCCTGTTCACTCCCTGTTTAAACAAATACTACTAGGCACCTGTCCTAAAGTCACCATTCCCAACTCTATACCTCTTGTCCTGCTGCCCTGATATATATGAAATTATTGTTCAAGATTCACTTTTTCTACCTGTAAGTATCCTATTCACCTCTATATGGTCTCCCCTGCGATCCCAGTATTTTTCCATATGCTGTTCTGTGAGTGAGAGGAGAATTTTATTAATCATTTCTTTATTATTCTTCATTTTCTTGCACAGATCCTTCAACCTGGTGTCATGTGACTGTTATGAAGCTATAACCTGTTTTTTTCAGGATTGTTCGTGCACATAGATTAGTTCATTTTCTGAGCAAAATTGCCTTCATAGCTTAATTCCTCCTTTTCTTCCAGAAAATGGCAATGAGCAAGTGTCCCACTTGTGTAGGGCACTGAGTCCTTTCTCCAAACCAGAGAGTTGCTGGCTGCCTCTCTATTGACACAGCTGCCTTGAAGCTACATTGAAAATATTCACTATTGTGTCGCTGTACATAATTCACTTTATCAGCAGCAACATATTTATACATTGGCACCATTCAGGATTATCAGTGCCCTCCACTGCACTGTTTTGCGTTTAATTTTATATCTTGTTACACATTTGACTGGTTATTTTGAAGTGCTTCTCTTTTTGTGGGTCCATTTGTTGATGCCTCTTCCACTTTAACAGATTTATGAGCAAGTCTCCTGATTTAACCTTCCATCCAAAGAAAGGAGAAACATATCGATCACAATCTATCATCCAAAGCATTTGCTCAGATGCAGTCTTGTTCCCGTCCTCCCATTTCCCTCCATTTTCCCCAGCTATCCAAACGCCCCCCACCCCCACTGCCCGCCACGCCCTCCAAGGTCACCACGACCTTCTCCTACAAATGCAATGCATTTCACAAGACTCAAATCTCAACTGTTCCTGTGGTGATTTCTGGTTTGAAGCATTTACTTATTATACTCTTTTTTTGACATAAACACTTAGGACCTGAAAGCATGTTCCGGAAATATCTCTCTTTCCTTCTAAGCTCTAATCATCATCATCTGTGCAAACATTCGCTGTGCTTCGGCAGAAGACCTAATATATAGACTGTCACTACATAAAATAACTTCAGCATGAAAACTATCGATAAACCTGGGTAAAAGGACACTTCACTGAGAGATATAACATGGGAATATGAAGACGTTGCCCCATTTTGGAAGACAGTGGTCAAAGTATTGGGGGAATTCACACCACCATTAACCTGAGTTGCTCTGAAAAGCCTCGTCTTACTTCTACTTTCTAAACTTCTTTCCAATTGGGCATGCCTGACACCTGCCAATAGCACATACTAGAGAAGTGTGCGCTCCCAGCCCACGATATTACCTTCATTTAAATGAATGAACAGAAATCATGGGCTGGGATATAAAATTTGCAGAATCACCAATTGGCCATATTAATTTGGCTTTGATCTTTCACCTTCTTGATCTTGCCTTTGGAGTGCTTACAGGTGGTTCACTAAACTGATACTAGAAATCAGGTAAAAGCAATGAGTAGAGAGAAAGAAAATTGGAAGAAAATGAATATAGAAACAGGATTAGGCCATCCAGCCTCTCAGGCCTATTCAATTATATCATGGCTGCTCTGTACCTCAATTCCATTTACCTACCTTGCTGCATATATCTTGATATTCTTACCTGACAAATATCTATTGATCCCAGTCTTGAAAATATCAAATTGACCCAGCATCCACGGTCTTTTGGGAAGACATTTACAGGATTACGGGGAAAGAGCAGGGGGGTGGGATTAATAGATAGCTTTTTGAAAGAGCCAGCACAGACACGATGGGCTGAAGGGCCTCTTTCTATGCTGTATGATTCTATGGCCCTGATATTTACGGGGAGGTGGGGAGGGATTGGGGGAGTGCGGTATTGGCACGGAGCTGGGGGGATCCCGGAAATCCCAGGGACGCAGAGATCTAGCTGAATTTAACGGCAGGGCCTCATTATCATTATTTTATTCCGTTTCCCGCCCAGCAGCCGACCAGATTGAGAGGACAGCCAGCAGCAGAAGATCATTGAGGACGGTCTCCGACAATCGGGAAAGACCGGGGACATGGTGGTAGGGTTTGGAGCCCGATAATCAGGAGCCTGATTTAAATATTGAAACATTGGCCCTGAAATTCCGGCCTCCCCGGGTGCATACGGAGTTCCTACGGACCCGAGAAGGCAATGCGCTTGCGCTGGAAATCGGCATTTCCGATCTGTCAAGTTGCTGCTTGACAGATGACCGCATCTCGGGAGCGAGGACACTTGTAAGTGGAAATTTGCGATATTTACACTTACAAATGTCCTCAAAAATCTTGCGCCTGAAAAAGCAGGCGCATAGCCTACTTTTACAGGCACAAGTGTTTTAAAAAACACAAAAACATATAAATATAAAGTTATTAAAACATATTTTATCATTAAAAACCCTCCCCACAATGGTAAGTTTATTTTTTTTAACTTTTTTAAAAATCGGGAAATAATTTTTTTTTAAGACATTAATAACTTTAATTTAAATGAATGTAGTATAATTATTTTCTATTTTTTATTAGTGGTTTGGGTGTTTGGGGCTGTGTTTTGGGTGTTTCGGGCTCCTGCGGAACTCCTATTACTATGATACCTTACCTGTTTGGCTGCCCAGAGCCATGTGACTCCAGCTCGAGGCCTGCGCACGCGTCGATGTGCACGCGCTGCAAATCACAGTCGAAGGAGGCCACAGCAACATGGGCACCAGCTTAAGGTAGGTGCGTATTTTTTCTCTAAAATGCCAGCGAGAAGGCCAAAACGAAATTTCAGGGCCATGATAATGAAGTGTCTCACAACCTGCCGCTTTACAAATAGCAGTAGGCATATTGAGAGTTTTAAGTTTTAACCCTTTCCTGACCATCTCCACTGTCATGGGGTGGGGGAGAGGTTTAATATTGACCTCAATGATTCTGTGATCTACTCTACACAAATCCATGCTGATTCTCTTTGATCAGCTCATGCTTTTCCAAGTGCTCAATCACTCTGGTCTGGATGTTAATATGCAGACCCATTGTCAGCAAGGTGAGCGGGTTAGAAGGGCTGATAATGGGTGGGAAACCCAGAAGTATGTGAAGTGCATCTGTCAGTGGCTTTTTAACACAGCCGCTGCATTAACGTATGATTTCTGGGTTTCCTGACCAGTTAGCGTCAGCTGACGTGTTGATGACCCGTATGATGCGATTTAAACTCCACTATTTAAAGGGACACTCCAAACATGCAAGTTGAAGCAGTTGGAGATGGGAAGGAAAGAGAAAGAATTGCTGCCATGCAAGATAGAAGGGTCAAAGACTGCGCCCCGCTTCAGCAATGCCTGGATGTGTTGTTGGGGGCTGTAAGGGCCTGGAAAGAGATACTCTTCCCCACTGACAGGAGGAAGAAGCCTGCAAGTGATACAAAGAAGGCGTGGTTGGAGTTGCCCAAGAGGTCACCATCAGGAGAACACAAGCCATTATTCTCAGTCAGAGACCTCTTCTTTCCCTCCTTGAAGGAGAAGAGAGCATAGAATACCAAGGAGAGGCAGAGAACCGGTGGTGGCCCTCCAGTCTTCTCTCCATTGGCAACAGCAGAGGAGGAGGGACTGGAGATCAGTGGAATCTCGGCATGCCTGGCCAGCGGAGCTGGAGAGACGGGGTACTGCCAGCTACCCGGTGATAGAACTAAATAGTAGCCAGCCATATGGCATAGAACAGTCAGTCATGTTGAATTGGTGCCAACAACCACTGAAATATGATCATGTGTATAATGATAACTTCAAGCATTCTTACATTCACAGTACTCATCCATGTCTTTTATCTCCCACAGGGCCTTCACACATCCAGCAGGAGGTGGTCTTAGAGGGCATTGTCACAGGACTTATGCACCAGCGCAGATACTCGCATTTTGGTGGGAGAATTAGAGAGATAATTGGGGTTTCACATGGTGACTTGCACTTCACATGTGAGCAAGAGCAGATGATGGAGTCAGGGACAGCAATAGAGGGTCCATGCCGGAGGGTGCAGGAGGTGGAGTCGGGGACAGCAATAGAGGGTCCATGCTGGAGGGTGCAGGAGGTGGAGTCAGAGACAGCAATAGAGAGTCCATGTCAGAGGGCGCAGGATGTTCCAAGCTCATCTCAGCTGGAAGCAGTACTGTGGGGGCCATCGACGAATAAGATACTTCTGGAGCAGCAGCAGAAAATGGGTGACGTACTGACAGGCTTTCCAGATGCATGCTTGCAGAGAGATTGGAGGAGTCTGTCTCAAGCATGAAAAGCATGGAAAGAGTGGCCAAATGCATGGAACATCAAACGCGGCAATCACACGAGTGCATGCGGGCCTTCACCAATAGCTTGCAACTATGAATGCCACCTTAAATAGGATTCATGAAAACCTAGCCTTGGCCGTTCATCGCCCCACTGATCTGCAGCAAGGTATTCTCCAGCGCACTGCTAGCAGGGAAGTACAGCTAGGCCTTGAGAGGGATACTGCTGAAAGGGGTCATGGTAATGGGAACTTGGCTCAAAGCGTTTCCACTTCTCACCCATTGCACCCTCCTCAGTCAATACCCTAATGGCTGAGACTGCACCTGCACAGGTGTAGGTGGAGCAGTCTTTGGCGAAGCCCACATGGGCGCCAAAACCCAGACGCACGGCCAAGAGAATCTCAGCAGTCAGAGTAGGAATCTAAGCAGCCTGCCTCTAATCCTGCTGAAGCCACAGGGATTGCACCATGTTGAAGTGCTAGGAGAAGGGAGAGCAAAGATTTGTAGTTGCACAATGGTATGCACATGGGTGTGTTACACTTTGTTAGAATGTTAAGTTTCTGTTTTATAGTTGAAGCACGTAAATATTATTCTATTGCACCACTTTCCTGTCTTGCCCATTATTGGTTGCTGGCTGGCAAGTGGCCTTTTCAGTTTGATGAATGGGAAAACGTGAATTGACGCTGAGCAATGGGGTACTGTGACAGGGAGGTTTGGTTGTTTGCAGGATTGCTTTGTGTTAGTGACACTGGGGGGTAGGGGCAAAGGTGGCTTTTGCATGTGATTGTTAGCTGGCTGCACAGATGAAACCTAAGTGAACCTTGCAATAATGAGGGCATCCCAGGCTTTCCGGGCAGCAATGGTGGTGCATTGTCCGCATCACCTTCCACCTCCTCCTTCTCCCTCTCCTCCTCGCCTTCCACCTCCTCGTCGGAATCGTCAGAAGAGGCTCTGTGCTCTGCGCCTCGTTGCTCCTGCAGGTCCAAGCCTCACTGCTGTGCAATGTTTTGCAGAGCGCAGCACACCATGACCATTCTGGAGACTCTGGCTGATGAGAAATGAAGGATGTCGCCAGGTCTGTCCAGGCACCTGAAGAGCATCTTCAGCATGCTGATGGCTTGTTCGAATACACATCTGGTGGTCATATGGCATTTATTGTATTGCTCCTGGGCCTCATTCCTCGGGTTTCAGAGAGATATCATCAGCCATGTTTTAAATGGGTATTGCTTTATTCTGAGCAGTCAGCTAGTAACTCTAATTCGAGGTGCGAAAAGATTAGGGAGAGTGGACTGTTGCAGGACAAAAGCATTATGGCAGCTGCTTGGGAATGTTGCACATACCTGCATAAAGATCTATTTGTGGTTGCACACCAGCTGCACATTGATGGAGTGGAAGCCTTTGCAGTTGGCAAACACTCCTGGGTGCCTTAATTGCCGCACGTGAGCAGTCGATGACGCTCTGCACCGGTGGGACGCCAGCCAGAGCTGAAAACCCGAGCGTCCGCTCATGCTGACTGGCATCATCGCAGGAAAGGTTAACATAATTGCCAGCCATGGCAAAGAAGCAATCAGTCACCTATGCATTTTTGTGCTACTGACTGCAAGATCCTGCAAAAGTCTCCAACAGAACCAGAGGCAAAAAAGTTGAGGGCGGTGTTGACTTTGACAGCCGATGGTAAAGCGTGGCCACCAGGTCTAGTTGGCAGCAGGTCTTGTTCCAGTGGCTGCAAATGTCTGCCATCACCTGAAGCAACACGCTGAGATTCCTGAGGCACTGGTGTTTTGACATGCGTGTAAGCTTATCCCCTGACTGTAGACCTTGTATGCCAGGTATGGCCTCCTGCGCGCTGCACCTTTCTGGTGTTCCCTTCTCTCTTGTGAACTGCAAATCTGTGAACAGCAGGCTGTCATTGGTGCAAGTCCTGCTGCTGCTAGTGTTGCTGGTTGTCATCTTGGTCCTCATCCAAAGTCCAAAGTAACACAGCATAAGCAGCACCCATGCTGATCTGATAGATCAGAGCTCCAAAGTGCAGATCAGACCTGCGAACTTCCAAAGTGTAGATGCCACCTGCAATGTGTGTAAAGTAACCTCCAAAATGTTACAGTAATCTCGCAGCACAAGTACTGTAGACGAACCGTTTCAGACAAACAGCTAGGAAAGCAGCAGTGAGTACTGAGCACTTATTGGAATACTTCCCTGAAGTGCCGCTGTGTTCTCACCTTGCTTTCACTGGCAAGTTCCCGGAAGCTCGGAAAATCCGTAGACCCAAAGTTAAATTGCAAAACCCACATCAATATCACTGTAATTGAGTGATTAACAGATTGAAATTGACAACCCGCCTCCCACAAGGGACTTGCTCACACAGCCTAACGCGCCGGAGTTGGCGGTTGAAGCTGGCTTCCCGACGCACTCACATTATTCCTTGATTTCAGCCCCCACCCGCACCCAAACCCATTGGATCATCCACATTACAATCCCGTGCCCCCCCTCCGCCCCCCGGCTCCCCTGCTCTGTGTCTGATAGAAACATAGAAACATAGAAAATAGGTGCAGGAGTAGGCCATTCGGCCCTTCGAATCTGCACCGTCATTCAATGAGTTCATGGCTGAACATGAAACTTCAGTACCCCATTCCTGCTTTCTCGCCATACCCTTTGATCCCCCTAGTAGTAAGGACTACATCCAACTCCTTTTTGAATATATTTAGTGAATTGGCCTCAACAACTTTCTGTGGTAGAGAATTCCACAAGTTCAGCACTCTCTGGGTGAAGAAGTTTCTCCTCATCTCGGTCCGAAATGGCTTACCCCTTATCCTTAGACTGTGACCCCTGGTTCTGGACTTCCTCAACATTGGGAACATTCTTCCTGCATCTAACCTGTCTAAACCCGTCAGAATTTTAAACGTTTCTATGAGATCCCCTCTCATTCTTCTGAACTCCAGTGAATACAAGCCCAGTTGATCCAGTCTTTCTTGATATGTCAGTCCTGCCATCCCGGGAATCAGTCTGGTGAACCTTTGCTGCACTCTCTCAACAGCAAGAATGTCCTTCCTCAAGTTAGGAGACCAAAACTGTACACAATACTCCAGGTGTGGCCTCACCAAGGCCCTGTACAACTGTAGTAACATCTCCATGCCACTGTACTCAAATCCCCTCGCTATGAAGGCCAACATGCCATTTGCTTTCTTAACCGCCTGCTGTACCTGCATGCCAACCTTCAATGACTGATGTACCATGACACCCAGGTTTCGTTGCACCTCCCCTTTTCCTAATCTGCCACCATTCAGATAATAGACTGTCTCTCTGTTTTTACCACCAAAGTGGATAACCTCACATTTATCCACATTATACTTCATCTGCCATGCATTTGCCCACTCACCTAACCTATCCAAGTCACTCTGCAGCTTCATAGCATCCTCCTCGCAGCTCACACTGCCACCCAACTTCGTGTCATCCGCAAATTTGGAGATACTACATTTAATCCTCTCGTCTAAATCATTAATGTACAATGTAAACAGCTGGGGCCACAGCACAGAAACTTGTGGTACCCCACTAGTCACTGCCTGCCATTCTGAAAAGTCCCCATTTACTCCTACTCTTTGCTTCCTGTCTGACAACCAGTTCTCAATCCACGTCAGCACACTACCCCCAATCCCATGTGCTTTAACTTTGCACATTAATCTCTTGTGTGGGAACTTGTCGAAAGCCTTCTGAAAGTCCAAATATACCACATCAACTGGTTCTCCCTTGTCCACTTTACTGGAAACATCCTCAAAAAATTCCAGAAGATTTGTCAAGCATGATTTCCCTTTCACAAATCCATGCTGACTTGGACCTATCATGTCACCTCTTTCCAAATGCGCTGCTAAGACATCCTTAATAATTGATTCTATCATTTTACCCACTACCGATGTCAGGCTGACCGATCTATAATTCCCTGTTTTCTCTCTCCCTCCTTTTTTAAAAAGTGGGGTTACATTGGCTACCCTCCACTCGATAGGAACTGATCCAGAGTCTATGGAATGTTGGAAAATGACTGTCAATGCATTCACTATTTCCAAGGTCACCTCCTTAAGTATTCTGGGATGCAGTCCATCAGGCCCTGGAGATTTATCGGCCTTCAAACCCATCAATTTCTCCAACACATTTTCCCGACTAATATGGATTGCCCTCAGTTCCTCCTCCTTACTAGACCTTCTAACCCCATTTATATCCGGAAGGTTGTTTGTGTCCTCCTTAGTGAATACTGAACCAAAGTACTTGTTCAATTGGTCCGCCATTTCTTTGTTTCCCGTTATGACTTCCCTGATTCTGACTGCAGGAGACCTACGTTTGTCTTTACTAACCTTTTTCTCTTTATATATCTATAGAAGCTTTTGCAGTCCGTCTTAATGTTCCCTGCAAGCTTCCTCTCGTACTCTATGTTCCCTGCCCTAATCAAACCCTTTGTCCTCCTCTGCTGAGTTCTAAATTTCTCCCAGTCCCCGGGTTCGCTGCTATTTCTGGCCAATTTGTATGCCACTTCCTTGGCTTTAAAACTATACCTGATTTCCCTTGCTAGCCACGGTTGAGCCACCTTCCCTTTTTTATTTTTACACCAGACAGGAATGTACAATTGTTGTAGTTCATCCATGCGGTCTCTAAATGTCTGCCATTGCCCATCCACTGTCAACTCCTTAAGTATCATTCCCCAATCTATCCTAGCCAATTCACGCCTCATACCTTCAAAGTTACCCTTCTTTAAGTTCTGGACCATGGTCTCTGAATTAACTGTTTCATTCTCCAGCCTAATGTAGAATTCCACCATATTATGGTCACTCTTCCCCAAGGGGCCTCGCACAACGAGATTGCTAATTAATCCTCTCTCATTACACAACACCAAATCTAAGACGGCCTCCCCCCCTAGTTGGTTCCTTGACATATTGGTCTCGAAAATCATCCTTTATGCACGCCAGGAAATCCTCCTCCACCGTATTGCTTCCAGTTTGGTTAGCCCAATCTATATGCATATTAAAGTCACCCATGATAACTGCTGCACCTTTATTGCATGTACCCCTAATTTCCTGTTTGATGCTGTCCCCAACATCACTACTACTGTTTGGAGGTCTGTACACAACTCCCATTAACGTGTTTTGCCCTTTGGTGTTCTGCAGCTCTACCCAGATAGATTCCACATCATCCAAGCTAATGTCCTTCCTAACGATTGCATTAATCTCCTCTTTAACCAGCAATGCTACCCCACCTCCTTTTCCTTTTATTCTATCCTTCCTGAATGTTGAGTACCCTTGAATATAACATAAGGACAGAAGAATTAGGAACAGGAGTAGGCCATCTAGCCCCTCGAGCCTGCTCCGCCATTCAACAAGATCATGGCTGATCTGGCTGTGTACTCAGCTCCACTTACCCGCCCGCTCCCCGTAACCCTTAATTCCCTTATTGGTTAAAAATCTATCTATCTGTGATTTGAATACATTCAATGAGCTAGCCTCAACTGCGTCCTTGGGCAGAGAATTCCACAGATTCACAGCCCTCTGGGAGAAGAAATTCCTTCTCAACTCGGTTTTGAGGTTGTGCCCCCTAGTTCTAGTCTCCCCAACCAGTGGAAACAACCTCTCTGCCTCTATCTTGTCGATCCCTTTCATTATTTTAAATGTTTCGATAAGATTACCCCTCATCCTTCTGAACTCCAATGAGTAAAGACCCAGTCTACTCAATCTATCATCATAAGGTAACCACCTCATCTCCGGAATCAGCCTAGTGAATCGTGTCTGTACCCCCTCCAAAGCTAGTATATCCTTCCTTAAGTAAGGTGACCAAAACTGCATGCAGTACTCCAGGTGCGGCCTCACCAATACCCTATACAGTTGCAGCACGACCTCCCTGCTTTTGTACTCCATCCCTCTCACAATGAAGGCCACCATTCCATTTGCCTTCCTGATTACCTGCTGCACCTGTAAACTAACGTTTTGGGATTCATGCACAAGGACCCCCAGGTCTCTCTGCGGCATGTTGTAATTTCTCCCCATTCAAATAATACTCCCTTTTTCTGTTTTTTTTCCCAAGGTGGATGACCTCACATTTTCCGACATTGCATTCCATCTGTCAAACCTTAGTCCATTTGCTTAACCTATCTAAATCTCTTTGCAGCCTCTCTCTGTCCTCTACACAACCCGCTTTCCCACTAATCTTTGTGTCATCTGCAAATTTTGTTACACTACACTCTGTTCCCTCTTCCAGGTCATCTATGTTTATTGTAAACATTTGTGATCCCAGCACCGATCCCTGTGGCACACCACTAACCACGGATTTCCAACCCGAAAAGGACCCATTTATCCCGACTCTCTGCTTTCTGTTAGCCAGCCAATTCTCTATCCATGCTAATACATTTCCTCTGACTCCGCGTACCTTTATCTTCTGCAGTAACCTTTTGTGTGGCACCTTATCGAATGCCTTTTGAAAATCTAAATACACCACATCCATCGGTACACCTCTATCCACCATGCTTATTATATCCTCAAAGAATTCCAGTAAATTAGTTAAACATGATTTCCCCTTCATTAATCCATGTTGCGCCTGCTTGATTGCACTATTCCTATCTAGATGTCCCGCTATTTCTTCCTTAATGATAGCTTCAAGCATTTTCCCCACTACAGATGTTAAATTAACCGGCCTATAGTTAACTGACTTTTGTCTGCCCCTTTTTTAAACAGAGGCATTACATTAGCTGCTTTCCAATCCGCTGGTACCTCCCCAGAGTCCAGAGAATTTTGGTAGATTATAACCAATGCATCTGCTATAACTTCCGCCATCTCTTTTAATACCCTGGGATGCATTTCATCAGGACAAGGGGACTTGTCTACCTTGAGTCCCATTAGCCTGTCCAGCACTACCCCGCTAGTGATTGTGATTTTCTCAAGGTCCTCCCTTCCCACATTCCCATGACCAGCAATTTTTGGCATGGTTTTTGTGTCTTCCACTGTGAAAACCGAAGCAAAATAATTGTTTAAGGTCTCAGCCATTTCCACATTTCCCATTATTAAATCCCCCTTCTCATCTTCTAAGGGACCAACATTTACTTTAGTCACTCTTTTCCGTTTTATATATCGGTAACAGCGTTTACTATCTGTTTTTATGTTTTGCGCAAGTTTACTTTCGTAATCTATCTTTCCTTTCTTTATTGCTTTCTTAGTCATTCTTTGCTGTCGTTTAAAATTTTCCCAATCTGCTAGTTTCCCACTAACCTTGGCCACCTTATACGCATTGGTTTTTAATTTGATACTCTCCTTTATTTCCTTGGTTATCCACGGTTGGTTATCCCTTCTCTTACCGCCCTTCTTTTTCACTGGAATATATTTTTGTTGCGCACTATGAAAGAGCTCCTTTAAAGTCCTCCACTGTTCCTCAAGTGTGCCACCGTTTAGTCTGTGTTTCCAGTCTACTTTAGCTAACTCTGCCCTCATCCCACTGCAGTCCCCTTTGATTAAGCATAGTACGCTCGTTTGAGACACTACTTCCTCACCCTCAATCTGTATTACAAATTCAACCATACTGTGATCACTTATTCCGAGAGGATCTTTTACTAGGAGATCATTTATTATTCCTGTCTCATTACACAGGACCAAATCTAAGATAGCTTGCTCCCTTGTAGGTTCTGTAACATACTGTTCTAAGAAACAATCCCGTATGCATTCGATGAATTCCTCCTCAAGGCTACCCCGTACGATTTGATTTGACCAATTGATATGTAGGTTAAAATCCCCCATGATTACTGCCGTTCCTTTTTCACATGCCTCCATTATTCCCTTGATTATTGCCCGCCCCACCGTGAAGTTATTATTTTGTTGAGTTCCCAGCTCTGATCATCCTGGAGCCAATCACATCATATCTGTTAACATCGATTTGCAGAATTAATTCATCCACCTTATTACGGACACTCCCTGCATTAAGACACAAAGCCTTCAGGCTTGTTTTTTTAACATCCTTTGACCTTTCCGAATTATGATGTAGTGTGGCCCTTTTAGTTTCTTGCCTTTGTTTACTCGGCCTTCCACAATTGCTTTTTACCTTTCTACCATCTATTTCTGACTCCATATTACTTCACCCTGTCTCGCTGCATAGGTTCCCATCCCCCCTGCCATATTAGTTTAAACACTCCCGAACTGCATTAGAAAATGTTTGCCCCAGGACATCAGTTCCAATCCTGCCCAAATGCAGACCGTCCCTTTTGTACAGGTCCCACTTCCCCCAGAATTGGTTCCAATATCCCAGGAATTTGAATCCCTCCCTCTTGCACCACTGCTCAAGCCACGTATTTATTCTAACTATCCTGCTCCCTCTACTCTGATTAGCACGTGGCACTGGTAGCAATCCAGAGATTACTACCTTTGAGATCCTACTTTTTAATTTAACCCCTAGCTCCCTAAATTCAGCTTGTAGGACCTCTTCCCGCTTCTTACCTATATCTTTGGTACCGACATGTACCACGACAACTGGCTGTTCACCCTCCCTCTCCAGAATGCTCTGCAGCCACTCCGAGACATCCTTGACCCTTGCACCAGGGAGGCAACATACCATCCTGGAGTCTCAGTTGCGGCCGCAGAAACTCCTATCTATTCCCCTTACAATAGAGTCCCCTATCAGTATAGCTCTCCCACTCTTTTTCCCGCCCTTCTGTGCAGCAGAGCCACCCATGGAACCTGGCTGCTGGTGCCTTCCCCTGGTCAGTCATCTCCCTCAACAGTATCCAAAACGGTATATCTGTTTTGGAGGGAGATGACCGCAAGGGACTCCTGCACTACCTCCCTGCTCTTGTCTTGTCTCTTGGTCACCCATTCACTATCTGTCCTACTCTTACCTGCGGTGTGACCAACTCACTAAATGTGCAATCCACAACATTCTCAACATCGCGCATGCTCCAGAGTGAGTCCTTTCGCAGCTCCAGTGCCATCATGCGGTATGTCAGGAGCTGCAGCTGGACACACTTCCCGCACACATAGTAGTCAGGGACACTGGAGTGTCCCTGATTTCCCACATAGCACATGAGGAGCATGACATGGGTCCGAGCTCTCCTGCCATGACTTAACCCGTAAATTAATTTACTTACTAAAATTTACTTAAACACCAAACAGCTACTTAGTAGTTTGCTGCCAATTAAACCAATCTAAAAGCCAGTCTAAAAGAGAGTTATGCTTACCGGTCGAACAGCCAACCACTTACCAGCTTGGCTGTGACGTCACCTCTCGATTTCGCACCCCTCTATCTTTGTCTGCAGCTGGTTGGGCTGGTCTCTGGGCCGCTGTCTCCTATTCTCGCACTCCTTATTAGCTGCTCTAGTGTCAGCACTGGTAGGAAAAACAAGACAAAACAGCACCTGCCACCCCCACTTGCCCTTAAAACTCATCCACTTACGAAACTCACGAATGCCATTCTATGCTGCTGCACTCCGTGCTCTGCACGAGCTGCCTCTTTTTAAACTGTATCTCGGTCAGATGACTCACTACTGGTCAAGTCGTTTACAGAACTGGTTTTAACTAGCTGCTAATTGCCTCCTACTGGAGAGTTACCTTGTTTTTCTCTGCCTAAACCTGAAAGATTCCCAACTATTTAACTTTTAACTGATGATAGAGTCCAGTTACTTCCCCACAACTGATGTTAAACTAATAGGTCTGTAATTAACTGCTTCCTCTCTACCTTCTTTCTTAAATAATAGAATGGCATTTGCAATTTTCCAATCTAAAGGCGCAATCTAGATTCATAAATCTAGTCAAGTCGGGCCGGGTCCGGTCCGGAGGAAGCAGGAGCTGGGCATGGGAGGCAGCCTTATGCACGCAGCCCCAGTGAGGCCATTCGGCCAGGGCTAGGGGCTGCATGCTTCGGGCCCCTCCCACACAGTTTTGGGTGCCTGGAGCTACTGCACATGCGTGCCCACTATAGCACGCATGTGCAGAGGTCCCGGCACTGTTTTCAGTGCAGGGACCTGGCTCCGCCCCCTACAGCTCCAGCTGCGCCGCGCCAAGCTGCAAACGACCTGCAGGGAGCCGGAGAATCTGGAAGATCTTGTAGGCGCACTTTGTGGCGCGAAAAACGGGTGTCCAGGTCGGGGCTGCGCCGTTCTAGGCGCGGCCCGAAACTTGGGCCCAAAGAGTTAAACATGTTTTATATTAGTAAGACAAAAACACAATCTGCTTATGTGGCAAAATTATCAGGTCCGACCGCAGAACAATGGTGTAAGTTTCTGTTATTCAGAACAAATGTTTTACGTCTTGGAAGTAAGTTCCTTTTTTTGGCAGGATGCAGGTTGCATCTGTTCATACCCAAGGACGATACTTGAACAATTAACAAAGTTAAAATTAACAAGCAGTAACAAAACAAAAAAATGTCACGCAGTAGAAAGACTGACCAATGATAATGTAAATGATGACTTTGCAAAGAATTCTGTATAAAGGAGCAACTCCTAAAGTGTTTGAAGAGAACGGTTGGGAAGGCACCTAGTTAAGGAACTAGTGTAAACCGTGTCTCCCTTGATGAAGCAATTAAACAATTCTTTTCTCCACAACAGACCTGTGTTGAGTGTCTTTGTCACACTCCACATCTTTAACTATTTCTGGTTTGTTACTCATCACAAAATAAAATATGGCTCATTCCCTATAGGTTCTAAAACATATTGTTCTGGAAAACTATCCAGAATACATTCTAGAAATTCATTGGGGTGGAAATTCGTTTGTGACTCTGTTGCGGCGTTAATCTGGGTGGAGCGGTAAATTTTGCACCGGCAAATGGATTGCGTCTGCCGATGCAAAATTCATCAGATGGAGTTTGGGGCGGAGCACTAAGGGAGGTGTTCTCTTTTAGGGCGCTAGGCCGGCTGAGCAAGTGAAAATGCCGAGCTAAACAGCCGGCCTCAGAGCTCTCTAAAAGCCGCCTCGGGGGGAAAAAAAACCTGAAAAACACCCACCAAAAACATTCCCAATACACAACTCACACCACCACAACATAAATCGTTAAAAAAAAGCAATCACACTTACCCAAGGTCGACATTACTTATCGCACTACGGCTGTGGAACCAGCAGGGAGCTCTATGGAGCGCTACAGATCAGGCGGCAATCAAAAATTCAGCCGGTATCGCAACCAGGGGCGTTGCACACCGGCTCACCTCGTCTGGTGGCAATGCTCCGCACCCCCACGAAACCCGCATAGAATGCTCTGGCGAGGCGCTGGAGGCTGGCTACCCACCTGGAGGTGCTTACCGCAGCCATTGCCGCCCCTCTGGGGCGCTAATATGGGCGGCAAAAGACCGAAAATCCAGCCCCTTGCCTTTACGTGAAAATTAAAAATCTCATATTACAATCACATCGCTTTTGTTACAGGCTTCCCTGAGGTCTGTAGACGAATCCTATCAAGAGACGTGCATTCTTTACTGTTCCATAACACTACCCTTAGGGGTCGACATTTGGTATTGCCATTTTTGAGGTGTGATCACCGCAGGAGAGAAATTTTTAACCCCTCACTTCAGGCATGCTCCCCAAAGGCAAAATTCAGTGTTGATGCCTAAAGGATGGATAGCAGAGTAAAATGTTGCACACTTACCTGGATGCGCTACGCTGCGCTAACTGGGCCGTTAAGCGTGAGCTCAACATCCTGGACTTAGGCAACATTTGAAGCTGCGCCACAGACATGGTGGTGCCACCTGGATTGAATTGAGTCGTTGATGGGCCGCCTCAAGGTCTCATGGCTATATTCGCTTCCGACGCACTCACTGAGGCTGTGAGCATGGCAGACCCAGCAGCCGCAGCTCGTCAGCGTGCCCATCGGTTCACGGACGCCATAGTGGATGCACTCCTTGATGCGCTGGAGGTGTTGAGGACAGAGGCTGGGAGGAGACCACAACCTCAAACATACTGAAGGCTATGGAGGACGATAGCTGAGCAAGTGTCTGCGAGTAACATGGTGCTAAGGACAGCAATGCAATGCCAAAAAAAGTGGAACGACCTGACACGGATAGTGAGGGTGAGTATCTTTAATTTCAAACTTCAACATGCTGTGCTCTGACCTCAATGTGGACTCTCTGCTCAATGTAGTGTTTCCGAATCCATGCTCTTAGTGGGTTGATGCCACAGTCAAGGTTCCCATTTGCAGCCCCTCCCATTGCAAGGGTCTACATGCACTGTTAACCTTGCTACCTGTTAACTCGACTCTGCAGACCCACCCCTCATGTTGTTTACTCCTCAGTCTTCACATGAGTCTCGAAGACGATAATCTCCCCTTTACTGTTAGGTCCTGTCAGCCTAATTCAAGCATTGCCACGGCAAGTCAACACCACAAATGATAGTTACACTGAGCTGTGAAGACTGTCACAGAGTAAAATGTAGTAAAACATCGAGCTGTGAAGACTCTCATAGAGTAAATTGGAATAAAGTATGCCAGGCACTTGGGACACACTGATAGAAGGCCTCTAACTACGACTTTCTGTTTATTGTTACAGGCGAAGTTCTCACACGACCGACAAGAGCAAATGCAGACTGGCAGAGGAGAGCCAGACCTCCAAGTGTTCAATCTATTGGAGGAACGGATAGCTGTCCTGATGATGCGATGGTGGTGGGTGCGGCCAACTCTCCTCGGGACAGTGACTGTATGTTGAGTTCCTTTGCTGGGTCTACAGGACACTTGGCCCTGACAACATCAACGTCCAGCTATTTCCATGAGACTGGCATTCACGAATGCCTTTCCCGCTCCTGACTCCCTCCATTGCAGGTAACCGCTGTTCTGGGTGCACTAGCAAGGGTGCTGCAGAGTCTTGATTCACTAGCTGTGAGGATGGAGGAGTCCACCTCAACTGTTGCTCATGCCTTTCAGCAGCCCACCGAGTCCATCCTTGGTAGATACCAATGGGTGCTGGATGCTAACAGCGACCATGGGGTCCCAGACATGGTGGTACGGGCTATGGCTGATGTTGCAGTGGCCAATGAGCACCAGGCCAATGCTATTGTAGGCCTCCATACTAAAATGTGATCAGTGCTTGGTGTCCTGAGTCATCTCTCTGATGTGCTGCAGTTGCAGACACTCTTGATGCAGAGACAAATAGATTCAACTGATGCACTGACCGCTGCCATCTTGTCTGGGGCCTCATCAGTTCAACGGGGACCAACCTTGCAGGATTCTGACCTCACCCAAATTTCTGCAGATGATGATGCTCTGCCCCGGGGGAGTATCAGCCTGTTGTGCCAATTGGACCGTGATGTCCTTTCTCAGGATGACATCATTCTGCCTTCACACTTGCTGCTCTCCACACCCCATCCACAACAGAGTGCTTCCAGCCTTGTTGAGGTAATGCAGTCCGCAGCTAGGTCTTCCAGGGCCCGAGCTGGTCGGGGAATTCCTGCTAGGCCATCATGTGTGGCTGCAGATCCAAGTCAGCAACTGACTACCAGCCTTGCTGAAGGCCCTGAGACCCCATTGCGGAGGAGCAGTAGTATTGGGAGGGACGAGAAGGGAAGGGGTGTTAAAGCCCTCTTTAAAACAAGGTAAAGACCTTTGGGAAGGTGGCGACATATGAAGATATGGGGGCCGAAATTCAGGGTCTTGGTCAGATACGTTACCACCCATTTTCGATGGCCATGCGGTGGAATCCCGTGACCGTCACTTTGTGGTCAACTGGCCGCCCCGACCCAAATTCAGGTCGGGGATTTTTCGGCCTGTCCCCACTTCTGCCCCGCTGCTGCCGACCACCGCAAGCGCTTCATCAAAGTGTGCACCACCGCTCTCCTGCACCTACATTTTATTCCGATTCAAATTTTGCAAAGAAAATCCACGAGCCGCTAGATGGTGCCTCAGACAGCTTTTTCTGTCGGTGCACCTTATCTCCTCTCTTTCGGCCCTGGCGTTGCGGCGGACATTAAAAGGGAGGGCTGAATGCCGTGGCTGCCATATCATTTTTTTTGCTGGCCGACTTCCATGTCGGCCGAACTATTGTGCCCCCGAGATCAACCGGGTCACCAACAGGCAGCCTAGCATCCCCTCTTGGGTGCCAGGCTGTTGGCCCGGCCAAAACCCTCCCTGGTGGCCCAGTGGCCGAAGTTAAAAATGTCCGATTCTCCCCCCTTTAACGGAGGGGAGAGAGCATGGTGACACACACGCGCTGTGAGGTCACCACTGCTCCACCGCTGAGTGACAGTGGCGGAGTCCTGCTCCCGCCCCAACTTCCGCCCTTCAGACTCACTTACCGCCGCACTCTGCCCCCCTTATGACCGACTTCTGGTCCAACGTAAAAAAATCTTGAAAGACCTTAAAATGGATCGGACGGTCCCCTCCACGCTTCCGGTGGTGACACCAGGTAAGAAATCATAGGTGCGCCAGCTTTCTGGCGTGCCTGAATTTCCGCTCCGTGAGCTTTTAAAATTAGCTGCACTTGTATGATGCACCAAACACTTGGTTGATCGTCAACAGAGATGGCTAGGTGATTGCAATGTGAGCTCCTGTAAATTGTTGCACTTGGATGAACGATGCCACAATTGTTTGGTACACGCCAGAGATGGCTACCTTATTACAAAATGAACTGATGTCAACAGGTCCACTTGGATGTCTATGAGAAAGTTTGAAGGGGTTTTGTGGGTATGTTGATGTGTTGGGGATGAAGTTCTTGTCTTGTGGTTGTTTTCACCACACATGATTTATGTTTGCGATAAAGCAAGTTTGGATTGTTCACATGATGAGGTACTGATTATTTAAGACAGAGGGCTGCAGGGTGTGCAGTGACTACATCTCTGAGATCTCCTGGCATGCTCTCCTCCCTCCAGATGAGAGAGATGAGGTCATGTATCCACGCCAACAGCGCCTCTCCACCTTATTTTAGCGCCTCAACAGGAATTCCATCCGCACCCGTAGCCCTGTTATCTTAAGCTGTTTTATGGCTTTGCCAACCTCGTGCAATGTTGGAGTTTCACTGAGTGGGTGGCGGGTGGCATGCTGCGGGGTGGAATCGAGAACACTCGAGTCAAAGGCAGAGTCTTGATTGAGGAGATCTTCTAAGTGCTCCTTCCATCAGGCCCGACAGCCTCGGTGTCCTTGATGAGTGTTTCCCCGTTCTTGGCCAGGAGTGGGGTAGGGTCTTGGGAGTTTGGACAGTAGGTGGTCTTGACTGCAGTGAAGAATCCTCGCATATCGTGACTGTCGGCTAGTTGTTGTAGCTCCTGTGCTTTCTCCATCCACCACCTGTTCGTTAGGTCCCGAGTTTTTTGTTGGACCTGAGCCTTGAGCCGTCTGTAATGTTGTTTTGCAGCTCCTGTGTTGGGCTGTTGCGTGAGGCTCAGAAATGCTTTGCGCTTGCGATCTATTAGTTCTTCAATCTCCTGATCATTTTCATCAAACCAGTCTTGATGTTTTCTGGTTGAGTGATCAAGTGTCTCTTCACAGGCACTGGTTATAGAGGCCTGGAGGGCAGACCAAGCGCTATGGGGATTCAAAATCTCAGGGTCATCAAGGCACGCCAGGTTAACTGTGAGGCACTGGCTGTATAGGGCTCTCTTAGCTGGGTCTCTAAGTGCCCCGACATTAACTTTTTTGCTGAACTGCTTCTGCTGTCCCCTCTGCTTTGGGTTGATGATGGATTGGATTCGGCGGTGGTCCGTCCAGCAGTCGTCAGCTCCTGTTATAGCGCGGGTGATGCGCACATCCTTGCGATCCCTGGCTCGGATGATGACATAGTCAAGCAGGTGCCAGTGTTTGGAGTGAGGGTGTTGCCACGATGCCTTGTATTGGTCCCTCTGGCGGAACAGGGTGTTGGTAATGAGGAGTTCATGTTCTACTGCAGGGGAATCTCCCTGCTTTCAGCCACTGGGAAAGTTGTCGCTCGAGTTCTCCTCAATCGTCTTCTCCCTGTGGCCGAGGAGCTCCTCCTGGAATCACAATGCGGATTTCGTCCCCGACGGAGCACAACAGACATGATCTTTGCAGCGCGACAGTTGCAGGAAAAATGCAGGGAGCAGCGCCAGCCCTTATACATGGCCTTTTTCGATCTTACAAAGGCCTTTGACACTATCAACCGTGAGGGTCTATGGAGCGTACTCCTCCGTTTCGGATGCCCCTAAAAGTTTGCCAACATCCTTCGCCTGCTTCACGATGACATGCAGGCCGTGATCCTTACCAACGGATCCATTACAGACCCAATCCACATCCGGACCGGGGTCAAACAGGGCTGCGTCATCGCTCCAACCCTCTTCTCAATCTTCCTTGCCGCCATGCTCCACCTCACAATCAACAAGCTCCCGGCTGGAGTGGCATTAACCTACAGAACCTACCTACGCCGCCTCCAGGCCACGTCTAAGGTCACCCCAACCTCTGTCATTGAGCTGTATTATGCGGACGATGCCTGAGTCTGCGCACATTCAGAGGCTGAACTGCAGGATATAGTCAATGTATTCACTGAGGCATACGAAAGCATGGGCCTTACGCTTAACATCCGTAAGACAAAGGTCCTTCACCAGCCTGTCATCGCCGCGCAGCACTGCCCTCCAATCATCAAGATCCACGGCGCAACCCTGGACAACGTGGACCATTTCCCATATCTCGGGAGCCTCTTATCAACAAAGGCAGACATTGATGCGGAGATTCAGCATCGCCTCCAGTGCGCCAGTGCAGCCCTTGGCCGCCTGAGGAAAAGAGTGTTTGAAGAACGGGCCCTCAAATCTACCACCAAGCTCATGGTCTACAGGGCTGTAGTAATACCGCCCTCCCATATGGATCTGAGGCATGGACAATGTATAGAAGGCACCTCAAGTCGCTGGAGATATATCACCAATGATGTCTTCGCAAGATCCTGCAAATCTCCTGGGAGGACAGGCGCACGAACATCAGTGTCCTCGACCAGGCTAACATCCCCAGTATTGAAGCACTGACTACATTCGATTTGCTTCGCTGGGCAGGCCACATAGTCTGCATGCCACATACGAGACTCCCTAAGCAAATGCTTTATGCAGAGCTCCTTCATGGTAAACGAGCCAAAGGAGGACAGCGGAAACGTTATAAGGATAACCTCAAACCCTCCTTGGTAAAGTGCGACATCACCACTGACACCTGGGAGACATTGGCTGCAGACCACCCGAGGTGGAAAAAGTCCATCCGGGAGGGCGTTGAGCTCTTGGAGTCTCGATGCAAGGAGCATGAAGAGGCCAGGCGTAGGCAGCGGAAGGAGCACGTGGCAAACCAGCCCTACCGACCCCTTCCCCCGACAAATGTCTGTCCCATCTGTAACAGGGTCTGTGGCTCTCATATCGGACTGTTCAGCCATCAAAGAACTCACTTTGGGAGTGGAAGCAAGTCCTCCTCGATTCCGAGGGACTGCCTATGATGATGATGGTGTAATGATGTGTTGAGTTGAATGTATAGGCTGGCCATTCGGCACGTCAAGACTGCACAAGATGAAAGTTCACAGGGTTGCGGGTAATATATTAACATGCTTAGAGGATTGGCTAACTAACAGAAAACAGAGAGTTGGGATAAATGGTTCATTTTCCGGAAGGCAAATAGTAACTAATGGTGTGCCACAGGGATCTGTGCTGGGGCTTCAACTATTTACAATCTCTATTAATGACTTGGATGAAGGGACTGAGTGGTAATGTAGCCAAGTTTGCTGATGATACAAAGGTTGGTGGGAAAGCAATTTGTGAGGAGGACACAAAAAATCTGCAAAGGGATATAGACAGGCTAAATGAGTGGGCAAAAATTTGGCAGATGGAGTATAATGTGGGAAAGACTAAGGTTATCCACTCTGACAGAAAAAAAAAGCAAATTATTATTTAAATGGAGAAAAATTACAAAATGCTGCATGTACAGAGGGACTTGGGGATCCTTATGCATGAAATACAAAAAGTTAGTATGTATGTAGCAATTAATCAGGAAGGCAAATGGAATGTTGGCCTTTATTGCAAGGGGGATGGAGTATAAAAGCAGAAGTCCTGCTACAACTGTACAGGGTATTGGTGAGGCCACACCTAGAATACTGCGTACAGTTTTGGTCTGCTTATTTAAGGAGGGATATACTTGCATTGGAGGCAGTTCAGCGAAGGTTCACTCGGTTGATTCCTGAGATGAAGGGGTTGACTTATGAAGAAAGGTTGAGCAGGTTGGGCCTGTACTCATTGGAGTTCAGAAGAATGAGTGGTGATCTTATTGAGACATATACGATAATGAGGGGGCTTGACCAGGTAGATGCAGAGGATGTTTCCACTCATAGGTGAATCTAGAACCAAGGGGCATAGTTTAAGAATAAGGGGTCACCCATTTAAAACTGAGATGAAGAGGATTTTTTTCTCTCAGAGGGTCATGAATCTATGGAATTCTCTGTCCCAGAGAGCTGTGGAGGCTGGGTCATTGAATATATTTAACACGGAGATAGACAAATCTTTGAGCGAATAGGGAGTGAATGGTTATGGGGAGTGGGCAGGGAAGTGGAGCTAAGACCATGATCAGACCAGCCATGATCTTATTGAATGGTGCAGCAAGCTCGAGGGGCCCAATGGCCTACTCCTGCTCCTATTTCTTATGTTCTTATGTTTTTATGTTCATTCATTGGAATCGATGAGTGATGAGTCTCTGACGAGCAGCCCTTCCAGCCACAGCAGTGTCATGCTGCCTCCTCCTTCAGTGAGGATCCTCGTGATCCTCATCATCATCATTCTCCTCCTGAGCTGGATCATCCATACCTGATGATTGGTGAATCTGTGGAATTCTCTACCACAGAAAGTTGTTGAGGCCAATTCACTAAATATATTCAAAAAGGAGTTTGATGTAGTCGAGAAAGCAGGAATGGGGTACTGAAGTTGCATGTTCAGCCATGAACTCATTGAATGGAGGTGGAGGCTCGAAGGGCCGAATGGCCTACTCCTGCACCTATTTTCCATGTTTCTATGTAATGGCTTGCCCCTCATAATGGCCAAGATGTGCAGCATGCAGCAGACAAGGGTAATAATGAAGACTCTATCAGGTGAGTACTGTAATGCCCCTCCAGAGCGGTCAAGGCAACGGAAATGCTGCTTCTGAACTCCAATAGTTTGCTCGATAATGGCCTGGGTTGTGGTATGGCTGGTGTTGTAGTGCTGCTCGGCAGGGGTGTATTGCAGAAGGGTGTCATCAGCCAGAGGGCCATACCATATCCTTTGTCACCCAGGAGCCAGCCACAGCCTTCATGGTCTCCCGCAGAATGAAGGCATCATGGCAGCTGCCAAGATATTGGGCATTGACAGCGAGGATCATCTACCTGTGATCACAGACCAGCTGTACATTGAGGGAGTGGTAGCCCTTGCGATTGTGAAAGATCTCTCCATTGTGGGACGGGGCCCTCAATCCCACATGCATACAATCAATGGCTCCTTGAACCAGCGGGAAGCCCACTATCCTGGCCAAACCACGGGTGCACTCATCCTGGTCTTCCCTTGACATGCTAAACTTGATGTAGTCCAATCATTTGCCATAGAGAGCTTTGGTTACCTAGCGACTGCAGCAATGTACTGCAAACTGCGAGATGTTACATATATCGCCTGAAGGAGACTGGAAGGTGCCGGTGGCATAGAGGTTGAGTGCTACTGTCACTTTCACTGCCACTGACAGCGAGGTCCTGGTGCCGATGTCAGCTGCCAGGTATGTCCGCAGAAGGTTGCAAAGCTCCGTGACCACCTCCTTGCGGAACCTCAGCCTTCTTAAACAGTGCTCCTCAGATATCTCAAGGTAAGAGTAATGCGCATTGCCAGTGGGGATTGCAGGACCACCTCAGGAGGAGGAGGAAGATGAAGAGGAGGAGCCTGGCGAGGAACCCATTGCGCTGACACCACAACCACAGAGGAGGTAGCATGGAGCTGTGGCCATAGCAAGAGCCTTACATCGGCAGCTCATCACTGACCAGTTTGCTTGAATGGGGAAAGTGGGTTTGCTGCATTGACTTGCTACTCTATCATAGGCAGTCCCTCGGAATCGAGGAAGACTTTCTTCCACTCTTAGCATGAGTTCTTAGGTGGCTGTACAGTCCAATACGAGAACCATAGTCTCTGTCACAGGTCGGACAGATAATCGTTGAGGGAAAGGGTCGGCAGGGAGCCTGGTTTGCCGCACACTCCTTCCGCTGCCTGCGCTTGATTTCTGCATGCTCTCAGCGACGATACATGAGGAGCTCAGCATCCTCCGGAATGCACTTCCTCCACTTAGGGCGGTCTATGGCCAGGCACTCCCAGGTGTCAGTGGGGATGTCGCACTTTATCAGGGAGGCTTTGAGCGTGTCCTTGTAACATTTTCCTCTGCCCGCCTTTGACTCTTTTGCCGTGGATGAGTTCCGAGTAGAACTCTTGCTTTGGGAGTCTCGTGTCTGGCATGCGAACTACGTGGCCTGCCCAGCGGAGTTGATCAAGTGTGGTCAGTGCTTCAATGCTGGAGATGTTGGCCTGGGCGAGGACACTAATGTTTGTGCGTCTGTCCTCCCAGGGGATTTGCAGGATCTTGCGGAGACATCGCTGGTGATATTTCTCCAGCGACTTAAGGTGTCTACTGTACATGGTCCACGTCTCTGAGCCATACAGGAGGGCGGGTATTACTACAGCCCTGTAGACCATGAGCTTGGTGACATGAGCTATGTCACCATAGCGGCTAATCTACACTGAATTCTGCAATGGGACACAAGGCACCAATGGCAATGGTCAAACAAACATTTTTATAAACATGAATAATTAACAATGCTCGCCCCCCAAAACCCCCAAACTATACAATGGTTAAAGCAAAAGTAAATAAACATACAACTGCTTCCTGAAACATCCAGTCAACAAAACATAAATAAAGATGAAACTGCTTCCTGCAGCAAGACAATTCAAGATGAGTCAATTGTTATCACACAAATATTTACAATTTTTATAATTCTATATACATCCATAAGCACAAACATGTGCCAGCCCTCAATGGTACTTACCCACACTTTCCCCCACCCCCTCTTCATTTCAACCCCCTCCTACGCCTGTTGCTTCTTCTCAATGAGTCCTCAGTATCTACAGCAAGGCTGCTAGAGGGCTGCAGTGTTGGGGAGGCCAGACAATGCAGACAGTGTCTGAGGGCATCCTGGACCAGCTCTTTGCCTGGAAGGCCTGGCTGCGGACTGCTGTGCCTCATTATCAGCGGGAGCAGTCACTGGTGGCCGGGGCGTGTACCGCGTATGGTTGAAGAGTCAGTGGTGGGAGCCGGAATGCTGTCATCCTGAGTAAGGACAGCACCTTCCATTTCCTGGGAGCCACTGACTCTCCGACAGGGCTGGGCCTCAGCATCCGGAGCATGATGTGTCTCCACAACTTGCTGGCCTGCTTCAGCACTGTCCCTTCCCCGTTAGACAGTGGAGAACGCAGAGAGTAAGGTAGCAGACATCGACTGCATCACTTGACCAAGCTGAATCATAGCTTGTGCTTGTGATGCTCCCGAGTCTGTGATGTGATCAAGGGCACACGTCACAGACTCTGGAATGCCAATCTCACTGCCCGAGGCCACCAGCCTCTGTGTGTGGGCAATGATGGCCTCGCTAGACTGTCGAATCCCACTGACAATCTGTGATGCTGTAAGCTTGTTGATTCTCTCTTGGATTCATCCCAATGCATCCATAAGCTCATGGTGCATTCCTGTGGTTTCCCTGGACATTTCCACCAAGTCCAGTTCCATGTTTGCCTGTCTTTGAGCAGACCGACTTTGCCAACTCACTCTCCGGAGAGCTGGCCTGTTAGATTCCCCTCTCGCACTGCGTTGCTGTAGGCGACTGGGGCCAGGAGCCTCTGACTCCTCAAACCCCGGGAAATTGACGTTGTCCCCTGATGTAGTGAGGCCAAAAGGGGCAATTAGTGGGCTCTGAGGCCGAGGCAGAACAATCTCTTCCCTTCTCTCATCGCCTCCCCCGTGGCCAAATGTAGATGACTCCCTTGAAGGATGTTGCGCTTGTGGCTGGTCATCTGCAAGCAGAAAACAACAGACATGTGGTTAGCAGCAGGGAAGGGGCAGAATGATAGGAGGAAGATGGCATTGCACATGTTCATTTGAAGGCCTGCCGACACCATTATATGTCTCAATGCGGTCTCTTCAGTCGCTCTATCCATTTACATATACTCAGTACCTGAAGGGGGCTCAGCATTGCCCCCGGCAACTGTCCGAGCTGGTACACCTATGAGGGCCGACGCCCGTTCCTCGACATCAGTCAGTGGCAATAATTGGGACGGCCCCTCGCCTGTGCACAGCTGTTCCCTCCTGTTGTGGGAGTGCTTCGACTGCAAAGAGAAAAATAGGAAGGGTTCAGAAAGGGCTTCTCTGCTGTTGGGGCACCAATGCCTACCATAGTACAATAGGTGATACTATGTGAATGTTCTAGTGGCTTCCGTTCAATCTGTTTGGATGTTGGAAGTGCTTAGTGAGGAATTGTTAGGCGGTTAGAGGAATGTAACATGGGGGCTTGTAAGTGATCTTTCTGAAAGGCATAGCAGCAGTGGAGTTTATTGTGAGGAAGGATATAAATGATTGAGTTTATGTGCGTGGATCAATAGAAGCCAACGGGTGCAGAAGTAAGCATTCATCTTTCTTATGCAGTGTGAAAACCACCCCAAGACTGTTGCGAGGGACCATATGCATGAAAAACTTCACATAGTGTGTGAGGTTCATGTTAGAAGTCCTGGAGGCATACATAAATCCAAATGGTACTCATCCTGATGAACCTGGTAAGGTCGATAAAATGTTTTCGACACTATGTGGCAGCTCTAGGCACAGTGTCCATTCACAGGGCTAGACTTTCCTCTTCATTTTCGGCATTTTTTTCGGTGGTACTGCTATTTTTCGGTGGAAAACCACCCGGTGAAAGTTTCCTCTTCATTTTTTAAAGAGTTCCGCCGACATTTTCAAAATAATGCACCGTCGAGAAAACCGCCACCGTCCAAGGTATTTTTTCCCTTTTTTATGGAACTTTTCGCCAGCGTTATTTGAAGAATATTTTTGGGTGGCAATCTGGCGCTGGGGGGTCTTTAGGGAAAGTCTAGCCCACAGTCTCTTAAATACAGATGGATGTGGTCTGGCTCCCCCAGCAAGATGGAGTGAGGACCAACTCCTCTCCACTGCGTTCACTAAGGCCTCTCTTGCCTCATTGCTGAAGCGCCTGGCACACTGCCTTCCCTCCTGCTCCTCCATCTCTGCAGAAGCAGCTGAAGTGGGGTGGTTTATCATTGGCGTTTGCGACCGGGACGGGAGATAAAAAAACTGCGCATGCGTAAAATGATCATCTCCTTTAACGCCAACGCTCCTCCAACTGACTTTTTTGCTGAAACTTGCAGTCGAAGGCGCAAACTATTTTCAGGCGCTAAATTTAACGCCCCACCACAATGAAAGCACCGAAATCCAAAAAGGACAAATTTTCGGCATTTGTGATTTCAGGGCGTTAACGGCGGCAGGGCGATTCTGCTACCGCCAGAGAAAAGTTTGCGCACTTGTCTGGCAAAAATTAGGCAAAAAAAGAGGTTTGACGATCGGCGCCAAAAATCGCGGTGATAAAAAAGTTTCAAAATTCGTGCATGCGCAGACGGGTTTAAATTTTGCCAGGCGCAGGCATTGCTTCAGGGCATGGCAGTTTCCTTCGCGTAAGCGCAGTTAACCTGGCCCACTTCCAACACACCGGGAGAGATGGCACAGCAAGAGGGCAGGCAGCGTGCGACAATTCTCTCCAGCGGATGCTGAGGCGATAGTGCAGGCCATTGAGAGTGGCCTGCACTCCATCTGGTTGGTGGAAGGAGGCCCATGCCCAGCATCCTTAGGAGAATTTAGAGGGAGATTGCCCAGGAGGTCTCAACGGCAGACACAGTGGCCACAACTGGCACACAATGCCGCAAGAAGTTCAACGACCTCACAAGAGTCATCAAGGTGAGTACCCTTCACATTTATGTAGGCCTGCCATGCTTGCAAGATCACTGTCTTACCCTTCTCAATGTGTTATAGGCCATGGTGTGGTTTATTGAATCCAACAGAAAGCTGGAGACTCACATCTCCAGCCATTCCCTCTGTACTTAGGATACCCTCTTGTCCCCTAATCATTGTCAACCCTCCTCGCACTCCACTCCCACTGTTGATATGTGTTCTCCAAACTGCACCCTGAGCTGTTATGCTACCTGCCTCTCACCTCCTCCCAGTCTTTGAAAAACCTCAGTCAATAGCCACACAGCTTGAACTTAACATGTTTGCACATCTACACAATGGCAGGTATTTTACTATGGAAGGCACATAAGAACATAAGAAGTAGGAGCAGGAGTAGGCCATTTGGCCCCTCAAGCCTGCTCCGCCATTCAATAAGATCATGGCTGATCTGATCCTGGCCTCAACTCAACTTCCCTGCCCGCTTCCCATAACGCTTGACTCCCTTAGCATTCAAAAATCTGTCTATCTCCACTTTAAATATATTCAAAGACCCAGCCTCCACAGCTCTCTGGGGTAGAGAATTCCAAAGAATCACGATCCTCTGAGAGAAGAAATCCTCCTAATTTTTGTTTTAAATGGGCAAACCCTAAATCTGAAACTATGCCCCCTAGTTCTAGATTCCCCATGAGGGGAAACATCCTCTCTGCATCTACTCTGTCAAGCCTCCTCAGCATCTTATATGTTTCAATAAGATCACCTCTCATTCTTCTAAACTCCAATGAGTAGATGCCCAACCTGCTCAACCTTTCTTCATATGACAGCCCCTTCATCTCAGGAATCAACCGAGTCAACCTTCGCTAAATTGCCTCCAATGCAAGTATATCCTTCCTTAAATAAGGAGACCAAAACTGTACGCAGTACTCCAGGTGTGGTCTTACCAATGCTCTGTACAGTTGGAGCAAGACTTCCCTACTTTTATACTCCATCCCCCTTGCAATAAAAGCCAAAATTCCATTTACCTTCCTGATTATTTGCTGTACCTGCATGTTGACTTTTTGCATTGTATGTACAAGAACCCCCAGATCCCTCTGTACATGCAGCATTTAAATTATAATTAGCTTTTTTATTTTTCCTACCAAAGTGGATAACCTCACATTTTCCCACATTATAGTCCATCTGCCAAATTTTAGCCCTTTCACTGAGCCTATTTATAATCCCTTTGTAGATTATTTGCGTCCTCCTCACAACTTGCTTTCCTACCTATCTTTGTATCATCAGCAAATTTGACTACATTACACATCCAAGTCATAAATATAAATTGTAGATAGTTGAAGCCCCAGAAGTGATCTCTATGGCACCCCACTAGTTACAGTTTGCCAACCTGAAAATGACCCATTTATCCTGACTCTCTTTTCTGTTAGTTAGCCAATCCTCTATCCATGCTAATATGTTAGGTATAGCAGGTGGTGAAGAAGGCAAATGGCATGTTGGCCTTCATAGCGAGAGGATTTGAGTAGAGGAGCAGGGAGGTCTTACTGTAGTTGTACAGGGCCTTGGTGAGGCTACACCTTGAATATTGTGTACAGTTTTGGTCTCCTATTCTGAGGAAGGACATTCTTGCTATTGAGGGAGTGCATCGAAGGTTCATCAGACTGATTCTTGGGATGGCAGGACTGACATATGGGGAAAAACTGGATCGACTAAGCTTATATTCACTGGAATTTAGAAGAATGAGAGGGGATCTCATAGAAACATAACATTCCGACGGGATTGGACAGGTTAGATACAGGAAGAATGTTCCCGATGTTGGGGAAGTCCAGAACCAGGGGTCACAGTCTAAGGATAACGGGTAAGCCATTTGGGATCAAGATGAGGAGAGACTTCTTCACTCAGAGAATTGTGAACCTGTGGAATTCTCTACCATAGAAAGTTGTTGAGGCCAGTTCGTTAGATATATTCAAAAGGGAGTTAGATGTGGCCCTTATGGCTAAAGGGATCAAGGGGTATGGAAAGAAAACAGGAATGGGGTACTGAAGTTGCGTGATCAGCCATGATCATATTGAATGGTGGTGCAGGCTTGAAGGGCCGAATGGCCTACTCCTGCACCTATTTTATATGTTTCTATGTTTCAATGTTATCCCCAACCCCTTGAGCACTTATCTTGCACGGTAGCCTTTTATGTGGTACCTTATCGAATGCTTTCTGGAAATCCAAATACATGACATCTACTGGTTCCCCTTTATCCATTCTGTTCATCACATCTTCAAAGAACTCCAACAAATTTGTCAAACATGATTTCCCTTTCATAAAACCATGTTGACTCTGCTTGACTGCATTATGATTTTCTAAATGTCCTGCTACTACTTCCTTAATGATGGACTCCAGCATTTTCCCAATGACAGATGTTAGGCTAACTGGTCTATAGTTTCCTGCTTTCTGTCTCCCTCCTTTCTTAAATAGGGGCGTTACATTTGTGGTTTTCCAGTCCGCTGGGACCTCTCCAGAATCCAGGGGATTTTAGTAGATTACAACCAATGCATCCACTATCCCTGCAGCCACTTCTTTTAAAACCCTAGGATGTAGCCATCAGGTCCAGGGGACTTGTCCACCTTTATCTAGGACTTTATCTCTAGTGATAATGTTTGTTTTAAGTGTGGAACAAGAGGAGGTGTACCCTTACTGAACCCTTTTTTTTGCACTTATTGCAAGCCAAGCTTTCCCACAAAAGAACGGAACAATATCGTACCGGAGGCGGGCAGCCGGAACTGCTGGAGCTCACATGGGCACCCCAGTTCGTGCAGTGGCCAGGGACAATGCTGAGCTCCCTTCGGTTTGTGACGGTTTTCTGAATGGCACTTTGCGACTGACATGACTTCCTTGACTCGTAATATCAAGTGGCCTAGCCCCTTTACATATAAATGTCCAATGCCACCTTCCTGTTATCACCGTGCCCACTCCCCTGCTACTAACCACACATCTTGTTTTGTGCTTACAGATAACCAGCCAGAAGCATGCCAGCCTTCCCATGAGCCATTGACATCTGGCCACGGGGCAGATGCTGAGGGAGGGAATGATAGTCTGCTGCCTGAGTGTCACAGCCCACCAGTCGCACCGTCTGGAGATGAAGGTAACTTCGAGGGGTGTGAGGACTCTGAGGTTGCTGGCCCCAGTGGCCGACAGCAAAGCCGAGCAGGAGTCTTGCTCAAGAATAGGCAGATGTAGACCTGGACTTTTTGGCAATGTCCAGGGAGAACACAGAAATGTACCGCGAGGTCATGCATGCATTGGGTAGGCTGCCCTAGAGCACTGACGCACTTGCTATGAGTGTGGCGGAGGCCACCTCACGCATTGCACGTGCATCTGAGGACTCCAGCAAGCCCATCCTTGGGCATTCCAGAGTGTGTGGAGCGTGCCATGGGTGATGTTTCAGCAGCGATTGCATTGCATGCACAAACTACACTCCAGCTTGGTGATGTCATGCGGTGACTGACTACTGCCATCCTCCCTGTCTTCCCCACTGTCCAACGGGGCAGTGACAGTGCCGAAGCAGCCCCGCAAGTTGTGGTGACACATCGTGCTCCAGATGCTGAAGCCCAGTCCCGTGTGAGTGTCCAAGGAAATGGAAAGTGCTGTCCTTTCACAACACGACAGCATTCTGGCTCCCATCACTGACTCTCGCAGCATACACTTTACGCGGTCCACAACTGAGCCATCAGAGACTGCTGCCGCTGATGCTGAGGCGCAGTAATCCGCAGCCAGGCCTTCTAGGCCAGAGCTGGTCCACAGCTTCATCCGAGGCTGTCTGCACTGTCTGGCCCACCAACACAGCAGCCCTGAAGCAGCCTTGCTGTCGGCACTGAGGCCTCATTGAGAAGGAGCAGCAGGCATAGGAGGAGGATGAAGGGAAGGGGGGGAAAGCTCAGGGCAAGTCCCTTTAAGGGTGCTGAGAATGTTGTGGAGATGCCCTCATGTATTGTGATGACGCCTGTAAATAGTTCAGTTGAAGTAATCCAATGCATTGTTCTTGAGTGCCTTGCAGCAGAAGGCTGTTTATAGAATGGTTTCATTTTTTTGGCAGCGGAGGGGATCTGTTTTTTTTAATTTGTTGTATTAAATTGTCACTTTGACATTTTGCCTTTGGTGTCGTGTGTATCATTCCAAAGTTCACCAGAGATATTCCTTTATGGTGGTACATAGCGTGGCCAGTTTTAACTGAATCTCTCAGCTTCCTCCACTCAATCAGACAGGTTCATTATGAGCTGTCGACGTACGGCTCTTGGTCTGACAGCATCTCGATGTGGCATCCCCCGTGAATGAGGTGGATGGGATGGCAGTGCCATTGGGGCCTCGCCAGGCTTCTCTTCATCATTCTCCATAGAAACATAGAAACATAGAAAATAGATGCAGGAGTAGGCCATTCGGCCCTTTGAGTCTGCACCACCATTTAATAAGATCATGGCTGATCATTCCCTCAGTCTCCCTTTCCTGCTTTCTCTCCATACCCCTTGATCCCCTTAGTCGTAAGGGCCATATCTAACTCCCTCTTGAATATATCCAATGAACTGACATCAACAACTCTCTGCGGCAGAGAATTCCATAGGTTAACAACTCTCTGAGTGAAGAAGTTTCTCCTCATCTCAGTCCTAAATGGCCTACCCCTTATCCTAAGACTGTGTCCCCTGGTTCTGGACTTCTCCAACATCGGGAACATTCTTCCCACATCTAACCTGTCCAATCCCGTCAGAATCTTATATGTTTCTATGAGATCCCCTCTCATCCTTCTAAGCTTCAATGTATAAAGGCCCAGTTGATCCAGTCTCTTCTCATATGTCAGTCCTGCCATCCCGGGAATCAGACTGGTGAACCTTCGCTGCATTCCCTCAATAGCAAGAACGCCCTTCCTCAGATTAGGAAACCAAAAGTGAACACAATATTCCAGGTGAGGCCTCACCAAGGCCCTGTACAACTGCAGTAATATCTCCCTGCTCCTATACTCAAATCCCCTAGCTATGAAGGCCAACATATCATTTGCCTTCTTCACCGCCTGCTGGACCTGCATGCCAACTTTCAATCACCGATGAACCATGACACCCAGGTCTCGTTGCACCTCCCCTTTTCCTAATCTGCCGCCATTCAGATAATATTCTGTCTTCGCGTTTTTGCCCCCAAAGTGGATAACCTCACATTTATCCACATTATACTGCATCTGCCATGCATTTGCCCACTCACCTAACCTGTCCAAATCACCCTGCAGCCGCCTAGCGTTCCCCTCACAGCTCACCCCGCCACGCAGTTTAGTGTCATCTGCAAATTTGGAGATATTACACTCAATTCCTTCATCCAAATCATTGATGTATATTGTAAAGAGCTGAGGTCCCAGCACTGAGCCCTGCGGCACTCCACTAGTCACTCCCTGCCATTCTGAAAAGGACCCATTTATCCCGACTCTCTGCTTCCTGTCTGCCAACCAGTTTCCTATCCACGTCAGTATATTAGCCCCAATACCATGTGCTTTGATTTTGCACACCAATCTCTTGTATGGGACCTTGTCAAAAGCCTTTTGAAAGTCCAAATACACCACATCCACTTGTCCACTCTACTAGATACATCCTCAAAAAATTCCAGGAGATTTGTCAAGCATGATTTCCCCTTCATAAATCCATGCTGACTTAGACCGATTGTGTCACTGCTTTCCAAATGCGCTCCTATTTCATCCTTAATAATTGATTCCAACATTTTCCCCACTATTGATGTCAGGCTAACCGGTCTATAATTACCCGCTTTCTCTCTCCCTCCCTTTTCAAAAAGCGGTGTTACATTAGCTACCCTCCACTCCATAGGGACTGATCCAGAGTCGATAGACTGTTGGAAAATGATCACCAATGCATCCACTATTTCTAGGGCCGCTTCCTTAAGTACTCTGGGATGCAGACTATCAGGCCCCGGGGATTTATCGGCCTTCAATCCCATCAATTTCCCTAATACAATTTCCCGCCTAATAAGGATATCCTTCAGTTCCTCCTTCTCACTAGACCCTCAGTCCCCTAGTACTTCCAGAAGGTTATTTGTGCCTTCCTTCGTGAAGACAAAATCAAAGTATTTGTTCAATTGGTCTGCCATTTCTTTGTTCCCCATTATAATTTCACCTGAATCAGACTGCAAGGGACCTACATTTGTCTTCACTAATCTTTTTCTCTTCACATATCTATAGAAGCTTTTGCAGTCAGTTTTATGTTCCCGGCAAGCTTCTTCTCGTACTCTATTTTCCCCCTCCTAATTAAACCCTTTGTCCTCCTCTGCTGAATTCTAAATTTCTCCCAGTCCTCAGGTTTGTTGCTTTTTCTGTACAATTTATATGCCTCTTTCTTGGATTTAACACTATCCTTAATTTCCCTTGTTAGCCACGGTTGAGCCACCTTCCCAGTTTTATTTTTACTCCAGACAGGGATGTACCATTGCTGAAGTTCATCCATGAGATCTTTAAATGTTTGCCATTACTTATCCACTGTTAACCCTTTAAGTATCATTTGCCAGTCTATTCTAGCCAATTCACGCCTCAAACCATCGAAGTTACCTTTCCTTAAGTTCAGGACCCTAGTTTCTGAATTAACTGTGTCACTCTCCATCTTAATAAAGAATTCTACCATGTTATGGTCACCCTTCCCCAAGGGGCTTTGCATAACAAGATTGCTCATTAGTCCTTTCTCATTACACATCACCCAGTCTAGGATGGACAGCTCCCTAGTTGGTTCCTCAATATATTGGTCTAGAAAACCATCACTAATACACTCCAGGAAATCCTCCTTCACCACATTGCTACCAGTTTGGTTAGCCCAATCAATATGTAGATTAAAGTCACCCATGATAACTGCTGTACCTTTTTTGCATGCATCCCTTATTTCTTGTTTGATGCTGTCCCCAACCTTACTACTACTGTTTGGTGATCTGTACACAAATCCCACTAGCGTTTACCGCCCCTTGGTATTCCGTAGCTCCACCCATACCGATTCCACATTAACCAAGCTAATGTCCTTTCTTACTATTTCATTAATTTCCTCTTTAACCAGCAATGCCACCCCACCTCCTTTTCCTTTCTATCTATCCTTCCTAAATGTTGAATGCTCCTGGATGTTGAGTTGCCAGCCTTGGTCACCCTGGAGCCATGTCTCCGTGATGCCAATTACATCATACCCATTAACTGCTATCTCCGAAGTTAATTCGTCCACTTTATTCCGAATAATCCTCGCATTGAGGCACAGACCCTTTAGGCTTGTCTTTTTAACACACTTTGCCCTTTTAGAATTTTGGTGTAATGTGGCCATTTTTGCTTTTTGCCTTAGGTTTCTCTGCCCTCCACTTTTACTTTTCTTCTTTCTATCTTTTGCTTCTGCCCCCATTCTACTTCCCTCTGTCTCCCTGCATAGGTTCCCATCCCCCTGCCATATTACTTTAACTCCTCCCCAACAGCACTAGCAAACACTCCCCCTAGGACATTGGTTCTGGTCCTGCCCAGGTGCAGACCGTCTGGTTTGTACTGGTCCCACCTCCCCCAGAACCGGTTCCAATGTCCCAGGAATTTGAATCCCTCTGTTCTGCACCACTCCTCAAGCCACGTATTCATCTGAGTTATCCTGCAATTCCTACTCTGACTAACACGTAGCACTGGTAGCAATCCTGAGATTACTAATTTTGAGGTCCTACTTTTTAATTTAGCTCCTAGCTCCCTAAATTCGTCTTGTAGGACCTCATCCTGTTTTTTACCTATATCGTTGGTACCTATATGCACCACGACAATTGGCTGTTCACCCTCCCTTTTCAGAATTCCCTGCACCCGGTCTGAGACATCTTTGATCCTTGCACCAGGGAGGTAACATACCATCCTGGAGTCTCGGTTGCGGCCGCAGAAACGTCTATCTATGCCCCTTACAATTGAATCCCCTATCGCTATCGCTCTCCCACTCTTTTTCCTGCCCTCCAGTGCAGCAGAGCCACCCACAGTGCCATGAACTTGGCTGTTGCTGCCCTCCCATGATGAGTCATCCCCCTCAACAGTACCCAAAGCGGTGTATCTGTTTTGCAGGGGGATGACCGCAGGGGACCCCTGCACTACCTTCCTTGCACTGCTCTTCCTGTTGGTCTTCCATTCCCTAGCTGGCTGTGTACCCTTTACCTGTGGTAAGACCAACTCACTATTCACGTCATTCTCAGCATCGTGGATGCGCCAGAGTTCATCCACCCGCAGCTCCAGGGCCGCAACGCGGTCCGTCAGGAGCTGCAGGCAGATGCAATTCCCGCACATGTAGTCATCAGGGACACCGGAAGCGTCGCTGACTTCCCACATAGTACAGGAGGAGCAAAGCAAAGTGTCCGAGCTGTCCTGCCATGATTTAACCCTTAAATTGGCAACAACAATACTAAATGTTACTTACTGATATAGAAAAGAAAAAGAAAAACTACTTATCAATCATCAGCCAATCACTTACCCCCTTGGCTGTGACGTCACCTTTCGATTTCTTTCTACATCATTTTTTCTTCTCTCCTTGCTGCAGCTGCAGCGGTTGGCCTCTCCTCTGCCGCTGGGTCTTTTAAGGCCTCACCAATGTCCCGAACTCCCGCCTCTCCGACTGCCTCCGCCTCTCCTCTGCCGCTGGGCCTTTATAGGCCTCACCAACGTCCCGAACTCCCGCCTCTCCAATTGCACACCTTGTGCAATCCCCACTGACACTGCCTGACCCCTCATCATGGCCAAGCTGTGCAGCATACAGCAAACCACAATTAATTCGGAGACCAGTTGAGGAGAGTATTGAAGGCTGCCTCCAGAGTGGTCCAGGCATAGGAAGCGCTGCTTGAGCACCCCAATTGTTTGATGATGTTGCGAGTGGATGCATGGCTCTCGTTGTAATGCTCCTTGGCTTCTGTGTGGGGTTGCGAACGGTGGGGGGGGTTCATGCGCCAGGTGGCTAGACCGTATCTTTTTTCCCCGAGCTTCCAGCAGTGCCCTTCCCTTTGTCACTGAAACATTCATGAGACACTGCTCTCACGCAAGATGAAAGCACCATATGCGCTCCCTAGATAGCGGGCATTCACTGCGAGGATGCACTGAGTGTGGCCTCACACCAGCTGCACATTTAGGGAGTGGTATTCCTTTCGGTTTCTGAATACCTCTGCGTTTTGGAATGGTGCTCGCAAGGCCATGTGTGTGTGATTAATGGCCCCTTGTATGCTCAGGAAGCCCAGAATTCTGCTAAACCCACATGCCTGCTCATTTTGGATGTCCCTGCTCATTGGGAACTTTATGAAGTCCATTTTGCGGGCGTACAGAGCCTTTGTGATATGCCGAATGCAGTGATGTGCAGCGTATTGAGAGATGCTGCATATGTCCTCTGCTGCTGCCTGGAAGGAGGTGGAGTCATAGAAGGCCAGCGCCACAGTCACCTTCAATGCGATGGGCAGTGCTGTTTGTTGGTGCTGGAAGGCTGTAGCTCTGCCTGAATGAGATGGCATATCTCTGTCAGCACTTCCCTTCGGAAGCACAGCTTTCTCACCAACTGCTCCTCAGAGAGCTGGAAGTATGAACATTGGTGCCTGAAAACCTGTCGGGGTAAGCTATCCTCCCCAGACGTCTTCGGCTTCTCCTCATCCATGAGCAAACATGGCCAAGAGCCCTTCTTCTATCTTGACGCCACCTAGCAATAGCATGGAGCATGATACACTGGCAAACTATGGCCCCTATTAGATTCTCGCACTGAAGTTGTAAAGACACTCTAATGGCAGATAAAACTGCCGTTTCAAGTCGAAGCTTCACGCAGCGTGCTGTGCACAACTGTTGCAGTCAATGTGATCTGCGATGTATTTGAATATGCTGCACATACTGCCTGCTGCACCCTGGGAATGCCTGTTTTTTCAGGCGATTCCTGGGGCTGGCATAAAATGGGGTGTTAGTGCCTAATTATGCAGCCTTGGCAGTAGCAGAGCATTGTACAATGATCTCACTGAAATTAGAGGGCGGGATGGAAAGTTTTTGCGTCACTGTGAACCCTGAACCGAATTTATCGACCGGGTGGTAAAAGCTGGACGCCTGCCGTTACACCTAAAAACACTCTTTGCCGCCCCTCAGAGGCCCAAGGGAGACAAAAATCCAATCAAACCTCTTTAATTTGTAATTTATGTCCCTTGGTATTTGACCCCTTCATTATCATAAACACTTGCCTGGATCAACTTGTTAAGTCCCTTCTTAATTTTGAAAACTTATATGAACATACCTAAAATTCACCTCAAATATAATCTTGTGATTTGCTGAGCCACTGAAATGTTTCAATGGAGAAGGGACATTGGCCTCTATTTAAAAAAATGTTTGGAATCTTTCTCAGGGCTATTGGTCTCAGCTAGATATCAGGTGACATGAAACAAATCTAAACTACATGAGTTCTGTCTTAATTTGGGAATATATAAATTATGAAAATAAAATATTTGGACCTAATGCTCCAAAGGCTTTGAATTCTGGTTTTCATTACTATAAGGCAAATATAGGGCTTAAGGACAGACAAGGAGTGACACAGAACATAAGAACATAAGATTATAAGAGATAGGAACAGGAGTAGGCCATTAGACCCCTCGAGCCTGCTCGCCATTTAATAAGATCAAGGCTGATCTGATCATGGACTCAGCTCCACTTCCCCTCATGCTCCCCATAACCCTTTACTCCCTTATCGCTCAAAAATCTGTTTATCTCCGCCAGGTTCCTCAGCTCTCTGGGGCAGAAAATTCCATAGATTTACAACCCTCTGAGAGAAGAAATTCCTTCTCATCTCAGTTTTAAATGGGCGGCCCCTTATTCTGAGACTATGGGATCAAATTTCCCGTTTTTTGGGCAAAAAAAATTCTAAATTTCCTCGTTGGATTTCTTTATTTTGGCGCAGCCTAACCTGTCGTTTAGTTTTGGGAGTAGAGCCCTGATCTGCACCAAAAAGATCGGGTTGCCACGGTAACCAGGGATACAATGTGAGCTGAGGCTGGAAAGTGAAACATACAGCCAGCTCGCAACACATTAAAACACATTGCATCAACAGAAAAACACATTACAATATATTGCAGCAACTTACCTCTAATTATTAAAGTCCCTCCCCCCCTTCCGATGCTGGTGCCGATCCCCGCCCCCTATTCCAGGCCGAAGGGCCTCGTGGTCTGCTTCCTCCGCCCTCCCCGAGCCCCTTAACAGTGCCGGTCCCGCTCCCCCGCCCGACCCTAGCCCCGAGTGCCTTGCCGGTCTGCTTCCCTAGCCGCCCCCCCAGCTCCAAGCCCCATGCCGGTGCCGGTCCAGCTCCCCCGCCCCTAGCCCTGGCCAAATGGTCTCCCGGACTGATCCCCCACCCCTATCCCAAGTCAAGTGGCCTCCTGGTCCACTCCCCCACCTCTATCCCAGGCCGAATTGCTTCCCGGTCTGCTCCCCCGCCCCTGTTCCAGGCTAAATGGCCTCCTCCCTCCCGGTCCCTGCACCTAACTACACGCGAAAGGCTTCCCCTCAGCCCCCCCTCTCTTCCCCCACTCTCTCTCCTCCCACTCTCTCCCCGCCTCTCTCCACCACTCCCCCCCACCACTTTCCACCTCTCCCTTACCTTTCCTGCTGCTGTCCTGACATCTGCTGCACTTACCTGTGACGATTTCCTTACCTGCGTCAATTTCTTTAAATATCCAGAAGGTTTTTCTGTAAAGGCCACATACGCTGGCCTAAGAAGAACTGGAGTAACTCTCAGCTGGCCAAACTTGCCTTAATGGCCAGACTTAGCGCGGGTGGCAGGTTACACCTGTTGTGTATCTGTAAAGCATGCGCTCCCATGTTCCGCCACCAGGGAGTGCATCCCCTGAAGTACTGTATATAAGCCGGCCCCTAAGGCCTGTTCCTCACTCTGGAGTGCCTTAATAAAGACTGAGGTCATTGGTAATCTCCCTGTGTGCAGCCTCATCTGTGTTAGGAACACAACAACTGTCGACAAGTATACGAATCCAACGCAAAGATGCAGCAAACTGTGGGCATCCTGGAGAAGTTCTCGGAGGGTGAGGACTGGGAAGCCTATGTCAAACGGCTAGACCAGTACTTTGTAGCCAATGAGCTGGACGGAGAAGGAAGCGCTGCAAAAAGGAGAGCGGTCCTCCTCACGGTCTGCGGGGCACCGACCTACAGCCTCATGAAAAATCTTCTGGTTCCGGTGAAACCCACAGATAAGTCATATGAGGAGCTGTGTACACAGGTTCGGGAGCATTTTAACCCGAGGGAGAGCGTGCTGATGGCGAAGTATCAGTTCTACATGTGCCAGCGATCTGAAGGTCAGGAAGTGGTGAGCTACGTCGCTGAGCTAAGGCGACTTGCACGACACTGTGAGTTTGATGGCTACCTGGAGCAAATGCTCAGAGACTTTTTTGTACTGGGCATTGGCCACAAGACCATCCTACGAAAACTTTTGACTGCAGAGATACCAACCCTCAGTAAGGCCATTGCGAAAGCACAGGTGTTTATATCCACCAGACAAATCTCTCAGCACACAAGTGCTAGCAATGTTCATAAATTAACTGGAACTGTGTTTGCGAGCAGAAATGTATAGGACAAAAACCACGAGTCTGCAACTGCCAGAAGGCCTCAGGTGACCCAGGTGACTCAGAGTCCCCAACAAAGGATGAATGCAAGGCAATTCACACCTTGTTAGCGTTATGGAGGCTTCCATTCAGCCTATTCATGCCGCTTCAAAGGGTATGTTTGCAAGAGCTATGGAACAATGGGGCACCTCCAACAAGCTTGCAGATGAGCTGCAAGCTCTGCAAAACCTGCTAACCACCACGTGGCAGAGGAAGATCGGTCCATGGTGGATCAAAGCAATTTCGAGCCTCAGAGAGAGGAGACAGATGCTGAAGTACACGGGGTGCACATATTTTCAACAAAATGTCCATCTATAATGCTAAATATAAAATTGAATGGCTTGCCCGTAGCCATGGAACTGGACACTGGCGCTAGCCAATCCATCATGAGTAAAAAGATGTTTGAGAGACTGTGGTGCAACAAAGCACTCAGACCAGCCCTGAGCCCCATCCACACAAAACTGAGAACAAATACCAAAGAGCTTATCACTGTCCTGGGCAGCGCCATGGTCAAGGTCACCTATGAGGGCACAGTGCACGAAATGCCACTCTGGATTGTCCCGGGGGATGGCCCCACACTGCTTGGAAGGAGCTGGCTGGGCAAAATCCACTGGAACTGGGATGACATCCGAACGCTATCACATGTCGATGAGGCCTCATGTACCCAGGTTCTTAACAAATTTCCTTCCCTTTTTGAGCCAGGCATTGGAAACTTTTCCAGGGCGAAGGTGCGGATCCACTTGGTCCCAGAGACATGACCCATTCACCACAAGGCGCGAGCGATACCTCACATGATGAGGGAGAGAGTGGAAATCGAGCTGGACAGGCTGCAACGCGAGGGCATCATCTCCTCAGTGGAATTCAGTGAGTGGGCCAGACCGATTGTTCCAGTACTCAAAAGTGATGACACGGTCAGGATTTGCGGTGATTATAAAGTAACTATTAATTGTTTCTTGCAACAGAACCAATAACCGCTACCTAAGGCAGACAACCTATTTGCGACGCTGGCAGGAGGCAAGACATTCAACAAGCTCGATCTGACATCGGCCTACATGACGCAGGAGCTGGAGGAATCTTCGAAGGGCCTCACCTGCATCAACACGCGCAAGGGGCTGTTCATCTACAACAGATGCCCGATTAGAATTTGGTCGGCTGCAGCGAACTTCCAGAGAAACATGGAGAGCCGACTCAAGTCGGTACCACACACGGTGGATTTTCAGGACGACATATTGGTCATAGGTTGCGACACCGTCGAGCACCTACAAAACCTGGAGGATGTCCTCCAGCGACTGGATCGCGTAGGGCTGCGGCTGAAGAGGTCGAAATGCGTCTTCATGGCAACAGAAGTAGAGTTTTTAGGGAAAAAGTTCGCGGCGGATGGCATTCGGCCCACAGACACCAAGACAGAGGCTATCAGGAGCGTGCCCAGGCCACAGAATGTTACGGAGCTGCAGTTGTTCCTGGCACTCCTCAACTATTTTGGTAACTTCCTACCGGGGTTAAGCACCCTCTCAGAGCCCCTACATGTGTTATTGCGTTAAGGTGAGAACTGGGTATGGGGAAAAAAAACAAGTAATTGCTTTTGAGAAAGCCAGAAACGTTTTATGCTCCAACAAGCTGCTTGTATTGTATAATCCTTGTAAAAGACTTGTGCTAGCACGTGATGCGTCTTCGTATGGAGTCGGTTGTGTATTGCAACAAGCTAACGTTGCGGGGAAGTTGCAACCTGTCACCTGTGCCTCCAGGAGCTTGTCCAAGGCCGAGAGGGCTGAGAGCATGATTGAGAAAGAGGCATTAGCATGTGTGTTTGGGGTAAAGAAAATGCATCAGTACCTGTTTAGTCTCAAATTTGAACTGAAAACCGATCACAAGCCCCTCATATCCCTGTTCGCTGAAAACAAGGGGATAAATACTAATGCCTCAGCCCGCATACAAAGGTGGGCACTCGCGCTATCAGCGTATAACTATACCATCCGCCACAGGCCAGGCACCGAGAACTGTGCGGATGCTCTCAGTCGGCTATCATTGCCCACCACGGGGGTGGAAATGGCGCCGCCTGCAAACTTGTTGATGGTGGCGCAGCCCGCAGACTTGTTGATGGTCATGGAAACGTTTGAAAATGATAGATAAATCACCTGTCACGGCCCGCCAGATTAGGACTTAGACCAGCCAAGATCCTTTGCTGTCCCGAGTAAAAAATTGTGCACTACATGGGAGCTGGGCCAGCATCCCCGTTGAAATGCAAGAGCTAATCAAGCCGTTCCAGCAACGAAAGGACGAGCTGTCCATTCAGGCAAAAAGTTAGTTTGCAGGTGCAGCAGGTAATCAGGAAGGTGAATGGAATGTTGGCCTTCATTGCGAGAGGGATGGAGTACAAAAGCAGGGAGGTCCTGCTGCAACTGTATAGGGTATTAGTGAGGCTGCACCTGGAGTACTGCTTGCAGTTTTGGTCACCTTACTTAAGGAAGGATATACTAGCTTTGGAGGGAGTACAGAGACGATTCACTAGGCTGATTCCGGAGATGAGGGGGTTACCTTATGATGATAGATTGAGCAGACTGGGTCTTTACTCGTTGGAGTTCAGAATGATGAGGGGTGATCTTATAGAAACATTTAAAATAATGAAAGGGATAGACAAGATAGAGGCAGAGAGGTTGTTTCCACTGGTCGGGGAGACTAGAACTAGGGGGCACAGCCTCAAAATACGGGGGAGCCAATTTAAAACCGAGTTGAGAAGGAATTTCTTCTCCCAGAAGGTTGTGAATCTGTGGAATTCTCTGCCCAAGGAAGCAGTTGAGGCTAGCTCATTGAATGTATTCAAATCACAGATAAATAGATTCTTAACCAATAAGGGAATTAAGGTTTACGGGGAGCGGGCGGGTAAGTGGAGCTGAGTCCACGGCCAGATCAGCCATAATCTTGTTGAATGGCAGAGCAGGCTCGAGGGGCTAGATGGTCTACTCCTGTTCCTAATTCTTATGTTCTTATGTTCTTATGTTCAGACTGCCTGTTGTGGGGTAACCGCGTAGTGCTACCAAAAAAGGGCAGGGAGACGTTTATCTTGGATCTCCACAGCACACACCCGGGTATAGTAATGATGAAAGTGATAGCCAGATCCCACGTGCGGTGGCCCGGTATCGACTCTGATTTAGAGTCATGTGTACGGCAATGCAGTGCGTGTGCTCAGTTGAGCAATGCACCCAGAGAGGCACCACTAAGTTTGTGGTCCTGGCCCTCCAGATCATGGTCAATTACCCATGTCGACTATGCGGGCCCGTTTCTCGGTAAAAATGTTCCTGGTGGTGGTGGATGCTTTTTCAAAATGGATTGAATGTGAAATAATGTCGGGAAGCACTGCCATCGCCACCATTGACAGCCTGAGGGCCATGTTTGCCACGCACCGCCTGCCTGACATACTGGTCAGTGACAACGGGCCATGTTTCACCAGTGCCGAATTTAAAGAATTCATGACCCGCAATGGGATCAATCATGTCACCTCGGCCTCATTTAAACCAGCCTCCAATGGGCAGGCAGAACGGGCAGTACAAACAATCAAACAGAGCCTTAAACAAGTCACAGAAGGCTCACTCCAAACTCACCTGTACCAAGTACTGTTCAGCTACCGCACGAGACCCCACTCGCTCACAGGGGTGCCCCTGGCTGAGCTACTCATGAAAAGGACACTTAAAACCAGACTCTCGCTGGTTCACCCCAACCTGCATGGTCAGGTAGAGAGCAGGCGGCAGCAACAAAATGTAAACGATGGTCGCGCCACTGTGTCACGGGAAATTGATCTGAATGACCCTGTGTATGTGCTAAACTGTGGACATGGTCCCAAGTGGATCGTGGGCACGGTGATAGCTAAAGAAGGGAATAGGGTGTTTGTAGTCAAACTAGACAATGGACAAATTTGCAGAAAGCACCTGGACCAAACGAGGCTGCGGTTCACAGACTGCCCTGAACAACCCACAGCAGACACCACCTTTTTCGAGCCCACAACACACACCCAAAGGATCAACGACACCACGCCGGACCAGGTAATCAAACCCATCACGCCCAACAGCCCAGCAAGGCCAGGCTCACCTAGCAGCCCTGCAGGGCCAACAACACGCCAACCCAGCGAGGGCACAGCCAACACACCAGAACAGACATTTGTACCGAGGCAGTCCACCAGGGAAAGAAAGGCTCCCGACTGCCTCACCTTGTAAATAGTTTCACTTTGACTTTGCAGGGGAGTGATGTTGTGTATCTGTAAAGCATGCACTCCCATGTTCCGCCACCAGGGAGTGCATCCCCTGAAGTCCCAAGGGATCCCAGCATCCCTTAGGAGCACTGTATATAAGCCGGCCCTTAAGGCCCATTCCTCACTCTGGAGTGTCTTAATAAAGTCTGAGGTCACTGTTACTTTAACCTCTCTGTGAGCAGTCTCATCTGTGTTACTAACACAATAACACCCCCTTTGGGTGAAGAAAAAACGTACTTAAAAAAATCATAACTAACTGAGTTACGCTGCTGCAAATTGGTTGAGGAAACTGTTTTTTTAACTTAGGTCAAAAAAAGCAGCCTACTCCAAAAAAAAAGACACAATCACTGGGGAAATTTGAGCCCTATGTCCCCTCGTTTTATTTTCCCTTTGAGTGTAAATATGCTCTCTGCATCCACCTTGTCGAATCCTCTCATTATCTTATATGTTTTGATAAGATCACCTCTCATTCTTCTGAACTCCAATGAGTATAGACCCCAACTTACTCAACCTATCTGCATAAGTCAACCCTGTCATCTCCGGAATCAACCTCGCGAACTTTCTCTGAACAGCCTCCAATGCAAGTATATCCTTCCTTAAATACTGAGACCAAAACTGGATGCACTACTCAAGGTGTGGCCTCACCAATACCCTATACAGTTGTAGCAGGACTTCTCTGCTTTTATACTCTATCCCCCTTGCAATAAAGGCCAACATTCCATTTACCTTCCTGATTACTTGCTGTACCTGCATACTAACTTTTTATGTTTCATGCACAAGGACCCCCAGGTCCCTCTGCACTGCAGCACTTTGCAATTTTCTCTATTTAAATTATAATTTGCTTTTCTATTTTTTCTGCTAAAGTGGATAACCTCACATTTTCCCACATTGTACTCCATCTGCTAAATTTTTGCCCACTCACTTAGCCTGTCTATATCCCTTGGTAATTCTTTTCTGTCTTCCTCACAATTTGCTCTTCCACCCATCTTTGTAGCATCAGCAAACTTGACTACATTACACTCGGTCCCTTCATCCAAGGCATTAATATAGATTGTGTTGTTGAGTATTACAAAGATACTCAACACAGGTCTGTTTCGGAGAAAAGAATCACTTATTATAAATCACTTGATCGAGGGAGAGACAGCTTCTACACGAGTTCAGAAACTCAATGTCCCAACCAGCCATTTTTTCCGTGCAGCTTCAGGGCTGCTATTTTTATACATTCAAAATACACACAAAAACATGAAGCTACACGCGGAAGTTTTTCATTGGTTGTTTCCCTAACGTGGCCTCACCTACCTACAACAATTTCATTTGTGCATACAACTACAGCAATTTCATTGGTACATACAATTTAGTTTCATCATCCCATGCGCCTCTTATCTGATTAGTCACGTGCTTCATCATTTCTGTGAACTCCTTCCCAGACCCATTTGTCTTGTGTGACTATCTCTCTTGACTAGGTTTGACAGACAAAGCTGTGATGCCTCAATCTTTCTTTGTCTTCTGTTATCTCGTACCATTCTATGTGACTCCTTAGCTAGCCTCGCAGTTTGTTTTTTCTATGATTACTCTCTCCACCCCAACCAGTTGTCTGGTTTTATTATGATAAGCTGGTTTGTACTAGGACATGTACCAGATACTATCTTCTTGAGAGTTATATTTTCCAGTCCCACATTTTTCTAAGCATAGCCACAAACTTTTCGCAATAGTAATGATTTTTAACCCCTTCAGATTGTAAATAGTTGAGGTCACAGCATCGATCCCTGTGGCACCCCACTAGTTACTGTTTGCCACAGGAAGACAGGTAGACAATTATAGTAGAATTAATATTGTAGTTTAATAGATTGGCACAGTTACATATGCAATACTCCCTCCATGAAAGCTCAGAAAACACGATTCCTTGGAAAATTGTACAATTAGACAAAATAGTGACCTTTTCTGCAATTTTAGATGGTATTGTCTTGGCCTCTGTCATAAAATGCATACCCTTAGCACCAATTCCACCTCCCTTCCTGACCAATGTCTCAAGCTGAGCCAGACCTCATTATTTCAAACCTGAGCTGAGCTTCTAATATCCTTTCCATCATAAAGACCACTTATATCTACCTCTATAACATTGCCCGCCTCCGCCCATCTGCTGCTGAAACCCTCATTCATGCCTTTGTCACCTTCAGACTTGACTGTTCTAATCATTTCCTGGCCGGGTTCCCAACCTCTATGCTCTGTAAATTTTTCTGCCTGTATTCTATCCCTTGCCAAGTCCCGATAACCGCCCCCCCCTCCCCACCCCCACCCCGTCCTTGCTTACCTAGGTTGGCTCCCTGTCTCCCAATAGTTCAAATTGAAACCCTCATCTTCATGATTACATTTATTTCTTCATGCCCCTCCTTATCTCTGTAACCTTCTTCAGCCCTACAACCATCTCCGAACACTGGCCTCTTTATCCGACCATTAACAACCTCAGCCACCCAGTCTCCACATTCTGGAAATCCCTCCCTAAACATCTCCACTTCCCTCTCCTACTTCAAAACCATTGTTAAATCTTACCTCTTTGATCAAGCTTTTGATCACCCCTCCTAGAGCTCCTTCTTTCGTATGTTATCCATTTTTGTCTGATTACACCTCTGTGATGCACCTGTGACACGTGCAGAGCAGTCGGGACCCAGCAACAAAGTCGAGCCCAGCAGTGAGGTCGAGGTCTAGGAGTGGCACAGCATGGACCAGCAGCAGAGTTGGGGCCCAGGGAAGGTGCAGCATGGGCCAACAGTGAGGTCGAGAGGCCTACACTGTATCCTATGAAACCCAGGGAGAGAGGACCTGTGGGAAGGAGGGAGGACAGTAGGAATATGTGTGTGTGTGTGTACTAGGCCTATGCAGCAGAGCCTGGTCTCCAATCATCTTCATGCACAGGCATCTTCCACCCTTTAAAGTGAAATTCGGGGCCTGGAACATCAGGACCTTCATGGACAACTCCAACAGCGACAAAACGGAATGCCGTACTGCTATCGTTGCCCAGGAACTCAGATGTTTAGACATAGTGATCGCCACCCTAAGTGAGACTCGGGGGCAGGGGAAGTCCAGCTCAAGGAACAAGGTAGTGGATACACTTTCTTCTGGAAAGGTAAACCAGAAGAAGAAAGTCGCCTCCATGGGGTAAGCTTTGCCATAAAAAATGAGCTAGTTGGGTGTCTCAGAGACTCCCCTTGTGGGATAAACTCCCCTGTGGGACATCTCAGGATCCTTCGACTCACCCTAGCCCGGAACAAGTGTGCCATGGTCATCAGTGCGTATGCCCCAACACTGGACGCTACAGATGAGACCAAAAAGGAATTCTACTTCAGCCTTGAACAATCCCTGTCCTGAGTCCCAACGGACGACAAGCTGATCCTCCTTGGTGATTTTAACGCAGAATTGGAAAGTACACAGACCTCTGGGGAGGTGTGATCGGCAGAGAGGAGGTAGGGAAAACCAACTCCAACGGTACCCTCCTCCTGACGAAATGCTTAGAACATGGTCTTGTGATAATCAACACCTTGTTCTGTCAGAGAGACAAGTACAAGGCCTCATGGTGACACCCTCGCTCCAAGCACTGGCATCTTCTAGAATACATCATCATTCGAGCAAGGGACTGTAAGGAGGTTCACATCACCAAAGCCATGACAGGAGCTGACGATTGCTGGATGGACCACTGCCTAATCCTTTCTGTAATTTCCATCAATGTAGCCCCAAAACAGCGGCGGCAACAGAAACAATGCGGCAGGAAAATCAATGTTGGAGCACTCAAAGACTGCTAAGAAAGCTATATTTGTCATGTTTGTAACCTTCACATAACTGTAACCAATATGTAACAACACTACACTGTATACAACTGTGAAATACACACCTTGACCACAGGGGGTGAACTTGTGAGAGATACTCCTCACCTGGTCAGCCAGGTACTTAAAGGGAGGTTCCACGCAGGCTCAGCACTCCATGGTCCTGGGAATAAAGGCACAGGTCATGGGTGACTTTGTCTGCAGTATATGCCTCGTGTGACTTTATAATACAGTGCAGAGATACTACACTATTCAGCCAGCACCTCACAACTAACCTGATGAATCCTAGTGATCCAGACTGCCCACAGTGCCGGGTCTACCCTCAAGGACTCTATAATTAGCACCTGTGAAGAGACGCTTGGTCACTCGACCAGGAAACATCAAGACTGGTTCAATGAGATCGACCAGGAGATCCAGGAGCTAATAAGCTGCAAGCACAAGGCATTCTTGAACTGGAAACAGCAACACAATTCAAGAGCAAGAAAGCAGCTCTACAGATGTCTGAAGGTCGAGGTCCAACATAAAACTTGTGACTTAAAGAATGGATGGTGGGCGGAGAAAGCGCAGGAGATCCAGCAACAAGTCGACAACTTGTGTGGATTCTTTAGCGGAGTCAAGACCACCTACAGCCCAAGCACGCAAGGTCCTGCCCCACTGCAGGCCAAAAATGGAAAGGTACTCATCAAGGACAGAGTGGCAGTCAGTGCCTGCTGGAAGGAGCACTTCGAAGATCTCCTCAACCGAGACTCTGTCTTTGATGTGAGTGTCCTCGACTCTATCCTGCAGCATGCTACCTGCCACCACCTCAGCACAAGCCCAGCCCGGCATGAGGCTGAAAAGGCCATCCGACAACTGAAAAACAACAAGGCATCAGGAGCAGATGGAATCTCCGCCGAAGCACTAAAGCATGGCGGAGAAGCACTATTGGTAGGAATCCATGAACTCATTTCTCTTATTTGGAAGGAGGAGCGCATGCCATGGGATCTCAGAGACACGGTAATCGTGACCATCTTCAAGAAAGGTGATAAGTCAGATTGCGGTAAGTACAGAGGAGTCTCCCTGCTGTCTGCCATAGGGAAAGTCATCACAAGAATCCTCTTCAATTGCCTTCTCCCAGAGTCGCAATGTGGATTCTGCCCACTAGGGGGCACAATGGACATGATCTTCACCGCAAGTCAAATTCAAGAGAAATGCAGCGAGCAGCACCAACCACTGTACATGGCCTTCTTTGACCTCACAAAGGCCTTCGACACTGTCAACCACGAAGATTATGGAGTAACCTCCTCAAATTCGGCTGCCCTCAAAAGTTTGTCACCATTCTCCATCTGCTTCACGATAACATGTAAGCTGTGTTCCTGACCAATGGATTCATCACAGACCCAATACACATGCAGACCGGGGTCAAGCAAGGCTGTGTCATCGCACCCAACGCCCTTCTCGATCTTCCTTGCTGCAATGCTCCATCTCACCCTCAGTAAGCTTCCCGTTAGTGTGGAGTTAATCTACAGAACAAACAGGAAATTGTTCAACCTCCGTCACCTCCAGTCCAGATCCAAGATCGTCCTATCCTTTGTCATTGAATTACAGTACGCAGACAACGCTTGCGTTTGTGCACACTTGGAGGACGAACTCTAAACCATCGTCAACACCTTCACCGAAGCATACGAGAGTGTGGGCTTTACACTAAACATCCATAAGACAAAGGTCCTCTACCAGCCTGCCCCTGCCACACAGTACTGCCCCCCGTTTAACAGGATCCATGACGAAGCCTTGGACAATGTGGACCATTTTCCATACCTCAGGAGCCTACTGTCAACAAGGGCAGACACCGCCTTCGGTGTGCCAGTGCAGCCTTCGGTCGTCTGAGGCAGGGAGTTCGAAGACCAGGACCTCAATCCCGGCACCAAGCTCATGGTTTACAGAGCAGTAGTGATACCCACCCTCCTATATCCTTCAGAGACATGGACTATGTACAGCAGGCACCTGGAGAAGTAACACCAATGCTGCCTCTGCAAGATCCTGCAAATCCATTGGCAGGATGGGCGCCCGATACTAGACTCCCAAAACAAGCGCTCTACTCAGAGCTCTGACACGGTAAGCGAGTCTCAGGTGGGCAGAGGAAACGCTTCAAGGACACCCTCAAAGCCGCCTTGAAAAAGTGCAACATCCCGACACCTGGGAATCCCTGGCCCAAGACCGGTCAAAGTGGAGAGAAGCATCCGGGAAGGTGCCGAACACCTTGAGTTTCTTTGCCGGGAGCAAGCGGAAGCCAAGCGCAAACAGCGGAAGGACGCACGTTAACCCAAGCACCCCACCCACCCGTCCCTTCAACTACGTCTGCCCCACCAGTGACAGAGACTGTAGGTCCCGCACTGGACTCATCAGTCACCTGAGAACTCATCTTAGTGTGGAAGGAAGTCATCCTCGACACCGAGGGACTGCCTAAAATGAGAAGAGAAGATACATCTTAGGATGTTTTGCTACGTTAAGACACTATATAAATGTAACTTATTGTTTGTATGGATAATATCTAGAGACAACTTTGGAAATTGAAAGGGGTTTTATCTTAAGAGTACAAGGGATAGAAATGTCCCCTCCCCCAGCCAGAAACGGGGCGCCCCTACCCTTTTTGCAGTGTTCTGGCTGCCGCAATGGATGCGGCGGCCTATCTGGCGAAATTCAGATCCTCAGAGGTTTTTTTCCAGTGGGGCAGAAGTGGATCATCATGTGGGCGGAAGTGGGAGCAGAGTGCAGTGGCCATCACTAGTGGGGCAGAAGTGGGGGTGGGACGGAGTGTCTGAGGCTGTCAGTCATCAGTGCCGCAGTGATGACGTAATCGCGCTGGCGTGTCACAATGTCTCTCCCCTTCAGTTAAAGGGGAAGGCCACTGCAAACTCTTCATTCATTTCAGTTAGGCCCACTGGGCCACCAGGGAGCGTTTTGGCCAGGTGAATGGCATGGCACCCAAGAGGAGATGCTAGGCTGCCTATTGGCGGCCCGGCCAAACCCGGGGGCATAATTGTCGGGCTGACCTAGCCATCGGCTGACAAAAAAATATAACATTGCGGCCGTGGCAGTGCGCCCTCCCCTTTAAGGTCAGCCATGCCGCCATTTCAAAGAGAGTGCACCGACAGCAAAAATTGCCGGGGGCACCGGCTGGTGGCGGGACCACACCCGTGGAGCAATTTTGGGTAAGGGGCAATTTCGTAATGGCAATTTCGCGAGGGGGTCCCTTCCAGATAGTAAAAGGTCATTGCGTGCACGCTGTGGCGGGAAAACAGATGGAGCTGTCCCGGACACCGCTCCGCTCCTGAGGAAGGGCAATTTCTAAAATGGTGGACCTTTCACGGATAGTCAGCGGCCATTCTGCGCCACCCCGTGGCCGCCACTTTCAGGCTGTCAGAGGCCTTATCGGAAGGGGCAATTTCAGCCCCTAAGACTTTTTATTATACTGAGAAAGAACTTGCAATTATATAGCAGCTTATCACATTCTCCTGATGTTCCAAAGTTCTTTACAACCAATAGAATACTTTTCTGAAATATGTTTATTAATGTGATGCCAACAAATGTGGTTTCCAAGATGCACACACCAAAGATTTCTTGAACAGCAAATGAATGACCAGAAAATTTGTTTTTGGTGGTGTTGGTTGAAAGGGGAATGTTGATCGGGACACCAGGAGAACTCTCTGCTCTTCTTCAAATAATATCCTCCTACACAGGCAGACGGGATCTCAATTTAATAGCTTGTCTAAAAAATGTCACCTCCAACAACACAGCATTTGCTCTGCACTACACATGCATCGGCCTGCATTACCTGCTAACATCTGTAGTGGGGCTTAAAAAATAAAGCAACCATAAATATCAATCCTTCAAGGTTTCCAGAGTTTAAGGAGGCCATCTTCACTGTAGGTTCGAATCAGGTTGCGATGTGGATGATGAGCATTTCCAATAACAGCCCAGAGTTTGCGGTCGGAGGCTTCCCGTGGGTCGATGCCTCCGACCGTAAACATTTCTACGATAGTACCTGGTGGTCCAGGAGGTACGGAGACTTGTCCTGGGCTCCTATGCGAAGGCCTATGTAGAGGCCCACGTATCCCAGGAGCGGCCCAACTAATCACCTTGAGTATGAATGAGAACACTCCCAAAAGCACACAAACACTTAAGATAAATTTATAAAAACATCACGTATTTAAAATTAATCAAAATAGAATTAATTAATTAGTTGAAACAAAAATGTAATTTTTTGAAAAATAAACATACATATTTTAAAGGGTCTAAAAATAAACTGACCTTATTTAACAGGATTTTAAATGATTAAATTAATGAGAAAAATGTATTATTCTATGCTTTAAAAGTCTTATGCTTTTATCAACCATAAGAATTTCAAGGGCTTTCGCTGGGCCACCTCTCCACCCATGGAGGCCCTTTACTTTCGGATGCGGTCGATCTGTCAAGAGGATTCTTGACGATCACAAGTTCTGGGTTTAGGCGCATGTGCTTCGCATGCCTAAACCCGGAACTTGCGCGGCTCCTATGGGCACGTGCGCACCTCCTACCTGCCCGTAGGGGCTGCAAATTCAGGGCCAACATCTTTTTCATGAAGCATCAATGTTCTTTCCAGTTTGCTAGTCACAGTACTGAAACAGTAAAGCACAAAATCTTCACCAACACAGTAGGTCCATTCACCACAATGGAGATTTTTTGGCTTGGAAGTAAGAATACTTCCATCTGAGCCAAACTGACAGATGAAATAACTATTATGCTTAACAAGTCTCTAACTGTTAGCCTGCATTTACACTCAACAGTAGCATCAATGTGAAGCTCTGCTTTGCTCCAGAGTAAGGTCTGACCCTGAATGTAAATTTATACTATAGCTTTTTTAACACTGGTGTCATCTTCATAGGCAGTCCCTCTAAATGAGGATAGAAACATAGAAACATAGAAAATAGGTGCTGGAGTAGGCCATTTGGCCCGATGACTTGCTTCCACGCCAAAAAAAAGGATGAGTTCACAGGTGTTTCGAATGAAGAACCCGAACTACATCCTCAAGGGTGGAAGATGCCTGTGCGTGGATTTTTTTTAACGTGTGGTAGCAGTTGCACACCAGCACTGGTGTGAAGCAAAGCTAAACTACGGTTTACATGCAGATTTTAAACAGATCTCAATTACCACTATCTATTTTCTCAATAAATCTCTCAATGCCAAATTCATTGGCTGTTAAGCGCTTTGAGACGTCTGGTGGTCGTGAAAGGCGCTATATAAATCCAAGTCTTTCTTTCTTTCAAATAAATCTAATTGTCTCTTGCACTCATGAATACCATTTTCTTTAAATGGGCTTTCTTTAACATTCTGCACTCTACACTCTCAGCTTCCTGAGTTTTAATTATATTCTTTGAAATTTGAACCTATCATCACAGTGAACAACTTAACTGGATCAGGCTTGTTAGCATCACCTTGAAAACATTCAGTTGACCAATGCAAAATCTCCTCCTGTCCAAAGAAAACTTGAATAAGGAGAGAAATAAATTGAAGGGAGCATCACCTTGCACTGTTCTAGCGCACCTTCCAGCTGTTAGTATCCTCAGTGGCACTGAAGGTGGAGCAGGTTGCTTGGCTGTCCGCATTCTTGAGTAACGTTTGAATCCTGTGACCAAGAATAGAAATAGGCTTGAGGGAGCATGTCTACTTAGGTTCTAATTTTATTGATCTAAAATTTGCTCTACAAGTCTCCATATACTACTTATTCTTCTCAATCTTTATTCCTCCCTGCTCTGTTAGAGGCACTGACACGCGCTGTATTCCAATTCCACAGGTGATATTCAACCTACGGTACATTGCCCGTAGAGCCATTCTTCAAGTGTGAGCTTCAGCAGGATATTGAACTATGTGTGAGAGGGAGAGGCGGGAGAGGGCATTAGAAACAAGTCTGATCCTGCACTTACCTGACATCAATATTCACAGCCTTCTCAGCAGCAGCAATAAGGGCTCAGAAACTATCGTTAATTTTTTTCCCACTCTATCTCAAGATGCTGACGCCAACAGTAGCACACCTGTCACCGCTCTGGCTGACAGCTCATTCATGACGGACTGGAGAATAAACCTAGGTAGGACCTTCTTGGTCTGTATTGGTACAACACCACACTGAGCAGTGCTTGATCAAACTGAGCCACTGGGGCAGCACCCAGGCTTGTCTAACCATGAAGGGTTTTGATTGAGTAAATAAGGAGATATTGTTTCCAGTGGCGGAAGAGTTGTTAACCAGAAGACACAGATTTGAGGTAATTGGCAAAAGAACCAGAGATGACATGAGGAAAAAAACATTATGCAATGATTTATTATGATCTGGAATGCATTGCTTGAAAGGGTGGTGGAAGCATATTCAGTAATCACTTTCAAAAGGGAATTGGATAAATATTTCAAAGGAGAACATTTTAAGAGCTATGGGAAAAGAGTAGGGGGAGTGTGACTAATTGGACAGGACTTTCAAAGAGCCGGCACAGGCCCGATGGGCCAAATGGCCTCCTTCTGTGCTGTATCATTCTATGATTCTATAAACCATTCTACTTAACCTAGAGTAGCCACAGCACAGTAACTTTATAGCTCTATGATTAATCGGACTTACTCATTTTAAGTAGAGGTGTGACACATTCTCAAGTGTGACTTATACATCATTGCTTACAATAAGCAGAAAGATCAAATATGCACCTTAGTCCATGCAAACTATCAAAAATTAAAATCATTCTTCAATGTAGCAATTAGAATTTACACTGCAGTGTGATCTATACAGAGAATGGCGTGAGAGAACTCTTAATGCATAAGTTGGGTTTGAGTGGTTTAATCATTGTTAGGTCTTCTACTCCATTATGAGAAATAATGAATGATCCTCTGGGCTACGAGTAGTCAGACACATTGTGGAATTTTTTAGAAAACAAGGATGGACTAGCAATGACAAGTCTTATGTTGATAGCTCTTGATGCCTGAGTGGGTAAAGTCAATGTTCGATGTCACTCCAGGTTTTACAGACCAGGAGGCTCTACGTTTTATCCCAGATCAGTGCTCAGTTAGCTGATCTCATGGTTGGGGTTATGTTTGGTCTCTGTGTCTGTGGGCAAGGGAAGGGGGAAAAAATCATCTAGAATGAGCGCCGGACAGAAGAGGAGGACTAGGCAGGTAGGGCAAGAGTCCTCTGAGTCTATCTCGCTCTATAACCAGTATTCTGTTCTGAGTACTGGTGAGGACGATGGTGGCTCTGGGGATTGCAGCCAGAGCCAAATCCATGGGTCAGCTGCACAGGGGGGGAGGAAGAAGAATGGAAGAGCTATAGTGGTAGGGGATTCAATAGTCAGGGGAGCAGACAGGCATTTCTGCGGCCGCAGACGTGACTCCAGGATGGTATGTTGCCTCCCTGGTGCCAGGGTCAAGGATGTCACTGAGCGGCTGCAGGGCATTCTGGGGGGAAAGGGTGAACAGCCAGAGGTCGTGGTCCACATCGGTACCAATGACATAGGTAGAAAGAGGGATGATGTCCTGCAGGCAGAGTTTAGGGAGCTAGGAGAGAGATTAAAAAGCAGGACCTCAAAGGTAGTAATCTCCGGTTTACTCCTGGTGCCATGAGCTAGTGAGTACAGAAATAGGAGGATAGAGCAGATGAATACGTGGCTGGAGAGATGGTGCAGGCAGGAGGGCTTTAGATTATTGAGGCATTGGCAAGGCTTCTGGGGAAGGTGGGACCTGTACAAAGCCGGACGGGTTGCACCTCAACAGAACCGGAACCAATATCCTTGCGGGGGGAGGGGGTGGGGGGGCGTTTGCTAGTGCTGTTGGGAAGGGTTTAAACTAGCTTGGCAGGGGGAGGAAAACCTGAAAATAGATTCATTAGGAAGGGGAATAAAGCTGGAATTAGAAAGCAAAAATAAAGAAAGTGAGTTTGAAGGAGAGAGGAAACAAGCAGGAAAAAAGGGTAAAAAAACAAATTTAAAGGCACTTTGTCTAACTGCACGTAGCAGTCAGAACAAAATAGATGAGTTGATGGCACAGATAGATACAAATGGGTATGATTTGATCGCCATTACAGAGACGTGGTTGCAAGGTGACCAGGACTGGGAATTAAATATTCAGGAGTATTTGACAATCCAGAAGGACAGAAAGAAAGGTAAAAGAGGTTGGGTAGCTCTATTGATAAAGGATGGAATCACTGCAATAGTGAGCAATGATATTGGCTCAAATGATCAGGATGTTGAACAGTTTGGGTGGAGATAAGGAATAATAAAGGGAAAAAGTCACTGGTGGGCATAGTCTATAGGCCCACTAACAGTAGCAACTCTGTTGGTCGTAGTATAAACCAGGAAATAGTGGGGGCTTGTAAAAAGGGAACAGCAATAATCATGGGTAATTTTAACCACCATATTGATTGGACAAATCAAATTGGTCAAGGTAGCCTTGAGGAAGAGTTCATAGAGTGCAGAAGGGATAGGTTCCTTGAGCAGTATGTAATGGAACCAACCAGAGGGCAGGCTATCTTGGATCTGGTCCTGTGTAATGAGACAGGATTAATAAACAATCTCCTAGTAAAGGATCCCCTTGGAATGAGTGATCATAGCATGGTTGAATTTCAAATTCAGATGGAGGGTGAGAAAGTTGGATCTCAAGCCAGCGTACTAAGCTGAAATAAACGAGCCGATGAAGGTGTGAGGGCAGAGTTGGCTAAAGTGGACTGGGAAAATAGATTAAAGTACAGGATGAATAGTGGCGTACATTTAAGGAGATATTTCACAACTCTCAAGAAAAATATATTCAGTGAGGAGGAAAAGGTGTAAAAGAAAAGATATAAAGGACGGTATCCAATTAAAAACAAGCATGTACAAAGTGGCCAAAACTAGTGGGAGGACAGAAGATTGGGAAGCTTTTAAAAGCCAGCAAAGAATGACTAAAAAAATGATTAAGAAAGGGAAGATAGACTATGAAAGTAAACTAGCACAAAATATAAAAACAGATGGCAAGAGTTTCTATAGGTATATAAAAAGGAAAAGAGTGGCTAAGTAAATGTTGGTCCCTTAGAGGACGAGACCAGGGAATTAGTAATGGGGAACATAGAGAGGGCAGAAATTCTGAACAAATATTTTGTATCAGTCTTTACGGTAGAGGACACAAACAATATCCCAACAGCGGGTAGTCAAACATAGAAACGTAGAAACATAGAAAATAGGTGCAGGAGTAGGCCATTCAGCCCTTCGAGCTGCACCGCCATTCAATAAGATCATTCCCTCAGTACCCCTTTCCTGCTTTCTCTCCATACCCCTTGATCCCTTTAGCTGTAAGGGCCATAACTAACTCCCTGTTGAATATATCCAATGAACTGGCATCAACAACTCTCTGCGGCAGTGAATTACACAGGTTAACAACTCTCTGAGTGAAGAAGTTTCTCCTCATCTCAGTCCTAATTGGCCGACCCCTTATCCTAAGACTGTGTCCCCTGGTTCTGGACTTCCCCAACATCGGGAACATTCTTCCCGCATCTAACCTGTCCAGTGCCGTCAGAATCTTATACGTTTCTATGAGATCCCCTCTCATCCTTCTAAACTCCAGTGTATAAAGGCCCAGTTGATCCAGTCTCTCCTCATATGTAAGTCCAGCCATCCCTGGAGTCAGTCTGGTGAACCTTTGCTGCACTCCCTCAATAGCAAGAACGTCCTTCCTCAGATTAGGAGACCAAAACTGAACACAATATTCCAGGTGAGGCCTCACCAAGGCCCTGTACAACTGCAGTAAGACCTCCCTGCTCCTATACTCAAATCCCCTAGCTATGGAGGCCAACATACCATTTGCCTTCTTCACCACCTGCTGTACCTGCATGCCAATTTTCAATGACTGATGAACCATGACACCCAGGTCTCGCTGCACCTCCCCTTTTCCCAATCTGCCGCCATTCAAATAATATTCAGCCTTCGTGTTTTTGCCACCAAAGTGGATAACCTCACATTTATCCACATTATATTGCATCTGCCATGCATTTGCCCACTCACCTAACCTGTCCAAATCAACCTGCAGCCTCTTAGCATCCTTCTCACAGCTCACACCGCCACCCAGTTTAGTATCATCTGCAAACTTGGAGATGCTACACTCAATTCCTTCATCCAAATCATTAATGTATATTGTAAAGAGCTGGGGTCCCAGCACTGAGCCCTGCAGCACTCCACTAGTCACTGCCTCCCATTCCGAAAAGGACCCGTTTATCCCGACTCTCTGCTTCCTGTCTGCCAACTAATTCTCTATCCACGCCAGTACATTACCCCCAATACCATGTGCTTTGATTTTGCACACCAATCTCTTATGTGGGACCTTGTCAAAGGCCTTTTGAAAGTCCAAATTCACCACATCCACTGGTTCTCCCTTGTCCACTCTACTAGTTACACCCTCAAAAAATTCCAGAAGATTTGTCAAGCATGATTTCCTTTTCATAAATCCATGCTGACTTGGACCGATCCTGTCACTGCTTTCCAAATACGCTGCTATTTCATCCTTAATAATTGATTCCAACATTTTCCCCACTACTCATGTCAGGCTAACCGGTCTATAATTACCTGTTTTCTCTCTCCCTCCTTTTTTAAAAATTGGTGTTACATTAGCTACCCTCCAGTCCATAGGAACTGATCCAGAGTCAATGCACTGTTGGAATATGATCACCAATGCATCCACTATTTCAAGGGCCACTTCCTTAATTACTCTGGGATGCAGACAATCAGGCCCCGGGAATTATCGGCGTTCAATCCTATCAATTTCCCCAACACAATTTCCCACCTAATAAGGATATCCTTCAGTTTCTCCTTCTCACTAGACCGTCGGTCCCCTATTACATCCGGAAGGTTATTTGTGTCTTCCTTCGTGAAGACAGAACCAAAGTATTTGTTCAATTGGTCTGCCATTTCTTTGTTCTCCATTATAAATTCACCTGAGTCCGACTGCAAGGGACCTACGTTTGTCTTCACTAATCTTTTTCTCTTCACATATCTATAGAAGCTTTTGCAGTCAGTTTTTATGTTCCCGGCAAGCCTCCTCTCGTACTCTATTTTCCCCCACCTAATTAAACCCTTTGTCCTCCTCTGCTGAATTATAAATTTCTCCCAGTCCTCAGGTTTGTTGCTTTGTCTGTACAATTTATATGCTTCTTCCTTTGATCTAACACTATCTTTAATTTCCCTTGTTAGCCACGGTTGAACCACCTTCCCTGGTTTATTTTTACTCCAGACAGGGAATGTACAATTGTTGAAGTTCATCTATGTGATCTATAAATATTTGCCATTGCCTAGCCACCATCAACCCTTTAAGTATCATTTGTCAGTCTATGCTAGCCAATTCACGCCTCATACCATCGAAGTTAGCTTTCCTTAAGTTCAGGACACTAGTTTCTGAATTAACTGTGTTATTCTCCATCTTAATAAAGAATTCTGCCATTTTATGATCACTCTTTCCCAAGGTGCCTCGCACAACAAGATTGCTAATTAGTCCCTTCTCTTTACACATCACCCAGTCTAGGATGGCCAGCTTTCTAGTTGGTTCCTCGACATATTGGTCAAGAAAACCATCCCTAATACACTCCAGGAAATCCTCCTCCACCGCATTGCTACCAGTTTGGTTAGCCCAATCTACATGTAAATTAAAGTCGTCCATGATAACTGCTGTACCTTTATTGCACACATCCCTTATTTCTTGTTTGATGCTGTCCCCAACCTCACTACTACTGTTTGGTGGTTTGTACACAAATCCCAATAGCGTTTTCTGCCCTTTGGTATTCCGTAGCTCCATCCATACAGATTCCATATCATCCAAGCTAATGTCCTTTCTTACTATTGCATTAATTTCCTCTTTAACCAGCAACGCCACCCCGCCTCCTTTTCCTTTCTGTCTATCCTTCCTAAATGTTGAATACCCCTGGATGTTGAGTTCCCAGCCTTGGTCACCCTGGAGCCATATCTCCGTGATGCCAATTACATCATATCCATTAACTGCGATCTGCACAGTCAATTCATCCAGCTTATTCCGAATACTCCTCGCATTGAGGCACAGAGCCTTCTGGCTTGTCTTTTTAACACACTTTGCCCCTTTAGAATTTTGCTGTAATATGACCCTTTTGTTTTTTGCCTTGGATTTCTCTGCCCTCCACTTTTACTATTCTCCTTTCTATCTTTTGTCAAGGGGCTATAGGGGCGGGAGGAACGTAACACATTCACAATCACTAAGGGGGTGGTAATCAGTAAGATAATGGGACTAAAGTCGGATAAATTCCATGGACCTGATGTCTTGCATCCTAGGGTCTGAAGTGAAGTAACGGCAGGGATAGTGGATGCATTGGTTGTAATTTATCAACATTCCCTGGATTCTAGGGAGGTCCCAGCAGATTGGAAAACTGCAAATGTAATGCCCCTATTTAAAAAAAAAAGGAGCCAGACAAAAAGCAGGAAACTATAGACCAGTTAGCATAACATCTGTGGTTGGGAAAATGTTGGAGTTCATTATTAAAGAAGCAGTAGCAGGACATTTGGAAAAGCCTAATTCTGTCAGGCAGAGTCAGCATGGATTTATGAAGGGGAAGTCAGGTTTGGCAAATTTGCTGGAATTCTTTGAGGATGTAACAAACAGAGTGGATAAAGGGGAACCAATGGATGTGGTGAATTTGAACTTCCAGAAGGCATTTGACAAGGTGCCACATAAAAGATTGCTGCAGAAGATAAAAGTTCATGGTGTTGGGGGTAATATATTAGCTTGATAGAGGATTGGCTAACAGAAAACAGAGAGTCGGGATAAATGGTTCATTCTCCAGTTGGCAATCAGTAACTAGTGGGGTGCTGCAGGGATCAGTGCTGGGACCCCATCTATTTACAGTCTATATTAACAACTTGGAAGAAAGGACCGAGTGTAACGTAGCCAAGTTTGCTGATGATACAAAGATGGGAGGAAAAGCAATATGTGAGGAGAACATAAAAAATCTGCAAAAGGACATGGTTAGGCTAAGTGAGTGGGCAAAAATTTGGCAGATAGAGTATAATGTTGGAAAGTATGAGGTCATGCACCTTGGCAGAAAAAATCCAAGAGCAAGTTATTTTTTAAATAGAGAAAAATTGCAAAGCGCTGCAGTACAGCGGGACCTGGGGGTACTTGTGCATGAAACACAAAAGGTTATTATGCAGGTACAGCAAGTGATCAGGAAGGCCAATGGAATCTTGGCCTTTATTGCAAAGGGGATGGAATATAAAAGCCGGGAAGTCTTGCTATAATTATACAGGGTATTGGTGAGCCACACCTGGAATACTGCATGCAATTTTGGTTTCCATATTTATGAAAGGGTCAGTCAGTCATAGGCGGTCCCTCGAAACGAGGATGACTTGCTTCCACGCCTAAAAAGGATGAGTTCACATGTGTTTCAATGAAGAACCCAAACTACATCCTCAAGGGTGGAAGATGCCTGTGTGTGGATTTTTTTAACGTGTGGTGGCTGTTGCACACCAGCCACCACATGGGCTTGACAGAGCCAGGTCTTGGTCCAGTGGCAAGGATTACCCAAGACAACTGGAGACCTGCTCTGCTGCACGGATCTAGTGCGCACACGTATCGCAATGTGCTGCCCCTGGGCCCTTGGCCCCGAACTCATGCCTCCCTGGGCCCCGATCACATCCCTCCACAGTCTCTCGCCGCTCCTGCTGTACCTGCCCACGCTCTAATCACTGACCTGTAACTTGATGACTTCCCTCTTCACTGCCGTCACTCTCCTGCACCAGCTTGCGCTGCTCCCTGGAGTAGTATGCCTCCACGCTGCTCCCCGGGGCCTCCACACCTCTGCTCCTTTTATGGCTTTTGTTATGAAAGGATATACTTGCTTTGGAGGTAGTTCAGAGAAGGTTCACTCGGTTGATTCCGGAGATGAGGGGCTTGACTTATGAGGAAAGGTTGAGTAGGTTGGGCCTCTACTCATTGGAATTTAGAAGAATGAGAGGCGATCTTATCGAAACGTATAAGATTATGAGGGGGCTTGACAAGGTGGATGCAGAGAGGATGTTTCCACTGATAGGGGAGACTAGAACTAGGGGGCATAATCTTAGAATAAGGGGCCGCCCATTTAAAACTGAAATGAGGAGGAATTTCTTCTCTCAGATGGTTGTAAATCTGTAGAATTCGCTGCCTCAGAGAGCTGTGGAAGCTGGGATATTGAATACATTTAAAACAGTGATCGACAGTTTCTTAAACGATAAGGGGTTAAGGGGTTATGAGGAGCGGGCAGGGACCTTGATCGGATCAGCCATGATTGTATTAAATGGCGGAGCAGTCCTGAGGGGCCATATGGCCTACTCCTGCTCCTATTTCTTCTGTTCTTATGTTCATATTAATTTCCACTCCTGACTGCTAGAAAGTGTGCATGTGTGGACGTTGGGTATAGACTGAATTGGATTTGGATGTGATGCCCTCCATGCTCCACCAGTCGACAAAGACTATCTACTTAGGCTTGTACTTTGAGTGAGAGCTGCCAAGTCCTGGGATACCATACCCCAGGACGAGTCAGTAGGGTTATCTTTATGAAATCGTGATCCAGGCATAGAGCTCTCACCCAACGAGAGCGCATATCGGGAAGCTCCAGAATCTCCATTACGTGCTCCCATTGGCCGAGGCTCTGGTGAGAGTATAATTTCAGAATATTACTGTTGTGCCTCCAAGACTGGAAGAGAAGTGAATTAATTCAAAACAGCTCCTGTGCTTTCCTGGCCTTAGGATTGTGTGCATGTTGTAGAGATGCAGACTTTTATCAGCCATTAAAACCCCAGTCAATTGCAGTGATTACAATTCCAGGACGCTATGAGCAATTGAGTGTATTCTCACAAGATGTTCCCAACATATGGCAGTGCCTTAGTCACTCTCTGGGGCACTGTGTTTTAAAATTAATTCTTGGGATATGGGTATTACCCATCCATGTTTGAAACTGGATATAGATTACTGAAAACCGGAAAGGTCAAGGAACGCTATACTGTGGCTGAAACTGTCGCAGAATTGTGACTGGCATCAATAACAGGCTACGGTGTACTGTTCATAAAGATAAGTGCAGATAGGAAGCCCATTCATCCCATGTAGCTCATGTTTCCATGGAAACCTACAGGTTCCCCTCCATCCATCAGAATTTCTCACTGAAGTGCTCAAAGGGACAGTGGTCTGGAGAATCAGTTCTGCAATATTGTAGCCCTCTACCCAACCTGCACATCCATTGTGCATTGCTTTTGAGATTGGTGAATTTACCCGCATGTTCCTCAATTTCATCTCTCTCCTGAGACTCTCTGCTTCAAAAGCCTTCCAGCTAACTTGCTTTCACCTTTGAGTGAAAGAACTATCCATGTGTACCATCTACAAGATGCACTGCAGCAACACGGCAAGGCTTCTTTGACAGCACCTTCCAAATTCGCGACCTCTACCATTGAGAAGGTCAAGGGCAGCAGGCGCATGGAAACACCACCACCTCCACGTTCCCCTCCAAATCACACATCCTGACTTGGAAATATATCACCGTTCCTTCATCATCGCTGGATCAAAATCCTGGAATTCCCTCACTAACAGCATTGTGGAAGTACCTTCGCCATATGGACTGCAACGGTTCATGAAAGCAGCTCACCACCACCTTCTGAAGGGCAATTAGGGATGGCGACTGACTGCAGGCCTTGCCAGCGATGCCCACATGAATACATTTAAAAAAAGACAGTGCTCCCATGTAACATCTTACTTAAAGATGACTCATATGACAACACAGTACACCAGTGAACTGTTCTGGATCAGAATTTCTCAAACTGGGATCCGCGGAGACATTCCAGGTGGTCCGCGAAACATTGACCAATTATTCGTTGGAGAATATCTCTGAAAAATTGCAGACTGTAAAAATTAACCAGTGAGAAGCGGAGAGGAGATGGGGCTTGTGTATTCACGATTGGCTTCCTTCCAATGCCCTCATTGGTGTCTGTGGGAGGAGAACAGAGGTTGGCTGACTGGTAATGTCGGGCGTCGGTAAGTTTTAAAATTCAACCAAGAGCGAGTTGTCATTGTTCACCGCGAGCCTCCTGCTGGCTTTGTGCAGTCTGCTGGAAAGTTTTTATTTTCTGTGAGTACTTTTCCTGAACCAGTTGCGTGGGATCATTAATTCGACGAGTTGAGCCGAAATCCCGTTACCATGACAGCACTGATTTATGTGCCGCAAAGCTCTGGAAAAGTTGTGTGGTGAAGGGAGCGGGGTTATTGGAGATCTTGGGCATGTTTGGTAGCCTAGCCATTGTTTTATTTGGGGGTGGGGAGAGGGGAGAGGAGAGTTCGGGTCCGGGTTTATGTGTTATAATATAGAGCTCCATCTAGTGGAAAACTGCTCCACCTAGTGGACTACTGTGGTAATGCAACTACTGATGTATAGCAGTAAAGTCACATGATGTATTGGAGCCATCTTGTAGTCTGTGTGCGTTTGTGAGGTCGTAAAAAATATATCACTTTGGCAAGGAAGATAGGATCATCGGATTCCCGAGCTGAAACTTTTGTTGGTGGATAATTCCTGCCAAACAACAGAGAGACTTTGAGAGGTTCTTTGTTTTGCAGCACAGCTAATAATCCAAGGTAAATTTCAGGAACACTTGTTTGAACTCCAGAGTCCAATTGGCTGTGCCTATGTGAATAATAGGGTGCTTGGGTGACTTCCAATGTGGCCACGAGACTTTTGGAGCATATGTGGAGTGGCTAGAAATGTTTTTCACCACAAATAGTATCGTCGATATCCCTGATGATTAAAACTGTAACTGGGTGGTGTTAGAAAGAAAACGGGCTGTTTTCCTGTCTGAAGCAGGCCCCGAGGTATATGAAACCCGAGAAAATGTGCTTGTTCCCATTCTGCCAAAGGACAAGCCACTGACGGAGATTCTAACCAAGCAGCATAATCCTGAGCCCGTGAAAATTGCTGAAAGTTACCGTTTTGGAATATGAGATCAATTCATTGATGAGAGTATCAGTGAGTACATTGTAGCTTTAAAGAAGCTATCCATTCGCTGTCATTTCGGAAACTTTCAGGACCGAGCATTGTGTGACTGCTTTGTATGTGGGATGAAAAATGAACAAATCAGAAGGAAGATGTTGACAACCCCTAAATTGACTTTGGTTTAGCTTGTCAGACAGCTAAGTCGATGGATATGGCCGACCAATACTCCCGAGAATTTCATGCCATTTCCTGTCTTCAGCCAACTGAGGTGAGTTACCTGTAGGTTAAAAGAAAAAGGCAGTTGGGCCCTAATCCCTCAGCAACTGGCCAAGGTAACAGCGTATTGAAGTTGTGCAATCTGTGCCTGGGACAACACATTGCTCAAAGTTGTCCATATGTGAAGGCAGAGTGTTTGTTCTGCAAGAAAACAGTGCATCTTGTGAAGGCATTCCAACTGAAGAGTAAACTGATGTTCAATGCAAGAAGTAACCATCGCCAGAGACTACATAGCATTGAAGAGAAGCAACAGGATGGGGAGGGTCTGGAGACACACACATCAGGAGCACAAGAGTACCTAACAACAATTGGCGAAGTATCATCATCCAAGTAGATGTTGCAGGAACCAGGATACCCATGGAAATAGACACTGGTGCATCCGTGAGCATAGTACCGGAATCACTTTATCTCGACAAGTTGAGTGATTTTCTACTGGAGAAGTCGAAGATAGAGCTGCGAGGCTACTCAGAAGAGAAAATCTCTGTGGTAGGATGTATCACCGTAACGGTGAAATACAAGGATCAGTTTCAAAGCTTGCCTCTCTTAGTAGAGTCAGGAGACAAGCCTGCCTTAGTAGGTAGAAATTGGTTTGGATCACTGAAGCTGGATTGGAATTAGATTTTTCATGTTGAAACGAGATTTGCATCAACAGATGATGTCATCAAGCAATATCCGAAAGTGTTCCGTGAAACAGGCAGTCCAATCCAAGGCTTCAAGGCGAATGTCAGAGTACAGAAGGACGCTAGACAAGTTTACCGCAAACCACGTCCCATACCATATGCAGTGAAGGAGAAGGTTGAGCAAAACTCAAAAGACTAGAAACTGAGAATATATCTCTAAGATAGATCTAAGTAATTGGGCTACAACAATTGTTGTTGTACCTAAGTCAGATGGTAAGGTAAGGTTTTGTGGTGATTATAAAGTAACCGTAAACCAAGTTCGAGAGGGTAATCTACCCAATACATGGCCAAATGTAGAAGATTTGTTCACAACGCTGACAAGTAGCCAGATCTTTTCAATGTTAGATCTGACAAATGCCTATTTACAACTTGAAATAGATGAGGAATCCAAGTGATGCTTGACTATAAATACTCATCTAAGCCTATATCAATTTAATAGGCTACCATTTGGAGTGTCTTCTGCCCTTGCTATATTCCAAGGGGTGATGAACCAGATTTTGCAAGGCATTGAAGGGGTGGTATGTTATTTAGATGCATATTCATTTCAGCACCAAACAGGCAAATCTATAATAATATATTGAATGAAGTGCTCAAATGGTTAGAGAAACACAGAATACGAGTGACTTCTTACAAGTGTAAGTTATTTCAGTGGAGTACTTAGGGTACAGAGTAGACAAAGATGATTTACATCCAATCAAGGGAAAGCAAGATGCAATCAGAAATGCACCCACTCCCAACAATGTCACTGAACTGCGATCATTTTTGGGTCTATTGAACTATTACGGAAAGTTCCTACCAAATTTGGCTACAGTGTTACATTCACTGAATGAGCTGTTGAAAAAACAGTCCATTGGAAGTGGTCAAAAGAATGTAACGCAGAATTCAAGGAGTGTAAATGCCAGTTGGTAGAGAGTACTATGTTATTTCACTATGATGTATCTAAGGAGATCAGGCTAGCATGTGACACCTTTCTGTATGGAGTTGGGGCAGTGATCTCTCATGTACTACATAGTGGGGAGGAGAGACCAATTGCTTTTGCTTCACCACTCTCAGCGCCAGTGAGCGTAATTATGTGCAGACCGAAAGAGAAGCTTTGCCATTCATTTTTGGGGTCAAGAAGTTCCACAAATACTTGTATGGTTGAAGTTCACCATCGTTAATGGCCATAATTCCCTGACAGCAATCCTCCATTCAAAGTCTCCAATTCCAACCTTAGCTGCTGCCTAAATGCAGAGATGGGCTTTGATTTTGTCAGCCTATACGTATGACATTGAATACAGATGATCAGTTGATCACAGTAATGCTGCTGTTATGTCCAAATTGTCATCTCCATCACAAGTTACACCCAATAGGGAAGAAGTTTTCTATTTCTCATACAATGATGTACTGCCAATCACAGCTGAAGAGTTTGGTAGAGCAACGAAACATGACCCAGTTCTGTCAAAGGTGCATGATTACATCACAAATGGCTGGCCAAACCAGGTATCAGAGGAAGATACTCATCCATACTTCATTCGTAGAAATGAATTATCAATGGATAAAGATTATATCATGTCGGATGCAAGAGTAGCAATTCTAAATAAATTCAGGTCCAAATTGTTAGGAGATCTTCATGACCAGCACTTGGAAATGTGCTTGACCAAGAGTTTTGCATGCAGTTACTTTAGGTGGCCAGGTCTAGATAAAGATATAGAGTACATCATTAGTCAGTGTACATCATGTCAATCGGTAAGCAAGAAACCACCATCAGTACCATTACAACCATGGAAATGGCCTCCCAGGGTGTGGCAAAGGTTGCATGTAGATTTTGTTGAGCTAGAAGGACAATAATTGTTCATTGTGATTGATTGCCATTTGAAGTGAGTAGAGGTGTTGCCAATGCAAAAAATAACATGTAAAACACTGGACAATTTGCGAAAATTATTTTCTTCATGTAGCCTCCCAGAAGAAATTGTGTCTGATAATGGGCCACAATTTTGTTCAGAAGAATTTACACAGTTCATGAGCAAAAACAGTGTGAAACATACCAAAGTTCCACCATACCATCCTGCTTCAAATGGTGCAGCAGAGCACAGAGTAAAAATTGTAAAACGTGCTCTCATCAAGCAAATGTTTGATCCAAATCCAAAGAAACGGCAGTTGTCGTTGGACCACAAATTATCTAATGTTCTGATTACTTATCGTAATATTCCTCATGCAACTACTGGTAGAACACCAGCAGAGTTGTTGCTAACATGACAGCCATGAACCATGTTCTCGTTGTTAAAGCCGAACTTGGCATAGTCAGTAGAAGAGAAACAATTAAGACAGAAAGAGAATCGTGATAGAGGTAGAGTAAGAGAGAGAAGTTCGAAATTAAATCAGAAGATTAGAGTGAAGAACCTACCATAAATGGTTAAAGTGGTTACCAGGAAGAGTAGTGAAGATATATGGCCCTCACACATATTTGGTCAAGATGTTTGATCATGGAAAGGTTAGGTTTGTTCACTTTGATCATATTTTACCTACAGATGTGGATGGAGTTGAAAGTTGGAATGATTCCATTACTTCTGTTGAGTCAGATAGTCTTGATACAAGTAGAGTACCAGTAGCAAATTTGACGTCTTATGTACTAGAAACAAGTCCAAGAGAAAGTCAGAATTTAAGTCTCAGTCAGGCAGACAAACAGTTTGAAGTTGTAGAAAGTCCGAATGTAGATCAAGGGTTGCCCCTTGGAGAAAAACTCTCATCAGGCTCAGCCTAGAATGAGTCTAAGTTCGACACCAAGTTTGGAAAGTTCTGTTGATGAGCGAAGGTATCCTCTTTGAAACAGAAAACAAGTAGTTAAGTTTATTTGTAAGTATGGCAAAATAAGTCCATATCTTTTGTTGTGTATAACCATGCAAGTTATGTATGATTATTATTTTGTCATGATTACTTCTTCATTAAAGAAGGAGAAGTGTAATATAGAGCCTCACCTAGTGGACTACTGCTCCACCTAGTGGACTACTGTGGTAATACAACTCATGATGAAAAACAATAAAGTCACATTATGTATTGGAGACATCTTGTAGTCTGTGTGTGTTTGTGATGTCATGTGACGCTAGCTGGAGACAAGGTGTGGACTGGCTGAGAGTTGGAAATGCAAGGACTTGTTCCTGACCCGTGGGGAAAGCCCTGACCCTGAAAAGAACAACCTGAATTTTAATGGGATGGGATGGGAGCAGGGGGGCTCCGAAGTGGTCAAGAAACCCAGGAGAACAGGTTTCCCGCAGGTCATGCCGAATTTAATGGTAGGGCCTGATTTCCATTGGAAACCTCTGTATTTAGCCAGATTCAGAAGTTGGCTGTCTGTAGGCCAGTAGGCTTGTGGCACTAGACCACAGAGAGCAGGAAGGGAGGTATCGCATGGGGGCCGGGGGACGGGGTGGCCGGAGGAGTGGAGGGAGAGGGGCTTAGGGATCAATTGGTAGCCGGAGGAATGGGAGGGGTTAGGGAACGATCAGTGGCCAGAGAGAGTGAGGCAGGTGATTAGGCAATGATCGGTCATCAGAGGAGCAGATTGGGCAAAGATGTGAGGCCGAAGTTGCAAGGAGAGGGTCAGAGGAGCGGGGTGTAGGGTGCGGGGTGGGGTAGTGTTGGTAATGATCGGCAGTCGAAGGAGAACGGGGAAGGCCAGAGGAGCAGGGGGGCTGGAGGAGCAGATGAGGGGATTGGCAATGATCAGGGGCCAGAGCAGCAGATTGAGGGCCGAAGGAGAAGGGAGCAGTTCAGAGCTTCATCGAAGGGCCAGGAGGAGCTTGGGGGTGGAGGGAATGGGGAGGCAGACGACGTCAGAGGGCAGGAGAAGCATTGGGGGGGGGAGGCATCGTGGGGTGGATCAGAGGCCTGAGAGGGATGATCAGAGGCCCCTTGGGGAGGAGGGGTCCCCGATCATGGGCGGTGGGTTAGGTAGGGAGACTGGATCCCGTGTAAAGGCACTTACCTTCTGGATCCAGCAGTCCTCGCCTTCCTTTAGCTGGTTAACTTGAAAATGGAAGTTAAATCAGAGGCTTCCAGCCAAATTATAATATTCAAATGTCTGACCTGCCTCCTGGGTGCAGGTTGGCTGCCCAGCTCGTCCCTCCTCCGTTAGAACCGGAAGTTGGTGGGTTGGAGGTGGGTTCTGGTCGGAATTCAGATTTTTAAAATTTGAACTTCCCACACGATGCCAACCCACCCGTTTGTCTCGGTTGAAATTCCCCCAACAAGTTTGTTTGAGGCAGAGAGTTGGAATAAACATTTCCTTTTCAAATGGCAGGCAGTGATTAGTGGGGTGACGCAAGGTTCAGTGCAGGGACCCTAGCTATTTACAATATACATCAATGATTTATATGAAGGAATTGAATGTAATATCTCTAAGTTTGCAGATGACACTAAGCTGGGTGGCGGTGTGAGCTGTGAGGAGGATGCTAAGAGATTGCAGGGTAACGTGGACAAGTTAGGTGAGTGGGCAAGTGCATGGCAGATGCAGTATAATGTGGATAAATGTGAGATTATCCACTTTGGTGGCAAAAACAGGAAGACAGAATATTATCTGAATGGTGACAGATTAGGAAAAGGGGAGGTGCAATGAGACCTGGGTGTCATGGTACATCAGTCATTGACGTTTGGCATGCAGTACAGCAAGCGGTGAAGAAGGCAAATGGCATGTTGGCCTTCATAGCTAGAGGATTTGAATATAGGAGCAGGGAGGTCTTACTGCAGTTGTAAAGAGCCTTGGTGAGGCCACACCTGGAATATTGTGTTCAGTTTTGGTCCCCTAATCTGAGGAAGGATGTTCTTGCTATTAAGGGAGTACAGCGAAGGTTCACCAGATTGATTCCAGGGATGGCAGGACTGACATATGAGGAGAGACTGGATCAACTGGGCTTGTATCCACTGAAGTTTAGAAGAATGAGAGGGGATCTCATAGAAATATATAAAATTTGACGGAATTGGGGAGTTCCAGAACCAGGGGTCACAGTCTAAGAATAAGGGGTAAGCCATTTAGGACCGAGATGAGGAGAAACTTCTTATCTCAGAGAGTGGTTAAACTGTGGAATTCTCTACCGCAGAAAGTTGTTGAGGCCAGTTCGTTAGATATATTCAAAAGGGAGTTAGATATGGCCCTTACAGCCAAAGGGATCAAGGGGTATGGAGAGAAAGCAGGAAAGAGGTACTGAGGTTGAATGATCAAATATGATCTTATTGAATGGCGGTGCAGGCTCGAAGGGCTGAATGGCCTGCTCCTGCACCTAATTTCTATGTTCTATGGATGTCGGCAGACGAGTGTGAAGCAGACAATCCCAATTACACCCAATCCCAAGCAGCCGTACGTTTTAGGAGTTTATTTTTCATCTTGAGTTCTTTTTAATTTAATTTCTTTAGTCTTCAGCATTGAATTAAAATTGAGGCTTTTGCTAATTTCAAATTATATTTTAGAAAAAGGCTTGTAATTAAAATTCGTAGATAAGCAGTAGTTTTTAGGATGGTACTTAAAATTAATACTGCCAGCTGTGGCTCTGTGGGTAGCGCCCTCACCTCTGAAGGTTGTGGGTTCAAGTCCCCCTCCAGGGACTTGAGCACAAAGAAATCTCGGCAGACACTCCCAGTGTATTGCTGAGGGGGCGCTGCATTGTTGGAGGTACCGTCTTTCGGATAAGACATTAAACTGAGGCTCCATCTTCCCTCTCTCAAGTGGACGTAAAAGATCCCATGACAATATTTCGAAGAAGAGCAGGGGAGGTATCCCTGGTATCCGGCCAATATCCCTCAAACAACATAACAAATACAGATCATCTGATTATTAACACATTGCTCTTTGAGGGAGCTTGCTGTGTGCAAATTGGCTGCCACACTTCCTACATTACAACAGTGGCTACACTTCAAAAGTACTTCTCTGGCTGTAAAGCACTTTGAGGCATCCGCTGGTCATGATAGGTGCTATATAATTCCAAGTATTTCCTTTTTTCTTAATGTAACAAGTAGGAAAGTGAAAAGCAGCCGCAGCTTTAAATAAATTGTCAAACATCACACCAGGTATAGACTGTGCATTGAGAAGCAGGCACACCCACCTCACTGATTTCTGTAAGTAAATACTTGTTTTCTTAAAAGCATTATTAAAACATTCTTTACATGCAGCACTTGCATATTATTATATAGTATTATAATTTAGATGGGTGTTTTTTCCTATTCTAGTATATATCCAATTCCCTTTTTAAATTTCCTATTTGCAGAGAGCAAAATTCACCAGAACTCCCCCACCCCCCCCCCCCTGTTTTTGGGCTCATTCGAAAGGAAATTTAATTTGGGACTATCTACCGAAATGTTTGGAACTCTAAAGTGCTTATGGAAGAAACTACGAACTTTAATAGAATTATGAACTTTTACAAGCCAAATTCAAGCCTGTGGGCGGACCTAGGGAACAATAGAAGCCCACTTGATTATTGGAACTGTCTGGGTGTGAGGACTGAGTTAACCTGTCTGGAAGAATGAGTATCACCCATAGATAGCTCCCCATCAACACGTGTCTGGACAAACCATTTCAGCATTTACATCACAAAGAGGCCCAATCTAGCCTGTATGTGGAAAAACTAAGCACAAAAAGACATTGCAATTACCAAACTAATATTTCCATCAGAAAACAGTTTTCGAGCATCAACCCACCCAAGAAATATCAACTTTAACGAGCCCGACAAAATATTACAAAGAAGAACCAAGCCCGCCAAAATTATACAAAGGATTGTGAACAGATTGGGCGGTAAGATTAGAACACTGAAATCGTATAACTGGCCACTGTTTTCAACAGAGGTTAGAGAGAGGAGAGAGAGAGAGGGGAGAGAGGTGGTTGCTACTACCTCATCAAGACAAGGAGAGAAACCAACGCGACAGTTGTAAAACTAACTTCTCCAGCCTCGAAGTCTTGAAGTCCTGCAGGAAGGAAGAACATCACCATGTGCCATTAACTATCAAAAGGATTGGTAAGCATAAGTCCCTGCCTGCCCTGGAGCCTAACCTAGCTAGAATTAGATATTGGGTGGTGCAAGGTATAATTTTACTGCATCCCCCTTTGAATGTGTAGTGTATGGTACTTTATTAGAGTGATTATAAAGTTTGACCTTGTACTTTTCCTTGTATTGTTCTTTGTTAGAGTGATTTTAAGTTTGGCTGTGTATTTTCTTACTAGAGTCGTAAGCCTGTATTACCCTGACTGTAATTAAAAAAAGTTCTTTGCATCAAACCAGTGTCCTCTGCACTTTTGTCACACCCCCCAAATGGAAGAGAGGATTTCCTCCTATGTGTATAAGAAGGTCAATGTAACTAAGGAATGGGTGCTTAGTCTATTGCGCGCTGAGCATCCGGCTGATGCTACAGACCAGTGGACAGCAAGTAAAGATCACAAAGAAGCAGTAGAGAAAGCAATTTGGTTGGTCTGTCTACAGCAACAGGTCCAACTGCTAGACAGAAAGAATGAAACATTACAGGCAGAGTTATGGGAATGCGCAGAGAACTACCAGGAAAGGGTTATGTCAGAAGAAAGATTATCAGGAGAACTCCGCAAGCTAAAACAGGAAAGGACCCAAATAATGAAAAGTTTTAAAAACAGTCAGGCTATTTTCAATGTCAGGTTACCGAGGCCAAAAATAATTAAAAGTCACTGAGGGAGGAAAGCACTCGCCTCACCCGACAAGTAAAAGAGCTCCAGGAAAGATTAAAACATGTGCAAGCAGCGTATAAAGTAGCTAACACTAATGGGTTTGAATCAGGAGACCAAGGTCTCTGCCAGCAACAGGCACTGAACAGACTGGCTCATTCTCTGTTCCACTCTCCATTCATTTAAGTACACTCTACACTAAGTGGACGTGTGTCTTGATGAAGTGGGAGCAGAAAGGGAGAGAGATCCTGGGGGCTGACTTCATCCTAGGCCACGGGATCCTAGTGGATTTAAGAAACCACTGCCTTTGGGGGGTCAGTCTGTATGGGACAGGAGAGTGAGCTGATGGTTATCCCGAGAAAACAAGGAAAGGGGACGGTGTGCACCATGAGACCAAAGGAGGGTATGACCTTGAATCACTGGTCAGTAACACCCCTGTGAGTAAAAACCTTGCAGCTTTTGCCACTCACAAACATGACTGTGGGAGAATAAATGGGGTCGAGGTTAGCATAGATGGGGGCCCCATGATCCGACCAGTACAACTTCCCCAGGGAGGCGGAGGCAGACATGGAAACAGCATTGGGTTCGCTGGTTAAACAGGGGGTATTGAGACCAATAGCTATCATGTGAATTCTCCATTGTGGCCGGTTAAGAAACCGGACAACTCCTGGAGAGCCACAGTAGACTATCGAGAACTCAACCGTAACATCCCCGTCTGTGCACTGTTGCTGCTGTCGCCGACCTCATTGGAAGTATCCCAGCCTCCGTGACCACCTTCATGGTGCTGGATATTTCCAACGGGTTCTGGTCCATACCTTTAAGAAGGGAAGATCAGTACAAGTTTGCTTTTACCTTTAAAGAATAGCAATATACTTGGAACTGTCTCCCTCAGGCATGCTGTTCAGGGGGGAGCAATGGATAGTACTGCAACAACACTGGAGAGAATTCCTCTAGCTGGTCCACAAGGATCCAGGAGCAGGACACCCCGGACCTGAGACCACTTGGCAACGAGTGGAACCAGGACTCAGGGAAGATGTCCGCGAGTTCTGTGCTAGCTGTCTGGTGTGCGCGGCCAACAACCCCGACCCCCAGAAAAGAAAGGTGTCTATGGGACATATCAGGAGGGTAGAGGGACCCTGGCAGTCAATTCAAATCGATTACATCGGGCCCTACCCACTGCCCAGGGAGGTTACAAGTACTGCCTAGCATTGGTGGACGTATTCACCAAATGGGTGGAAGCCTTCCCATGCCGAACAGCCACTGCCCTGGGAACAGCTAGGATCCTGGTCAGAGAAGTGTTCTCCCGATGGGGACTACCACAATACGTGGAGTCCGACCAAGGGAGTCACTTCACCGGGCAGGTGATGCAGGAGACCCTTAAGGTACTCGGCATCAGAGGAAAATGGAATGTCGCCCACAACCCGCAGTCATCCGGGTCTGTGGAGCATTTAAACTGTACCATCAAAGAAAGGCTGCTCAAAGAGACAGGGGACTCACCCAAAGGGTGGGTAGAGGTCCTACCACTAGTCCTCATGGGGATCCGGGCCAGCCAGTCAAAGAGCACGGGGTACTCCCCGTACGAGCAGAGCCGGCAGAGCCATGAAAACCCCCACCCATGTGTTAACCCTGGTACTCACGGAAGGTCAGCTTAGGGAAGCGAACTGGGACAGCTTTGTCAGGAATCTGTTTGAACACCTTAAACAGATTCACTGGCAGGCTGCTAACAACATGGGAAAACAGCATCGGAGCAACCGACTGCTGCTAGAACACCGCAAGCACCACGAGTGGGAGATAGGGGACCAGGTTATGGTGAGGAACTACGCTAGAGTAGGGGTCTTTGAGGCACTGTACATGGGACCGTATTACATTGTCGACAAGGCAAGCCCCATGGTCTATGCCATAAAATTGCCCCGCCGAACAAAGTGGTTCCACATAAATCAATGTAAACTTTTCAGTCCAGGACAGCAGCTAAACGCAAGGGACAGCCAAAAACTGTAAACCGTACTAAAGGCAGGGACCCCCAGCCAATGACCCCTGACTGTGGAAATCTCACAGGGGACGTGGCAGATTTAAAGACTGTACCGAGAGGAGCGGTGATCTGTGTTACCAAAGGAGCTGTCTCTCCAATCATTTGGAACTCGGACGCACCCCCAGCAGCCAGAGCCTTAAGAAGAACTACCCGCACGCCACGGTCAAAGACACTGTGGTCAGCAGCGCTCCAATTTAAATGATTCAGCCCTGGGAGAGGGACCAGCCGCAAAAGAGCACCTAAGGTCAGAGACCAGCCCGCAAGCAGGGACACCCAGCCGGTAGCCTCGAGCAACGAGGGACCCCCAGAAGAGATAGCGGTGGACAAGCCACCAAGTGAGAGTCCCCAGCCCGTAGCCGTCGACCAGGCAGAACCCCCAGGGGAAGAAAGGAACCAGGCAGCCACCCCCAAAGGAGCGGTGTGCTGCAGCACCGGAGGGGACATTCCCCCGATAGTGTGGGACTCAAATCCACGTCTGGTCAGGGTACTTAGGGTTAGGCGGTGCAGACCGAACTATCACCTACCTCGCTGGACACCCAGCGGGAGAAGAAGAAAGAGAGAAGGTAGGAATTAATCTGGCCACCCGGAGACGGGTGGCAGATGTACATATATAGTGATGTGAATTTAAGGATGTTTAGCAATATGAATTTAAGTAAGTTTAGTGAATAAGTTTAGAATTGTGTAAGATTTATCTGTGTAATGATAAGTATATATGTATTAGTTACCGGGGTAAGGGAAGGACTCTACCTGTGCAGTTGTTAAAAGAAGCACAGGTCGGGTAACACCCAGGAGTAAGAAGAATCGACAGGTATAGCTATTAAGGAAGCACCGGTGAGATAACAAGCAAAACGGCTGTGAGATAAAAGTTGAAAGCAGACATCAGTCCACAAGGAACTGAATAAGACAGACAGTCAATTAAGATTAGGAGCCCAAATTGGAACTCGGTCACCTTTATCAAGCCAGAGAGCTTTCTCAGGGATAGACAATCTGTTTTATGTGCCCCTACAGGAGAAAGAACAGGATGGAAAGGATCCTGTTCCTGCTCGCCCTGATAGGGATGAGCAGCACCGACCGAGGAGACGTGGAAGAATCCCTCATTTACGGGTGTTCAGGAGGGAGAGCACCGATCGTAACTGCCGGGGGTGGCCCCCGAGACGTGGAAGAACTCATCGTTTACACCCACGAGGGAAGATGGCCAGGGTGGCTGGGATCGAATTCTGCCTGCTACTCCAGCCAGGAAGGCTTTACCTTCGGGGAGGCCTCAGTTCCATGCCCCCGGATACGGATCATTGCTGCCCGAGTCAGTATTACAGAGAGAAAACGTGTGTTTGAGTTGCAAAGGAAACATTCCCCTGGGAAGATGGTGGTGGCTCAGAAAACTCAGCAAGGATGCACGGGACCAGGAATCGGACTGGGAAAGACTCGGTAATGATATGTACCGCACCATCACGGGGACATGGGGAGGAGTAAAAGTGTCATGTATCTCACATGACTGTACATAACTGTATCTTTACCATGCTATTCATGACTGTAACCAGAGATGACCTGTAACCACAAGCTTACCTTACCACCAGGGGTGCACTTGCAGGAGACACTGGATACCTGTCCCAGACAGGTATATAAGGACAGGTCTCAGGTAAGTGAGGCATTCGAGAGCTGTGTAATAAAGGTGCAGGTCCTGAGTGACCTTGAGTTCAGTATGTGCCTCGTGTGAATCTGTAATGCAGGGACAGGACTTTACAGTGGCGACGATATTGGCTCGAATGAACAAAATGTTGAATCATTGTGGCTGGAGATTAGAGATAGTAAGGGAAAAAAGTCACTGGTGGGCGTAGTTTATCGGCCCCCAAATAATAACTTCACGGTGGGGCGGGCAATAATCAAGGGAATAATGGAGGCATGTGAAAAAGGAACGGCAGTAACCATGGGGGATTTTAACCTACATATCGATTGGTCAAATCAAATCGCACGGGGTTGCCTTGAGGAGGAATTCATAGAATGCATACAGGATTGATTCTTAGAACAGTATGTTACAGAACCTACAAGGGAGCAAGCGATCTTAGATCTGGTCCTGTGTAATGAGACAGGAATAATAAACGATCTCCTAGTAAAATATCCTCTCGGAATGAGTGATCACAGTATGGTTGAATTTATAATACAGATTGAGGGTGAGGAAGTAGTGTCCCAAACGAGCATAATATGCTTAAACAAAGGGGACTATAGTGGGATGAGGGGAGAGTTGGCTAAACTAGACTGGAAACACAGACTAAAAGGTGGCACAATTGAGAAACAGTGGGGGACTTTTAAGGAGCTCTTTCATAGTGCTCAACAAAAATATATTCCAGTGAAAAAGAAGGGCGGTAAGAGAAGGGAAAACCAGCCGTGGATAACCAAGGAAATAAAGGAGAGTATCAAATTAAAAATCAATGCGTATAAGGTGGCCAAGGTTAGTGGGAAACTAGAAGATGGGAAAATTTTAAACGGCAGCAAAGAATGACTAACCAAAGCAATAAAGAAAGGAAAGATAGATTACAAAAGTAAACTTGCGCAAAACATTAAAAAAATAGTAATAGTTTTTACCTATATATAAAACGGAAAAGAGTGACTAAAGTAAATGTTGGTCCCTTAGAAGATGAGAAGGGGGATTTAATAATGGGAAATGTGGAAATGGCTGAGAGCTTAAACAATTATTTTGCTTCGGTCTTCACAGTGGAAGACACAAAAACCATGCCAAAAATTGCTGGTCACGGGAATGTGGGAAGGGAGGACCTTGAGATAATCACTATCACTAGGGGGGTAGTGCTGGACAGACTAATGGGACTCAAGGTAGACAAGTCCCCTGGTCCTGATGAAATGCATCCCAGGGTATTAAAAGAGATGGCGGAAGTTATAATCTATTAAAATTCTCTGGACTTTGGGGAGGTACCAGCGAATTGGAAAGCAGCTAATGTAACGCTTCTGTTTAAAAAAAGGGGAAGACAAATGGCAGGTAACTATAGGCCGGTTAGTTTAACATCTGTAGTGGGGAAAATGCTTGAAGCTATCATTAAGGAAGAAATAGTGGGATATCTAGATAGGAATAGTGCAATCAAGCAGACGCAACATGGATTCATGAAGGGGAAATCATGTTTAACTAATTTACTGGAATTCTTTGAGGATATAACGAGCATGGTGGATAGAGATGTACCGATGGATGTGGTGTATTTAGATTTCCAAAAGGCATTCGATAAGGTGCCACACAAAAGGTTACTGCAGAAGATAGAGGTACGCAGAGTCAGAGGAAATGTATTAGTATGGATAGAGAATTGGCTGGCTAACAGAAAGCAGAGCGTCGGTATAAATGGGTCCTTTTCGGGTTGGAAATCGGTGGTTAGTGGTGTGCCACAGGGATCGGTGCTGGGACCACAACTGTTTACAATATACATAGATGACCTGGAAGAGGGGACAAAGTGTAGTGTAACAAAATTTGCAGATGACCCAAAATTAGTGGGAAAGCGGGTTGTGTAGAGGACACAGAGAGGCTGCAAAGAGATTTGGATAGGTTAAGCGAATGGGCTAAGGTTTGGCAGATGGAATACAATATCGGAAAATGTGAGGTCATCCACCTTGGAAAAAAACAGTAAAAGGGAATATTATTTGAATGGGGAGAAATTACAACATGCTGCGGTGCATAGGGACCTGGGGGTCCTTGTGCAGGAATCCCAAAAAGTTAGTTTGCAGGTGCAGCAGGTAATCAGGAAGGCAAATGGAATGTTGGCCTTCATTGTGAGAGGGATGGAGTACAAAAGCAGTAAGGTCCTGCTGCAACTGTATAGGGTATTGGTAAGGCCGCACCTGGAGTACTGCGTGCAGTTTTGGTCACCTTACTTAAGAAAGGATATACTAGCTTTGGAGGGGGTACAGAGACGATTCACTCGGCTGATTCCGGAGATGAGGGGGTTACCTTATGATGATAGATTGAGTAGACTGGGTCTTTACTCGTTGGAGTTCAGAAGGATGAGGGGTGATCTTATAGAAACATTTAAAATAATGAAAGGGATAGACAAGATCGAGGCAGTGAGGTTGTTTCCACTGGTCGGGGAGACTAGAACTAGGGGGCACAGCCTCAAAATACGGGGGAGCCAATTTAAAATCGAGTTGAGATGGAATTTCTTCTCCCAGAGGGTTGTGAATCTGTGGAATTCTCTGCCCAAGGAAGCAGTTGAGGCTAGCTTATTGAATGTATTCAAATCACAGATAGATAGATTTTTAACCAATAAGGGAATTATGGGTTACGGGGAGCGGGCGGGTAAGTGGAGCTGAGTCCACGGCCAGATCAGCCATGGTCTTGTTGAATGGCGGAGCAGGCTCGAGGGGCTCGATGGCCTACTCCTGTTCCTATTTCTTACGTTCTTATGTTCTTATGTTACGGGATTACAGAATCCACAGAATGGCGACCGACGGCTCAAATGAAAAATACAATGCTGGAGATAATTGGGAAGACTTTGTAGAAAGGCTCCAGCAAAGCTTTGTAACCAAAGACTGGTTAGGCGTCGATAAGGCAGACAAGAGGAGAGCCCATCTCTTGACCAGCTGTGGCTCGAAAACATACGCCTTAATGAAGTACCTGCCTGCACCCGAGAAACCAGCAAGCAAGTCGTTTGAAGAGTTGAGCACACTGGTAAGAGACCACCTGAAGCCAGCGAGCAGCCTACACATGGCCAGACACAGGTTCTCCAACTACAGACGTTCTGTGGGCCAGAGCATACCCGACTTCGTGGCAGAACTTCCGAGGTTGGCTAGCTTATGTGAGTTCTCCGATGCACTAAGGAGAGAAGTACTGAGAGACTTTTTTTATTGAAGGAATAGGCCACGCAGGCATAATTCTGAAAGCTCATAGAGACCAAGAACTTGACCCTAGAGGTAGCAGCACTGGTTGCACAGACATTCCTGGCAGGAGAAGAAGAGACGAGGTTGATCTACACTGCGGGTACGACAACTAACGAAACATCGGAACAAGGGGTTCACAGCATGAAACAAGTCGCTACCCCCACACACAGACAAAGGCAGGAGAGCTGGCCCTCAACAGTAGGCAGTGGTGCCAGAGGCCATCAAGGGCCACATGAATGGCCGTTCACACCTCATCAACCCACAATGTGAGCAATCAACTACAAACTGAGAGAAACTCAAGAGAGATCAGCCAGATGCAGCTCATCCTTTAGAAACAATGGAAGCGGTCTGTGCTGGAGATGTGGGGGAAGGCACTCATCAAGAGGGTGTCGATTTCAGCATGCTGTTTGCAGAAACAGTGACTATACAGGACATCTGGCCTGCATGTGCAGAAAAATGGCAGCTCGGCTGGTATACAAATTGGAAGGGTCGAAAAGCGGACCAGAAGACGGTGGGGACAGTGCCCGGGACACCGAGGTACAGTGGGTCAACACGATCAATGGCCACTGCTCCTACAACAAGATGCCTCCAATAATGATGAGGGTCCTACTCAACGGGATACCCATCAACATGGAGCTGGATACGGGAGCGAGTCAATCTCTCATGAGCGCTCCACAATTTGAACAGCTGTGGCCGCACAAAAGAGACAGACCAAAACTCACAAGGGTCGACACCAAACTAAGGACCTATGCCAAAGAAATCGTCCCAGTCCTCGGCAGCGCCATGCTCTCAGTCACACACAAAGGGACAGTGAACCGGCTTCCCCTGTGGATTGTCCCCGGAGATCTCCCAGCACTGCTGGGGAGAAGCTGGCTGGCAAAACTAAACTGGAAATGGGATGATGTTCACGCCATGTCGTCAGAGGAACGGACCTCCTGCTCAACAGTTCTAAGTCGATTTGAACATCTCTTTCAGCCAGGTGTGGGCACCTTCAAAGGGGCTAAAGTCAAAATCTACGTCACACAGGATGCTGGACCAGTCCATCACAAGGCTAGAGCTATGCCCTACGTGATGAGGGAAAAGATTGAACATGAACTGGACAGGCTTCTGTGGGAAGGCATTATCTCACCCGTGGAAGTCCCATCGTCCCAGTCATGAAGCCTGATGGATCCGTACGAATCTGTGTGGACTACAAATCTACCATAAACAGAGTCTCCCTACAGGACCAATACCCGCTACCCAGAGCGGAGGACTTATTTGCCACATTGGCTGGAGGAAAACTTTTCTCAAAACTAGATCTCACATCTGCGTATATGACACAAGAATTGAACGACGAGTCCAAGCTACTCACCACCATCAACACACATCGAGGTCTTTTCATGTACAATCGATGCCCATTCGGCATCAAATCGGCAGCTGCTATATTCCAGCGCAACATGGAGAGTCTGCTCAAGTCCATCCCGGGGACGGTTGTATTTCAAGATGACATACTTATCATGGGCAGGGACTAAAGTGGTTTGATCGGGTAGGCCGAAGAGTTAAGAAATCCAAGTGCCTGTTTTTCGCGCCCGAGGTTGAATTTTTGGGCAGAAGGATTGCCGCTGATGGAATCCATCCAACAGAGTCCAAAACCGAAGCAATTCATCTGGCACCCAGGCCCCGGAATGTCTCAAAACTGTACGCCTTTCTCGGGCTACTCAATTACTTTGGGAACTTTATGCAGAACTTAAGCAAGCTGCTGGAGCCTCTCCACATGCTACTCAGAAAGGGGTGCGATTGGTTTTGGGGGGACGCCCAAAACGCGACTTCAATAAGGCACGCAACCTTCTGTGTTCCAACAGTGTTTTGGCTTTCTTTGATCCAGGTAAAAAGCTAGTTCTTACAAGTGATGCGTCAGCATACGGGGTCGGGTGCGTTTTACAACATGTCAATAGTGCGGGTAAATTACAACCCATAGCTTATGCCTCCAGGTCATTTTCGCGGGCAGAGCGCGGGTATGGAATGGTGGAGAAGGAGGCGCTCGCATGCGTGTACAGTGTCAAAAAGATGCACCAATACCTTTTCGGGGCCAAGTTCGCGTTAGAAACCGACCACAAGCCCCTCACGTCCCTACTATCCGAGAGTAAGGCAATAAATGGCAACGCCTCAGTGCGCATTCAACGGTGGGCACTCATGCTGGCGTCTTACGATTACACCATAAGGCACAGACCAGGCACAGACAACTGTGCTGATGCGCTTAGCAGGCTACCCCTGGTGACCACGGAAGGGTCTGACAAACAGGACTGTGAGATAGTCATGGCAATCAATGCTTTTGAGTCCACAGGTTCGCCCATGACGGCTCGCCAAATCAGAGCCTGGACGACCAGCGACTCCACGTTATCTCTAGTAAAAAGATGTGTCTTAACTGGTGACTGGGCAGAGGCTCGCAATGCCTGCCCTGAGGAGATCAAACCTTTCCATAGGCGCATGCATGAGCTGTCACTACAAGCAGACTGCCTGATGTGGGGCAGCCAAGTAGTTATGCCTCTGCGAGGCAGAGAGACATTTGTCCGGGAGCTCCACCGCGAGCACTCGGGGATCGTTCTAATGAAGGCCATAGCCAGATCCCATGTCTGGTGGCCTGGCATTGACGCGGACTTGGAACTCTGCGTCCGACGGTGCACCATTTGTGCCCCACTCAGTAATGCCTCCAGGGAGGCCCCCCTGAGCCCCTGGCCCTGGCCCACCAAACCGCGGTCGCGGGTACACGTAGACTATGCGGGCCCATTCATGGGCAAAATCTTCCTCGTAGTTGTAGATGCATTTTCTAAGTGGATCGAATGCATCATTTTAAACTCGAGCACCACCTCCACCACTGTGGAGAGCCTTGGAACCATGTTCGCAACGCACGGCATTCCTGACATATTAGTCAGTGATAATGGTCCGTGCTTCACCAGCGCAGAATTCCAAGATTTTATAAATGACCACGGCATAAATCACGTTAAGACGGCACCGTTCAAGCCGGCCTCCAACGGCCAGGCAGAGCGAGCAGTGCAGATCATTAAACAAGGCATGCTCAAAATCCAAGGTTCCACGCTGCAGGGCCGCCTGTTGCGACTGTTACTGGCATACAGATCTCGTCCGCATTCATTGACTGGAGGTCCCCCCGCGCAACTATTAATGAAACGGCCGTTAAAGACAAGGCTCTCATTAATCCTCCCAGACATGTATGAAATCGTTGAGGCAAAGCGCCGTAAGCGAACCAAGTATCATGACCAACATTCGAGGGGGAAGTGGAATGAGATAGGGAACAAAGTGTTTGTGCTAAACTATGGCAGGAGTCCCAAATGGCTTGCAGGGACAGTAACAGGCAAGGAAGGAAACAGTCTACTGGTGGTACAAATGGATAATGGCCAAACCTGCCGGAGGCATGTAGACCAAGTCAAAAGTAGATTTTCCAACAACACTGCTGAACCAGAGGCAGACTACAATGTGGAACTCACACCACACCTGGTGGACAGACAGAGGGAATAACCTGAGGAAAGGGCAATCCCAACAGACAGCCCAGGCGAGACACCAACAATCATATTGAATGAAACAGACAGCCCAGGCGAGATACCAGCAATCATACAGAAAGAAAAACAGGCACCAAGGCAAACAACTGAACCACAACTAAGACACTTCATGTGAGAGCGTAGAACACCTGAGAGACTGAACCTATAAAGACAATAAGACCTTGGGAGAGGGTGATGTCATGTATCTCACACTACTGTACATAACTGTATCTTACCATGCTATACATGACTGTAATCAGAGATGACCTGTAGCCACAAGCTTACCTTACCACCAGGGGTCCAGTTGCAGGAGACACTGGACACCTGTCCCAGACAGGTATATAAGAACAGGTCTCAGACAAGTGAGGCATTCGAGAGCTGTGAAATAAAGGTGCAGGTCCTGAGTGACCTTGACTTCAGTATGTGCCTCGTGTGAATCTGTACTGCAGGGACAGGACTTTACAAAAAGTGTGTTGGGACAAATGGTGGGAATCTGAATTAGGAATTTATGTTTGGATGTGGGGATCAGAAAGTATTTGTCCCGCAGGCATATCAATCGCCTTCGCCAGGCCATGGCAAGCTGAAGGGGAAGGGATGGAGTGGGATTCTAGCCTACAGGTGTGCGGTCCCACACTCCCCACTCCCAATTAACGCCACTGAACTAAGAGCACACATTAAGAAACCCCTGCCCACAACCCCGCCAATACGCACAGTAATGGAAAGGTGTCTTACCATCACCAACGGTCCTGGGAGCGGATTAGTATTGGTATCAACCGAAAAGGTGTTATATCAGGGGGTACATTATGCAGTAGCTTCAGTAATATTTAACCTTACCGAGGTACACCTGCCTGCTATACCAGACCCTACTCAGAGACATGTTTAAGAAATTTTATGAGTTAGACTTTGGAAATGTAGACAAAGCAGACCTATACACCCTTAACGCTAGGGACACCATGGGCTCAGGAAGACCTAGAAGGGGAATCATAAACGACGTTTTCACTACCTACAATACAACATCCTCTGTAATAAATAGCCCAGATTACATAGAACTGCAAACACAGATAAACAGTTTAAAGACCCAATTGAGAAAAATCCTGAAACAGGAGAATACCATAGTAGGATCAGAACTACATGAGGACCAGGCTATGACTGTCCATTTAAAAGAAATTGTGGCTGAGCTGGAAAAACATGCACAGACAGTGAATGCACTCATACGGGAGGATAGAAACGCTTCGGACCAGGCTGCACAGAACGAGTTGTGCATATTGTATGGGGCATAGTTGTTGGGCGAGGGCCGCAACAACTTGGAGGATTTAAAACAAGGTGTAGTCCCCTCTTGGATCAGGAACCAGCACCTCGCAGCCCTCCACCCGTACAGCAATTCACTAAGCCCGTGCCAGCTCCGCCTAGCCTCTGAAGCCTACCCTGTCCCAGTAGACTGTGGGAAATCTAACCACACCATTATGGGGATAGTATTAAGGATGCCGGTCATGGGAAGGACAGCCTGACCCGCACCAGTATACTGGGTGGAGAATATTGGAGTTATTCAGGGAGGTGCATACATTCATTTTGCAGCGGTCCCACCCTATGTCATAAAGTGCGAGCAAGCTGTAACGGGTACTGACCTCTCCGGGTGCCGGAGCCAGGATGCACACGTAATACTGTGTCCCCAGTACTTAAGTGCCCATTCAAAGTCACAGTGTGGGTTTAAAACTGCTGGCGTACAGCCTATTAACTGCACCATGGAGTTAATGGCACACGACCATGTCCCTCCACAGGTAGCATACATAGTGGGTGGGACATATTGTGTCACCACCAGTGCACCCCACGACCAACATGGACACTTCTGTTGTCCGGTAAGTGATAGCAGTTTTTGCTTCAAACCTGAGGTATCAGTTCAAGTGGCTCAGGAACGGATTGTCCCCATTCCTGAACCCTCCACTGTCCACCTCACTGTGAAGGAAAACATTACAAACCTGCAGGATTATGTTGTACATTTTGGCTATGCAATTCCCCCTCTACCCGAACATCTTACCATGCTGCTAAAAGCAGTAATTATCTCACAAAAACACTTCTATACTCTAGAACAGAAAACAATTGAGATAGGGAAAAAGATTCTTGAGATCACCATTCCGCCTTGGTGGGACCTTTTCAGAAATATAGAGGTCCCAGTCTGGATCCGAATCGCTTCCCACACTTTAGTTATTTGTCAACTCGCGATTATACTTTACTTATGGTGTCTCACTTGCCGAGTGAAATGCAGAGGCTGTCAGGTCAGGCACCAAAGAGTGCTATACGTTCCTTGGCCAAACTTGGGAATCACGCAGGGAGGGGTGACACTACCATGGTTAATTTGTGTTTGATTTTACCTGCTGTAAACCGCAACATCGCGAGTATTGCAAGAGTGTTACTTAAATGTTTTGACTATGTACCTTTATTTTACTGAACTTAAAACGTGTCTGACTATGGACCTTTATGCTTTTTGAGAATGTGTTGCTATGTGTTTTTATTTTACTTTACTTAAAGTTGTGTATGACTGTATACCGTCATTTTACTGTGAAAACCGAATAAAAGAGGGACATCATACCCCCTCTATGCTATAACTGAATTGTAATGACTGTATTCGCCTGTATATTGCATTGCATTTCAACGGGGAATGCTGGGTAATGTTTAGCTAGTATAAATGCAGGGAAGGTTGACTCTCGGGAGCAGGAATTTTTCTTACCTTGATTGACATTCAAGGATTGTAGAGTGTCAACAGGGGGGTCTGCAGAGAGCAAAATTAACCAACACCCCCTCCCCCCTGCCCCCGCTGTGTTTGGGCTCATTCGAAAGGAAATTTAATTTGGGACTATCTACCAAAAAGTTTGGAACTCTAAAGTGCTTATGGAAGAAACTACGAACTTTAATAGAATTATGAACTTTTACAAGACAAATTCAAGCCTGTGGGTGGACATAGGGAACAAAAGAAGCCCACTTGATTATTGGAACTCTCTGGGTGTGAGGACTGAGTTAACCTGTCTGGAAAGATGAGTATCACCCAGAGATAGCACCCCATCAACATGTGTCTGGACAAACCATTTCAGCATATACATCACAAAGAAGCTCAATCCAGCCTGTATGCGAAAGAATAAGCACAAAAGGACATTGCAATTACCAAACTAATATTTCAACCAGGAAACAGTTTTCGAACATCAACCCACCCAAGACATATCAACTTTAACGAGCCCGTCAAAATATTACAAAGAAGAACCAAGCCCGCCAAAAGATTGTGAACAGATTGGGCGGCAAGATTAGAACACTGAAATCATATAACTGGCCACTGTTTTCAACAGAGGTTAGTGAGAGGAGAGGAACAGAGAGGGGAGAGAGGTGGTTGCTACTATCTCATCAAGACAAGGAGAGAAACCAATGCGACAGTTGTAAAACTAACTTCTCCAGCCTCAAAGTCTTGAAATCCTGAAGGAAGGAAGAACATCATCATCTACCATTAACTATCAAAAGATTGGTAAGCATAAGTCCCTGCCTGCCCTGGAGTCTAACCTAGCTAGAATTAGATATTGGGAGGTGCGAGGTATAATTTTACTGCAACCCCCTTTGAATGTGTAGTGTATGGTACTTTATTAGAGTGATTATAAGTTTGACCTTGTACTTTTCCTTGTATTGTGCTTTGTTAGAGTGATTGTAAGTTTGGCCGTGTATTTTCTTACTAGAGTAGTAAGCCTGTATTACCCTGACTGTAATAAAAACACAGTTCTTTGCATCAAACCAGTGCCCTCTGCACTTTTGTCACACCCCCCAAATAAATCCAGAGTACAGAACCCAAGGGAGGGTGAGCAATTCGAAACTGCTCAAGTTGGTCAGAAGGGAACCTGACCACCTCATAGAGACCACAAATACCCCCCCACTCACTCCTTACATATTGAATCAGCTTCTACCACCCTTTCAGGTAGTCCAGTCCAGGTCATAAATAACAACCCACTATGAAAAAAAAAACCCTCCTTCATCTGTTCTCTGGTTCTTTTGCAAATTATCTTAAATCTGAGTCCTCTGGTTACCAACCCTCCTGCCAATAAACCACATTCGCCTTATTTACTACATGAAAACCCTTCATAATTTTGAACAGCTCTATTAAATTTGCCCTGAACCTTCTATGCTCTAATGAAAATAATTTTCCTTCACCAAAACAAATTATCTGGTCATTATCATATTGCTGTTTGTGAGGGCTTGCTGTGTCTTAATTGGCTGCTGCATTTCCTACACTGTGTTAAATCCAAGGAAGAGGCATATAAATTGGCCAGAAAAAGCAACAAACCTGAGGACTGGGAGAAATTAAGAATTCAGCAGAGGAGGACAAATTATTAATTAGGAGAGGGAATATAGAGTATGAGAGTAAGCTTGCAGGGAACATGAAAACTGACTGCAAAAGCTTCTATAGATTTGTGAAGAGAAAAAGATTAGTGAAGAAAAATGTAGGTGCCTTGCAGTCAGAATCAGGAGAATTTATAATAGGGAACAAAGAAATGGCAGTAGAACAAACACTTTGGTTCTGTCTTCACTAAGGAAGAAACAAATAACCTTTCGGAAATACTAGGAGACCGAGGGTCTAGCGAGAAGGAGGAACAGAAGGAAATCCTTATTAGTCAGGAAATTGTGTTCAGGAAATTGATGGAATTGAAGGCCGATAAATCCCCAGGGCCTGATAGGCTGCATCCCAGAGTACTTAAGGAAGTGGCCCTGGAACTGGTGGATGCATTGGTGGTCATTTTCCAACATTCTATTGACTCTGGATCAGTTCCTATGGATTGGAGGGTATCTAATGTAACCCCACTTTTTAAAAAAGGAGGGAGAGAGAATTCTAGACCGGTTAGCCTGACATCAGTAGTGGGGAAAATATTAGAATCAATTATTAAAGATATAATAGCAGCACATTTGGAAAGCAGTGACAGGATCGGTCCAAGTCAGCATGGATTTATGAAAGTGAAATCATGCTTGACAAATCTTCTAGAATTTTTTTGAGGATGTAACTAGTAGAGTGGACAAGGGAGAACCAGTGGATATGGTGCATTTGGACTTTCAAAAGGCTTTTGACAAGGTCCCACACAAGAGATTAGTGTGTAAAATTAAAGCACATGTTATTGGGGGTAATGTATTGACGTGGATAGAGAACTGGTTGGCAGACAGGAAGCAAAGATTCGGAATAAACGGGTCCCAGGTAGTGACTACTGGTGTACCGCAAGATTCAGTGCTGGCACCCCAGCTATTTACAATATACATTAATGATTTAGACAAAGTAATTGAATGTAATATCTCCAAATTTGTAGATGACACTAAGCTGGGTGGCAGTGTGAGCTATGAGGAGGATGCTAAGAGGCTGCAGGGTGACTTGGACAGGTTAGGTGAGTGGGCAAATGCATGGCAGATGCAATATAATGTAGATAAATGTGAGTTTATCCACGTTGGTGGCAAAAACAGGAAGGCAGAATATTATCTGAATGGTGACAGATTAAGAAAAGGGGAGGTGCAACGAGACCTGGGTGTCATGGTACATCAGTCTTTGAAAGTTGGCATGCAGGTACAGCAGACGGTGAAGAAGGCAAATGGCATGTTGGCCTTCATAGCGAGAGGATTTAATATAGGAGCAGGGATGTCTTACTGCTGTTGTACTGGGGCTTGAATATTGTGCCCAGTTTTGTCTCCTAATCTGAGGAAGGACATTCTTGCTATTGAGGGAGTGCAGCGAAGGTAGCCAGACTGATTCCCGGGATGGCAGGACTGACATATGAAGAAAGACTGGATCGACTAGGCTTATATTCACTGGAATTTAGAAGAATGAGAGGGGATCTCATAGAAACATATAAAATTCTGATGGGATTGGATAGGTTAGATGCAGGAAGAATGTTCCCGATGCCTCAATGCGAGGAGTATTCGGAATAAGGTGGACGAATTAACTGCGCAGTTAGCAGTTAACGGGTATGATGTAATGATCACGGAGACATGGCTTCAGGGTGACCAAGGCTGGGAACTCAACATCCAGGGGTATTCAACATTTAGGAAGGATAGACAGAAAGGAAAAGGAGGTGGGGTGGCATTGCTGGTTAAAGAGGAAATTAATGCAATAGTAAGAAAGGACATTAGCTTGGATGATGTGGAATCGGTATGGGTGGAGCTACGGAATACCAAAGGGCAGAAAACGCTAGTGGGAGTTGTGTACAGACCACCAAACTGTAGTAGTGAGGTTGGGGACAGCATCAAACAAGAAATTAGGGATGCATGCAATAAAGGCACAGCAGTTATCATGGGTGACTTTAATCTACATATTGACTGGGCTAACCAAAGTGGTAGCAATGCGGTGGAGGAGTATTTCCTGGGATGGTTTTCTAGACCAATATGTTGAGGAACCAACTAGAGAGCTGGCCATCCTCGACTGGGTGATGTGTAATTGAGAAAGGACTAATTAGCAATCTTGTTGTGTGAGTCCCCTTGGGGAAGAGTGACCATAACATGGTAGAATTCTTTATTAAGATGGAGAGTGACACAGTTAATTCAGAAACTAGGGTCCTGAACTTAAGGAAAGGTAACTTTGATGGTTTGAGGCGTGAATTGGCTAGAATAGACTGGTGAATGATACTTAAAGGGTTGACGGTGGATAGGCAATAGGAAACTTTTAAAGATCACATGGATGAACTTCAGCAATTGTACATCCCTGTCTGGAGTAAAAATAAAATGGGGAAGGTGGCTCAACTGTGGCTAACAAGGGAAATTAAGGATCGTGTTAAATCCAAGGAAGAGGCATATAAATTGGCCAGAAAAAGCAACAAACCTGAGGACTGGGAGAAATTTAGAATTTAGCAGAGAAGGACAAAGGGCTTAATTAAGATGGGAAAATAGAGTACGAGAAGAAGCTTGCTGGTAACATAAAAACTGACTGCAAAAGCTTTGATAGATATGTGAAGAGAAAAAGATTAGTGAAGACAAACGTAGGTCCCTTGCAGTCGGATTCAGGTGAATTTATAATGGGGAACAAAGAAATGGCAGACCAGTTGAACAAATACTTTGTTTCTGTCTTCACAAAGGAAGACACAAATAACCTTTCGGAAGTACTAGGGGACCGAGGGTCTCGTGAGAAGGAGAAACTGAAGGAAATCCTTATTAGGCGGGAAATTGTGTTCGGGAAATTGATGGGATTGAAGGCCGATAATTCCCCGGGACTTGATAGTTTGCATCCCAGAGTACTTAAGGAAGTGGCTCTCGAAATATTGAATGCATTGGTGATCATTTTTCAATAGTCTATCGACTCTGGATCAGTTCCTATGGACTGGAGGATAGCTAATGTAACACCACTTTTTAAAAAGGGAGGGTGAGAGAAAGTGGGTAATTATAGACTGGTTAGCCTGACATCAGTAGTGGGGAAAATGTTGGAATCAATTATTAAGGATGAAATAGCAGCAAATTTGGAAAGCAGTGACAGGATCGATCCAAGTCAGCATGGATTTATGAAGGGGAAATCATGCTTGACAAATCTTCTGGAATTTTTTGAGGATGTAACTAGTCGAGTGGACAAGGGAGAACCAGTGGATGTTGTGTACTTGGACTTTCAAAAGGCTCTTGACAAGGTCCCACACAAGAGATTGGTGTGCAAAATCAAAGCACATGGTATTGGGGGTAATATACTGCCGTGGATAGAGAACTGGTTGGCAGGCAGGAAGCAGAGAGTCAGGATAAATGGGTCCTTTTCAGAATGGCAGGCAGTGACAAGTGAAGTGCCGCAGGGCTTAGTGCTGGGACCCCGGCTCAATGATTTGGATGAAGGAATTGAGTGTCATATCTCCAAGTTTGCAGATGACACTAAACTGGGTGGCAGTGTGAGCTGTGAGGGGGATGCTAAGAGGCTGCAGGGTGACTTGGATAGGTTAAGTGAGTGGGCAAATGCATGGCAGATGCTGTACAATGTGGATAAATGTGTCGTTATCCACTTTGGGGGCAAAAACGCGAAGACAGAATATTATCTGAATGGCGGCAGATTAGGATAAGGAGAGGTGCAACGAGACCTGGGTGTCATGGTTCATCAGTCATTGAAAGTTGGCATACAGGTACAGCAGGCAGTGAAGAAGGCAAATGTTATGTTGGCCTTCATAGCTCGGGGTTTGTGTATAGGAGCAGGGAGGTCTTACTGCAGTTGTACAGGGCCTTGGTGAGGCCTCACCTGGAATATTGTGTTCAGTTTCGGTCTCCTAATCTGAGGAAGGATGTTCTTGCTATTGAGGGAGTACACCGCAGGTTTACTAGACTGATTCCCAGGATGGCTGGACTGACATATGAGGAGAGACTGGATCAACTAGGCCTTTATACATTGGAGTTTAGAAGGATGAGAGGGGATCTCATAGAAATTTACAAGATTCTCACGGGACTGGACAGGCTAGATGCAGGATGAATGTTCCCCATATTGGGGAAGTCCAGAACCAGGGGACACAGTCTTAGGATAAGGGGTAGGCCTTTTAGGACTGAGATGAGGAGAAACTTCTTCACTCAGCGAGTTGTTAACCTGTGGAATTCACTGCCGCAGAGAGTTGTTGATGCCAGTTCATTGGATATATTGAAGAGGGAGTTAGATATGGCCCTTACGGCTAAGGGGATCAAGGGGTATGGAGAGATAGCAGGAAAGGGGTACTGAGGGAATGATCAGCCATGATCTTATTGAATAGTGGTGCAGGCTTGAAGGGCCGAATGGCCTACTCCTGCACCTATTTTCTGTGATTCTATGTTTCTATGATGTTGGGGAAGTCCAGAACCAGGGGTCACAGTTTAAGGATAAGGGGTAAGCCATTTAGGACCGAGATGAGGAGAAACTTCTTCACTCAGAGAATTTGGAACCTGTGGAATTCTCTACCACAGAAAGTTGTTGAGGCCAGTTCGTTAGATATAGTCAAAAGGGAGTTAGATGTGGGCCTTACGGTTAAAGGGATCAAGGGGTATGGAGAGAAACCAGAAATGGGGTACTGAAGTTGCATTATCAGCCATGATCATATTGAATGGTGGTGCAGGCTCGAAGGGCCGAATGACCTACTGCTGCACTTATTTTCTATGTTTCTATATTTCTATTGCAACAGTGACTACACTTCAAAAGTACTTAATTTGCTGTTAAGCGCTTTGGGAAGTCCTGATGTCGCGAAAGGTGCGTTATAAAAGCAAGTCTTTCTTTTATACTATTTACTATTTACTATCTTATATATCAGTCGGAGGCCAATCCCTTTTAATAAACTGAGATTTCCCTTTGTTCCTTTATAACGCAATGTTTTGATACCAAGAATATGCCTTGTGTCTGTTGTGTCTCAGTGACCAGAACAGTACACACCACTCACTGTATTCAATTTCATTGCCAAATGGTATGGACCCTGATATCTGGCACTGACTACATTTCCAAAGTTCTTTTTAATACCAGCCTATTGCACTATTGCAGCTCTTTGAAAGCAGTGAGAAATAATAGCAAAAATAATTAACGTGGGATAGTATTTTAGCAGACATTGTATGGAAAATTACAACAGCACAAAACATACAATCGATTAAATCATTATTTTAATTTCAAGACCTTGTGAATCATTGCTGCTTTTGTGTGTATAATGGGATGTGGTGCATACACAGAATATTCACAGCTATGTCCCATAATTGTCCCTTCCATTATACAATAACATGAGCCATTCTTTGAATTATTTTATGCTAAGGGTTTGAGGTAACTGCCCTTTTGCTTATCTGTTTAACTATTTTTAGCAAGGGCTGTGCGAAATGCAGACAATCTGCTTGAATATTTAAAGAGTGGCATTTCTATTTGAAACAACATTGAAAGTACGTGCAACAAACGATGAGGAAAGAATGATGACGGAGCAGCAGGACTAATTGGATAGCTCTTTTAATGAGCACGACGGTTGAATGGCCTCTTGCATGCTGTATTATTCTATGGCTCTAAATTTCCCAGATGTCAAGGTATGCCTCTGAGTTACAGTATCATAAATAGATCACAATCCTCCAAATAGATGTTGTTGATTTTGTTTCACAATCTATCAAATTGTAACAATGCTGTTCAGAGAAGGCATTAATGGAGGGCCATAATTCCGATGGAAATATGTTGTGAAAATATGGTTGGGTTTCTTACGCCAAGTGTAAGCCATTGAATCATATAAATTGTGGTGCAGGGCTCTATTTATTTCATTGTACCAGTGTTGGCTCCACACCAGTACTGTCTATTCTGATTCCATTTACCTGCGCTTTCCCCCAATGTTTTCTCGCAAGTGCTTATTTAATTCCACATTCATTTTCAAAAAATAATTTTGTGGATGTCAGCATTGCTGGCGAGGTTGGCATTTATTGCCCATCATTAGCTGACATGAGAAGATGGTGGTTAGCCACCACTGCAGTCTGTGGGGTCTTGTTATTCTTTGTAGCAATTTGATACATTTAACTGGCTTGCTCGGTCACTTCAGAGGGCAGTTAAGAGTCAACCACAGTGGTATGCGACTGCAGTTATATCGGTCAGACTAAGTAAGGATGTCAGATTTCCTTCCTTATAGGACATTAGTGAACCAGTTAGGTTTTCAATGGCAATCTGATATTTTCATGGTCACTTTTATCAATACCAGCTTTTTATTTTTAGTTTTTTTTTAAGCTGAATTAAAAAAAAATCAAGGGTTTGAAATTCGGTATCGCCTATTTTGAGACGGTGACCCCAGCATTTGCCACCTAAACCGCGAAATTCAGTTTTGCCGCCTGAAAAATGGATTGCAGCATTAAATCATGGGTTTGCATGCTACTTTGGAGGCCCTAAACAGTGTTAAGTGGGCCGTTAAGTGGGGCGGCAACAGCAGCATTTTTTAAAAAATTGCTACGTTTGCCATGTTTGCCACGTTTTTCGATTAATGATTTGCCACTTTCAGTCAACGCGTTGAGCAGTATTTGGAGCTGTGCTACCTGCATTCAATTGAGGCAGTGATTGGGCGCCTCACCGCCTTGTGGTTATATTCATTTCCTACGCACTCAGTCAGACGGTAAAGATGGCAGATGCAGCAGCAGCACGCCAGCGTGTTCACCGCTTCTCTGATGCCACCATCGATGCACTCCTTCATGCCCTGGAGAGGCGTCGGGAACTACTGAGGACAGAGGCTGGGAGGAGCCCACTGCCACCTATGGAGGGAAGTGGCTGAAAGAGTGTCAGTGAGTGACACGGTGCACATGATAGCCACTCAATGCCGCAAGAAGTGGAACGACATGACATGGCTGCTGAGGGTGAGTATCTTTAACATTAACCTGACCATGCCATGCTGTCAGCTCAATGTGCAGTCTGTCGTCAATGTGAATGTGTTGGGCCCCATGCTCTATGTGGGTGAGGTAAGATGCAATGCTCGCATTTGCAGCCTTACCCACTGCAAGGGCCTGCAAGCGCTGGTAACCTTTCTCATCTGTTCTTCACACCCACCCATCATCTTGTCACCTCCTGACTCTTCATATCCGTGAAGAAGATGGTAGCCTCACCATTACTGTTAGGTCCTGGCCCCCTCATTGAAGCATTGGCAAACCAAGGACATGCAGCTAATCTAAGTTTTCTTGACCTGTGAAGACTCTCATACAGTAACATGTACTCAACTATGTAAGGCACTTTGGATAGACCGATAGAAGGACACTAACTCTGATGTTCTCTTTAATCTTGCAGGCCAAGCTCGCCCACAATCGAAGGGAGTAGATGAGGACCTCCAGCCCATTATCACGTTGGAGAAATGCATCTCAGCCCAAGGGCGCTCAAGTTAGTGCAGTGGGGGTGGATGAGGCTGAACCTCCTTGGGACAGTGATGGTATATTGAGTTCCTTTGCAGCATTTAGCTTTGACACCACAATCCTTCAACTCTTTCCATGTGACTGGCATTTCCAAATGCCTTTCCCGGTCCTGGCCCCCTCCCTACAGACAACCACGCTTCTTTGGCTTTTTGCTTTCAGATGATGACCCAGACAGACCGGAGCCTGCACGTCAGCCTTCGACTGTGGGAGATGTTGCACACAGATGAACACAGCCTCAGAGAGCAGGGCCAGCAGCTTTTGAGAGGAAGATGTGGTCAAGGAGATGGAGATGGGTGATGCACCAGGACTCAGTGGCTTGCAGCAACGCCACGGGGGAGTGGAAGTCCAGGGGTGAGTTCCCCGGAGGGAGAGTGGTGCCTGAATGATAGAAACATAGAAACATAGAAAATAGGTGCAGGAGTAGGCCATTCGGCCCTTCGAGCCTGCACCACAATTCAATAAGATCATGGCTCATCATTCACCTCAGTACCCCTTTCCTGCTTTCTCTCCATACCTCTTGATCCCTTTAGCTGTAAGGACCATATCTAACTCCCGCTTGAATATATCTAACGAACTGGCATCAACAACTCTCTGCTGTAGAGAATTCCATAGGTTAACAACTCTCTGAGTGAAGACGTTTCTCCTCATCTCAGTCCTAAATGGCTTACCCATTATCCTTAAACTGTGACCCTTGGTTCTGGACTTCCCCAACATCGGGAACATTCTTCCTGCATTTAACCTGTCCAGTCCCGTCAGAATTTTATATGTTTCTATGAGATCCCCTCTCATTCTTCTAAACTCCAGTGAATACAGGTCCGGTCGATCCAGTCTTTCCTCATATGTCAGTCCTATCATCCCGGGAATCAATCTGGTGAACTTTCGCTGTACTTCATCAATAGCAAGAACGTCCTTCCTCAGATTAGGGGACCAAAACTGAACACAATATTCCAGGTGTGGCCTCACCAAGGCTCTGTACAACAGATCTCCCTGCTCCTATACTCAAATCCTCCATCTATGAAGGCCAACCTGCCATTTGCCTTCTTCACCGTCTGCTGTACCTGCATGCCAAACTTCAATGACTGATGTACCATGACACCCAGGTCTCGTTGCACCTCCCCTTTTCCTAATCTGTCACCATTCAGATAATATTCTGTCTTCCTGTTTTTGCCATCAAAGTGGATAACCTCACATTTATCTACATTATACTTCATCTGCCATGCATTTGCCCACTCACCTAACCTGTCCAAGTCACCCTGCAGTCTCTTAGCATCCTCCTCACAGCTCACACCGCCACCCAGCTTCGTGTCATCTGCAAACTTGGAGATATTGCATTCAATTCTTTCATCTAAATCATTGATGTATATTATAAATAGCTGGGATCCCAGCACTAAACCCTGCGGCACCCCATTGATCACTGCCTGACATTCTGAAAAGGACCCGTTTAATCCGACTCTCTGCTTCCTGTCTGCCAACCAGTTCTCTATCCACGTCAATACATTACCCCCAATACCATGTGCTTTAATTTTGCACACTAATCTCTTATGTGGGACCTTGTCAAAAGCCTTTTGAAAGTCCAAATATACCACATCCACTGGTTCTCCCTTGTCCACTCTACTAGTTACATCCTCAAAAAATTCTAGAAGATTTGTCAAGCATGATTTCCCTTTCATAAATCCATGCTGTCACTGCTTTCCAAATGTGCTGCTATTTCATCTTTAATAATTGATTGCAACATTTTCCCCACCACCGATGTCAGGCTAACCGGTCTATAATTCCCTGCTTTCTCTCTCCCTCCTTTTTTTAAAAGTGGTGTTACATTAGCTACCCTCCAGTCTGTAGAAACTGATCCAGAGTCAATAGAATGTTGGAAAATGATCACCAATGGATCCACTATTTCTAGGTTCACTTCCTTATGTACTCTGGGATGCAGACTATCAGGCCCCGGGATTTATCGGCCTTCAATCCTATCAATATCTTTAACACAATTTCCTGACTAATAAGGATTTCCTTCAGTTCTTCCTTTTCGCTACACCCTCGAACCTCTAGTATTTCCAGAAGGTTATTTGTGTCTTCCTTAGTGAAGACAGATCCAAAGTATTTGTTCAATTGGTCTGCCATTTCTTTGTTCCCCATTATAAATTCACCTGATTCTGTCTGCAAAGGAAGTACATTGATCTTTTTTTTCTCTTCACATATCTATAGAAGCTTTTGCAGTCAGTTTTTATGCTCTCGGCAAGCTTCCTCTCATACTTTATTTTCCCCCTCCTAATTAGACCCTTTGTCCTCCTCTGCTGAATTCTAAATTTCCCCCAATCCTCAGGTTTGCTGCTTTTTTCTCACCAATTTATATGCCTCTTCCTTGGATTTAATACTATCCCTAATTTCCCTTGTTAGCCACGGTTGAGCTACCTTCCCCTTTTTATTTTTACTCCAGACAGCATGTTACAGGTCGATTTAAAGAGACCCGCTAGATTCATTGTAGGTTTAAAAGACCTGGGCCTAGAATTCCATTATCGGCACCAGGGGGCGACCGGGCACAGCGAGATGGACAACTCTCGTGAACTTCGGTGAGAGGTTTGCGGCAGCGGTAAGTCTTTGTGCCCCGACCTCCTTCACCCTGAGATCGTGATGTCATTGTTGGGTGCATCGCCCAGGTAGCGCCCCGGATCCAAACTTCGGTTCCGCCCCTGCAGCATTGCTGGACGAAAACAGGAGGCGTTGATCGGGAGGTTGCGTACTTCGGGGGTGAAAGTTAAAGGGGAGGTTGCCGAGGTAAGTACAAACAGTTTTGACATTTTTTTTTCAATTTTTTTACATTGTCCTGGGCCACGATCGATCAGCCCGGCACTCCGCTGGAGTACATGGGGCTGATCGTGCCGGATCGCAGCTGTCGTCGGGGAGCAGTTCACTGGTCCCAGCAGCGCCTGGAACAATAACTCCTCCCTTTAAGGGAGGGAAGGAGCCCCACCTGCGAACTGTTGTGCTCCAGGAAGGAAGTGGAGCACTTCATTTAGCGCTCCACTTCCTACCTGGAGTGCAAACACCGAATATTTCAAAAGCTGAAAAATATTAGTGCCTGCCGCTTACTTTTTCAACTTTCAAAAGTTACTGCCCCAAACGGATGCTCCCAAATTTCTCGCCCCAGTCACTTTTTGTTCTTATTGTACATGAGTCTGTGATACTCTGTAAGTGTCCCACTAGTTTAGTTTTTGTAAATAAATCTCGTCAGTTAATTCAGAATCTAAGCCTAGCTTGAGTGTGGTGTGTTGGCACTAGTGACTGAGGACTGTGTGAGTCCTGAAGTGTATAAGGGCTCTGCAATGGGCAAAAACTACACAGGGCTGTAATTTCCAGGTCACAGGGAACATGAATGTTTGTGATAAATGTGGAAAGCCTATTATAACTGTAAAATAAATTAAACCACACTGGCGGCAGCAAACTTAAACACAATCACAGTTAACTAAGAGAAAAGGATATAAAAGGATAAACCAAGAATGTTAGAAATCTGAAATAAAAGCACAGCACACTAAAAATATACAGCAAGTCCGTCAATATCTGAAATAGGAAGCTATTGAAAATGGTGAACTCAGGTTCACAGTTCAAATCAGCATTTCGCATGCCATTGCTGCTTGTCTCAGTGATTTTGCTAATATCGGCACAGCCCGATCAAAATAAGACGCTCACTGCTGAATCAAAAGGCTGTGACTTTGAGCTCTCATTTGGACTTGACCCCATAACTTAGGTTGACACATCAGTGCAGTAGTAATGGAGTGATGCACTGATACAGGCGCTGTTACGTTAAGTTGAGCCCACTGTCTGCTTGGATGTTAAAGATTGCATTATACATTTTAAACAAGTACAGGGAACTTTCCTTGTGTCCTGGACAACATTCCTCCCTCATTCAGAACCTTCAACAAACCAGGTTAAATGATCATGTACTGTTTGTGGGATCTTGCTGTGCAATATTGGCTGCTGAATTTACTTACATAACAACAGTAGCTATAGTACAACAAATAATTGATGCACTGCAAAGCAATCCCAAATTTGTGAAAGCTTCCATATACATTGTGTTTCTCGCCTTTCCTTTCCTCCCATGCGGATCCGGTTAAGGGTCCCTCTCCCTTCCCCTCCTGAAATGCTAACCTGCCCTTTCTCTTTCAGATGCTGACAGACATGCTGTGCAATTTCTATCACATTTTTTGGTTTTGATAGTGTAGAATAAACACTTACCGGCTGAGTGAAAAATTCTACTCACCCGTGAAGCAAATGGAATTAGTTTGGCAGGAGAATATTTATTGCTGCAAACTGTGGTACGTGCAACGCACAGAATTGTCTTGACAGAAGAATCTAAAGAATGACCTAATAATAGCTAATATGTTGTTTCTATTTATGCAGTCTTGACCGAGCTGTAACATCCCATGTATTACATCACATTTAATCTGATATTTATTATTTTTGCCTCATCTCCAATGCTTGGTCTTTTACTGAATTAGCGGCACAACTCGATGATTAATTACAATCTCGATATATATAGCCATATGTGCTTATACAGCAGGCGATAGCTGAGTGGAATTACATGATCCTGCCATGTCAATTATTGATGAGTGCTGTTGCGTCTCTGCATTTGCCATGAATTTTTATTTTTAATAAAAGATGTGAACCATTTCAGTAATTGTATTTTGAAGTGAGAGCTTTTCTTTATTAAATCGAGAACATGCTGCTGCATTCAGGCATTTTCAATATGAACAGCCCTTAAGTAAACAAGATCAAATGGTATCTTTTAAAAAATTTGTTCTGGCATATGGGCGCTGCTGGCAAGGCCTGCTTTTATTGCCCATCCTAATTGCCCTTGTGAAGATGGTGGTGAACTTCCTCCTTAAACCGCTGCAGTCTTTGTGGTGAAGGTACTCCCACAGTGCTGTTATGGAGATGTTCCAGGATTTTGACCCAGCAACGATGAAGGAACGGCGATATATTTCCAAGTCAGGATGGAGGGGAATTTGCAGGTGATGGTGCTCCCATGTGCCTGCTGCCTTTGTTGGCAGATGGAGTATAATGTGGGAAAATGTGAGGTTCCACTTTGGTAGGAAAAATAAAAAAGCAAATTATTATTTAAAGGGGGAGATATTACAAAATGCTGTGGTATAGGGGGATCTGGGGGTCATTGTACATGAAACACAAAAAGTTAGTATGCAGGTACAGCAAGTAGTTAGGAAGGCAAATGGAATGCTGGTCTTTATTGCAAGGGGGATGGAATATAAAAGTAGGGAGATCCAGCTACAACTGTACAGGACATTGTTGAGACCTTGGGCTAGATTTTACACTTTTTGTGCATGCATAACGCCCACTTAACATCCATTTTATTGCCAAAATGAGGTATAACGCCCAGATATCGCCCATTTAGTCACAAAATATAAACTGACGCCCGCTTTCCGCATGTAATTAACGCTGAGATTCAATAATACCGACCGCCCACTTAATTTTGTCGTAAAGATCATATTTGCTGAAACTAACGCCCAGGAGATCGCCCAGTGTCACTTTCACCACCTGGCACACATCTCGCCCACAATATCGCTCGTCCAAAAACTGCCGTGAAAAACTGGAAGTAACCAGAACTACTCACAGCGGTATGGACGCCATGTTCTAAATCATATGGCGCATCATTTAAAAAGGCTGCTCTGCTTCAACCTCGGGGGAGTTCGGATGCACTCTGGAGGTGTTTGGAGGTGATGTGAACATCTGAACAAACATCTTTATCATACTGTGAATGATTGGAATTTAATGTGTCTTCGTCGGGACAATCATTCTTTGTGATCAATCAGTGGAAAACAGATAGCTAGTGGAATGGGGCCTGTCCTTTCTCACCCTCTGTTGATGACCAATTACATGCTGCAGACTCGAGATTGCAGAAGGTATGCTCCACAGCATTATGTGCCCAATGTAAGACGCACCAGACTGATGAGGAGGACCAGACGTTACACCCCCCGCAACCAGAGGGAGAAGCAGTATTACCTCAACTTGCCCGTTACCACCTGCTTTCGGAGACTGTGCTTCCACAAAGAGATTATCAATGAGATATGCCAGCTCATAAGGGGAGATCTGCAGCCTGCCAGCACCATCAGTACTGCACTGTCTGTCGAGGTCAAAGTCACCGCGGCACTGTCGTTCTACGTGTCGGGTTCTTTTCAGGCCTCAGCTGGCGACATTTGCAGAATGTCTCAGCATGCCACACATTGCTGCATTAGACCGGTCACTGAAGCCCTGTATGTACGAAGGATGGACTTGATCCGCTTCCTATGAGCAGGGAGGCTCAGACTGAAAGGGCGCTAGGATTCTACCGAATTGCTAATTTCCCCAAGGAAGGGAGCAATAGACTGTACGCATATCGCGATGCGGGCTCCTTTTTAGGATGCAGAGGTTTTCAGGAACCGCAAGGGATTCCACTCACTGAATGTGCAACTCGTTGTCGACCACCAGCAAATTATTATGGCAATGAATGCTAAATTTCCGGCCAGCATCCATGATGCTCACATCCTGCATGAGAGCACTGTATCTGACTTGTTTCACAATCAGCCACAAGGTCAATGCTGGATGCTTGGTGACAAAGGATACGGCTTCACCACCTGGCTGATGACCCGCTGTGTGACGCCCACACCGAAGTTGAGAGGCAATACAATGAGCGCCACAGAGCCACTTGCAATATCGTCAAGAAAACCATTGGAGTGCTTAAGCAGCGCTTTAGATGCCTGGATCACTCAGGAGGTGAGCTCCAATACCATCCTGAGCAGGTAGTGCAATTCGTGGTGGTGTGCTCCATGCTGCACAACCTGGCTATCAGGAAATGACAAGAATTGCCTGATGAGTCTGCCGGTCTACCTCAGCAGAGAGAGGAAGAGGAGGACGAGGAGGCGGACACTGACATCGGCCCAGACAATCAGGCTGATGCTGAAGCCATGCCCCGCCCCCCTGTAGACCGCATGAAAGGGCCTATGGTGGCATGATAGCTGCAAGACTCTTACATCAGGAGCTCATAAATGAGCGCGTTGCCTGAAAGAAAGTTGGCGGTAGCTACAAAGCTGACACACTGCTGGGTGTGCAGGTCATGCATCAATGGTGGACATCACTTTGGTGACAGTTAAAGTTTAAGTTGATTGAGGTTAAGTGTAATTATACCCTTTGATGTTAAGGAATCACCAGTGTATAACGGTGCAGCCACCTGAGCCAATGTGCAACAAGGTTTTGTTAAATAAAAAACATTTAACCCGAACATTTGTCTGAAATCGTAAGTATTTCTGTAAAAACCAACCCTTCCCCTCAACCCCCCCCACCGCTTCTCATTCCCACCTCTACCCCTTCCCCTTCCCCTCCTGACTCCAAGCCACCTGGCGGAGGAGTTCCTCAGGTGCTGCTTCATTGGCAGGGGGGGAAGGGGGCGTATGACAGCCGGACTGTTGCTTGGACGGATACGGGAGAGGACGGTCTCGAGGTGTGAACGTGCTCCGAGCCAGAAGCTCCTGGCTCTCATGTGTCATTGGCAATGGGGTGCAGTGCCGCGCTCCGGGACCACTGGGAGCCCTCTGCCACCAGTGTTCCTGGCTACAAGCTCCAGGGCCTCCTCCATCCCTTCCATGTTATATATTATTTGTTGGCCAAAAACTCAGTATCAACTATGTTCTTGGTGCTTAGTCGGCTTTTTGCTGCTGGTGAATCTTCCTCGTGCCTCCCACAACAGCTAAACAAGTACACACCATACCCACACTTTCAATCCCTCTCTGCTCCCTCTCTCTCTATCTCTTCTTCTGCGCATGTAATGATGACCCCTGATCCCCTGAATCGCGGGAAATGAGTGCTGCCATGCCATTGCTAAGGACGGCGACACTTTACGGCAGAAGGTCAGAGAGATTTAATGCTAATGCCCATTTCATATCGCTCGTGGTAACACCCAATTTCAAAAACGGAGACTAGGGTCTTTGAGAATGGGCGACAAGCCGCGGATCTGAAAACCCATTTTTATCTCCCACTCCAGAAATACCGTCCATTTTTCGGCGATCTGCACAAAAGTGTAAAATCTAGCCCCATATCTGGAGTATTACATACAGTTTTGGACTCCTTATTTAAGGAGGGATATAATGCATTAGAGGCAGTTCAGAGAAGGTACACGAGGTTGATTCCTGAGATAAAGGAGTTGTCTTATGAAGAAAGATTGAGCAAGTTGGGTCTATACTCATTGGAGTTTAGAAGAATGAGAGGTGATCTTATTGAAACGTATAGGATTCTGAGGGGTAGATGCACAGAGGATGTTCCCCTCGTGGAGGAATGTAGAACTAGGAGGCACAGTTTCAGAATAAGGAGTTGCCCATTTAAAACAGAATTGAGGAGGAATTTCTGCTCTCAAAGGGTCGTGAATCTTTGGAATTTCCTACCCCAGAGAGCTGTGGAGGCTGGGTCATTGAATATACTTAAGGTGGAGATATACAGATTTTTGAACAATAAGGGAGTCAAGAGCTATGGGGAGCAGGCAGGTTAGTGGAGTTGAGGCCAAGATCAGATCGGCCATGATATTATTGAAAGGCGGAGCAGACTCAAGGGCCAAATGGTCCACTCCTGCTCCTATTTCTTATGTTCTTATGTTGTCCTTCTAGGTGGTAGAGGTCGTGAGTTTGCTAGGTGCTGCCGAAGAAGCCTTGGCGAGTTGCTGCAGTGCATCTTAAAATGGTACACACTGTAGCCAGTGGTGGAGGGAATGAATGTTGAAGGTGGTGGTTGGGGTGCCAATCAAGTGAGTTGCTTTGTCCTGGGTGGTGTTGAGCTTCTTGAGTGTTTTGGAGCTGCACTCATCCAGGCAAGTGGAGAGTATTCCAACACACTCCTGACTTGAGCCTTGAAGGTGATGGAAAGGCTTTGGAGAGGCAGGAGGTAAGTCACTTGCCACAGAATACCCAGCCTCGGACCTGCTCTTGCAGCCACAGTATTTATGTGGCTGGTCCAGTTAAATTTATGGTCAATGGTGAACCTCCGGGATGGCAGAGAATTTGATAATGGTAATGCCATTGAATGTCAAGAGGAGGTGGTTAGACTCTTGCTTGTTGGAGATGGTCATGGCCTGGCACTTGTGTGGCGTGAATGTTACTTGCCACTTATCAGCCAAAGCCTGAATATCGTCCAGTTCTTGCTGCATGCTGGCAAGGACTGCTTCATTTTCTGAGGAGTTGCAAATGGAATTGAACACTGTGCAATCGTCACTGAACATTCCCACTCTGACCTTATGATGGAGGGAAGGTCATCGATGAAACAGCTGAAGATGGTTGGGACCTAGGACATTGCCCTGAAGAACACCTGCAGTGATGTCCTGGGGCTATGCTGATTGACCTCCAACAACCACAACCATCTTCCTTTGTGCTCGGTATGATTCCAGCCAGTGGAGAGTTTCCCCCCTGATTCCCATTGACTTCAATTTTACTGGGGCTCCTTAATGCCACTTGGTCAAATGCTGCCTTGATGTCAAGGGCAGTCACTCTTACCTCACCTCTGAAATTCAGCTGTTTTGTTCATGCTTGGACCAAGGATGTAATGAGGTCTGGAGCCCAAACTGTGCATCGGTGAGCAGGTTATTGGTGAGTAAGTGCCATTTGACAGCACTGTCAATGACACCTTCCATCACTTTGCTGATGATTGAGAGTAGACTGATGGGGCAGTCATTGGCCTGATTGGATTTGTCCTGATTTTTGTGGACAGGACATACCTGGGCAGTTTTCCACATTGTCAGGTTAATGCTAGTGTTGTGGCTATACTGGAACAGTGGATTGTTGGACTGGGAGCTAACATAGGTCAATGATCACAGAGATGATAGGTGAATGGGGTGGCATGAGTTAGGATGAGTTAGAATGAGGAAGCCCATTCAACCCATCTTACTTCAACCATCAATCTCCACTTGACCTGGATGTGTGCATCTGCAAGAAAACATAAGAAGCTGGACACCATCTTGGATAAAGCAGTTCACTTGATCGGCACCTTATCCACTGGAATACCATGGCTGCAGCATGTACTATCTACAGGCTGCACTGCAGCAACTCGCTAAGGGTTCTTTGCCAGCACTTCCCAAACTGGCAAACTCCACCTTCGTGAAGTATAAAAGGCAGCAGGTACATGGAAACACCATCACCTCCAAGTCACATACCATTCTGACTTGGACATATCCTTCATTGTCACTGAGCCAAAATCCTGCCTCATAGTATTGTGGGTGCACCTTCCCCACACAGACTGCAGTGGTTCAAGAAAAATGTCCACTACCTTCTCACGGCAACTAGAGATGGGCAATAAATGTCGGCCTTCCCAGTGATGTACACAGTCAGAAAATGAATAATGTAAAACAAATCTAGGAAGAGGCTACAAAGGAAGATTGTTGCATATGGCTGTTCTGAAAATAATTCCAAGATTTCACCTCCACCATTCTGCCCGATGTCCATTACAACTGTTGTTCACTATATATGTGAAGACGAACCTGCTAATATCAGTCCGAAAGAAACCTTTTACAACTTATGTCCACTTGCCTTACTCCCACAGTTTAACTGCCTCAGCCCATCGGCTGCTGAACCCTGATCCAAGCCTTTGTTCCTTCCAAACTCAACTATTCCTATGGTCTCTTGGCTGCTCTCCAACCTTCCTGGGACATTGGAACCGGTTCTGGGGGAGGTGGGACCAGTACAAACCGGACGGTCTGCACCTGGGCAGGACCGGAACCAATGTCTTAGGGAGAGTGTTTGCAAGTACTGTTGGGGAGGGGTTAAACTAATATGGCAGAGGGATGGGAACCTAGGCAGGGAGACAGAGGGAAGTAGAATGGGGTAGAAGCAAAAGATAGAAAGAAGAAAAGTAAAAGTGGAGGGCAGAGAAACCCAAGCAAAAATCAACAAGGGCCACATTACAGCAAAATTCTAAAGTGGCAAAGTGTGTTAAAAAGACAAGCCAGAAGACTCTGTGCCTCAATGCGAGGAGTATTCGTAAGAAGGTGGACGAATTAACTGCGCAGGCAGCAATTAACGAATATGATATAATTGGCATCACAGAGACATGGCTCCAGGGTGACCAAGGCTGGGAACTCAACATCCAGGGGCATTCAACATTCAAGAAGGATAGACAGAAAGGAAAAGGAGGTCGGGTAGTGTTGCTGGTTAAAGAGGAAATTAACGCAATAGTAAGGAAGGACATTAGCTTGGATGATGTGGAATCTGTATGGGTGGAGTTGCGGAATATCAAAGGGCAGAAAACACTAGTGGGAGTTGTGTACAGACCACCAAACAGTAATAGTGAGGTTGGGGACAGCATCAAACAAGAAATTTGGGATGTGTGCAATAAAGGTACAGCAGTTATCATGGGCGACTTTAATCTACATATAGATTGGGCTAACCAAACTGGTAGCAATGCGGTGGAGGAGGATTTCCTGGAGTGTATTAGGGATGGTTCTCCAGAACAATATGTCGAGAAACCAACTGGAGGGCTGGCCATCCTAGACTGGGTGATGTGTAATGAGAAAGGACTAATTAGCAATCTTGTTGTGCGAGGCCCCTTGGGGAAGAGTGACCATAATATGGTAGAATTCTTTATTAAGATGGAGAGTGACACAGTTAATTCAGAAACTAGGGTCCTGAACTTAAGGAAAGGTAACTTCGATGGTATGAGATGTGAATTGGCTAGAATAACTGGCGAATGATACTTAAAGGATTGACGGTGGATAGGCAATGGCAAACATTTAAAGATCATATGGATGAACTTCAACAATTGTACATCCCTGTCTGGAGTTAAAATAAAACGGGGAAGGTGGCTTAACCGTGGCTAACAAGGGAAATTAAGGATAGTGTTAAATCCAAGGAAGAGGCATATAAATTGGCCAGAAAAAGCAGCAAACCTAAGGACTGGGAGAAATTTAGAATGCAGCAGAGGAGGACAAAGGGTTTAATTAGGAGGCGGAAAATAAAGTATGAGAGGAAGCTTGCTGGGAACATAAAAACTGACTGCAAAAGCTTCGATAGATATGTGAAGAAAAAAGATTAGTAAAGACAAACGTAGGTCCCTTGCAGTCAGAATCAGGTGAATTTATAGTGGGGAACAAAGAAATGGCAGACCAGTTGAACAAATACTTTGGTTCTGTCTTCACGAAGGAAGTCACAAATAACCTTCCGGAAGCACTAGGGGACCGAGGGTCTAGTGAGAAGGAGGAACTGAAGGAAATCCTTATTAGGCGGGAAATTGTGTTCGGGAAATTGATGAGATTGAAGGCCGATAAATCCCCAGGGCTTAATAATCTGCATCCCAGAGTGCTTAAGGAACTGGCCCTAGAAATAGTGGATGCACTGGTGATCATTTTCCAACAGTCTATCGACTCTGGATCAGTTTCTGGAGGGTAGCTAATGCAACAACACTTTTTAAAAAAGGGGGAGAGAGAAAACGGGTAATTATAGACCGGTTAGCCTGACATCAGTAGTGGGGAAAATGTTGGAATCAATTATTAAAGATGAAATAGCAACGCAATTGGAAAGCAGTGACAGGATCGATCCAAGTCAGCATGGATTTATGAAAGGGAAATCATGCTTGACAAATCTTCTAGAATTTTTTTGAGGATGTAACTAGTAGAGTGGACAAGGGAGAACCAGTGGATATGGTGCATTTGGACTTTCAAAAGGCTTTTGACAAGGTCCCACACAAGAGATTGGTGTGCAAAATTAAAGCACATGTTATTGGGTTTAGTGTACTGACGTGGATGGAGAACTGGTTGGCAGACAGGAAGCAGGGAGTCAGGATAAATGGGTCCTTTTCAGAATGGGAGGCAGTGACTAGTGTGGTGCCACAGGGCTCAGTGCTGGGACCCCAGCTATTTACAATATACATCAATGATTTAGATGAAGGAATTGAATGTAATATCTCCAAGTTTGCAGATGACACTAAGCTGGTTGGCGGTGTGAGCTGTGAGGAGGATGCTAAGAGGCTGCAGGGTGACTTGGACAGGTTAGGTGTGTGGGCAAATGCATTGCAGATGCAATATAATGTGTATAAATGTGAGGTTATCCACTTTGGTGTCAAAACCGTGAAAGCAGAATATTATCAGAATGGCAGCAGATTAGGAAAAGGGGAGGTGCAATGAGACCTGGGTGTTATGGTACATCAGTCATTAAAAGTTGGCATGCAGGTACAGCAGGCGGTGAAGAAGGCAAGTGGTATGTTGGCCTTCATAGCTAGGGGATTTGAGTATAGGAGCAGGGAGGTCTTATTGCAGTTGTACAGGGCCTTGGTGAGGCCTCACCTGGAATATTGTGTTCAGTTTTGGTCTCCCAATTTGTTCTTGCTACTGAGGGAGTGCAGCGAAGGTTCAGCAGACTGATTCCCGGAATGGCAGGACTGACATATGGGGAGAGACTGGAATGCCTGGGCCTGTACTCACTGGAGTTTAGAAGGATGAAAGTGGATCTCATAGAAACATACAAAATTCTGACATGACTGGACAGGTTAGATGCAGGAAGAATATTCCCGATGTTGGTGAAGTCCAGAACCAGGGGACACAGGGGTAAGCCATTTAGGACTGAGATGAGGAGAAAATTATTCACTCAGAGAGTTGTTAACCTGTGGAATTCTCTACCACAGAGAGTTGTTGATGCCAATTCATTGGATATATTCAAGAGAGAGTTAGATATGGCTCTTACAGCGAAAGGGATCAAGGGTTATGGAGAGAAAGCAGGAAAGGGGTACTGAGGTTAATGATCAGCCATGATCTTATTGAATGGTGGTGCAGGCTCGAAGGTCCAAATGGCCTACTCCTGCACCTATTTTCTACGTTTCTTTGTTTCCACTCTTTGTAAACTTTAGCTCATCCAAAACTATGCTGCCTGTATACTAACTCATGCTGACCCATTCACCTATCATCCCTGTGCTCACTGACCTACATCAGCTCCCAGTCCAGCAATGCCTCAAATTTAAAATGATCATCCTTGTGTTCAAATCCTTCCATGGCCCGTCCCTTCCTATCTCTGTAGCCTCCTCCAGCTCTGCAACCCTCCAAGATCTCTGCGCTCCTCCAATTCTGGCACATCTTTATTTCCATCGCCCCACCATTGGCAGCTGCGCCTTCAGCTGCATAGGCCCTAAGTTCTGAAATTCACTCCCTAAACCTCTCTGCCTCTCGACCTCTTTCTCCTCTTTTAAGACTCTCCTTAAAACTTACCTACTTGTCCATGCATTTGGTCACAGGTCCTAATATCTCTTTAAGTGACTTGTGTCAAATTTTGTTCGCTAATACTCCTTTGAAGTGCCTTTAGACATTTATTACATTAAAGACACTATATAAATACACGTCATTGTTGTTATGTATTTAACCCCTTGTAAGCTGTATTACACTACCACCAGCGGGCCTACCAATTGAATCCCAAGTGATCCCAGCATCCCTTGGGAGCACAGTATATAAGCAGGCCACCCACGAGGTACCTGCACTCTGGAGTCACATTAAAGGAGCTAAGGTCACACTTGCTCATTGTACACAGTACTCAGTTTCATCCTTTATTATGAGCATAACAATTGGCGACGAGGTAACGAACAACCACACGAAAATGCAAAGAACACTTGGTATCCTGGAGAAGTTCTCAGAAGGGGACAATTGGAAGTCCTTTGTGGAAAGACTCGACCAATACTTCATGGCCAATGAGCTGGAAGGGGACGAGAACGCTGCCAAACAAAGGGCGATCCTCCTAACTGTCTGTGGGGCAACAACCTATGGCCTCATGAAGAATCCCCTAGCTCCAGCAAAACCAACAGAGGAATCCTACAAAGAATTGTGTACACTGGTCCGGGAGCACCTAAATTCTAAGGAAAGCGTTTTGATGGCGAGATATGAGTTCTACATATGTCAACGATTGGAGATCGGAGGGCCAGGAAGTGGCGAGCTATGTCGCCGAACTAAGGCGCCTTGCATTTCATTGTGAATTTGAGGGATTCCTACAACAAATGCTCAGAGACTTTTTTTTACTGGGCATTGGCCATGAGACAATCCTTCGCAAGCTGTTGACTGTAGAAACTCCGAATCTAAGTAAAGCCATAATGATAGCCCAGGCATTTATGTCCACCAGCGACAACACCATACAGATTTCACAGAGTAAAGAAGTTTCGGCCAGTATTGTGCATAAAGTAATGTCGGTTTCGAGCAGAAATATACATGGCACAACGTACACGCCGGCTGCTGCTGCCCGACCTCAGATGACCTCGAGTCCACCATCAATCATTAATGCAAGGCTGTTAACACCTTGTTGGCGCTGTGGAGGTGATCATCGACCCCAAAATGCCGCTTCAAGCACTATGCGTGCAACGGTTGCAGAACAATGGGACACCTCCAGCGAATGTGCAGGCGAGCTGCAAACTCTGCAAGCGCTGCAAACCACCACGTTGCAAAGAAAAATCGATCCACTGGGGATCAGGCTAAATCGGAGGCTCGTTCCGAGGAGACAGAAGTGTACTGGGTACATACATTCACTACGAAATGTCCACCAATAATGTTGAAAGTTGAACTGAACGGAATTCCAGTATCTATGGAACTGGACATGGGTGCGAGTCAGTCCATAATGAGTAAAAAGGCCTTCGACAGGCTGTGGGGCAAAAAGGCACACAGGCCCAAGCTCAGCCCTATTTACACCAAACTAATGACTTACACCAAACAACTAATCCCTGTAATTGGCAGTGCAGAAGTCAAAGTCTCCTATGACGGAGCAGTACACGAACTTCCGCTGTGGATTGTGCCAGGGGATGGCCCCACATCGTTTGGCTGAAGCTGGCTGGGAAAAATCCGCTGGAACTGGGACGACATCGGAGCACTTTTGTCCGTCGACGACGCCTCACGTGCCCAGGTTCTGAGCAAGTTCCCATCGTTGTTCGAGCCAGGCATTGGAAGCTTCTCGGGGGTAAAAATGCAGATCCATTTGGTTCCTGGTACACGACCCATCCACCACAAGGCACGAGCGGTACCTTACATGATGCGTGAGAAAGTAGAAATTAAGCTGGACAGGCTGCAGCGAGAAGGCATCATCGCGTCGGTGGAATTCAACGACTGGGCTAGTCCGATTGTCCCGTACATAAAGAGGATGGCACGGTTAGAATTTGTGGGGACTATAAAGTCACAATTAACCGTTTTTCGCAACAGGCCCAGTGCCCGCTACCCAAGGCAGACCCTGGCTGGAGGGAAGACATTCACCAAGCTGGATCTGACCTCGGCCTACATGACACAGGAGCTGGAAGAGTCTTCGAAAGGCCTCACCTGCATCAACACGCACAAAGGTCGGTTCATCTATAACAGGTGCCTATTCGGGATTCGGTCGGCCGAGGCAATCTTCCAATGGAACATGGAGAGCCTGCTAAAGTCGGTTCCTCGCAGCATGGTTTTCCAGGACGACATACTGGTTATAGGTCGGGACACCATTGAGCACTTGAAAAATCTAAAAGTTTCATAGTTGGTTGGATCGCGTGGGGCTTAGGTTGAAACACTCGAAGTGTGCTTTCATGGCGCAGGACATCGAGTTCTTGGGAAGAAGAATCGCAGCAGGCGGCATCAGACCCACCGACGCCAAGACGGAGGAAATCAAGAACGCGCCAAGACCACAGAATGTGACGGAGCTACGGTCGTTCCTGGGACTCCTTAACTATTTCGGTAATTTCCTACCTGCTAGAACCCCTACATAGACATAGAAACATAGAAATTAGGTGCAGGAGCAGGCCATTCGGCCCTTCGAGCCTGCACCGCCATTCAATAAAATCATGGCTGATCATTCAACCTCAGTACCCCTTTCCTGCTTTCTCTCCATACCCCTTGATCCCTTTGGCCGTAAGGGATGTGCTACTACGATTTCATCTTTAATAATTGATTCCAACTTTTTCCCCACTACTGATGTCAGGCTAACCAGTCTATAATTACCCATTTTCTCTCTCCCTCCTTTTTTTAACAGTGGTGTGACATTAGCTACCCTGCAGTCCATAGGAATTGATCCAGAGTTGATAGACTGTTGGAAAATGATCACCAAGCATCCACTATTTCTATGGACACTTCTTTAAGTACTCTGGGTGCAGACTATCAGGCCCCAGGGATTTATCGGCCTTCAATCCCATCAATTTCCCTAACACAATTTCCCGTTTTATAAGGATATCCTTCAGTTCCTCCTTCTCACTAGACCCTCGGTCCCCTAGTATTTCCAGAAGGTTATTTGTGTCTGCCTTCGTGAAGACAGAACCAAAGTATTTGTTCAACTGGTCTGCCATTTCTTTGTTCCCCATTATAAATTCAGCTCTTTGCAATATACATTAATGATTTAGATGAAGGAACTGAGTGTAATATCTCCACGTTTACCGATGACACTAAACTGGGTGGCGGTGTGAGCTGTGAGGAGGACACTAAAAGGCTGCAGGGTGACTTGGACAGGTTAAGTAAGTGGGCAAATGCATGGCAGGTGCAATATAATGTGGATAAATGCGAAGGGGCAAAAACACGAAGGCAGAATATTATCTGAACTGTGGCAGATTAAGAAAAGGGGATATGCAACGAGACCTGGGTGTCATGGTTCATCAGTCATTGAAAGTTGGCATGCAGGTACAGCAGGCGGTGAAGAAGGCAAATGGAATGTTGGTCTTCATAGCTAGGGGATTTGAGCATAGGAGCAGGGAGGTCTTACTGCAGTTGTACAGGACCTTGGTGAGGCCTCACCTGGAATATTGTGTTCAGTTTTAGTCTCCTAATCTGAGGAAGGATGTTCTTGCTATTGAGGGAGTGCAGTGAAGGTTCACCAGACTGATTCCTGGGATGGCAGGACTGACATATGAGGAGAGACTGGATTAACTGGGCCTTTAAACACTGGAGTTTAGAAGGATGAGAGGGGATCTCATAGAAACATAAAATTCTGATGGGACTGGACAGGTTAGATGCGGGAAGAACGTTCCCGATGATGGGGAAGTCCAGAACCAGGGAACACAGTCTTAGGATAAGGGGTAGGCCATTTAGGACTGAGATGAGGAGAAACTTCTTCACTCAGAAAGTTGTTAACTTGTGGAATTCCCTACCGCAGAGTGTTGTTGCCAGTTCATTGCATATATTCAAGAGGGAGTTAGATATGGCCCTTATGGCTAAAGGGATCAAGGGGTATGGAGAGAAAGCAGGGAAGGGGCACTGAGGTGAAGGATCAGCCTTGATCTTATTGAATGGTGGTGCAGGCTCGAAGAGCCGAATGGCCTACTCCTGCACCTATTTTCTATGTTTCTATGTTTCTATGTTTGCTACACAAGGGAGACGACTGAGTATGGGGGATGGGGGAATTCACAAGAGGTTGCCTTTAAGAAAGCCAGAAATCTGATGTGTTCAAACAAACTGCTTGTCCTGTATAACCCTTGTAAAAGATTAATGTTAGCTTGCGATGCGTCGTCATACGGGGTCAGGTGTGTGTTACAACAGGCTAACGAATCGGGGATTTTGCAACCGGTCACGTATGCATCCAGGATTTTGTCCAAGGCTGAAAGGGCCTAAAGCATGATTGAAAAAGAGGCTCTGGCATGCGTTTACGGGGTAAACAAAATGCACCAGTACTTATTTGGCCTCAAGTTTGAGCGTGAAACTGACCACAAGCTGCTCATATCGTTGTTCTCTGAGAGCAAAGGGATTAACACCAATGCCTCTGCCCACATCCGAAGATGGGCACTCACGCTGTCGGCATCCAACTATGTAATCCGCCACAGACCGGGCACAGAGAATTGCACAGATGCTCTCAGTCGGCTGCCATTGCCCACCACCGGGGTGGAAATGGCACAGTCAGCGGACTTGCTCATGGTCATGGAGGCATTCGAGAACGACAAGTTCCCCGTTACGTCCCGCCAGATCAGGACCTGGACCAGCCAGGATCCTTTACTGTCCTTGGTAAAAAAAAACTGTGTCCTCCATAGGAGCTGGTCCAGTGTCCCAGTGGAGATGCAGGAGGCGATTAAGCCGTTCCACAGGCGCAAAGACGAAATATCCCTGCAGGCGGACTGTTGTGGGACAATTGCATGGTCTTGCCCAAGAAAGCAGAGATACGTTCATTTATGAACTGCACAGCACCCACCCGGGCATTGTAATGATGGAAGCCATAGCCAGATCCCATGTGTGGTGGCCCGGCATCGACTCAGATTTAGAGTCACGCGTGCGCCAGTGCAACACTTGCTCTCAGCTGAGCAATGCACCCATAAAGGCACCACTCAGTTTGTGGTCGTGGCCCTCCAAACCGTGGTCAAGGATCCACGTGGACTATGCGGGCCCATTTCAAGGTAAAATGTTTTTGGTTGTCGTGGACGCTTATTCTAAATGGATTGAATGTGCGATAATGTTTGTAAGCACGTCCACGGCCACTATTGAAAGCCTATGAGCCATGTTTGCCACGCACGCTTGCCTGATGTCCGTGCCAGCGACAATGGACCGTGCTTCACCAGTGCTGAATTCAAGGAATTCATGACCTGTAATGGGATCAAACACGTCACATCTGCCCCGTTCAAGCCCACATCCAACGGCCAGGCAGAACAGGCAGTTCAGACCATCAAGCAAAGCTAGAAATGCGTGTCGGAAGGCTCCCTGCAAACCCAGCTGTCCTGAGTGCTGTTCAGCTACCGCACCAAACCCCACTCACTCACCGGGGTTCCCCCAGCTGAGCTGCTCATGAAAAGGGCAGTAAAAACAAGGCTCTCTCTTGTCCACCCTGATCTCCATGATCACGTGGAGGGCAGGCGGCATCAACAAAGTGTGTACCATGACCGCGCAAATTTGTCACACGATATTGAGATCAATGATCCTGTGTTTTTGCTCAATTATGGACATGGTCCCAAATGGCTCGCTGGCACAATCACAGCCAAAGAGGAGAATAGGGTGTTTCAGGTCAAGTTGACCAATGGACAAATGTACAGAAAACATTTGGACCAAATCAAATTGTGGTTCACCAACAGCTACGAACAACCCGAAGACGACACCACTAACTTTGACCCTCCAACACACACACAAGTGGCAACTGACATCATGTTTGACCATGAAGCCGAACTCACCATCCCCAGCAGTCCAGCATGGCTGGCTGCCCAACAGCCCAGTGAAGAACTAACCAACTCACCCACATCCACATTTGTACCGAGACGATCGACAAGGGAGCGAAAAGCCCCAGAATATCTCACCTTGTAAATAAGTGTACTGTTGACTTCACGGGGGAGTGATGTTATGTATTTAACCCCTTGTAACCTGTATTACACTACCACCAGAGGGCCTACCTATTGGAGTCCCAAGGGATCCCATCATCCCTTGAGAGCACGGTATATATAAACAAGCCACCCACAAGGTACCTGCACTCTGGAGTCGCGTTAAAGGAGCTAAGGTCACACTTGCTCATTGTACACAGTACTCAGCTTCATCCTTTGTTATGAGCATAACAATTGTTGTTGTTGTTAATTGCAGATACCAAGGTCACTTGTTCCTCCCAAACATGCTACAATTACCATACTTACATAGAATTTTACAGAACAGAAACAGGCCATTCCTCCCAACAGGTCTATCCCAGTGTTTATGCCGCACATGAGCATCATCCCACCTTACTTCATCTTACCCTATCAACATATCCTTCGATTTCTTTCTCCCTCATGTACATATCTAGCTTTCCATTAACTGCATCTATGCTATTCACCTTAACCACTCCATGTGGTAGCGAGTTCCCCATTCTCACCACTCCATGAGTAAAGTGGGTTGGAGTCAAGTACTATCCAGAGATGAAAGGACAGAATGTAAACCCATTGCATGTAGTGCTGTTTCTTTTAAATGAAAATTGAGGGTTTGTTTGTCCATTCAATACTGGAAACTGTAGGGGAGCTCACAATCTTCATTGCTTGGCCTTTTACTTTGAAGACAGATTACATAAATGTCAATGGTTTGCTGCATGAGAAGCAAATAGAAAAAGTGAAAAAAGCACTATATTTTTTCTAAATTTAGAAAGTTGATATATTGAAAGATGGGAAAGCTTATTTGATAAGCTTTAATTTGATTTCCAGGTGCTCTTCTGATAAATGTTTTGTTTTTCCAAGTAAGCACCTTATCAAAGCCAAGAGCCAGAAGCAAATAAAACCTCTTTGCTGCTTGTCCCAGGGGATTTTTCTCAGATCCTTTTTGAAGTTAATTTTTTGTGGCAAGTTTTATGAACAATCCATCCTGCATGCATCGTATAACCTTTGGAAGGGAAATATTCAATTGATCATTATTTACATATGTGCACACACCAAATTTTACTAAAAACTTTAAGGATTTGATCACAGCCAGAACATCTCCAGCAATGGCTTGTCTTCCTGTCGTCGCACTATTAACTCTGGAGTCTTCCAAGAATCTATCCTTGGCTCCCTCCTCTTCACTTTGCTGTACTTTGGTGACATTAGCCACATGTATTCTGATGACATCCAGTTCTACCTCTGCACTACCTCTCTTGAATTTTCCACTGTCTTTTTGTTGTCAGACTACTTACCGACATCCAGTCTTAAATGAGCTGCAATTTCCTCAACCTAAACATTGGGAAGTCCTAAGCCATCATCATTGGCTTCTGTTATCAACTCTTTACCCTTGCCACTAATTCTATCCCCTTCCTGGCTACTCTCAAGCTGAAAAGTCCTATTTAATCTAAGGCCATATCTCTACAACTACGGCTACTTATTTCCACCTCCATAACATCACCCTCCTCCACTCCTACCATCTGTTGCTGAAACTCTCATCTATGCCATAGTCACCTCCAGATGAAACTAACCCATACTCTTCTGGCTGGCCTCCCATTCTCTACCTTCTGTGTACTTCAGCTCATCCAAAATTCTGCTGCCCATATCCTTTCCTGTACCAAGAGTAACTGCATTTCAAAAGTAATTTATTGATTATGACGAGTGTTGGGATACCCTAAGAATGTGGTTCAAGTCCCATGAAAAGATTTGAGCATGTAATCTAGGCTAACACTCCAGCACAGTACTGTGGAAGTGTTGGAGGTGCTGCCTTTGAGAGGAAATGTTAAACCAGGTGCCCTCTCAGGTGAAAGTAAAAGATTCCATATGGCACTATTCGAAGAAGAGCAGGGGAGTTTTCCTGGTGCCTTGTCAATATTATCCTTCAATCGACATCACTAAAACAAATTACCTGCTCATTATCACATTGGTGTCTGTGGGACCTTGCTGTGTGCTAATTGGCTGCTGCTTTTCTTACATTACAACAGTGATTTCACTTCTAAAGTATTTCATTGGCTATAAAACGTCCTGGAGACATGAAAGATTCTATATAAATATTTGTTCTTGGTTTCTTTCTTTCCAATTGCCCAGGGCATACAAAATTCAATCAGGACAAACCAGCAACTAAGAAATATAAGTTACAACAATGTGTAGCGCTTTTTTATAAACCCCCTCCTCCCGATCTTATGTTTTTTTTCTTTTTTGTTTCCCATGGCAGCTGGTAATTATTCTGCCATTCACACCGTATCCAGGCTCAACTTTTTCTAACTTCTGCCATTACCATCTCAAGTTGGCCCATCATCCCTTTTAGTCTCTCTAATCTCTCCTGTCTTCCACCTTATCACAGACCTTTCCTTTTGTTTTTTCCTCTCCTCCCCTTTCAGTGCCCCTCAAGAATCTGTTAATTTCGAGCATTTGCCAGTTCTGACGAAGGGTCATCGGTCATCGATTTCAAATGTTAACTCTGTTTATCTCCACAGATGCTGCCTGACCCACTGAGATTTCCAGCATTTTCTGCTTTTATTCCAGCATCCGCAGTATTTCGCTTTTGTGTTGTAATGTGTAGAGCTTATCACCTATAGGAAGTTAACATTGTTTCCTTTCGTATGTAGGACACAGGTAAAGATTCAGTGGTGCCATTCATTGCAGAAGTGTGAATAATGCACAAAGATTACTGCATCAGCAGCAGGCCACACTGAAATCAATAGCCATTAATACCCATGAACTCCTATTAAACAGTCGTTAACATCAAGCATGCGATGCCAGCAGCCTGCTGATAGAGGGTCATGAAAGCCATTACACACTGGGCAAAGCTTTGTTTGAAAACATCGATTTAGGAGTCTGCCTAACACAACAGGACTATCAGAAACTGATTCAACAAAAACTCATTAAAGCTGTGATCCAGCGGTGTAAAATTGTTTCCCCCTTGATGTTTCTTCACAGAAAACACAGGAATACAATCCCTCGAAGCTTATTCTGTATCGACCACTAGAAAATAAACTTGAGGCCTAGTGACTCACTCATAGATTTTCCTTACTGAAGCTTTCAGCTTAATGTTTCCCACATTTTCCTTATGTTAGAATACAGGCCAAAAATTACTGTTGCCAATTTAATTCACTAATTTAAAAATATATACATTTGTCCTCGGATTGGGAATGATGCAGGCAAGGCTACATTTTTCTTATCCATATGTTTTGACAAGTGAGTGCCTTATTGGGCCATTTTCGAGGATATTAAGAGTCAATCAGGAATGTGGGATTGGACTAGGTAAGGATGGCAACTTTTCGTAGGAACCAATTAGGAATTTACAATATAGAAAACTATAGGAGCAGGAGTGCTCCTCAAAGTCGCACAAGAAAACCTTGGGCCTCCCTTGTTTCCTCCCCCCCCCACCCTGTTCATGAGCACCTGAGGACCTCCCTTCCCCTCACCATTTACCTGATTGCTGGGAACTATTCCCACAGTTCCCCCAGCGACGGCCTCCTGCTGCCAGAATTTCCGCTCCAGCCAGTTGGTCAGGGTAGTGATTCCTGTCAGATTGGGATGGGAGTCAGATCCTGAATATGGAAATGAGGCTCTCCAGGTCTCAATATGCGAGTTTGTCATTCTTCATATCCCCGCCCCCCCTTGCGTGGTAGGATCCTGCCCTGAGTGAAAATCGAGGTCAATGATCCCTCAGCATAAACACTGTGGCTTGTACTTTACTGTCCTTGTTACGTATCACGCTTTCTTACTTCCGCTGGCCACAAATGGATTGTCATTGCAATGTTAAAATTCAAGAAAATAAAACCCATTGAACAGAAAGCAGCCCCCGTGTACAGAAATAAATTACAGCACTCAAGCCTCCGCTGAGAGCAATGGTTGAGAGGCACAGTTGTAGAATTAAAATGATAAGGAGACAGACTTCTAACATACATCATCTGATTAATTACTACAATTATGCTAAAGAGTAATAAAGAAATTACACCGTGGGAGGAAAGCCCAGAGTATATGATTTACAGAGGTCTTGCTGTAAATGTTAACAGAAGCTATATTCAGAATCAATCCAGTTGTGACTAACTTGGGAGAAGGGCATGTACTGGGGGAGTGGGCAGGGAGAGCAAGTAAGGAGTTTATTGTTTAATAGGCGCAATAAAGCTCAGAGGTTCAAATAGCATAATATCTCATAAGAGAGTAGCTTGTGCAGTTTGTCCAAACTGACTGAAGTCTGGAATTGTGACAATGTGTTTAACTCCAATACATTTATGGTACACATCCCAACCAAACCCAATCCTCTCTATAACCAATATTCACACATGCACATTTTCCCATAAGAGTTGCCGGACAGGGATCTCTGGCTGCTTTTATTTCATCCCTAACCTATGGCCAGTTGTGGGATCCTGTCAGTAGCTCAGTGGAGCCCAGGGACCGAATCTGGGAATTTCCTGTTGAACACTGGGTTATTTGCTTATAGTAATGGAGTTATCAGGTGAGCTAGGATAAGAGTCCAGTTGCCTAGTAGTTATGGTAATAAACTAGCGGGTAGAAATTCAGTCACTTAACGCCCCTGGAAAGGGTCGGAACAGGGGTGCTAAAGGGGTCGGAGCCGCGAGTGCCGGCATTCACGCCGTTCGGCACATTCAGTGTGCCAGTGCCGGCTGCACTGACCAGTACTGTCCAGGAGCGTGGAGCCATGTGCAACGCCCCCTGGTGTGCAGAGCTGTCCTGGGGTGCTACGGGAAGAAATTATTAAAAAGGTAAATTAATTTAATATTTCGCTGATTTATTTTTGCGATTCACCTGTATTTGGGGGCAATAGTTTATTGGGAATGTTTTTTGTCCTGATTTTTTTTCCAGGGAGGCCTCTCTTTGGGCGCTACGAGGCCGGCTCTTTAGCTTGGGACTTTCAGATGCACACCCGGCCTAGTGCCCTAAGAGAGGTGTGGAATGCCTCTCTTAGCGCTCAACTCCACTCTCAGGGCGCAGCAACCACATTTTTTGGCTGCCGTCAAAAATGATTTTGTTGTGTTCCTGACACAGATGAGACTGCACACAGGGAGGTTAAAGTAACAGTGACCTCAGTCTTTATTAAGACACTCCAGAGTGAGGAACAGGCCTTAGGGGCTGGCTTATATACAGTGCTCCCAAGGGATGCTGGGATCCCTTGGGACTTCAGGGAATGCACTCTCTGGTGCCGGAACATGGGAGTGCATGCTTTACAGATGCACAACAGGTTTTCTGGCACAAAATTTACCGTTCCGCCGCCTTAGCGCTTTAAGTAACCTCCAACCTAATTTCTGCCCGTAGCACTCTACAGTTTGTAGATTTCCATCCTACCATGTTAGGTTATGAATTTGAATATGGTAATTTCAATGCTAGCACCAAAAAAAAGATAATTAAGCTGTAAAAAGCCAACTGATTCACTTCACTCTTAGGGCTGGATTTTCGGCTTTTTGAGTTTTCGCCTGTTTCCAGGTGCAATTCACAGCGGAGCCAAAAATTTAGCGCCGGGTCAACATTAGTGCTAAAGCGAGGAACTTTCGCTGAAGGAAATATCACAAGGAGCATTTGCATTAACTCCGGCGTTGAACCACAGATTTTTTTTGTGCTGGAGCCGAAAGTTCCGGAGCTGAAAAAATCGGGCGCTTTGCACATACGCAATTTAAAAAATATATATTTTATTTCCGCACTGCTGGTCTGGTCTCCTGTCATAAACGTTAAAGCAGGGCACGGCCGCGTGCATGTGCAGTACAACCGGGGCCATTTTACATTTTGATCATGGGGGACGACAATTCCAGACAGTGTGCCAGGCGATTCAGCCATGAGGCTAATGAAGTTCTAGCTGTCAGGAGGAGGCCAGCTGCAGCAGGGACAGAAAGTAAACAAAATACTAAAAATAAATCGAAGTATGATGTCACAGCTAAACGGGTAAGTGATTGGTTGGTGGATTGGTGAGTATTTTATCTTTTTCTTTTTCTTTTCTTATCAGTAGGTAACCTTTGGCATTGTTGCCAAATTAAGTTAATTTAAGGGTTAAGTCATGGCAGGAGAGCCCAGGCCCATGTCATGCTCCTCCTGTGCTATGTGGGAAATCAGGGACGCTTCCAGTGTCCCTGACTACTATGTGTGCAGGAAGTGTGTCCAGCTGCAGCATCTGACAGACTGCATTGCGGCACTGGAGCTGCGCATAGATTCACTCTGGATCATCCACAATGCTGAGGATGTCGTGAATAGCACTTTTAGTGAGTTGGTCACACCGCAGGTAATGGTTAAACAGGCAGATAGGGAATGGGTGACCAGCGGGAAGACCAGGGAAAGGAAGGTAGTGCAGGGGTCCCCTGTGGTCATCTCCCTCCAAAACAGATATACCGTTTTGGGTACTGTTGGGGCAGATGGCTCACCTGGGGAAGGAAGTCCATGGCACCATGGGTGGCTCTGCTGAACAGGAGGGCAGGAAAAGGAGTGGGAGAGCTATAGTGATAGGGGATTCTATTTTAAGGGGAATAGATAGATGGTTTTCTGGCCGCAAGCGAGACTCCAGGATAGTATGTTGCCTCCCTGGTGCAAGGGTCAAGGATGTCTCGGAGCTGCTGCAGGGCATTCTGGAGGGGGTGGGTGAACAGCCAGCTGTCGTGGTGCATATAGGTATCAACGATATAAGTAATAAAACAGGATGAGGTACTGCAAGCTGAATTTAGGTAGCTAGGAGCTAAATTAAAAAGTAGGACCTCAAAGGTAGCAATCTCAGGATTGTTACAAGTGCCATGTGCTAGTCAGAGTAGGAATAGCAGGATAGTTCAGATGAATATGTGCCTTAAGGAGTGGTGCAAGGGGCAGAGATTCAAAGACCTGGGACACTGGAACCGGTTCTGGGGGAGGTGGAACCAATATAAACCGGATGGTCTGCACCTGGGCAGGACCGGAACCAATGTCTTAGGTGGAGTATTTGTTAGTGTTGTTGGGGAGGGTTTAAACTAATATGGCAGGGGAATGGGAATCTACGGAGAGAGGCAGAGGGAAGTAAAAAGGGGGCAAAAGAAAAAGATAGGAAGGAGAAAATTAAGAGGGGAGGGCAGAGAAATCAAAGGCAAAAATCAAAAAGGGCCACATTACAACATAATTCTAAAGGGTCAAAGAGTGTTAAAAAAAATAAGCCTGAAGGCTCTGAGTCTCAATGCAAGGAGCATTCGTAATAAGGTAGATGAATCCACTGCGCTGATAGCTGTTAACGGATATGATGCAATTGGGATAACGGAGACATGGCTCCAGAGTAACCAAGATTGGGAACTCAACACCCAGGGGTATTCAATATTCAGGAAGGATAGACAGGAAGGAAAAGGAGGTGGGGTAGTGTTACTGGTTAAGGAGGTGATTAACGCAATAGTAAAGAAGGACATTAGCTTGGATGATGTGGAATCTATATGGGTAGAGCTGCGAAACACCAAAGGGCAGAAAATGTTAGTGGGAGTTGTGTACAGACCACCAAACAGTAGTAGGGAGGTTGGGGATGGCATGAAACAGGAAATTAGGGATGCGTGTGATAAGGGTACAGCAGTAATCATGGGTGACTTTAATCTACATATAGTTTGGGCTAACCAAACTGGTAGCAGTACTGTGGAGGAGGATTTCCTGGAGTGCATAAGGGATGGTTTTCTAGACCAATATATCGAGGAACCAACTAGAGAGCAGGCCATACGAGACTGGGTCTTGTGTAACGAGAGAGGATTAATTAGCAATCTGGTCATGCGAGGCCCCTTAGGGAAGAGTGACCATAATATGATAAAATTCTTCATTAAGATGGAGAGTGACACAGTTAATTTAAAGACCAGGGTCCTGAACTTAAAGAAAGGTAACTTCGATGGTATGAGATGTGAATTGGCTAGGATAGACTGGCGAATAATACTTAAAGGGCTGATGGTGGATAGGTAATGGCAGACATTTAAAGATCACATGGATGAACTACAACAATTGTACATCCCTGTCTGGCGTAAAAATAAAACGGGGATGGTGGATCAACCGTGGCTAACAAGGGAAATTAGGGATAGTGTTAAATCCAAGGAAGAGGCATATAAATTGGCCAGAAAAAGCAGCAAACCTGAGAACTCAGAGAAATTTAGAATCCAGCAGAGGAGGGATAAGGGTTTAATTAGGAGGGGGAAATATAGTGCAGGGAACATAAAAACTGACTGCAAAAGCTTCTATAGATATGTGAAGAGAAAAAGATTAGTGAAGACTAATGTAGGTCCCTTGCAGTCAGAATCAGGTGAATTTATAATGGAGAACAAGGAAATGGCAGACCAATTGAACAAATACTTTGGTTCTGTCTTCACTAAGGAAGACACGAATAACCTCCCGAAAAAAATAGGGGACCGAGGGTCTCGCGAGAAGGAGGAACTGAAAGAAATCCTTATTAGTTAGGACATTGTGTTAGGGAAATTAATGGGATTGTAGGCTGATAAATCCCCAGGGCCTGACAGTCTGCATCTCAGAATACTTAAGGAAGTGGCCCTAGAAATAGTGGATGCATTGGTGGTCATTTTCCAACAGTCTATCGCGTCTGGATCAGTTTCGATGGACTGGAGGGTAGCTAATGTAAGCCCACTTTTTAACAAAGGAGCGAGAGAGAAAACAAGGAATTATAGACCAGTTAGCCTGACATCGGTAGTAGGGAAAATGTTGGAATCAATTATTAAAAATGTTAGAAATGTGAACTTATATTTACCCTGTACAGTCACCAGAGGGCTCGTTCCCCGGAGTCCCAAGAGATCCCATAATCCCTTGGGAGCACAGGTATTTAAGAAGGCTTCACAGGTTGGAGAGGCACTCTGGAGACCTGCAATAAAAGACTACGGTCACACTTTACTTTGGGTTCACAGTGTTCAGTCTGACTCTTTCTCCATACACAACAACTGGCAATCAGATACAGAGCGAACCCAAAGATGCAGAGAACAGTGAACATCCTGGAGAAATTTTTGGAAGGAGATGATTGAGAAACTTTTGTGGAGCGACTCGACCAATACTTCATGGCTAATGAGCTAGATGGGGAAGAGAGTGCTGCCAAATGTAGAGCGATCCTCCTCACCGTCTGTGGGGCACCAACGTATGGCCTCATGAAGAATCTGCTCACTCCAGCGAAACCCACGGGGAAATCGTACGACAATTTATGCACACTGGTCCGAGAGCATTTGAACCCGAAGGAAACCATTCTGATAGTGAAGTACCGGTTCTACATCTACAAAAAGTATGAAGGCTAGGAAGTGGCGAGTTATGTCGCCGAGCTGAGACCCCTTGCAGGACATTGCGCATTTGAAGGAAATTTGGAGCACATGCTCAGAGACTTTTTCTTAGTTGGCATTGGCCATGAAACCATACTTTGCAAGCTTTTGACTGTAGAGACCTCAACCTTGAGTAAGCCATAGTGATAGCCCTGGCGTTCATTGCCACCAGTGACAATAATAAGCAAATCTCTCAGCACACAAATGCTGCTACAAGTACTGTGAACAAAGTGATGTTGTTTTCGAATCGTAATGTACAGGGCAGGTCACACATACCTGCAGCTACACGTCCACAGATGTCTCAGAGTCCACCATCAAGGGTGATGAATGCAAGGTCATTAATACCTTATTAGCGCTGCAGGGGTGATCATCGTTTCCATTCATGCCGTTTCAAAGCATACGTTTGTAAGGCTATGGGACACCTCCAACGAGTGTGCAGATGAGCTGCTAAGCCCGTTAAACCTGCAAACCACCACGTTGCAGAGGAGGACAGATTCACACAGGATCACTACTAACCAGAGCCTCAGATAGAGGAGGCAGAGGTACATGGCGTGCACACATTCACAACGAATTGTCCCCCGATAGTGCCGAATGTTGAACTAAATGGATTCCCGGTGTCAATGGAGTTGGGCACAGGCGTGAGCCAGTCTATCATGGGCAAAAAGACTTTCGAAAGGTTATGGTGCAACAAGGCCTCAAGGCCAGTCTTAACTCCAGTTCGCACGAGACTAAGTACTTACACTAAAGAACTGATTCATGTAATCAGCAGTGCTACCGTAAAGGTCGCCTACGATGGAGCGGTGCACAAGCTACCACTCTGGGCGATGGTCCCACGCTGCTCGGCAGGAGCTGGCTGGGAAAGATAGGCTGGAACTGGGACGACGTCCGAGCACTATCGCCCGCTGATGACACTTCGTGTGCCCAAGTCTTAAATAAATTTCCTTCACTGTTCGAACCAGGCATCGGGAAATTCCAAGGAGCAAAAGTGCAGATCCACCTAATTCCGGGGGCGCAACCCATCCATCACAAGGTGAGAGCAGTACCGCACATGATGAGAGAAAGGGTAGAGATCGAGCTAGACCGGCTGCAACGAGACGGCATCATTTCACCGACTGAGTTCAGCGAGTGGGCCAGTCCTATTGTCCCAGTCCTCAAGGGAGACGGCATCGTCAGAATCTGTGGCGATTACAAAGTAACTATCAATCGTTTCTCCCTGCAGGACGAATACCCACTACCAAAAGCCAACGACCTCTTTGCAATGCTGGCGGGAGGAAAGACATTCACGAAGCTGGATCTGACTTCAGCCTACATGATGCAGGAACTGGAGGAATCATCGAAGGCCTTCACCTGCATCAACACGCACAAAGGTCTTTTTGTTTATAACAGATGCCAGTTTGGAATCCGATCAGTGGCGGCGATATTCCAGAGAAACATGGAAAGTTTACTGAAGTCAGTCCCGCACACCGTGGTCTTCCAGGACAATATTTTGGTCACAGGTCGGAACACAGTCGAGCATCTGCAGAACCTGGAGGAGGTTCTTAGTCAACTCAACCATGTGGGGCTCAGGTTGAAACGCTCAAAGTGCATTTTCCTTGGGCCTGAAGTGGAATTCCTGGAAAGGAGGATTGTGGCGGACGGCATCAGGCCCACCAACTCGAAGACGGAGGCAATCGAGAATGCACCAAGGCCACAGAATGTAACGGAGCTGCGGTAGTTTCTGGGACTCTTGAATTACTTTGGTAACTTCTTACCAGGTCTCAGCACCCTGCTAGAACTACTACATGTCTTACTACAAAAAGGGGGCGAATGGGTTGGGGCAAAAGCCAAGAAAATGCTTTTGTAAAAGCGAGAAAATTGTTATGCTCAAACAAATTGCTTGTGTTGTATGATCCATGTAAGCGTTTGGTACTAGCATGTGGCAAACATGGCCCGCAGGCTTTCAGTGGTGGCAGCGGATGTGCTAGCCGACATTATCTCACATTCAATCCACTTGGAGTAAGCGTCTACAACCACAAAAAACATTTTACCCAAGAACGGGCCTGCATAGTCGACGTGTATCCTAGACCATGATTTGGAGGGCCAAGACCATAAACTTAGCAGCGCCTCCCTGGATACATTGCTTAACTGCGAGCATGTATTACATCTGTGAACGCAGGACTCAAAGTCCGCATCGATACCGGGCCTCCACACGTGGGATCTGGCTATCACTTTCATCATTACAATGCCTGAGTGGGTACTATGGCGTTGTGTGTGTAGTGCAACAAGCCAATGATTTTGGGATACTGCAACTGGTTGCTTATGCTTCCAGGAGTCTGTCTAAGGATTAGAGAGCCTACAGCATGATTGAAAAAGAAGCGTTAGCGTATGTCTATGAGGTAAAGAAAATGCATCAATACCTGTTTGGGCTAAAATTCGAATTGGAAACTGACCATAAGCCACTTATATCCCTGTTTTCCGAGAGTAAAGGGATAAATACCAATGCATCGGCCCGCATCCAGAGATGGGTGCTCACATTGTCCACATACAACAATGCCATTCACCATAGGCCAGGCACAGAAAACTGTGCCGATGCTCTCAGTAGCTTGTTATTGCCCACTACGGGGGTGGAAATGGCACAGCCCGCAGATGTAGCCATGGTTATGGAAACATTTGAGAGTGAGCAATCACCCGTCACTGCCTGGCAGATCAAAACCTGGACAAGCCAGGACCCCTTATTATCTCGAGTCAAAAGCTGTGTGCTTCACGGGAGCTGGTCCAGTGTCCCAGTGGAAATGCAGGAAGAGATAAAGCCGTTCCAACGGCGCAAAAATGAAATGTCTACACAAGCATACTGCCTTCTGTGGGGCAATCGAGTAGTGGTCCCCAAGAAGGGCAGAGACACCTTCATTAATGACCTCCACTCAGGCATCGTAATGATGAAAGCGATAGCCAGATCCCACGTGTGGAGGCCCGGTATCGAAGCGGGCTTCGAGTCCTGCGTTCACAGATGTAATACATGCTCGCAGTTAAGCAATGTATCCAGGGAGGGGCTGCTAAGTTTATGGCCTTGGCCCTCCAAACCGTGGTCGAGGGTACACGTCGACTATGCAGGCCCGTTCTTGGGTAAAATGTTCCTTGTGGTTGTAGACGCGTACTCCAAGTGGATTGAATGTGAGATAATGTCGGCAAGCACGTCCGCTGCCACCACTGAAAGCCTGCGGGCCATGTTTGCCACACACGGCTTACCCGATGTCCTGATGAGCGATTGCGGGCCATGTTTTATCAGTGCTGAGTACAAAGAATTCATGACCCATAATGGGATCAAACATGTCACATCTGCCCCGTTTAAACCAGTGTCCAATGGTCAGGCAGAGAGAGCAGTGCAAACCATCAAGCAAGGCTTGAAGAGAGTAATTGAAGGCTCACTGCAGACTCGCCTATCCTGAATCCTGCTTAGCTACCGCACAAGACCACACTCACTCACTGGGATCACACCTGCTGAACTGCTCATGATAAGAGCACTTAAGACAAGGCTCTCGTTAGTTCACCCTGATCTACATGAACAGGTAGAGAGCAGGCGGCTTCAACAAAGTGCATGTTACCATGTTAGCGCAAATGTGTCACTCGAGATTGAAGTCAATGATCCTGTATTTGTATTAAATTATAGACAAGATCCCAATTGGCTTCCAGGCACTGTCGTGGCCAAAGAGGGGAGCAGGGAGTTTCGGGTCAAACTTTCAAATGGACTCATTCGCCGGAAACACTTGGACTAAATCAAACTCAGATTCACGGACTCCCACGATTCACGAGCAACCCACCTTGGACCCTACCTTTTTGGATCCTCGAACACACACACCAGTGGCAACCGACACCACGATTGACCATGAAGCAGAACCCATCATCCACAGCAGCCCTGCAGGGCCCAACATACCACGCAGCCCAGCAAGGCCAGCTGCATAGCAGCCCAGCGAGGGCCCAACAAATGATTCAACAACACCAGCTTTCACACTGAGACAATCAACCAGGGCAAGAAGGGCCACAGATCGACTCACATTGTAAATAGTTACACTATTGACTTTGGGGGAGAGTGTTGTTATATATGTGGACTTGTATTTACTCTGTACAGCCACCAGAGGGCTCGTTCCCCAGAGTCCCAAGGGATCCCATAATTCCTTGGGAGCACAGGTATTTAAGAAGGTTTCACAGGTTGGAGAGGCACTCTGGAGACCTGCAATAAAAGACTAAGGTCACACTTTACTTTGAGCTCACAGTGTGCAGTCTGACTCTTTCTCCATATACAACAAAAAATATAATAGCAGCGAATTTGGAAAGCAGTGACAGGATCGGTCCAAGTCAGCATGGATTCATGAAAGGGAAATCATGCTTGACAAATCTTCTAGAATTTTTGAGGATGTAACTAGTAGAGTGGACAAGGGAAAACCGGTGGATGTTGTTTATTTGGACTTTCAGAAGGCTTTTGACAAGGTCCCACACAAGAGATTAGTGTGCAAAATTAAAGCACATGGTATTGGGGGTAATGTACTGATGTGGATAGAGAACTGGTTGGCAGACAGGAAGCAAAGAGTAGGAATAAACGGGTCCTTTTCAGAATGGCAGGCAGTGACTAGTGGGGTACCGCAAGGTTCAGTGCTGGGACCCCAGCTATTTACAATATACATCAATGATTTAGACGAAGGAATTGAATGTAATATCTCCAACTTTGCAGATGACACTCAGCTGGGTGGCAGTGTGAGCTGTGAGGAGAATGCTAAGAGACTGCAGGGTGACTTGGACAGGTTAGGTGAATGGGCAAATGCATGGCAGATGCAGTATAATGTGGATAAATGTGAGGTTATCCACTTTGGTGGCAAAAACAGGAAGGCAGAATATTATCTGAATGGCGACAGATTAGGAAAAGGGGAGGTGCAACGAGACCTGGGGGTCATGGTATATCAGTCATTGAAAGTTGGCATGCAGGTACAGCAGGTGGTGAAGGCGGCAAATGGCATGTTGGCCTTCATAGCAAGAGTATTTGAATATAGGAGCAGAGAGGTCTTACTGCAGTTCTACAGGGGCTTGGTGAGGCCACACTTTTAATATTGTGTATAGTTTTGTCTCCTAATCTGAGGAAGGACATTCTTGCTATTGAGAGAGTGCAGCGAAGGGTCACCAGACTGATTCCTGGGATGGCAGGACTGACATATGAAGAAAGACTGGATCGACTAGGCTTATATTCACTGGAATTTAGAAGAATGAGAGGGGATCTCATAGAAACATTTCAAATTCTGATGGGATTGGACAGGTTAGATGCAGGAAGAATGTTCCCGATGTTGGGGAAGTCCAGAACCAGGGGTCACAGTCTATGGATAAGGGGTAAGCCATTTAGTACCGAGATGAGGAGAAACTTCTTCACTCAGAGAATTGTGAACCTGTGGAATTATCTACCACAGTAAGTTGTTGAGGCCAGTTAATTATATATATTGAAAAGGGAGTTAAATGTGACCCTTATGGCTAAAAGGATCAAGGGGTATGGAGAGAAAGCAGGAATGGGGTACTGAAGTTTCATGATCAGCCATGATCATATTGAATGGTGGTGCAGGCTCGAAGGGCCGAACGACCTACTCCTGCACCTATTTTCTATGTTTCTATGAAGCTCTAATTGGGGCTTTGGAAAGAAGATGGCAGGAGTTGCATCTTTGGGGTGTTTCCAGACCACTGCCGCCGATATTTTAAAGGATTTGGAGGGAGATAGCAGAGGAAGTCTCTGCCTGAAACACTGTGGTCAGGACTGCCGCACAATGCCAAAAGATGGTTAATGGTCTGACAACGGTCATCAGAGTGAGTACAACTTTAATTCATGCACTCCTTCATTACTTCAATTATAAATATGACACACTATTTGTTCTCATGCTGTTGGTGCCTCTCCGCACTCTGTGGGCTGCCTCCTAAAATACATGACACATCGGTTGGCTTATTTCGGCAACCTATTTGCCATGAATGATCTTTATGCATTATTATGATTGTTTTCGGAGATCTCATAAGAAGGCTCCTCCTCACTCTGATGGCCACCTGATGAACCATGTGCAACATCCAAGGCAATTAAACAGATGTAAGATTTGGTGAAAACATGGGCATAAACTTTGTGAACTTTTTGAACTTTGCTTGGACACATTTTCTGTTACTGCGAAGAGCAAGTAACTGGCTGAGGCAGTTCCAAACATGTTTAACTTGAATACACATCAGCTGGGCGGGTATGAGAATGGCTGAAAGCAGGAACATCATAGTTGATGCGTGCCTTTTGTCATGGAATTGGAACCCATTAGTGAGACATTAAGTAAAGTGGCCGGGGTTTCAGACCATCGAAAGGGACAGCCCAGTTTGACAAAGTGGCAGGCAAAGACTTGTTTTTGCTTTTCAGTTGAACTGTCTCAGGGAAAAGTCAGTCGGATTTTTGGCGTGAAGAAGAAGCATCTTGCAGGTATAAGAGAGGCAGTGTTTCAGCCATCTCTCTCTCTCCCCTCTTCTACACCTGTTTGCAATGCACAAGGACTAAGCACTCCATTTGGGACGGAGAGAAGAAACTGTACAGTCCTGTCCCCTCAGTACAGATTCACACGAGGCATGTAGTGAAGTCAAGGTCACTCTGGACCTGCATCTTTATTTCACAGCTCTGGAATGCTGCACTTGCCTGAGACCTGCCCTTATATACCTGTCTCTTGCAAGTGCACCCCTGGTGGTAAGGTATGCTGGTGGTTACAGGTCATATCTTATTACAGTCATGTATAGCATGTTAGGATACAGTTATATATAATAATGTAAGATACATGACATCACCCTCACCCAAGGTCTTATTGTCTTTATAGGTTCAGTCTCTCAGATGGTCTACGCTCTCGCGTGGAGCGTCTGAGTTGTGGTTCAGTTGTTTGCCTTGGTGTCTGTTTTTCTTTGGGTGTGGTTGCTGGTATCTCGCCTTTCTGTTTCGATTGGTGTGATTGTTGTTGACTCGCCTGGGCTGTCTGTTGAGATTGCCCTTTCCTCAGTTTGTTCCCTCTGTCTGTCCACCCAGTGTGGTGCAAGTTCCACATTGTAGTCTGCCTCTGGTTCTGCAGTGTTGTTGGTAAATCTGCTTTTGACTTGGTCTATATGCCTCCGGCAGGTTTTGCCCTTGTCCATTTGTACTACCAGTAGTCTGTTTCCTTCCTTGCCCATTACTGTCCCTGCAAGCCATTTGGGACCCCAGCCATAGTTTAGTACAAACACTTTGTCCCCTTTCTCATTCCATCTCCCCCTCGAATTTCTGTCATGGTACTCAGTCAGCTTACGGCGCTTTGCCTCAACGATTTTGTGCATGTCTGGGAGGATTAATGAGAGCCTTGTTTTTAAAGTCCTTTTCATCAACAGTTGCGCGGGAGGATCCCAGTCAATGAGTGCGGACGAGATCTGTATGCCAGCAGCAATCGCAACAGGCGACCCTGCAGCGTGGGACCTTGGATTTTAAGCATGCCTTGTTTAATGATTTGCACTGCTCTCTCCACCTGGCCGTTGGAGGCCGGCTTGAACGGTGCCGTCTTGACGTGATTTATGCCGTGGTCAATTGTAAAGTCTTGGAATTCTGCACTGGTGAAGCATGGACCATTGTCACTGACCAATGTGTCAGGGATTCCGTGTGTTGCAAACATGGTTGCGAGGCTCTCCACAGTGGTGGAGATTGTGCTCGAGTTTAAAATGGTGCATTCGATCCACTTAGACAATGCATCTACAACTACGAGGAACATTTTGCCCATGAATGGGCCTGCATAGTCTACGTGCACCCGCGACCACGGTTTGGTAGGCCAGGGCCAGGGGCTCAGTGGAGCCTCCCTGGGGGCATTGCTGAGTTGGGCACAAATGGTGCACCTTCGGATGCAGAGCTCCAAGTCCGCGTCAATATCAGGCCACCAGACGTGGGATCTGGCTATGGCCTTCATGAGAATGATCCCCGGGTGCTCACGGTGGAGCTCCAGGACAAATGCCTCTCTGCCTCGCAGAGGCATGACTACTCGGCTGCCCCACATCAGGCAGTCTGCTTGTAGTGATAGCTCATGCATGCGCCTGAGAAAGGGTTTTAATTCCTCGGGGCAGGCATCGCGAGCCTCTGCCCAGTCACCGGTTAGGACACATCTTTTTACTAAGGATAACGAGGGGTCGCTGGCCGTCCAGGTTCTGATTTGGCGAGCCGTCATGGGCGAACCTGTGGACTCAAAGGCATTGATTGCCATGACTATCTCACAGTCCTGTTCGTCAGACCCTTCCGTGGTTGCCAGGGGTAGCCTGCTGAGCGCGTCGGCACAGTTGTCTGTGCCTGGTCTGTGCCTTATGGTATAGCCGTAGGACGCCAGCATGAGTGCCCATGAATTCACACCAAGGCGATGGCGTTTATTGCCTTGCTCTCAGATAGGAGGGACGTGAGGGGCTCGTGTTCGGTTTCTAACGCGAGCTTGGCCCCGAAAAGGTATTGGTGCATCTTTTTGGCACCGTACCCACGCTCCGCCCACGAAAGTGACCTGGAGGCATAAGCTATGGGTTGTAATTTGCCCGCACTATTGACATGTTGCAAAACGCACCCGACCCCATACGCTGACGCATCACATGTGAGAACTAGCTTTTTGCCTGGGTCAAAGAAAGTCAAAACACTGTTGGAACACAGAAGGTTGCGTGCCTTATTGAAGGCGTGTTCCTGGGCGTCCCCCAAAACTAATCACACCCCTTCCTGAGTAGCACGTGGAGAGGCTCCAGCAGCATGCTTAAGTTCTGCATAAAGTTCCCAAAGTAATTGAGTAGCCCGAGAAAGGCGCGCAGTTCTGAGACATTCCGGGGCCTGGGTGCCAGGCGAATTGCTTCTGTTTTGGACTCTGTTGGGCGGATTCCATCAGCGGCAATCCTTCTGCCCAAAAATTCAACCTCGAGTGCGAGAAACATGCACTTGGATTTCTTGACTCGTAGGCCTACCCGATCCAACCGCTTTAGTACTTCCTCCAAATTACGGAGATGGAAGTCGGTGTCCCTGCCCGTGATAAGTATGTCGTCTTGAAATACAACCGTCCCCGGGATGGACTTGAGCAGACTCTCCATGTTGCGCTGGAATATGGCAGCTGCAGACCTGATGCTGAATGGGCATCGATTGTACATGAAAAGGCCCCGATGTGTGTTGATGGTGGTGAGTAGCTTGGATTCCTCGGTCAATTCTTGCGTCATATACACAGATGTGAGGTCTAATTTTGAGAAAAGTTTTCCTCCAGCCAATGTTGCAAATAAGTCCTCCGCTCTGGGCAGCGGGTACTGGTCCTGTAGGGAGACTCTGTTTATGGTAGATTTGTAGTCCCCACAGATTCGTACGGATCCATCAGGCTTCATGACTGGGACGATGGGACTTGCCCAGTCGCTAAATTCCACAGGTGATATAATGCCTTCCCGCAGAAGCCTGTCTACTTCGTGTTTAATCTTTTCCCTCATCACATAGGGTACAGCTCTGGCCTTGTGATGGACCGGTCTAGCATCCTGTGTGATGTAGACTTTGACTTTGGCCTTTTTGAAAGTGCCCACACCTGGCTGAAAGAGATGTTCAAATCGCTTTATAACTGTTGAGCAGGAGATCCGTTCCTCTAATGACATGGCATGGACATCATCCCATTTCCAGTTTAGTTTTGCCAGCCAGCTTCTCCCCAGCAGTGCTGGGGGGTCTCCGGGGCAATCCACAGGGGAAGTCGGTTCACTGTCCCTTTGTGTGTGACAGAGAGCATGGCGCTGCCGAGGACTGGTACGATTTCTTTGGTATAGGTCCTTAGTGTGGTGTCGACCCTTGTGAGTTTTGGTCTGTCTCTTTTATGCGGCCACAGTTGTTCAAATTGTTGAGCGCCCATGAGAGATTGACTCGCTCCCGTATCCAGCTCCATGTTGACAGGTATCCCATTGAGTAGGACCCTCATCATTATAGGAGGCATCTTGTTGTAGGAGCAGCGGCCATTGATCGTGTTGACCCGCTGTACATCGGTGTCCCGGGTACCGTCCCCACCATCTGCTGGTCCGCTTTCCGACCCATCCGATTCGTATACCAGCCAAGCTGCCATTTTTTTGCACATGCGGGCCAAATGCCCTGTATATTCACAATTTCTGCAAACAGCCTGCTGAAATCGACATCCCCTTGCCGAGTGCCCACCCCCACACCTCCAGCACAGACCTGTTCTATTGTTTAAAGTGTTCCCAAAGAATGAGCTGCGTCTGGCTGATCTCTCTTGAGCTTCTCTCAGTCTGTAGTTGATTGCTCGCATTGTGGATTGATGAGGTGTGACCAGCCGTTCCTGTGGCCCTTGATGGCTTCTGCCTGCTGTTGAGAACCTGTTCTCCCGGTTTTGTCTGTGTGTGGGGGTAGCAGCTTGTTTAGTGCTGTGCACTTCTTGTTCCAATATTTTGTTAGTTGTCGTACCTGCATTGTAAATCAACCTTGTTTCTTCTTCCCCTACCAAGAATGTCTGTGCAACCAGTGCTGCTGCCTCTAAGGTCAGGTTCTTGGTCTCTATGAGCTTTCGGAATATGCCAGCGTGGCCTATTCCTTCAATGAAAAAGTCTCTCAGCATTTCTCTCCTCCGTTCATCGGAGAACTCACATAAACTAGCCAACCTCCAAAGTTCCACCACGAAGTCGGGTATGCTCTGGCCCACACAGCTTCTGTAATTGTAGAACCTGTGTCTGGCCATGTGTAGGCTGCTCGCTGGCTTCAGGTGGTCTCTTACCAGTGTGCTCAATTCTTCAAACGACTTGCTTGCTGGTTTCTTGGGTGCCAATAGATCCTTCATTAAAGCGTATGTTTTCGAGCCACAACTGGTCAAGAGATGGGCTCTTCTCTTGTCTGCCTTATCGTCGCCTCACCAGCTTTGGTTACAAAGCTTTTCTGGAGCCTTTCTATAAAGTCCTCCCAATTGTCTCCTGCATTGTACTTTTCATCTGATCCGTTGTTCGCCATTCTGTGGATTCTGTAATCCTGTAACCCGTCGCCACTGTAAAGTCCTGTCCCCTCAGTACAGATTCACATGAGGCATGTAGTGAAGTCAAGGTCACTCTGGACCTGCACCTTTATTTCACAGCTCTGGAATGCTGCACTTGCCTGAGACCTGCCCTTATATACCTGTCTCTTGCAAGTGCATTCCTGGTGGTAAGGTATGCTGGTGGTTACAGGTCATATCTTATTACAGTCATGTATAGCATGTTAGGATACAGTTATATATAATAATGTAAGATACATGACATCGTCTCAGGGAAAAGTCAGTCGGATTTTTTGCGTGAAGAAGAAGCATCTTGCAGGTATAAGAGAGGCAGTGTTTCAGCCATCTCTCTCTCTCCCCTCTTCCACACCTGTTTGCAACACACAAGGACTAAGCACTCCATTTGGGACGGAGAGAAGAAACCACCATCCAAGAGCCAAGAGAGCCTTGCTACTTCACCTGGGAAGCTGATCTTGAGACAGGACTTGAATACCACAGATTGGTACAGACCCAGAAGATACACCTCATTGGGAGAAGCAGCGAGTAAGCCAGAGGGGTAATTGGTGAGCATTTTTCCCAGCCCACACATTTTTAAAATCACCGGATGAAGTGCGTCCCAAGAAAGCTTTAGAGGTTTTAGTGGGGAGGTTTTTGCAAGGATCATAAGCATATGCACATTCTTCTGTTGGACAGATTCAGTGGTGCAATTTTGAATCCGAGCAGGGGTGTTTTAGACGTGGGTGCTTTGCATTAGGGATCTGTTTAGACAGGCCAGACTGTGTGTTGTACTGTGTTTGTTTGCATTACACTACCAGGGTGTATTTTTACTGGGAGCAGGTGTGTTTTCACTTGAATAAAAACATTGCGACGGTTGAAACTGAAAATATCTGTCTCTGATTATATATTACTGTTCATGACTATAATTCTGGAGTCTAGAACTATTGTAAGAGAGGTGATTCGAAACCACCAGGGGCAAAACCACTTACACAGAGGATAGTATGACATTAAGATAGTATGATATAAGTGCTTTGATGGCTATCTGTGCCACAAGAGCAGATGGACTCTCTTGTAACCATTCCCATTTTCAGCTTTGCAGGCAAAGAAGTCTCATAATCGCCACGAGCAGGTGCGGATAGGCAGCAGTTCACCTCAGACCCTGCCACTCATTGACATTGAGGAGCGAGTGGCCGGCCTCATCGGTGTCACAGGTCGGGCAGCTGCCACTGGGGGGGCTGAACCCCATTCGGATACTGAGGGTAAGTTCTGCACACTCCCTGGGCTAGATTGGGGCAAGGTCATGCAGAGTCTCTGGTCTAGTTTTGGGCAATGTCCTGCAGTGTCTTTAGACTAGATGTAAGGGAGTAGCGGCGGTCCTTAAAATGAGCCTGTGCTATGCGACCTTCCTCATGTCACCCTGCCCTGTCCCCTGCTGCAAACCACTCGTCTGTTGCTTTCTACTTCTGGATGACCAGCCACAGGTGCAGCGTCCCTCAAGGGATCATTCCACGTCAAACCATCGTCTGTAGGAGAAGGAAGAGGAGGATACCAATGAGCTGACTCCGGCGCAGCATCCGCCGCAGCATCAATCGACCCCTGCTCCACCACCTTTGAGGATGACATGACGTTCTCGGGGTTCAATGAATCCGAGGCTCCTGGGGCCAGTGGCAGGCAGCAACGCAGTGCTAGGGTTGAATCCCGCATTCCATCTCTCCGGCGGGTGAGTCGGCAAAGTCGGTCTGCTAACAGACAGGCAGACGTGGAACTGGACATGGTGGAATGTCCAAGGAGTGTATCCAGATCAGCTGTCAGCACCTTGATGTCCTGGGTAGGATTCCCACAAGCATTGACAGTCTGAAAGTGACTGTTGCACGGAGGTAGGGTCACAGATTATTAGTGCGAGCCATGATACCAGTGAGGCCATCATTGTCCACATGAGGCTGGTGCCCTCCAGCAGTGACAATGGAGTCCCGGAGATTATGGCAGAGTATGGCGCATCACAGGCACAAGCTTTGCTTCAGCTTGAGCAGGTGGTGCAGTCAATTCCTGCCACCATACTCTCTGCATTCCCCACTGTCACACCCAAACCACCTGTGACTGGCGACGCCAATGAAGAGGCTAGCCAATCAAAAGCCAAGCCTTCCATTCCTTTATTTCCTTAGCCACGGATCTTCTCTTAAAGCCTTTCCTTCTCATTGGAATATATTTTTGTTAAGAATTATGAAATATATCCTTAAATGTCCGCCACTGCTCATCAACCGTCTTACACTTTCATCTGCTTCCCCAGTCCACTTTAGCCAACTCTGTCTTCATACCTTTGTAGTCTCCTTTATTTAAGATCAGGACACTGGTTAGCGATCCAACTTTCTCACCCTCCAAATGAATTTGAAATTCAACCATGCTATGATCACTCTTTCCTAGAGGATCCTTTACTAGGAGATAATTTATTAATCCTGTCACATTACACTGTACCAGATCTAAGATAGCCTTAGATAGCCTAAGATTCATATAATCCCAGGCTATGAATTTCCTAATTTAAACATTGCATCCCCATGTCCTATTCTCACAGGGCTAAACTTTCAACAGGGCAAGAGCATAAATTCCGGGCAGTATCGGGTTGGCCACTCTTTCGACACCAGCCTCATTTTCCATTCCATTGACTATAGCTGATCCATTTCACAACCCCTGGCGAATTTGAAAGTTCTGACCAATGGTTCTAGATTTAGCCTTTCCATATCATTTTCTTAATCTTGCATACCACTAAAAGATCACCTCACAGTCACCTCCACTCTTCCTTTCTAAGTCAGAGGTCTGACAATAGGGATCAGTCTTGTAGTTCTTCTCTGATGTACCTCCACCACTTGAAAGTATCCCTCCTGTACCAGTGTCTAATTGAGAAATGTGAGGTATAGCCACTTGGGAAAACTTTGGGGCTGCAGGCACCCAGGTAGGAGTTATCAGCTTTACCAACTGGACGTGGCGAAATGAACGACTAACTTGGCTGAGAGGTTTGCAGTGGCGGTAACACTTTGCGCCACTATCTCCCACGTCCAGAGATCAAAACATTATTGTCTTGCGCCCTGGTAATGCTCTGGACCCGAACTTCGGTTTTACCCCCTGCAGCATCACCGGGTGACAAGACCGACTGTTGCAGGAGACGTAGTTCAGGAGGATCTAGGGAATGTTGGCATGGTAAGTGTAAAAATTGTTGCAATGCAATATTTCAATTTTTTCCATTTCTCTTTGGCTGTGACCGATCAGCCCGGCATGCTGCTGGAGTTCACGGGACTGATCGGGTCAGATCACGACTGCTGTTGGGGACCAGCTAACTGGTCCCATTGCAGAGCCTGCAAAGATATCCCTTCCCTTTAAGGAAGGGAACGAGCCTCGGATTGCGCAGTGCTACATGGGCCATTGTGCAGCACTGCATCACTACCAGCCCGCCTGCATCGTGTAGCGCTCCAGGAAGGAAGTGGAGCACTTGATTTAGAGCCCCACTTCCTTCCTGGAGTGCTAAGAGCGAATTCAGAGAAAGCTGAGAATTATTAGCACCAGGCGCTTATTTTTCCACCTTTCAAAAGTGAGTGTCCCAGCCCTCCCGAATGTCTCCCCCATTGTGTTTCCATAGTAAAATGGTTATGTCAGTTGTGTGACAGTGGGGATGGCAAGCCAAGTTGTTTCTTCACAAAGCCTATTACATATTCATGCAAAAGATGAAACAATAAACCTATTAGAATCAATAGGTTGCATTAGCAACGCTTGTGGAAATTAAGATGACAAGCCTTGCTAGATGTACTCATTTATAGCCTCTGAGTATTACAAATGTTTTGTAATTTATGATTAGACCTCACTATATAACATTGCAGAGTTGTAACTGCATCAACCGTGTATTACACTCCACCGTGGTTGACAGGGCCCTTGACCATGTGCATCCCGCACTTCAGCTCTCACCACTTTCCCCCTCTCCCAGAACCATGGTAGGGTTCCCCTTGTCCTCACCTTTCACTCCACCAGTCTCCAAATTCAGCGGATCATCCTCCACCATTTCCGCCATGTTCAGTGTGATTCCACCACCAAACACATCTTCCCCTCCCCTCCCAGCATTCTGAAGGGACCATTTCCCTGGTGACACCCTGGTTCGCTCTTCAGCCACTCCCAACACTCCTTCCTCTTCTCGTAGCACCTTTCCATATGCAACGCCTCCCCTTTTACCTCCTCGCTTCCCACTGTCCAGGACCGCAAATACTCCTTCCAGATGAAAAAGAGATTTACTTGTACTTCTTTCAATTTATTATACTGTATTCGCTGCTCACAATGAGATTTCTTCTATGTTGGCTGACTGCTTTGTGGAACACCTCCATTCAGTCTATAAGCACGACCCCGAGCTTCCGATCACCTGTCACTTTAATTGTCGAGGAACCAACTAGAGGGCTGGCTATCCTACACTGGGTGATGTGTAATGAGAAAGGACTAATTAACAATATTGTTGTGCGAAGCCCCTTGGGGAAGAGTGACCATAATATGGTAGAATTCTTTATTAAGATGGAAAGTGACACAGTTAATTCAGAGACTAGGGTCCTGAACTTAAGGAAAGGTAACTTCGATGGTATGAGATGTGAATTGGCTAGAATAGACTGATGAGTGATACTTAAAGGGTTGATGGTGGATAGGCAATGGCAAACATTTAAAGATCACATGCATGAACTTCAACAATTGTACATCCCTGTCTAAAGGGATCAAGGGGTATGGAGAGAAAGCAGGAAAGGGGTACTGAGGTGAATGATCAGCCATGATCTTATTGAATGGTGGTGCAGGCTCAAAGGGCCGAATGGCCTACTCCTGCACCTATTTTCTATGTTTCTATGCTTCTATGTTTCACCGTCCCACTCTGGCCTCTCTGTCCTCAACCTCCCCCACTGTTCCAATGAAGCTCAACATAAGCTCGAGGAACAGCACCTCACCTTTCGATTAGGCACTTTACAGCCTTCTGGACTCAATATCGAGTTCAGCGAATTCAGGTCATAACCACCTTTTTTTCAGACAACAGCTGTTGGTAATGATTGTGCTATTCCGATTTATACTACTTCTAGACCATCATTTATTTCTTTACTTGTCCCATTACTGCCCATTTTTGCCTTGCACCATCCTACCTTTTGTCATTTAATCTCTGTTGCATTCCACCCTATTGTAGACCTTCCCTTTTATACTTCCTCCCTCCTGCCTTTCTCTGTATCTGTACTTGCTTAAAGCCTGTTAGATCTCAAAATTTTTCCAGTTCTGCTGAAAGGTCAACCACCTGCAATAATGGTGCTGAAATTCCTGTCCGTACAGAATGTGAGGCCCATGCGCCGAAAACCGGCTTTTCTGATCTGTCAAGATTTGTCCATCTCTTGCACAGCGAATGTCCTTCAAACTCTTACGCCCGGTGAAAGCAGACACATAGCCTACTTTTACCAGTCTAAGAGTTTTAAAACATATAAAAGTTACATTTAAAAACACATTATGTTAAAAACCTTGTCCATTAAGGTAAATTTTCTTTAAACCGTATTAAAAAACATTAAAAAAAATTCCAAAAAATATATATTTTTTAAAAACATTTAATTAACTTTAATTTCAATTAATTTTAAATATGTGAGGTGTTTTATTTATTTATTATGTTGTGTTTGGGTGTTTGAGGGTTTTTTCTCATTGAAAGTAATAGGAACACGCACAAATGGAGTTCCCATTATTAGCAATGAGAATACTGCATCGTGATTGGTTGTCCAGGCCCACGTGACTCCAGCTTGGATTTATGTCCCCATGAGATGCGCAACAAATCCAGGTCCCTGACCGGGATCCTTCATTTCTCTTGGATCAACAGCTAGATTCGTGGATTTTTTCCGGGTTGGAGGCGTTTGTACAAAGGAAGCCTCCAACCGCAATTTTAGGCCCACTTTGTTTCTCTCTCCACAATTGCCACCTGACCTGTTGAGTATTTCCAGCAGTTTCTATTTTTAATTTCAGATTTTCCAACTTCTGAAGCTTTTTGCTTTTTACTGAGTTATAATTCATTGAATAGACAGGCAAAAATGAGATAAAGTAATGGGATCGAAACTGGACCTCGTTGTACCTTTTTTACGAGTGTAAAATATGCATAGTGAGCCAATTTCAGGGACTAGCACCAACACTGGCTGCATTTAGAGAAATCAACCCTAAAGATCGCCTTCAAAATAAAGGTGTTAATTACCTGTAAAGTATCATCCCCCCTAGCCACAGGTTGCTCCACCCCCCGATGGCCATGATATCCCCCACCATCTTCCAGTGGACACTGATTGCTCCCACCCCTCGCAACTTACCTTCTGAGCACTCGTGATTCCACTCCTGGCCACTTCCCTGTGGGCCGCCAATACGTTCGTAGTGGCCTGAGTTTCCAGTGCTTATTAGTATGGCCTCCTCCTGCAGTGCCGTCTCTATGTGAATATGGTCTGAGACTCAATATCCAGGACTCCTCAAACCTCACCATTTTTGTGTGGGGGAGGTAGCAGGAGATGCTAGAATGTGTGCTCTCAAATTTCGAGCGTTACTTTAAGCTCCATTTGAATCTGAAAAGACTGTTAAATCAGTTCTGCTATTTGAAATGATCAAACAGTTAAGCGTGCCTGCTATAAGGCCCAATAGGTAACTGCAGTGGGTGCTGTGGCACTGAGCCAAGGACCAGTAAATTTGCAAGTGAGACCGCACCTTTTTATTTTTTTTAATTCTTAGGATATGCGGGTTGATAAGTCCTTACTATACAGTATAAATGCACACGGGGCCCATGCTTGAGAGAAGGTCACTCTGTGACCAGTAACCTTTATTCGCCAGCACTCAAGTGATGAAGGTGGGTGGAACTTCCCCTTTTATACCTGAAAGACCAGGTTAGGAGTGTCTCCCACAAGTTCACCACCTAGTGGTCAATGTTCTCACAGTGTACAACTAGTCAGATTATACATGGGTTACAATGACAGTTAAATACATGACATCACCTCCACCCCAAAGTCTTATTGGGATCACAGGTTGAGTCTCTCTGGTGGTTTATGCTCCCTTGTAGAGCGCCTGAGTTGGGGCTCCGGTTGTTGGGCGCTGGCCTGAGTGTCTGCTGTTTGCGGTGCCTCAGGCCTGTCCGGACTGCCCACAGTGACTGGGCTCTCCTCCACTTGGTTCTGGTGTTCGGTCGCCTATGGTGGAGTGAACTCTACATCGTGTTCTTCCTCTGCTTCTTCTATGGGATTGCTGAACCTCCTTTTTGTTTGATCCACGTGTTTGTGGCAGATTTGTCCATTGGTAAGTTTAACTACCAGAATCCTATTCCCCTCTTTGGCAATCACTGCCTGCGAGCCATCTGGCTCTGCAGCGTAGTTGAGGACAAAGACAGGGTCATTGACATCGATACCTCGCGCCCTCGCAATCCTGTCATGGTAGTCACATTGTGACTGACGCCTGCTCTCGACAATTTCTTTCATGGTGGGGTGTATAAGGGATAACCTGGTTTTGAGCATCCTTTTCATTAGCAGCTCTGCGGATGGAATCCCTGTGAGCAAGTGTGGTCGGGATCTGTAGGTTAACAGGAGGTGTGATAAGTGGCTTTGTAGGGAACCCCCTTGGATTCTGAGCATCCCCTGTTTGATTATCTGCACTGCTCGTTCTGCCTGGCCATTTGAGGCCCGCTTGAACGGTGCCGTTCTGACATGGTCACTTCCATTGCCTACCATGAAGTCCTGGAATTGAGTGCTTGTGAAGCATGGGCCATGGTCACTGACCAAGACATCTGGTAGACCATGGGCGGCGAACATTGCCCGTAGACTTTCGACTGTGGCAGAGGATGTGCTTGAATTTAAAATGTCACACTTGATCCATTTGGAGTAGGCGTGTACTACAACCAAAAAAAATGTTCCCATGAAAGGACCTGCGTAGTCCACATGGATGCGTGACCATGGCTTGGCGGGCCAGGATCAGGGGGTAAAGGGGGCCTCCCTGGGCGCATTACCCAGCTGGGCACACGTGTTGCACCTGTGAACACAAAGTTCCAGGTCTGCATCTATCCCTGGCCACCAAACGTGTGACCTGGCAATTGCCTTCATCATGACAATGCACAGATGCTCATTGTGGAGTTGTTTGATGAACACCTCTCTGCCCACCTGGGGCATGACTACACGGTTTCCCCACAGTAGGCAATCGGCCTGAATCGAGAGTTCATCCCTGCGCCTGTGAAATGGTCTAAATTCCTCAGGGCATGCCCCATACGTGGCTGCCCAGTCCCCATTCAGGACACATTTCTTGAGTGAAGACAGTAGCGGGTCTCGATTTGTCCAGACTTTAATCTGACTGGCTGTCATGGGTGAGCCTTCGCTTTCAAAAGCTTCAACAGTCATGACCATCTCAGCAGCATGCTCAGTAGCCCCCTCAGTGGTGGCTAGATGATCTGGAAGAGGGGACAGAGTGTAGTGTAACAGAATTTGTAGATGACACAAAGATTAGTGGGAAAGCGGGTTGTGTAGAGGACACAGAGAGGCTGCAAAGAGATTTGGATAGGTTAAGCGAATGGGCTAAGGTTTGGCAGATGGAATACAATGTCGGAAAGTGTGAGCTCATCCACCTTGGGAAAAAAAACAGTAAAAGGGAATATTATTTGAATGGGGAGAAATTACAACATGCTGAGGTGCAGAGGGACCTAGGGGTCCTTGTGCATGAATCCCAAAAAATTAGTTTGCAGGTGCAGCAGGTAATCAGGAAGGTGAATGGAATGTTGGCCTTCATTGCGAGAGGGATGGAGTACAAAAGCAGGGAGGTCCTGCTGCAACTGTATAGGGTATTGGTGAGGCCGCACCTGGAGTACTGCGTGCAGTTTTGGTCACCTTACTTGAGGAAGGATATACTGGCTTTGGAGGGGGTACAGAGACGATTCACTAGGCTGATTCCGGAGATGAAGGGGTTACCTTATGATGATAGATTGAGTAGACTGGGTCTTTACTCGTTGGAGTTCAGAAGGATGAGGGGTGATCTTATAGAAACATTTAAAATAATGAAAGGGATAGACAAGATAGAGGCAGTGAGGTTGTTTCCACTGGTAGGGGAGACTAGAACTAGGGGGCACAGCCTCAAAATACGGGGGAGCCAATTTAAAACAGAGTTGAGAAGGAATTTCTTCTCCCAGAGGGTTGTGAATCTGTGGAATTCTCTGCCCAAGGAAGCAGTTGAGGCTAGCTCATTGAATGTATTCAAGTCACAGATAGATAGATTTTTAACCAATAAGGGAATTAAGGGTTACGGGGAGCGGGCAGGTAAGTGGAGCTGAGTCCACGGCCAGATCAGCCATGATCTTGTTGAATGGCGGAGCAGGCTCGAGGGGCTAGATGGCCTACTCCTGTTCCTAATTCTTATGTTTATGTTCTAGTCAGAGCCTGCTGAGTGCATCGGCGCAGTTTTCGAGATTCTGAGCATCCCCTGTTTGATTATCTGCACTGCTCGTTCTGCCTGGCCATTTGAGGCCGGCTTGAACGGTGCCGTTCTGACATGGTTAATTCCATTGCCTGCCATGAAGCCCTGGAATTCAGTGCTTGTGAAGCATGGGCCATTGTCACTGACCAAGATGTCCGGTAGACCGTGGGCGGCAAACATTGCCCGTAGATTTTCTACCGTGGCAGAGAATGTGCTTGAATTTAAAATGTCACACTTGATCCATTTGGAGAAGGCATCTACTACAACCAAAAACATTTTTCCCATGGATCCACATGGATGCGTGACCAAGGCTTGGCGGGCCATGGCCAGGGGCTAAAGGGGGCTTCCCTGGGCGCATTGCCCAGCTGGGCACACGTGTTGCACCTGCGAACACAAAGTACCAGATCTGCCTCTATTCCTGGCCACCAAACGTGTGACCTGGCAATTGCCTTCATCATGACAATGCCCGGGTGCTCATTGTGGAGTTCGCTGATGAACATCTCTCTGCCCATCTGGGGCATGACTACGCGGTTTCCCCACAGTCGGCAATCGGCCTGAATCGAGAGTTCATCCCTGCGCCTATGGAATGGTTTAAATTCCTCAGGGCATGCCCTGTACGTGGCTGCCCCAGTCCCCATTCAGGACACATTTCTTGACTAGAGACAATAGCGAGTCTCTATTTGTCCAGACTTTAATCTGACGGACTGTCACGGGTGAGCCTTCGCTTCTGAAAGCTTCAACAGCCATGACCATCTCAGCAGCATGCTCGGTAGCCCCCTCAGTGGTGGCTAGTGGGAGCCTGCTGAGTGCATCGGCGCAGTTTTCGGTGCCCGGTCTGTGCCGAATTGTCTAGTCTTAGGCGGCTAATGTGAGTGCCCAACTCTGTATGCCGGCTGATGCATTCGCATTTATGGCCTTGTTGTCGACCAAAAGAGACGTTAGGGGTTTGTGATCTGTCTCCAGCTCAAATTTCCTGCCAAACAGGTACTGGTGCATTTTCTTTACTACATATACACATGCAAGCATCTCCTTTTCTACCATCCCATAGCCCCTTTCTGCCTGGGATAGACTTCTGGAGGCATAAGCTACCGGCTGTAACTGACCCTTGGCATTGACATGCTGCAACACACACCCGACACCATAGGATGAGGCATCGCACATTAAAACAAGTTTCTTACATGGGTCATATAGCGTTAACAGATTGTTGGAGCATAACAAATTGCGTGCCCTATCAAAAGCCCATTCCTGGCTGTCCCCCCAGACTCATTCGCGACTTTTGCATAGGAGCACATGTAGCGGCTCTAACAGCGTACACAATTTGGGAAGAAAGTTACCAAAATAGTTCAGGAGCCCCAGGAACGAACGCAGCTCCGTCGTGTTACGGGGTCTGGGTGCTCTATGGATCACTTCCATCTTGGACGCAGTAGGTCTGATCCCGTCTGCTGCTGCCATCATCCCCAGGAATTCTACCTCTGGAGCTAGGAAGACGCACTTCGCCTTTTTCAGTCGCAGCCCTACCCGGTCCAGTCTGCGTAGCACCTCCTCCAGGTTGCGGAGGTGTTCTTCAGTATCGTGACCCGTGATGAGGATGTCGTCTTGAAAAACCACCGTCCCTGGAATCGACTTGAGGAGGCTTTCCATATTTCGTTGAAAGATCACGGCGGCAGAACGAATCCCGAACGGGCATCTGTTGTACTCAAACAACCCCTTGTGTGTCGCGATGGTGGTCAGATTCTTCGATTCACTCACCAGCTCCTGGGTCATGCAAGCTGAGGTCAGGTCCAATTTTGAAAAAAGTTTGCCACCGGATAGCATCGCAAAGAGGTCCTCCACTCTCGGTAGCGGGTACTGGTCTTGGAGTGACACCCGATTGATGGTGGCCTTGTACTCACCACATATCCTGATCAACCCATCCGCCTTGAGCATCGGCACAATCGGGCTCGCCCAGTCACTGAATTCGACTGGCGAGATGATGCCTTCACTCAGCAGGCGATCCAATTCGCCTTCTATCTTTTCCCGCATCACGTACGGCAACACTCTGGCCTTGTGGTGTCCGGGTTTATGTGAATCATTACCTTGGCCCTTATGAAAGTGCCAATGCCGGGTTGAAATAGTGAGTCAAGTTTGTCCAGGATCTGTGAGCATGATACTCGCTCCACAGAAGAAATTGCATTGACATCGCCCCATTTCCAGTTCATGACAGCAAGCCAACTCCTCCCCAGTAGTGCGGGACCGTCCCCCGGGACAATCCAGAGTGGCAACTTGTTCTCCGAATCTTTGTGGGTCACAACTACCGTGGCGCTGCCTAGCACCGGAATGACCTCCTTTGTGTATGTCCGTAGCTGTGCATCAATCGGCAATAATTTTGGCCTCCTGGCCTTGGACGCCCACAACTTTTCGAACTGTTTGATACTCATCAGGGACTGGCTGGCCCCGTGTCAAGCTCCATTGATACTGGGATGCCATTGAGGAGCACTTTCATCATTATCGGTGGCGTCCTGGTGTATGAACTGTATACGTGCTCCACATGAACTCGCTGAACTTCAGCTTCCAGAGATTTCCCCCAGTGTTCATTTGGCCTCGTGGGGCTTACATCGGGCCCGTCCTCCTCGTACATCAACCTGGCTGCCAAGTGACCGTTGACGTTGCAATTTCTGCAGGTATGTTGCTGATACCTGCAAACTCTGGGTGGATGTATGCCTCCACATCTCCAACATGAGCCATTGTTGGAAACAAAAGGTCCATTACCAGTCGATCTCCTCTGACTGTCTCTGTGACTGCCCTTAAGTGCACCATTAACAGTTGTTGATGGCCCCATTACTGGCTGCAATGTCCCTTACAATGGCGTGAATCGCCGTTCAGCTAGCCATTGTCTCTGTTGAATTCCCCCTCTGGATTCAACTACATGTTGGGGCATGTCCGATTGCCCTTGTCTGCCTTGAGAACTGTGTGCCGCTTTAATAATGTTGACTCCCTGTCCATTTGCTGCATTTGAGCCCAGATTTTTGTCAAACATCATTCTGGTCTCTTCCTCCCCTGAGATAAAGGTCTGGGCCATCAAGGCCGCCATTTCCCGGGTCAAGTCTTTGGTCTCAATCAGTTTCCTGAAAACCCCAGCATGCCCGATGCCCTCAATAAAAAAGTCTCGCAACATCTCCGCTCTGCATGCATCTGTGAACTTACATAGGCTCGCCAGGTGCCGGAAATCTGCCACGAAGTCTGGAACGCTTTGCCCTTCTCACCGCCGATGCGTGTAAAACCGGTGTCTCGCCATGTGCATGCTGCTTGCCGGTTTAAGGTGTTCCCCGATTAACTTACTGAGCTCCTCAAAAGTCTTGTCCGCCGGCTTCTCTAGCACTAGAAGATCCTTCATCAGGGAGTACGTCCTGGATCCACAAACCGTCAGGAGATGAGCCCTGTGTTTGTCGGCCGACTCCTGTCGCAACCATTCCTTAGTGACAAAACTTTGCTGTAGTCTCTCAATAAAATTGTCCTAATCATCCCCAACACAGTACCTCTCGTCTGTGCTGCTAGTGGCCATGCTCACGTGGTTTAACTCCCAGTTTCTCATCGCCAATGATAAGTCCTTACTATACAGTATAAATGAACACGAGGCCCATGCTTGAGAAAAGGTCAGTAACCTTTAGTGTCTATCATTCAAGTGATGAAGGTGGGTAGAGCTTCCCCTTTTATACCTGAAAGACCAGGTTAGGAGTGTCTCCCACAAGTTCACCACCTATGGTCAATGTTCTCACAGTGTACAACTCGTCAGTTTATACATGGGTTACAATGACCGTTAGATACATGACACGGATGATACTGGCACCAACACCTTGCAGCTTCACAACTGCTTTTTTTTTAGAAATTAGCTTGGAAATTGATTTGGTATGAGGTTGGTACAAGAACAGTGCCCTAAACAAATACACCCCATTGCTGGCACAGGAGGACTCTGATAATCCAGAGTTTGAAGCTGTAGCTGATATTCATTCTTTATACAATATTAAAATATCAAGTTGATTTTCAGGTCTGGCTTGACAAACAGCACATCTGATCTGGACTGTCATTGTCATCTTTGGAAATAATCAGCTTATCTTAACAAAGAGTTACAGTCTGAGTCTTATTTACAAGCACTTATTTCTTTATCACTTGTCTTCGATCTTTTGCTATTGAAAAATGAAACCAATTGTGCAGATTTTTCTAATGATTAGCATGGTTGAGTGATTAAAATCAGGGATGCGCAAGAGATCAGAATTAGAGGAGCCCAGATATCTCGGAGATTTTTGGGGCTGGAGGAGATTACAGAGATAGGGAGGGGTGAGGCCATTAAGACACTTGAAAACAAAGATGAGAATTTTAAAATCGAAGCATTGTTTAACCGGGAGTTAATGTAAGTCAGTGAGCATAGGGGTGATGGGTGAACGGAACTTGGTGTACGACAGGACATGGGCAGCAGAGATTTGGATCACCTTGGTCCACCAGCCACTATGCCTAACTGTTGGAAGGCAGAAAAAAGTAATAGCTGATAGAAAATGCTTTCCAAGATAGCGTCTTTAAATAGCACTGCCGCATTCGGTTCCCGACTGCAAATCGACAGTTCAAGCTGTCGCTGTCATCGGCAGAAACATAGAAACATAGAAAATAGGAGCCGTAGTAGGCCATTTGGCCCTTCGAGTCTGCAACACCATTCAATATGATCATGGCTGATCCTATATCTCAACGCCATATTCCCGCTTTTTCCCCATACCCCTTGATGCCTTTTGTTTCTAGAAATCTATCTATCTCCCTCAAATATATTCAGTGACTCAGCCTCCACAGCCTTCTGTGGTAGAGAATTCTACAGGTTCACCACCCTGAGTGAAAAATGTTCTCCTCATCTCGGTCCCTACCCCGTATCCTGAGACTGTGACCCCTTGTTCTAGACTTCCCAGCCAGGGGAAAAATCCTCCCTGCATCAAGCCTATCCAACCCAGTCAGAATTTTATACGTTTCAATGAGATCCCCTCTCATTCTTCTAAACTTTAGTGAATACAGGCCTAGTCGACCCAATCTCTCCTCATTCGACAGTCCTGTCATCCCAGGAATCAGTCTGGTGAACCTTCGCTGCACTCCCTCTATGGCAAGTTTTTCCTTTCTTAGGTAAGGAGACCAAAAGTGCACACAATACTCCAGGTTTGGTCTCACCAAGGCCCTGTATAACTATAGTAAGGCATCCTTGCTCCTGTACTCAAATCTGCTTGCAATGAAGGCCAACAAGGGCATACAAAGTGGCCAAAACTAGTGGGATGACAGAAGATTGGGAAGCTTTTAAAAGCTAGCAAAGAATGACAAAAAAATGATTAAGAAAGGGAAGCTAGACTGTGAAAGTAAACTAGCATGAAATATAAAAACAGATAGCAAGAGTTTCTAAAGGTATATAAAAAGGAAAAGAGTGGCTAAAGTAAATGTTGGTACTTTAGAGGGCGAGACCGGGGAACTAGTAATGGGGAACATGGAGATGGCAGAAACTCTGAACAAACATTTTGTATCAGTCTTTACGATAGAGAACACTAACAATATTCCAACAGTGGATAGTCAAGGGGCTATAGCGGGGGAGGAACTTAACACAATCACAATTATTAAGGAGGTGGTACTCAGTAAGATAATGGGACTAAAGGCAGATAAATCCCCTGGACTTGATGGCTTGCATCCTAGAGTCTTAAGAGAAGTAGCAGCAGGGATTGTGGATGCATTGGTTGTAATTTCCCAAAATTCCCTGGATCCTGGGGAGGTTCCAGCAGATTGGAAAACTGCAAATGTAACATCCCTATTTAAGTTCTCGACTCCATCCCGCAGCATGCTATCCGCCACCACCTCAGTGAGACCCCAACACTGCACGAGGTAGAAAAAACCATAAGACAGCTTAACAACAACAAGGCTACGGGTGCAGACGGAATCCCTGCAGAGGCATTGAAGCATGGTGGAGAGGCACTGCTGGCGCGAATACATGACCTCATCTCTCTCATCTGGAGGGAGAAGAGCATGCCGGGTGATCTCAGAGATGCAGTAATCATGACTATCTTTAAAAAAGGGGGCAAGTCTGACTGTGACAACTACAGAGGAATCTCCTGCTATCAGCCACTGGGAAAGTTGTCACTAGAGTTCTCCTCAACCGTCTTCTTCCCATGGCTGAGGGGCTCCTCCCAGAGTCACAACGCGGATTTTGTCCCCTATGGGGGAAACGGACATGATTTTTGCAGCGCGACAGCTGCAGGAAAAATGCAGGGAACAGCGCTAGCCCTTATACATGGCCTTCTTCCACCTTACAAAGACCTTTGACACTGTCAACCGCGAGGGTCTATGGAGCGTCCTCCTCTGTTTCGGATGCCCCCAAATGTTCGTCACCATCCTCCACCTGCTCCACAACGACATTCAGGCCGTGATCCTTACCAACCGATCCATCACAGACCTAATCCACGTCCAGACCGGGGTCAAACAGGGCTGCGTCATTGCCCAACCCTCTTCTCAATTTTTATCGCCACCATGCTTCACCTCACAGTCAACAAGCTCCCCGCTGGAGTGGAACTAAACTACAGAACCAGTGGGAATCTGTTCAACCTGCGCCATCTCCAGGCCAGATCCAAGACCACCCCAAGCTCTGTTGTCGAGCTACAGTACGCGGATGACGCCTGCGTCTGCGCACACACAGAGTCTGCACTCCAGGACATAGTCGACATATTTACTGAGGCGTAAGAAAGCATGGGCCTTACGCTAAACATCCGTAAGACTAAGATCCTCCACCAGCCTGTCCTCACCACACAGCACTGCCCCCCAGTCATCAAGATTCACGGAGCGGCCCTGGACACCGTGGACCACTTCCCATATCTCGGGAGTCTCCTATCAACAAGAGCAGGCATCGACGACGCGATCCAACACCGCCTCCAGTGCGCCAGTGCAGTCTTCGGCTGCCTGAGGAAAAGAGTGTTTGAAGACCAGGCCCTCAAAACTGTCACTAAGCTCATGGTCTACAAGGCTGTAGTAATACCTGCCCTCCTGTATGGCTCAGAGACATGGACCATGTACAGTAGACACTTCAAGTTGCTGGAGAAATATCACCGATGTCTCTGCAAGATCCTACAAATCCCCTGGGAGGATAGGCGCACCAACATCAGCGACCTCGCCCAGGCCAACATCCCCAGCATTGAAGCATTGACCACACTCGATCAGCTTCGCTGGAGGCCACATAGTCCGCATGCCAGACACGAGACTCCCAAAGCAAGTGCTCTACTCGGAGCTCCGTCACGGCAAACGAGCCAAAGGTGGGCAGTGAAAATGCTAGAAGGCACCCTCAAAGCCTCCCTGATAAAGTGTGACATCCACATTGACACCTGGGAGTCCCTGGCCCAAGTCCGCCCTAAGTGGAGGAAGTGCATCTGAGAGGGCGCTGAGCAGCTCGAGTCTCAACACCGAGAGCATGCAGAAATTAAGCATAGACAGCGAAAAGAGAGTGCGGCAAACGAGTCCCACCCACCCCTTCCCTCAATGACTATCTGTCCCACATGTGGCAGAGTCTGTGGCTCTCGTATTGGACTGTTCAGCCACCAAAGAACTCACTTCAGGAGTGGAAGCAAGTCTTCCTCGATTCCGAGGGACTGCCTATGATAATGATTTAAAAAAGGAGGCAGACAAAAAACAGGAAGCTATAGACCAGTTAGCCTAACATCTGTGGTTGGGAAAATGTTGCAGTCCATTATTAAAGAAGCAGTAGCAGGACATTTGGAAAAGCAAAATTCGGTCAGGCAGAGTCAGCATGGATTTAAAAGAGGAAGTCATGTTTGACAATTTTTGTTGGAATTCTTTGAGGATGTTACGAGTAGGGTGGGTAAAGGGGAACCAGTGGATGTGATGTATTTGGACTTCCAGAAGGCATTTGACAAGGTGCCACATAAAAGGTTACTGCACAAGATAATTGTTCACGGGGTTGGGGATAATATATTAGCATGAATAGAGGATTGGCTAACTAACAGAAAACAGTCGGGATAAATGGTTCATTCTCTGGTTGGCAATCAGTAACTAATGGAGTGCCGCAGGGATCAGTGCTGGGACCCAAAATATTTGCAAATTATATTAATGACTTGGAAGAAGGGACTGAGTGTAACGTAGCTAAATTTGCTGACAATACAAAGATGGCAGGAAAAGCAATGTGTGAGGAGAATACAAAAAATCTGCAAAAGGACACAGACAGGCTAAGTGAGTGGGCAAAAATTTGGCAGCTGGAGTATAATGTTGGAAAGTGTGAGGTCATGCACTTTGGCAGAAAAAAATCAAAGAGCAAGTTATTATTTAAATGGAGAAAGATTGCAAAGTGCTGCAGTACAGCGGTACCTGGGGGTACTTGTGCATGGAACACAAAAGGATAGTATGCAGGTACAGGGAGTGATCAGGAATGCCAATGGAACCTTGGCCTTTATTGCAAAGTGAATGGAGTATATTAAACTTCTGTGTTTCATGCATCAGGACCCCCATGTCCCACTGTACTGCAGCACTTTGCAATTTTTCTCCATTTAAATAAAAACTTGCTGTTTGATTTTTTTCTGCCAAAGTGCATAACCTCACACTTTCCAACATTATACTCCATCTGCCAAATTTTTGCCCAATCACCTAGCCTATCACTTCGCCTTCCCAGACATTGCTTTTCCTCCCATTTTTGTCTCGTCAGCAAACTTGGCTACATTACACTCTTTCCCTTCATCTAAGTTGTTTATATAGAGTGTAAACAGTTGGGGTCCCAGTACTGATCCCTGCGGCACCCCACTAATTACTGATTGCCAACCCAAGAATGAACCATTTATCCCGACTCTCTGTTTTCTGTTTGTTAGCCAATCCTCTATCCATGCTAATATATAACCTCAACCCAGTAACCTTTTATGTGGCACCTTGTCAAATGCCTTCTGGAAGTCCAAATACACCACATCCACTGGTTCCCCTTTACCCACCCTGTTCGTTACATCCTCAAAGAATTCTAACAAATTTGTCAAACATATCTTCCCCTTCATAAATCCATGCTGACTCTACCTGACCGAATTTTGCTTTTCCAAATGTCCTGCTACTGCTTCTTTAATAATGGACTCCAACATTTTCCCAACCACAGATGTTAGGCTAACTGGTCTTTAGTTTCCTGCTTTATATCTGCCTCCTTTATTAAATAGGGGCGTTACATTTGCAATTTTCCAATCTGTTGGACATCCCCAGAATCCAGAAAATTTTGGTAAATTACAACCTGATTGTCCACTCAGACTAGACCAGATGCTAGTCTTGCTGGGTTGGAGTTAGTACTTCAATGAAACACCCCATTGTAGAGAATGTATTAAGAGGAAATAAAACATTAATAAAATTAAATATGGATAACCGCATACTTAAGTTCCCATCCTTGGGTGACCCAAAGACTATGAAGCTAGTTATCACTTCACATGCGAATCTTCCTGATGGTTATTCAAGTGTAGCTTGTTTCATAGAGCTGGATTTTCATGGCGAAGGCGGGATGAGTGTGTGGGGGCTCCGGTGCGGATGGGAAACCTGGAAGGACGGGTTTCCTGCAGGCCCAGCCATCTTTATGGAGAGACAGAGAGGCTGGCTGGCTGCGGACGGGTAGGCTTGTGGCACTAGGGCGCACTAGATTGAGGGATCAGGTGTGGGCCGGCCTGGGGTGGGCGGGAAGAAGAGAAGATCGGGTATGACGTGGGATTGGCGGGGGTTGGGTAGAGGCTGATTGGGGCTGGCCACCAGAGGATCGTGACAACCTGAGGCTGATTGTGGGGCGGGGTGGGGGGCAGTAGGAAGCAAGATCGGGGTCAGTTACCAGAGAATTGTGGCTGACCTCTCAAGATTATCGATGGGGAGTGGGGGGTCCAGTAACGCGATCGAAGGCTTCGTGAGCGGGATGTGTTAGGCAGGGACCCTAGATACCAGAGGTAGTTGTAAAGACACTTACTTCCTGGATGCAGCAGACCCACTTTGCTGTAACTTCCAGGTTTTACGAAATGTGTAAATCCTGTCCAGCTGCAGTTAAAAACAAAATTGAGGTTAAGAAAGAGGCTCCATGCTTCATTGTAATATTTAAATTGACAGCCCTGTTCCTGGAAGTGGGTTGGGTGCCCGCCTCCGTAAAAACTGGAAATGGGCGGTTCGAGGCGTGTTCAGGTCAGGAATCCAATTTTTAACAATTTAACTACCCCACTACTCAAAATCCACCTGCTTTTTCGGTTAAAATTCCCCCCATAGTTTTTCTTATGGGTGAGCATGGGAAATGTTTTCCTTTAGCTGAGAAAATAAAAATATTTGTTAAAAAATCACTCTGGTTGCTGAAAACTGGCTCTTGTGGAGGGAGTGGATATGGGATTCTATTTGGTAAATATCTTGAGTGACATATGCAATGGGAGTACTGAAGATAGTATACCCATTGAATGTTATATAGACAATCATTTATTGTGGGATAATTTACACTCTATAAAAATGTGAGCGACAAAAGGTTTGACCTTGCTAGCTTGAAACAAATGCTGGAGCGAAAGGAAATCTCTAAAATTAAATGGGTAGATTCAAGCCATCAACTGTTGGATAGTTTTACTAAAAGAAGTATATGTGCAAATAAATTATATGGGGTACTGGAGAATGCTTTGTACAGAGTATGAAGTCTTTCATTTGAAATTTTGGTTGTGATATATAGATAAAGTTTAAGTTTTTTTATTTAAAGAGAGAGAAGGGAATCTGTTAATTGTATTCAAGTGGTGGGAATTAATTGGTGACTCTCTTGCTCCCATATATATATGGGAGAAGGCTGGGGAGGGGTTACAAGCTTATCTTGGGGGTGCACAGCATGTAATGTGTGTCTCTGTAAATAAAGGCTTGTAAGAAACTAAAGACTAGGCTCTAGTATTCTCTCCTTCACTACCTGGCTATCTGACTTTTACAGCATCTTAAGGCAATCTGGTTAAGGTAAAACTCTTTCGCTCTCTTGAAGCCCACAGAATGAAATCTAGTCTTGCAGTCGAGGTGAAAGTGTCACAATTTTGAAAGATGGAAAGAGTCTTGAAATATAAATTTGAGTTGTTGTTGTTGAAATAAATTAATTTGGTTTATCTCAACTCCGTCCCCAGTGAACACAAGCCTGCAAAACAAAGCTGCTTTTAGATGTGGCATAGCTGGCATTTGACAATCTTATTCAAGAAGCCAAAGATACAGGCCAAGCAAGAAATGCAGCACATTCAACTGGTTAAATAGAGGTATGGTTCTTTGGGGAACATAGAGGAGGTCTGTGTGTAATTCAATTGATGCTCCTTATTGCTAAAAAAAAAAATTCTACTGCCATTTCCAAAAACAGAGCAGAATTAAAAGTTTTTAACATGTTAGTACATATACATGGATTTATTTATCAAACAATTTCTGTGGAAAAAATAGCAGTGATAAAGTATTTGATTATAGTGATGTTGTCTTGAAGAAGCTTTCACTATTCAGTGACTAGAGCAGATTAATTAACATGCTTCATGAAGCATACTCAACCTTGGTCTCTCTTGATACAGAATGATGAGTCACCAGGGTCTAACTTTATAATGAACTCTCAGGATGCCTGAAAGATTTGCATAACATTAGAATACAAGTGCCTTTTTTGTTAATTTATAGAGGATTTACTTATGCTGCTAAACTTGGCCAATGCTCAAAAATAGATAAGAGGAAAGCTGAGCAGTTTTGATAGTATAAATTGTCCTTTCATGAAGATGAGTAAAGTGCAATGTGGAGCTTTTTGGTGTAAGTTTAATTCCTGTGGCCTTTTACTTTGTCATGACTAAAGCAAATTAAACTTTTGAAGAGTGTTGCTAAAAATTAAAACCTCACAACAGCTTCTTGCTATTTTTGACTGTAATCCCCATTAGCCTCCTTGTATCTTCCGAGGCTTAAGAAACCTTGGTATGAGCCAATGTCTCTAAAGGGCACCAAAACATGAAAAGACTTGGGGGAGAAGTTAACATAAATCAAGAAGTAGGTGGCCCCAAACTTGGGTTTTAAAAGTCTGCCTATAGCAGGAGAAAGAGAGGATTCAAGAAGGTAAAAAGTTCCACAGTCTTGAAGTCTTGGGACAGAGCAAGAGATAGAGTCATGAGACAGAAGGAAGAACAGGTAAGACAGTAAGCTTAGAGCTCAGGAGGATCAATAGAGGAAAGTTCAGAGTCACGATGACCATAGAAGATAGAACATTGGAGTGAATCGCTCCAAAAGGGTGTCTATGCTACCCCAGTGTGAATCAAAAGTAACATGAGAGAACAGAAGAGAAAATAGTAAATACACAGATTGCTCCTCTACAAAACTGTTCACTGTCAAGTAAAATGTACTCAATAAGATTGTTTTTAAAAGACTTAAAACAACAAATGATCAACATTTATCCATTGTAACTTAAGGTCTAACTGCTTGCCCTCATTCTGATATGTCAATCATTTCAGAATCAAATGTAAACTGCACTCAGTTTTAGGCACTGCAACTCAGGAAGAATATATTAGCCTTGGAGGAGGTACAGAGCAAATTCACCAAAATGATACCAGGGTTTAAAGGGTTAAATTATGAGAGCATGTTGTATAAACTTGGATTTTATTCCCTTGAGTTTAGAAGGTGATGGATTGATCTAATCAAGGTCTTTAAGATGATCAAAGGATTCGATAGCGTAGATACAGAGAAACAGTTCCTCTGGTGGGGGAATTGAGAGGAAGGGGCCATAATCTTAAAATTAGAGCTAGGCAATTTGGTGCGAAATCAGGAAGCATTTTTTCATATAACGTATAGTGGAAATTTCTCCCCCCAAAAGGCTGTGGATGCTGCGTTAATTGGAGCTTTCAAGCTGAGATTGATAGATTTTTGTTAGGTAAGGGTATGAAGTGATATAGAGCTGGTACATGGAGGTGAGACACAGATCAGCCAGGATCTAATAGAATAGTGAAACAGGCTAAAGGGGCTGAATGGCCTACTCTTCTTCCTATGTTAAAAATGGTTTTGTGAATAAGTTTGTCATGGAAACGCAAGCCTTCAATATTTTTCATTGGTTAATTTAGAAGAACAAACATTGGAAATGGTTAACACAATCATGGTCTTCTTTGACATAGTATTTACCAGATCATCTCCCCTAACTGTGCAACACTTCATCAGTACTACCTAAAGTGTCAGCCTAGATTATGTACTGAAGTCGAGTGGGCTTTGGGCCAACAGTTAGGCTCAGAGGTGAGAATGCTACCAATTGAGCCAAAGCTGACACCAGTAAAAGGAATGTGAGAGAGTGTAAAACCAGCAAAGGGAATGTTTCAGAAGAGCAAATAGAGTGTGAAAACATTAGAAAAAATGAAATTGAAAAAATGTTCTCTATATACTATATATATATATATATATACAGTGTTGCAAAATTCTGCAGTGTGTGATATTTTTTCTCAAAAAAAATATTAGCAAGTCTTGGCATGTCATTACTGTTGAACTGTTGAGCAATATTATGATAGGCATGACCTCAATGACTGGTTGCAATGATCAGTTAAAGCTTTGAACTATACTACAGGAAATAGATTAAGTTCAATGTTAAATTGGTTAAGTTTTGTTAAGCTTTTTCTAGTCTATGTTTGTAAAGTAATTCTAGAAATGTGTGCAGCAAAGCAAAAATGGGAAGGATTAAAGAACTTGAGGATTCAATAAGCTATGTGTGTGCTTTTTCTCTTGCAGCAAAACTTAGGTCTCAGGTCTTATTCTGTCATACAAAGTGGGGGGGGGGTGATCAGATAGGGGCAAAAACTTATTAGGAGGCACAGTGCATGGAGAAGGATGAGAAGGGCTCCAATCACTATGGATACCAGGTTGTCAGCTGTGGCACAGTGGTAGCACGCTAATCTCTGAGTTAGAAGGTTGTAAATTCAAGCCCCACTCCAGACACTTGAAACGCATAATCGAGGCTGACACTTCAGCGCAGTACTAAGGCACTGTTGGAGGTGCTGTCTTGAAACAATAAACCAAGGCCCCATCAACCCTCTCAGGTGGATGTAAATATCCACAGCACAATTTTGAAGAACAGGGAGTTCTCCACAGTTTCCTGACCAATATTTATGTCACAACCAACATAAGTAAACCAGGTTGGGGATGAAATTCAGGGTCCGTATAAGGCCTGTTACCGCCGTTTTGTGGCGACCATCTGACGAAATCGAGTGGCCACCGCATTGCAGTCCAATGGCTGCCCCGACCCAAATTCAGCTTAGGGACTTTTCGGCCTATCCCCACTTCTGCCCCGCTGCTGCCGACTGCCGCAACCGCGTCATCAAAGCGCGCACCACTGCTATCCGGCACCTCCATTGCAATTCACCCCAAATTTACTTTAAAAAAATCCACGATCCGCTGCATGGTGCCCCTGACAGCTTTTTCCGTTGGTGCACCTTGCTCTGTCTGTGTGCGGCACATCAGAGCGACGGCACTTCAAGGGGAGGGCAAACTGCCGAGGCTGCCATGTTTTTATTTTTGCCGGCCAACTTCCCGATCGGCCGGCCAATTATTGTCCCAGGTTCGGCCGGGCTGCCAACAGGCAGTCTGGCACCTGCTCTTGGGTGCCAGGCCACTGGCCCAGCCGAAAACCTCCCTGGTGGCCCAGTGGACCGATGTTTCTGAATGCCGAATGATCTCCCCTTTAAGTGAATGGGAGAGCGTGATGACGCACACACATCATGACGTCATCTCCGCTCTGCCGTTGAGTGACAGCGGTCGAGACTTGGTCTCGCCCCAATTTCCGCCCCTCACCAGGAATTACCGCTGCACTTCCGCCCACACTATGACCAACTTACGGTTCAATGCGAATAAAAGTTTAAAGTTGAGAAAATCGCTCAGAAGGCCACCTCATTCGCACCCGGCGGTAAAAAAGGTAAAATCTCGTGGGTGCGCCAGCTTTCTGGTGTGCCTGAATTTCGGCCCCATTACCGAGTCATTATCACATTGCTATTTGTGGGACCTTTTCCCTCACTACAACATGATTACACTTCGAAAGAACTTCATTGGCTGTAAGCACTTTGGGACATCCTGAGGTAGTGAAGGCACAATATAAATGCAAGATCTTACTTTCTTTCTTTTCCTTCTGCCCTCAGAAGTGAAACAAAACCCAAGGATTAATAATAAATAGATTCCATTAACTGCCCTCAATAACTACGATCGGGTTGGAAGCTCTTTCAATCGAGATGAGAGGAAGGGAAGTTTATTACATCCTGCAGTAATTTCTGTCATTACTTTATAGCCAGACTGGCACCCACTCTTAGGTGCCAGGCTGCTTTTCACCATGGACGTCCAATCCCTCGACACTTCCATCCCCCACCAGGATGGCCTGAGGGCGCTCTGCTTCTTCCTCTAGCAGAGGCGCAACTCGTCCCCATCCAACCCCACTCTCCTCCGCCTGGCTGAACTTGCTCTCATACTGAACAACTTCTCCTTTAACTCCACTCATTTTCTCCAAGTTAAACATAGAAACATATAAACATAGAAAATAGGTGCAGGAGTAGGCCATTCGGCCCTTCGAGCCTGCACCGCCATTCAATAAGATCATGGCTGATCATTCCCTCAGTACCCTTTCCTGCTTTCTCTCCATACCCCTTGATCCCCTTAGCCATAAGGGTCATATCTAACTCCCTCTTGAATATATCCAATGAACTGGCATCAACAACTCTCTGCAGCAGAGAATTCCACAGGTTAACAACTCTCTGAGTGAAGAAGTTTCTCCTCATCTCAGTCCTAAATGGCCTACCCCTTATCCTAAGACTATGTCTCCTGGTTCTGGACTTCCCCAACATCGGGAATATTCTTCCTGCATTTAACCTGTCCAGTCCCGTCAGAATCTTATACATTTCTATGAGATCCCCTCTCATCCAGTGTATAAAGGCCCAGTTGATCCAGTCTCTCCTCATATGACAGTGCAGCCATCCCTGGAATCAGTCTGGTGAACCTTCGTTGCACTCTCTCAATAGCAAGAACGTCCTTCCTCATATTAGGAGACCAAGGTGTTGCTATGGGAACCCGCATGGGTCCTAGCTATGCCTGCCTTTTTGTGGGATATGTGGAACATTCTTTGTTCCAGTCCTACTCGGGGCCCCTCCCTCACCTCTTTTTCCAGAACATTGATGACTATATCGGCACCGTTTCCTGCTCTCGTCCTGAACTTGAAAATTTCATTCATTTTGCATCCAATTTCCACCCTTCCCTTACATAGAAACATAGAAATATAGAAATTAGGTGCAGGAGTAGGCCATTCAGCCCTTCTAGCCTGCACCGCCATTCAATGAGTTCACGGCTGAACATGCAACTTCAGTACCCCCTTCCAGCTTTCTCGCCATACCCCTTGATACCCTGAGTAGTAAGGACTTCATCTAACTCCCTTTTGAATATATTTAGTGAATTGGCCTCAACTACTTTCTGTGGTAGAGAATTCCACAGGTTCACCACTCTCTGGGTGAAGAAGTTTCTCCTCATCTCGGTCCTAAATGGCTTACCCCTTATCCTTAGTCTGTGACCCCTGGTTCTGGACTTCCCCAACATTGGGAACATTCTTCCTGCATCTAACCTGTCTAAACCCATCAGAATTTTAAACGTTTCTGTGAGGTCCCCTCTCATTCTTCTGAACTCCAGTGAATACAAGCCCAGTTGATCCAGTCTTTCTTGATAGGTCAGTCCCACCATCCCGGGAATCAGTCTGGTGAACCTTCGCTGCACTCCCTCAATAGCAAGAATGTCCTTCCTCAAGTTAGGAGACCAAAACTGTACACAATACTCCAGGTGTGGCCTCACCAATGCCCTGTACAACTGTAGCAACACCTCCCTGCCCCTGTACTCAAATCCCCTCGCTATGAAGGCCAACATGCCATTTGCTTTCTTAACCGCCTGCTGTACCTGCATGCCAACCTTCAATGACTGATGTACCATGACACCCAGGTCTCGTTGCACCTTCCCTTTTCCTCATCTGTCACCATTCAGATAATAGTCTGTCTCTCTGTTTTTACCACCAAAGTGGATAACCTCACATTTATCCACATTATACTTCATCTGCCATGCATTTGCCCACTCACCTAACCTATCCAAGTCACTCTGCAGCCTCATAGCATCCTCCTCGCAGCTCACACTGCCACCCAACTTAGTGTCATCCGCAAATTTGGAGATACTACATTTAATCCCCTCGTCTAAATCATTAATGTACAATGTAAACAGCTGGGGCCCCAGCACAGAACCTTGCGGTACCCCACTAGTCACTGCCTGCCATTCTGAAAAGTACCCATTTACTCCTACTCTTTGCTTCCTGTCTGACAACCAGTTCTCAATCCACGTCAGCACACTACCTCCAATCCCATGTGCTTTAACTTTGCACATTAATCTCTTGTGTGGGACCTTGTCGAAAGCCTTCTGAAAGTCCAAATATACCACATCAACTGGTTCTCCCTTGTCCACTTTACTGGAACATCCTCAAAAAATTCCAGAAGGTTTGTCAAGCATGATTTCCCTTTCACAAATCCATGCTGACTTGGACCTATCATGTCACCATTTTCCAAATGCACTGCTATGACATCCTTAATAATTGATTCCATCATTTTACCCACTACTGAGGTCAGGCTGACCGGTCTATAATTCCCTGTTTTCTCTCTCCCTCCTTTTTTAAAAAGTGGGGTTACATTGGCTACCCTCCACTCCATAGGAACTGATCCAGAGTCAATGGAATGTTGGAAAATGACTTCACACGGCCCATCTCTGACTCTTCCCTACCCTTCCTCGACTTCTCCATCTCCATTTCTGGGGATAGGTTTTCACCCAGTATCCACTTTCAGCACACTGACTCCCACAGCTACCTGGACTACACTTCCTCTCACCTCACATCCTGTAAAGACTCCATTCCATTCTCCCAGTTTCTCCATCTCCATGCTCTGACGATGCCACCTTTCACACTGGTGCCTCTGACATGTTTTCCTCAACCGAGAATTCCCCTCCACCATGGTAAACATCGCCCTCGACTGTGTCCATTCTATTTTCCGTACCTCTACTCTTACCCCTTCCCCACCCTCTCAGAACCACGACAGGGTTCCCCTTGTCCTCACCTTTCTCCCCACCAGCCTCCACGTTCAATGGATCATCCTCCGTCATTTCCGCTACCTCCAGCGTGATCCCACCAGCAATCACATCTTCCCCTCCCCTCCTCTCATAGCGTTCTGAAGGGACCACTCCCTCCGCAACACCCTCGTCCATTCTGCAGTCACCTCCAGCACCCCCTCCCCTTCCCACGGCATCTTCCCATGCAAGCGCAGGAGATACAACATCTGCCCTTTTGCCTCCTCCCTTCCCACTATCCAGGTGAGACAGTGCTTTATTTGTAATTCTTTCAATTTAGTATACTGTATTCGCTGCTCACATGTGATCGCCTCTACATTGGGGAGACCAAGCGTAGACTGGGTGACTGCTTTGCTGAACATCTCCGTTCAGTCCGTAAGTGTGACCCTGAGCTTCCAGTTGCCTGTCACTTTAATTCCCCACTCCACTCCCACTCTGATATCTCCATCCTCGCACTCCTGCACTGTTCCAACGAAGCTCAACGCAAGCTCAAGGAACAGCACCGCATCTTTCATTGAGGCACTTTACAGCCTTGCGTACTCAACATCGAGTTCAACAATTTCAGAGCATAACCTCTGGCCATCTTTGGCTCCCTTCCCCCACCGCACCCCCCCCTCCCCCCACCCCACCCCCCACCCCCATCTTAAATTTTTTTTCTTCTTTCTTCTCTTTGTTTTTTCTTTGTCTCTAATGGCAGCTGGTCATTACTCTGTCATTCACACCCTATCCAGATTAACCTTTGTCCAACTTCTGTCATTATCATTTTAATTCGTCCCATCATTCTTTTGTCTCTCTAATCTCTCCTGTCTTCCACCCTATCACAGACCTTCCCATTTGTTCTTTCTTCCCCTCCCTCTTTCAGTGCTTAAAAATGTGTTCTTTTTGAATATTCGGCAGTTCTGATGAAGGGTCGTCGACCCGAAACGTTAACTTTGTTTTTCTCTCCACAGATGCTGCCTGACCCACTGAGATTTCCAGCATTCTCTGTTTTTATTTCAGATTCCAGCAGCCGCAGTATTTTGCTTTTGCTTTATAGCCAGCCACCTGGTTAAGGTGAGGGAATTAGCATTAGAAAAATACATACTTTGCCTTTTCAAGCACCCACTGTTAAGCATTGAGTATTCTCAGTGCAGCTGCATAGCAAAAGCAGCAAAGTAAGTTCCCTTTACCTTTCGCACCTATGTGTGCCCAGACCTCCGAAGAGCACATCCTACTGCACTGTTCTGACAATCTCCACATGATCCAGCCCGTGACCTCTCTGTACATGTCAATCGAGGAAAATAACAAAAGATGAGCAATTTCTTCAAATAAGCTAACACAAAAAAAGCCCAGAGTATAAAGCAATGACATGTGAAACCAACTACCATAATTACACTGAACATGCAGTGCGATACTGGCTTATAATGTAAGTTATGAGGATACCTAACATTCCTTCACTAATTTTCAGCCTTGAACTGAGGGGTCTAGGAGGTAAACTTATAGAGGTGTGTGATAGTAAACAGAAGTACATGAAAGCTTGAAGACGATACAAATATTGAAGGTATAAGATCTATTTTCTAAAGAAGTCTGAAGACATCTCCTCCCAGGAAATGTTGATTTTAACCACTTTATTTGATGCATTTTCTGATATTTTGGAGTCTGCAATGAACACGGGCTTTGCTTTTCTTTACATAAAGAGGAAAGGATATTCACAATATTGCAAGATCATTCAAGATGAGGAAGGCCATGTGATCCATGTTATTTATTCATCCAGATTTATCCTAAAGATCCTATTGCAGCATCCAACTGGTTCTTAAGTGATTCGCCAGATTTTGCCTCCTTCATCTATCTGGGAGTCCAATTCATTTTTAATCACTCAGTGTGGTGAAGAACCTCCAGCCATCAGTCATAAATTTACCTTTTGCTAGTTTGAATCAATTTCTCTTTGATGTACTCTCACAATTTAGTTTAAAGTAGATATTTGCACTTACCTCTGTAATATTACTTTCCAAACACCCCATTTCAACTATGAAAAGTCCAGTCTTTCCTCATAACTCAGGCCTCTAATACTCAGGATTAGCCTTGTGACTCTTCGTTACACTACCTTTAATGACTAACTTGTGAATCAAGTGACTAGAAATGGACACAGTTCATTCAGAGCACTATAAAGTTTGAACATGACTTTTTCTGACTTGCATACTACTGTTCTCACTATGGGCTAGAACCCCCATTTCTGTGGTTATCACCCAGAAATGAGCGTTATTTCAGGTGTGAGCGGTAAAAAAGGGTTTTCAAATCACGGCTTCTCGCCCATTCTCAAAACACCTAGTTTACATTTTTTTATATGGTCGTTATCGCGAGCGATGTCAAATGGGCAGTAGCGTTAAATCTTTCTGACCTTCTGCCGTAAGTTCCTATGAACTGGAGGGTAGCTAATGTAACACCATTTTTTAAAAAAGGAGGGAGAGAGAAAACAGGGAATTATAGACCGGTTAGCCTGACATCAGTAGTGGGGAAAATATTGGAATCAATTATTAAAGATGAAATAGCAGCACATTTGGAAAGCAGTGACAGGAACGGTCCAAGTCAGCATGGATTTATGAAAGGGAAATCATGCTTGACAAATCTTCTGGAATTTTTTGAGGATGTAACTAGTAGAGTGGACAAGGGAGAACCAGTGGATGTGATGTATTTGGACTTTCAAAAGGCTTTTGACAAGATCCCACACAAGATATTAGTGTGCAAAATTAAAGCACATGATATTGGGGGTAATGTATTGATGTGGATAGAGAAGTGGTTGGCAGACAGGAAGCAGAGAGTCGGGATAAACAGGTTCTTTTCAGAATGGCAGACAGTGACTAGTGGGGTGCCGCAGGGCTCAGTGCTGGGACCCCAGCTATTTACAATATACATTAATGGTTTAGATGAAGGAATTGAGAGCAGTATCTCCAAGTTTGCAGATGATACTAAGCTGGGTGGCAGTGTGAGCTGTGAGGAGGATGCTAAGAGGCTGCAGGGGGACTTGGACAGGTTAGATGAGTAGACAAATGCATGGCAGATGCAGTATAATGTGGATAAATGTGAGGTTATCCACTTTGGGGCAAAAACACAAAGGCGGAATATTATCTGAATGGCGGCAGATTAGGAAAATGCGAGGTGCAACGAGACCTGGGTGTCATGGTACATCAGTCACTGAAAGTTGGCATGCAGGTACAGCAGTGGTGAAGAAGGCAAATGCCATGTTGGCCTTCATAGCTAGACGATTTGAGTATAGGAGCAGGGAGGTCTTGCTGCAGCTGCACAGGGCCTTGGTGAGGCCTCACCTGGAATATTGTGTTCAGTTTTGGTCTCCTAATCTGAGGAAGGACATTCTTGCTCTTGAGGGAGTGCAGTGAAGGTTCACCAGACTGACTCCCGGGATGGTAGATTGACATATGAGGAGAAACTGGATCGACTGGGCCTGTATTCACTGGAGTTTAGAAGAATGAGAGGGGATCTCATAGAAACATATAAAATTCTGACGGGACTGGACAGGTTAGATGCAGGAAAAATGTTCCCGATGTTGGGGGCGTCAAGAACCAGAGGTGAAGTCTAAGGATAAGGGGTAAGCAATTTAGGACTGAGATGAGAAGAAACTTCTTCACTCAGAGAGTTGTTAATCTGTGGAATTCTCTTCCGCAGAGCGTTGTTGATGCCAGTTAATTGGATATATTCAAGAGGGTGTTGGATATGGCCCTTACGGCTAAAGGGATCAAGGTGTATGGAGAGAAAGCAGGAAAGGGGTACTGAGGTGAATGATCAGCCATGATCTTATTGAATGGTGGTGCAGGCTCGAAGGGCCGAATGCCCTACTCATGCACCTATTTTTCTAAGTTTCTAAGTAAACTGTGGCCGTCCTTAGCAACGGCATGGCAACGCTCAATTCTCGGGATTCTTCAGGTCAAGAGTCACCATGCATTAGTGGTAATATACCAAAAGTCCCTGATTCTGGGGATGTCCAAGCAGATTGGAAAACTGCAAATGCAACGCCCCTATTTAAAAATGAGGCAGATAAAAAGCAGGAATCTATAGACCAGTTAGCCTAACCTCTGTGGTTGGGAAGATGTTGGAGTCCATTATTAAAGAAACAGTAGCAGAACATTTGGAAAAGCAAAGTTCGGTCAGGCAGAGTCAGCATGGATTTATGTTTGACAAATTTGCTAGGATTCTTTGAGGATATAACGAACAGGGTGGATAAAGGGGAACCAGTGGATGTGGTGTATTTGGACTTCCAGAAGACAATTGACAAGGTGCCACATAAAAGGTCACTGCACCAGATAAAAGTTCACCGTGTTGGGGGTAATATATTAGCATGGATAAAGGATTGGCTAACTAACATAAAACAGAGAGTCGGGATAAATGGTTCATTCTCGGCTTGGCAATCAATAACCAGTGGTGTGCCGCAGGGATCAGTGCTGGGACCCCAACTACTTACAATCTATATTAATGGCTTGCAGGAAGGGACCGAGTGTAATGTAGCCATGTTTGCTGATGATACAAAGATGGGAGGAAAAGCAATGTGTGAGGAGGACACAAAAAATCTGCAAAAGGACACAGGCAGGCTAAGTGAGTGGGCAAAGATTTGGCAGATGGAGTATAATGTTGGAAAGTGTGAGGTCATGCACTTTGGCAGAAAAAATCAAAGAGGAAGTTTTTATTTAAATGGAGAAAGATTGCAAAGTGCTGCTATATAGTGGGGGTACTTGAGCATGAAACACAAAAGGATAGTGTGCAGGTACAGCAAGTTATCAGGAAGGCCAATGGAATCTTGGCCTTTATTGAAAAGGGGATGGAGTATAAATGCAGGGAAGTCTTGTTACAGCTGTACAGGGTATTGGTGAGGCCACACCTGGGATACTGTGTGCAGTTTTGATTTCCATATTTACGAAAAGATATACTTGCTGTGGAGGCAGTTCAGAGAAGGTTCACTAGGTTGATTCCAGGGATGAGTGGGTTAACTTTTGAGGAAAGTTGAGTAGGTTGGGTCTCTACTCATTGGAATTCAGAAGAATGAGAAGTGATCTTATAGAAATGTATAAGATTATGAGGGGACTTGACAGGGTGGATGCAGAGAGGATGTTTCCACTTGAACTCGAGTGCAAGCTTAGAATAAGGGGCCGCCCATTTAGAACTGAGATGAGGAGAAATTTCTTCTCTCAGAGGGTTGTGAACCTGTGGAATTCGCTGCCTCAGAGAGCTGTAGAAGCTGGGACATTGAATAAATTTAAGATAGTTTCTTAAACGATAAGGGGATATGGGGAATGGGCAGGGAAGTGGAGCTGAGTCCATGATCAGATCAGCCATGATCTTATTGAATGGCAGAGCAGGCTCGAGGGCCTTATGGTCTACTCCTGCTCCTATTTCTTACGTTCTTATGTATGTTCTTATTATGTGAGGTGCTTCACTTTTACCGGGAATGTTTTACTCAAAGCCTGCGGTCACGATGTACATCTTTAGGTAAAGAATGATAATTTTCATAATAATCTTGATTACATCTGTCAGTTAAATGTTGTATCAGTCTCTGTGACAGTACCTAACAATGATATCACACAATGATCTCATGCCATGTCGGCCTGTCACCTTTTACAGAAGAAGCTATCGACGATGAGGTCTGTGCAGAGGTGAACAGGTGGGAGGCCACCAGTCCCCAGTGACATCACTGAGATGGAGGAGCGAGTGCTCGCACTTGTGGGGAAGCAACCCCGGACAGCCACGGACGCATCTGCACACCCTGAAGTGATGCCACGTGAGTAAAGCTTACACCATTGCGTGATCTAAAGTCAATAGATGCCACACCAACTCATCTCGGAACAATCATATATGATAGATGATTTCTAAAAGTATCATATAAATAATGCTGGACTCATGAAAATCATTGGATGGTCATGAAATGTGAAATGTGATGCCTGCGATGATTTTGAGAATGCTGGTGCTTTTGTCGTGCATATGCTGTGTGTAGCGCTGGACTCAGCTTGTCACCCTATCACTCCCTTCTTCTCTAATAACCTCATTTGTGCCTTGCAGCTCAGCCAGCAGTGCGGCCCCAGGCAAGGCCACAGAGGTCAGAAGTTGGGGGCGCGGGGCAGGAGTCGGCTGATGATCCTACTGCATCTGGTGATGAGGAGCTCGGATTGTCGCCCGTCAATCCGCTGGGTCTGTTCTCGATGGATGAAAGCGGTGACTTCGAAGAACCAGAAGCCATTCCACCCCATGTCCATCTAGTGGTCCTCCAGTCATTCCCGCTTCCACTCTGGAGGTGCCGGCCCCAAGCACCTCTCCACAGGGCATCCCATTTGGACCCAAGACGGCGCCGACCCTGCGGAGGCCTTGTGGACGCGGCAGGTCTGTTCCACGAGCGCGATATGACAGCGGAGAGATGGTACAGTTTTCCAGGAGGACTGTAAACATTGATGACCAGCTCATCGAGGCATTGGGGGGCATATCCCAACACCTGGCCACCATGACCGAGTACATTCCGCGCATGGCGGAGTCTCTGGATGCGATAGCCAGGAACACTGCTGCCACAGGCCTCCCCATGGTCCCCGAGCGCGGCACTCCACCCCTCGGTTCCTCACCACCACTGCGAACGACAAATGAGAGCAAGATCCAAGATCCTGCTTCTGCATCAGAGAATGTTTCCCCCTTGGCAACCACTGCTTCTGCCTTCATCCCCCCAATGAGGCACAGCCTGAGGAGCTCCTCGTCCAGGCGCCGTGGAGCAATGAGGGGAAGCGGTAGAGGTGGGGAGAAGAAGGAGAGGAGGGAAAGAAATTAATGTTCATGTGCGCAGATGATGGCTGTGTTATATCTCCGTCTGGGTGTATGCAATTTGTTGTAATGTATGGGGGCTAGGGACCATGCTCTTGCTTTGCCTTTGTATTCTGTGTTGGTGGACTTGTTGAAAATTTGATTTATGTTAATGGAAGAAAAAGTTGGGTGTGGGCAGGGGTTGGATGTTATTGGCTGTGATACTTATGATTTCAGACCAATGTTGCTATTAAACTTTTGTTATTGAACATAACCTTGTTGCGCATTGTCTCAGATATCTGGAATGTTACACAATGGTGATTCCTTACCTTGAAAGGGATAAATACAACTTAAGATCAATCAATATAAACTTTAACTGGCACCAAGGTAATGGGCAGCATTGATGTCTGAGCTGCACACACACAGCAGTGTGTCAGCGTTGTCACTCACATCAGCGCTCTTTCAGGCAAATCTTCCCGATATCAGCACCTCACTTAAGGGTGAGATTTAACAAATGCCAGCCACACCGCTGGCATCCGTCCCGGTTAGTTTCATTTTTTGTGGGCAGTTTTTTGAGCGGGCGATATTCTGGGCAATATGTGTGCGAGGTGGTTGAATTGACGATGGGCGATCTCCATGGCCGGTAATTTGGGTAAATATGCTCTTTACGACAAAAAACAGTCGCCATGTATTAATATTGAATCTCGGTGTTAATTCCGTGAGGAAAGTAACGCTGGACGATAATATGGGCGTTGATTTCGCCCATTCTGCTGATTCCGCCCAAAAAAAGTCAGCGGGCGGTAATATTTTTTCTCGCCGTTAAGCCCATTGGTAAAATAACGCTTGGCGGTAAGTTTCCGAAAAAACCCAAAATGGGCGATATATGGGCGTTATAAGTCATTTCAGCAGTAAAATGCACATTAAGTGAGTGATAAGCATGCAAAAAAAGTGGAGATTCTAGCCCCAAGTACTTTAATATTCTAGGTGTCAGCTTGGCTCAGCGGTAGCACTATCATGCCTAACTCAGTAGAAGTGGATAGACTTGAGATAGATTTTTAACCAATAAGGGAATTAAGGGTTACGGGGAGCGGGCGGGTAAGTGGAGCTGAGTCCACGGTCAGATCAGCCATGATCTTGTTGAATGGCAGAGCAGGCTCGAGGAACTCCTGTTCCTAATTCTTATGTTCTTATGTTCTTATGAGATGTACAGAGCTTAAAAGCAAATTCGATTTGACCTTTCTTGAATTTGTAGCCACAGTAGCTCAATTCAAATTTAAGTTCTGGTTATTCTGAGACATTTAATTCCTATTGGCATTTGAATGTGTTTAAAACAGAGTCTCCACTGCTTAGGGTCATGTAGTATTGTAAAGGATATAATTATTGAAACTGATCATTACCTCCATTAAAAAGTGTCACTGCTTGAGGTAAAACTGTAATTAACTGTGATACGAAAAGAAAAAACAACTTAACAGCTGCAAGCCTTAATCAAAGGGACTCTTTACGGCCTGAATTAATTATGATTATGGGCTAAAAACCAAATACAAGCAGATCTGAGAATAGGATTGAGGTCTTCTAGATTTTGCTGGGTTATGATAAGATGGTTTCCACTGCTCAGTGACATGGTAATGAGAAGGCGCAAATTTATGATAACCACTAAAACAATTTAAAAGGCAGGGGGGTTAGAAATTATTTCTTTACTCAGAGATTGGTTAGAATATGGAATTCTCCATCACAAACTATGGAATCAGAGTTCGAAAGCTGTTTTAAAAGGGTAGCAGATAGTTGCTTAAAATGTGAATATTAAAGAGTATGAGGATCATGCAAGAGGGTGGAAATAGAGTAGGTAAGATGTATGTGGATGGGTGGGATTAGACTGGGTTGGATATTAAAGGATATGGGGATATAATAGGGTGTGGGGATCATGCAGGAGAGTGCAATTAGAATGGGTGGGATATTGAAGGGAATGGGATTGTGCAGGAGAATGGGATCGGACTGGGTGGGATATAGAAAAGAATGGGATTGTGCAAAAGAGTGGGATTAGCCAGGGAGTGATACACAAAGGAATGGGATTGTGCAGGAGAGTGGGATTAGATTGGGTGGGGTATGGAAAGGAATGGGATTGTGCAGAAGAGTGGGATGAGACTGGGTGGGATATTAAAAGGTGTGGGGAATAGGCAGGAGAGTAGGATTAAATTAGGTGGCTCATATGGATAACACCCTAATGTAGAATTGAAAGGCCGAGCTGATTGTTTTTGTGCTGTAACATTGTATGATCTCATGTTGATGTTATCATATGAATGTGTAGCAGGCTCAAATAAATTCCTCTCTTTGCTATTTCACCGGACGCGTTAACCCACTAACATGAAACATTTAGATATATGAAAGGATATGTTGATAGAGTTAGATGAAGTGAGTGCGAGTGGCTCGTATGCAGCATAAAAAATCCGGCGTGTATCAGCTGGGCCGAATAGCCTGTTTCTGTACTGTAAATCCTATGTAATTCATATGGCGATAATTTCCACCCAATAGTATTTTCCAAGGATAAACCTTTCATCTCCTGCTCTGAATTGGATTCTAAGGCCCCAATAATAACAGGGAGGTGGGAATGGAGTGGAGACGTGGTTTAGTGGCCGGAAAACAAACCCAGAATTGTGGTTTTCCGGAGGTCTTCCGCATTTAACGGCAGGACCTGATTTAAATGTTTTGAATGGGTTTCCTGGCCGCAGCCAACCAGATTAAAAGGTTGGCTGGCTGTCAGGTGGTAGACAGCTGGCAAGCAGAGTGGAATTGATTTAGACAGGGGCTGGGGAGGGCGGGGGGGATATCGGATGGAGCTGAGTCAGACATCGTGGGACCGATCATGGTAGGAGGTGGGTGAGGGGGTTTACAGGTAAGATTGAGGAGCCAAGGGAAGCACTTTTGCTCCTCCTGGCCCACAAGCAGTGCCGTATAGGATTTGGATCTTTTTGGCTCCCCAGCAGATGATAAAAATAAAAGTTTAATTAAATTGGTGGCATGCAGCTTCCTTAAAATATTTTAGTGACTGCCCGACATCCTGAGAGCAGGTTTGTAGCAATTCACCCGACCCATTAAAGCCAGAAGTGATCGGGTTGGATGGAGGTTGGGGTCAGTTTGATCATTTTCCGTCGAACGACTGCAGCAGTTCAAGGAAAAGGCTCACCACCATCTGCTCAGGGCAACTAAGGATGAGCAACAAATGCTGGCCTTGCCACCAATGCCCACATACTGAGAATGAATTTTAAAATTTATGAGGAAAGGTAACAAATTCGGGAATATGAAGGAAAATCAGGTTTAATGTTTTTACCTGGCGCCGTGAAGGATTTTGTTATGTATTTGTAAAGCATGCACTCCCATGTTCCGCCACCAGGGAGTGCATTCCCTGAAGTCCCAAGGGATCCCAGCATCCCTTAGGAGCACTGTATATGAGCCGGCCCCGAAGGCCTGTTCCTCACTCTGGAGTGTCTTAATAAAGACTGAGGTCACTGTTACTTTAACCTCCCTGTGTGCAGTCTCATCTGTATTAGGAACACAATAACTGGTGACGAGTATACGAATCCAACACAAAGATGCAGCAAACTGTGGGCATCCTGGAGAAGCTCTAGGAGGGTGAGGACTGGGAAGCCTATGTCGAACAGCTAGACCAGTACTTTGTAGCCAACGAGCTGGACGGAGAAGGAAGCGCTGCAAAAAAGAGGTCGGTCCTCCTCACAGTCTTCAGGGCACCGACCTACAGCCTCATGAAGAATCTTCTGGCTCCAGTGAAACCCACAGATAAGACGTAGGAGGAGCTGTGTACACTGGTTCGGGAGCATCTTAACCCGAGGGAGAGCATGTTGATGACGAGGTGTCGGCTTGACACGAGCCAGCGATCTGAAGGTCAGGAAGTGGCGAGCTACGTTTCCGAGCGAAGGCGACTTGCAGGACAATGTGAGTTTGATGGCTACCTGGAGCAAATGCTTAGAGACTTTTTTGTACTGGGCATTGGCCATAAGACCATCCTACGAAAACTTTAGACTGTAGAGACACCGACCCTCAATAAGGCCATTGCGATAGCAGAGGCATTTATGTCCACCAGTGACAACACCAAACAAATCTCTCAGCACACAAGTGCAAGCAATGTTCAGAAATTAACTGGAACCATGTTTGCAAGCAGAAATTTACAGGGCAGAACCCATGAGTCTGCAACTGCCAGCAGGCCTCAGGTGACCCAAATGATGCAGAGTCTGCAACAAAGGATGAATGCAAGGCAATTCACATCTTGTTGGTGTTGTGGAGGCTTCCATTCAACCTATTCATGCTGCTTCAAAGGGTATGTTTGCAAGAGTAGTGGAACAATGGGGCACCTCCAACGAGCTTGCAGATGAGCTGCAAGCTCTACAAAACCTGCTAACCACCACGTGGCAGAGGAAGATCGGTCCATGGTGGACCAAAGCAATTTTGAGCCTCAGAGAGGGGAGGCAGATGCTGAAGTACATGGGGTGCACACATTTTTGACGAAATGTCCACCTATAATGCTAAATGTAAAATTGAATGGCTTACCCGTAGCCATGGAACTGGACACTGGTGCTAGCCAATCCATCATGAGTAAAAAGATGTTTGAGAGACTGTGGTGCAACAAGGCACTCAGACCAGCCCTGAGCCCCATCCACACGAAACTGAGAGTGTACACCAAAGAACTTATCACTGTCCTGGGCAGCGCAATGGTCAAGGTCACCTACGAGGGCATGGTGCATGAACTGCCACTCTGGATTGTCCCGGGGGAAGGCCCCACACTGCTTGGAAGGAGCTGGCTGGGCAAAATCTGCTGGAACTGGGATGACATCCGAGCGCTATCACATGTTGATGAGGCCTCATGTACCCAGGTTCTAAACAAATTTCCTTCCTTTTTTGAGCCAGGCATTGGAAACTTTTACGGGGCGAAGGTGCGGAACCACTTGGTCCCAGAGGCACGATCCATTCACCACAAGGCGCGAGCGGTACCTCAGATGATGAGGGAGAGAGTGGAAATTGAGCTGGACAGGCTGCAACGCGAGGGCATCATCTCCCCAGTGGAATTCAGTGGGTGGGCCAACCCGATTCTTCCAGTTCGCAAAAGTGATGGCACGGTCAGGATTTGCGGCGATTATAAAGTAACTGGGTGACGGTGTGAGCTGTGATGAGGACACTAAGATGCTGCAGGGTGACTTGGACAGGTTAGGCGAGTGGGCAAATACATGGCAGATGCAGTATAATGTGGATAAATGTGAGGGTGTCCACTTTGGGGGCAAAAACAAGAAGGCAGAATATTAGCTGAATGGTGGCAGATTAGGAAAAGGGGAGGTGCAATGAGACGTGGGTGTCATGGTTCATCAGTCACTGAAAGAGGGCATGGAGGTACAGCAGGTCGTGAAGAAGGCAAATGGTATGTTGGCCTTCATAGCTAGGGGATTTGAATACAGGAGCAGGGAGGTCTTACTGCAGTTGTACAGGGCCTTAGTGAGGCCTCACCTGGAATATTGTGTTCAGTTTTGGTCTCCTAATCTGAGGAAGGACATTCTTGCTATTGAGGGAGTGTAGCAAAGGTTCACCAGACTGATTCCAGGGATGGCTGGACCGTCATATGAGGAGAGACTGGATCAACTGGGCCTTTATTCACTGGAGTTTAGAAGAATGAGAGGGGATCTCATAGAAACGTATAAGATTCTGACGGGACTGGACAGGTTCGATGTGGGAAGAATGTTCCCGATGTTGGGGATGTCCAGAACCAGGGGACATAGCCTTAGGATAAGGGGTAGGCCATTTAGGACTGAGATGAGGAGAAACTTCTTCACTCAGAGAGTTGCTAACCTATGGAATTCCCTGCCGCAGAGAGTTGTTGATGCCAGTTCATTGGATATATTCAAGAGGGAGTTAGATATGGCCCTTACGGCTAAGTGGATCAAGGGGTATGGAGAGAAAACAACAAAGGGGTACTGAGGGAATGATCAGCCATGATCTTATTGAATGGTGGCGCAGGCTCGAAGGGCCGAATGGCCTACTCCTGCACCTATTTTCTATGTTTCTATGTTTCTAACTATTAATCGTTTCTCGCTACATGACCAATACCCGCTACCTAAGGCAGACGACCTATTTGGGATGCTGGCAGGAGGCAAGACATTCACCAAGCTCGACCTGACTTCAGCCTAGATAATGCAGGAGCTGGAGGAGTTTTCGAAGGGCCTCACCTGCATCAACACGCACAAGGGGCTGTTCATCTACAACAGATGCCCGTTTGGAATTCGGTCGGCTGTAGCGATCTTCCAGCGAAACATGGAGAGCCTACTCAAGTCAGTACCACGCACGGTGGTTTTTCAGGACGACATATTGGTCACGGGTTGAGACACAATCGAGCACCTACAAAACCCGGAAGAGGTCCTCCAGCGACTGGATCGCGTAGGGTTGCTGCTGAAGAGGTCGAAATGTGTCTTCATGGCAACAGAAGTGGAGTTTTTGGGGAGAAAGATTGCGGCGGATGGCATTCGGCCCACAGACGCCAAAACAGAGGCTATCAGGAACGCGCCCAGGCTAGAGAACGTCACGGAGCTGCGGTCGTTCCTGGGACTCCTCAACTATTTTGGTAACTTCCTACTGGGGTTAAGCACCCTCTGAGAGCCCCTACATGTGTTATTGCGTAAAGGTGAGAACTGGGTATGGGGAAAAAACCAAGTCATTGCTTTTGAGAAAGCCAGAAACATTTTATGCTCCAATAAACTGCTTGTATTGTATAACCTGTGTAAAAGACTCGTGCTAGCATGTGATGCGTTGTCGTATGGAGTCAGGTGTGTATTACAACAAGCTAATGTTGTGGGGAAGCTGCAATCTGTCGCCTATGCCTCCAGGAGCTTGTCTAAGGCCGAGAGGGCCTACAGCATGATAGAGAAAGAGGCATTAGCGTGTGTGTTCGCGGTAAAGAAAATGCACCAGTACCTGTTTGGCCTCAAATTTGAGCTGGAAACCGATCACAAGCCCCTCATATCCCTATTCACTAAAAACAAGGGGATAAATACTAATGCCTCAGCCCGCATACAAAGGTGGGTACTCGCGCTATCAGCGTATAACTATACCATCCGCTACTGACCAGGCACCGAGAACTGTGTGGATGCTCTCAGTCGGCTACCATTGCCCACTACGGGGGTGGAAATGGCGCAGCCTGCAAACTTGTTGATGGTGGCCCAGCCCGAGACTTGTTGATGGTCATGGAAGTGTTTGAAAATGATAAATCACCTGTCACAGCCTGCCAGATTAGGACTTGGACCAGCTAAGATCCTCTGTTGTCCCTAGTAAAAAAACTGTGTACTGCATGGGAGCTGGGTCAGCATCCCTGTTGAAATGCAAGAGCTAATCAAGCCATTCCAGCGGTGAAAGGATGAGCTGTCCATTCAGACAGACTGCCTGTTGTGGGGTAACTGAGTAGTGCTACCCAAAAAGGGCAGGGAGACGTTCATCTCGGATCTCCACAGCACACACCCGAGTACAGTAATGATGAAAGCAATAGCCAGATCCCACGTGTGGTGGCCCGGCATCGACTCTGACTTAGAGTCCTGTGTACGGTAATGCAGCGTGTGTGCTCAGTTGAGCAACGCGCCCAGAGAGTCACCACTAAGTTTGTGGTTCTGGCCCTCCAGACCATGGTCAAGGATCCATGTCGACCATGCGGGCCCATTTCTCGATAAAATGTTCCTGGTGGTGGTGGATGCTTTTTCAAAATGGATTGAATGTGAAATAATGTCGAGAAGCACTGCCACCGCCACCATTGAAAGCCTCAGGGTCATGTTTGCCACCCACAGCCTGCCTGACATACTGGTCAGTGACAACAGGTCATGTTTCACCAGTGCCGAATTTAAAGAATTCATGACCCGCAATGGGATCAAACATGTCACTTTGGCCCCGTTTAAACCAGCTTCCAATGGGCAGGCAGAGCGGGCAGTACAAACAATCAAACGGAGCCTTAAACGAGTCACAGAAGGCTCACTCCAAACCCGCCTGTCCCGAGTACTGCTCAGCTACCGCACGAGACCCCACTCGCTCACGGGGCGCCCCCGGCTGAGCTACTCATGAAAAGGACACTTAAAAGCAAACTCTCGCTGGTTCACCCCAACCTGCATGATCAGGTAGAGAGCAGGCGCCAGCAACAAAATGTAAACGATGGTCGCGCCACTGTGTCATGGGATATTGATCTGAATGACCCTGTGTATGTGCTAAACTATGGACATGGTCCCAAGTGGATCGCGGGCACAGTGATAGCTAAAGAAGGGAGTAGGGTGTTTGTAGTCAAACTAGACAATGGACAAATTTGCAGAAAGCATTTGGACCAAACAAGTCTGCAGTTCACAGACTGCCCTGAACAACCCACAGCAGACACCACCTTTTTTGAGCCCACAACACACACCCAAAGGATCAACGACACCACCCCGGACCAGGAAATTAAACCAATCATGCCCAATAGCCCAGCAAGGCCAGGCTCACCTAGCAACCCTGCAGGGCCAATAACACGCCAGCCCAGCGAGAGCACAGCCAACACAACAGAACAGACATTTGTACCGAGGTGGTCCACCAGGGAAAGAAATGCTCCCGACCGCCTCACCTTGTAAATAGTTTTCACTTTGACTTTGGCGGGAAGTGATGTTGTGTATCTGTAAAGCATGCACTCCCATGTTCCGCCACCAGGGAGTGCAACCCCTGAAGTCCCAAGGGATCCCAGCATCCCTTGGGAGCACTGTATAAATGCCGGCCCCGAAGGCCTGTTCCTCACTCTGGAGTGTCTTAATAAAGACTGAGGTCACTGTTACTTTAACCTCCCGGTGTGCAGTCTCATCTGTGTTAGGAACACAATAGATTTAGTTGGGGAAGCTGTTGAAATGAGCAATGTAAGTGTGTTCAGGATGCAATTAAAGCATTTCTGGTGAAAGAGAAGGAGATGGGCCTGAGATTGATCAAAAAGAATGGGATGTTGGGCCAATTGTTTTTTTTTAACATTATGATGTGGATGACACAGACACGGCAGTATTTATTTATTATCATTCCTAGTTGCCCTGAAGGCATTAAGGGCTGGATTTTCGGCTGATTTGTGTCGTATTTAGCACCTTGGAGGGGCGCAAAAATGATTTTTGGGGGCATGAAATGAGGCGCACAAGATTTTGCGCCCAGGCGGAACTTTCGACAATGGTTTTGCGGCAGTGCTAAAACTTACCGTCCCGCGGATGTTTTGATCATTAGGATGACGTAACTCATTGTGTATTGCTGCGCTAGCGCCCCGTGCAGAACTTTCGAACATTTCGCCCGATTTAGCGTCCGCCCGAGAATCCACCCAGAAAAACGTTGCGGATTGGGAGAAGAACGTTGCGTTACTGCATACTTTTTATTGTGAAGTTTATGCGAGTTTCTAGTTTATTTTATAAAGGACATTTATGGACATTTTAAAAGATGGGGGCCATGCTCGGTCAGGTGCCAGTAATACTGGCTGTTATATTCATACGGCTTCAAGCTAGAAGAAGGCTTATTGTTGATCATTTGCAACTTAATCAAAGAGGTCACAGATGTATGGGGAGGAGTCCTTCTCCCCACGAATTTACAGGGAACATCGCTCATACCTCCAACTCTTTGAGGCACAGTGTGTTAGAAGGCTGCGTTTCCGAAAAGAGGTGGTCACAAAGATATGCCAGCTCCTACAGACAGACCTACAGTCTACCAATGGCATACAAAGTGGCCAAGATTAGTGGGAGGCCAGAGGATTGGGAAACTTTTTAAAACCAGAAAAGAATGACAAAAAATAATGAAGAGATGGAAGATAGATTATGAAAGTAAACTAGCAAGAAATATAAAAAACAAATAGTGAGAGTTTCTACAGATATATAAGAAGGAAGAGAGTAGCTAAGTAAATGTTGGTCCCTTAGAGGATGAGGCTGGTGAATTAATAATGGGAAATAGGGAAATGGCAGAGACGTTGAAACAAATACTTTGTATCAGTCTTCACGGTAGAAGGCACTAATGGATAATCAAGAGGCTAAAGGGAGGGAGGAACTTAAAACAATCATTGTCAATAAAAAAGAAGTATTCGGTAAAATAATGGGACTAAACGTGGACAAGTCCCCTGGATCTGATGGCTTGCATCCTAAGAAGTGGCTGTAGAGATAGTAGATGCATTGGTTACAATCTACCAAAATTCACTGGATTCTGGGGAGGTCCCAGCAGATTGGAAAACCACAAATGTGACACCCCTATTTAAAAAAGAAGGCAGATAGAAAGCAGGAAACTATAGCCCAGTTAGCCTAATATCTGTCATTGGGAAAATGCTGGAGTCCATTGTTAAGGAAGCAGTAGCAGGACATTTGGAAAATGTGATCAGGAAGGCCAATGGAATCTTGGCCTTTATTGCAAAGGGGATGGAGTATAAAAGTAGTGAAGTCTTGCTACAGCTATATAAGATATTGGTGAGGCCACACCTGGAATACTGCATGCAGTTTTGGTTTCCATATTTACAAAAGGATATATTTGCTGTGGAGGCAGTTCAGAGAAGGTTCACTAGGTTGATTCCGGAGATGAGGGGGTTGACTTATGAGGAAAGGTTGAGTAGGTTGGGCCTCTACTCATTGGAGCATCGAGGAGGTGCGTCGGAGAGGCAGTCGGGAGTTCATTGGAGAGGCCTATAAAAGGCACAGCAGGGAGTCCGGGGCCCAGCGTCGGCAAGAGGTGCGTCGGAGAGGCAGTCGGGAGTTCGTTGGAGAGGTGTACTTGTGCAGCTACAGGGAGAAGGCAATAAAGAAGTAGAAAGAAACAGAAAGGTGACATCACAGCCAAGGGGGTAAGTGATTGGCTGGATTGGTGAGTAGTTTTTCTTTTTTATCTTCTATAACAGTGAGTAAACTTTAGCATTGCTGTTGCCAATTTAAGTGTATCTAAGGGTTAAGTCATGGCAGGTGAGCTCGGTCACGTGATATGCTCCTCCTGTACCATGTGGGAAGTCAGGGACACTTCCAGTGTCCCTGACGACTACGTGTGCAGGAAGTGTGCCCGCCTCCAGCTCCTGACGGTTCGCGTTGCAGAATTGGAGCTGAGGGTGGATTCACTCTGGAGCATCCACGATGCTGAGAATGACGTGAGTAGCACGTGTCGCGAGCTGGTCTTACCACAGGTGAAGGGTCCACAGCCAGAGAGGGAATGGAAAACCAGCAGGAAGAGCAGTGCAAGGAAGGTAGTGCAGGGGTCCCCTGCGGTCGTCCCCCTGCAAAACAGATAGACCACTTTGAGGACTGTTGAGTGGGATGATTCATCAGGGGAGGGCAGCAGCAGCCAAGTTTATGACACTGTGGCTAGCTCTGCTGCACAGGAGGGCAGGAAAAAGAGTGGGAGAGCGATAGTGATAGGGGATTCAATTGTAAGGGGAATAGATAGGCGTTTCTGGGCCGCAACCGAGACTCCAGGATGGTATATTACCTCCCTGATGCAAGGATGTCTCGGAGCGGGTGCAGGACATTCTGAAAAGGGAGGGTGAACAGCCAGTTGTCGTGGTGCACATTGGTACCAACGATATAGGTAAAAAAAGGGATGGTCTCCTACAAGACAAATTTAACAAGCTAGGAGCTAAATTAAAATGTAGGACCTCAAAAGTAGTAATCTCAGGATTGCTACCAGTGCCACGTGCTAGTCAGAGTAGGAATCACAGGATAGCTCAGATGAATACGTGGCTTGAGCAGTGGTGCAGCAGGGAGGGATTCAAAATCCTGGGGCATTGGAACCAGTTCTGGGGGAGGTGGGACCAGTACAAACCGGACGGTCTGCACCTGGGCAGGACCGGAACCAATGTCCTAGGGGGAGTGTTTGCTAGTGCTGTTGGGGAGGAGTTAAACTAATATGGCAGGGGGATGGGAATCAATGCAGGGAACAGAGGGAAACAAAAAGGAGACAAAAGCAAAAGACAGAAAGGAGATGAGTAAAAGTGGAGGGCAGAGAAACCCAAGGCAGAAAACAAAAAGGGCCACTGAATATAAAGGGGCTGCAGGAGGGGTCAAAACTCAAAATCATGGTTTAAAAACTAGTATTTAAACACTCTACCTAAACGCACGCAGCATTCGAAATAAAGTAAATGAGTTGACGGCACAAATCATTACAAATGGGTATGATTTGGTGGCCATTACAGAAACGTGGTTGCAGGGTGGCCAAGACTGGGAATTAAACATACAGGGGTATCTGACAATTCGGAAAGATAGACAAGAAGGGAAAGGAGGTGGGGTAGCTCTCTTAATAAAGAATGATATCAGGGCAGTTGTGAGAGATGATATTGGCTCAAATCAACAAAATGTTGAATCATTGTGGGTGGAGATTAGAGATAGTAAGGGGAAAAAGTCACTGGTGGGTGTAGTTTATAGGCCCCCAAATAATAACTTCGCGTTGGGGAGGGCAATAATCAAGGGAAAAAGGAACAGCAGTAATCATGGGGGATTTTCATCTATATATCGATTGGTCAAATCAAATCGCACGTGGCAGCCTGGAGGAGGAATTCATAGAATGCATATGGGATTGTTTCTTAGAACAGTATGTTAGAGAACCTACAAGGGAGCAAGCTATCTTAGGTCTGGTCCTGTGTAATGAGACAGGAATAATAAATGATCTCCGAGTAAAAGATCCTCTCGGAATGAGTGATACAGTATGGTTGAATTTGTAATACAGATTGAGGATGAGGAAGTAGTGTCTCAAACGAGCGTACTATGCTTAAACAAAGGGGACTATAGTGGGATGAGGGCAGAGTTGGCTAAAGTAGACTGGAAACACAGATTAAACGGTGGCACAATTGAGGAACAGTGGAGGACTTTTAAGGAGCTCTTTCATAGTGCTCAACAAAAATATATTCCAGTGAAAAAGAAGGGCGGTAAGAGAAGGGATAACCAGCCGTGGATAACCAAGGAAATAACGGAGAGTATCAAATTAAAAACCAATGCGTATAAGGTGGCCAAGGTTAGTGGGAAAATAGAAGATTGGGAACATTTTAAACGACAGCAAAGAATGACTAAGAAAGCAATAAAGAAAGGAAAGATAGATTACGAAGGTAAACTTGCGCAAAACATAAAAACGGATAGTAAAAGCTTTTACAGATATATAAAACGGAAAAGAGTGACTAAAGTAAATGTTGGTCCCTTAGAAGATGAGAAGGGGGATTTAATAATGGGAAATGTGGAAATGGCTGAGACCTTAAACAATTATTTTGCTTTGGTCTTCACAGTGGAAGACACAGAAACCATGCCAAGAATTGCTGGTCACAGGAATGTGGGAAGGGAGGACCTTGAGACAATCGCTATCACTAGTGGGGTAGTGCTGGACAGGCTAATGGGACTCAAGGTAGACAAGTCCCCTGGTCCTGATTAAATGCATCCCAGAGTATTAAAAGAGATGGCGGAAATTATAGCAGATGGATTCGTTATAATCTACCAAAAGTCTCTGGACTCTGGGGAGGTACCAGCGGATTGGAAAGCAGCTAATGTAACGCCTCTGTTTAAAAAAGGGGGCAGACAAAAGGCAGGTAACTATAGGCCGGTTAGTTTAACATCTGTAGTGGGGAAAATGCTTGAAACTATCATAACGGAAAAAATAGCGGGACATCTAGATAGGAATAGTGCAATCAAGCAGACGCAGCATGGATTCATGAAGGGGAAATCATCTGTAACTAATTTACTGAAATTCTTTGAGGATATAACGAGCATGGTGGATAGATGTGGTGTATTTAGATTTCCAAAAGGCATTCGATAAGGTGCCACATAAAAGGTTACTGCAGAAGATAAGGGTACGGGAGTCAGAGGAAATGTATTAGCATGGATAGAGAATTGGCTGGTGAACAGAAAGCAGAGAGTTGGGATAAATGGGTCCTTTTCGGGGTTGGAAATCGGTGGTTAGTGGTGTGCCACAGGGATCGGTGCTGGGACCACAACTGTTTACAATATACATAGATGACCTGGAAGAGGGGACAGAGTGTAGTGTAACAAAATTTGCAGATGACACAAAGATTAGTGGGAAAGCGGGTTGTGTAGAGGACACAGAAAGGCTGCAAAGAGATTTAGATAGGTTAAGCGAATGGGCTAAGGTTTGGCAGATGGAATACAATGTCAGAAAGTGTAAGGTCATCCAGCTTGGGAAAAAAAACAGTAAAAGGGAATATTATTTGAATGGGGAGAAATTACAACATGCTGCGGTGTAGAGGACCTGGAGGTCGTTGTGCATGAATCCCAAAAAGTTTGTTTGCAGGTGCAGCAGCTAATCAGGAAGGCAAATGGAATGTTGGCTTTCATTGCGAGAGGGATGGAGTACAAAAGCAGGGAGGTCCTTCTGCAAGTGTATAGAGTATTGGTGAGGCCGCACCTGGAGTACTGCGTGCAGTTTTGATCACCTTACTTAAAGAAGGATATACTAGCTTTGGAGGGGGTACAGAGACGATGCACTCGGCTGATTCCGGAGATGAGGGGGTTACCTTATGATGATAGATTGAGTAAACTGGGTCTTTACTCGTTGGAATTCAGAAGGATGAGGGGTGATCTTATGGAAACATTTAAAATAATGAAAGGGATAGACAAGATAGAGGCAGAGAGGTTGTTTCCACTGGTCGGGGAGACTAGAACTAGGGGGCACAGCCTCAAAATACGGGGGAGCCAATTTAAAACCGAGTTGAGAAGGAATTTCTTCTCCCAGAGGGTTGTGAATCTGTGGAATTCTCTGCCCAAGGAAGCAGTTGAGGCTAGCTTATTGAATGTATTCAAGTCACAGATAGATAGATTTTTAACCAATAAGGGAATTAAGGGTTACGGGGAGTGGGCGGGTAAGTGGAGCTGAGTCCACGGCCAGATCAGCCATGATCTTGTTGAATGGTAGAGCAGGCTCGAGGGGCTAGATGGCCTACTCCTGTTCCTAATTCTTATGTTCTTATGTAATTCAGAAGAGTGAGAAGTGATCTTATCGAAATGTATAAGATTATGATGGGGCTTGACAAGGTGGATGCAGAGAGAACGTTTCCACTGATAGGGGAGATGAGAACTAGACGGCATGATCTTAGAATAAGGGACCGCCCATTTAAAACTGAGATGAGGAGTAATTTCTTCTCTTAGGGGGTTGTAAATCTGTGGAATTCGCTGCCTCAGAGAGCTGTGGAAGCTGGAACATTGATTAAATTTAAGACAGAAATCGACAGTTTCTTAAATGATAAGGGGATACAGGGTTATGGGGAGCGGATAGGGAAGTGGAGCTGAGTCCATGATCAGATCAGCCATGATCTTATTGAATGGCGGAGCAGGCTCGAGGGGCTGTATGGCCTACTCTTGTTCCTATTTCTTATGTTCTTCAGTTCTCAAAAGCATAAATTAGTCAAGCAGAGTCAGCATGGTATTATGAAAGGGAAATTATGTTTGACAAATTTGCTGGAGTTCTTTGAGGATGTAACGAGTAGGTGGATAAGGGGGAAACCAGTGGATGTGGTGTATTTGTATTTCCAGAAGGTATTCAATAAGTTGCCACATAAAAGGTTACTGCACAAGATGAAAATTCACGGGGTTGGGGCAATTGGCGAATTAACAGAAAACAGATAGTCGGGTAAATGGGACCTTTACCGGTTGGCAAACAGTAACTAGTGGAGTGCCACAGGGATCGGTGCTGGGGCCTCAACTATTTACAATCTAGACTAATGATTTGGATGAAGGGACCGAGTGTAATGTAGCCAAGTTTGCTGATACTACAAAGATGGGTGGGAAAGCAAGTTGTGAGGCGGACACAAAAAATCTGCAAAGGGATATAGACAGGCTAAGTGAGTGGGCAAAAATTTGGCAGATGGAGTATAATGTGGGAAAGTGTGAGGTTATTCACTTTGACAGAAAAATAAAAAAACAAATTATTATTTAAATGGAGAAAAATTACAAAATGTTGCAATACAGATGGACCTGGTGGTCCTTGTGCATGAAACACAAAAAGTTATTATGCAGGTACAACAAGTAATCAGGAAGGCAAATGAAATGTTGACCTTTATTGCAAGGGGGATGGAGTACAAAAGCAGAGAAGTCCTGTTGCAACTGTACAGGGGATATGTTGAGGCCGCACCTAGAGTACTGTATAAAGTTTTGGTCTCCGTAATTAAGGAAGGATATACTTGCATTTAGGCTGTTCAGAGAAGGTTCGCTAGGTTGATTCCGGAGATGAGGGGTTGACTCATGAAGATAAGTTGAGTAGGTTGGGCCTATACTCATTGGAGTTCAGAAGAATGAGAGGTGATCGTATTGAAATATATAAGATAATGAGGGGGCTCGACAAGGTGGATGCAGAGAGGAAATTTCCACTCATAAGGGAAACTAAAACTAGGGGGCATAGTCTCAGAATAAGGGGCCACATTTAAAACTGAGATGAGGAGAAATTTCTTCTCTCAGAGGGTTGTAAAGCTGTGGAATTCTCTGCCCCAGAGAACTGAGGAGGCTGGGTCATTGAATATATTTAAGGCGGAGATAGACAGATTTTTGAGTGATAAGGGAATAAAGGGTTATAGGGAGCGGGCAGGGAAGTGGAGCTGAGTCCATGATCAGATCAGCCATGATCTTATTAAATGGCGGAGCAAGCTTAAGGGGTCAAATGGCCTACTCCTGCTCCTATTTCTTATGTTCACACTGTTTCTGCTCATGAACTGTACAAATTCTTTTGAACAATATCTTCTGGGAGACCATATGAAGAAAACAATCTTCAGTGGTGGTGGCTGTGCTGCCCATTGACCACTGTCCCTGTAATGGATGTATGTGTGTCCTTCCTGGGGCATCACGCTAGTTCCAAATGTCCAGGTTACATAGTTTGGTAGCCAGCTGGACCTAGGGGTCTCCCACGGGGGGATTCCTCTAGCATTTGCATGGTCCCTGTAGAACCCAGTGTCCTTTAACAGTGTTCTACCTGTATACATGACACCACGGCTCTGGTCATACATAGTCGAGTGTACATTATTGATTGCCTTTACATTGTTAATAACAGCATTTGCATCACTTTTTGGTATCATGGTCTCACCAGGCATGGTTACATTAGGCATTTCAAACTCTCTGTCATAATCATCACACATAACAAGCTTGTTCTTAACCTTACTTACACAAGCATTCATTTCATTTTTCACATTAGTTACACCAGCATCATAATTCATGGTTACATTATCATACTTGCACCCTTTTATTATTGCATTTTTAGCTTTAAAGTCCCTGCCATCTTTAAGTTGAAATTGCCCCTTTAAATTTTTTTGGTTACCGGTCTCCTTTAAGGGAGCCTTCAAATCCGATTGGCCGCTCGGTGTCACGTGTCGCTCCTCCAATGCTGCCCCTAGTGGTCTGGTTGTGATCATTTTGATTTTAGGTTCTTCTCCTCGTGATGCAGCTGCCATCTTCTGGCTCTCCTCCAGGTCGGCTGTGGTGATCTTTTCTTCCTCAGGTTCGGCCATGGTCGTCGGGAGTCCACCTTTCTCAGTGATTTTCGCCTCTTGGAGCCCTGCCCCAGCCTGGAAGGTGGAGTTTCGGTTTTTGGTCCAGGTCGTTGGCTATGAAGAAATGTTCCAATCTTTCTACAAAAGCATCCCAATCTTCGCCATTGGTAAATTGCTGAAAGTTGCTGAGATGCGACTTGCTGAGCGTGTAATTCATGACCTCGTCACCAGTTGTAGTGTATGCAGGCACCTTTGATAATGATTCCACGAGGCAGGGTATGAAACTGTGTAGACTGTAGTCCTTTATTTGCAGCTCCTTGAGTGAGGACACCAAGCTGTGAGCTCCCTTTTATACTGGGTTACCTGCAGTTTGTAGGTAACCCTTAGGTCTCCAGCAACAGCACCCTCTGATGTATCGTAAGGTGTGTAGAATGTAAAGTACATTCAGTGTTACTGACATCATATAACAATTCAAGCAAGCATACATAACAGATATACTTGTATTGGAAGCAGTTCAGAGAAGGTTCACTTGGTTGATTCCTGAGATGAAGGGGTTGACTTATGAAGAAAGGTTGAGTAGGTTGGGCCTGTACTCATTGAAGTTCAGAAGAATAAGAGGTGATCTTATTGAGACATATAAGATAATGGGCTCAAGTTTCGGACCCTCGCTAGAACGGCGCACATTGGAGAGGCCCGCCTAATTTATAGAATAGAAATTGCGTCGAATACTCACCTCGCGATTCTCCAATATCTGTCGGCCCGTTTCCAGCCAGACGTGGTATAGCAGGAGCTGCTGGAGGCGGAGCTACAGCCCTGTGCCAAAAACAGTGCCTGCAGCTGCACGCATACGCAATGGAGGCTGCGTGCATGTGCAGTCGCTCCTGGCCCTCCCAGCGCATCTTGTCTCCGGGCAACAACCCTATCCCTGGCCGAAGGGACATCGCCCCTATTCCGGGCTGAGTAGCCTGACTGCCCTTACCTCTTTCGCAGCGGCCCACCCGGGGGCGGGCCCCGCCCGAAGTCCTCGGCCTCCTCGGTGGAGGCGGTGGCCGCCCGAAGTCCTCGTCAGTGACGGGGCCCACCCGACCAGCATCTCCTGGGGGGGCCCCATCCCAGCAGGCTGTTGGAGGGCTCCCGGTGCTGCAGTAGGTGAGCAGAAACTTTTCATTTTTTATTTATTGATTGATTTTTAATTTTTAATTTTTAAATTTTTTTTGATTGAATTATTGGCTGATTTATTGATTTATTTATATATTTATCATTTATTATTGATGATGGCTCTTTATTTGTAAAAGTGAAGTGTTTAATGCTTATACACTTTCCTTCCCCTGCACCCCCATCTCTCGCTCCCTGCGCCTAATTTATAAAGTGTAGGCAAGGTTTTTCTGAGCTTACAAAAATCTATACTTACTCTGTTCTAAGTTAGTTTGGAGTAAGTTTTCACTGCCTAAACTTGCAAAACAGGTGTAAGTGGCTGGTAACGCCCCCTTTTGAAAAAAAAAACTGTTCTAAAACAAAACTATTCTAACTCACTAGAATTGGAGCAAACTAAATGCCGAGATTTGCAATTTTTAAGATACTCCATTCTAAACTAGTTGCTCCAAGAAAATAAGAGCAACTCAAGCCGAAACTTGAGCCCAATGAGTGGGCTCGACAAACTGGTTGCAGGGAGGATGTTTCCACTCATGGGGGTATTTAGAATAGGGGGTATAGTCTCCGAATAAGGGGTCGCCCATTTAAAACTGAGATGAAGAGGAATTTCTCCTCTCAGAGGATTGTAAATCTGTGGAATTTACTGCCCCAGAGAGCTGTGGAGGCTGGGTCATTGAATATATTTAAGGCGGAGATAGGCAGATTTTTGAGTGATAAGAGAGTAAAGGGTTATGGGGAGTGGGCAGGGAAGTGGAGCTGAGTCCATGATCAGATGAGCCATGATCTTATTGAATAGCGGAGCAGGCTTGATGAACTAAATGGCCTACTCCTGCTCCTATTTCTTATATTCTTATGAATCATCATCAAGCAACAATTAAACTTCACAATGGCTGAAGGGTCTTGCTGGATGCATGAATTAAGATGGGCCAAATAGCCACCTCTCTTTTTTTTACCTGGTGATCTTCTGAGCCCATGCAGACCTTTTATATAGAATCATAGTACATATAAATTACAGCACAGAGGGAGACCATTCGGCCCATCACATCTGTGTTGGCCAAAAAAGAGCTATCCACCCGAAGCCCACTGTCCAGCTCTTGGTCTGTAGCCCTTTAGATTCTGGTGCTTCAAGTGCATTTCCAAGTACTTTTGAAATACAATGATGGGTTCTGCCATCCCACCTTTTCAGGCTGTGCATTCCATACCCCCACCACCTTCTGGATAAAAAAAGTTCTCCTCAACTCCTCTCTAATCCTTCTACCAATTACTTTAAATCTATGGCCCCTGATTATTGGCCTCTCTGTTAGGAGAGTTAAATCCTTCCGAACTACTCTATCTAGACCCCTCATAATTTTATACAATTCAAATAAATCTCCCCTCAGCCTCTTCTTTTCCAAAGAAAACAATCCCAGCCCATCCAAACGTTCCTCATAACTAAAGCTCTCCAGCCCTGGCAACATCCTCTGTACCTTCTCTAGTGTAGTCACATATTTCCTGTAATGGGTGACCAGAACTGTACACAGCACTCTAGCTGCGGCCTAACTATTGTTTTATACAGTTCAAGCATAACCTCCCTGCTCTGTATTCTATGCCTCGGTTAATAAAGGAAAGTATCCCATATGCCTTCTTAACCACATTATCTACCGGTCCTTTATATACTTCTGGGAGCTGTATGTTCAGTATCATCTCAACTATGTTCACTACGTTACTGTCAATTACTAGACTGCAGACTGTATTTCAATCTTGAGCATTCATTGGCAGTTTTTAACTCAGAAATTATTGCTTTTTCCCCCTTAGAATTTTTACTTGTGATTTTTAATTGCCATTGCCTATCCTCTGAAAAAAATGTTTATTCCATTTATTTTTCCCAGGCTTTAAACTGAAGATGCGGTTTTTAGTTTTTCACAAACCTCTGCTTTGTCTTGCTACCCTGATTCTGATTTTTAAAAGGTCCAATTGTGAATATCTTGTGTACATACTCGCACATAAAGAGAACAGATTGAGAGCTAACACCAATGACACACGCATATTTTACAATCATGCAAGATCATTTTATCTGATTTCCATGAAAATTTTGACTTTTATTTTGCTCTGATTTTTTAAGCTGCTTTTGAAACATCGAAAAGAAATCCTCGATAATCCCAGGAAACGAAGCAAAAAAACCACAAAGTTTTGAGCTTTAATTACCTTGTGCATAATTATGCCACATTTCTTTGCCTCTGTCTTTCGGATGAGATGTTAAACTCAGGCCCTGTCTGCCCTTAATTGGGCATAAAAGATCCCATGGCACTTTTTGCAGTTCTCCCGATGTCCTAGCCAACATTTATCCCTCAATCTTCATCTTAGGCAGTCCCCCGGAGTCGAGGATGACTTGCTTCCACATTAAAATGAGTTCTAAGTTGACTGATGAGACAAATGCACGATCTACAGTCTCTGTCACAGTTGGGACAGAGGGTGGTTGGAGGGGTGGGTGAATGGAGTGCTTGATTTGTAATATGCTCCTTCCTCTGTTTGTGCTTGGCTTCCGCGTGCTCCCAACGAAGAGACTCGAAATGTCCGGCGCCTTTCTCGGATGATTCTCCTCCACTTTGAGCGGTTTTGAGCCAGTGATTCCCAAGAGTCGGCGGGGATATTACATTTTTTTCAAGGAGGCTTTGAGGGAGTCTGTAATGACTCAAGAGTCTGGTTACTGTAAACTCACTCAGGTGCAACCTGATCCCTCTTTATCCCAGCCCGAGAGTGCCTGCGTGACAGACACCCAACCTATATACAGGTGACCAAGCACACATGCCACATGCGTACAGCCCGATGACCTCCGATGTTGCGCCCTCTGGTGCCTGGTGACTCCCAAGCATTAATACATAACAAGATCCCCCTTTTAAAATCTTAACAACAGTCTTTTTACAAATTAAGACGGTCTGGGGCTTTCCTCTCATGAGTTGATCGTCTCAGTTCAACTTTGGCTCTGGGAGAGCGTTCTGAGTCCGTTGAGACTGAGGGCTGAGTAGCCAATCTGATGGGAGTGATCATGCCCACAACAGAGACTGAAGGTTCAGAGTCAGTAATGTCAGCAGAGTCCTCTGATGCCACAGCTTAACCTGGTCAAGGTGTTTCTTGCATGTTTGCCCATTCTTGAGCATGACAATAAACACTCTGTTACCCTCCTTGGCTGTAACAGTGCTGGCGATCCACTTTGGACCTTGACCATAGTTCAATACATAAACCGGATCGTTGAGTGAGATGTCACGTGACATGGCAACACGATCATGACACCATTGCTGACTTTGACATCTGTTTTCAACATGATCATTCAAATCAGGATGAACAAGAGAAAGCTTGGTCTTGAGATTACTCTTCATCAGTAGTTCAGCAGGAGGAACCCCATTAAGCGTAGAGGTATTGACCTGTAACTGAGCAATATACATGATAACCGTCTCTGCAGTGGGCCCTGAGTTACACGTTTCATACTTTGCTTGATCGTTTGAACGGCATGCTCTGCTTGACCATTAGAAGCAGGCTTGAATGGAGCTGATCTCACATGTCTGATGCCATTGAGTTTCATGAACTCCTGGAACTCAAAACTTGTGAAGCAAGATCCGTTGTCGCTCACAACAATGTCAGGCAAACCATGAGTAGCAAACGTGATATGAAAGCTCTCAATGGTAGCTGTAGACATGCTGGATGACATAATAACACACTCTATCCACTTTGAATATGCATCTACTACGACAAAAAACATCTTTCCTAGGAACGGGCCCGCAAAATCAATGTGGATCCTCGACCATGGTTAAATGGCCACAAAAAACTAAAGTCTCAGCGGAGATTCTGCTGGTACTTTACTTAGCTGCATGCAAGTATTGCATTGATGCACGCATGATTCCAGATCAGAGTCAATTCCAGGCCACCATACATGAGACCTAGCAATGGACTTCATCATGACAATACCAGGATGCGTGCTATGAAGTTCACATACAAATTTTTCTCGACCTTTCTTAGGCGATTATTACACGATTACCCCACAGTAAACAGTTTGACTGAATGGACAGCTCATCCTTGCGACGGTTGTAAGGTTTGGTCTCCTCACGCATCTCCATAGGTATGGCAGACCAATCACCACTGAGTACATACCGTTTCACAACCGATAAAATAGGGTTATGGCTGGTCCAAATCCTAACTTGTTGAGCAGTGACAGGGGTTCCTTCACTCTCAAAAGCATCCATTACGAACAGTAGATTTGCAGGTTGAGGCGTCTCCATCTCAGTTGTGGGTAAGGGCAGATGACTCAGTGCATCGGTACAATTCTCAGTACCAGGTCTTTGACGGATGACGTAATCATAGGCAGACAATGTCAGTGCCCACCTTTGAATGCGGGATCATGCATTGGTATTAATACCTTTGTTTTCTGCAAACAATGAAATGAGTGGCTTGTAATCCGTTTCTAGTTCAAAACGAAGACCAAACAGGTATTGGTCCATTTTTTTACCCCATGCACACAGGCCAAAGCTTCTTTCTTTACCATGCTGTAAGCTCTTTCCGCTTTAGACAGACTTCTCGAAGCATACGCAACAGGTTGTAGCTTGCCTGATTCATTTGCTTATTGGAGTACGCAGCCAACCCCATATGATGAAGCATCACAGGCCAATACAAGACGCTTACACGGATCATAATGAACAAACAATTTGTTTAAACATAGCAGATTCTTGGCTTTCTCAAAGGCTCTATCTTGAGACGCACCCCAGACCCAGTTGTCGCCTTTTCTTAGTAACACATGCAGTGTTTCTAGTAAAGTGCTCAATCTGGGTAAGAAATTACCAAAGTAGTTGAGTAGCCCAAGGAACAAATGCAGCTCCGTCACATTCTGAGCCATGGGTGCATTTTTGATGGCCTCGGTTTACGAATTAGTGGGCCTGATGCCATCAGCAGCAATCTTCCTTCCGAGGAATTTGACTTCAGGTGCCATGAATACACACTTCGAACGTTTCAGCCTGAGCCCCACTTTGTCCAGACGATGTAGGATTCTTCAAGATTGTTCAGATGTTCAGTAGTGTCACGACCTGTGACTAGACTGTCATCTTGAAACATGACAGTTCTAGGAACGGACTTCAGTAAACTCTCCATATTCCTCTGAAATATGGCTTCAGCCGAATGAATCCCAAAAGGACACCCGATGTAGACGAACAGTCCTTTATGGGTGTTGATGCAGGTGAGTTTCTTCGAAGTTTCGACAAGCTCCTGGGTCATATAGGCTGATGTCAGATCCAGTTTCATGAATGACTTTCCACCAGCTAGCATTGTAAGCGGTTTTGATCCGAGCCCTATTGCTAGACGGACGGTTTGAATCACCCCCGCCTTACGAAAGTTCTAGACACGGGAATTATTTTTCATAATGTAAATGAAATGAGTCACGGACAGGAATGCTTCGGTGAAAAATCATACTTATATTTATCTGATCTAACATACACTGGCTAAAACATGCACAATTAAACAAAATCACTGTCTCTGTGGAGAATAAAATCCAGGTTACAAACAGCATACATACAGTACAGAAATTAGACCTTGTAACATGCAGTAATTCCCTGGTGGATTCTAACTTCACCCCTCCCAATGAATTACCCAGTCGAAGCTTCCTCCCCAGAATAGCACTGAAAAGCTTCACTTCTGAGAAAACCCTGAGCCCTTAGTCTCACCCAGCTTGGGACACTCACGATCATGCTCACCACTCCACAGTTGTTTTCCTCGCTCAGCTCAGCTGTGGGAAGTCACTGCCTGGGTTTCAGTCTCGGCGGCTTCTTTTGCGGAACTGCGGCTTCCTCCTGGTACATCGATCTTGGTGGAGCGAGAGGGAGGGAGAGCTCTCTCTCTCTCTACAAGCTGCAAGCTGCAAGCTCCAAGCTTCAAGCTAAAAATAAAGTGTAAAGACCCTGTCTTTATGGGGGTCTTGCTACTCCTATCTTTCCTGCCAATCTTTAAAATCCCTTTGTTTCTAAGCACGGGTACTTAGTCAGTGATGGGCCATCCAACCCATATGTATTGGGCTGATGGCCCTTAATCTGGGCATCTCTCTGAGTCTTTGTGTTGGGAAAATCTGCCTCCTCTCTGGCTGGCCAGGCTAGTGGGCTCATTGTTCTGTTTTCCTTCTGAGATGGAGGTGAGAAGTGCTTTTGCATATTAGAGTGGCTTTGTCAATGGCCCCCCTTTCCTGGCCGACATCTCTTTTGTTAATAGTTGTGGCCCCCTTCCTTTAGCTGTGACTGGTAGGCGAACCCGTTCTGGATGACTGACAGTTCTTTTGTCACAGCTAACTGCCATGCGGTCTCTGGAGTTTTAACAAAATCAGCTTTTTCACATAAAATCCACGAAATATTCGACTGAGTCCATTTTTTAAACAGAAACTTTGCGATCTCTTCAGCATGGTGAACAGGTCATCAGCCTTCAGTAACGGATACTGATCCTGTTTCGAAAATCGGTTAATCATAACCTTGTAGTCTCCACAAATCCTGACAGTGTCATCACTCTTCAACACAGGAACAATGGAACGAGCCCACTCGTTAAACTTGACCGGTAATATGATCCCTTCACAATGGAGTCTGTCAAGCTCAATTTGAACCTGTTCATGTACGGAACAGACCGAGCTTTGTGGTAGACAGGCCTTGCATTGGAGTTCAGGTGAATTTGCACCTTGGCTCCCGTAAAAATTACCAATGCCCGGTTCAAACAAAGAAGGAAACTTTTTCAATACTTGAGCACATGAAGTATCATCCACTGAGGACAACATCTTGACATCATTCCAGTTCAACTTGACTTTCTCGAGTCACTTCCTGCCGAACAGCATTGGACCATTACCTGGTACGATCCATAATGGTAGTTCGTGAACCACACCGTCATATGACACCTCGATTGCTGCACTGCCGAGCATCGATATGAGTTCCTTAGTGTAAGTACGCAACCTGTCATTGACTGGACTCAGCTTCGGTTTCACAGCCTTAGTGTCCCACAGTTTGTCGAATGTCCTTTGGCTCATTGTCGACTGGCTCGCACCCGTGTCCAGCTCCATTGATATAGGCACGCCATTCAACTTCACATTAACGACTATTGGCTGGCTCTTGCTCAGGAACGAATACAGTCCATTCACTTCCTCCTTGGGTTGTGTATTCGGGCCATCACTAAACTGGTGCTCATCAACCACATGGTGAGCTGCACCACACTTGCTCCGTTGTGGACACATCCTGTGAAGATACCCGACTTTCGAACATCCATTGCATGAACATTGTCTAAACCGACACTGATGAGGCCGATGATTGCCCTCACAATGCCAACAGGGTGAAATCGGGTCCGAATCAGTTGGCAGGCTCTGAACAGTGACAGGTTTTGTGTAAACAGCTCTGCCTGAACACGACGCCATCTTGTTTACAGTACTTGCCGATATCTGCCTTGAATTATCATCCGTCGTCATGCATGCCTGGGCAGTCGCGATGGCCTTTTTCAAATCCAGCGTCTCTGCAGCCAACAGCTTCCTGAGGATCGCATCATGGCTGATGCCTATCACGAAGACATCACGCAGCATGTCTTCCAGCATGTTCCTGAACTTACACGGCTCAGCAAGACGTCGCAGGTCGGCGACAAATCCCGACACGACCTGGTCCTCAGCACAAACATGCATTATAGAAACGGTAGCGTGATATGATGATCCCCTCTTATAGCTTCAGGTGGTTACCCACCAATGTACACAATTCCTTGTACTCTTTTTCCGCCGGACGTACAGGTGAGAGAAAATTCTTCATGAGGCCGTAAATTTTCGGACCACAAACGGTAAGGAGAACTGCCATGCACTTAACTGCGTAAGCCTCTGCCTTCATGCTGCTGGCCACAAATACTGATCCAGGCGGTCGACAAAATCCACCCAATCCTCGCCCTCCACGAATCTCTCCAGGATTCCAACCATGCCCATTGTGCATGCGAAGGTTCTTAAATTACCTCATTGCCAATTGTAATGACTGAAGAGTCTGGTTACTGTAAACTCACTCAGGTGCAACCTGATCCATCTTTATTCCAGTCCGCGAGAGGCTGCCTGACAAAGACACACAGCTTATATACGGGTGACCAAGCACACATGCCACATGCGTACAGCCTGATGACCTCTGACCGCGGCGCCCTCTAGTGTCTGGTGACCCTCAAGCATTAATACATAATAGTGTCCTTGAAACGTTTTCTCTGCCCTCCTGGGACTTGCTTGCCATGATGGAGCTTGGAGTAGAGCGCTTGTTTTGGGAGTCTAGCATCGGGCATGCAGACAATGTGGCCCGTCCATCGGTGCTGATCGAGCGTGGTAAATGCCTCGATGCTGGGGATATTGGCCTGAGAAAGAACACTGATGTTGGTGCGCCTATCTTGCCAATGCATTTGCAGGATTTTGCGGAGGCAGCGTTGGTGGTACTTCTTCAGTGCTTTGAGGTGCCTACTGTACATAGTCCAAGGGGCCGATTTTGATGAAATTACCGCCCACTGCCACTGACATTCCTCTCCTCGAACTGCCCAGTGTGCCAGGATGGCAGTGGACTGCTGCGTGGAGCTGCTATGTCCTGAATGGTGAGTGTCAAGATCCTGTAAAAAAGGTAAGTGGAATGTTTTTAAATTATTTCTTTACAGGTACTTACCTGGATGGGGTCCCCTGAAGGTCCTCGTATGTTTTTTTTTGTTGCTGATGATTTTTATTTTTACCCCTTCGACCCTCCGTGGGCCCGACTCCATCCTCGGCGGCACTTGGGAGGCAAGCGCCTCTGCCGTCGAGAATGAGACCTCCCATCTGCTGCCGCCCAGATTGCTGGCGTACGTCATTGATTTGCCACCCACTGACCTCCGAGGAACCTTGGCGCTGAAAACCCTGCCGAAAGTACCGTCTGGTATCTCGGCGGCCATTGGCGGCACTTTGGGTGGCACTTGGGCGGGCGCAGGCCTTGACCAAAGTCGGCCCCCATGTCTCTGAAGCATATAGGCCTCAATCAGCAGCAGAAAAACAGATTATCTGGTCATTTACCTCATTGTCAGTTTGTGGAACCTTGCTGAGTGCAACTTTACTCCTATGTTCCTTACATTACAACAGTGACTGCACTTCAAAAGTTATTCATTGGCTGTGATGTGCTTCAGGACATCCTTAGAATGTGAAATGCGTTACCTAATTGCAAGTTCTTTCTTTAGATAAGGCCCTTGTTCAGTTTGATGCAGCTTCCTTCAGGAATGTTGAATTAAGGTGAAATATTAAAATGCTAAACACTTATACAAGGTATAATTAAAGAACATCTGGTATTATCAACCATTATCAGTGTGAAATTAATTTTTTACAGATCACTGTGTACTACAGAAAAGAGCAGTCAGTAATTTGTAAAAAGAATATTAAAAGAGTCAGTTCATTTACTTCTGTTGTATTAAAATCTATTTTTAAAGATGAAATGAAATGTAATTTTTTTGGTGAGATTGCTTCGTGATGCGATGTCCAGTACAAGCGCATTTTGCTTTTGAATAGAAAGTAGTGGGTGAGTGTCAGCAATTGGCAAGAAAAGAACTTGACAAGATGTTTTGATGATTCGTATAATCCCAGGCCGTGAATTTCTTCGTGGCTTCTTCTGCTCCGCCGAACGCCCGCCAAAGTTAAGATGGCAGAGCAGGAAATGCTCCGAGAAAATTACTGCCCATCACTTTCCCTCTACACTTCATTTTATAAAATTCTTCAGATGTACCCTTTTAAACAACAGAATTGGCTTGGCTTCAGTAGTGACTGGTGGCATGGGGTTCATGGGGTCGATTTTGATGTGTCCACTTCCATTAGAAGGCTGATTGATGGAACGAGCCCTCTTTGGCTTAGTGGGTAGCACACTCGCCTCTGAGTCAGAAAGTTGTGGGTTCAAGACCTAATCCATGGGACTTGAGCACATTAAAAAAAAATCTAGGTCAACACTCCAGTGCAGTGCTGCACTGTTGTAGATGTTGTCTTTCAGCTGCGACATTAAACGTCTGCCCTCTCAGGTGGACGTAAGTGGTCCCATGACACTATTTCGAAGAAGAGCAGGGATCCTGGCCAATATTTATCCCTCAATCAACATAACAGGTTATCTGGTCATTATCATATTGCTGTTTGTAGGAGTTTCTGTATGCAATTTGGCTGCTGCATTTCCTACATTACAGCAGTGACTACACTCTAAAAGTACTTCATTGGCTGTAAAGCTCTTTGAGACATCTGGTGGTTGTGAAAGGCGCTATATAAATGCAAGTCTTTCTTTGCTAGTCCAACAGAAGTGGTCGGAGGCCTGAACCATTTTCATGGTCAAATCTCATTTCAATTCCATTGATGTAAGCAAGTCCATGGTGATGACAAAGGGGGTTCTCTCCGGTGTCCTGGCCAATTTATCCCTCAAGCAACAGAGTAGGAACAAACGGGTCATTTTCGGGTTGGCAGGCTGTAACTAGTGGGGTATCGCAAAGATCAATGCTTGAGCCTGAGCTATTTACAATCTATAACAATGGCTTAGATGAGGGGACCGAGTGAAAGGTATCCAAGTTTGCTGACGATACAAAGTTAGGTGGGAAAGTAAGTTGTGAGGAGGACGCAAGAAGGCTGCAAAAGGATTTAGACAGGCTAAGTGATTGAGAAAGAACCCATGGTAGATGGAGTATAATTTGGAGAAGTGTGAAGTAATCCACTTTGATAGGAAAAATAGAAAAGCAGAATATTTTTTGATGGTGAGAGACTGGGAAATCAGGGTTGCTCAAGAGGGCAAAATTAGAGGAATGTGGACATCTTGGGGGGTTGTGGAGCTGGAGGAGATTACAGAGGTAGGGAGGGGCGAGGCCATGGAGGGATTTGAAAATAAGGATGCGAATTTTGAAATTGAGATGTTGCTTAACCGGGAGCCAATGTAAGTCAGCGAACCTAGGGGTATGGGGGAGCGGGACTTGGCGCGAGTTAGGATATGGACAGCCGAGTTTTGGATCACTTCTAGTTTATGTAGGGTAGAATGTGGAAGGCCAGCCAGGAGTGCATTGGAATAATCAAGTCTAGAGGTAACAAAGGGATGGATGAGGGTTTCAGCAGCAGATGAGCTGAGGCAAGGGTATAGATGAGCGATGTTATAGAGGTGGAAATAGGCTGTCTTATTTATGCTGTGGATATGTGGCCGAAAGCTCATTTTAGGGTCAACTATAACACCAAGGTTGCGAACAGTCTGGTTCAGCGTCAGACAGGAGTTGAGGAGCGGATGGAGTCAGCGGCGAGGGAACAGAGTTTGTGACCCCAAATATCGCATCATTAGCTCCCAGAATACAGCATGAAATATATGGTTCAATATGTCATTCAATGATTCCCCATCAAGACTTAATTTATTGCATTCTCTCAGCACGGCTCTTGCAATTTGGACTAAAATTAAAAATTTCCCTTAAGTTTTTGAAGATCTTTGTATTACATTCCCTTTAATAGTTGCTCATATAAACTAATACTCATACATATTTAATATATACCTACAGCTACAAATAGACATTTATATTACTTCTGAATATTTATAGTAACCAATAATAGAGCCCAAAGAAGAAACGAATAAGGAAATATTTACATCACAGTTATTATATTTGATGCTTGTTAGGTAGTCTTGGGAATTGAATGGTTCTGTGTGCTTTGACTCCATTCTCAAGTTCTGTTTTCTAACATTCACCAAGTGCCACATATAGCTAGTAGTTCTTGTGATTTGAATTCTTTTATCCAATAATCTAAGTCAAACTTACCCCATGGGATAAATGGAGGAATTTCTAGTCATTGAAGGTGAGATTAACTGATATAGCCCAGCCCAGAGGTCAGGCTTGGGATCTTCTTGTTCTATATTGCTCAGTACCTCACCATCAAGGCATCGGGAGTGGATAGAATCCCCGCTGAGGCACTAAAGTATGGCAGAGAGGCACTATAGGCACGAATGCATGAACTCATCTCTCTCATCTGGAAGGAGGAAAGCATGCTGGGAGATCTCAGAAACGCAGTGATCGTGGCCATCTTTAAAAAGGGGGACAAGTCCGACTGCGGCTAGAATCCTCCGCAACCGTCTTCTCACTGTGGCTGAGGAGCACTATGGTGTACACGGACATGATCTTTACAGCGTGACAGCTGCAAGAGAAATGCAGGCAACAGCACCAACCTTTGTACATGGCCTTCTTTGACCTTACAAAGGCCTTTGACACTGTTAACTGTGAGGGACTATGGAGGGTCCTCCTCTGTTTCGGCTGCCCCCAAAAGTTTGTCGCCATCCTCCGCCTGCTCCACAATGATATGCAAGCCATGCTCCTGTCCAACGGATCCACCAAAGACCCAATCCACGCCCGCTCTGGGATCAAGCAGGGCTGCGTCATTGAGCCAACCCTCTTCTCGATCTTCCACACTGCAATGCTCCACCTCACACTCAACAAGCTCCCCGCTGGAGTGGAACTAAACTACAGAACCAGTGGCAACCTGTTCAACCTTCGTTGCCTCCAGGCCAGATCCAAGACTGTCCCATCCTCCGTCGCCAAGCTACAGTACGTGGACGACGCTTGCGTCTGCGCACATTCAGAGGCTGAACTCCAAGTCATAGTCAACATCTTTACCAAGGCATACAAAAGCCTGGGCCTTACACTAAAGACAAAGATCCTCCGCCAGCCTGACCCCGCCACACAGCACTACCCCCCAGTCATCAAGATCCATGGCGTGGCCCTGGACAACGTGGACCACTTTCCATACTGTTATGTCTTGAATAAAGCGTCTGACCAGATACTATAAGCTTAAAGTAATGTGTAACCATAGTCCTTTATTACAGGTCTCCAGAGTGCCTCTCCAGCCTGTAAGGCCTCCTTATATACAGGTGCTCCCAAGGAATTGTGCGATCCTTTGGGACTCCAGGGGATGAGCCCTTTGGTGGTTAAACAAGGTATTTACAGGTTTACATGTATAAGAACACTCCCCACCACAAAGTCAATAGTGTAACTATTTACAATGTGAGTTGATCTGGGGCCTTCCTTTCCCTGGTTGATCGTCTCGGTGGTTTTGGTGCATCGTTTGTTGGGCCTACACTGGGCTGCTGCGCAGCTGGCCTTGCAGGGCTGCTGGGTGTGGTGAGTTCTGCTGGGCTGCTGCAGGTGATGGGTTCTGCTTCGTGGCCAACCTCTGGGTCGATGCCACTTGTGTGTGTGTTGGGGGAGTCGAAAAAGGTAGAATCTATTGTGGGTTGTTCTGGATAGTCCGTGAATCTGAGTTTGGTTTGGTCCAAGTGTTTTCTGCAGGTGAGTCCATTTGAAAGTTTGACCAGAAAGACCCAACTCCCCTCTTTGGCCACAACAGTGCCGGGAAGCCACTTCGGACCTTGTCCATAATTCAACACAATTGCAGGATCATTAATCTCGATTTTGCGTGACACATTTGCGCGATCATGATATGTATTCTGTTTAAGCCGCCTGCTCTACCTGTTCGTGTAGATCAGGGTGGACGAACGAGAGCCTTGTCTTAAGTGCCTTTTTCATGAGCAGTTCAGCGGGAGGAACCCCAGTGAGCAAGTGGTGTCTTGTGCGGTAACTAAGCAGGACTCGGGATAGGCAAGTCTGCAGTGAGCCTTCAGTTACCCTCTTCAAGCTCTGCTTGATTGTTTGCACTGCTCTCTCTGCCTGACCATTGGACGCTGGTTTAAACAGAGCAGATGTGATATATTTGATCCCATTGCAGGTCATGAACTCTTTGAACTCGACACTGGTGAAGCACGGCTCATTGTCACTCACAAGGAAGTCAGGCAGGCATTGCGTGGCAAACATGGCCCGCAGGCTTTCAATGGTGGCAGTAGACGTGCTTGCCGACATTATCTCACATTCAATCCATTTGGAGTACGCATCTACAACCACAAGAAACATTTTTCCCAAGAATGGGTCTGCATAGTCGACATGGACCCTGGATCACAGTTTGGAGGGCCAGGACCATAAACTTAGTGGCGCCAACCTGGGTGCATTGCTTAACTGTGAACATGTGTTACATTTGTGCACGGAGGACTCTAAGTCTGCATCGATACCGGGCCACCACACGTGGATCTGGCTATCGCTTTCATCATTACAATGCCTGGGTGGGTACTGTGGAGGTCATTAATGAAAGTGTCCAACCCTTTTTTGGCACCATTACCCAATTACCCCATAGGAGGCAGTCTGCCTGTATGAAAATTTCATCTCTGCACCGTTGGGACGGCTTTATTTCTTCCTGCATCTCTAACGGGACACTAGACCACCTCCCGTGGAGCACACAGTTTTTTACTAAGGACAGTAAGGGGTCCTGGCTCATCCAGGTTCTAATCTGTCGAGCGGTAACAGGTGATTTCTCACTCTCGAATGCTTCCATTACAATAACTATATCTGCGGGCTGTGCCATCTCCACCCCTGTGGTGGGCAATGGCAGCATACTGAGAGCATCGGCACAGTTTTCTGTGCCTGGCCTGTGGCGGATGGCATAATTGTATGCGGACAACATGAGCGCCCATCTCTGGATGCAGGCCGATGCATTCGTATTTATCCTTTTACTTTCAGAAAAGAGGGATATAAATGGCTTATGGTCGGTTTCCAATTCAAATTTGAGCCCAAACAGATACTGATGGATTTTCTTTACCCCATAAACACACGCTAACGCTTCTTTTTCGGTCATGCTGTAGGCCCTCTCAGCCTTAGATAGACTTCTGGAAGCGTAAGCAACCGGTTGCAATATCCCAGATTCATTAGCTTGTTGCAATACACACCCGACACCGTACGACGACGCATCACATGCTAGTACTAAACGCTTACATGGATCATACAACACAAGCAATTTGTTTGCACATAACAGTTTCATAGCTTTCTCAAAGGCATTTTCTTGGCTTTTACTCCATTCCCATTCATCTCATTTACACAGTACAGAGTGCAGTGGTTCTAACAGTGTTCTAAGACCCGGTAAGAAGTTACCAAAGTAGTTCAGGAGTCTTAGAAACGACCTCAGCTCCGTCACGTTCTGTGGTCTCGGTGCGTTCTCGATTGCCTCCGTCTTCGAATCGGCCATCCGCCATCCGCCGCGATTCCTCTCCCCAGGAACTCCACTTCAGGCCCACACGATTAAACCGACTAAGAACCCCCTCCAGGTTCTGCAGGTGCTCAACGGTGCCCCGACCTGTAACCAAGATGTCGCCCTTGAAGACCACGGTGCGTGGGACCGGCTTCAGCAAGCTTTCCATCTTCCTCTGGAATATTGCCGTGGCTGATCGAATCCCAAACGGGCATCTGCTGTAAATGAAGAGTCCTTTGTGCATGTTGATGTAGTTGAGACCCTCAAATGATTCCTCCAGCTCCTGCGTCATGTAGGCCGAGGTCATGTCCAGCTTTGTGAACGTTTTTCCTCCCGCCAGCATCGCAAATAGGTCGTCTGCTTTTGGTAGTGGGTATTGATCCTGCAGGGAGAAACGATTGATAGTTAACTTTGTAATCACCACAGATTCTGACGGTGCCGTCTTCCTTGAGGACTAGAACAATCGGACTGGCCCACTCATTGAATTCGATCGGCGAAATGGTGCCCTCTCATTGCAGCCGGTCCAGCTAGATCGCCACCCTCTCCCTCTTCATGTACGGTACCATTCTCGCCTTGTGATGGATGGGTCGCGCTCCCAGAATCAAGTGGATCTGCACTTTTGCTCCTTGGAACTTCCCGATGCCTGGTTCGAACAGTGAGGGGAACTTGTTTAGGACCTGGGCACATGAAGTGTCGGCGATGGACGAGAGAGCTCGGATGTAGTCCCAGTTCCAGCGTATCTTTCCCAGCCAGCTCCTGCCGAACAGCGTGGGGCCATTGCCCGGTACCACCCAGAGTGGTAAATTGTGCACCACTCCATCGTAGGAGACCTTTATGGTAGCACTGCCGATTATGGGAATCAGTTAATTTGTGTACGTTCTCAGTTTAGTACGAATGGGAGTCAGGACTGGCCTTGAGGCCTTGCTGCACCACAGTTTATCGAAAGTCTTTTTGCTCATTATGGACTGGCTTGCGCCCATGTCCAGCTCCATTGATACCAGGAGTCCATTTAATTTAACCTTCAGCATTATCGGGGGACACTTTGTGGTAAATGTGTGCACCCAATATACCTCTGCCTCCTCCGTCTGAGGCTCTGGTTCGTCATGATCCACCGTGGATCTGTCTTCCTTTGCAACATGGTGGTTTTCAGGATTAGCAGGGTTTGCAGCTCGCCTGCACAAACTTTGGAAATGTCCTATTGTTCCACAGCCCTTGCAAACGTATCCTTTGAAGCAGCATGAATGGAAACGATGATCACCGCCGTAGTGCCAACAAGGTATTAATGGCCTTGCATTCACCATGGTGGACTCTGTGACATCTGCGGATGTGCAGCTGCAGGCATGTGAGTCCTGCCCTGTACATTACGATTCGAAAACAACGTTACTTTGTTCACAGTACTTGCAGCAGCACTCATGTGCTGAGAGATTTGTTTGGTATTGTCACTGGTGACGATGAATGCCTGGGCTAGCACTATGGCTTTACTCAAACATAGAAACACAGAAACATAGAAAATAGGTGCAGGAGTAGGCCATTCGGCCCTTCTAGCCTGCACCGCCATTCAATGAGTTCATGGCTGAACATGCAACTTCAGTACCCCATTCCTGCTTTCTCGCCATACCCCTTGATCCCCCTAGTAGTAAGGACTACATCTAACTCCTTTTTGAATATATTTAGTGAATTGGCCTCAACAACTTTCTGTGGTAGAGAATTCCACAGGTTCAACACTCTCTGGGTGAAGAGGTTTCTCCTCATCTCGGTCCTAAATGGCTTACCCCTTATCCTTAGACTGTGACCCCTGGTTCTGGACTTCCCCAACATTGGGAACATTCTTCCTGCATCTAACCTGTCTAAACCCGTCAGAATTTTAAATGTTTCGATGAGATCCCCTCTCATTCTTCTGAACTCCAGTGAATACAAGCCCAGTTGATCCAGTCTTTCTTGATATGTCAGTCCCGCCATCCCGGGAATCAGTCTGGTGAACCTTTGCTGCACTCCCTCAATAGCAAGAATGTCCTTCCTCAAGTTAGGAGACCAATACTCCAGGTGTGGCCTCACCAAGGCCCTGTACAACTGTAGTAACACCTCTCTGCCCCTGTACTCAAATCCCCTCGCTATGAAGGCCAACATGCCATTTGCTTTCTTAACCGCTGTACCTGCATGCCAACCTTCAATGACTGATGTACCATGACATCCAGGTCTCGTTGCACCTCCCCTTTTCCTAATCTGTCACCATTCAGATAATCGTCTGTCTCTCTGTCTTTACCACCAAAGTGGATAACCTCACATTTATCCACATTATACTTCATCTGCCATGCATATGCCCACTCACCTAACCTATCCAAGTCACTCTGCAGCCTCATAGCATCCTCCTCGCAGCTCACACTGCCACCCAACTTAGTGTCATCCACAAATTTGGAGATACTACATTTAATCCCCTTGTCTAAATCATTAATGTACAATGTAAACAGCTGGGGCCCCAGCACAGAACCTTACGGTACCCCACTAGTCACTGCCTGCTATTCTGAAAAGTACCCATTTACTCCTACTCTTTGCTTCCTGTCTGCCAACCAGTTCACAATCCACGTCAGCACCCTACCCCCAATCCCATCAAGGTTGGGGTCTCTACAGTCAAAAGTTTGCGAAGTATTACTTCATGGCCAATGCCAACTACAAACATAGAAACATAGAAACGTAGAAAATTGGTGCAGGAGTCGGCCATTTGGCCCTTTGAGCCTGCACCACCATTCAATAAGATCATGGCTGATCATTCACCCCCATATCCCTTTCCTGCTTTCTCTCCATACCCCTTGATCCATTAGCCGTAAGGGTCATATCGAACTCCCTCTTGAATATATCCAATGAGCTGGCATCAACAATTCTCTGCGGTAGAGAATTCCACAGGTTAACAACTCTCTGAGTGAAGAAGTTTCTCCTCATCTCAGTCCTAAATGGCTTACTCCTTATCCTTAGACTGTATCCCCTTGGTTCTGGACTTCCCCAACATTGGGAACATTCTTCCTGCCTCTAACCTATCCAATCCCGTCAAAATTTTATATGTTTCTATGAGATCCCCTCTCATCCTTCTAAACTCCAGTGAATACAAGCCCAGTCGATCTAGTCTCTCCTCATATGTCAGTCCTGCCATCCCAGGAATCAGTCTGGTGAATCTTCGCTGCACTCCCTCAATAGCAAGAATGTCCTTCCTCAGATTAGGAGACCAAAACCGAACACAATATTCCAAGTGAGGCCTCACCAAGGCTCTGTACAACTGCAGTAAGATCTCTCTGCTCCTATACTCAAATCCTCTAGCTATGAAGGCCACCATACCATTTGCCTTCTTCACCACCTGCTGTACCTGCATGCCAACCTTCAATGACTGATGTACCATGACACCCAGGTCTCGCTGCACCTCCCCTAATCTGTCGCCATTCAGATAATATTCTGCCTTTGTGTTTTTGCCACCAAAGTGGATAACCTCACATTTATCCACATTATACTGCATCTGCCATGTGTTTGCCCACTCACCTAACCTGTCCAAGTCACCCTGCAGTCTCTTAGCATCCTCCTCACAGCTCACACTGCCACCCAGCTTAGAGTCATCTGCAAACTTGGAGATATTACACTCAATTCCTTTATCTAAATCATTAATGTATATTGTAAATAGCTGGGGTCCCAGCACTGAGCCCTGTGGCACCCCCCTAGTCACTGCCTGCCATTTTGAAAAGTTTATCCTGACTCCCTGCTTCCGCTCTAGCAACTAGTTTTCTATCCATGTCAGTACATTACCCCCAATCCCAAGTGCTTTAATTTTGCACCACAATCTCTTGTGTGGGACCTCGTCCAAAGCCTTTTGAAAGTCCAATGCACCACATTCACTGGTTCTCCCTTGTCCACTCTACTAGTTCTATCCTCAAAAGATTCCAGAAGATTTGTCAAGCCTGATTTCCCTTTCATAAATCCATGCTGATTTGGACCGATCCTGTCATTGCTTTCCAAATGCGCTGCTATTTCATGTTTCTGTGGCTGCTTCCCCACAATTGCGAGCACCCGCTCCTCTATCTCAGTGATGATGCTGGTGACTGGTGGCCCCACACCCGTTCGTCTCTTCACAGACCTCATCGTCGATAGCTTCTTGTGTAAGAGGTGGCAGGACGACATGGCTTGACATCATTGCATGCTATCATTGCTAGGTACTGTCACAGAGATTGATACAACACTCAACCGACAGATGTAATCATGATTATTATGAAAATTATCATTCTTTATCTAAAGACGTACACCGTGACCGCAGGCTTTGACTACAACATTCCTGGTAAAAGTGAAAGACCTCACGTCTGATGGTAGTCACTCATGACTTACAAACTAAATTATATAAATACATAAGTACATGTAAATCAATGTAATACTTACTCTTGCGGATCCCACAATGTCGTTCCATCGTTTGCAGCATTGGTTGCCCTCACGAACGCCGTTGGTCACTGACGAGACCTGCTATCTCGGTCCACATCCTCTGGTATGCCTTTGGGGTGGGCTTCCCACGTCCTCCCTGTGTCAAATCACCCCAGCGTAACATGACCTCCTGCAGGAGGGAGGCATTTGCTTCATCCAAGAACCTCCTCGCTCTTTTGTGCCCTCCAATGTGCTCCTCTCCCACCTCACTGCTTTCTCCAGCATCAGTCTCCACCGCGTGCTGTGATGCCTCCTCCTCTCTCTCCATTATCGGCCAAATTCAGGCAAATATGTGGCTGGTAAATGATAAGTTTTGTACCTACTTGCTGTGAAGCTCTAAAGTCTCCCTCCTTCCTCCCAAAGCAGCCACACCTCACCCAGACACGCCTTCAGTCCCTCTGAGTTCCCTCTCTCTCTCTGTCTCCTCTTCTGCACATGTCATGATCGCCCTTGATTTCCTGAATCATGGGAATCGAGTGTTGCCATGCCGTTGCTAAGGACGGCCACGCTTTACGGCAGGAGGTCAAAAAAATTTAACACTACCGTCCATTTCATATCGCTCACGGTAAAGCCCATTTTCAAAAATGGGGACTAGGTGCTTTGAGAATGGGCGAAAAGCCGACGATCTGAAAACCCTTTTTTACGCCAGAAATAATGCCGATTTTTGGGTGATAAGCACAAAAGTGGAGGTTCTAGCCCATGGACTTACTTTGGCATATTTAAAAATCAAATTTTCTGTTTCGAAGATAATATCTTCGCTCTTGAACAGAACTTCCCAAACTTGGTGTCGAACTTAGGCTCATTCTAGGCTGATCCTGAGGAGAGTTTTTCTCCAAGGGCATCCTTTAATCTACATTTGAACTCTCTAGAACTTCAAATTGTTTGTCTGCCTGACTCTGACTCAGACTTAAATTCTGACTTTCTCTCAGACTTGTTTCTAGTATATCTGTTGTAGGATTTGCAACTGGTACTCTACTTCAAACAAGACTATCTGACTCATCAGAAATAATCGAATCATTCCATCTTTCAACTTTGTCCACATCTGTAAGTACAATATGATCAATGTGAACAAACCTAACTTTTTCATGATCAAACATCTTGACCAAATATTTACAAGGGCTACATATCTTCACTACTCTTCCTGGTAACCACTTTAAACACTTATGGTGATGGTTCTTCACTCTCACCTTCTGATTCAATTTCACACTTCTCTCTCTTACACTACCTCTATCATGATTCTCTTTCTGTTTTAATTGTTTCTCTTCTACTGACTGTGCCAGATTTGACTTTAACAATGAGAAGCTGGTTCTTGGCTGCCATTTGAGAAACAACTCTGCTGGTGTTCTATGAGTAGTTGTATGAGAAATATTATGATAAGTAATCAGAAAATTTGCCAATCTGTGGTCCAATGACAACTGCCGTTTCTTTGGATTTAGATCCAAAATTTGCTTGATGAGAACACGTTTTACAATTTGTATTGTGAGCTCTGCTGCACCATTTGAAGCAGGGTAGTACGGTAGAACTTTGGTATGTTTCACATCATTTCTGCTCATGAACTGTGCAAATTCTTCTGTGCAAAATTGTGGCCCATTATCAGACATAATTTCTTCTGGGAGGCCATATGAAGAAAACAATCTTTGCAAATTGTCTATTGTTTTACTTGTTATTATTTTCCACATTGGAAACACCTCTACCCATTTCGAATGGCTATCAATCACAATGAATAGTTGTTGTCCTTCTAGCTCAAAAAATCTATATGTAATCTTTGCCATACCCTGGGAGGCCGTTTCTATGGCTGTAATGGTACTGATGGTGGTTTCTTGCTTACCGATTGACATGTTGTACACTGACTAATGATGTACTCTATATCTTTATCTAGACCTGGCCACTATAAGAAACTATATGCAAAACTCTTGGTCAAGCACATTCCCAGGTGCTGGTCATGAAGATCCCTGAACAATTTGGACCTGAACTTATGTGGGATAACTATTTTTGCACCGCACATGATACAATCTTTACCACTGATAATTCATTCCTATGAACAAAGTATGGATGAATATCTTTCTCTGCTATGTGGTTTGGCCAGACATTTGCTATGTAATCATACACCTTTTACATAACTGGGTCATGTTTGGTTGCTCTACCAATCTCTTCAGCTGTGACTGAAAAATAGAACACTTCTTCCCTATTGGGTGTAACTTGTAATCTAGATATGGCCTCAGCATTAATTAGATCTACATTAGAGACAATGTTCTCAGTTTCTGGTCTTTAGAATTCTTGCTCAACTTTCTCCTTGAGTGCGAATGGTATGGGACATGGCTTGCAGTAAACTGGTCTAGCGTTCTTCTGTACTCTGCCATTTTCCTTGAAGCCTTGGATTGGACTGCCTGTTTCATGGACCACCCACGGATATTGCTTGATAGCATCATCCTGCGATGAAAATCTTGTTTTGACACAAAAGATCTCATTCCAATCCAGCTTCAGTGATCCCAACCAATTTCTGCCTATCAAGGTAAGCTTGTCTCCTGCTGCCACTAAGAGAGGCAAGCTCTGAAACTGATCCTTGTATTTCACTGGGTACAGTGATACTTCCTACAACTGTGATTTGCTCCCCTGAGTGGCCTCACAGCTCTACCTTCGATTTTTCCCGTGGAAAATCATACAACTTGTCGAGATACAGCAATTCTGGTATTACGCTCACGGATGCACCAGTGTCGATTTCCATGGGTATCCTGGTTCCTGCAATGTCTACTTAGATGATGATACTTTGCCAATTGTTGTTCGGGACCCTTGTGTTGCTGATGTGTGTATCGCTAGAACCTCCTCATCCTGTTGCTTCTCTTTAATGCTGTGTAGTCACTGGTGATTGCTACTTCTCGCATTGGACATCGGTTTACTCTTTGGTCGGCATGCCTTTGCAAGGTGCCCAGTTTTCTTGCAGAAGAAACACTCTGCCTTCCATATGGACAGCTTTGATCAATGTGTCGTCCAGGCACCGATAGCACAACTTCAATTTACTGTTACCCTGGCCTATGCTGAAGCCTTGGGGCCCAACAGCCTTTTAATTTCAACCTGCAGGTAATTCCCCTCAGTTATCTGATGACTGCAAATGGCTCAAAATTCTCAGGAGTATTGGTCAGCCATATCCACTGACATAGCTGTCTGACAAGCTAAATCAAAAATCAAATTAGGGGTTGTCAACAGCTTTCTTCCGATTGCTTCATTTTTCATTCCACAAACAAAGCAGTCAGGCAATGCTCGGTCCTGAAAGTTTCTGAAATGATAGTGAATGGATAAATTTTTTTTTATGCTACAATGTACTCAATGACACTCTCATCAGTTAATTGATTTTGTATTCCAAAACTTTCAGCGATTTCCAAGGGCTCAGGACTGTAGTGCTGTTCTAACTTGGTTAGAATCTCTGTCAGTGCTTTGGCTTGATGGGAACAAGCAAATATCTCAGGGTTTCATACACCTTGGGGCCTGCTTCAGTTAAAAAAAATGGCCTGTTTTCTTTATAACACCACCTGGTTACAGTTTTCATCATCAGGAACTTCGACAATACTATTTGCAGTGAAAAAATATTTCTAGCTGTTTCACATATGCTCCGATGGTCTCTCAGTCATGATGGAACTCATCCAATCACCCTATTATTCCCATAGGTGCGACCATCTGGTCACTATTTCAGCCAAGTGTGATTGTAATATACCTTGCATTTTAAGCTGTGCTGCAAAACAAAGAACCTCGCAAAGTCTCTCTGTTGTTTGGCTGGAACATCCACCAACAAAAATTTCAGCTAGGGAATCCAATCATCCTATTCTCATTGCCAATGTGATATATTCTTCACAACATCACAAACACACACACACAAGATGGCTCTACAGGAACTTGTCAGGTGATCTTGTTACATGATGCTTTTATTGTAGTTATTTGAGTAGTTGCAATACACAGTAGTCCACTATGTGGAGAAGTAGTCCACTAGGTAGAGATCTATATTACCAATCTCCACCAGTTTTCATCTCATGCCAGGTTTTCAAAAAACGTGCTGTGAACTCTGCAAATTATCTTTCTTCCTTCCCCTTCCTCACTCTGCCCTTTTTTCAATCCCATTCAGGGTTTCATTTATCTTCAAGGTTCCTATTTCTGATAAATGGTCCAGACTCGTAATTTTAATCTGCCTTTTCCCTTTACAGCTGCTTATGAAGGTGTTCTGCCAGGGCTCAGTGGTACCCATTCTTGCCTCTGTGTCAGAAGGCTACGGGTTCAAGTCCCCTCCATGTGAGCATATGATTTAGGTTGGTACTTCAGTACTGATAGAGTGCTGTGTTTGTTTCATGTGAGATGTTAAACTGCCCTCTCAGGTGGATGTAAAAGATCCCATGACACTATTTGAAGATGAGCTGGGGTATTCTCCCCAGTAGTCCGGACAATATTTATCCCTCAATCAACATCACTAAAATAGATTTTCTGGACATTATCTCATTGCTTTTTTAGGAACCTTTCTGTATGCAAATTAGTTGCCACAGTTTCTACATTACACCAGTGACATCTGTAATGTCTGCAAGCTTGTAATGTTTGTAGCTCCACACTGTGGATGTGGATGTATTGTGTACTACAACTGCAGAGTTAATAATAAACAGAACCAGGCAGATTCCAGAAGCCTTCGACAGAGCTGCCTGCCATGTAGGAAGCTGTGTGTGATGTGCTCTGTGAATATATCACATTTGGTGATTGAGTTGGGATTTTTTCGGATGATTTAAAGCTTAAATTTTGTTGGGGAAGGATTCAGCCAGCCGACAGAGAGATTTTGGAAGTTTCTGTCTTTGGAAAAAAGCTACAAAATCCAAGGTAAAATACAGTACACGGTGTGAACAGCTAGAGATTAAAATGGCAGGTGTAATCGGACATTTGGGGGAATATAGACACGACCGGGAATGTTTTAAAGCGTATGTAGATCGGCTACAAAATGTATTTCACTGCAAATAACATAATCGAAGTTCCAGACAATGCAGTCCAGAACCAGGCTGTGTTGGAACGTAGGAAAGCAATCTTCTTATCGGAGGTGGGTCCGGCATTGTACGAAACCCTTGTAAATCTGCTTGTGCCTGATGAACCAAAGGACACAACGCTTAAAGAGATTTTAACGAAGCTGGAGCAGCACTATAACCCTAAACCATTAGAAATTGCTGAAATCTATCGTTTTGGGATTCTGAATCAAAAGACTGATAAAAGTATCAGTGATTACATTGTAGAATTAAAAAATCCATCGATGCGCTGTAATTTTGGAAACTTTCAAAACCGAGCATTACGGGTTTGTTTTGTTTGTGGGGTGAAAAATGATGCGATCAGAAGGAAGTTATTAATGACAGATGACTTGACTTTTGAGATTGCTTGTCAGACAGCGAGGTTGATGGGCATGGCCGAACAATATTCCTGAGAATTAAATAATAATTACGGTCGTCAGTCAACCGAGGTAAATCACCTGCAGATTCAAAGTAAAAGATGGTAGGGGCCCAAAGTCTCAGAAACTGGAAATTCTAACAGAGCGTCGAAGTCGTGCTATAGATGCCTGGGACAACACATTGCTCAAAGTTGTTCATACGTGAAGGCAGAGTGTTTCTTCTGCAGGAAGACTGGGCATCTTGCGAAGGGGAACTGAAGGGTAAACCAGCATTTAAAGCTATGAGTCCAGCGTTCAAAGCTATGAGTAGAAATCCCAAGAGACTACATAGCATGGAAGAATAACAACAGGACGAGGAGATGTTAGAGTTACACATCATCAGGAGCACGAGATTAATGGACAACGATTCAGAAAGCACCAAAATCCACATAGATATTGTGGGATTCAATGGAAATCGACACGGGTGCATCCGTGAGTGTAGTATAGGAGTCGCTGTACCTCGACAAATTGCGTGATTTCCAACTGGAGAAATCCAAGATAGAGCTGCGAGGCTACTCGGGAGAGAAAATTCCTGTGGTAGGTCATATCACGATATGTCAATCAGTAAGCAAGCAACCACCATCAGTACCATTACAGCCATGGAAATGGCCTCCCAGGGTGTGGCAAAGGCTACATATTGATTTTTCTGAATAAGAAGGACAACAATTGTTCATTGTGATTGATAGCCATTCGAAGTGGGTTGAGGTGTTTCCAATGTGGAAAATAACAACAAGTAAAACATTGGACATTTTACAAAAATTATTTTCTTTATTTGGCCTCCCTGAAGAAATTGTTTAGGATAATGGACCATAATTTCATTCAGAAGAATTTGCACAATTCACGAGCAAAAATGGTGTGAAACATACCATACCATCCTGCTTCGAATGGTGCAACAGAACGCATTGTACAAATTGTAAAACGTGCCCTCATAAAACAAATGTTAGATCCAAATCCAAGGAAACGACAGTCGTCATTGGATCACAAATTGGCTAATTTTTTTGATTACATATCAAAATACTCCTCATACAACTACAGGTAGAACACCAACAGAGTTGTTTCTCAAACGACAGCCACGAACGAGATTCTCGTTGTTAAAAACAAATTTGGCACAGTCCGTAGAAGAGACACAATTAAGACAGAAAGAGAATCATGATAGAGGTAGAGTAAAAGAGAGGTGTGAAATTAAACCAGAAGGTGAGAGTGAAGAACCATCACCATAAATGGGTAAAGTGGTTACCAGGAAGAGTGATGAAGATATGTGATCCTCGCACATATTTGGTAAAGATGTTTGATAATAGACAGGTTAGGTTTGTTCATATTGATCATATTTTATCTACTGACATGGAAGGAGTTGAAGGTGGGAATGATTCAATTATTTCTGACTCATCAGATAGTAAAGCAGTAGCAAATCCTAAATCCAATGTACTGGAAACAAATCCAGGAGAGAATCAGAATGAAAGTCTGAGTCCGAGTCAGGAAAACGAAGAGCCTGAAGTTAAGGTGAATTCAAATGAAAATCAAGGAAATTCCGTAGGGGAAAACGTTCCTCAGGATGAGCCTCGAATGAGTTTAGATTCAACACAATGTTTGGAAGGTTCTGTTCGAGAGCAAAGGTATCCTCTTCGAAACAGAAAACAAGTGATAAAGTTAAATTTGTAAATATGGAAAAAAATAAGTTTATATTCTGTGTTATGTATAAACATGAAAGTTATGTATGATGTTTGTTATAATAACTTCTTCATTAAGGAGGGAGAAGTGTCCTGTCTGTAAGCTTGTAATGTTTGTAGCTCAACACTGTGGATGTGGACATATTGTGTACTGCAACTGCAGAGTTAATAATAAACAGAACCAGGCAGATTCCGGAGGCTTCCGACAGAGCTGCCTGCCATGTTAGGAGCTGTGTGTGCTGTGCTCTGTGAATATATCACAACATCATTATAAAATATTCATTTCATGTAAAGCTTTCTTACTTTCTTTCTTTCGCTCTCTTTCTCGTTCTTTCTTTCTTTCTTTCTTTCTTTCTTTCTTTCTTTCTTTCTTTCTTTCTTTCTTTCTTTCTTTCTTTCTTTCTTTCTTTCTTTCTTTCTTTCTTTCTTTCTTCCTTCTATGTTTTTCCAACATTTCCTATCTTTATCTTATATTCCATTATAATTGCCCCAAATCCTTAGCAGGACCAGGACTACCACAGCGGTGGATTAGTCAACTGTTCCTTCACCTCTAGAATCATAGATTGGCTGATGGGATTATATCCCCTCTGTCTGCTAGGTCTTTGTGTCCAATGAGTAATAGGTTAAGGCACCCTGAATACAGTACCTAGTTATTTACTATGACAACTTTTACAAATGCTGCCTCCCAGTGTGGAGCCTTGCCCACTGGAGGGTGTGTGTGTGTGTTTTGGGGGGGGGGGCGGGTGAGTGGGGGGTGGTAGGTGACAAGGGTGGGGGGGCTATCAAGAATTTTGAACCATTTGTAAAATCTACCTTCCTGTATCTTCTTAGCTGGAAGATTTCAACTACTAAACCAAAGTGGCAAGTTATTGCTAACCATTGTTACAGGGGCCGAATTACTTCAGAATTAATTCAGACTCATGTTTTAAAGATGGTTATTTGAGGTTTGAGAATTTTCTGATTATGGACCAAGTATCAAATGAAGCTCTATAGTTCCTACTGTGGCTGCAGTCATTTTGGTTGGTAACTTTGATTTCATGATACGGTACAAAATCTACCTCGAACAGCAACAGGAGATCAAGCTTTTTGTGGCATTGCTCATTATTTAACTAACTGAGCTGCTTATTATGTGGCTGTTTCATCTTAAAAGGACAGTGCTTATCTTCAGTTTGCTTTGAAAGTCTCTGCTTCTGTCTATGAGCAATGATAAATAGTCCAGTAACTGAGTAGCACTTTGTAAGTTCCTGCTGTTGGTTTTATGATTTTATTCAGTTCCATACACACACAACCTCTTCTCCCCTCTTCACTGGGGCAATGTCAGTGATTCTTCTTCAAGCTCTTCTCTAGATCTAGGTCACAACAGATGGAAGAAACAAACAAAGGCAAAGGCAAGCAAGCAAGATGCAGACAGTAAGTGGAGCATCGCTTGTTGCACTCTCGCTCTCTCTTCTGCTTCTCTTTGGCTGGTCTTGTTATTCTACGAAGCTGCTTAGGTATTGCCTGTTTATTTTTGATCAGCTTGTAGTCTGACACTCACGGAAACCATTACCCTATTTAGAGTCTCCGAGCAAACAGCTGAGAAGTACAGTTTCTCCAGAAAAGCAAAATACTGTGGAAAATCTGAAATAAAAACAGAATGCACTGGAAATACTCAGCAGCTCAGGCAGCATCTATGGAGAAAGAAACAAAGTTAACGTTTCAGGTCAATGAATTTTCATCAGAACTGGAGAAGGTTAAAGATGTAACAGATTTTAAGCATATACAGAGGCAGGGAAAGTGAGGAGGAAAGGAAAGAGCAAAAGAGAAGATCCGTGATAGGGTGGAAGACAGGAGAGATTAAATGACAAAAGGGACGATGGTGCAAAGCGAAAGGGGGCTGTAATGGGACAAATAAAAAAACTAAAGATAAATCTAGAGGAGGTGTAAATGGCAACACAAAAAACATTACCAGCACCTGCTGTCTGAAAAAATGAGAGCAGTGTTTATGATCTGAAATTGTTGAACTCGATGTTGTAAAGTGCCTAATCGACAGATGAGGTGCTGTTCCTCGAGCTTACATAGGATATACATAGGATACATGGCACAGAAACAGGCCATACAACCCAACCAATCCCAGCTTACGTTGAGCTTCATTGGAACAGTGTAGGAGGCTGAGGACAGAGAGGTCAGAGTGGGTGTGGGATGGAGAATTAAAATGGCAAGCGACCGGAACCTTAGGGTTAAGCTTGCAGACTGAATGGAGGTGCTCAATGTAGAGGAGACTGCATTGAGAGCACAAATACAGTATACTAAATTGAAAGAAGTACAAGTAATCACTGCTTCCCCTGGAAAGAGTGTTTTGGGCCATGGACAGTGGGAAGGGAGGAGTTGAAAGGGCAGGTATTGCATCTCCTGCGCTTGCATTGGAAGGTACTGTGGGAAGAGGAGTAGATGCTGGGGATGATTGAAGAGTGCATTTTGTCAACTGTAGCTCACTGGGTAGCACACTAGCCTCTGAGTCAGAAGATTGTGGGCTCAAGTCCCACTCCAGGGACTTGAGCACAAAAATCTAGGCTGACACTCCAGTGCAGTGCTGAGGGAGTACTAGACTGCCTAAGGTGCCGTCTTTTGGATGAGATGTTAAACCGAGGCCCCATCTGCTCTCTCAGATGGACATAAAAGATCCCATGGCATTATTTCAAAGTAGAGCGGGGAAGTTTTTCCTGGTGTCCTGGCCAATATTTATCCCTCAATCAACATAACAAAAACTGTTTATCTGGTCATTATCACATTTCTGTTTGTGGGAGCTTGCTGTGCGCAAATTGGATGATGCATTTCCCACATTACAACAGTGACTACACTTCAAATGTACTTCATTGGCTGTAAAGCGCTTTGAGGTATCTGGTGGTTGTGAAAGGCGCTATATAAATGCAAGTCTTCCTTTTTTTTTAAGTGTCTCAGAGAGAATGGTCCCTTTGGAATTCTGAAAGGGGAGGGGAAGATATGTTTGGTGATGGCATCACACTAGAGATGGCGGAAATGGCTGAATTACAGTTTATTTTGCTTGATGTGAATTGCACACAATCTCACCATAGGAACTGACAGGCATTAATTTTGACTTTGGGCGATAGTTCAAAACGGAGGATATTGAATCAGCCACATGTTATACATTTTTCCTGCTTTTCATTTCCATTGACTTCAATCGGGAGAGATGAAAATTATGAGCTGAATCGATGTCGCCTGTTTACTCTGTTACCCAAAGTCAAAGTGACCTCCGCCAAGTCCAATGAGCTTAGATGCCATTTGGTAGGAGCCAAGGGTGAGGGACTTCCAAATTTCCACAGATGTAATTCTGGAATTGGCCCAAATAAAACCGTACAGCTTACCAGCACACACTTCTAATCCAGTCATGCCTACTCCATCTGTTGCTGTTTACACGGTTAGCTGGAGCCAGGTGGGGTAGATCTCCCCCTCCATCCTCCATAACAGTTCCACCACTCCAGAATGAGACAGGTTAATAAATGCTTGATCATGTTGCTGGTCGAGGGCCGTGTGGCTCTTTGTCAGCCAGTGCAGACACGATGGGCCGAAATGGCCTCCTTTTACGCTGTAGATTTCTATGTTTCTATGTTGCGACATCAGGTATTAGCTTGTTTCTTCCCCCTCCTTTGTAAACTGTAGATTAAGTTTAAGCAAGTCAGTATAGTTTTTCAGCGGCAGTATATAATACAGTAAACAGCTTCCATACTGAGCTTGGATGTTAATGAGCACAGAATAAATCAGAAAATTAGAGGTGCATGTCACAACGATAATACAATAATAATGGGGGGACTTTAATCTACATATAGACTGGGCAAATAAATTTGCAGTAATAGTGTGGAGTACGAATTCATAGAATGTATACAAGATGGTTTTCTAGATCAGTATATTGGGGAACCAACTAGAGAACAGGCTATTTTAGATCAAGTAGTGTGCAATGAGAAAGGGTTAATTTAATAGGAGATGGGCTGAATTTTTGCCACCATTCTGCGTCTTTTTTTGGCCGACACTGTTTTTGTGGAGCAGACTAAAATCTGCAAGTTTCACCAAGGTTTCTGCACCATCCTAAATGGCTCAGCCTTGGACAACGTATACCATTTTCCATATCTCGGGAGCCTACTATCAGCAAGGGCAGACATCGATGACTAGGTCCAACACCTCCTCCAGTGTGCCAGTGCGGCCTTTGGTCGCCTGAGGAAGAGAGTATTTGAAAACCAGGAGCTCAAATCTGGCACCAAGCTCATGTCTACAGGGCAGTAGTGATTACCTGCCCTCCAATATGGCTCAGAGACATGGACCATATACAGCATGGACCTCAAAGCACTGGAGAAGTACCACCACTGCTTCCTCCGCAAGATCCTGCAAATCCCCTGGGAGGATAGACCATCAGTGTTCTCACTCAGGCCAACATCCCCAGCATCGAAGTACTGACCACACTTGACCAGCTCCGTTGGGCGGGCAAAATCGTCTGCATGCCCGACACGAGATTCCCTAAGCAAGCGCTCTACTCAGAATTCTTACACGTCAAGCGAGCCCCAGGTGGGCAGGGGAAACGCTTCAAGGACACCCTCAAAGCCTCCTTGATGAAGTGTAACATCCCCACCAGCACCTGGGAATCCCTGGCCCAAGACCACCCCTTAGTGGAGGAATAGCATTCGGGAGGGCGCTGAACACCTCGAGTCTCGTCGCCGAGAGCATGCAGAAACCAAGCGCAGGCAGCGGAAGGAGTGTGCGACAAACCAGGCTTCCCACCCATCCCTTCCTTCTGTCTGCCCCATCTGTTACAGAGATTGTAATTCCCACATTGGACTGTACAGTCACCTGAGAACTCACTTTTAGAGTGGAAGCCAGTCTTCCTCGATTTTGAGGGACTGCCTATGATGATGATGACGCCGATTTTTTTAGTTCCCAATTTTTTGACGTCACTGGGGTTGCCAGCTGCCGGCTGCGCCATTTCTGGCCATTGAAGCGAGTTTGGACAAGGAGGATTTTTTCAAAATCGGCGCAGAGAAAAGAAAATCGGCGGAGATAAGATGCCATTGTTTTAGCGGAGCTGAAGACACAGCACCGGGGAGCCTTTTGGCCTGGGATAGCAGCGGCACCAGCAGGGGGCAGGGTCCATTCAGCCTGGGATAGCAGCGGCACCAGCAGGGGGTGTGGGGCCATTCGGCCCGGGATAGCAGTGACACAGGCAGTGGGTGGGGCCATTCGGCCCGGGATAGCAGTGGCACTGGCAGTGGGTGGGGGCCATTCGGCCCGGGATAGCAATGACACGGGCAGTGGGTGGGGCCATTTGGCCCGGGATAGCAGTGACACAGGCAGTGGGTGGGGGCCATTCGGCCCGGGATAGCAATGACACAGGCAGTGGGTGGGGCCATTTGGCCCGGGATAGCAGTGGCACTGGCAGTGGGTGGGGCCATTCGGCCCAGGATAGCAGTGACACGGGCAGTGGGTGGGGCCACTTGGCCCGGGATAGCAGTGACACAGGCAGTGGGTGGGGGCCATTCGGCCTGGGATAGCAGTCACACTGGCAGTGGGTGGGGCCATTCGGCCCGGGATAGCAGTGACACAGGCAGTGGGTGGGGCCATTCAGCCCGGGATAGCAGTGACACAGGCAGTGGGTGGGGTCATTCGGCCGGGATAGCAGTGACACAGGCAGTGGGTGGGGTCATTCGGCCCGGGATAGCAGTGACACAGGCAGTGGGTGGAGCCATTCGGCCCGGGATAGCAGTGGCACGGGCAGTGGGTGGGGCCATTCGGCCCGGCATAGCAGTGGCACGGGCAGTGGGTGGGGGCCATTCGGCCCGGGATAGCAGTGACACGGGCAGTAGGTGGGGCCATTCGGCCTGGGATAGCAGTGACACGGGCAGTGGGTGGGGGCCATTCGGCCCGGGATAGCAGTGACACGGGCAGTGGGTGGGGCCATTCGGCCCGGCATAGCAGTGGCACGGGCAGTGGGTGGGGGCCATTCGGCCCGGGATAGCAGTGACACGGGCAGTGGGTGGGGCCATTCGGCCCGGCATAGCAGTGGCACGGGCAGTGGGTGGGGGCCATTCGGCCCGGGATAGCAGTGACACGGGCAGTGGGTGGGGCCATTCGGCCCGGCATAGCAGTGGCACGGGCAGTGGGTGGGGGCCATTCATAAGAACATAAGAACATAAGAATTAGGAACAGGAGTAGGCCATCCAGTCCCTCGAGCCTGCTCCGCCATTCAACAAGATCATGGCTGATCTGGCCGTGGGCTCAGCTCCACTTACCCGCCCGCTCCCCATTCGGCCCGGGACAGCAGTGACACTGGCAGGAAGTGGGGGGTGGGGGTGGGTATTCGACCCAGGATAGCAGCAGCACCGGCAGGGGGTGGGGGCTATTCGGCCCGAGATAGCAATGACACCGGGCCTCTACAAAAAAGCAGTAACCTAATGTGCGATTGTGTGTGGAATGACTTCCATTTTATTTGGCCTGTTTCATCTATAAAGAAATAAATATTGCAGAGTGTGATAGTTTGTCACTATAATCTTCCAATAAACAGAAGTGAAGAGATCTTGGTAATAGTCTTGCTGCATCTGTCTTGCTGCATCTTGTATGTTTCACTTTGTAGCCTCAGCCCTTCAGTATGTCCCTCGTTACCCTGGCAACCTCAGTTTTTCGGTGCAGACCTTAAGCTCCACCCACAGAACGTAAGGACAATCTGTGACGCTTCAAAATGAAAGGTTATGTTGGCAAAACTTATAACTTTTTTTGTCACAGTCGGCCACTAAAAAATCAGACGTACATCTACAAATGCGCCAAAAATCGGCCCTATGTAGGTATGGGGGAGAGTTGGCCAAGGTAGATCGGGAAACTACATTAAAAGGTATGACGGTAGACAAGCAATGGCTAGCATTTAAAGAATTAATACTTTATTATCAACAAACATACATTCTTTTAAGGCACAGAAACCCCACAAGAAAATTGATCAAAACGTGGCTAACAAGCGGAGTTAAAGATAATATTAGATCAAAAGAAAAGGCTTATAATGTTGTCAAAAATAGCAGTAAGCCTGAGGATTGGGGGGATTTTAGAATTCAGCAAAGGAGGCCCAAGAAATTGATAAAGAAAGGAAAATAGAATATGATAGTAAACTAGCGAGAGGCGTAAAACAGACTGTAAAAGTTTCTATAAGTATGTAAAAAGGAAAAGATTAGTGAAAGTAAATGTGGGTCCCATATAGGCTGAGACAGAATAAATTATAATGGGGAATAAGGAAATGGTAGAGAAATTAAACAAATACTTTGTGTCTGATTTTACGGAAGAAGGCACGAAAAACCGTCCGAAAATGGAGTATCAGGGGTCTAGCGAGAATGAGGAACTGAAAGAAATTAGTATTAGTAAAAAAATAGTACTCTCAAAATTAATGGGACTGAAAGCTGATAAATCCTCTGTACCTGATGGCCTACATCCTAGGGTTTTGAAAGAGTTGGCTAAAGAGATAGAAGATGCATTGGTTGTCACCTTTCAAAATTCCATAAATTCTAGAACGGTTCCCACAAATTGGAAGGTAGCGAATGTAACCCCGCTATTTAAGAAAGGAGGGAGAGAAAAAATGGGGAACTACAGAGCAGTTAGCCTGACATCAGTGGTAAAGAAAATGCTAGAATCGATTATTAAGGATGTGGTAACAGGTCACTTAGAAAATAATAATAGGATTGGGTGGAGTCAACATGGATTTATGTAAGGGAAATCATGTTTGACAAATCTTTGAGTTTTTTGAGGTTGTAACTAGTAGAATAGATAAGAGGGGATCAGTGGTTGTGGTATATTTGGATTTTCAGAAGGTATTCGATAAGATGCCGCACAAGAGGTTATTGAACAAAATTAGGGCTCATGGGATTTGGGGTAATATACTAGCATGGATTGAGGATTGGTTAGTGGACAGAAAACGGAGAGTAGGAATAAACGGGTCATTTTCGGGTTGGCAGATTGTAACTAGTGGGGTGCCGCAAGGATCGGTGCTTGAGCACCAGATATTCACAATCTATATCAATGATTTGCATGAGGGGACCAAATGTAATATATCCAAGTTTGCTGATGATGCAAAGCTCGGTGGGTATGTAAGTTGTGAGGAGGATGCAAAGAGACTTCAAGCGGATATAGATCAATCATAGGCAGTCCCTCGGAATCGAGGAAGACTTGCTTCCACTCCTGAAGTGAGTTCTTTGGTGGATGAACAGTCCAATACGAGAGCCACAGACTCTGTCACAGGTGGGACAGATAGTCGTTGAGGGAAGGGGTGGGTGGGACTGGTTTGCCGCATGCTCTTTCCGCTGTCTGCGCTTGATTTCTGCATGCTGTCGGCGTTGAGACTCGAGGTGTTCAGCGATATAGACAGGCTAAGTGATTGGGAAAGAACATGGCAAATGGAATATAATGTGGAGAAATGTGAAGTTATCCACTTTGGTAAGAAAAATAGAAAAAGTGTATTTTTTAAATGGTGAGAGATTAGGGAATGTTTGGTGTTCAGAGGGACTTGTGTGTCCTTGTACACAAATTACCGAGAGTTAACATGCAGGTACAGCAAGCAATTAAGAAAGCAAATGGTATGTTGGCCTTTATTACAAGAGGATTTGAGTATGAGTAAAGATATCTTACTGCAGTCATATAGGGCCCTGGTGAGACCACAATGGGAATATTGTGTACAGTTTTGGTCTCCCTACCTAAGGAAGGATATACTGGTCATAGAGGGAGTGCATCGAAGGACTAATTTCTGGGATGGGAGGATTGTCCTTTGAGGAGCGATTGAGTAGACTAGGCCTATATTCTCTAGAGTTTGGAAGAATGAGAGGTGATCTTATTGAAACACACAAAATTCTTACAGGGCTTGACAGGGTAGTTGCAGTCATGATGTTTTCTCTGGCTGAGGAGTCCAGAACCAGGGGTAACAGTCTCAGAATAAGGGGTCGGCCATTTAGGACTGAGATGAGGAGAAACCTCTTCACTCAGAGTGTGGTGAATCTCTAGAATTCTTTAATCCGAGGGCTGTGGAGGCTCAGTCTTTGAGTGTATTCAAGACAGAGATCGATAGATTTTTGGATATTAAGGGAATCAAGGGATATGGAGATAATGCAGGGAATTGGAGTTGAAGTAGATCAGTCATGATCTCATTGAATGGCAGAGCAGGCTCGAGGGGTCAAATGGCCTACTCCTGCTCGTAATTCTTATGTTCTTATGTAGAAGAGGGCACTTAGGGCTAGGGAATGTTAGTGTTGCAACTACTGTCATTATTTCTGACCCTACAAAAGCAAATCTTATGCAAGTTCTTGGTTAGGCCACAATTAGAATATTGCATTCAGTTTGGACACCTTAATTTAGGAAGGATGTCAAAATCATGGAGAGGATGCAGAAAGAATTCACTAAGATGATAGCAGGGCTGAGAAGCATTAGTTATAAGGAGTGACTCATGAAAGTGGGGCTCTTTTCATTACAACAGAGAAAGTTCAGAGGAGATCTGATAGTGTTCAAATTATGAGGCGTTTTGATAGGCAAAAATGGAAAGACTGGTAAGTGGGTTGATGCCAAAAGAAAAAAAGGAGAGTTTAGGAGAATTTTTTAACGTGGACTGTGGTTAGGACTTGGGAAGGGTTGATGTTCATTTCTTGTGATGATGGGAAATGGGCAGTAGCGGATTGGCCGCCCATTATACACCTTGCCCAAGTTTCCCTTTCTATTGCCTTCCTCCAACGCCCATTTTCCATCACTGCTGAAAATTAAAATCAGCCCTGGACTGTCAAGCAGAAACAGCGGTGAAAGCAGAATCCAAATAGGTATTAAAAGGGAACGGGATGATCATTTTAAAACTATATTATTAAAGCGAAATTAGCAAAGGCAAGAGAATGGCTATAAATGGATAGCACTTTTAGAGAGCTGGCACAGGCATGATGGGCCGAGTGTGGGTCCTTCCTGCGCTGTGAAATTCTATGATTCCACCTCTGTGTAGTGACTTCATAAAAATTATTTAAGACAAACGATATATAAAATTATTCCCTATTTTTCTGCCAGAAAAATAAATGTATTAAATAAACTATGCCCCATGCATAAAAATGCATCACCATAGCTCCCAGACAGCAACACATTTATTTTTAATGCATACTGTTCCAAGGGACTGCCTATGATGCTGATGATGATGGCGATGACAGGGACAATGACCTTGAGAGGGGAGTGAGAGTGTAGAGATTGGAGAAAAGGGAGCTGGAGCAAGGGGAACTGGAAACCAGGGGCTGACGGAAGAGGACCTGGAGACTGGGGGCAGGAGAGAGGGGATCTGGAGAGCAGATGCTGAATGGAAGGGAGCTGGAGACCAAGAGCTAGAGAGAAGTGAGCTGGAGACTAAGGGCTGGAGAGAATGGAACTCCAGACCAGGGACTGGAGAGAAGGGAACTGGAGACCAGGGGCTGGAGAGAGAGGACTGGAGAATATTGGCAGGAAAGAAGGGAGCTGGAGACCAGGAGCTACAGAGAGCGAGGACTGGGGAACATTGGCAGGAGAGAAGGGAGTTGCAGACCAAGGGCTGGAGAGAGAGAGGACTGGAAAACATTGGCAGGAGAGAAGGGAGTTGCAGACCAAGGGCTGGAGAGAGAGAGGACTGGAAAACATTGGCAGGAGAGAAGGGAACTGGAGATCAGGGGCTGGAGAGCGAGAGAGAGGATTGGAGAATATTGGCAGGAGGGAGAGACGATCTGGAGACCAGAGATAGGAAAAAGGGAAAATAAAGACCAGGGTTTCGAGAGAAGCGAGCTGGAGATCAGGGGCTGAAAAGAATGGATCTGGAGACCAACGGCTAGTGAGAGAGGATCTGGAGAACAGGGGCTGGAGAGAAGAGAGCTGAAGACCAGAGGTACGAAAGAGAGGAAATGAAGGCCAGATGCTGGAAAGAAGGGAGCTGGAAATCAGTTGTTGGAGAGAGGCTCACAGTAGTGGAGGGTCTAAAATAACTAGAGCAGTAGATTTGGGTCAGGATCAGGACAATGTGCTCCCCAAAATGAATTATAGTGCTGTTACCTATGTGGAAGGCAATTTCTACCCACTGTCAAGATCCTAAACAGTGTCCTAAATTTCCAGTTTTTTAATTGAGTACACTCAGGATGAATAATTTTTCAGGAGGAAAAACAAACATAGAAAATGTTGTGCAGACTGAACCATCTCTTAATAAGAAGAGGAATGGATTGCTTTTAAAACTGGTTGGGACCATTGAGTAGTCCCAGCTGGGAGCTTTCCCTTGACTCATAAAGATGAATGAATGTCTACTAACCATGTTTTCTGTAAGTGGCACACAAAAATGGAGCAGCTTGAATGTGTAATGTTTATTTTATATTACTGCCTAATCAGTAGATTTCATTCCTTGTACGGAATCAAAGTGCTGGTGAAAAATGCCAATGGATCCTGCCATTGGCACCGGATGCCAGGATCACCATTTTGTTCTAACTGTGGACAGGCTGATCTCTCAGCCAGTCTGTACGTGGTAGCAATGCACTTTTCACATTCCTGCACTGTGTGGACCTTTCCCTGACAGAGATAGCCAGGCAGACAAGGTGAGGCCGGGGAGAGTGAACTGTGCATGCTGTCGGTGTTGACTACTGGTCTATGTTCCACTGCTGTGCCATGCAGTAAGGAGACCATTATGATCATTGTAAATGTGTGTCACTATTTATGCCTGTGGAACAAGCAATTGCCAAGTTATATTAATAAACCTACATTCCCATGCTTTTATATTGCCTCTGTTCCCACCCTCCGTCAACACTGGGACTTAGAGGGTTACCTTATGAGGACAGGTTGCATATACTTGGCTTGTTATTTTCTTGAGTGTAGGAGACTGGCACGTGATCTGATCGATGTGTTCAAAATGTTAAAAGGAATTGATAGGGTAGATACGGAGAAATTATTACCTTTAGTGGGGGGTTCAAGAACAAGAGGACATAATTGTAAAATTAGAGCCAAGCCATTTAGGAGGGAAATCAGGAAGCAATTTTTCACACAAAGGGTAGTAGAAATGAGGAAATCTCTCCCCAAGAGTATGTGGATGCTGCGGGCCAATTGGAGCTTTCAAGACTGAAATCGATTGATTTCAGTTAGGTAATGGTATCAAGGGATTATGCAGCAAAGGTGGGTAACTGGACTTGAGATGCAGATCAGTCATGATCTAATAGAATGGAGGATCAGGCCGAAGGAGTTGAATGGCCTACTCCTGTTTCTATGTTCCTAACGCACAGATCTTGGGTACCGGGTGGAAACTAGTAAACCCATTTGTTAAGGATTACTTTTGAATGCCGCTGCGTTTCCTGGGGGTCAGTAGCAGCTGTTCCAGCAGCAGCAGAGCATCATCATAATAGGCAGTCCCTTTAAATTGAGAAAGACTTGCTTCCACTCTAAAAATGAGTTCTTAGGTGACTGAACAGTCCAATACGGGAATTACAGTCTTTGTCACAGGTGGGACAGACAGTGGTTGAAGGAAGGGGTGGGTGGGACTGGTTTGCTGCATGCTCCTTCCGCTGCCTGCACTTGTTTTCTGCATGCTCTCAGCGATGAGACTCGAGGTGCTCAGCGTCCTCCCGGATGCACTTCCTCTACTTAGGGCGGTCTTTGGCCAGGGACTCCCAGGTATCGGTGACGATGTGGCATTTTATCAAGGAAGCATTGAGGATGTCCTTGAAATGTTTCCTCTGCCCACTTTGGGCTCTCTTGCTGTATAGGAGTTCCGAGTGGAGCGCTTACTTTGGGAGTCTTGTGTCAGGCATGCAAACAATGCTGGAGCTGGTCGAGTCTGGTCAGTGCTTCGATGCTGGGGATGTTGGCCTGATCGAGGACGCTAACATTAGTGAGTCTGTCCACTCAGGGGATTTGCAGGAGACATTGTTGGTGGTATCGACCGTACATGGTCCATGTCTCTGAGGAATATAGGAGGGCGGGTATAACTACAGCCCTGTAGACCATGAGCTTGATGGCAGATTTGAGGGCCTGATCTTTGAACACTCTTTTCCTCAGACAGCTGAATGCTGCACTGGCTCACTGGAGGTGGTGTTGAATTTCATCGTCAATGTCTGACCTTGTTGATAAGAGGCTCCCGAGGTATGGAAAGTGGTCCACGTTGTCCAGGGCCATGCCGTGGATCTTGATGACTGGGGGGCAGTGCTGTGCGGTGGGGACAGGTTGGTGGAGGACCTTTGTCTTATGGATGTTTAGTGTAAGGCCCATGCTTTCGTACGCCTCAGTGAAGACGTTGACTATGACTTGGAGTTCAGCCTCTGAGTGGGCGCAGATGCAGGCGTCGTCCGCATACTATAGCTCAACGACGGAGATTGGGACGGTCTTGGATCTGGCCTGGAGACGACGAAGGTTGAACAGGTTCCCACTGGTTCTGTAGTTTAGTTCCACTTCAGCGGGGAGCTTGTTGAGTGTGAGGTGGAGCATGGCAGCGAGGAAGATTGAGAAGAGGGTTGGCACGATGACGCAGCCCTGCTTGACCCCAGTCCGGATGTGGATTGGGTCTGTAATGGATCCAATGGTCAGGATCACGGCTTGCATGTCGTCGTGGAGCAGGTGGAGGATGGTGACAAAATTTGGGGGGCAGCCAAAATGGAGGAGGATGCTCCATAGTCCCTCATGGTTGACAGTGTCAAAGGTCTTTGTAAGGCCAAAGAAGGCCATGTACAGGGGTTGGTGCTGTTCCCTGCATTTTTCTTGCAGCTGTCGCACTGTAAAATCATGTCCGTTGTACTGCGTAGAGGACAAAATCTGCAGTGTGACTCTGGGAGGAGCTCCTCAGCCATAGGGAGAAGACGGTTGAAGAGGATTTTAGCGACGACGTTCCAATGGCTGATAGTGAATCCATGTAGTGAAGCAAAGTCATGACAGCATCGCGGATACAGAATTCCCCTGTAATGCGTCACTTGTTTCTGACATCATGACAATGCCAATACTTTCGGAGTGCATAACTAGTCAGACTGCCACAACCAGTCAACATGGCATTCCCTATGTAAACATAGAAACATAGAAAATAGGTGCAGGAGCAGGCCATTCAGCCCTTCTAGCCTGCACCGCCATTCAATGAGTTCATGGCTGAACATGAAACTTCAGTACCCCCTTCCTGCTTTCTCACCATAACCCTTGATCCCCCGAGTAGTAAGGACTGCATCTAACTCCCTTTTGAATATATTTAGTGAATTGGCCTCAATTACTTTCTGTGGTAGAGAATTCCACAGGTTCACCACTCTCTGGGTGAAGAAGTTTCTCCTCATCTCGGTCCTAAATGGCTTACCCCTTATCCTCAGACTGTGACCCCTGGTTCTGGACTTCCCCAACATTGGGAACATTCTTCCTGCATCTAACCTGTCTAAACCCGTCAGAATTTTAAACGTTTCTATGAGGTCCCCTCTCATTCTTCCGAACTCCAGTGAATACAAGCCCAGTTGATCCAGTCTTTCTTGATAGGTCAGTCCCGCCATCCCGGGAATCAGTCTGGTGAACCTTCGCTGCACTCCCTCAATAGCAAGAATGTCCTTCCTCAAGTTAGGAGACCAAAACTGTACACAATACTCCAGGTGTGGCCTCACCAAGGCCCTGTACAACTGTAGCAACACCTCCCTGCCCCTGTATTCAAATCCCCTCACTATGAAGGCCAACATGCCATTTGCTTTCTTAACCGCCTGCTGTACCTGCATGCTAACCTTCAATGACTGATGTACCATGACATCCAGGTCTCGTTGCACCTCCCCTTTTCCTAATCTGTCACCATTCAGATAATAGTCTGTCTCTCTGTTTTTACCACCAAAGTGGATAACCTCACATTTATCCACATTATACTTCATCTGCCATGCATTTGCCCACTCACCTAACCTATCCAAGTCACTCTGCAGCCTAATAGCATCCTCCTCGCAGCTCACACTGCCACCCAACTTAGTGTCATCCGCAAATTTGGAGATACTGCATTTAATCCCCTCATCTAAATCATTAATGTACAATGTAAACAGCTGGGGCCCCAGCACAGAACCTGCGGCACCCCACTAGTCACTGCCTGCCATTCTGAAAAGTACCCGTTTACTCCTACTCTTTGCTTCCTGTCTGACAACCAGTTCTCAATCCACGTCAGCACACTACCCCCAATCCCATGTGCTTTAACTTTGCACATTAATCTCTTGTGTGGGACCTTGTCGAAAGCCTTCTGAAAGTCCAAATATACCACATCAACTGGTTCTCCTTTGTCCACTTTACTGGAAACATCCTCAAAAAATTCCAGAAGATTTGTCAAGCATGATTTCCCTTTCACAAATCCATGCTGACTTGGACCTATCATGTCACCATTTTCCAGATGCACTGCTATGACATCCTTAATAATTGATTCCATCATTTTACCCACTACTGAGGTCAGGCTGACCGGTCTATAATTCCCTGTTTTCTCTCTCCCTCCTTTTTTAAAAAGTGGGGTTACATTGGCTACCCTCCACTCCATAGGAACTGATCCAGAGTCAATGGAATGTTGGAAAATGACTGTCAATGCATCTGCTATTTCCAAGGCCACCTCCTTAAGTACTCTGGGATGCAGTCCATCAGGCCCTGGGGATTTATCAGCCTTCAATCCCATCAATTTCCCCAACACAATTTCCCGACTAATAAAGATTTCCCTCAGTTCCCCCTCCTTACTAGACCCTCTGACCCCTTTTATATCCGGAAGGTTGTTTGTAACCAGGAGACTGGCTGCGTTATTGGAACGTGAGAACAGGACAGCAACACACTTCGGTCACTCTCCCATGACACATCCTGCAATATAAAGGCAACATGCGATGTAATTTGCCTACATTACAACTAAGACTACTCTTCAGAAGTCCTTCGTTGGCTGTAGGGCGCTTGAGAGGTCTAGAGGTTATGAATACGTGTTCTTTATTTCTATTTAAAAGCAGATCCCACTGTTTATAGTCATCTGCACTCCCTGTAAATATTTCCTTTTCATGTATATATCAAATTCCTTTTTGACAATTACTGTTGAATCTGCTTCCATCACCCTTTCAGGCAGTGCATTCCAGGTCACAACAACTCGCTGTGTAAACAAAATTCTCCTCATCTCTCCACTGATTCTGTTACCAATTATCTTAAATCTGTGAAAACTGGTTACTCACCCACCCATCAGAGGAAACAGTTTATCCTCATTTACTGTAATTGTGAACATCTCTATTAAATCTCCCTTTAAACTTCCTCTGCTCAGCTGGAGATAGAATGAGCGAAAGTAAAAAAGTATGGTAATAGGCCCCAACAGGCCTCATTAATGCAAATTCATTGTGATTGTAATACAAACATCCCCAAAACAGTGCAAACATTTGCGTGGTTTACAAGAACAATCAACTTTTATTGTTTTTATGGAGACAGATGTGTTCAACTCCTACAGGAGCTCCATGACAGAACAGAGGTAGGAATGCGACACTGGAGCACTCAGGCAAGACCCAAATGCGTACACGAACACCAGTTCTTCACAATTTATACACTATATTCAGGAAAACATAGAAACATAGAATTAGAAAATAGGTGCAGGAGTAGGCAATTTGGCCCTTCGAGCCTGCACCGCCACTTAATACGATCATGGCTGATCACTCCCTCAGTACATGCTTTCTCTCCATACCCCTTGATCCCCTTAGCCATTAGGCCATATCTAACTCCCTCTTGAGTATATCCAATGAACTGGCATCAACAACACTCTGCGGCAGGGAATTCCACAGGTTAACAACTCTCTGAGTGAAGAAGTTTTTCCTCATCTCAGTCCTAAATGGCCTACCCCTTATCCTAAGACAGTGTCCCCTGGTTCTGGACATCCCCAACATCGGGAACATTCTTCCCGCATCTAACCTGTCCAGTCCCGTCAGAATCTTATACGTTTCTATGAGATCTCCTCTCATCCTTCTAAACTCCAGTGAATAAAGGCCTAGTTGATCCAATCTCTTCTCATATGACAGACGAGCCATCCCAGGAATCAATTGCACTCCCTCAATAGCAAGAACGTCCTTCCTCAGGTTAGTAGACCAAAACGGAACACAATATTCCAGGTGAGGCCTCACTAAGGCCCTGTACAACTGCAGTAAGACTTCCCTGCTCCTATACTCAAATTCCCTAGCTATGAAGGCCAACATACCATTTGCCTTCTTCACCGCCTGCTGTACCTGCATGCCAACTTTAAATAACTGATGAACCATGACACCCAGGTCTCGTTGCACCTCCAGTTTTCCTAATCTGCCCCCATTCAGATAATATTCTGCCTTTGTGTTTTGCCCCCAAAATAGATAACCTCACGTTTATCCACATTATACTGCATCTGCCATGCATTTGCCCACTCACCTAACCTGTCCAAGTCACCCTGCAGCCTCTTAGCATCCTCCTCACAGCTCACACTGCCAACCAGTTTAGTGTCATCTGCAAACTTGAAGATATTACACTCAATTCCTTCATCTAAATTGTTAATGTACATTGTAAAGAACTGGGCTCACAGCATTGAGCCCTGCAGCACTCCACTAGTCACTGCCTGCCATTATGAAAAGGACCCGTTTATCCTGACTCTCTGCTTCCTGTCTGCCAACCAGTTCTCTATCCACGCCAGCACATTACCCCCCAATAGCATGCCCTTTGATTTTGCACACCAATCTCTTGTGCGGGATCTTGTCAAAAGCCTTTTGAAAGTCCAAATACACCACATCCACTGATTCTCCCTTGTCCACTCTGCTAGTTACATCCTCAAAAAATTCCAGAAGATTCGTCAAGCGTGGTTTCCCTTTCATAAATCCATGCTGACTTGGACCGATCCTGTCACTGCTTTCCAAATGCGCTGCTATTTCATCCTTAATGATTGATTCCAACATTTTCCCCACTACTGATGTCAGGCTAATCGGTCGATAATTATCCATTTTCTCTCTCCCTCCTTTGTTAAAAAGTGGTGTTACATTAGTTACCCTCCAGTCCATAGGAACTGATCCAGAGTCGATAGACTGTTGGAAAATGATCACCAATGCATCCATTATTTCAAGGGCCACTTCCTTAAGAACTCTGGGATGCAGACTATCAGGCCCGGGGATTTATCGGCCTTCAATCCCATCAATTTTCCGAACACAATTTCCCGCCCAATAAGGATATCCTTCAATTCCCCCTTCTCACTAGACCCACTGTCCCCTAGTACATTCAGAAGGTTATTTGTGTCTTCCCTCGTGAAGACAGAACCGAAGTATTTATTCAATTGGTCTGCCATTTCTTTGTTCTCCATTATAAATTCACCTGAATCCAACTGCAAGGGACCTATATTTGTCTTCACGAATCTTTTTCTCTTCACTTATTTATAGAATCTTTTGCAGTCAGTTTTTATGTTCCCTGCAAGCTTCCTCTTGTACTCTATTTTCCCCTTCTTAATTAAACCCTTAGTCCTCCTCTGTTGAATTCTAAATTTCTCCCAGTCCTCAGGTTTGTTGCTTTTTCAAGCCAAATGATATGCCTCTTCCTTGGTTTTAACACTATCCTTAATTTCTCTTGTTAGCCACGGTTGAACCACCTTCCCCGTTTTATTTTTACTCCAGACAGGGATGTACAATTGCTGAAGTTCATCCATGTCATCTTTAAATGTTTGCCATTGCTTATCCACTGTCAACCCTTTAAGTATCCTTTGCTAGTCTATTCTAGCCAATTCATGCCTCATACCGTCGAAGTTACCTTTCCTTAAGTTCAGGACCCTAGTTTCCAAATTAACTATGTCACTTTCTATCTTAATAAAGAATTCTACCATATTATGCAGAGAGTCGGGATAAACGGGTCCTTTTCGGGTTGGAAATCGGTGGTTCGTGGTATGCCAAAGGTGCTGGGACCACAACTGTTTACACTATACATAGATGACCTGGAAGAGGGGACAGAGTGTAGTGTAATAAAATTTGCAGATGACACAAAGATTAGTGGGAAAGTGGGTTGTGTAGAGGACACACAGAGGCTGCAAAGAGATTTAGATAGGCTAAGCGAATGGGCTAAGGTTTGGCAGATGGAATACAATGTCGGAAAATGTGAGGTCATCCACCTTGGAAAAAAAAACAGTAAAAGGGAATATTATTTGAATGGGGAGAAATTCTAACATGCTGTGGTGCAGAGGGACCTGGGGGTCCTTGTGCATGAATCCCAAAAAGTTAGTTTTCAGGTGCAGCAGGTAATCAGGAAGGCGAATGGAATGTTGGCCTTCATTGCGAGAGGGATGGAATACAAAAGCAGGGAGGTCTTGCTGCAACTGTACAGGGTATTGGTGAGGCCGCACCTGGAGTACTGCGTGCAGTTTTGGTCACCTTACTTAAGGAAGGATATACTAGCTTTGGAGGGGGTACAGAGACGATTCACTAGGCTGATTCCGGAGATGAGGGGGTTACCTTATGATGATAGATTGAGTAGACTGGGTCTTTAGTCGTTGGAGTTCAGAAGGATGAGGGGTGATCTTATAGAAACATTTAAAATAATGAAAGGGATAGACAACATAGAGGCAGAGAGGTTGTTTCCACTGGTCGGGGAGACTAAAACTCGGGGGCACAGCCTCAAAATACGTGGGAGCCAATTTAAAACCGAGTTGAGAGGAATTTCTTCTCCCAGAGGGTTGTGAATCTGTGGAATTCTCTGCCCAGGGAAGCAGTTGAGGCTAGCTCATTGAATGTATTCAAATCACAGATAGATAGATTTTTAACCAATAAGGGAATTAAGGGTTACGGGGAGAGGGCGGGTAAGTGGAGCTGAGTCCACGGCCAGATCAGCCATGACCTTGTTGAGTGGCGGAGCAGGCTTGAGGGGCTAGATGGCCTACTCCTGTTCCAAATTCTTATTTTCTTATGTTCTTATGGTCACTCTTCCCCACGGGGCCTCGCACAACAAGATTGCTAATTAGTCCCTTCTCATTACACATCACCCAGTCTAGGATGGCCAGCTCTCTAGTTGATTCCTCGACATATTGGTCTGGAAAACCATCCCTAATACACTCCAGGAAATCCTCCTCCACTGCATTGCTACCAGTTTGGTTAGTGCAGTCAATATGTAGATTAAAGTCGCCCATGATAAGTGCTGTACCTTTATTGCACACATCCCTTCTTTCTTGTTTGATGCTGTCCCCAACCTCACTACTACTGTTTGGTGGTCTGTACACAACTCCCACTCATGTTTTCAGCCCTTTGGTATTCCGCAGCTCCACCCATACCGATTCCACATCATCCAGGCTAACGTCCCTCGTTACTATTGCATTAATTTCCTCTTTAACCAGCAACGCCACCCTGCCTCCTTTTCCTCTCTGCCTATCCTTCCTAAATGTTGAATACCCCTGGATGTTGAGTTCCCAGCCTTGGTCACCCTGGAGCCATGTCTCCGTGATGCCAATTACATCATATCCATTAACTGCTGTCTGCGCAGTTAATTCATCCACCTTATTCCGAATACTCCTCGCATTGAGGCATAGAGTCTTCAGGCTTGTCTTTTTAACACACTTTGCCACTTTAGAATTTTGCTGTAATGTGGCACTTTTTGTTTTTTGCCTTGGGTTTCTCTGCCCTCCACTTTTACTATTCTCCTTTCTATCTTTGTTTCTGCGTCCATTTTATTTCCCTCTGTCTCCCTGCATAGGTTCCCATCCCCCTGCCATGTTAGTTTAACATCTCCCCAACAGCACTAGCAAACAAACACTCCCCCTTGGATATTGGTTCCGGTCCTGCCCAGGTGCAGACCGTCCGGTTTGTACTGGTCCCACCTCCCCCAGAACCGGTTCCAATGTACCAGGAATTTGAATCCCTCCCCTTTGCACCATTCCTCAAGCCACGTATTCATCTGAGCTATCCTGCGATTTCTACTCTGACTAGCACGTGGCACTGGTAGCAATCATGAAATTACTACTTTTGAGGTCCTACTTTTTAATTTAGCTCCTAGCTCCCTAAATTTATCTTGTTGGACCTCATCCCGTTTTTTACCTATATCGTTGGTACCTATATGCACCACGACAACTGGCTGTTCACCCTCCCTTTTCAGAATGTCCTGCATCCGCTCCGAGACATCCTTGACCCTTGCACCAGGGAGGCAACATACCATCCTGGAGTCTCGGTTGAAGCCGCAGAAACACCTATCTATTCCCCTTAAAATCGAATCCCCTATCACTATTGTTAATCCTGACTCTAATGTACTGACTGACACGAGACACATGCTGAAGTCAAGGTCACTCTGGACCTGCACCTTTAATTCCAGCTCTCCAGTGCTGCACTTGCCTGAGACCTCCCTTTATATACCACAGTGGGACAGATATGGAGTGTCTCCTGCAAGTGCACCCTTGGTGGTAAGGTATACTTATTGTTACAGGTCATATCCAGTTACAGTCATGTATAGCATGGTAAGATACAGTTATGTACAGTAATATGAGATACATGACATCACCCTCCCCCAAGGTCTTGTTGCCTTTATAGATTCAGTCTCTCGGGTGGTCTGTGCTCTCGCGTGGAGTGTCTTAGTTGTGGTTCAGTTATTTGCCTTGGTACCTGTTTTTCGTTCGGTGTGATTGCTGGTATCTCGCCTGGGCTGTCTGTTGAGACTGCACTTTCCTCAGGTTGTTCCACCTGTCTGTTCACCAGGTGTAGTGTGAGTTCCACATTGTAGTCTGCCTCTGGTTCTTCAGTGTTATCAGTGAATCTATTTTTTACTCGGTCTACATGCCTCCTGCAGGTTTTGCCATTGTCCATTTGTACAACTAGTAGCCTGTTTCTCTTTTTGTCTGTTACTGTCCCTGCAAGCCATTTGGGGCCCCGGCCATAGTTTAGCACAAACACTTTGTCCCCTATCTCATTCCATCTCCCCCTCGAATTTCGGTCATGGTATTCAGTTAGCTTTTGACGCTTAGCCTCAACAATTTCATGCATGTCTGGGAGGATTAACGAGAGCCTGGTATTTAAGGTTCGTTTCATCAATAGTTGTGTGGGGGGAACCCCAGTCAACGAATGCGGACGAGATCTGTATGCCAACAGTAGTCGTGACAGGCGGCTCTGCAGCGTGGGACCTTGGATTCTGAGCATGCCTTGTTTAATGATCTGCATTGCTTGCTCCACCTGGCCATTGGAGGCCGGCTTGAAAGGTGCCGTCTTCACGTGATTTATACCGTGGTCAACTATAAAATCTTGAAATTCTGCGCTGGTGAAGCACGGACCATTATCACTGACCAATATGTCAGGAATGCCGTGCGTTGCAAACATGGTTCTGAGGCTCTCCACAGTGGTGGAGGTGGTGCTCGAGTTTAAAATGGTGCACTCGATCCATTTTGAAAATGCATCAACAAATACGAGGAACATTTTGCCCATGAATGGGCTCGCATAGTCTACATGCACCCGCGACCACGGTTTGGTGGACCAGGGCCAGGGGCTTAGTGGGACCTCCCTGGGGGAATTACTGAGTTGGGCACAAATGGTGCACCGACAGACGCAGAGCTCCAAGTCCGCATCAATGCCAGACCACCAGACATGAGATCTGGCTATGGCCTTCATAAGGACGATCCCCGGGTGCTCGCGATGGAGCTCCCCGACAAACGCCTCCCTGCCTCGTAAGAGCATAACTACTTGGCTGCCCCACATCAGGCAGTCTGCCTGTAGTGAGAGTTCATGCATGTGCCTTTGGAAGGGTTTGACCTCCTCAGGGAAGGCATCGCGAGCCTCTGCCCAGTCACCGGTTAAAACGCATCTTTTAACTAGAGATAACGTGGAGTCGCTGGTCGTCCAGGCTCTGATTTGGCGAGCCGTCATGGGCGAACCTGTGGATTCAAAGGCATTGATTGCCATGACCATCTCACAGTCCTGTTCGTCGGACTCTTCTGTGGTTGCCAGGGGTAGCCTGCTAAGCGCGTCGGTGCAGTTGTCTGTGCCTGGTCTGTGCCTTATCGTGTAGTCGTAAGCCGCCAGCATGAGTGCCCACCGCTGAATGCGTGCGGAGGCGTTGGCGTTGATTGCCTTGCACTCTGATAGTAGGGACGTGAGGGGTTTGTGGTCAGTTTCTAATGCAAACTTGGCCCCGAAAAGGTATTGGTGCATCTTTTTGACACCGTACACGCACGCGAGCGCCTCCTTCGCAACCATACCGTACCCGCGCTCCGCCCGCGAAAGTGACCTGGAGGCATAAGCAACGGGCTGCAATTTACCCGCATCATTGACGTGCTGTAAAACACACCCGACCCCGTACACTGACGTATCACACGTAAGGACTAACTTTTTACCTGGGTCAAAAAAGGCTAAAACACTCTTGGAACACAGAAGGTTGCTTGCCTTATTGAAGGCGCGTTCTTGGGCGTCCCCCCAAAACCAACGCACCCCTTTCTGAGTAGCATGTGGAGAGGCTCCAGCAGCGTGCTCAAGTTCTGCATAAAGTTCCCAAAGTAATTGAGTAGCCCGAGAAAGGTGCGCAGTTCCGAGACATTCCAGGGCCTGGGTGCTCGGCGAATCACTTCGGTTTTGAATTCGGTTGGGCGGATTCCATCAGCGGCAATCCTTCTGCCCAACAATTCAACCTCAGGCGCGAGAAACAAACACTTGGATTTCTTAACTCTTAGGCCTACCCAATGTAATCGACTTAGTACTTCCTCAAGATTGCGGAGATGAGAGTCGGTGTCCCTGCCCGTGCTGAGTATGTCATCTTGAAACACAACTGTCCCCGGGATGGACTTGAGCAGACTTTCCATGTTGCGCTGGAATATAGCAGCTGCCAACCTGATGCCGAATGGGCATCGATTGTACACAAAAAAGCCTCAATGTGTGTTGATGGTGGTGAGTAGCTTAGACTCTTCGGTCAGTTCTTGCGTCATATACGCAGCTGTGAGGTCAAGTTTCGAGAAAAGTTTTCCTCCAGCCAACGTGGCAAATAGGCCCTCCGCTCTGGGCAGCGGATATTGGTCCTGTAGGGAGACTCTGTTTATGGTAGACTTGTAATCCCCACAGATTCGCACGGATCCATTAGGCTTCATGACGGGGTCGATGGGGCTTGCCCAATCGCTGAATTCCACGGGAGAAATTATGCGTTCCCGCAGAAGCCAGTCCAGTTCGTTTTCAATCTTTTCCCTCATCACATAAGGCACAGCTCTAGCCTTGTGATGGACCGTTCTGGCATTCTGTGTGATGTAGATTCTAACTTTAGCCTCTTTGAAGGTGCCCACACCTGGCTGAAAGAGATGTTTAAAACGGCTTAGAACTGTTGAGCATGAGGTCCGTTCCTCTGACGACATGGGGTGCACATCATCCCATTTCCAATTAAGTTCTGCTAGCTAGCTTCTCCCCAACAGGGCTGGGAGATCCTCGGGGACCATCCATAGGGAAAGTCAGTGCATCATCCCTTTGTGTGTGACTGAGAGCATGGCGCTGCCAAGGACTGGGATGATTTCTTTAGTATAGGTCCTTAGTTTGGTGTCGATCTTTGTGAGTTTTGGTCTGTTGCTTTTGTGCAGCCACAGCTGTTCAAATTGTTTAATGCTCATGAGGGATTGACTGGCCCCCATGTCCAGTTCCATGTTGACGGGTATCCCGTTAAGTAGAACCCTCATCATAATTGGAGGCGTCTCGGTGTAAGAACAGTGGACATTGATCGTGTTAACCCACTGTACCTCGGCGTCCCGTGCACTGTTCCAATCGTCTTCTGGTCCACTTTCCGACCCTTCCGATTCGTATACCAGCTGAGCTGCTGTTTTTCTGCACATGTAAGTCAGATGCCCTGTGTAGTTGCAGTTTCTGCAAACAGCATGCTGAAATCGACACACCCTGGTTGAGTGTCTTCCCCCACATCTCCAACACAGACCGTTTCCATTGTTTCCGAAGGATGAGCTGGATCTGGCTGATCTCCCTTGAGCTTCTCTCAATCTGTTGTTGATTGCTCACATTGTGGGTTGATGAGGTGTGATCGGCCGTTCATGTGGCCCTTGATTTTGATGGCTTCTGGCGCCACTGTCTGCTGTTGAAGGCCTGCTCTCCTGCCTTTGTCTGTGTGTGGGGGTAGCAGTTTGTTTCACAATGTGAACCCCTTGTTCCGATGCCTCGTTGGTTGTCATACCTGAAGTATAGATCAGCCTCGTTTCTTCTTTGCCTGCCAAGAACGTCTGTGCGACCAGTGCTGCTGCCTCTATAGTCAAGTTCTTAGTCTCTATAAACTGCTGCCTCTAGAGTCAAGTTCTTAGTCTCTATAAACTTTCGGAATATGCCTGCGTGGCCTATTCCTTCAATAAAAAAGTCTCGCAGTACTTCTCTCCATTGTTCATCGAACTCACATGAACTCACATGAACTAGCCAGCCTCCGAAGTTCCGCCACGAAGTCAGGCCCACACAGCGTCTGTAGTTGTAGAACCTGTGTCTGGCCATGTGTCGGCTGCTCACTGGCTTCAGGTGGTCTCTCACCAGTGCGCTCAACTCCTCAAACGACTTGCTTGCTGGTTTCTCAGTGCCAGCAGGTCTTTCATTAAAGCGTATGTTTTCGAGCCACAGCTGGTCAAGAGATGGGCTCTTCTCTTGTCTGCCTTATTGTTGCCCAGCCAGTCTTTGGTCACAAAGCTTTGCTGGAGCCTTTCTATAAAGTCATCCCAATTGTCTCCAGCATTGTATTTCTCATCTGAGCTGTTGGTAGCCATTCTGTGGATTCTGTGATCCCGTAACTCGTTGCCACTGTTAAGTCCTGACTCTAATGTACTGACTTACACAAGACACATGCTGAAGTCGAGGACACTCAGGACCTGCACCTTTAATTCCAGCTCTCCAGTGCTGCACTTGCCTGAGACTTCTCTTTATATACCACAGTGGGACAGGTATGGAGTGTCTCCTGCAAGTGCACCCCTGGTGGTAAGGTATGCTTATTGTTACAGGTCATATCCAATTAGTCATGTTTCGCATGGTAAGATACAGTTATGTACAGTAATGTGAGATACATGACAACTATAGCTCTCCCACTCTTTTTCCTTTTGTCTCCTTTTTTTTTCCCTCTGTCTCCCTATGTTGGTTCCCATCCCCCTGCCATATTAGTTTAACTCCTCCCTTACAGCACTAGCAAACACTCCCCCTAGGACATTGGTTCCGGTCCTGCCCAGGTGCAGACCGTCCGGTTTGTACTGGTCCCACCTCCTCCAGAACCGGTTCCAATGCCCCAGGAATTTGAATCCCTCCCTGCTGCACCACTGCTCAAGCCATGTATTCATCTGAGCTATCCTGCGATTTCTACTCTGACTAGCACGTGGCACTGGAAGCAATCCTGAGATTACTACTTTTGAGGTCCTACTTTTTAATTTAGCTCCTAGCTCCTTAAATTCGTCTCGTAGGACCTCATCCCTTTTTTTACCTATATCGTTGGTACCAATGTGCACCACGACAACTGGCTGTTCACCTTCCCTTTTCAGAATGTCCTGCACCCACTCCGAGACATCCTTGACCCTTGCACCAGGGAGGCAACATACCATCCTGGAGTCTCGGTTGCGGCCGCAGAAATGCCCATCTATTCCCCTTACAATCGAATCCCCTATCACTATCGCTCTCCCACTCTTTTTCCTGCCCTCCTGTGCAGCAGAGCCACCCACGGTGCCATGAACTTGGCTGCTGCTGCTCCCCGCTGATGAGTCATCCCCCTCAACAGTACTCAAAGCAGTGTATCTGTTTTGCAGGGGGATGACCGCAGGGGACCCCTGCACTACCTTCCTTGCACTGCTCTTCCTGTTGGTCACCCATTCCCTATCTGGCTATGTACCCTTTACATGCGGTAAGACCAACTCGCTAAACATGCTATTCACGTCATTCTCAGCATCGTGGATGCTCCAGAGTTCATCAACCCACGGCTCCAGGGCCGCAATGCGGTCCATCAGGAGCTGGAGGAGGATACACTTCCCGCACACATAGTCATCAGGGACATCGGAAGCGTCCCAGACTTCCCACATGGTACAGGAGGAGCATAACATGTGTCCGAGCTCTCCTGCCAAGACTTAACCCCGAGATAAACTTAATTTGGCAACAACAATGCTAAATGTTACTTATTGATAAAGAAAGGAAAAATGAAAAGCTACTTACCAATCACTTACCCCCTTGGCTGTGACATCACCTTTTGATTTCTTGCTACTTCTTTTTTGCCTCCCTGCTGCAGCTGCACCGGCTGGCTTTTTGTAGGCCGCTCGCCTCCCGAACTCCCGCCTCTCACGAACTTCCGCTGCTCACTGACTGGCCTTGTGTAGGCCGCTTGCCTCCCGAGCTCACGCCTCTCACGAACTTCCGCTGCTCACTGACGGGCCTTTTGTAGGCCACTCGCCTCCCGAACACCTGCCTCTCACAGGAGCCAGCTACTGCCCGCTATGTTTACCAAAGAGCAAGCCAGTTCTTATTTTATTGTTCGTCAATAATGGGCCTGACCTGGCATTCTACAGTCAGATTGTGATCGCTATGTAATGGGTTTGTGGAGTGCTTTTACACATCCTGTGCAAATGTCCTTGTTTGGCTGGCTGGATTTCTGCATGATTCATTAACCAATCATGCTCCAATTATCTTCACAGTTGTTTCCGGTATGGATCCTGTTGTGTATCTGTAAAGCATGCACTCCCATGTTCCGCCACCAGGGAGCGCATCCCCTGAAGTCCCAAGGAATCCCAGCACCCCTTGGGAGCACTGTATCTAAGCCGGCTCCTAAGGTCTGTTCCTCACTCTGGAGTGTCTTAATAAAGACTGAGGTCACTGTTACTTTAACCTCCCGGTGTGCAGTCTCATCGGTGTTAAGTACTCATCGACGAGTATTCGAATCCAACGCAACGATACAGCAAACTGTGGGCATCCTGGAGAAGTTCTCGGAGGGTGAGGACATGGAAGCCTATGTCGAATGGCTAGACCAGTACTTTGTAGCCAACGAGCTGGACGGAGAAGGAAGCGCTGCAAAAAGGAGAGCGGTCCTCCTCACGGTCTGCGGGGCACCGACCTACAGTCTCATGAAGAATCTTCTGGCTCCGGTGAAATCCACAGATAAGTCATATGAGGAGCTGTTTACACTGGTTCGGGAGCATCTTAATCCGAGGGAGAGCAAGCTGATGGCGAGGTATCGGTTCTATATGTACCAGCGATCTGAAGGTCAGGAAGTGGCGAGCTACGTCGCCGAGCTAAGGCGACTTGCAGGACAATGTGAGTTTGATGGCTACCTGGAGCAAATGCTCAGAGACTTTTTTGTACTCGGCATTGACCACGAGACCATCCTACAAGAACCTTTGACTCTTGAGACACCGACCCTCAGTAAGACCATTGCGATAGCACAGGCATTTATGTCCAGCAGTGATAACACCAAACAAATCTCTCAGCGCACAAGTACTAGCAATGTTCATGGGTGTCATGGTACATCAGTCATTGAAGGTTGGCAGCATGCGGTTAAGAAAGCAAATGGCATGTTGGCCTTCATATCGAGGGGATTTGAGTACAGGGGCAGGAAGGTGTTACGACAGTTGTACAGGGCCTTGGTGAGGCCACACCTGGAGTATTGTGTACAGTTTTGGTCTCCTAACTTGAGGAAGGACATTCTTGCTATTGAGGGAGTGCAGCGAAGGTTCACCAGACTGATTCCCGGGATGGTGGGACTGACATATCAAGAAAGACTGGATAAACTGGGCTTGTATTCACTGGAGTTCAGAAGAATGAGAGGGGATCTCATAGAAACATTTAAAATTCTGACGGGTTTAGACAGGTTAGATGCAGGAAGAATGTTCCCAATGTTGGGGAAGTCCAGAACCAGGAGTCACAGTCTAAGGATAAGGGGTAAGCCATTTAGGACCGAGATGAGGAGAAACTTCTTCACCCAGAGAGTGGTGAACCTGTGGAATTCTCTACCACAGGAAGTTGTTGAGGCCAATTCACTAAATATATTCAAAAAGGAGTTAGATGTAGTCCTTACTACTAGGGGGATCAAGGGGTATGGCGAGAAAGCAGGAATGGGGTACAGAAGTTGCATGTTCAGCCATGAATTCTGTGAATGGCGGTGCAGGCTCTAAGGGTCGAATGGTCTACTCCTGCACCTATTTTCTATGTTTCTATGTTTCTGTGTTTCATAAATTAACTGGAACTGTGTTTGCGAGCAGAAATGTACAGGGCAGAAACCACGCGTCTGCAACTGACAGCAGGTCTCAGGTGACCCAGATGACTCAGAGTCCGCAACAAAGAATGAATGCAAGGCAATTCACACCTTGTTGGCGTTGTGGAGGCTTCCATTCAGCCTATTCATGCTGCTTCAAAGGGTATGTTTGCAAGAGCTGTGGAACAATGGGGCACCTCCAACGAGCTTGCAGACTATCTGCAAGCTCTGCAAAACCTGCTAATCACTACGTGGCAGAGGAAGATCGGTCCATGGTGGATCAAAGCAATTTCGAGCCTCAGAAAAAGGAGGCAGATGCTGAAGTACACGGGGTGCACACATTTTCGATGAAATGTCCACATATAATGCTAAATGTAAAAGTGAATGGCTTACCCATAGCCATGGAACTGGACACTAGCGCTAGCCAATCCATCATGAGTAAAAAGATGTTTGAGAGACTGTGGTGCAACAAGGCACTCAGATCAGCCCTGAGCCCCATCCACACGAAACTGAGAATGTACACCAAAGAGCTCATCACTGTCCTGGACAGCGCCATGGTCAAGGTCACCTACGAGGGCACGGTGCACGAACTGTCACTCTGGATTGTCCCTGGCTGCGATGGCCCCACACTGCTTGGAAGGAGCTTGCTGGGCAAAATCCGCTGGAACTGGGATGACATTCGAGCGCTATCACATGTCGATGAGGACTCATGTACCCAGGTTCTGAACAAATTTCCTTCCCTTTTTGAGCCAGGCATTGGAAACTTTTCCGGGGTGAAGGTGTGGATCCATTTGGTCCCAGAGGCACGACCCATTCACCACAAGGCACGAGCGATACCTCACATGATGAGGGAAAGAGTGGAAATGGAGCTGGACAGGCTGCAACGCGAGGGCATCATCTCCCCAGTGGAATTCAGCGAGTGGGCCAGCCCGATTGTTCCAGTACTCAAAAGTGATGGCACGGTCAGGATTTGCGGCAATTATAAAGTAACTATTAATCGTTTCTCGCTACAGGACCAACACCCGCTACCTAAGGCAGACGACCTATTTGCGACGCTGGCAGGAGGCAAGATGTTCACCAAGCTCGACCTGACTTTGGCCTATATGACGCAGGAGCTGGAGGAGTCTTCGAAGGGCCTCACCTGCATCAACACGCACAAGGGACTGTTCATCTACAACTGCTGCCCATTTGGAATTCGGTCGGCTGCAGCGATCTTCCAGCGAAACATGGAGAGCCTACTCAAGTCAGTACCACGCACGATGGCTTTTCAGGACGACGAATTGGTCACGGGTCGGGACACCATCGAGCACCTACAAAACCTGGAGGAGGTCCTCCAGCAACTGGATCGTGTAGGGCTGCAGCTGAAGAGCTCGAAATGCGTCTTCATGGCAACAGAAGTGGAGTTTTTAGGGAGAAAGATCGCAGCGGACGGCATTCGGTTCACAGATGCCAAGACAGAGGTTATCAGGAATGCGCCCAGGCCACAGTATGTCACGGAGCTGCGGTCGTTCCTGGGAATCCTCAACTATTTTGGTAATTTCCTACCGGGGTTAAGCACCCTCTCAGAGCCCCTGCATGTGTTATTGCACAAAGGTGAGAACTGGGTATGGGGAAATAAACAAGTCATTGCTTTTGAGAAAGCCAGAAACATTTTATGCTCCAACGAGCTGCTTGTATTGGACAACCCGTGTAAAAGACTTGTGCTAGCATGTGATGCGTCGTCCTACGGAGTCGGGTGTGTATTACAACAAGCTAACATTGCGGGGAAGTTGCAACCTGTTGCCTATGCCTCCAGGAGCTTGTCTAATGCCATGATTGAGAAAGAAGCATTAGCATGTGTGTTCAGGGTAAAGAATCAGTACTTGTTTGGCCTCAAATTTGAGCTGGAAACCGATCACAAGCCCGTCATATCCCTGTTCGCTGAAAACAAGGGGATAAATACTCCTGCCTCAGCCTGCATACAAAGGTGGACACTCGCGCTATCAGCGTATAATAATACCATCCGCCACAGGCCAGGCATCGAGAACTGTACGGATGCTCTCAGTCGGCTACCATTGCCCACCACGGGGGATGGAAATGGCGCAGCCTGCAAACTTGTTGATGGTCATGGAAGCATTTGAAAATGATAAAATCACCTGTCACGGCCCGCCAGATTAGGACTTGGACCAGCCAAGAGCCTCTGCTGTCCCTAGTAAAAAAAACTGTGTACTGCATGGGAGCTGGGCCAGCATTCCCGTTGAAATGCAAGAGCCAATCAAGCCGTTCCAGCGGCGAAAGGACGAGCTGTCCATTCAGGCAGACTGCCTGTTGTGGGGTAACCGCGTAGTGCTACCCAAAAAGGGCAGGGAGACGTTCATCTTGGATCTCCACAGCACACACCCGGGTATAGTAATGATGAAAGCGATAGCCAGATCCCACGTGTGGTGGCACAGTATCGACTCTGACTTAGAGTCCTGTGTACGGCAATGCAGCGTGTGTGCTCAGTTGAGCAACGCACCCAGAGAGGCACCACTAAGTATGTGGTCCTGGCCCTCCAGACCATAGTTGAGGGTCCATGTCAACTATGCGGGCCCGTTTCTCGGTAAAATGTTCCTGGTGGTGGTGGATGCTTTTTTAAAATGGATTGAATGTGAAATAATGTTGGGAAGCACCGCCACCACCATTGAAAGCCTGAGGGCCATGTTTGCCACCCACGGCTTGCCTGACATACTGGTCAGTGACAATAGGACATGTTTCACTAGTGCCGAATTTAAAGAATTCATGACCTGCAATGGGATCAAACATGTCTCCCCGGCCCCGTTTAAACCAGCCTCCAATGGGCAGGCAGAGCGGGCAGTACAAACAATCAAACAGAGCCTTAAACGAGTCACAAAAGGCTCACTCCAAACCCGCCTGTCCCGAGTACTGCTCAGCTACCACACGAGACCCCACTCGCTTACAGGGGTGCCCCCGGCTGAGCTACTCATGAAAAGGACACTTAAAACCAGGCTCTCACTGGTTGACCCCAACCTGCATGATCAGTTAGAGAGCAGGCGGCAACAACAAAATGTAAACGATGGTCGCGCCACTGTGTCACGGGAAATTGATCTGAATGATTCTGTGTATGTGCTAAACTATGGACATAGTCCCAAGTGGATCGCGGGCACAGTGATAGCTAAAGAAGGGAGTAGGGTATTTGTCGTCAAACAAGACAATGGACAAATTTTCAGAAAACACCTGGACCAAACGAGGCTGCAGTTCACAGACTGGCCTGAACAATCCACAGAAGACACCACCTTTTTCGAGCCCATAACACACACCCAAAGGATCAACGACACCACTCCGGTCCAGGAAATTGAACCCATCACGCCCAACAGCCCAGCAAGGCCAGGCTCACCTAGCAGCCCTGCAGGGCCAACAACACGCCAGCCCAGTGAGGGCACAGCCAACACACCAGAATAGACATTTATACCGAGGCGGTCCACCAGGGAAAGAAAGGCTCCCGACCGCCTCACCTTGTAAATAGTTTTCACTTTGACTTTGGGGGGGAGTGATGTTGTGTATCTGTAAAGCATGCACTCCCATGTTTCGCCACCAGGGAGCGTATCTCCTGAAGTCCCAAGGGATCCCAGCATCCCTTGGGAGCACTGTATATAAGCCGGCCCCTAAGGCCTGTTCCTCGCTCTGGAGTGTCTTAATAAAGACTGAGGTCACTGTTACTTTAACCTCCCTGTGTGCATCTGTGTTAGGAACACAATAGATACCATCATTATTCCTTTCAAATAAGGTCGATTGGTGAGCAGCAGCTCAGTACGATACTACCACAAAACACTTTACAAATGCATGGCTTCCTTCTGAATGTATTGTTGCAACTCTAAGAGAAAGTTTTAGCATAAGAAAGTATTGAACCATATACTTGCATTGATCAAGCTGGTGTGTATAATCATCATTATCTTCATAGGCGGTCCCTCGAAACGCGCATAATTTGCTTCCACGCCAAAAAGGGATGAGTTCATAGAAACATAAAAACATAGAAAATAGGTGCAGGAGTAGGCCATTCGGCCCTTCTAGCCTGCAATGCCATTCAATGAGTTCATGGCTGAACATGCAACTTCAGTACCCCATTTCTGCTTTCTCGCCATACCCCTTGATCCCCCTAGTAGTAAGGACTTCATCTAACTCCTTTTTGAATATATTTAGTGAATTGGCCTCAACAACTTCCTGTGGTAGAGAATTCCACAGGTTCACCACTCTCTGGGTGAAGAAGTTTCTCCTCATCTCGGTCCTAAATGGCTTACCCCTTATCCTTAGACTGTGACCCCTGGTTCTGGACTTCCCCAACATTGGGAACATTCTTCCTGCATCTAACCTGTCTAAACCCATCAGAATTTTAAATGTTTCTATGAGGTCCCCTCTCATTCTTCTGAACTCCAGTGAATACAAGCCCAGTTGATCCAGTCTTTCTTGATAGGTCAGTCCCGCCATCCCGGGAATCAGTCTGGTGAACCTTCGCTGCACTCCCTCAATAGTTCACAGGTGTTTCATTGAAGAACCTAATATTCCAGATCCCGAACTACATCCTGAAGGGTGGAAAATGTCTGTGTGTGAATTTTTTTAAATGTGTGGTGGCCGTTGCACACCAGCCATTACACGGGCTTAACCGAGCTAGGTCTTGGTCCGGTGGCAAGGTTTACCCAAGACGACTGGAGACCAGCTCTGCTGCATGGACCTAGTGCACACAAATATCACAGTGTGGGCTGGCCCGTGCTGTCCCTGGTCCCTCGCCTCTTCTGGCCCCGAACTCACACCTCTCCCAGGTCCCGGTCACATCCCTCTACATTCGCTCATCGCACCTTCGCCCCGACCTCGCCGCTCATGCTGTATCTGCCCATGCCCAAATCACCGACCTGGACCTTGATGACATTCCTCTTCGCTGCCGTCACCCTCCTGCACCAGCTCGCGCTGTACCTTGCAGTGGTACGCCGCCATGGTTGGGGCCATAAAAGGAGCGGCGAGCAGCCCCGACATGCGAGAGTCCTTCAGCGGCAGATCGCGGCCATAAAAGGAGCGGCGAGCGGCGGCCAAGAGCAGCGGAGTGTATAATGCACTTCACCAAACACATGAATCATTTTGAAGAGCAGTTACAGTTGTTGTTCGACAAACACTCAGACAGGCTGCAACATCCCACAAACGGTGATGAGATGAATGAGCAGTTAATCTGTTTTTAGTGGTGTTGGTTGAGGAAAGAATGTTAGCCATTGCACCAAGAGAACTCCTTTTTTTTCGAATAGCTTCCCGGGATCTTTAATCAACCTGCACCACTAGAACAGACGTCAACTCATTTCAACGTCTTGTCCAAAGGACACAACGTCTGGCAGGGCAGCTCCCTCTGAGGATTGCACTGGAGTGTCAGCCTATATTAAACCCTGATGTGGCCGATGTTGACCCGTTGGCGAGAGGGCTATCCATTAAGTCAAGCTGATGAACTTAGGAACAAAAACCAGTTGTCAAACTTAACTCAGTGGTTGCACACTAACCTCTCGGTGTAGTGGGTGGTGTCAGTGGGGTCAGCTTGCCTTCCCTGACCCAGAGCGGTTGCAAGTCGCTCCCACTCCCTGGTTCTCAAGCCTGGATTTATTAATCAGGGTGTGATAAAGTGCAGCAGACAACTGTTTTGTACAAAGAAATGTATGGTTTTTGTGGTGTATATAGCACACAAATCACTGACTCCACACGGTCTGGTGTTGATCTAACTGCTGTGACCTTAGTCCTTTATTGAACAGCTCCAGAGTACTCCACAGGTGTGGTGGGCAGCCTTTTATACTGCCTCATGCAGGTACTTTCAGGTCTCCCACCACAGCGCCCTCTGTGGTGCACCATTGTACTTATCCTACATTTAATGTACCAGCACAATACACAACAGTTTTTATTCAAGAAGAATAAATACACCTTTTATTCAAACTGAGAAAACTTATCACTTTAGATGAGAGAAAACTTATCACTTTAAATGAGAGAAAACTTATCACTCTAATGGGGAATTCTTTACTCAAACACAAGAGAATACACAGCAGTACACCACCTCCCACCACCCAATTTCCCCTATCTAACTAGGTTAGGCTCTGGGGCTTCAGGGACTATGCTCACCAATCCTTCCTTTACAGTCGGTAATGGGTCACGTTTCGGGGTGCGTTGGATTTTGTCAATTCTGCTAGCCATACCCCGAACATAGGAGAGGACTTCTTGCTGTGTGTTCCTCAGTTGGGTGGTGTCCGCTGATGCGGTAGGGCGCGTATTGGATTTATGGGGTAAGTTACCCACTTTCTTCCTTCATCAGTAGGTTTTAAATTTCTTTTAGGTAATGTTTTACCCATTGGTTACTCAGGGATAGCTTGTAGAGTGGAAACAGCTTGTGAATCTTCGGGTTTTCATCGAGTTGACTTCGGTTTGGAAATCGTTGGTCGAGGTGGCTCAATATTACCAATTTGGTTGCTGGTAATATCTTGGTGGTTGCTTCGTGAACCTCTTGCTGCCATGGCGTGCTTGGTGTCCTGGTCGTTTGTGATGCTGTTTTGGTTGATGTTCTGAAGAACCAGGTTAACGAAGCTGATGTGCTGGTCTTGAAGTCTGCCAGGTCTGAAGCATACGAAGCTGGTGTAGAAGCCAAGTGCAGTCCTGGCTGTAAAAACAGGCCTTAATTATACTTTGAGCGACTTCCTTATCTGTCCCCAAATCGACCTTGGTTCTTTGTTTAGGTTTTGCAGCCCAGCTAACTGAAACTTGATTAAGTTTTAATCTGGCATTGATAGACTTTTCTGAGTTGATGAGCTCTTGTCCATTGTGATAGCGCTGTTTTTTGCTTCCGGATGTCTGACCTGAGTCAAATATTTCTATGCCTGTTGAAAAGGTGTTGGAATATGTATGTGACATTTGTGTCTTCTGGGTGGGGTGGATAATATTTCTTCTGTGGTTGATTGTTTAAATGCTAATGTTTTCTAGGGTTTCAGGGGTAAATAGTTCCCAGACAATTTGATTAGCTCCAATGTCCAAACTGGCCTTTTAGAGATTGACCCCACCCCTTTTCTTGCAGATCCAAGATTCACCTTTTAAAAATCCCAAACTTGGTTAAAACTCGTAGATTTCTTCCATAAGCATTTTGGGATACCGAACTTTCTGGTAGATAGTTCCAAATTAAATTTCCTTTCCAATGAGTCCAAACACCGGGGGGTTCTCCCATGGATTTTGCAACTCTACATCAGTCAGAGGGTTTTAGGTTCAAACCTCACTCCAGGATTTGAGCGTATAGTACTGAGGGTGTGCCAGAGGTGTCATCTTTTGGATGAGATGTTAAACCATCTGCCCTTTCAGATGGATGTAAATTCCATGGCACTATTTGAAGAAGAGCAGGGAAGTTCTCCCGGTGGTCAATACTTATCCCTCAACCATCTTCAGTAAAATCAAATTATCTGATCGTTTATCTCATTGCTGTTTGTGGGACTTTTTTGTGCACAAATTGGCTGCCACATTTCCTACATTACAACACTGACTATACTTCAAAAGTTATTCATTGGCAGTAAAGTGATTAGGGACATCTTGAGGTTTTGAAAGGTGCTATATAAATGCAAGTTCCTTCTTTGAAGTGATTGTTTCTGTGTAGGTGCAATGGCAGCCAATTCACAACAGGATTAAATGAGTAGCTAGTTAATGCATTTATTTGGTATTGCGAAGCTTTGCTGTAATACTCCCAGTCATTGAATATCCTTCCACCAGCCACTCCCTGGTCTCAGACATGACAAGTGATCAATTACCAGAGGGTAGAAGACACCAACGTAACTCAATCCTAGCAAGAAGTAGTGTTAGAAGGACATTTAGAAATCGTCATTCCTTGTGTTCTGCCTGTTCCTATTAATTTAAACAATACTTAAAAATGGGGTTCTGATGGTATCATTTATGGAAAGGAGTTAGGGGGAGATAGTGAGGAAAATACAGGGAAAAAGTTTAATAATCACCAGGAAAGAGATTCATTAACACAACTGTGTCACTGAGTGTGTAATTTCAACTTCAAGCTTTAATTTAGCTCCTTCATAATGTCAGATTCAATAACTCATCCATAAAGAATTTTGCTGGTGTGTTTTCTACTTTGGGCTTTTATTCTGTGAATAAAATCAATCCAGTTCTCTCATCTAAACAAAATACACTCAGTGTTTACTGAACTGAGGATAGTGCATTCAGTAACTCCAGAAGGGTGGGAGTGATTATCCTCAGCTAGCGGAGAATGCATCCATTTATCTTTCACTCTTTTCCAATACACCCTCAGGAAGGCACAACTTTACTTTGTGGACCTACCAGGACCTAAGGAGGCCGTTCGGCCCATCGAGCCTGTGCCGACTCTTTGCAAGAGCACTTCAGCTAATTCCACTCCCCCGCCCTTTCCACGTAGCCCTGCAAATGTTTTTCCTTCAGGTACTTATCCAATTCCCTTTTGAAAGCCACGATTAAATCTGCCTTCATTACCCTTTCAAGACTGTGCATTCCAGATAATAACCACTCGCTGTGTAAAAAAGTTTTCCCTCATCTCTCCTTTTCCAATTTCCTGAAATCTGTGTCCTCTGGCTCTCAAACCTTCGCCAATGGGAACAGTTTCTCTCTATCTACTCTGTCCAGACCCCTCATGATTTTGAACACCTCTATCAAATCTCCTCTCAATCTTCTCTGCTCCAAGGAGACCAACCCCGGCTTCTCCAGTTTATCCACGTAACTGAAGTCCCTCATCTCTGGAACAATTTTTGTAAATCTTCTCTGCACTTTCTCTAAGGCCTTCACATCCTTCCAAAAATGCGGTGTCCAGAATTGGATACAATACTCCTGTTAAGGCTAAACCAGTGTTTTATAAAGGTTAATTATAACATCATGTTATAATTAATTGCTTAATCTAAGTGCCATCATTTGGATTGCTAGCCAGGTTTCAGAAGGCATTCCTTAATGGGTGAAAATAGACACTGGCATTAGTCTACCACTATTGCTCTACGTGTTCAGCAGTGGGTTAAGAAACACTTGCAGGAGAAGCAAGAGGGTGTGAAGGATATTGTATTACCTCCCGTGCATAGGTGTCAAGTCACATATGGTGTTCTTCACAGTGAAGCTTAGGTGGCTGCAACTGGGAAACATGCTTATTACAGTGCATTATTGCAAGATATGACTGCCTCCTGTTACCTTGTCTGCCCTGGAGAGGTCAACTGTGCAGGAATTGCCAAGGCCACTTGTTCCATGTCCTCCTTCCCTCAGGACCAAAAATAGCTGGGGTCCTCCTTTCCTGGACTTGGAGTCATGAAACATACCTCACTGAAACATATAAACTCATTAGAGGGCTTGACAGGGTACAGGCTGAGAGGCTGTTTCTCCTGGCTGGAGTGTCTAGATTTTGGGGTCATCGTCTCAGGATAAGGAGTTGGCCATTTAGGACTAAGATGAAGAGAAATTTCTTCACTCTGGAGGCTGTGAATATTTGGAATTTTCTGCCCTAGAGGGCTGTGGATGTTCAGTCGATTAATATATGCAAGACTGAGATCGATAGATTTTTGAGGCATTAAGGGAACAAAGGGGTATGGGGATAGGGCAGGAAAGTGGAGTTGATGTGGAAGTTCAGCCATGAATTTATTGAATGGTGGATCAGGCTCAAGGGGCTGTATGGCCTACTCCTGCTCCTAGTTCTTATGTTCTTACGAAGAAGCACCAACCTCAGATATTTTCCTTCAATGTATATAATTTCTGCTTACTTCTCTGGTCAATGATTTTCAAACTGTTCTGTGCAGAAATCCTCTGCAACTATCTATGTACTTCCAACGACCCCCTGTAAACACCTGGGATCATTTGCAAACATTTAGACACTCTGGAGATACCATGCAAGCATTCATATGCTCTTGGGGACCCTTGAATATACTAACACACTTCCAGAGATATCTACAAATATTGATACACTCCAGTGGCCCCTGCAAATAATGTTATACTCTCGGGCCCCCCTGCAAACACTGATACACTCCAGGGGCCCCCTCCAACTAGTGTTACACTTCAGGGACACCCTACAAATATTGGCACACTCCAGGGACACCCTTCCAATATTGACACACTCCAGGGACACCCTTCAAATATTGACACACTCTAGGGACACCCTACAAATATTGACATACTCCAGGGACACCCGACAAATATTGACACACTTCAGGGGCACACTTCAAATATTGGCACAATCCAGGCATCCCTGAAAATATTGAAATGCTTCTACGAATCCCAAGCACATACTAACACATTCCTGGGGACCTCTGCAGATATTGTTACATTCTCAGGGACCCGCAGCAAGAATTGCCATAATCCCTGCAACCACCTTCAAAAATTGACACACTCCGGGGAACCCTTGCAAATATTGCTGTAATCCTGGAAATCAGCTGTAAATATTGACACACTTCTGGTGATCCTCAGCAAACACTGTCAAACCTGAGGGTAAACTGCCACACTTGTGCTGCCAACTCCCAACCGACTTTTTCCCAGACCTTCCTACCGGCCAGCCTTACCAATTCCGGCATGTTTATTTTGCGGCTGTCAGTGGTTGGGTGAGACTCGGCAGTACGCAGGTTACAGTACACAGACGACGGCTGCGTCTGCGCACATACAGAGGCTGAACTCCAGGACATAGTCGACATATTTACTGAGGTGTATGAAAGCATGGGCCTCACACTAAACATCCTTAAGACAAAGGTCCTCCACCAGACTGTCCTCACCATACAGCACTGCCCCTCCAGTCATCAAGATCCACGGCGCAGCCCTGGACACCGTGGACCACTTCCCATATCTCAGGAGTCTCCTATCAACAAGAGCAGGCATCGAAGACGAGATCGAACACTGCCTCCAGTGCGCCAGTGCAGTCTTCGGCCGCTTGAAGGAAAGAGTGTTTGAAGACCAGGCCCTCAAAACTGCCACCAAGCTCATGGTCTATAGGGCGGTAGTAATCCCTGCCCTCCTGTATGGCTCAGAGACATGGACCATGTACAGTAGACACCTCAAGTTGCTGGAGAAATATCATCAACGATGTCTCCGCAAAATCCTGCAAATCCCCTGGGAGGACAGGTGCACCAACATCAGCGTCCTCATTCAGGCCAACATCCCCAGCATTGAAGCACTGACCACACTCGATCAGCTCCGCTGGGCAGGCCACATAGTCCACATGCCAGACACGAGACTCCCAAAGCAAGTGCTCTACTCGGAGCTCCTTCACGGCAAACGAGCCAAAGGTGGGCAGCGGAAACGCTACAAGGACAAAGTCAAAGCCTCCCTGATAAAGTGCGACATCCCCACTGAAACCTGGGAGTCCCTGGCCCAAGACCGCCCTAAGTGGAGGAAGTGCATCCGAGAGGGCGCTGAGCACCTTGAGTCTCATCGCCGAGAGCATGCAGAAATCAAACGCAGGCAGCGGAAAGAGCGTGCGGCAAACCAGTCCCACCTACCCCTCCCCTCAACGACTATCTGTCCCACCTGTGACAGAGTCTGTGACTCTCGTATTGGACTGTTCAGCCACCAAAGAACTCACCAGGAGTGGAAGCAAGTCTTCCTCGATTCCGAGGGACTGCCTATGATGATGATGATGAGACTCGGCAAGGTAAAAACCAACTAAAGACAGGCCAGCTGCCCAAAGTAAAACAGTGTCATCTTTGCAGCTAGCATTTTTCTCTCTTTAAATCAGTACTCAGCAACAGAATGAACATCCAGCTCGTCAACAACTAAAGAATAGATAATTCTCAAGGAGATGGAAGAATTTTTTTAAAGCAGTGAGTTGTTGTCATCTGGAATGCACTGCTTGAAAGAGTGGTGGAAGCAGATTCAATAGTAGCTTTCAAAAGGGAATTAGATACATACTTGCAAAGGAAAAATTGCAGGATAATAGGGAAAGAGTTGGGGAGTTGGACTAATTGGATAGCTCTTTCAAAAAAGCCGGCACAGACACAATGGGCCGAATGGCCTTGTTCTGTGTTGTATGATTCTGTGATTCTATACTGTGTTGTAGTCTCTTCAACGCCAGAGAGACAAATATATGATGGTGTTTGGAGATTCCAGCCACTGCAGATACCAGTTTGAACTCAGTAAACTGTTCGATTATTTCAGGATTTAGCACATCTGACCCTGAAACAGCCATTGCAATACTGGTCTTTAAATCATTGCAAGCCATATATTGTGTACAACTGCTGGCACAAGTGAGCCTTCTTTGATTAAATATAAAATCACATGGCAAATCTTGAATATTATTCAAGGATGTTATAAAAACATAATTTACAAAAAAAACCCACAAAAAAATCTGAACAAATATTTAATGATATAAGATGAGAACAAAAGACATGCCAGAAATATTTGCTTACTTTGTAGTCTCAGTAGAACTGCAAGGATATTACACAGGAAAAGTAAAACCTTTTTTTATAAAGAATCATTGAAAATCATGGAAAACCCAAAGATGTTTTATAAATACATAAAGAGCAAGAGGATAACTAAAGAGAGAGCATGGCCTATTAGAGACCAAAGAGGAAGCTTGTGTGTGAAGGTGGAAGACGTGGGTATGGTTCTCAAAGAATACTTTGCGTCTGTCTTCACAAAAGAGAGGGACGATGCAGATGTTCTAGTTAAGGAGGAGGCGAGTGAAATATTAAATGAGATAAACATAGTGAGAGAGGAAGTATTAAGTGGTTTAGCATCTTTGAAAGTAGATAAATCGCCAGGCTCACATGAAATGTATCCCAGGCTGTTAAGAGAAGCAAGGGAGGAAATAATGGAGGCTCTGACCATGATTTTGCAATCCTCTCTGGCTACAGGTGTGGTGCCAGAGGACTGCTAACATTGCACCGTTGTTTAAAAAGGGAGTTAGGGATAGACTGAGTAATTACAGGCCAGTCAGCCTAACCTCTGTGGTGGGCAAATTGTTGAAAAAATTCTGAGGGACAATATAAATTGTCATTTAGAAAGGCATGGATTAATCAAGGACAGTTAGCATGGATTTGTTAAGGGAAGATCTTGTCTGACTAACTTGATTGAAGTTTTTGAGGAGGTAACAAGAAGGGTTGATAAGGGTAGTGTGTTTGATGTAGTCTAAATGCATTTTAGCAAGGCTTTTGATAAGGTCCCACATGGCAGACTAGTCAGAAAAGTAAAAGACCATGGGATCCAAGGGAAAGTGGCAAGTTGGATCCAAAATTGGCTCAGTGGCAGGAAGAAAAGAGCAATGGTCACCAGAAGTTTTAGAGACAGTTACACTCTTTCCAGTGGGGTTCTACAGGGCTTAGTCCCTTCCTTTTGTGGTATACATCAATGATTTAGACTTCAATGAAGGTGACATGATTAAGAAGTTTGTTGAGGATACACAAATTGGCCTTGTGGTTTGTAATATAGGCCCCAAGTTTCGACATGATTTGCTCCTGATATTTAGGAGCAACTGATGTAGAACGGAGTATCTTAGAAATCGGAATTCTCGTCATTTAGTTTGCTCCAGTTCTAGTCAGTTAGAACAGTTTCACTTTGGAACAGAATTTCTTTTTCAAAAGGGGGCGCTTACGCCTGTTTTCAAAGTTTCGTCAGTGAAAACTTACTCCAAACTAACTTAGAATGGAGTAAGTGAAGATTTTTGTACGCTCGAAAAAAACCTTGTCTACACTTTAGAAAATCAGGCGCAGGTTACAAATCAGGCGTAGGGAATGAGGGGGGGGAGGTTTAAAGGGAAGTTTACAAACATTAGACACTTCAGTTTTACAAAATAGAAGAGCCATCATCAATAATAAATGATAAATACATCAATAAATCAACCTATAAATCAATCAAAAAAAATTAATAAGAAATAATAAAAAAAAAAAATAAACAAATAAAACATTTTCTACTTACCGTCTGCAGCACCGGGAGCCCGCCAACAGCGTGCTGGGATGCCCCCCTCAGTGTGTCTCTGTCAGTGTCTCTATCTCTCTGTCTGTCTGTGGTGTGTCTCTCACTCTCTGTCTGTCAGTGTCTGTGTTTCTGACAGCGAGGGGAGGGGGGGAGAGGGGGAGAGGGGGGGAGCAGAGGGAGGGAAGGGGGAGGGATGGGGGAGAATTGGGAGGGATGGGGGAGAAGGGGGAGGAATGGGGAGAAGGGGGAGGGATGGGGAGAAGGGGGAGGGATGGGGAGAAGGGGGAGAAGGGGGGAGGAATGGGGGAGGGGGGAGAAGGGGAGGGGGCAGGGGGGGTGAAGGGGAGGGGGGAGAAGGGGGAGTGGGGGGAGAAGGGGAGGGGGGAGAAGGGGAGGGGGGAGGAGGGGGGAGAAGGGGGGGAAAGGAGATGGGGCGGGGGGGAAAGGAGATGGGGCAGGGGGAAAGGAGATCGGGGGGGGGGGGGAAGGAGATGGGAGGGGAAGGAGAAGGGGACGGGAGGCTGAACGGGCCGGGCCCAAGACTTCGGGCAGTGCCCGACCACAGCACCAGATTTACAGGTAGGTGGCGTTGGGTTGGGTCGGGGGGGTGGTGGGAGGGAGGGAGGTTCGGTTCGGGTCGGGGGGAGGAGGGAGAGGGAGGTCAGGTCGGGGGAGGGAGGTCAGGTCGGGTCCAGTCTGGGGGCGGGGGGGGGGCGCGGGAGTCGGGTCGGTGTCGGGTCTGGTCCTGAGGTGGGGGGCAGGGATGGGGGAAGCGGGAGTCGGGTCGGGTCGGGTCCAGTCCGGGGGGTCAGGTCGGGTCTGGTCTGGGGGGTGGGGGGGGAAGCGGGAGTCGGGTCCGGTCCGGTCCGGGGGCGGGGGGGGTGGTGGGGGGGGGGAGTGGGAGTTGGGTCGCGTCCTGTCTGGGGGGGAAGCGGGAGTCGGGTCGGGTCGGGTCCGGGGGGGAGGGGAAGCGGGAGTCAGGTCCGGTCCGGTCCGGGGGGGGAGGGGGAAGCGGGAGTCGGGTCGGGTCTGGTCCGGGGGTGGGGGGGGCGGGTGAGGAGCGCGGATCGGTCCAGTCCGGTCCGGGGGTGGTGCGGGGGGAAGCGGGAGTCGGGTCGCGGTCCGGTCTGGGGCAGGGGTGGGGAGGGAAGCGGGAGTCGAGTCAGGTCGAGAGGAAGCAGGAGCTGGCCGTGGGAGGAGCCTTATTCACACAGCCCCAGTGAGGCCATTCGGCCAGGGCTAGGGGCTGCGTGCTTCGGACCCTCCCACACAGTTTTGGGCGCCTGGAGCTACTGCACATGCACGCCCACTGTAGCGCGCATGTGCAGAGGTCCCGGCACTGTTTTCAGCGCAGGGACCTGGCTCCGCCCCCTGCAGCTTGTACTGCGCTGTGCCGAGCTGCAAACGACCTGCAGGGAGCTGGAGAATCTGGAGGGTTTTTTAGGCGCACTTTGTGGCGCGAAAAACGGGGCGTCCAGGTCGGGACTGCGCCGTTCTAGGCGCGGTTCGAAACTTGGGCCCATAGAGCTCCCTTGTGGACTACTGCTCTGCCTAGTGGATACTGTAGCATTGCAACTGCTGATATAAATACAATAAAGAATCATGTGACAAGGTCACATGAAAAGTTCCTGTAGAGCCATCTTGTTTATTTGTGTGTTTGTGATGTCAGAAAGAATATATCACATTGGCGACGTCGGATCAGATTTCTGGATTCCCTCGCTGAAAATTTTGTTGGTGGATGTTTCAGCCAACCAACAGAGAGACTTTAAAGGCCCCAAGTTTCCACATGATTTGCTCCTGATTTTTAGGAGCAACTGGTGGAGAACGGAGTATCTTAGAAATCGCAATTCTCCACATTTAAGTTTTCTGCAGTTCTAGTCAGGTAGAACAGTTTCACTTTGGAACGGAATTTTTTTTTCAAAAGGGGGCGTGTCCGGCCACTGACGCCTGATTTGAAAGTTCCCACAGTGAAAACGTACTCCAAACTAACTTAGAATGGAGCAAGTGAAGATTTTTGTAGGCTTGAAAAAACCTTGTCTACACATTAAAAAATCAGGCGCAGGTTACAAATTAGGCGTCGGGAAGGAGGAGTGGGAGGGAAGGGAAGTCATTACATTCTACAATAAATCCTTAGTTATACTTATACAAATATTATACAAATAATTCCAACCTGAATAAAAATTTATAAGCAAAGAAAAGATTAAATAAACCATGTTCCTACCTGTGTGAAAGTGCTTCAGGCACGCCTTTCAGGCAGGGAGAAGGCTGCAGGAAGCCTCACAAGTTGAGGCAGCCATTCCCGACGGCAGAGGGGGGGAGGCAGTGAGGGCCCGACCGACGGCAGCAGCCGTTCCCAACGGCAGGGGGGGGGCAGAAAAGGCAGTGAGGGCCCGACCGACGGCAGCGGGGGGGAGGCAGTGAGGGCCCGACCGACAGCAGCAGCCGTTCCCGACGGCGGGGGCGGGGGGAGGCAGTGAGGGTCCGACCGACGGCAGCGGGGGGGAGGCAGGGAGAAGGCTGCAGGAAGCCTCAGAAGTTGAGGCAGCCATTCCCGACGGCGAACGCTCCAAAGCGCACGCGCAGGGTTGCCGGCACAAAAAAAACTCAGTTAAATGGTACCCGCCGCCTCCTACTTACAAAATCGGCGCGAGTGGTAGGCTCCGTCCCCTGGGCGCCAAGGTGACATCGAGCTGCAAAGCGCTCGAGAATTGCGCGTTTTTTTTCAGGCGCCGTTTTCGGCACGAAAAACGGGCGCCCAGCTCGGAGGGGCACCTGTTTTGCTGTGTGTGGAAACTTGGGGCCTTTGAGAGATTCTTTGTTTTACGGCACAGCTAAAAATGCAAAGTAAATTTCAAGCACACTTGGCTGAACTGCCAGAGTCTAGATGGCTGTGCCTATGGGAATAATAGAGCACTTGGGTGAGTTCCATCATGACCGAGAGACTTTCGGAGCCTATGTGGAGTGGTTAGAAATGTTTTTCACCGCAAATAGTATCGTTGAAGTCCTCGATGATGAAAACCATAACCGGGTGGTGTTGGAAAGAAAATAGGCTATTTTCTTGACTGAAGCAGGCCCCAAGGTTTATGAAACCCTGAAAAATGTGCTTGTTCCCTTCAAGCTGAAGGACAAGCCACTGACGGAGATTCTCACCAAGTAGAATAGCACTACAGTCCTGAGCCCCTGGAACTTGCTGAAAGTTATCATTTTGGAATAAAAATCAATTCATTGATGAGAGTATCAGTGAGCACATTGTAGCTTTAATAAAGCTATCCATTCCAGAAACTTTCAGAACCGAGCATTGCGTGTCGCTTTGTTTGTGAGATGAAAAATGAAGCAATCAGAAGAAAGTTGTTGACAACCCTTAACTTGACTTTTGATTTAGCTTGTCAGACAGCTATGTTGATGGATATGGCCGACCAATACTCACGAGAATTTCGTGCCATTTCCAGTCGTCAGCCAACCGAGGTGAATCGCCTGCAGGTTAAAAGGAAAAGGTAGTTGGGCCCCAAGGTCTCAGCAACTGGCGAAGGTAACAGTGCATTGAAGTCATACAATCTGTGCCTGATACAACACATCACTCAAAGTTGTCCATTTGTGAAGGCATAGAGTTTCTTCTGGAAGAAAACTGGGCATCTTGCGAAGGCATGCCGACTGAAAAGTAAACCAACTTTCAATGCTATAAGTAGAAATTGCCAGAGACTATATAGCATTGAAGAGAAACAACAATATGAGGAGATTCTGGAGATACACATAATCAGGAGCATGAGAGTACCTAACAATGATTCGTGAAGTATCATCATCCAAGTAGATGTTGCAGGAACCAGGATACCCATGGAAATTGACACCGGTGCATCCGTGAGCATAGTACCATAATCGCTATATCTCGACAAGTTGAGTGATTTTCCACTGGAGAAATCGAATATAGAGCTGTGAGGCTACTCAGGAGAGCAAATCCCTGTTGCAGGACGTATCACCATAATGGTGAAATTCAAGGATCAGTTTCAGAGCTTGCCTCTCTTTGTACTTGCAGGAGGCAAGCCTGCCTTAATAGGTAGAAATTGGTTATGATCACTGAAGCTGGATTGGAATGAGATTTTTCGTGTTGAAACGAGATTTGCATTGAAGGATGATGTCATCAAGCAGTATCAAAAGGTGTTCTGTGAAACAGCAGTCCGATCTAAGGTTTCAAGGTCAGTGTCAGGGTACAGAAGAATGCTAGACCAGGCACTGCAAGCCACCTTCCATACCATATGCAGTCAAGGAGAAGGTTCAGCAAGAACTCAAAAGACTAGAAACTGAGAACATTATCTCTAAGGTAGATCTAAGTAATTGGGCTACACCCATTATTGTTGCACCTAAGTCAGATAGTAATGCTGATGCTAAGTCCAGGTTGCCATCCTCATCATGTTAAACACAATAGGGAAGAAGTGTTCCATTTTTCATACATTGATGAACTGCCAGTCACAGCTGAGGAGATTGGTAGAGCAACCAAATGTGACCCATTTATGTCAAAGGTGTATGATTACTTAGCAAATGGCTGGTCAAACCAGGTATCAGAGGAAACTATTCATGCATACTTCATTCGTAGGAATGAATTATCAATGGATAAATATTGTATCATGTGGAGTGCAAGAGCAGTTATTCTAAATAAGTTCAGGTCCAAATTATTAGGAGATCTTCATGACCAGCACCTGGGAATGTGCTTTACCAAGAGTTTTGCATGCAGTTACTTATGGTAGCCAGGTTTAGATAATGTCATAGAGTACATCATTAGTCAGTGTACAACATGTCAATCAGTAAGCAAGAAACCACCATCAGTACCATTACAGCCATGGAAATGGCCTCGCAGGGTGTGGCAAATGTTAAATGTAGATTTTGCAAAGCTCGAAGGACAACACTTGCTCATTATAATTGATAGCCATTGGAAGTGGGTAGAGGTGTTCCTGATGTGGAAAATAGCAACAAGTAAAACACTAGTCAACTTGCAAAGATTATTTTCTTCATATGGCCTCCCAGAAGATCTTGGGCTAGATTTTACACTTTTGTGCTTATCGCCCAAAAATGGGCGTTATTTCTGGTGTGGGCGGTAAAAATGGATTTTCAGATCGCTGGCTTCTCAAAGCACCTAGTCTCCATTTTTGAAATTGGACGTTACCGCGAGCGATATGAAATGGGCGGTAGCATTAAATTTTTCCGACCTTCTGCCGTAAAGTGTGGCCGTCCTCAGCAACGGCATAGCCATGCTCAATTCCCGCGATTCAGGATCATCAAGGGTCATCATGACATGCGCAGAAGAGGAGATAGAGAGAGAGGGAGCTGAGAGGGACTGAAGGCGTGTCTGGGTGCGGTGTGGCTGCTTTGGGAGGAAGGAGGGAGACTTTAGAGCTTCACAGCAAATAGGAAAACAAAAATTAGCTGTTACCAGCCAGAAATTTGCCCGAATTTGGCCTATAATGGAAGGAGAGGAGTAGGCACCACAACATGCTGTGGAGACTGATGCTGGAGAGAGCAATGAGGTGGGAGAGGAGCACATTGGAGGGCCCAAAAGAGTGAGGAGGTTCTCGGATGAGGCAAATGCCTCCGATCTGCAGGAGGTCGAGTTACACTGGGGTGATTTGACACAGGGAGGGCGTGGGAAGTCCATCCCAAAGGCCTACCAGAAGATATGGATCGAGATAGCAGAGGTGGTCTCGTCAGCGACCAACGAGGTGTGTGAGGGCAACCAATGCCGCAAACAATGGAACGACCTTGTGGGATCCGCAAAAATAAGTATTACATTTATTTATATGTACTTATGTATTTATATAATTTGATTTGCAACAGTCATAAGTGACTATCAGCAGATGTGAGGTCTTCCACTTTTACCGGGAATGTTTTACTCAAAGCCTGCAGTCACGCTGCACGTCTTTAGGTAAAGAATCATAATTATCATAATAAGCATGATTACATCTGTCGGTTATGTGTTGTATCAGTCTCTGTGACAGTACCTAGCAACGATATCACGCAATTATCTCATGCCATGTCGTCCTGTCACCTTTTACAGAAGAAGCTATTGACGATGAGGTCCGTGCAGAGATGAACGGGTGGGGGGGGCCACCAGTCCCCAGCGACATCACGGACATGGAGGAGCGGGTACTCACACTCGTGGGGAAGCACACCCGGACAGTTATGGAAGCATCTGCAGACCCTGAAGTGATGTCACGTGAATAAAGCTTACACCATTGCGTGATGTAAAGTCAATAGATGCCACACCCACTCATATCCGAATAATCATATATGATGGATGATTTCTAAAATTGTCATAGAAATAATGTTGGCCTAATGATAATCATTGCAATGCAATTGTATTGATGGTAATGAAATGTGATGCCTCTGATGATTTTGAGCGCGCTGGTGCTTTTGTCGTGCATATGCTGTGTGTAGCGCTGGACTCACATTGTGACCCTAGCACCCCCTTCTCCTCTAATAACCTCATTTGAGTTTTGCAGCTCAGCCAACAGCGCAGTCCCAAGCAGGACCACAGAGGCCAGAAGGTGGGACGTGGGGCCCAACTCTCCGGACGATCCTACATCTGCTGCTGAGGAGCTCCGATTCTCGCCCGTCAATCCGCTGGGTCTCTTCTCCATAGATGAGAGCACGGACTTCGAGGAACCTCCATCGCCACGCTCCAGAAACCATTCCACCCCAAGGCCATCTAGTGATCCTCCAGCCACTCTGGAGGTACCAGCCCCAAGCACTTCGCCACAGGGCACCCCATTTGTCCCCAGGACGGCACCAACCCCGCGGAGGCCTCGTGGACGCACCAGGTCTGGTCCACGCATGCCACATGAGAGCAGAGAGATGGTACAGTTGCCCAGGAGGACTGTCGACATTGGTGACCAGCTCATCGAAGTATTGGGGGGGCATATCCCAACAGCTGGCCACCATGACTGAGTACATTCCGCGGATGGCAGAGGCCCTGGATGCGGTAGCCAGGAACACTGCTGGTACAGGCCTCCCAGTTGCCCCAGAGCGCGGCACTCCACTCCTAGGTTCCGCACCACCACTGCGAATGACAGATGAGAGCAAGGACATAGATCTTGCTTCTGCATCAGAGAATGTTGCCTCCTCGCCATCCCCGCTCCCGTACCTTGCAACCACTGCCTCTGCCTTCATCCCTCCCAATGAGGCACAGCCTGAGGATCTCCTCAGCCAGGCGACATGGAGCGAGGAGGGGAAGGGGTAGAGGTGGGGAGAAAAAGGAGGGGGAAAGGAAAGTGAGGTGCATGTCCGCAGGTGATAGCTGTGTTATATCTCCATCTGGGTGTATGCAATTTGTTATAATGTATGGAGGGAGGGGACCAGCCTCCTGCTTTGCCTTTGTATTCTGTGTTGTTGAACATGTTGAACATTTGATTGATGTCAAAGGTGGAAAAAGTGGGGTGTGGGCGGGGGTTGGGTGTTATTGCCTGTGATACTTATGATTTCAGACCAATGTTGGTATGAAATTTTTTAAATTGAACATAAACTTGTTGCGTATTGTCTCAGATAGCTGGTCCGTTACACAGTGGTGATTCCTTAACATGAAAGGGTTAAATAAAACTTAATTTCAATCTATGTAAACTTTAACTGGCACCAAGGTGATGGGCACCATTGATGTCTGAGCTGCACACACACAAATTGTTCAGGCAAATTGTTCAGGTATCAGCTCCTCACATAAGAGTCTTGCAGCTATGTAGCGACCATGGGCCCTTTCCTGCGGTCTGGAGGGGGTTCGTGGGCACGGTTGCATAGCCAGCCTGATTGTCTGGCCCTCGGTCAGCATCCAGCCCCTCGTCATCCTCTTCCTCTCTCTCCTGAGGTGGAGCATCAGTCCCTTCTGGCAATTCTTGCCCCCTCCTGACAGCCAGAATGTGCAGCATGGAGCACATGACCATGAATTTACCTACTTGCTCAGGGTTGTATTGTAGCTCCCCTCCTGAGTGGTCCAGACATCTGAAGCGCTGCTTAAGCACAGTTGTTGTTTTCTGGACCACATTGCATGTGTCTCTGTGGCTCTGGTTGTATCGCTTCTCAGCCTCGGTGTGAGTGTCAGTCACGGGGGTGATCTGCCAGGTGGCTAGGCCATATTGGTTATCACCAACCATCCAGCATTGTCCTTGTAGCTGACTCTTAAAGATGTCAGAGACAGCGCTCTCACGCAGAATGTGAGGCTCATCTAAGGTGCCCGGACATTTGGCTTTCACTGCTAATATGATCTGATTGTGGTCGACAACTAGTTGGACCTTCAGGGAATGAAATCCTTTTCTGTTACAAAAAAGCTCTGGGTCCTGAGAAGGTGCCCACATGGTGATGTGAGTGCACTGTATTGCTCTCTGCACCTTGGGGAACTTAGCAATGCAGTAGAATGCTCCAGCCCTGTCAGTCTGAGCCTCTGTGGTCATGGGAAAGCTGATAAAATCCATCCTTCGCGTGCATAGGGCCTCCGTGACCTGTCGAATGCAGTGATGGGTGGCATGGTGAGACAAAGGGGAAGTTTCGACCGTGGAGGCCCGAAAGGAACCAGATGCTTAGAAAGACAGTGCCACGGTGACCTTGACCTCGACCGACACTGATGTCCTGATGGCAGGCTGCATATGTGGCCTGATGAGCTCACATATTTCATTGATCACCACCTTGTGAAAGCGCAGTCTCCGAAGGCAGGTGTGCTCGGATATATCAAGGTAAGATCTCTTTTCCCTGTAAGTGCGGGGTGTGTATGATCTGGATCTCCTCCTCATTCTTGCACATCTTAAATTGGGCACATAAGAACATAAGAATTAGGAACAGGAGTAGGCCATCTTGCCCCTCGAGCCTGCTCCGCCATTCAACAAGATCATGGCTGATCTGGCCGTGGACTCAGCTCCACTTACCGGCCCGCTCCCCATAACCCTTAATTCCCTTGTAGAAACATAGAAACATAGAAAATAGGTGCAGGAGTAGGCCATTCAGCCCTTCTAGCCTGCACCGCTATTCAATGAGTTCATGGCTGAACATGCAACTTCAATACCCCCTTCCTGCTTTCTCGCCATACCCCTTGATCCCCCTAGTAGTAAGGACTTCATCTAACTCCATTTTGAATATATTTAGTGAATTGGCCTCAACTACTTTCTGTGGTAGAGAATTCCACAGGTTCACCACTCTGGGTGAAGAAGTTTCTCTTCATTTCGGTCCTAAATTGCTTACCCCTTATCCTTAGACTGTGACCCCTGGTTCTGGACTTCCCCAACATTGGGAACATTCTTCCAGCATCTAACCTGTCTAAACCCGTCAGAATTTTAAACGTTTCTATGAGGTCCCCTCTCATTCTTCTGAACTCCAGTGACTACAAGCCCAGTTGATCCAGTCTTTCTTGATAGGTCAGTCCCACCATCCCGGGAATCAGTCTGGTGAATCTTCGCTGCACTCCCTCAATAGCAAGAATGTCCTTCCTCAAGTTAGGAGACCAAAACTGTACACAATACTCCAGGTGTGGCCTCACCAAGGCCCTGTACAACTGTAGCAACACCTCCCTGCCCTTGTACTCAAATCCCCTCGCTATGAAGGCCAACATGCCATTTGCTTTCTTAACCGCCTGCTGTACCTGCATGCCAACCTTCAATGAGTGATGTACCATGACACCCAGGTCTCGTTGCACCTCTCCTTTTACTAATCTGTCACCATTCAGATAATAGTCTGTCTCTCTGTTTTTACCACCAAAGTGGATAACCTCACATTTATCCACATTATACTTCATCTGCCATGCATTTGCCCACTCACCTAACCTATCCAAGTCGCTCTGCAGCCTCATAGCATCCTCCTCGCAGCTCACACTGCCACCCAAATTAGTGTCATCCGCAAATTTGAAGATACTACATTTAATCCCCTCGTCTAAATCATTAATGTACAGTGTAAACAGCTGGGGCCCCAGCACAGAACCTTGCGGTACCCCACTAGTCACCGCCTGCCATTCTGAAAAGTACCCATTTACTCCTACTCTTTGCTTCCTGTCTGACAACCAGTTCTCAATCCACGTCAGCACACTACCCCCAATCCCATGTGCTTTAACTTTGCACATTAATCTCTTGTGTGGGACCTTGTCGAAAGCCTTCTGAAAGTCCAAATATACCACATCAACTGGTTCTCCCTTGTCCATTTTACTGGAAACATCCTCAAAAAATTCCAGAAGATTTGTCAAGCATGATTTCCCTTTCACAAATCGATGCTGACTTGGACCTATCATGTCACCTCTTTCCAAATGCGCTGCTATGACATCCTTAATAATTGATTCCATCATTTTACCCATTACTGAGGTCAGGCTGACCGGTCTATAATTCCCTGTTTTCTCTCAACCTCCTTTTTTAAAAAGTGGGGTTACATTGGCTACCCACCACTCGATAGGAATTGATCCAGAGTCAATGGAATGTTGGAAAATAACTGTCAATGCATCCGCTATTTCCAAGGCCACCTCCTTAAGTACTCTGGGATGCAGACCATCAGGCCCTGGGGGTTTATCGGCCTTCAATCCCATCAATTTCCCCAACACAATTTCCCGACTAATAAAGATTTCCCTCAGTTCCTCCTCCTTACTAGACCCTCTGACCCCTTTTATATCCGGAAGGTTGTTTGTGTCCTCCTTAGTGAATACCGAACCAAAGTACTTGTTCAATTGGTCTGCCATTTCTTTGTTCCCCGTTATGACTTCCCCTGATTCTGACTGCAGGGGACCTACGTTTGTCTTTACTAACCTTTTTCTCTTTACATATCGAGAGAAACTTTTGCAATCCGCCTTAATGTTCCCTGCCAGCTTCTTCTCGTACTCCATTTTCCCTGCCCTAATCAAACCCTTTGTCCTCCTCTGCTGAGTTCTAAATTTCTCCCAGTCCCCGGGTTCGCTGCTATTTCTGGCCAATTTGTATGCAACTTCCTTGGCTTTAATACTATCCCTGATTTCCCTTGATAGCCATGGTTGAGCCATCTTCCCTTTTTTATTTTTACGCCAGGCAGCAATGTACAATTGTTGTAGTTCATCCATGCGGTCTCTAAATGTCTGCCATTGCCCATCCACAGTCAACCCCTTAAGTATCATTCGCCAATCTATCCTAGCCAATTCACGCCTCATACCTTCAAAGTTACCCTTCTTTAAGTTCTGGACCATGGTCTCTGAATTAACTGTTTCATTCTCCATCCTAATGCAGAATTCCACCATATTATGGTCACTCTTCCCCAAGGGGCCACGCACAATGAGATTGCTAATTAATCCTCTCTCATTACACAACACCCAGTCTAAGATGGCCTCCCCCCTAGTTGGTTCCTCGACATATTGGTCTAGAAAACCATCCCTTATGCACTCCAGGAAATCCTCCTCCACCGCATTGCTTCCAGTTTGGCTAGCCCATTAAAGTCACCCATTATAACTGCTGCACCTTTATTGCATGCACCCCTAATTTCCTGTTTGATGCCCTCCCCAACATCACTACTACTGCTTGGAGGTCTGTACACAACTCCCACGAACGTTTTTTGCCCTTTGATGTTCTGCAGCTCTACCCATATAGATTCCACATCATCCAAGCTAATGTCTTTCCTAACTATTGCATTAATCTCCTCTTTAACCAGCAATGCTACCCCACCTCATTTTCCTTTTATTCTATCCTTCCTGAATGTTGAATACCCCTGGATGTTGAGTTCCCAGCCCATCACAAAAATCTATCTATCTGTGATTTGAATACATTCAATGAGCCAGTCTCAACTGCTTCCTTGGGCAGAGAATTCCACAGATTCACAACCCTCTGGGAGAAGAAATTCCTTCTCAACTCGGTTTTAAATTGGCTCCCCCGTATTTTGAGGCTGTGCCCCCTAGTTCTCGTCTCCCCGACCAGTGGAAACAACCTCTCTGTCTCTATCTTGTCTATCCCTTTCATTATTTAAAATGTTTCTATAAGATCACCCCTCATCCTTCTGAACTCCAATGAGTAAAGACCCAGTCTACTCAATCTATCATGATAAGGTAACCCCCTCATCTCCGGAATCAGCCGAGTGAATTGTCTCTGTACCCCCTCCAAAGCTAGTATATCCTTCCTTAAGTAAGGTGACCAAAACTGCACGCAGTACTCCAGGTGCGGCCTCACCAATACCCTGTACAGTTGCAGCAGGACCTCCCTGCTTTTGTACTCCATCCCTCTCGCAATGAAGGCCAACATTCCATTCGCCTTCCTGATTACCTGCTGCACCTGCAAACTAGATAATGATGTGCATCACACATTAAGCTATTTGCACCTGCGTATTAATCGATGCAGACTGAGAAATGGCTGGCCCCATTGCAATGAAAGTTTAATAGCGATTGATCAGAAGCAATAATTTCCTCACTAAAATACACCTACAGTAAACCCCCATTTGTCCAGAGTCTGAAAATATGTCTGTTGAGATGGTCACTTCACCTGAGAAGAACTCCAGAGTCAATCTAAACTCCCCCGACGTTGAAACAGCCTTTAGAAAGAAGCGACCTGCGATTTTAAAAATGTCGCCCATACTGCTGTGATTCGTTCAGAGGAGTTCCACTTTTTCTGAGCGGTGTTTTGGGCGAGCGATATTGAAGGCGATATGGGTGTGAGGTGTTGAAAGTGACAGTGAGCTATCTCCTGGGCGTTAGTTTTGGCAAATGTGATCTTTACAACAAAAAAAAGTGGGCGGTCGGTATTGAATCTTGGCATTAATTACGTGCGGAAACTACGCTGGGCGATATTATGGGCATTGAATTTGCCTATTCTGATGCTTCCGCCCAAAAAAAGTAGGCAGGTAGTATTATTTTTTCTCGATGTTGCGCACATGGGGAAAGTAAAGCTCGGCGATAAGTGTCTGAAAAATGCGCGTCAGTTTCCATTTTGTGGCTAACTGGCCGATATCTGGGCGTTATACGTCACTTCAGCGTTAAAATGGACGTTAAGTGGGCGTTAAGCATGCAAAAAAAGTGGAAAATCTCGCCCATCATATCTTTTGTTGTGTATAACCATGCAAGTTATGTATAATAATTATTTTGTTATGATTACCTTTTCATTGAGGAGGGAGAATTGTAATATAGAGCTTTCAGTAGTGGACTACTGCTACTAGTGGACTAGTTCAGTAGTGGACTAGTGGACTGTGGTAATGCAACTGCTGATGTAAATACAATAAAGGATCATGTGACAAGGTCACATGACAAGTTTTTGTGTATGTGTGTGTTTGTGATGCCGTAAAGAATATATCACAAGTTTGATAGTGAGGAAGAAAGCTGTAGTTATCAATGGACTGGTCAGGTGGGCAGAAACGTTGCAAATGGAATTCAATCCAGAGAAGTGTGAGGTAATGCAAATGCCGAGGGCTGACAAGGCAAGGAAATACACAATAAATGTTAGGATACTGAGAAGTGTAGAGAGACCTCAAAGTGCATGTCCACAGATCCTTGAAGTTAGAAGACAGGTAGATAATATGTCTAAGAAGGCATATGATATACTCTCCTTTATTAGCTGAGGCATAGTATACATGAGCAGGGAGTTTATGCTTGAAATTTATAAAACACTAGCGAGGCCACAACTGGAGTGCTGTGTACAGTTCTGGTCAGCACATGACAGAATTGATGTGATTGCACTCGAGAGGATACAGAGAAGATTTACTATGATGTTGCCAGGACTGCAGAATCTTAACTATGAGGACAGATTGGATAGACTGGGGTTGTTTTCTTTGGAACAGAAGAGGCTGAGAGGAGACTTTATGGAGGTGTATAAAATTATGAGGGGCTCAGATAGAGAAGTTAGGAAGTAATTATTTCCCCTAACAGAAATGTCAATAACCAGGGGCATAGATTTAAAGTAATTGGTAGAGGATTAGAGAGGAGTTGAGGAGAACTTTTTTCACCCAGAGGTGATAGGGGTCTGAAACTCACTGCCTGAAATTGTGGTAGAGGCAGAAACGCTCATCACATTAAAACAATTCTTGGATGTGCACTTGAAGTGCTGTAACCTACAAAGCTACAGACCAAGAGCTGGAAAGTGGGATTAAGTCGGCCAGCACAGACATGATGGGTCAAATGGCTTCCTTCTGTGATGTAAATTTATATGATTCTATGATAATCATCAAGAAATGGGCCTATAAATTTGGTCGTCTGGCGCTCAATTTCGATTTCTACCCCATGGCTTTCATCAAAATATCTGGAAGTGCATCTTTCATTTTACTGCAGTCTTTCACTTTTAGTCACTTAAGCTTCCTGCTCAGCACAAATGTGGCTCTTTAAATGCTTGTTGCAGCTCTTTAAGTAGGTTAAAAGGTTTCCTGGCAGCTGGTAGCATGCTCACACAGGCTGCCCACTGTACAAACCAAATTTTGCAATGAATAAGGAAAATATTCTAATTGCTAATCTTGCAATGATACAAATTTCAATCCTTTAGTGTTTAGTTACCATGTTAGAAATTGGATGAATTAAAAAGCATACTTCAAAAAGTGATTTCATTCTTTTCTCTTAATTTCCCCCATTTTATTCATCTTTTCTCAGCGTGTCTTCTTTTGTTCTTTTAATTAGGTAGATCTTGATTTTGTGCGATTGTGTAAAACGAATGGTAGCGAGTTGGCAGCTCATTTTCTATTTCCCCAAATTTGACTTCAATGAAAATAACAATCAAGAAAGATCTAAAGTGAGCTGCCGACTCATTATCACCTGTTTTACATAATTGCACAAAGTCAAGATCTACCCCAATGTCTTTTCCTTGCCTCAATAAGATGATCTTTTATATCATTGCATAGTTTCCAGCTTTCCTTTTAAGAAGTTTGCAGGTCATTCAACCGATTAACTTCTTCTATGTGGTTGGAGTATCTGTTTACCTGCCCAACACCCATCTATTTTCCCAATTCTACTACTTTTCATTTTCAGATTTATTTCCGGGCGCTTACATTTTCCTCTACAGATGCTGACTGACCTGTTATATGTTTTCTGGCATTTTCTGTTGACTTTTAGAACATTAGAACATAAGAAATAGGAGAGGAGTAGGCCATTTGGCCCCTTGTGCCTGCTCCGCCATTTAATAAGATCATGGCTGATCTGAAGAAAGGAAGTGAATAAGCAGCTCCGATATAACTAGCTTACATTGAGGGTGATGAATACTTGAAATGGACTGCCCAAGAAAGCAGTCAGGGCTGTTAACAGCAATAATTTTAAGAAGAGTTGGACAGGCATTTGGCAAGAAAATCAATTACGGAATCTAGGCAGTGAACTGTATATTGAACTCTGTAACTGGATAAAGTGGTCTTTTCTGGTGCTTTACACTCGTGTCACTTTGCTCCCATGTTGTGACTGATGTGGTGGAGTGTACCCTGCTGGTCCTTGGGCTCAGCAACCTTTGTTTGAGGAATACAGTTGTGACAGTCCATACACTGAGAACACTTTGTTCTTAGGATGTAGGTGACACTGGCAAGCTTGCATTTATTGTCCATCCTTATTGAGACTTATCTGAGAAGTTGGTGGTAGAGAGGTTTAGAGAGGGAACTCCAGAGCTTATGGTCTAGTCGGCTGAAGGCACGGCCACCAGTGGGGCAAAGATGTGAAGAATGCGCAAGAGGCCAGACTAACATTAATTAATACCATATTATAGGTTACATGCAGAGTTCAATCCACTCTTCTCCAATAATGTTCCACCCAAGAGCAATACCTACTGTACCATGTGACAGTTTTCCATTCACCATCCCAGCTATCCCATGGCGTCTCTGATTTCTACTTTAATATCAATATTATAAGTAAAAAGAAACAAAACCGCAAATGATGGAGATGCAAAATAAAATGAAGACGTCGGATGGCTGCAGCTGCAACAACATTCAAGAAGGCCTACACTACCCAGTTTACTTGGTCAGTGCCGTTGTCATCAGGCTCAATACCCGCTATCTGTAGTGCCCTGTGGCTACAGTATGTACAATCCATCGATGCACTGCAGCAACTCAGCAAGGTTTCTTTGATAACACCTCCCTCTCCTGCGACCTCTAACCCAAGGAGGAAAAGGGCATTAGTGATGTGGGAAAACCATTACCTCCAAATTTCCCTTCAAGTGAGCATGGTGTTTAACTTGGATAGTGTCAAATCAAACACCATCCTGACTTGAAGGTGCATTATCATTGGGTCAATAATCTGGAATTCCCAAACTTACACTATCATGGAATACCATCCTCACAAGGATTGCAGCAGTTCAAGAAATAAGTCCACCTATGGGCCCAAGTTTCCCCAGGAGTTGCTCTGTTTTTCTTTTGGAGCAACTAGATTTTTTGGGAGTAACTTAAAAATCGCAATTCTCCCCATGTAATTTGCTCCAGTGTAAGTGAGTTAGTTAGGTATTTTTTTAGTTTGTTTTTTTCAAAGGGGACGTTACCAGTCACTTACACCTGTTTTGGCCATTTAAGCAAGTTTAGCCTGCTAAAAGTTATTCCAAACTAACTTAGGCCAGCATATGTGGCCACTTGTGTCCGCTCAGAAAAATCTTGCGGTGAATTAAGAAATCAGCGCAGGTAGCCAGAGATGGGGGGGAGGGCAGTGAGAGGATTTTGCAAAGCACTAAACACCTTTACAACAACATTAAAGAAGTATAAAAAATAAATGAAAAATACACCAATTACTAAAAAATAAAAAGTCCTACCTCGCTGACTGCAGCACGCATCGGCAAGCCCTTCGGCCAGGGCTAGGGGCGAGAGGCTCACAACAAGCAGCATAAAACCCCTCCGGAGCACGACACGCTGAAGCAGCAAGCCCTTCGATCAGGTCTAGGGGCGGGAGGCTCGCAACAAGCAGCAGGAGAGCCCTCCGGGGCACGTCAATGGAACTATGAAAGGTGCAAATATTGGACTCAAGCCACCCCCCGGGCTCATGCAGCTCCTGCTTCTGCTCCTCCGGGCTCCTCCAGCTCCTGCTCCTGCTCCCCTGGGCTCCTCCAGCTTCTGCTCCTGCTTCCCCGGGCTCCTGTAGCTCCTGCTCCTGCTCCCCCGGGCTCCTCGGCAAGCTTCCCTTGGCACACACCGTGCACACACTGAACTGGAGTCTAAGTGAGCGTGGGAAGTAAGCATCCGGCCTGTGTGGCAGGCCACTTGGCCCGGGATAGGGGCGGCGAACATTGGGTTGTTCCTTCGGCCAGGGATAGGGGCGGCGAGCATCGGGACGTACTGAGAAGGTGAGGAGCTACTGCGCATGTGTGCAGACTCCACTGCGCATACGCACAGCTGCTGGCACTGTTTTCGGTGCAGGGCTGTAGCTCCGCCCCCCACTGTGATTGCTACGCCACGCCAGACCCTAGGTGGTCCACGGAGCGGGGAGAATCAGCAACTACATTTTCGGCACTGTTTTTGGAGTAGAAAGTCGGCGCACCACAGGTAAGTGCGCTGGAAAAAGGGCTTGGAAACTTGGGGCCTATATCTCTCTCCTCCCTTATGACGCTCCTTAAAATCTACCACTTTAACCATGTTTTCAGTCACCTATCCTAATGTCTCCTTCTTTGGCTCCGTATCAATGTTTTTCTGATTATTGTCCTGTGAAGCTCCTTGCGATGTGTTATGATGTTAAAGGAAAGTTGTTGTTGTTGCTTTTGTTATAGTTGTATAACACTAAAATCTTAATGAGCCCTAAATACATAAAGTATAATAAGAAACTGAATGATGTTTGCTTTTAAATTAGTCACTAAGTTCAAATAATTTTTGTTATTGAATTACTATGAAGCAAGTTAATTTTCTGCTGATGTGCTCAGTTTTTTTTCAGATTCAGCAATCATTATAAAAGCTTTTATTGCGAAGGTCAATCCAAGCCGATTCATGCATCAGAACTAAAGACTTTCTTATTCAAACACTGAGACAAATCATAGCTCAAGATACCTCCCCCCCACCCCCAAGATGAAAAGGAATAGATGAGAATGCACAAGATAAATCAAAAACTAATACGGTGCCTTTAATATAGAAAATATTATTACAGGTTAAAATGGACAGGAAGGGAGGGAGGGAGGGTGAAAGAAAGGAAGGGAGGAAGGAAGCGAGGGAGGGAGAAAGAGTGGAAGGAAGGAAGGGAGGGAGGAAAGAAGGAGGGAGGAAGGAAGGGAGGGAGCGAGAAAGAGTGAAAGGAAGGAAGAAAGAAAGGAAGAAAGGAAGGAAGGAAGGGAGAGAGGTGGGAGGAAGGAAGGGAGAGAGGGTGGAAGGAAGGAATGAATTTACATAACACTTTTCACAATCTCCAGACAGCTCAAAAAACCTCAGAGCCAAAGAAGAATTGTTGGGAAATGTGGCAATGTGACCAGTTCAGTGATGTATTAGACCTTGCTCCTGTGGAAACATACTCCAGCAACAGCTACTGTTTTCAGGAGAGAAGAGGAGAAACGCGAGAAACTCGTTGTGCTGTGAAAGAAGTTAATATAGGTTTTCTCATTTATTGATCTCGAATGACAATAATCAACCAAGACAGAAGCTAGTACAGTTTGTTCTCTAAATTATTTTATTGATATTAAGACACAACTGTTTTTCCAGTTAATGGATGTCAGACTGCATTGTCTCTGGGGAGTATATCTCAATAGGATGGGTAATCAAATCCTTCTACTAGGAGGGTTTGGGAGTCCTGTGTCAGGCATGCGAACAATGTGGCCTGCCCAATGGAGCTGGTCGAGTGTGGTCAGTCCTTCGATTCTGGGAATGTTGACCGAATCGAGGATGCTAACGTTGGTGCGTCTGTCCTCCTGGGGGATTTGCAGGATCTTGCGGAGACATCATTGGTGGTATCTCTCCAGCGATTTGAGGTATCTACTGTATATGGCCCACATCTCTGAGCCATACGGGAGGGCGGCCATGAGCTTGGTGGCAGATTTGAAGTCCTGATCGTCATTGTTCACACATTGTTCGCATGCCTGACACTAGACTCCCAAAGCAAGCGCTCTGCTCGGAACTCCTACACGCCAAGCGAACCCCAGGTGGGCAGAGGAAACGTTTCACGGACACCATCAAAGCCTGCTTGATAAAATGCAACATCCCTACTGACACCTGGAAATCCCTGGCCAAAGACCGCCCTAAGTGGAGGAAGAGCATCTGGGAGGAAGCTGAGCACCTCAAGTCTCATCGCCGAGAGCATGCAGAAAACAAGCGCAGGCAGCGGATGGAGTGTGCGGAAAACCAGTCCCACCTGCCCTTTCCTTCAATGACTGTCTGTCCCACCTGTGACAGAGACTGTAATTCCCATATTGGACTGTTCAGTCACCTGAGAACTCACTTTTAGAGTGTAAGTGAGTCTTTCTTGATTTCGAGGGATTGCCTATGATAATGACTAGGAGGGTTGAGGAGGTTAATTCTTCCTTGAATACTCATGTGGTCTCCTGCAATGTTTTATATCTTTCCTCTTGAAACTGTTGCTGTGCAGAATAGTGTTGTTTTCCTCTCATTTACCACAGTCTAGCAGAGTAACTGACTTATCTATTCTCTTATTCATCTCTCACTGCAGTAAGCTTCCTCACAAAGTACAGACAGCTCAAGGCAACTTTGAGCAATAACAAGATCCAGCAAGCTCTCTGATTTTGGCCAAGCTAGCGATTACTACCCAGAGGGTTTTGTTCCATTGGTGTTTATTTTTAAATTCATTCACAGGTGTGGGTATCGCTGGCAAGGCTGGCATTTATTGCCTATCCTTAATTGCCCTTGAGAAAATGGTGGTGAGCTACCTTCTTCAACTGTTGCAGTCATATTAATGATTTGAATGAAGGAACTGAGTGTAAAGTAGCCAAGTTTGCTGATGATACAAAGATGGGTGGGAAAGCAAGTTGTGAGGAGGACACAATAAATTTGCAAAGGGATATAGACAGGCTAAGTGAGTGGGCAAAAATTTGGCAGATGGAGAATAATGTGGGAAAGTGTGAGGTTATCCACTTTGGCAGAAAAAATAAAACAGAAAATTATTATTTAAATGTAGAAAAAATACAAAATGCTGCAGTACAGAGGGACCTGAGGGTCCTTGTGCATGAAACACAAAAAGTTAGTATGCAGGTACAGCAAGTAATCAGGAAGGCAAATGGAATGTTGGCCTTTATTGCAAGGGGGATGGAGTAAAGAAGCAGAGAAGTCCTGCTACAACTGTACAGGGTATTGGTAAGGCCACACCTGGAGTATTGCGTACAGTTTTGGTCTCCGTATTTAAGGAGGGATATACTTGCATTGGAGGCAGTTTAGAGAAGGTTCACTCAGTTGATTCCTGAGATGAGGGGGTTGACTTATGAAGAAAAGTTGAGCAGGTTGGACCTGTACTCATTGGAGTTCAGAAGAATGAGAGTTGATCTCATTGAAGCATATAAGATAATGAGGGAGCTTGACAAGTAGATGCAGAGAGGATGTTTCCCCTCATGGGGGAATCTAGAACTAGGGGGCATAGTTTCTGAATAAGCGGTCGCCCATTTAAAACTGAGATGAGGAGGAATTTCTTCTCTCAGAGCGTTGTAAATCTCTGGAATTCTCGGCCCCAGAGAGTGGTGGAGGCTGGGTCATTGAATATATTTAAGGTGGAGATAGACAGATTTTTGAGCAATAAGAGAGTAAAGGGTTATGGGGAGCGGGCAGGGAAGTGGAGCTAATCCCATGATCTGATCAGCCATGATTTTTGTCATGTATCCTACATGGTTACTGCTTGTACTATTACAAGATGTGCCACCAGAGGGCACTGCAGTGGGACACTTGCAGGTTACCTGTACGGGTGAGCCTAGCCTAGTATAAAAGGCAGGCCACCATGTGTGATCCTCACTCCGGAGTTATCAATAAAGGACTAAGATCACTACCGTTCAAGTACAACATATTGCCTCATGGAGTCATTATCAGAGCATCTAAAGACATAACAATTGGCGACGAGATTACGGTCATTCACGCGAAAATGTTGCAGCAGTTCGCCGATGATGATGATTGGGACACCTTTGTGGAGAGGGTTGACCACCTCTTCACAGCAAACGACCTGGCAGGCGACAATCTGGCCACACTGGCTGATAAGTGCAGCGCTATCCTGCTAACCAGTTGTGGGCCCACTGTCTATGGCCTCATCAGGGATTTGCTGGCGCCAGTGAAAACAATGACCAAAACGTATGAGGAGCGTGTAACGTTGATCCAAGAGCAACTCAAGCCCAAAGAGAGCATCCTCACAGCCAGACACCGGTTCTACACACACCGACGGCCTGAAGGCCAGGAAATCGCGAAATATGCTGCAGACCTCAGGAGGCTGGCGGCACCATGTGATTTCGGCAACTACCCCACCTGCGGATAACACAGTCACACTACAGAAGGCCATCTCCGTGAGCCAAGCATTCAAGACCTCGACCTGCGGCTCTCGGCAGATGACTCATCCTCAGGACTCAAAGCCGGCAAGTACTGTGCACAGAGTGGCGCCTTTTAGAGGCTGGACTGTAGAACGTGAACCTTCTCAGGGAAGAGAGAACAGGCCCCCGAGTCCCTTAACTGATAGTCCGCCGAGCAGGACTAATCGAGTAGCTCCATGCTGCCGTTGCGGAGGTAATCACAGTGCTCATCAGTGCCGCTTTAAAGACTATGTGTGTAAAGGCTGCAGCACAAAGGGCCACTTCCAGCAAATGTGTAAAAGAAATATGACTCATTGTGTTGATGGAGAGTCTGCAAATGGCCATGAATCCAGCGCGGATTATGAAATAATAGGCAGAGAGGCAGCTCAGCCCCATGATGAGGTATACATCATGTTTACCTGCACTACTGAATGTTCTCCGTTGAGGATGGAAGTTGAGATAAATGGCTTTCCAGTCTTCATGGAAGTGGACACGGGGGCGAGTCAGTCAGTAATGAATCAAGAAGCCTTTGAGAGACTATGGGACAAACCGGCTGAACGACCCAAGTTGGTCCCGGTTGTTGCGCGCCTATACCGATGAACTTATCCCAGTCGTTGGTAGGGTGGATATAAAGGTACTCCATGATGGCGCAGTGCACAAGTTACCTCTGTGGATTGTTGCTGGTGATGGACCAACGCTACTCAGAAGAAGGTGGATGGAGAAGATCCATTGGCATTGGGAAGACTTCATCCCGCCAGCGATCGACATCCTCCATGCTCAGAGGCAAAGCAAGCCCTCACCTGAGGGTGGACCCGGCACCAGAGATCAGACCAGCACAGCACCCAAGGCACAGACAGCTCAACACGACTGCGTGGAGATGATCCAGCTGAGATGATCCGAATGCACCTTCCAGGCAGGACTCCGGAGGAAGATAATCAGATCCAAAGGCGACTTTCCAGCTTTGGTGGCAGAACCCGGGGAGAACAGTATCACCGCAGTCGACATCGTGGATGGAGGAAAGATGGCACCCAAACCACGAGGTGAGGCGCTGAAGAAAAAGATGGCGGCGGCCAAACCACGAGGTGCAGCGCTGATGGAGCAACACGTGGCACCAAACGGAGAAGAGGATTGGGGTAAAGATGGCAAGGCTCTCTTAAAGGAGGCCTGCAACCACCACACTTAAAGAGATAGTTCCACATTTTCAATCAATGTAAGAGCAACTGTGAGTTAGATGTAAAATGTGCAATTGATGATCAGAATTGTGTACATGCAATAAGCAAAGAAAAGTCTCAATGTAATGGCAACTGTGAGTTAGACGTAAGATGTGTAAACGTAAGATGTGTAATTGATGATCAGCATTGTGTACATGCAATAAGCAAAGACAAGGCGCACGATCATGATTGGAGCTGCAGGTTATTTACAATGAGTAATGAAATGTTGTGCGATGTAGGATTTCAACTGCATACAGTCAATGCAGCGGGCAGACACCCATCGGGAGCACACAGGTCCAGCGAGCTACTCAATGTAGTAGCTTGCGTCCCTGGGACCAGAGTTATACATTATGGAGTCTGGCCACAAGAAGCCAATACATACAAGCTGCAGAGCAAGCGATCTCAGGAGAGCAACGGCACCGGTATCGACACCCTGCCCCTGACCGGCTCCACCTCTCAGGCATCCGATGGCACCAACCGCCATGAGCCTGAAAGAGCAAACAGTGCTAAGGCACAGCACCAAGGCCATACCCGGGAACAGAGGGTCACCCGCAACAGTTCTCTCAAATGACCAGGACCAGCCAGAACCCCAAACCAAACAACACCCAGGCAAGCGAGTCAGCAGTTCCCTGTGCACTGCTAGACAACGGCTCCTTAGGGAGCAGCAGCGACCCGGGGTGCAAGCAAAGGACAGGGAGGTCACAGGTATCTGTGAACCTGCCCGACGCTAGGAGCAATGGCAAAAGTCCCGAGAGCAGGCAACTTGAGCCAACCGGGTTCCCACTGCCAGCACTGGGCACCGCGCCGCCACCAGACGACCTGGACACCATCCAGCACTTCTGGAACTAGCTTGTTCTTATGCACCTGTGCTGACACCAGAATGATTCCCAGTACGTATCAAGAATGTATCTCACCAGTCGAATGTACTTGCCTCACAACTGAACCACAAATGTAATGACGTTAATGCAAATTTTTTTTCTGGATTTGAATGTATATGAATGTAATGAGCCTCCGGCATAATCTATATGTGTGGGGGGGGGGCATGGGGGGGGGGAGAGAATGGAGTGATCATGGACACACAAACAGAAACCACTAGCACTCTACTGCCAACGAAACACCAACCGCTCACCCAAGATAGAAACAACCCGCCAAGGGTCAACCATATAGAGCTAAGCCTAGAGCACAGTCAATACAGAGGCGATTTGCACTAAAGGCTTTGGAGAGAGTGATGTCATGTATCCTACATGGTTACTGCTTGTACTATTACAAGGTGTGCCACCAGATGACACCGCAGTGGGAGACTTGCAGGTTACCTGTACAGGTGAGCCTAGCCTAGTATAAAAGGCAGGCCACCAGGTATGATCCTCACTCTGGAGTTATCAATAAAGGACTAAGGTCACTACCGTTCAAATACAACACATTGCCTCGTGGAGTCATTATCAGAGCATCTAAAGACATAACAATTTTATAAAATGGCGGAGCACGCTCGAGGGGCCAAATGGCCTACTCCTGCTCCTATTCTTATGTTCTTATGTTCTTAGTTCGTGTGGTGAAGGTTGGATTTTGACCCAGTGATGATGAAGGAATAGCGATATATTTCCAATTTAGGATAGTTGTAACTTGGAGGGGGACTTGGAGGTGGTAGTGTTCCATTGCACTTGCTGCCCTTGTCCTTCTAGGTGGTAGAGGTCACGGGTTTGGGAGTTGCTGCAGTGCATTTTGTAACTGGTACACACTGCAGACACTGTGCCAATGATGGAGGGAGCAAATGTTTAAGGTGGTGAAGGGGTGCCAATCAAGCGGGCTGCTATGTCCTGGATGGTGTCGAGCTTCTTGAGTGTTTTTGGAGCTGCACCAATCCAGGAAAGTGGAAAGTATTCTGTCACACTCCTGACTTGTGCCTTGTAGATGGTGGAAAGGCTTTGAGGAGTCAGGAGGTGAGTCACTCACTGCACACTACCCAACCGCTGAATTGTTCTTTTAGTCACTATTTATGAGGCTGGTCCAGTTAAGTTTCTGACCAATGGTGAACCTCCAGGATGTTGATGTGGGGGAATTTGATGATGGTAATGCCATTGAATGTAAAGAGGAGGTGGTTAGACTTTCTCTTGTTGGAGATGGTCATTGCCCAGCACTTGTGTGGCACGAATGTTACTTACCATTTATCCATAGTCCAAGCCTGAATGTTCTTCAAGTCAAGCTGCATGTGGGCACGGACAGCTTTGTTATCTGGGGAGTTGCGAATGGTACTGAACACTGTACAAACATTCCCATTTCTGACCTTATGATGAAGGGACGGTCATACAAGATCAGTTCCTCATTAGGCTATTGATCCCAAATTAGTCAACCTGTAATTTTATTTTCACCGTATTGGCTGAATTTGAGTTACCGTTCATTTGTTGTTCATACTTTAACCAATTATGTTCATTTACCAAGTATTCATCTTCTAATCTAGGGGTTCATGTTCATTTCTTTAATCATCTCACAATTCCCGGGAAGTGTCACCCTGACAGATCCCTCTCCATAGACCTCACTTAGTCTTACTTAAAAGGGCTGCTACCAAAAAGTTTATATTAAAAAGTCCAAAAACCTTCGGTAAGAAGATGAGTTGTAGATGGTGACCGTGTTAGAAACATAGAAACATAGAAAATAGGTGCAGGAGTAGGCCATTCGGCCCTTCGAGCCTGCACCACCATTCAATAAGATCATGGCTGATCATTCCCTCAGTACCCCTTTCCTGCTTTCTCTCCATACCCCATGATCACTTTAGCCGTAAGGGCTATATCTAACTCCCTCTTGAATATATCCAATGAAATGGCACCAACAACTCTTTGCGGTAGAAAATTTCACAAGTTAACAACTCTCTGAGTGAAGAAGTTTCTCCTCATCTCAGTCTTAAAAGGCCTACCCCTTATCCTTAGACTGTGTCCCCTGGTTCTAGACTTCCCCAACATTAAGAACATTCTTCCCGCATCTAACCTATCCAGTCGCATCAGAATCTTATACGTTTCTTTGAGATCCCCTCTCATCCTTCTAAACTCCAGTGTATAAAGGCCCAGTCGATCCAGTCTCTCCTCAAATGTCAGTCCAGCTATCCCGGAATCAGTCTGGTGAAGCACAGGGGAAGGGTAATCAAGCGCAAGGAGTCGGAGAGGCGGGAGTTCCGGCGGCAGAGAGTCGAGAAGCCTATAAAGGCCAGTGAGACCAGGAGCTCGGGGAGTCGGAGAGGCGGGATTTCCAGGGTCGGAGTGTCGAGAGGCCTATAAAGGCCAGTGAGACCAGGAGCTCGGGGAGTCGGAGAGGCGGGAGTTCCAGGGTCGGAGTGTCGAGAGGCCTATAAAGGCCAGTGAGACCAGGAGCTCGGGGAGTCGGAGAGGCGGGAGTTCCAGGGTCGGAGTGTCGAGAGGCCTATACACACGTGGCTTGCGCAGCTGCAGCAGGGACAAAAGGCAAAAAAGAAGTAGAAAGAAATCGAAAGGGGATATCACAGCCAAGGGGGTAAGTGATTGGTGATTGGTAAGTAGCTTTTCTTTTTCTTTTCTATTTTAGTAAGTAACATTTAGCATTGTTGTTGCCAAATTAAGTTAATCTAGGGGTTAAGTCATGGCAGGAGAGCTCAGACATGTGTTATGCTCCTCCTGTACCATGTGGGAAATGAGGGATGCTTCCGGTGTTCCTGACGACTACGTGTGTGGGAAGTGTATCCGCCTCCAGCTCCTGACGGACCACATTGCGGAACTGGAGCTGAGGGTGGATTCACTCTGGAGCATGCACGATGCTGAGAATGATGTGAATAGCACATTTAGTGAGTTGGTCTTACCGCAGGTAAAGGTTCCACAGCCAGATAGGGAATGGAAGACCAACAGGAAGAGCAGTGCAAGGAAAGTAGTGCAGGGGTCCCCTGCAGTCATCCCCCTGCAAAACAGATACAACGCTTTAGGTACTGTTGAGGGAGATGACTCATCAGGGGAGAGCAGAGCAGCCAGGTTCATGGCACTGTGGCTGACTTTGCTGCACATGAGGGCCGGAAAAAGAGTGGGAGAGCAAAAGTGATAGGGGATTCGATTGTAAGGGGAATAGATAGTCGTTTCTGCGGCCGCAACCGAGACTCCAGGATGGTATGTTGCCTCCCTGGTGCAAGGGGCAAGGATGTCTCGGAGTGGGTGCAGGACATTCTGAAAAAGGAGGGTGAAGAGCAAGTTGTCGTGGTGCACATAGGTACCAACAATATAGGTAAAAGACGGGATGAGATCCTACGAGACGAATTTAGGGAGCTAGGAGTTAAATTAAAAAGTAGGACCTCAAAAGTAGTAATCTCAGGATTTCTACCAGTGCCACGTGCTAGTCAGAGTAGGAATCGCAGGATAGCTCAGATGAATACGTGGCTTAAGCAATGGTGCAGAAGCGAGGGATTCAAATTCCTGGGGCATTGGAACCGGTTTTGGGGGAGGTGGGACCAGTACAAACCGGACGGTCTGCACCTGGGCAGGACTGGGAGCAATGTCCGAGGGGGAGTGTTTGCTAGTGCTGTTTGGGAGGAGTTAAACTACTATGGCAGGGGGATGGGAACCTATGCAGGGAGACAGAGGGGAATAAAATGGAGACAGAAGCAAAAGGTAGAAAGGAGAATAGTAAAAGTGGAGGGCAAAAAAACCCAAGGCAAAAAACAAAAAGGGCCACTTTACAGCAGAATTTTAAAGGGTCAAAGTGTGTTAAAAAGACAAGCCTGAAGGCTCTGTGCCTCAATGCGAGGAGTATTCGGAATAAGGTGGACGAATTAACTGCGCAGATAGCAGTTAACGGGTATGATGTGATTGGCATCACGGAGACATGGCTCCAGGGTGACCAAGGCTGGGAACTCAACATCCAGGGGTATTCAGCATTTAGGAAAGAAAGACAGAAAGGCAAAGGAGGCGGGGTGGTGTTGCTGATTAAAGAGGAAATTAATGCAATTGTAAGGACGGACATTAGCTTGGATGATGTGGAATCAGTATGGGTGGAGCTACGGCATACCAAAGGGCAGAAAATGCAAGTGGGAGTTGTGAAAAGACCAGCAAATAGTAGCAGTGAGGTTGGGGACAGCATCAAACAAGAAATAAGGGGTGTGTGCAGTAAAGGTACAGCAGTAATCATGGGCGACTTTAATCTACATATTGATTGGGCTAACCTAACTGGTAGCAATGTCGTGGAGGAGGATTTCCTGGAGTGTATAGGGATGGTTTTCTAGACCAATATGTCAAGGAACCAACCAGAGAGCTGGCCATCCTAGACTGGGTGATGTGTAATGAGAAGGGACTAATTAGCAATGTTGTTGTGCGAGGCCCCTTGGGGAAGAGTGACCATAATATGGTAGAATTCTTTATTATGATGGAGAGTGACAAAGTTAATTCAGAAACTAGTGTCCTGAACTTAAGGAAAAGTAACTTTGATGTTATAAGGCGTGAATTGGCTAGATTAGACTGGCAAATGATACTTAAAGGGTTGACGGTAGATAGGCAATGGCAAACCTTTAAAGATCATATGGACGATCTTCAACAATTGTACATCCATGTCTGGAGTAAAAATAAAACGGAGAAGGTGGCTCAACCGTGGCTAAAAAGGGAAATTAAGGATAGTGTTAAATCCAAGGAAGAGGCATACAAATTAGCCAGAAAAAGTAGCAAGCTGGAGGACTGGGAGAAATTTAGAATACAGCAGAGGAGGACAAAGGGTTTAATTAAGAGGAGGAAAATCGAGTACGAGAGGAAGTTTGCCAGAAACGTAAAAACTGACTGCAAAAGTGGAGCGTCGAGAGAGGCGGGAGTCGGCGAGAGGCAGCGGCCTATAAAGGCTCAGCAGTCGGGCAGTCCGGGAGCGTCGAGAGAGGCGGGAATCGACGAGAGGCAGCGGCCTAAAGGCTTAGCAGTCGGGCAGTCCGGGGAGCGTCGAGAGAGGCGGGAGTCGCTCTGGAGCATCCACGATGTTGAGAATAACATGAGTATCAAGTATAGCGAGTGGCCTTACCGCAGGAGAAGGGTCCACAGCCAGCTCAGGAATGGAAGACCAGCAGGAAGAGTAGTGCAAGGAAGGTAGTGCAGGGGTCCACTGTGGTCATCCCCCTGCAAAACAGATACACTGCTTTGAGTACTGTTGAGGGGGATGACTCATCAGGGGAGGGCAGCAGCAGCCAAGTTCATGGCACCGTGGCTGGCTGTGTTGCAGAGGAGGGCAGGAAAAAGAGTGGGAGAGCGATAGTGATAGGGGATTCAATAGTAAGGGGAATAGATAGACTTTTCTGCGGCCGCAACCGAGACTCCAGGATGGTATGTTGCCTCCCTGGTGCAAGGGTCAAGGATGTCTCGGAGCGGGTGCAGGACATTCTAAAAAGGGAGGGAGAACAGCCAGTTGTCGTGGTGCATATTGGTACCAACGACATAGGTAAAAAAAGGGATGAGGTCCTACGAAACAAATTTAAGGAGCTAGGAGCTAAATTAAAAAGTAGGACCTCAAAAGTAGTAATCTCGGGATTGCTACCAGTGCCACATGCTAGTCAGAGTAGGAATCGCAGGATAGCGCAGATGAATACGTGGCTTGAGCAGTGGTGCAGCAGGGAGGGATTCAAATTCCTGGGGTATTGGTACTGGGGGAGGTGGGACCAGTACAAACCGGACGGTCTGCACCTGGGCAGGACCGGAACCAATGTCCTAGGGGGAGTGTTTGCTAGTGCTGTTGGGGAGGAGTTAAACTAATATGGCAGGGGGATGGGAACCAATGCAGGGAGACAGAGGGAAACAAAAAGGAGACAAAAGCAAAATACAGAAAGGAGATGAGGAAAAGTGGAGGGCAGAGAAACACAAGGCAAAGAACAAAAAGGGCCACTGTACAGCAAAATTCTAAAAGGACAAAGGGTGTTAAAAAAAACAACCTGAAGGCTTTGTGTCTTAATGCAAGGAGTATCTGTAACAAGGTGGATGAATTAACTGTGCAAATAGATGTTAACAAATATGATATGATTGGGATTACAGAGACGTGGCTCCAGGATGATCAGGGCTGGGAACTCAACATGCAGGGGTTTTCAACATTCAGGAAGGATAGAATAAAAGGAAAAGGAGGTGGGGTAGCATTGCTGGTTATAACATTTTTCATTACCAGAAGGCCGCTTAACTTTAAGAGGAGCAGACTGCCTTTAAAAGATGCAGGTTAGCTTTAAGTAAAGCTAGCCTCGCGTGATTATCAGGAACTTCGGCCCCTGCTGAGCGCACAGCCAGTCAGCAGCGAGCTGAGCGCTGGATTGTGCGCTACTATCATTATAATTAGCAAGCAGCACAAATATTACGTGCTGCCTGCACTTCAATGGGCGCAGACCAATTGCGCATCATGATCCCGGCATCCGTTTTCGGACCTAATCCAATTTCATCCCCTCCTCCCAGTAGTCTAGAAAACCATCCCTTATGCACTCCAGGAAATCCTCCTCCACCGTATTGTTTCCAGTTTGGTTAGCCCAATCTATATGCATATTAAAGTCACCCATGATAACTGCTAGGTTGATCCTGGGAATGAGTGGGTTGACTTATGAGGAAAGGTTGAGTAGGTTGGGCCTCTACTCATTGGAATTCAGAAGAATGAGAGGCGATCTTATAGAAACATATAAGATTATGAGGGGGCTTGACAAGGTGGATGCAGAGAGGATGTTTCCACTGGTGGGGGAGACTAGAACTAGAGGGCATGATCTTAGAATAAGGGGCCGTCCATTTAGAACTAAGATGAGGAGAAATTTCTTCTCTCAGAGGTTGTGAATCTTTGGAATTCTCTGCTTCAGAGAGCTGTGGAAGCTGGGACATTAAATAAATTTAAGACAGAAATAGACAGTTTCTTAAATGATAAGGGGATAAGGGGTTATGGGGAATGGGCAGGGAAATGGAACTGAGTCCATGATCAGATCAGCCATGATCTTATTGAATGGTGGAGCAGGCTCGAGGGCCATAAGGCCGACTCCTTCTCCTATTTCTTATGTTCTTATTAAGACCTTCGTTCTGAATAACAGGAACCTACATCATAAACTTAGGACAATTGTTCTGAAAACCAAGTCCTGCGGTTACGGCTGATGCAGACTGCCCTTTGCACCTGATCATTTGCCACATAGGCTTATTCTTGTTTTTACCTTGCTAGCATAAAGCGCGTTTTAGCTCATTTTTCCCCCATCATGGATGTGGATTGGGTCTGTGGTGAATCCATTGGTCAGGATTACGGCTTGCATGTCATCGTGGAGCAGGCGAAGGATGGTGACAAACTTTTGAGGGCAGCAGAAAAGGAGGAGGACGCTCCATAGTCCCTCATGGTTGACTGTGTCAAAGGCCTTTGTGAGGTCAAAGAAGACCATGTACAAGAGTTGGTGCTGTTCCCTGCATTTCTCTTGTAGCTGTCCGGCGGTGAAGATCATGTCCGTTGTACCCCTTAGTGGACGGAATCTGCATTGTGAATCTGCGAAAAGCTCTTCAGCCACAGGGAGAAGACAGTTCAGGAGGATTCTAGCAATGACTTTCCCAGTGGCCAACAGCAGGAAGATTCCTCCGTAGTTGCAGCAGTTGGATTTGTCTCCTTTTTTGAAGATGGTCATGATTACGGCATCTCCTGACATGCTCTCCTCCTTCCAGATAAGAGAGATGAGGTCATGCATTTGTGCCAATAGAGTTTCTCCGCCATACTTTAATGCCTCAGCGGGGATTCCATCCACTCCTGATGACTTGTTGTTCTTGAGCTGATGGATGGCCTTTCGACCTTGTGCAGGGTTGGGGTTTTGCTCAGATGGTGGCAGGTAGCATGTTGCGGGATGCAGTCGAGGACACTTGTGTCGAAGGCAGGGTCTCGATTAAGGAGATCTTCGAATTGCTCCTTCCAGCGGGTCCTGACTGTCTTGGTGTCGAGGAGGTCCGTTGGTGAGGCCTACAAAAGGCACAGCAGGGAGTCGGGAGCAGTGTCGAGGAGGTCCGTTGGTGAGGCCTATAAAAGGCGTACTTGTGCAGCTACAGGGAGAAGGCAAAAAAGTAGAAAGAAACAGAAAGGTGACGTCACAGCCAAGGGGGTGAGTGATTGGCTGGTGATTGGTGAGTAGTTTTTCTTTTTTTTCTTCGATAACAGTGAGTAAACTTTAGCATTGTTGTTGCCTATCTAAGGGTTAAGTCATGGCAGGAGAGCTCGGTCACATGTTATGCTCCTCCTGTACCATGTGGGAACTCAGGGACGACTCCAGTGTCCCTGACGACTACGTGTGCGGGAAGTGTATCCGCCTCCAGCTCCTGACGGACTGCGTTGCGGAGTTGGAGCTGAGGGTGGATTCACTCTGGAGCATCCACGATGCTGAGAATGAAGTGAGTAGCAGGTGTAGCGAGTTGGTCGTACCGCAGGTAAAGGGACCACAGCCAGATAGGGAATGGAAGACCAGCAGGAAGAGCAGTGCAAGGAAGGTAGTGCAGGGGTCCCCTGTGGTCATCCCCCTGCAAAACAGATACACTGCTTTGAGTACTGTTGAGGGAGATGACTCATCAGGGGAGGGCAGCAGCAGCCAAGTTCATGGCACCGTGGCTGGCTCTGCTGCACAGGAGAGCAGGAAAAAGAGTGGGAGAGCGATAGTGATAGGGGATTCAATTGTAAGGGGAATAGATAGGTGTTTCTGCGGCCGCAACCAAGACTCCAGGATGGCATGTTGCCTCCCTGGTGCAAGGGTCAAGGATGTCTCGGAGCAGGTGCAGGACATTCTAAAAAGGGGGGGAGAACAGCCAGTTGTCGTGGTGCACATTGGTACCAACGACATAGGTAAAAAAAGGGATGAGGTCCTACGAAATGAATTTAAGGAGTTAAGAGCTAAATTAAAAAGTAGGACCTCAACAGTAGTAATCTCGGGATTGCTACCAGTACCACGTGCTAGTCAGAGAAGGAATCGCAGGATAGCGCAGATGAATACGTGGCTTGAGCAGTGGTGCAGCAGGGAGGGATTCAAATTCCTGGGGTATTGGAACTGGTTCTGGGGGAGATGGGACCAGTACAAACTGGACGGTCTGCACCTGGGCAGGACCGGAACCAATGTCCGAGGGGGAGTGTTTGCTGGTGCTGTTGGGGAGGAGTTAAACTAATATGGCAGGGGGATGGGAACCAATGCAGGGAGACAGAGGGAAACAAAAAGGAGACAAAAGCAAAAGACAGAAAGGGGATGAGGAAAAGTGGAGGGCAGAGAAACCCAAGGCAAAGAACAAAAAGGGCCACTGTACAGCAAAATTCTAAAAGGAAAAAGGGTGTTAAAAAAACAAGCCTGAAGGCTTTGTGTCATAATGCAAGGAGTATCCGTAATAAGGTGGATGAATTAACTGTGCAAATAGATGTTAACAAATATGATGTGATTGGGATTACAGAGACGTGGCTCCAGGATGATCAGGGCTGGGAACCCAACATCCAGGAAGGATAGAATAAAAGGAAAAGGAGGTGGGGTAGCATTGCTGGTTAAAGAGGAGATTAATGCAATAGTTAGGAAGGACATTAGCTTGGATGATGTGGAATCTATATGGGTAGAGCTGCAGAACACCAAAGGGCAAAAATCGTTAGTAGGAGTTGTGTACAGACCTCCAAACAGTAGTAGTGATGTTGGGGAGGGCATCAAACAGGAAATTAGGGATGCATGCAATAAAGGTGCAGCAGTTATAATGGATGACTTTAATATGCACATAGATTGGGCTAACCAAACTGGAAACAATACGGTGGAGGAGGATTTCCTGGAGTGCATAAGGGATGGTTTTCTAGACCAATATGTTGAGGAACCAACTAGGGGGGAGGCCATCTTAGACTGGGTGTTGTGTAATGAGAGAGGATTAATTAGCAATCTCGTTGTGCGAGGCCCCTTGGGGAAGAGTGAACATAATATGGTGGAATTCTGCATTAGGATGGAGAATGAAACAGTTAATTCAGAGACCATGGTCCAGAACTTAAAGAAGGGTAACTTTGAAGATATGAGGCGTGAATTGGCTAGGATAGATTGGCGAATGATACTTAAGGGGTTGACTGTGGATGGGCAATGGCAGACATTTAGAGACCGCATGGATGAACTACAACAATTGTACATTCCTGTCTGGCGTAAAAATAAAAAAGGGAAGGTGGCTCAACCGTGGCTATCAAGGGAAATCAGGGATAGTATTAAAGCCAAGGAAGTGGCATACAAATTGGCCAGAAATAGCAGCGAACCCGGGGACTGGGAGAAATTTAGAACTCAGTAGAGGAGGACAAAGGGTTTGATTAGGGCAGGGAAAATGGAGTACGAGAAGAAGCTGGCAGGGAACATGAAGACGGATTGCAAAAGTTTCTATAGATATGTAAAGAGAAAAAGGTTAGTAAAGACAAATGTAGGTCCCCTGCAGTCAGAATCAGGGGAAGTCATAACAGGGAACAAAGAAATGGCAGACCAATTGAACAAGTACTTTGGTTCGGTATTCACTAAGGAGGACACAAACAACCTTCCGGATATAAAATGGGTCAGAGGGTCTAGTAAGGAGAAGGAACTGAGGGAAATCCTTATTAGTTGGGAAATTGTGTTGGGGAAATTGATGGGATTGAAGGCCGATAAATCCCCAGGGCCTGATGGATTGCATCCCAGAGTACTTAAGGAGGTGGCCTTGGAAATAGCGGATGCATTGACAGTCATTTTCCAACATTCCATTGACTCTGGATCAGTTCCTATGGAGTGGAGGGTAGCCAATGTAACCCCACTTTTTAAAAAAGGAGGGAGAGAGAAAACAGTGATTTATAGACCGGTCAGCCTGACCTCAGTAGTGGGTAAAATGATGGAATCAATTATTAAGGATGTCATAGCAGCGCATTTGGAAAGAGGTGACATGATAGGTCCAAGTCAGCATCGATTTGTGAAAGGGAAATCATGTTTGACAAATCTTCTGGAATTTTTTGAGGATGTTTCCAGTAGAGTGGACAAGGGAGAACCAGTTGATGTGGTATATTTGGACTTTCAGAAGGCTTTCGACAAGGTCCCACACAAGAGATTAATGTGCAAAGTTAAAGCACATGGGATTGGGGGTAGTGTGCTGACATAGATTGAGAACTGGTTGTCAGACAGGAAGCAAAGAGTAGGAGTAAATGGGGACTTTTCAGAATGGCAGGCAGTGACCAGTGGGGTACCGCAAGGTTCTGTGCTGGGGCCCCAGCTGTTTACACTGTATATTAATGATTTAGACGAGGGGATTAAATGTAGTATCTCCAAATTTGCGGATGACACTAAGTTGGGTGGCAGTTTGAGCTGCGAGGAGGATGCTATGAGGCTGCAGAGCGACTTGGATAGGTTAGGTGAGTGGGAAAATGCATGACAGATGAAGTATAATGTGGATAAATGTGAGGTTATCCACTTTGGTGGTAAAAACAGAGAGACAGACTATTATCTGAATAGTGACAGATTAGGAAAAGGGGAGGTGCAACGAGACCTGGGTGTCATGGTACATCAGTCATTGAAGGTTGGCATGCAGGTACAGCAGGCGGTTAAGAAAGCAAATGGCATGTTGGCCTTCATAGCGAGGGGATTTGAGTGCAGGGGCAGGGAGGTGTTGCTACAGTTGTACAGGGCCTTGGTGAGGCCACACCTGGAGTATTGTGTACAGTTTTGGTCTCCTAACTTGAGGAAGGACATTCTTGCTATTGAGGGAGTGCAGTGAAGGTTCACCAGACTGATTCCCGGGATGGCGGGACTGACATATCAAGAAAGACTGGATCAACTGGGCTTGTATTCACTGGAGTTCAGAAGAATGAGAGGGGACCTCATAGAAACGTTTAAAATTCTGATGAGTTTAGACAGGTTAGATGCAGGAAGAATGTTCCCAATGTTGGGGAAGTCCAGAACCAGGGGTCACAGTCTAAGGATAAGGGGTAAGCCATTTAGGACCGAGATGAGGAGAAACTTCTTCACCCAGAGAGTGGTGAACCTGTAGAATTCTATACCACAGAAAGTTGTTGAGGCCAATTCACTAAATATATTCAAAAAGGAGTTAGATGAAGTCCTTACTACTAGGGGGATCAAGGGGTATGGCGAGAAAGCAGGAATGGGGTACTGAAGTTGCATGTTCAGCCATGAACTCATTGAATGGCGGTGCAGGCTAGAAGGGCTGAATGGCCTACTCCTGCACCTATTTCCTATGTTTCTATGTTTCTATGTTTCTATGAGTGCCTCCCTGTTCTTGGCCAGCAGTGAGGTGGAGCATTGGGTGCTTGGACTGTAGCTGGTCTTAACTGCAGTGAAGAATCCTCGCACATCATGGCTGTCGGCCAGCTGCTGGATCTCCTGTGCTTTCTCCACCTATCATTTATTCTTTAGGTCATGGGTTTTTTGTTGGAACTCGGCCTTAAACCGCCTGTAGATCAGCTCCCAAATTGGATTGCTGCTTTTAGTTCAGAAATACCTTGCATTGGTACGCCAGTGGTGGAGTGAGTGAATGTTTAAGGTGGAGGATGGGGAGCCAATCAAACAGCCTGCTTTGTCCTGGATCGTGTCGAGCTTCTTGACTGTTGTTGGAGCTGCACTTATCCGGGCAAGTGGAGAGTATTCCATCACATCCCTGACTTGTGCCTGATAGATGGTGGATAGGTTTTGGGAAGTCAGGAGCTGAAACACTCACCACAGAATAATCAGCCTCTCACCTGCTCTTGTAGCCACAGTATTTATGTGGCTGGCCCAGTTAAGTTTCTGGTCAGTGGTGACCCCCAAGATGTTGATGGTGGGGGATTTGATGATGGTATTGCCGTTGAATTTCAAGAGGCGGTGGTTAGACTCTTGATTGTTGAAGTTAGTCATTGCCTGGCATTTGTCTGCCGCAAATGTTACTTGCCACTTATCAGCCAAAGCCTGGATGTTGTCCAGGTCTTGCTGCATGTGGGCATGGACTGCTTCATTATATGAGGAGTTGTGAATGGTACTGAACACTGTCCAGTCATCAGTGAACATCCCCACTTCTGACCTTATGATGGAGGGTAGGTCATTGATGAAGTTGCAGAAGATGGTTGGGCCTAGGTCATTTCCCTGAAGAACTCTGGCAACGATGTCCTCGGGCTGTGATGATTGAACTCCAACCACCACAACCATCTTCCTTTGTGTTAGGTATGACTCCAGCCAGTGGAGAGTTTTCCACCTGATTCCCATTGACTTCAGATTTACTAGGGCTCCTTGATACCACACTCAGTCAAATGCTGCCTTGATGTCAAGAGCAGTCACTCTTACTTCACCTCTGGAATTCAGCTCTTTTGTCCATGTTTGGACCAAGGCTGCAATGAGGTCTTGGCCGGGTGGTCCTGGCAGAACCCAAACTGGGTTTTGGTGAGCAGGTTATTGGTGAGTAATTGCCGCTTGATAGCACTGTCAATGACACTTTCCTTCACTTTGCAGATGATTGAGAGTAGACTGATAAGGCAGTAATTGTCCAGATTGGATTTGTCCTGCTTTTTGTGGACAAGATAAACCTGGGAAGTTTTCCACATTGTCGGGTACATGGCAGTGTTGTAGCTGTACTGGAACAGCTTGGCTAGAGGCGCCGCTAGTTCTGCAGCACAAGTCTTCAGCATGATAACCGAGATGTTGTCGGGGCCCATAGCTTTTGCTGTATCCAATACGCTCAGCCATTTCTTGATATCAGGTGGAGTGAATCAAATTGGCTAAAGACTGGCTTCTCTGATGGCGGGGATCTCAGGAGGATGCTGGTGTGGATCATCCACTCAGCACTTCTGGCTGAAGATGGTTGCGAATGCTTCAGCCTTGTCTTTTGCACTCACATGCTGGACTCTGTCAACATTGAGGATGGGGATATTCTTGGAGTCTCCTCCTCTCATTAGTTGTTTAATGATCTCCACCATTTACGACTGGATGTGGCAAGACTGCAGAGTTTTGATCTGATCCGTTGATTGTGGGATCGCTTAGCCCTGTCTATGGCATGCTGCTTCTTCTTTTTAGCATGCATGTAGCCCTGTATTGCAGTTTCCCAGGTTGGCACCTAATTTTTAGGTACGCCTGGTGCTGCTCCTGGCATGCTCTTCTACACTCCTCATTGAACCACGGTTAGTCCCCTGGCTTGATGGTAATTGTAGAGTGAGGGATATGCCGGGCTATGAGGTTACAGATTGTGGTGGAATAAAATTCTGCTACTGCTGCTGATGGCCCACAGTGCCTCATTGATGTCCATTTTTGAGCTGCTAGATGTGTCCTGAATCTATCCTATTTAGCACGGTGGTAGTGCCACACAACACAATGAAGTGTGTCCTCAGTGTGAAGACGGGACTTCATCTCCACAATGACTGTGCAGTGGTCACTGCTACCAGTGCTGTCATGGACAGATGCATCTGTGACAGGTAGATTGGTGAGGACAAGGTCAAGTAAGTTTTTCACTCGTGTTGGTTCTCTCATCACCTGCCGCAGGAGAAGAACCGATTCATCAGCTGAGGAAGTGCGGTAAGTAATAATCAGCAGGAGGTTCCTTGCCCATGCTTGACCTGAAGCCATGAGACTTCCTGGGGTCCAGAGTCAATGTTGAGGACTCCCAGAGCCTCTCCCTTCCGACTGTGTAACACTGTGAAGGGTTATGGGGAGCGAGCAGGGAAGTGGAGCTGAGTCCATGATCAGATCAGCCATGATCTTATTGAATGGCGGAGCAGGCTCGAGGGGCCAAATGGCCTACTCCTGCACCTATTTCTTAAGTTCTTATATTCTTATGTCCTGTCCCACCGACAGGACATAAGAATATAAGAACATAAGAAATAGGTGTAGGAGGAGGCCGTTTGGCCCCTCGAGCCTGCTCCGCCATTCAATAAGATCATGGCTGATCTGATCATGGACTCAGCTCCACTTCCCTGCTTGCTCCCCATAACCCTTTACTCCCTTATCGCTCAAAAGTCTGTCTAAAATATATTCAATGACCCAGCCTCCACAGCTCTCTGGCGTAGAGAATTCCATAGATTTACAACCCTCTGAGAGAAGAAATTTCTCCTCATCTTAGTTTTAAATGGGCGGCGGCTTATTCTGAAACTACGTCCTCTAGTTTTAGTTTCCCCTATGAGTGAAAATATCCTCTCTGCATCCACCTTGTTGAGTCCCCTCATTATCTTATATGTTTCAATAAGATCATCTCTCAAACGTCTGAACTCCAATGTGTATCGGCCCAACCTACTCAACTTATCTTCATAAGTCAACCCCCTCATCTCCAGAATCAATTTATTGAACATTCTCTGAACAGTCTCCAATGCAAGTATATCCTTCCTTAAATGCGGAGACCAAAACTGTATGCAGTACTCCAGGTGTGGCCTTACCAATACCCTATACAGTTGTAGCAGGACTTCTCTGCTTTAATACTCTATCCCCCTTGCAATAAAGGCCAACATTCTATTTGCCTCCCTGATTACTTGCTGTACCTGCATACTAACCTTTTGTGTTTCATGCACAAGGACCCCCAGGTCCCTCTGTACTGCATCACTTTACAATTTTCCTCCATTTAAATTCTAATTTGCTTTTCTATTATTTCTGCCAAAGTGGATAACCTCACATTTTCCCACATGATACTCCATCTGCCAAATTTTTGCCCACTCACTTAGCCTGTCTATTTCCCTTTGCAGATTATTTGTGTCCTCCTCACAATTTGCTTTCCCACCCACCTTTGTATCATCAGCAAATTTGTCTACATTACAGTCGATCCCTTCATCCAAGTCATTAATATAGATTGTAAATAGGTGAGGACCCAGCATCGAACCCTGCGGCACCCCACTAGTCACTGTTTGCCAACCAGAAAATTACTCATTTATCCCGATTCTCTGTTTTCTGTTAGTTAGCCAATCCTCTATTCATGCTAATATATTACCCCCAACACCATGAGGTTTTATCTTGTGCAGTAACCTCTTCTGTGGCACCTTATCGAATGCCTTCTGGAAATCCAAATACACCATATCCACTGGTTCCCCCTTATCCACCTGCTCATTACATCCTCAAAGAAGTCCAGCAAATTTGTCAAACATGATTTCCCTTTCATAAAACCATGCTGACTCAGCTTAATTGAATCATGTTTTTCCAAACGTCCCACTATTGCTTACTTAATAATGGACTCTAGCATTTTCCCAACAGATGTTAGGCGAACTGGTCTTTAGTTTCCTGATTTTTGTCTGCCTCTTTTTTTAAATAAGGGCGTTACATTTGTGGTTTTCCAATCCGCCTGGACCGCCCCAGAAGCCAGGGAATTTTGGTAGATTACAACCAATGCATCCACTGTCTCTGTAGTCACTTATTTTAAGACCCGAGCATGTAAGCCATCAGGTCCAGGGGACTTGTCCACCTTTAGTCCCATTATTTCACCAAGTACTATTTCATTAATGATAGTGATTGTATTAAGTTCCTCCCTCCCTACAGCCCCTTGATTATCCACTATTGGGATGTTTTTAGTGTCTTCTACCGTGAAGCCCGTTACAAAATATTTGTTCAACATCTCTGCCATTTCCCTGTTCTCCATTATCACCACTGGAGGGGGTTCGATCACCACTGGAGGGGGCCCGATCGCCGTTGGAGGGAGCCCGAGTGTGCGGCAAACCAGTCCCACCCACCTTTTCCCCCAACGACCATCTGTTCCACCAGTGACAGGGACTGTGTTCTCGTATTGGACTGTTCAGCTACCTAAGGACTCATTTTTAGAGTGGAAGCAAATCTTACTCGATTCAGATGTACTGCCTATGATGATGATGATGTTCTCCATTATTAATTCCCCGTCTCATCCTCTTGTGGACCAACCTTTACTTTAGCCACTCTTTTTCTTTTTATGTACCTGTAGAAACTCTTACTATTTGTTTTTATATTTTGTGCTAGTTTACTTTCATAATCTATCTTCCCTCTCTTTATCATACCGAGAGAAGGTGATGGAGGAGCTTGGGTCATTATTTGCAGAATTAGTAAATGTCATTGGTGTTCTTTCTTGCTCTTTGTTGATTGACTGTTCATCACTGATTGCCCAATACAGCCACTGTTTCAGACACCCATACACTTACCTACTTATGAAGTTATCCAGAGTATTACACAGATAGTTGCTCATACAGTCACCTTTACAATTACCCAAGTAATTATCTATACTGATGCAGTCATTAACACTGTCACTTGGGAGTTTAAATCTCTCTGTGCACTATTTAAAATTAACAGATTAACATCTGCATTAAAATAGTGCAGACAGGAACTTTGCAAATGAACTAATGGACACACTGAAAATAGCACACAGAGAGAATAAAATGCCTTGGATACTTAATCACCCCTGCAATCACTCATTCAGACACTTGCAGTTAAGCACGATCACCCATTGACTCACCTATGCAGTTATCCGTGCTGTGTTTCGCAACATCAGCTACGATGAACCACACAGTCAGCCATTCAAACCCACACAATCCTTCAGACATAATTTGTCAACCATGTACTCACTTGCCCCTCTTATATCATTGAGCACTATGATTCATATCAATCTCAATCTACTACGCTATTGGTAGTCTTAATGTTAAAAATGAATCAGTTCAGAAGGGAGATGCAAAAGAAATGAGCCTAGAGATTCGCCTAAGCATCCAATATTGCGGTGGGGCATGTCGCTTTTTACATACCTGCCATATTGTTAAAGGCAAAAAAAGAAGCATCCAGGGCTCATGCCTGAAATAAGTGTTAGGCCCTTTGCATAAGCCAAAGTAAGGTTTGTTTGATGACCCCTTTGTAAAATTGTGTTGCCCTGACATGGTTCAAGAAAATATGGTTTAAGTGCAGCCTAACCAGCAGCCTATAAAATCCTTTTTGGCAGCAAACTGCCTGAGGATGCCTAGCAGATGTCTTGCCGGTCTCATGTAAGAGAGGGAAACCAGGGAATTATAGACTAGTTAGCCTAACATCTGTTGTCAGTAAATTACTAGAGCCTATTTTTAAGAATAGAGGGCTCAATTTTCCCCAAAGTCGATTTTTGGCGTACTTGAAGAGTTACGCCCGTTTTCTTTGGGGCCCAACTATGCCAAAAAAAATCATCCAACTTTCCTCGTTTGAATTGTTGATTTCGCCGCTGCCTAGCCTGTCCTTCAGCTTTGGGGGTGGAGCCTAACATCTGCGCCAAAAAGATCAGGTTGCCAGGGGTAACGAGGAACATACTGCGGGCTGAGACTGGAAAGTGAAACATACAACACATTCTGGCCAGCTCATAGCAACCTGCACAAGCACCTTGCACATTGAAGCAGCATTCCAGCATTAAATGATTACAGTGTTTATGCCAAAAGCCTGTCCCTCCCTACCCACCACCCCCCCCTTACCGGTACTGCTCTTAACCCTGGCCAAAAGGCCTCCCGGTGCCAGTGCCAGGTGCCGGTTGCTGCTGCTAGCCCTGGCTGAAGGGCCTCCCCCTCCTGATGCCGGTTACCGCTCCTAACCCTGGCCGAAAGGCCTCCCCCACTCTCTCCTCTCTCCTCTCTTCTCTCCCCCGTTCTCCCCTCTCTCCTCTCCCACCCTCTCTCCCTCTCTGCTGTTGCTGTCCGGGCCATGGAACTGCATCTGCTGAGCTGATTTTCTTAACTGCCCAGAAGATTTTTCCAGAGCGGTCACATACGCCGTCCTAAGAAAAATTGGAGTAAATCGGAGCTGGACAAACTTCCTTAAATGGCCGGAATTGGCACAGATGGCAGGTTACGCACCCAAAGAAGCAAAAAAAAAACAAACCTAAAAAAAACGTAACTAACTGAGTTATGCTGGCGCACAATCTTTGGGAAACTTGGGTATTTTAATTCAGGCCAAAAAAAGTAGTGCACGAAAAAAACAGCGCAGAGAACTGGGGAAAAATGGGGTAGAAATTGCACGCCGCCCGAAATGGGGCGCACCCTCTGTTTTTAAAAGTTTTCTCCACCGCAACCTATGTGGTGGAGATGCCGCCAATATTCAGCATTTTGAAGTTTTTTTTGGCTCAGGGCGGAAGTCGTGACGGCCGAGGTGTGGAAGTGCCCTTGCAGCGGGTCCACCGCCCCGACCAGTCATCAGCCCCACACTCATTCCATCACTCTCACCCAAAGTTCTCTTCTTTCCCTCTTTGCAGGTGAAGAGAGCCCAAAACAACAGGGAGAGGCAACGAACTGGAGGTTGCCCTCCGATGTTCACCAACTTGACTCCAACAGAGGAGAAGGCGCTTGAAATCATTGGAGTTGCAGAGCTGCTGGTGGTGGGAGATGGTGAGAAAGGGACCTCTCAGTAACCTAGTGACAGATTTAAATATCATACAGCCACATGGAATACAACAGTCACTCATGGTGACTTGATGTCAGCAGCTGGTGAAACTTTACCCATTCTTTCATAACATTTCTAATTCATCTCTTTACTCTCCCACAGGTCCATCCATTGTCGCCGCCCACCCCCCCTCCCCCACCACCACAATTGTCCAGCCAGAGGTGGAAGCCAACTCCTCAGAGGAAGCTCCACTCTCTGAGGCTGCACCGTTACCAGACCCAGCGCACCCAGCACCTGTGCAGACACGCGCACCTTGATGGGTCCAGCGACAAATAGAGTAGTGTTGTTACGTGGTGTCTCACAGATCACAAGTGAGCAAGAGCAGACAGTGGAGACAGGGACAGCACTGGAGAGTCCTCACCAGAGGGCGCAGGACGCTCACAGCTCTGCTCAGCTGCGTGCAGATGCTGAACCTCGGGGGCCATCGAGAAAGAGGGTGATCTTGGAGGAGCAGCAATAAATACACAAGGCTCTGGCAGCTTTTGCAGCTGCGATGTGTGCGACTGTAGAGAATGGAGGAGCCCATCTCCAACATGAGCACTGCCATATCATAGGCGATGGCGATGATGTGTTGTTCCATGGAAAGGATGGCCATCTGGATGAAGCAGCAAATGCACCAGTCGAACAAGAACATGCTTGCTGTGAACAACAGATTGCAGATTCACGTTGACCTCATCGCGACTTGAGTGTTCATCGCCCCACTGATGTGCAGCAAGTTTCTCTCCAACTCCTTGCTAGCAGGGAAGTGCGGATGGCCCATGAGAGGGATGATGGTGAGAGGGGACATGGAAGTGGGGGCTCTGCACAAAGCATTCCCACTTCTCCCCTGTTACCGTCCCCTCGGTCAGAGCCCCACATGCTGCATTGGATCCCGATTGCTGAGTGTGCTGTTGCTCCATTGCAGTAGGAGCAGTCTTTGGTGGGGCCCTCGCAGGCCCCAAAACCCAGAGGACATCCGTCAAAAGTGTCAAAGCAGTTGCAACAGGGAAGTGAACAGCCTACCTCCACCCCTGCAGAAGCCACAGGGGTTGCACCTCATAGAAGCACGCAGAAATCAAAAAAGGCACAATCGTAGATAGACAAGGGTATGCACATGGGTGTTTATCAAAATATTAATATTAAGTTTCAGTTCTATATAAGGCACACATAAATTTATTTGGTTGCACTACATTCCCGTCTTGTCCATTTTTGCCTGCTCCCTGGGAAGTGGTGGTGGGGAGTTGGTACAGCATCTGGGACCCATATGGGTGCACTGGTGCAAGTGAAGTAAATCAGGCCATTAGGAAGCCATCCTGGGCCTTCTGGGCAGCAATGTGCGCCGCTGCTGGTGCCATTGCCACTTCGGGTTCCTCCTCCTCCTCTGAAGAGGCTGTGCGCTCTGCGCCTTGTTCCTCCTGCAGCTCCCTCCAATCCTTGTTGCTGCACCACGTTGTAGAACATGCAGCAAACGACAATGCTTCTGGAGACCCTGGCTGGTGTGTACTGAAGGGCTCCTCCAGCTCTGTCAAGGCATCTGAAGCACATCTTCAGCATGCCGATTGCTTGCTCTATGACACATCTGGTGGATATGTGGCTGTCAGTACGGCACTCCTCGGCCGGTTTGCTTGCCCTCCTCAACGGTGTCATCAACCACAACTTCAACCTGGTCTCCAAGCAGCCAGCCGACAAGTCTGTTTGGAGGTGCGAAACACTGAGGCAGCGTGGACTGGAGCAGCATGAGTCATGACAACTCCCTGCGAATCTGGCACACGTGCATCATTATCTTTTTATAGTTACAGACGAGCTGCACATTGAGGGAGTAGAAGCCCTTGCGGTTCACAAACACTCCTGGGTGATGTAGGGGTGCCGTGATGGCCACTCGTGTGCAGTCGATGACGCCCTGCATCTGTGGGAAGCCAACCAGAGCTGCAAAGCTGAGCGGCCGCCCAGTAACATTGGCTTCATCAGTGGCAAAGTTCACATAATTGGCTGACTTATGAAACATGGCATCGGTCACCTGGGTGATGTATCTGTGGGTGGCTGACTGCGAGATCCTGCAAATATCTGCTGCAGGTCCCTGGAAGGAGCCTGAGGTGAAAAAGTTGAGGGTGGTGGTGACTTTGACAGCATGTCCACCAGGTCCTCTGGGCAGTAGGTCTTCTTCCAGAAAACTATAAATGTCTGCCATGACCTGGCATGAAAGCCTGAACCTGCTGAAGCATTGCTGTTCAGTCAGTCCCAGGAAGCTCATCCTCTGCCTTTATACCCTGTGTTGGGGGCATCGCCTCTGGTGCGGTGCACCCCATGTTGATCCACTCTCTCCTGTGGAGTATCAGGTTGGTGAGGAGAAGGCTAGTGGTGTGCCTGCTGCTGATATTGTTTCTGGTGTTATTGGTGCTGGGGCCCATCTTGATCCGATTCTGAGGTCTAAGGTAAGACAGCATAAGTGGCATCCATGATGATCTAATAGATGCCAGGTAAAGTGGAGATCAGAGGCACAATCCTCCAATGTACTGACAGTGACTAGCAATGTGATGAGAGTGACTTCCGAGGGTGCAGAAATCATCTGCAAACTCCTGAAAAATAAAACGCTGCATAAAATAGTGTCAGCATGAGCCTTTCCCTTAGGCAAGGAAGCCGGTATAAAGTGTGAGTTTTTTTCTGTGCTTTTTCCAGCTGTCACTTAATGAACTCGCACAATGGCCACTGAACTTCCGCCTCCCCTTCACAGGCGAGCTTCCTGAGGTGCGTGAATCCCGTGCGCAACCAGTGAAAGTCCAAACCTGATGTTAAAAAGGGAGTTAAGGGTCTGTAAACAAGCAGTTAAGTACCACAATGAGGTCACCTGCCTCTCCTGAGCAGGTCCATGGGGCGCATTGAAATGCATCCGTGTTAAAGGTGTAATTTGGTGATGGGTTCTCAATTTCTGTGCTTTTAACCGCTGACCCGCATGCTCTCCAATGTGAAAATTCTGGCTTATGTTCCTACTCGGAAAGACATGTCTAAGCTGGGAAGAAGGGAATCTATGAAAATATTTTACATGTGTTCTCTTAAACACTGTCCTGTTGTTCACTTGAATAGTAAAAAATTCAGTCTTCTGGTTATAATCATTTTATTCTTTAACTTCATGATAAAAAACAATCTACAAGCGAAGTATAGATTTAGCGTCCAAGATCCAAAGTTCCGGAATCCATAATGTTCTGGAATCCAGACACCGGGCCGATCCATGGTAGGGTCGCCCGGAATCCGAAACATGTTCTGGAATCCGCACACTTTGCCAAACCGCTTACCGCCGCGAGCTGGACCCAGGGAAAATCCAAATATCAAAAACTCACAGAACACTCAGGAATGAAAAAACAAAAACTCCAACCCACCTCTTCTTTCAGGCCTTCACACCCATAGGCACCGCTGCTCCTGGGTCCGCAACACAGGCCCCCGCCGAGCGTCTTCCCTTGGACAGGACACAAGCCCACCAAAACTGCAAAGCACAGCGACCGTGACACCCCCAGCCTTGCACACCGGCGGTCCGCCTAAAACTGCCAGCGCAAGATCCCAGCGAAACTCTGCAAATGGAACTTCCCAAACGGCACTTCCCTTCTCTTCAAGGGGTGATCCAAGTTTTCCTTTCCCCCTCCTTCTGCCACTCTGGTCACAATGCTCCACACAATTCCTGCATTGTTTATTCTTTCACCTTTTCCACTATTTACTTCCAGAATTAAATCCAAAACAGCGTCAATTCACTGTACTCCTCCAATTGAAACCGTGAGTTAACTGGCCCAGTCCTGGAAGCGGAATCACTCGCTGACGATTTTCCACACTGTATTTTGGGGGCTTACTTGTGCCATGAGTAAGAAATTTTGATTGAGGTATCGCTGTTTATTTCCATCAAACGGCCGTCTGAAAACCGGGTATGCACATTGCAGCTCCCCAAACCAGTCGGCCCCTGCCTGCCCCCAAATGAAACCACGCAAATTGGGAGCTGCGTTCAGATCGCAACGGCCCATGACCCCGAACGGAGTCGTAAAGACATTCCGAAATCCGGAAATACCTGAACCTCGGCTCGGGCGTTTCCGGATTCAGGACATCAGAAAGATGTTGCGAAATCCGGAAATACCCGGAATCCGGAATGGCCTCGGTCCTGAGGTTTTCGGATTTCAGATGCTCCACCTGTACAGGCACAGATAGAGCACACAAACCTCGGAATGTTGCTTGAATAAAGGGAAAAGCTTATATTTACACACTATTTTCTGATCAAACTGGAATGGGCAATGCCTAATATGGTATTCCCTGGTGACTGCGTAGTCCACAGGCACAAGTCTACATTTTCTTCAACAGATGTCAACAACATTAGATACACATAAAAACACCATGTCTTTGCTGTGGTAAGCATAACCCTTCTAGTCTCTGAACATTTTTATGATAACATAACGGGCAAGAAATCCCGTCTTCGCCAGGTCTGTACGGAGTGTGTACGGACCAGGCAAGGCCTGCGCCGAAAACCGGCTTTTCCGACCTATCAAGTTTTAGCTTGACAGATCAAACATATCCCCATAGCAAGGACATTTGCGAGATTGAGCTATTTGCCCAACTCATGCCCAGTGAATGACTTCAAACTTTTACACCTGGTAAAAGCAGTTGCATAGCCTACTTTTACCAGTGTAAGAGTTTGAAAACACATAAAAATTAAATGTAAATACATATTTTTAGAGTAAAAACCCTGTCCATTAAGGTAAGTTTATTTTAAACCCTAAATAAAACACATTTAAAAACATCCAAAAATATATGTTTTTTCTAAAACACTTTAATTTCAATTAATTTTAAATATGTGTTGGGGAAAACCCCGAGGTAGAAATAAATCTACTCAGAGACTACGTTAGAAAGTTGAAAACACACACAGTTTATTAATACAAGGTACCAGGGGAGTTGTATGTAGGTTTCTCAACCAGGCAACAGCTCAATTTGGTGTTACACATACAGCATATTTAAAGTCGTAAACCACAAAGGTCACGTGTCACTGCTTCCACATGACCTGATCATCTGACATTTCAAAAGTCCCTACTCAGCAGTTTTATAGTCATGTTTGTCCAGCTTGCTTCCTTATCTTTGGCCAGCATCTGGTGTGTAGTTGATCTCTTTCCTCTAGCTGGCAGTTGGTTTCCATGTTGCTCAGCGTCTTGTGACCTTCTCGCAATTGCTTATCGCATCCTGTCCTTCAGTACATGCTAAGTCAACTCTTTTGTTTTCTTAAGCACAGCAATTTCGCACTAACCCTATTAACCCCTTCAATATGTGAGGTGTTTTTTTATTTATTATGTTGTCCTTGGGTGTTTTAGGAGGTTATTCACATTGATAGTAATAGGAACTCAGAGATACGGAGTTCCCTTTACTATCAATGAGAATACTGTACCGTGATTGGTTGTCCAGGCCCACGTGATTCCATTTTAGACTTGCATATCTGGAAGACGGGGGCGTGCTGTGAAATGTGGGAACCTTCCAGAGAAAAACGGAATCGCAGGAGGGCGCAGGAGCAGAAGGCAGGTGCGATCGTACTTCTTGCTTTCAGGCGAACGCCCGCCGGAAGCCTCCAACCGGGATTTCGGGGCCAACATTTCTAATCTAAACATTCTATTATGAAAATATCCAAGGACGGTTGCTTAAGAACATGCTTGTTGTTAAGTGAAATCTGTATCTCCTCTTTTTCTCATGATACCAACCACATTTTTTCTCTATATTGAATGAACTAAGCATGAACACCTTTCAGAAGCTGAATTAACCAAGTTCCATATGCCAACAACATGTTGTTATTTATAAGGACCAAAGTTTTACAGGATATGCCATGGTTTCCTTATGTTTTACCTTTCAATTTTCTAATGTCAGTGGTGGGAAAACTACTAGAGATCATTGTCAAGGACAAAATTACTTCTCAAAGAGAAGCAAAGGTTAATAAGGGACAGCCAGTATGGATTTGTTATAGGCAAAACATGTCTGACTATCCTGATTGAGTTCTTTGATGAAGTAACAGAGAAGGTTAATGAAGTTAGTGCAGTAGATGTTATGGACTTTCAAGAGGCATTTAACAAAGAAAGATATAGCATCTTTCATGACCATTAGATGTCCCAAAGCACATTACAGCAAATGAAGTACTTTTTTTTGAAGTTTCTGTTGTAATGTAGGAAAAGTACCACATAACAGACTTATTCAGAAAGTAGAAGCACATGATATTAAAGGGATGGTAGTAACTTGGACACATGATCAGCTAAGGGATAGGAGGCAGAGCGTAGTGGTGAACGGATGTTTTTTTGACTGGAGAGAAACATAGAAACATAGAAACATAGAAAATAGGTGCAGGAGCAGGCCATTCGGCCCTTCGTGCCTGCACCGCCATTCAATGAGTTCATGGCTGAACATGCAACTTCAATACCCCATTCCTGCTTTCCCGCCATACCCCTTGATCCCTTTGGCTGTAAGGGGGATATCGAACTCCTTTTTGAATATATTTAGTGAATTGGCCTCAACAACTTTCTGTGGTAGAGAATTCCATAGGTTCACCACTCTGGGTGAAGAAGTTTCTCCTCATCTCGGTCCTAAATGGCTTACCCCTTATGCTGAGACTGTGACCCCTGGTTCTGGACTTCCCCAACATTAATAAGAACATAAGAACATAAGAACATAAGAACATAAGAATTAGGAACAGGAGTAGGCCATCTAGCCCCTTGAGCCTGCTCCGCCACCCAACAAGATCACAGCTGATCTGGCCGTGGACTCAGCTCCACTTACCCGCCCTCTCCCCGTAACCCTTAATTCCCTTATTGGTTAAAAATCTATCTATCTGTGATTTGAATATATTCAATGAGCTAGCCTCAACTGCTTCCTTGGGCAGAGAATTCCACAGATTCACAACCCTCTGAGAGAAGATATTCCTTCTCAACTTGGTTTTAAATTGGCTCCCCTGTATTTTGAGGCTGTGCCCCCTAGTTCTAGTCTCCCTGACCAGTGGAAACAACCTCTCTGCCTCTATCCTGTCTATCCCCTTCATTATTTTAAATGTTTCTATAAGATCACCCCTCATCCTTTTGAACTCCAACGAGTAAAGACCCAGTCTACTCAATCTATCATCATAAGGTAACCCCCTCATCTCCGGAATCAGACAAGTGAATCGTCTCTGTACCCCTTGCAAAGCTAGTATATCCTTCCTTAAGTAAGGTGACCAAAACTGCACGCAGTACTCCAGGTGCGGCCTCACCAATACCTTATACAGTTGCAGCAGGCTCCCTGCTTTTGTACTCCATCCCTCTCGCAATGAAGGCCAACATTCCATTCGCCTTCCTGATTACCTGCTGCACCTGCAAACTAACTTTTTGGGATTCATGCACAAGGACCCCCAGGTCCTTCTGCACCGCAGCATGTTGTAATTTCTCCCCATTCAAATAATATTCCCTTTTACTGTTTTTTTTCCCAAGGTGGATGACCTCACTTTTTCTGACATTGTATTCCATCTGCCAAACCTTAGCCCATTCGCTTAGCCTATCTAAGTCTCTTTGCAGCCTCTCTGTGTCCTCTACACAACCTGCTTTCCCACTAATCTTTGTGTCATCTGCAAATTTTGTTACACTACACTCTGTCCCATCTTCCAGGTCATCTATGTATATTGTAAACAATTGTGGTCCCAGCACCGATTCCTGTGGCACACCACTAACCACCGATTTCCAACTCGAAAAGTACCCATTTATCCCGACTCTCTGCTTTCTGTTAGCCAGCCAATTCTCGATCCATGCTAATACATTTGCTCTGATTCCGCGTACCTTTATCTTCTGCAGTAACCTTTTGTGTGGCACCTTATCGAATGCCTTTTGGAAATCTAAATACACCACATCCATCGGTACACCTCTATCCACTATGCTCGTTATATCCTCAAAGAATTCCAGTAAATTAGTTGCACACGATTTTCCCTTCATGAATCCATGTTGCGTCTGCTTGATTGCACTATCCCTATCTAGATGTCCAGCTATTTCTTCCTTAATGATAGCTTCAAGCATTTTCCCCACTACAGATGTTAAACTAACCGGCCTATAGTTACCTGCCATTTGTCTGCCCCCTTTTTTAAACAGAGGCGTTACATTAGCTGCTTTCCAATCCGATGGCACCTCCCCAGAGTCCAGAGAATTTTGGTAGATTATAACGAATGCATCTGCTATAACTTCCGCCATCTCTTTTAATACCCTGGGATGCATTTCATCAGGACCAGGGGACTTGTCTACCTTGAGTCCCATTAGCCTGCCCAGCACTAACCCCCTAGTGATAGTGATTGTCTCAGGGTCCTCCCTTCCCACATTCCCGTGACCAGCAATTTTTAGTATGGTTTTTGTGTCTTCCATTGTGAAGACCGAAGCAAAATAATTGTTTAAGGTCTCAGCCATTTCCATATTTCCCATTATTAAATCCCCTTTCTCATCTTCTCAGGGACCAATATTTACTTTAGTCACTCTTTTCCATTTTATATATCAGCAAAAGCTTTTACAATCTGTTTTTATGTTTTGCGCAAGTTTACTTTTGTAATCTATCTTCCCCTTCTTTATTGCTTTTTTAGTCATTCTTTGCTGTCATTTAAAATTTTCCCAATCTTCTATTTTCCCACTAACCTTGGCCACCTTATATGCATTGGTTTTTAATTTGATACTCTCCTTTATTTCCTTGGTTATCCACGGCTGGTTATCCCTTCTCTTACCGCCCTTCTTTTTCACTGGAATATATTTTTGTTGAGCACTATGAAAGAGCTCCTTAAAAGTCCTCCACTGTTCCTCAGTTGTGCCACCGTTTAGTCTGTGTTTCCAGTCTACTTTAGCCAACTCTGCCCTCATCCCACTGTAGTCCCCTTTGTTTAAGCATAGTATGCTCATTTGAGACACTACTTCCTCATCCTCAATCTGTATTACAAATTCTACCATACTGTGATCAATCATTCCGAGAGGATCTTTTACTCGGAGATCATTTATTATTCCTGTCTCATTACACAGGACCAGATCTAAGATAGCTTGCTCCCTTGTAGGTTCTGTAACATACTGTTCTAAGAAACAATCCCGTATGCATTCTATGAATTCCTCCTCAAGGCTACCCCATATGATTTGGTTTGACCAATCGATATGTAGGTTAAAATCCCCCATGATTACTGCCGATCCTTTTTCACATGCCTCCATTATTCCCTTGATTATTGCCCGCCTCACCGTGAAGTTATTTTTTGGGGGCCTATAAACTTCGCCCACCAGTGACTTTTTCCCCTTACTATCTCTAATCTCCACCCACAATGATTCAACATTTTGTTCATTAGAGCCAATATCGTCTCTCACAACTGCCCTGATATCATCCTTTATTAAGAGAGCTACCCTACCTCCTTTCCCTTCTTGTCTATCTTTCTGAATTGTCAGATACTCCTGTATGTTTAATTCCCAGTCTTGGCCACCCTGCAACCACGTTTCTGTAATGGCCACCAAATCATACCCATTTATAATGATTTGTGCCGTCAACTCATTTACTTTATTTCGAATGCTGCGTGCGTTTAGGTAGAGTGTTTTAATACTCGTTTTTAAACCATGATTTTTAGTTTTGACCCCTCCTGCAGCCCCTTTATATTCATACATATTGTCCCTTCCTATCATCTTGTGGTTTACACTTACCTCAGTGCTACTCAGCTCTGTTGCCTCCTGTCTTTTGCATTCTTTCTTGGGGTTCTGTTCATCTGAGCTCTCACCCACTCCAACTAGCTCAGAGCTCTCTCCTGGGTTCTCATCCCCTTGCCAAGCTAGTTTAAAGCCCTCCCAACCGTACTATCAAAACCACCCATGAGAACATTGGTCCCGTCTCTGTTGAGGTGTGACCTGTCCGACTTGTACAGATCCCACCTTCCCCAATTGTTCAGGAAACTAAAGCCCTCCCTCCTACACCAACGCGAGAGTAGAGAGCACCAGTTCCAACTGTCACAGGACGGGAGAGTGGAGATCATCAGCTCCAACTGTCGCAGGACTGGATATTGGAGAGCACCAGTTCCAACTGTCGCAGGAGAGAGAGTGGAGAGCACCAGTTCCAACTGTCGCAGGAGAGAGAGTGGAGAGCATCAGCTCCAACTGTCGCAGGACGGGAGAGTGGAGAGCACCAGTTCCAACTGTCACAGGACGGGAGAGTGGAGAGCACCAGTTCAAACTGTCGCAGGACGGGAGAGTGGAGAGCACCAGCTCCAACTGTCGCAGGACGGGAGAGTGGAGGGCACCAGTTCCAACTGTCGCAGGATGGGAGAGTGGAGAGCACCAGCTCCAACTGTCGCAGGACGGGAGAGTGGAGAGCACCAGCTCCAACTGTCACAGGACAGGAGAGTGGAGGGCACCAGTTCCAACTGTCGCAGGAGAGAGAGTGGAGAGCACCAGTTCCAACTGTCGCAGGAGAGAGAGTGGAGAGCACCAGCTCCAACTGTCGCAGGACGGGAGAGTGGAGAGCACCAGCTCCAACTGTCACAGGACAGGAGAGTGGAGGGCACCAGTTCCAACTGTCGCAGGCGAGAGAGTGGAGAGCACCAGTTCCAACTGTCGCAGGAGAGAGAGTGGAGAGCACCAGCTCCAACTGTCGCAGGACGGGAGAGTGGAGAGCACCAGTTCCAACTGTCACAGGACGGGAGAGTGGAGGGCACCAGTTCCAACTGTCGCAGGAGAGAGAGTGGAGAGCACCAGTTCCAACTGTCGCAGGACGGGAGAGTGGAGGGCACCAGCTCCAACTGTCACAGGACGGGAGAGTAGAGAGCACCAGTTCCAACTGTCGCAGGACGGGAGAGTGGAGGGCACCAGCTCCAACTGTCACAGGACGGGAGAGTAGAGAGCACCAGTTCCAACTGTCGCAGGAGAGAGAGTGGAGAGCACCAGTTCCAACTGTCACAGGACGGGAGAGTGGAGAGCACCAGTTCCAACTGTCACAGGACGGGAGAGTGGAGGGCACCAGCTCCAACTGTCACAGGACGGGAGAGTGGAGAGCACCAGTTCCAACTGTCACAGGAGAGAGAGTGGAGAGCATCAGTTCCAACTGTCACAGGACGGGAGAGTGGAGAGCACCAGTTCCAACTGTCACAGGACGGGAGAGTGGAGAGCACCAGTTCCAACTGTCACAGGAGAGAGAGTGGAGGGCACCAGTTCCAACTGTCACAGGACGGGAGAGTGGAGAGCACCAGTTCCAACTGTCACAGGACGGGAGAGTGGAGAGCACCAGTTCCAACTGTCACAGGAGAGAGAGTGGAGAGCATCAGTTCCAACTGTCACAGGACGGGAGAGTGGAGAGCACCAGTTCCAACTGTCACAGGACGGGAGAGTGGAGAGCACCAGTTCCAACTGTCACAGGAGAGAGAGTGGAGGGCACCAGTTCCAACTGTCACAGGACGGGAGAGTGGAGGGCACCAGCTCCAACTGTCACAGGACGGGAGAGTGGAGAGCACCAGTTCCAACTGTCACAGGAGAGAGAGTGGAGGGCACCAGTTCCAACTGTCACAGGACGGGAGAGTGGAGAGCACCAGTTCCAACTGTCACAGGACGGGAGAGTGGAGGGCACCAGCTCCAACTGTCACAGGATGAGAGAGCGGAGTATGTGATTGGCCGGGAGGGGACAACAACAACAACTTGTGTTTATATAGCACCAGTTCCAACAAAATAAGTATGAAGTGGGGGCCCCAAGGAGTCAATATTTGGACCATTGCTTTTCTTGTTATATATAAATGACCTGACCTTGAGGAGAGGGAGTATAATTTTGAAATTTACGGATGATACAAAACTTAGCAATGTAATAGTGAGCAGGATAGTAGCAAACTTCAGGAGAACATAGGTAGACAAGTGAAATAGGCAGACACATGGCAGATGCAATTTAATGTGGATAAGTGTAAAATTTGGGAGAAACAACATGGAGTTGCAGTATAATCTAAATGGTACTATTTTGCACGGCTGATACTCTTCCCTCTCTCTTGCAGGAGAAGGTGGCGGACAACTTGCATCAGCCGGAACTAACCGCAAGGGGAGAGGCGAGCCTGCATGTTCTGATGGCCCAAGGAGGAGACAGTGCTGGTCATTTTGGGAAGGGCCATGGCTAACGCCATGGCCATCGCGGGATTGGAATCAATGAGGCTGAGCCGGGAGCAGCGTGAGTCCGTTGGTGAGGCCTATAAAAGGTCGGGAGGTCCGTGGAGAGGCGCGCTGAGCCGGGAGCAGCGTGAGTCCATTGGTGAGGCCTATAAAAGGTCGAGAGGTGCGTGGAGAGGTGTCGCTGAGCCGGGAGCAGTGTGAATCCATTGGTGAGGCCTATAAAAGGTCGGGAGGTGCGTGGAGAGGCTAGCTTGTGCAGTGTAAAGTCCTGTCCCCTCAGTACAGATTCACATGAGGCATGTAGTGAAGTCAAGGTCACTCTGGACCTGCACCTTTATTTCACAGCTCTGGAATGCTGCACTTGCCTGAGACCTGCCCTTATATACCTGTCTCTTGCAAGTGCACTCCTGGTGGTAAGGTATGCTGGTGGTTACAGGTCATATCTTATTACAGTCATGTATAGCATGTTAGGATACAGTTATATATAATAATAATGTAAGATACATGACATCACCCTCCCCCAAGGTCTTATGGTTTTTAAAGGTTCAGTCTCTCAGGTGGTCTACGCTCACACGTGGAGCGTCTGAGTTGTGGTTCAGTTGTTTGCCTTGGTGTCTGTTTTTCTTTGGGTGTGGTTGCTGGTATCTCGCCTGGGCTGTCTGTTTCGATTGGTGTGATTGTTGTTAACTCACCTGGGCTGTCTGTTGCGATTGCACTTTCCTCAGGTTGTTCCCTCTGTCTGTCCACCAGGTGTGGTGCGAGTTCCACATTGTAGCCTGCCTCTGGTTCCGCAGTGTTGTTGGTAAATCTGCTTTTGAATTGGTCTACATGCCTCCGGCAGGTTTTGTCATTGTCCATTTGTACTACCAGTCGCCTGTTTCCTTCCTTGCCCGTTACTGTCCCTGCAAGCCATTTGGGACCCCTGCCATAGTTTAGTACAAACACTTTGTCCCCTATCTCATTCCATCTCCCCCTTAAATTTCTGTCATGCTACTCAGTCAGCTTACGGCGCTTTGCCTCAACGATTTCGTGCATGTCTGGGAGGATTAATGAGAGCCTTGTTTTTAAAGTCCTTTTCATCAACAGTTGCGCGGAGGGGATCCCAGTCAATGAGTGCGGACGAGATCTGTATGCCAGCAGCAGTCGCGACAGGCGACCCTGCAGCGTGGGACCTTGGATTTTAAGCATGCCTTGTTTAATGATTTGCACTGCTCCTCCGCCTGGCCGTTGGAGGCCGGCTTGAACGGTGCCGTCTTGACGTGATTTATGCCGTGGTCAATTATAAAGTCTTGGAATTCTGCGCTGGTGAAGTACGGACCATTGTCACTGACCAATATGTCAGGGATTCCATATGTTGCAAACATGGTTGCGAGGCTCTCCACAGTGGTGGAGGTTGTGCTCGAGTTTAAAATGGTGCATTCGATCCACTTTGAAAATGCATCTACAACTACGAGGAACATTTTGCCCATGAATGGGCCCGCATAGTCTACGTGCACCCGCGACCACGGTTTGGTAGGCCAGGGCCAGGGGCTCAGTGGAGCCTCCCTGGGGGCATTGCTGAGTTGGGCACAAATGGTGCACCTTCGGACGCAGAGCTCCAGGTCCGCGTCAATACCAGGCCACTAGACGTGGGATCTGGCTATGGCCTTCATGAGAACGATCCCTGGGTGCTCGCGGTGGAGCTCCCGGACAAATGCCTCTCTGCCTCGCAGAGGCATGACTACTCGGCTGCCCCACATCAGGCAGTCTGCTTGTAGTGATAGCTCATGCATGCGCCTGTGAAAGGGTTTTAATTCCTCGGGGAAGGCATCGCGAGCCTCTGCCCAGTCACCGGTTAGGACACATCGTTTTACTAAGGATAACGTGGGGTCGCTGGCCATCCAGGCTCTGATTTGGCGAGCGTCATGGGCGAACCTGTGGACTCAAAGGCATTGATTGCCATGACTATCTCACAGTCCTGTTCGTCAGACCCTTCCGTGGTCGCCAGGGGTAGCCTGCTGAGCGCATCGGCACAGTTATCTATGCCTGGTCTGTGCCTTATGGTATAGTTGTAGGACGCCAGCATGAGTGCCCACTGTTGAATTCGCGCCAAGGCGTTGGCGTTTATTGCCTTGCTCTCCGATAGGAGGGACGTGAGGGGCTTGTGGTCGGTTTCTAACTCGAACTTGGCCCCGAAAAGTTTTGGTGCATCTTTTTGACACCGTACACGCACGCGAGCGCCTCCTTCGCTACCATTCCGTACCGGCGCTCCGCCCGCGAAAGTGACCTGGATGCATAATCTATGGGTTGTAATTTTCCCGCACTATTGACATGTTGCAAAATGCACCCGACCCCATACGCTGACACATCGCATGTGAGAACTAGCTTTTTACCTGGGTCAAAGAAAGTCAAAACACTGTTGGAACACAGAAGATTGCGTGCCTTATTGAAGGCGCGTTCCTGGGCGTCCTCCCAAAACCAATCGCACCCCTTCCTGAGTAGCACGTGGAGAGGCTCCAGCAGCGTGCTTAAGTTCTGCATAAAGTTCCCAAAGTAATTGAGTAGCCCGAGAAAGGCGCACGCAGTTCTGAGACATTTCGGGGCCTGGGTGCCACGCGAATTGCTTCTGTTTTGGACTCTGTTGGGCGGATTCCATCAGCGGCAATCCTTCTGCCTAAAAATTCAACCTCGGGTGCGAGAAACAGGCACTTGGATTTCTTGACTCGTAGGCCTACCCGATCCAACCGCTTTAGTACTTCCTCGAAATTAGGGAGATGGAAGTTGGTGTCCCTGCCCGTGATAAGTATGTCGTCTTGAAATACAACCGTCCCCGGGATGGACTTGAGCAGACTCTCCATGTTGCGTTGGAATACGGCAGCTGCCGACCTGATGCCGAATGGGCATCGATTGTACATGAAAAGGCCTCTATGTGTGTTGATGGTGGTGAGTAGCTTGGATTCCTCAGTCAATTCTTGCGTCATATACGCAGATGTGAGATCTAATTTTGAGAAAAGTTTATCTCCAGACAATGTGGCAAATAAGTCCTCCGCTCTGGGCAGCGGGTACTGGTCCTGTCGGGAGACTCTGTTTATGGTAGATTTGTAGTCCCCACAGATTCGTACGGATCCATCAGGCTTCATGACTGGGACGATGGGACTTGCCCAGTCGTTAAATACCACAGGTGATATAATGCCTTCCCGCAGAAGCCATTCTGTGACGTGTTCAATCTTTTCCCTCATCACATAGGGTACAGCTCTGGCCTTGTGATGGACCGGTCTGTGTGATGTAGATTTTGACTTTGGCCCCTTTGAAAGTGCCCACACCTAGCTGAAAGAGATGTTCAAATCGCTTTATAACTGTTGAGCAGGAGGTCCATTCCTCTAATGACATGGCATGGACATCATCCCATTTCCAGTTTAGTTTTGCCAGCCAGCTTCTCCCCAGCAATGCTGGGGGGTCTCCGGGGACAATCCACAGGGGAAGTCGGTTCACTGTTGCTTTGTGTGTAACAGAGAGCATGGCGCTGCCGAGGATTGGTACGATTTCTTTGGTATAGGTCCTTAGTGTGGTGTCGACCCTTGTGAGTTTTGGTCTGTCTCTCTTATGCGGCCACAGTTGTTCAAATTGTTGAGCGTCCATGAGAGATTGACTCACTCCCATATCCAGCTCCATGTTGACAGATATCCCGTTGAGTAGGACCTTCATCATTATAGGAGGCGTCCTGTTGTAGGAGCAGCGGCCATCGATCGTGTTGACCCGCTGTACACCGGTGTCCCCACCATCTTCTGGTCCGCTTTCCGACCCATCCGTTTCGTATACCAGCTGAGCTGCCATTTTTTTGCACATGCAGGCCAAATGCCCTGTATATTCACAATTTCTGCAAAAAGCCTGCTGAAATCAACATCCCCTTGCCGAGTGCCCACCCCCACACCTCCAGCACAGACCTGTTCCATTGTTCAAAGAGTTTCCAAAGAATGAGCTGCGTCTGGCTGATCTCTCTTGAGCTTCTCTTAGTTTGTAGTTGATTGTTCGCATTGTGGGTTGATGAGGTGTGAACGGCCGTTCCTGTGGCCCTTGATGTCGAGAACCTGTTCTCCCGGTTTTGTCTGTGTGTGGGGGTAGCAGCTTGTTTAGTGCTGTGAACTTCTTGTTCCAATATTTCGTTAGTTGTCCTACCTGCATTGTAAATCAACCTCATTTCTTCTTCCCCTACCAATAATGTCTGTGCAACCAGTGTTGCTGCCTCTAAGGTCAGGTGCTTGATCTCTATGAGCTTTCGGAATATGCCTGCGTGGCCTATTCCTTCAATGAAAAAGTCTCTCAGCATTTCTCTCCTCAGTTCATCGGAGAACTCACATAAACTAGCCAACCTCCGAAGTTCCGCCACGAAGTCGGGTATGCTCTGGCCCACACAGCATCTGTAGTTGTAGAACCTGTGTCTGGCCATGTGTAGGCTGCTCGCTGGCTTCAGGTGGTCTCTTACCAGTGTGCTCAATTCTTCAAATGACTTGCTTGCTGGTTTCTCGGGTGCCAACAGATCCTTCATTAAAGCATATGTTTTCAAGCCACAGCTGGTCAAGAGTGGGCTCTTCGCTTGTTGCCTGACCAGTCTTTGGTTACAAAGCTTTGCTGAAGCCTTTCAATAAAGTCCTCCCAATTGTCTCCCGCATTGTACTTTTCATCTGATCCGTTGTTCGCCATTCTGTGGATTCTGTAATCCCGTAACCCGTCACCACTGTAAAGTCCTGTCCCCTCAGTACAGATTCACATGAGGCATGTAGTGAAGTCAAGGTCACTCTGGACCTGCACCTTTATTTCAAAGCTCTGGAATACTGCACTTGCCTGAGACCTGCCCTTATATACCTGTCTCTTGCAAGTGCACCCCTGGTGGTAAGGTATGCTGGTGGTTACAGTCCGAGAGGCGGGAGTTCCTGGCATTGGTGAGGCCTATAAAGGCTCAGTGGCAGCGAGAGGCGGCGGCAGTCCGAGAGGTGTGCCTGTGCAGCTGCAGCGGGGAGAGAGGGCAAAAAAGAAATAGAAAGAAATCAAAAGGTGACGTCACAGCCAAGGGGGTAAGTGATTGGCTGGTGATTGATGAGTAGTTTTTCTTTTTTCTCTTCTGTAACAGTGAGTAAACTTTAACATTGTTGTTGCCAATTTAAGTGTATCTAAGGGTTAAGTCATGGCAGGAGAGCTCGGTCAGGTGTTATGCTCCTCCTGTCCCATGTGGGAACTCAGGGATGACTCCAGTGTCCCTGACGACGATGTGTGCAGGAAGTGTATCCACCTCCAGCTCCTGACGGTACGCGTTGCGAAGTTGGAGCTGAGGGTGGATTCACTCTGGAGCATCCATGATGCTGAGAATGACGTGAGTATCACGTGTAGCGAGTTGGTCGTACCGCAGGGAAAGGGTCCACAGCCAGCTAGGGAATGGAAGACCAGCAGGAAGAGCAGTGCAAGGAAGGTAGTGCAGGGGTCCCCTGTGGTCATCCCCCTGCAAAACAGATCCACCGCTTTGAGTACTGTTGAGGGGGATGACTCATCAGGGGAGGGCAGCAGCAGCCAAGTTCATGGCACCGTGGGTGGCTCTGTTGCACAGGAGGGTAGGAAAAAGAGTGGGAGAGTGATCGTGATAGGGGATTCAATTGTAAGGGGAATAGATAGGTGTTTCTGCGGCCGCAACCGAGACTCCAGGATGGTATGTTGCCTCCCTGGTGCAAGGGTCAAGGATGTCTCGGAGCGGGTGCAGGACATTCTAAAAAGGGAGGGAGATCAGCCAGTTGTCGTGGTGCACATTGGTACCAACGACATAGGTAAAAAAAAAGGGATGAGGTCCAACGAAACGAATTTAAGGAGCTAGGAGCTAAATTAAAAAGTAGGACCTCAAAAGTAGTAATCTCGGGATTGCTACCAGTGCCACGTGCTGGTCAGAGTAGGAATCGCAGGATAGCACAGATGAATACGTGGCTTGAGCAGTGGTGCAGCAGGGAGGGATTCAAATTCCTGGGGCATTGGAACCGGTTCTGGGGGAGGTGGGACCAGTACAAACCGGACGGTCTGCACCTGGGCAGGACCGGAACCAATGTCCTAGGGGGAGTGTTTGCTAGTGCTGTTGGGGAGGAGTTAAACTAATATGGCAGGGGGATGGGAACCAATGCAGGGAGACAGAGGGAAACAAAAAGGAGACAAAAGCAAAAGACAGAAAGGAGATGAGGAAAAGTGGAGGGCAGAGAAACCCAAGGCAAAGAACAAAAAGGGCCATTGTACAGCAAAATTCTAAAAGGACAAAGGGTGTTAAAAAAACAAGCCTGAAGGCTTTGTGTCTTAATGCAAGGAGTATCCGCAATAAGGTGGATGAATTAACTGTGCAAATAGATGTTAACAAATATGATGTGATTGGGATTACGAAGACATGGCTCCAGGATGATCAGGGCTGGGAACTCAACATCCAGGGGTATTCAACATTCAGGAAAGATAGAATAAAAGGAAAAGGAGGTGGGGTAGCATTGCTGGTTAAGGAGGAAATTAAGGCAATAGTTCGGAAGGACTTTAGCTTGGATGATGTGGAATCTATATGGGTAGAGCTGCAGAACAGCAAAGGGCAAAAAATGTTAGTGGGAGTTGTGTACAGACCTCCAAACAGTAGTGGTGATGTTGGGGAGGGCATCAAACATGAAATTAGGGGTGCGTGCAATAAAGGTGCAGCAGTTATAATGGGTGACTTTAATATGTATATAGATTGGGTTAACCAAACTGGAAGCAATACGGTGGAGGAGGATTTCCTGGAGTGCATAAGGGATGTTTTTTTCGACCAATATGTCGAGGAACCAACTAGGGGGGAGGCCATCTTAGACTGGGTGTTGTGTAATGAGAGAGGATTAATTAGCAATCTCGTTGTGCGAGGCCCCTTGGAGAAGAGTGACCATAATATGGTGGAATTCTGCATTTGGATGGAGAATGAAACAGTTAAATCAGAGACCATGGTCCAGAACTTAAAGAAGGGTAACTTTGAAGGTATGAGGCGTGAATTGGCTAGGATAGATTGGCGAATGATACTTAAGGGGTTGACTGTGGATGGGCAATGGCAGACATTTAGAGACCACATGGATGAACTACAACAATTGTACATTCCTGTCTGGCGTAAAAATAAAAAAGGGAAGGTGGCTCAACCGTGGCTATCAAGGGAAATCAGGGATAGTATTAAAGCCAAGGAAGTGGCATACAAATTGGCCAGATATAGCAGCAAACCCAGGGACTGGGAGAAATTTAGAACTCAGCAGAGGAGGATAAAGGGTTTGATTAGGGCACGGAAAATGGAGTACGAGAAGAAGCTTGCAGGGAACATTACGACGGATTGCAAAAGTTTCTATAGATATGTAAAGAGAAAAAGGTTAGTAAAGACAAACGTAGGTCCCCTGCAGTCAGAATCAGGGGAAGTCATAACGGGGAACAAAGAAATGGCGGACCAATTGAACAAGTACTTTGGTTCGGTATTCACTAAGGAGGACACAAACAACCTTCCGGATATAAAAGGGGTCATAGGGTCTAGTAAGGAGGAGGAACTGAGGGAAATCCTTATTAGTCGGGAAATTGTGTTGGGGAAATTGATGGGATTGAAGGCCGATAAATCCCCAGGGCCTGATGGATTGCATCCCAGAGTACTTAAGGAGGTGGCCTTGGAAATAGTGGATGCATTGACAGTCATTTTCCAACATTCTGACTCTGAATCAGTTCCTATGGAGTGGAGGGTAGCCAATGTAACCCCACTTTTTAAAAAAGGAGGGAGAGAGAAAACAGGGAATTATAGATGAGGTCCAACGAGAAGAATTTAAGAAGCGAGGAGCTAAATTAAAACGTAGGACCTCAAAAGTAGTAATCTCGGGATTGCTACCAGTGCCATGTGCCAGTCAGAGTAGGAATCGCAGGATAGCTCAGATGAATACATGGCTTGAGCAGTGGTGCAGCAGGGAGGGATTCAAATTCTTGGGGCATTGGAACCAGTTCTGGGAGAGGTGGGACCAGTACAAACCGAACGGTCTGCACCTGGGCAGGACCGGAACCAATGCCCGAGGGGGGGTGTTTGCTAGTGCTGTTGGGGAGGAGTTAAACTAATATGGCAGGGGGATGGGAATCAGTGCAGGGAGACAGAGGGAAACAAAATGGAGACAGAAGCAAAAGACAGAAAGGAAATGAGTAAAAGTGGAGGGCAGAAAAACCCAAGGCAAAAAACAAAAAGGGTCACTGTACAGCAAAATTCTAAAGGGTCAAAGTGTAATAAAAAGGCAAGCATGAAAGCTTGGTGCCTCAATGCGAGGAGTATTCGGAACCCAGGAAAGGGCTCTGAGCTAGTTGGAGTGGGTGAGAGCTCAGATGAACAGGACCCCAAGAAAGAATGTAAAAGGCAGGAGGCAACAGAGCAGAGTAGCACTTGGGTAAGTGAAAACCACAAGGTGATAGGAAGGGACAATATGTATGAATATAAAGGGGCTGCAGGAGGGGTCAAAACTAAAAATCATGGTTTAAAATTGAGTATTAAAACACTCTACCTAAACGCACGCAGCATTCGAAATAAAGTAAATGAGTTGACGGCACAAATCATTACAAATGGGTATGATTTGGTGGCCATTACAGAAATGTGGTTGCAGGGTGGCGAAGACTGGGAATTAAACATACAGGGGTATCTGACAATTCGGAAAGATAGACAAGAAGGGAAAGGAGATGGGGTAGCTCTGTTAATAAAGGATGATATCAGGGCAGTTGTGAGAGATGATATTGGCTCTAATGAACAAAATGTTGAATCATTGTGGGTGGAGATTAAAGATAGTAAGGTGAAAAAGTCACTGGTGGGCATAGTTTATAGGCCTCCAAATAATAACTTCACGGTGGGGCGGACAATAATCAAGGGAATAATGGAGGCATGTTAAAAAGGATCGGCAGTAATCATGGGGGATTCTACATATCGATTGGTCAAATCAAATCACATGGGGTAGCCTTGAGGAGGAATTCATAGAATGAATACGGGATTGTTTCTTAGAATAGTATGTTACAGAACCTACAAGGGAGCAAGCTATCTTAGATCTGGTCCTGTGTAATGAGACAGGAATAATAAATGATCTCCGAGTAAAAGATCCTCTCGGAATGAGTGATCACAGTATGGTTGAATTTATAATACAGATTGAGGATGAGGAAGTAGGAACTCAAATGAGCATACTATGCCTAAACAAAGGGGACTACAGTGGGATGAGGGCAGAGTTGGCTAAAGTAGACTGGAAACACAGACTAAACGGTGGCACAATTGAGGAACAGTGGAGGACTTTTAAGGAGCTCTGTCATAGTGCTCAACAAAAATATATTCCAGTGAAAAAGAAGGGCGGTAAGAGAAGGGATAACCAGCCATGGATAACCAAGGAAAAAAAGGAGAGTATCAAATTAAAAACCAATGCGTATAAGGTGGCCAAGGTTAGCGAGAAACTAGAAAATTTGGAAAATTTTAAACAACAGCAAAGAATGACTAAGAAAGCAATAAAGAAAGGAAAGATAGATTACAAAAGTAAACTTGCGCAAAACATAAAAACAGATAGTAAAAGCTTTTACCGATATATAAAATGGAAAAGAGTGACTAAAGTAAATGTTGGTCCCTTCGAAGATGAGAAGGGGGATTTAATAATGGGAAATGTGGAAATGGCTAATACCTTAAACAATTATTTTGCTTCGGTCTTCACAGTGAAAGACATAAAAACCATGCCAAAGATTGCTGGTCACGGGAATGTGGGAAGGTAGGACCTTGAGATAATCACTATCACTAGGGGGGTTGTGCTGGACAGGCTAATGGGACTCAAGGTAGACAAGTCCCTTGGTCCTGATGAAATGCATCCCAGGGTATTAAAAGAGATGGTGGAAGTTATAGCAGATACATTCGTTATGATCTACCAAAATTCTCTGGAATCTGGGGAGGTACCAGCGGATTGGAAAGCAGCTAATGTAACGCCTCTGTTTAAAAAAGGGGGCAGACAAAAGGCAGGTAACTATAGGCCGGTTAGTTTAACATCTGTAGTGGGGAAAATGCTTGAAGCTATCATTGAGGAAGAAATAGCGGGACATCGAGATAGGAATAGTGCAATCAAGCAGACACAACATGGATTCATGAAGGGGAAATCATGTTTAACTAATTTACTGGAATTCTTTGAGGATATAACGAGCATGGTGGATAGAGGTGTACCGATGGATGTGGTGTATTTAGATTTCCAAAAGGCATTCGATAAGGTGCCACACAAAAGGTTACTGCAGAAGATAAAGGTACGCGGAATCAGAGCAAATGTATTAGCATGGATCGAGAATTGGCTGGCTAACAGAAAGCAGAGAGTCGGGATAAATGGGTCCTTTTCGGGTTGGAAATCGGGTTAGTGGTGTGCCACAGGGATCAGTGCTGGGACCACAATTGTTTACAATATACATAGATGACCTGGAAGAGGGGACAGAGTGTAGTGTAACAAAATTTGCAGATGATACAAAGATTAGTGGGAAAGCAGGTTGTGTAGAGGACACAGAGAGGCTGCAAAGAGATTTAGATAGGTTAAGCGAATGGGCTAAGGTTTGGCAGATGGAATACAATGTCGGAAAATGTGAGGTCATCCACCTTGGAAAAAAAAACAGGAAAGGGGAATATTATTTGAATGGGGAGAAATTACAACATGCTGCGGTGCAGAAGGACCTGGGGGTCCTTGTGCATGAATCCCAAAAAGTTAGTTTGCAGGTGCAGCAGGTAATCAGGAAGGCGAATGGAATGTTGGCCTTCATTGCGAGAGGGATGGAGTACAAAAGCAGGGAGGTCCTGTTGCAACTGTACAGAGTATTGGTGAGGCCGCACCTGGAGTACTGCGTGCAGTTTTGGTCACTTTACTTAAGGAAGGATATGCTAGCTTTGGAGGGGGTACAGAGACGATTCACTAGGCTGATTCCAGAGATGAGGGGGTTACCTTATGATGCTAGATTGAGTAGACTGGGTCTTTACTCGTTGGAGTTCAGAAGGATGAGGGTTGATCTTATAGAAACATTTAAAATAATGAAAGGGATAGACAAGATAGAGGCAGAGAGGTTGTTTCCATTGGTCGGGGAGACTAGAACTAGGGGGCACAGCCTCAAAATACGGGGGAGCCAATTTAAAACCGAGTTGAGAAGGAATTTCTTCTCCCAGAGGATTGTGAATCTGTGGAATTCGCTGCCCAAGGAAGCAGTTGACGCTAGCTCATTGAATGTATTCAAATCACAGATAGATAGATTTTTAACCAATAAGGGAATTGAGGATTATGGGGAGCAGGTGGGTAAGTGGAGCTGAGTCCACGGCCAGATCAGCTATGATCTTGTTGAATGGCGGAGCAGGCTCGAGGGACTAGATGGCCTACTCCTGTTCCTAATTCTTATGTTCTTATGTTCTTATGTAGAATGAGGGTATGCGCATGCCGAATCTCCCTTCTCTGATCCCACTTCTCCCTCATCCAACATGCCTTCTGACTGAGAAGTGCTAATGGTGTAAGCATGCACTTCTTACTCTCTCCGCTCCCTTCACCACAACCCCACCCTTGTCCCCTTTCCCTTCCAGATACCCAAGTGCTGTAACCTCCTCCGGCAGGGGACGAAGCGCAAGGAGACTGCAAAGATGAAAACACATTATCACTCGATTGCACGGTCGCAGTCACCAGGTCAGATACTGACACTGCGTGTAATTTAGACGATAGAGTAGAGGCGGGATCTGCACGTGGTGAGACACTGGGCACAAGTGCGCTGGAGCCTGTGTTGAGGGAAAGGATAGCGCAGGTGCCAGTTCACCAGAGGGTGAGGTCGCACACTAGTTCTGCTGCAGGGAACTCAATTGTTGACTTCGATGGGCCGGGATACAAAAAAAGGCTGATGGATGTACAGACCCAAATGCTTGGTGCATTGGAAAGCCTGCCAGAAAGACTGCGTTCAAGGAGCATGGAGGAGTCTGGCACCAACTTGGCACAGGGCTTTGCGCAGAGCTTGGAGCCCATCTTATCCAACATGGAACAGGTGGCCACCTCCATCAACACACCTGTGGGGCCAACCATGATGCAGCGCCTAATGGTCGATGTCTCAGCTTCCGTTGCAGTACAAACAGCATCCACCCAATGTCTGTGGTACAGTGGAAGCTCAGACAGCTGTCATGCAATCTCAGCTTGCTGCCATGAAAGTGTAGACTGCTGCCATCGTTGCCTTGGCTACCAGTTGTCAAAACGGGGCTTCCAGGGAAGCACAGCACTTCTGCAATCTGTTATCCAACAAATCTGCTCTGTCGATATGACCTCCTGCTGAGAGCCCTCCTCCCCTCCTCCTGCTCTGTCTCTAGCAGCTTATCCTGCTGTGTGGCCTCTGCTCATTCCCCCAGTCATGCAAATGCTAAAAAGCTCTACTAGGCCACCCATATCTGGAACAACTGGCTTGTGCACAAGCCTTTATGTCACCAAAAAAGTACTTCAGCACCAGCCAGACCATTCCCTGTAGATTATTGAAACTTTTAACAAGCATGGAAAAGCACCCAAAATGTGTAGAATTGCGGCAACAACCAGAAGAAACAATCTAGCAACTAACCTGTAAGTATTTGATGATCCCTTTCTTTTGCGCTGGTGGGGTATCCTTCATGGCGTTGAACACGTGTTCAACTGTGGGAGATTAAGAGTGAGCAGAGGCATCCTTTATCAATATGGCATGGAAACTTAGAAACATAGAAAATAGGTGCAGGAATAGGCCATTCGGACCTTCGAGCCTGCACCACCATTCAATATGATCATGGCTGATCATGCAACTTCAGTACCCAATTCTTGCTTTCTCTCCATACTCCTTTATCCCTTTAGCCGTAAGGGCCACATCTAACTTCCTTTTGAATATATCTAACAAACTGGCCTCAACAACTTTCTGTGGTAGAGAATTCCACAGGTTCACAATTCTCTGAGTGAAGAAGTTTCTCCTCATCTCGGTCCTAAATGCCTTACCCCTTATCCCTAGACTGTGAACCCGGTTCTGGACTTCCCCAACATCGGGAACATTCTTCCTGCATCTAACCAGTCCAATCCCATCAGAATTTGATATGTTTCTATGAGATCTCCTCTCATTCTTCTAAATTCCAATGAATATAAGCCTAGTCGATCCAATCTTTCTTCATATGTCAGTCCTGTGTGCACATGCCATGGACGCCATTTTCAAACCTTGAGGGACCTCGTAGAGCCCAAAATGGGCGTTAATGAGACCAATTCCACCCGATGATTCTATGAATGTCATCTCCTATTTTCCTTTCCTCTCCTGAAGGCAGGTTCCATGCTGGAGCACGATTACACAGCTCCCATCAGCCCATTCATCATCTGTCGGGATTTAAATTGTGTAGTTTGACATTTGCTAATGAACATATTAACACATTCATATGCAGGTCCTTTATCCACTGTTTTAAATAGATTAGTTTGTTTACAGATTATACTGCCCAGCACTATTTCAAGGATACTGAGGCCAATTGTAGCATTCCTTAATGTCCCTTAGCTGTGCTGAGCTAACCCAATGTACACTGGAGATTGCACTTTTAAAAAGTACTTAGATGTGTACTTAAAGTGCCATAACGTATAAGGCTACGGACCCAGAGCAGGAAAGTAGGATTAGGCTGGATAGCTCTTTGTCGGCCGGTGCAAACACGATGGGCCGAAATAGCCTCCTTCCATGCTGTAAATTATATGATTCTATGAACTGGAGACTTTCTTCACATGTATGGCTGTGCCCTTATGCACTAAACCATTGGAGAGGTCACCTACTTATTGTAATATTCAGTATTAAAAGAATGCATTTGCTTGTCAGGGATATTTTATTGTTCTTCTTTATTATATACCTTGTACAGCCACCAGAGGGCTCATCCCCTGGAGTCCCAAGGGATCCCACAATCCCTTGGGAGCACAGATACTTAAGGAGGCCTCACAGGCTGGAGAGGCACTCTGGAGGCCTGCAATAAAAGACTAAGGTCACACTTTACTTTGAGCTCACAATATCCAGTCAGACTCTTTGTTCATATATAACACTCTTAAACTTGATTTTTTATTCAAGCACGTGCAAAAATTCTTATTTTCTCCTTTGAGAAAAGGCCGAGTGCTGTGAGTCCTCTCATATTTTAGTCAGTGAATGCTTTCAGTCACTAGCTTAATATGCTCTGTAATATTTACTGTTGTTTTTTTCTGTACGGTCTGAGATTAGCTAATCTGCTGCCTCCTCGCATCAGTCAGTCACATTGTCTTCTTGCTGAAAAATTATCTCCTGATGTTCCCTTAGCAACTCGCAGAATTGAATACTGTGCTGAGTGGCATTTCTTAACTGTTTATTGCAGGTTCTATTAGACAAATCTCCATTAAGATAAAAAGGATATTACCTCAGCTTGTTTCTGCTTCAGTGTGTAGCTCCTGTTTAGTTATTTTCTGTCTTCGATTAATTTTAGATGAACAGTTACATCAAGACCTGGTGTCCTCCATTCCAGTGTTTCAAGGGAACATTAAAGATCTACTGAAATCGACTCACAGAGGGAGGGCATTTGTCCCATTGATCTCGATTTTAACCATTGTTTTTGTGCTCTTTGCTCGAAAAATCCAAAACTAATCGTAGTTTCCTAGCAAAATGATTCCAGTGTCCTCCCAATCCTCTCTTAAGGGGGCTGGAATACAAAGGTTATGATGCAATTGTATAAAGCCTTGGTCAGACCCCATCTGGAGCACTGCATTCCGTTCTCGGCACCTCACCGCAGGAAGGATATATTGGTGCTGAAGAGCGTACAGAACATATTCACCAGAATTATACCAGTGCTTAAAGGGTTAAATTATGAGGACAGATTGCATAAACTTGACTTGTATTCCCTTGCATATAGAAGATTGAGGGGCAATCTAATTGAAGCATTTAAAATGATAAAAGAATTAGATGGAGTAAATATAGAGCAATTATTTCTGCTGGTGGGGAAATCCAGAACACATTGGCACAATCTTCACAGGCCATTCAAGAGTGAAATCAGGAAGCACTTCTTCACACAATGGGTAGTAGAAATCAGGAACTCTCTCTCCCTAAAAGGCTGGGAATGTGGGTCAATTAAAGCTTTCAAGATTGAGATCGATAGATTTTTGATGGGTAAGAGTATCCAGGCATATGGAGCAAAGGCGGGAAAACTTGAGTTGAAGTATAGATCAGCCACAATCTAATTGAATGGTAGAGCAGGCTCAAGGAGCTGAATAGCCTACTCCTGTGTTCTCTTTATATCCTGGTCAACATTCCTCCCTCAATTCAACACCACTTTGCTGGTGCAGATTGCCTGCATAACAAGTCATTCAACTCCAAAAAGTAATTAATTGTGTAAAGTGCATGAAGACATTTCAATGTGATAGAGCACTACATAAATAGAATTTAGGTACAATGCACAATAGATTGGGATTCCTTGGGCAATATAATAAAGAGTCAGTCATCATACTCACACAAGCACTGGATGGTAAGGTAGCTGTCACTGAGAGTATATGGGCTGAGCAAACAATATGGTAAAGATAAATTTACAATTTACGGGTCGGTGAAAATACAGTTTCCACAAAAGCTAGATCATATCGACTGATGATTTTCATCCAAGCTGATGCACCCTATCATGTTTCCTTGGGCTCAATATGGCCCAGAGCATGACACAAAGTGGTTTGATATGAGGACATCGTGAATATTCCAGTAAGCTTCATAATTATGATTGTAGTTAAGGGTTCAAATAGCATTAGCTGAAAATGAGAAGAGTAAGGGGGAAGTCACCTGTTATTCTTTTTACCAAAAGCCCAAAAGAAATGGCCAGCAAATGGTATAAAGGGCCAAAAAATATATTTCTAGAGAGAGAAGAGATTGAAGAACATGATGAGCAGGTGGGTAGGTGCAAATGAGATCAATCAAAAAATGATGGGCTTGGCGGCCTAATGGTTCTTACCTGTTCCGAAAAACCTTTATATTCCTACCTCTTGGTCCTCACACACAATCCCATACCAATTGACACTGATATAGCAATGCCAATCAGAGAAGCCATAATGATGGGTCGAGTGGCGGAAAACATCACATTGGTGAATTCTTAAAGAGTGTGCCTGAAACGCCTGATTTGCTGCAGAAATGGAGTGGTTGTTTGCCATTGTATCTGTGTGGTATCTTGCATGAGTTTGAAGTCACTGGATTTAATCAAAGAATAGTCCATGGGATCCAGGGCAAAGTGGCAAGTTGGATCCAAAATTGGTGTGGAGGCAGGAAGCAAATGGTTGATGGGTGTTTTTGTGTCTGGAAGTGGAGTTCCGCAGGGCTCAGTGCTGGGCCCCTTGCTTTTTGTGGTATATATCAATGACTTGGACTTGAATGTTGGGGGTATGATTAAGAAGTTTGCAAATGATACTAAAATAGGCTGTGAGGTTGATAATGAGCTCAAATGTGTTGTAATTCTGTAGTCAGTTTGGGCCTGACTCCAGATTTATGCTGGCACTTATACTTTGATGTATAGGAAAATCTGTTCCACATCAAACTGAAAGTGTCACTACAATTTCACCTTAATCTCCTGAGAAAGAAATGGAAAAATAAGGCTAACATAATTCATATCAATTCATAGCAACAAAGCCTCTTCCCAGAAGATTACACTCGGTAAGAAGCCATGTGACTTAGTAACCTAGGAATTGCTGAACCACAGTGAGCTGGGGCGACATTAACACTCGCCCCACCGGACCCACGCTCATCCTGAGTTAAAATCGGGAGTTAAATGTAAGAGATTTAGGACAGAGGGCAGGAGAAACTTTTTTACACAGAAGGTTGTGAAGCTTTAGAATGAACTACTGGAGTTGGTGATTGAAGCAGAAACCATGCCATTGGTTAAGTAGGTGGTTGAAAGAAAGGGGATACAGGGATATGGGAACAGGATGGGGCTGGGGAGGGGAGCACATGGGATTAGGACTATAGCTTGTGAATAGGATAAACATCAATCTAGACTGGTTGAGCCAGACAGCCGGTTCCTGTGTTGGAATTTCCACGTAATTCTATAGAAATTAGTTAAGGGGGATCCACGATAGTTCAAACTGTACCTGAAAGAAGTGGGCTCAGTCAACCTCTTTCTGAGTTGGAAAAGTGCAGGGTTCAAGTACCACAGTTCAAAAGAGAAGGAGAGAAGAAGCAATAAATCAAGAAGTAAGAGTCAGATGACACCTCACTTGGCTGTAGGGGCAAGGGAAGACTGAGGGAGGTAAAGAATTGACAGTTTTGAGGTCCTGGGGAGGAATGAGTTCGAGCAGGATGATTCTTGATGGGCGATTCCACAATCCAGTGCTCCGTATGGGGTGTGGTACTCACAAGGAGCGCAGATTAGGAATTTGCAGGCCCACAGCCTGTGATTTCCCAACCTGTGATCTGTGTTCAGCTGGCTCTATTGTAGAATCACCCATTGGTTCAACACTGTGAGGCTACAGGAAGGAAACATCTATTTTTGTTCCATACTTCGAAGAAGACAGGAGCGGAAGATTGAAACCCTGATAAAAGGGCGGCAGTCAGGAGGAGCTAGCTGCTGCAGGGACAAAAAGTTTAAAAAATCAAAATCAAAGTGTGATGTCACAGCCAAGCAGGTAAGTAAGTGATTGGCTGGTGGATTGGTGAGTATTTTTTTTTCTGTAGGAAACCTTTGGCTTTGTTGTAAGTAGGAACTGCAGGTAAATATATGTGATCTTTATTATCTAAGGAGAACCAGTTAATTAAATTGACTGTTTGCTGAGTAGCAGGTGGGTATGCTTTGCTAAGGTTTAGAGTTTAGTTCTACTTGATAGTTGCGAGTGTAACTAGAGGGATGGCAGGGCAGCTCAGTCCCATGGATTGCACATTCTGTGGCATGTGGGAAATCCTGGATGTTTCACGCAGCCGGGATGACCATGTGTGCAGGAGGTGTCTCCAGCTGCACCAACTCGAGCTCCATGTTTTGGAGCTTGAGTGGTGGCTGGAGTCACTGCGATGCATCCGCGAGACTGAGAGTTATGTGGATAGCACATTTCTAGAGGCGGTCACCCCACAGCTTGGCAGGGGGATGGGAAGCTGAAAATAGATTCAATAGGGAGGGGAGTAAAGCTGGAATTAGAAAGCAAAAATAAAGAAAGTGAGTTTGAAGGAGAGAGGAAACAAGCAGGAAAAAAGGGTAAAAAAAACAAATTTAAAGGCACTTTGTCTAAATGCATGTAGCATTTGTAACAAAATAGATGAGTTGATGGCACAAATTGAGACAAATGGGTATGATCAGAGACGTGGTTGCAAGGTGACCAGGACTGGGAATTAAATATTCAGGGGTACTTGACAATCCGGAAGGACAGACAGAAAGGAAAAGGAGGTGGGGTAGCTCTATTGATAAAGGATGGAATCACTGAAATAGTGAGAAACAACATTGTCTCAAATAATCAGGATGTTGAAACAGTTTGGGTGGAGATAAGGAATAAGAAAAGGAAAAAGTCACTGTTGGGTGTAGTCTATAGGCCCACTAACAGTAGCAACTCTCTTGGTTGGAGCATAAACCAGGAAATAGTGGGGGCTTGTAAAAAGGGAACAGCAATAATCATGGGTGATTTTAACCTCCATATTGATTGGACAAATCAAATTGGTCAGGGTAGCCTTGAGGAAGAGTTCATAGAGTGCATAAGGGACAGGTTCCTTGAGCAGTATGTAATGGAACCATAATGGAAGGCTATCTTAGATCTGGTCCTGTGTAATGAGACAGAATTAATAAACAATCTCCTAGTAAAGGATCCCCTTGGAATGAGTGATCATAGCATGATTAAATTTCAAATTCAGATAGAGAGTGAGAAAGTTGGATCTCTAACCAGCGTACTAAGCTTAAATAAAGGAGACTATGAAGGTATGAGGGCAGAGTTGGCTAAAGTGGACTGAGAAAATAGATTAAAGTGTAGGATGGTTGATGGCGTACATTTAAGGAGATATTTCACAACTCTCAAGAAAAATATATTCCAGTGTGTAAAAGAAAAGATAGCCATCTGTGGCTAACTAAAGAAATAAATGACGGTATCCAATTAAAAACAAGGGCATACAAAGTGTCCAAAACTAGTGGGAGACAGAAGATCGGGAAGCTTTTAAAAGCTAGCAAAGAATGACTAAAAACATGATTAAGAAAGGGAAGATAGACTATGAAAGTAAACTAGCACAAAATATAAAAACAGATAGCAAGAGTTTCTATAGATATATAAAAAGGAAAAGAGTGGCTAAAGTAAATGTTGGTCCCTTAGAGGACGAGACCAGGGTATTAATAATGGGGAACATGGAGATGGCAGAAACTCTGAATAAATATTTTGTATCAGCCTTTAAGGTAGAGGACACTAACAATATTCCAACAGTGGATAGTCAAGGGGCTATAGTGAGGGAGGAACTTAACACAATCACAATCACTAAAGAGGCGGTACTCAGTAACATAATGGAACTAAAGGCAGATAAATCCCCTGGACCTGATGTCTTGCATCCTAGGGTCTTAAGAGAAGTAACGGCAGTGATTATGGATGCATTGGTTGTAATTTACCAAAATTCCCTGGATTCTGGGGAGGTCCCAGCAGATTGGAAAACTGCAAATGTAACGCCCCTATTTAAAGAGTGTTTGAAGATCAGTCCCTCAAAACTGTCACCAAGCTCATGGTCCACAGGGCCATAGTAATACCCGCTCTCCTGTATGGCTCAGAGATGTGGACCATGTACAGTAGACACCTCAAGTCGCTGGAGAAATACCACTAGCGATGTCTCCGCAAAATCCTGCAAATCCCCTGGGAGGACAGATGCACAAACATTAGCGTCCTCGTCCAGGCCAACATCCCCAGCATTGAAGCACTGACCACACTTGATCAGCTCCGCTGGGCAGGTCACATAGTTCGCATGCCAGACACGAGACTCCCAAAGCAAGTGCTCTACTCGGAACTCGTCCACGGCAAACGAGCCAAAGGCGGGCAGAGGAAACGTTACAAGGACACACTCAAAGCCTCCCTGATAAAGTGCGACGTCCCCACTGACACCTGGGAGTCCTTGGCCATAGACTGCCCGAAGTGGAGGAAGTGCATTCAGGAGGGCACTGAGCTCCTCGAGTATCGCCGCCGCGAACATGAAGAAATCAAGCGCAGGCAGCGGAAGGCGTGTGCGGCAAACCAGGTTCCCTGCCCACCTTTTCCCTCAACAACAGAAAAGGTAGTTCTCGTATTGGACTGTACAGCCACCTAAGAATCATGCTAAGAGTGGAAGCAAACAAATCTTCCTCGATCCCAAGGGACTGCCTATGATGATGATGATGATTTAAAAAAGGAGGCAGACAAAAAGCAGGAAACTATAGACCAGTTACCCTAACATCTGTGGTTGGGAAAATGCTAAAGAAGCAGTAGCAGACATTTGGAAAAGCAAAATTTGGTCAGGCAGAGTCAGCATGGATTTATGAAGGGGAAGTTAAGTTTGACAAATTTGCTGGAATTCTTTGAAGATGTAATGAACAGGGTGATAAAGGGGAACCAGTGGATGTGGTGTATTTGGACTTCCAGAAGGTATTTGACAAGGTGACACATAAAAGGTTACTGCAAAAGATAAAAGTTCACGGGGTTGGAGGTAATATATTAGCATGGATAATGGACTGGCTAATTAACAGAAAGCAGAGAGTCGGGATAAATGGTTCATTCTCTGGTTGGCAATCAGTAACTAGTGCAGCAGGGATCAGTGCTGGGACCTCAATTATTTACAATCTATATTAACGACTTGGAAGAAGGGACTGAGTGTAACGTAGCCAAGTTTGCTGACGATACAAAGATGGGAGGAAAAGCAATGTGTGAGGAGGACACAAAGAATCTGCAAAAGGACGTAGACAGGCTAAGTGAGTGGGCAAAAATTTGGCAGATGGAGTATAATGTTGGAAAGTGTGAGGTCATGTATTTTGGCAGAAAAATAATCAAACAGCAAGTTATTATTTAAATGGAGAAAGATTGCAAAGTGCTGCAGTACAGAGGGACCTGGGTGTCCTTGTGCATGAAACACAAAAGGATGGTATGCAGGTACAGCAAGTGATCAGGAAGGCAAATGGAATCTTGGCCTTCATTTTAAAGGGGATGGAGTATAAAAGCAGGGAGGTCTTGCTACAGCTATGCAGGCTATTGGTGAGGCCACACCTGGAATACTGCGTGCAGTTTTTGTTTCCATATTTACAAAAGGATATACTTGCTTTGGAGGCAGTTCAGAGAAGGTTCACTAGGTTGATTCTGGAGATGAGGGGGTTGACTTATGAGGAAAGGTTGAGTAAGTTGGGCCTCTACTCATTGGAATTCAGAAGAATGAGAAGTGATCTTATCGAGACGTATAAGATTATGAGGGGGCTTGGCAAGGTGGATGCAGAGAGGATATTTCCACTGATGGGGGAGACTAGAACTAGAGGGCATGATCTTAGAATAAGGGGCCATCCATTTAAAACTAAGATGAGGAGAAATGTCTTCTCTCAGAGGGTTGTAAATCTGTGGAATTTGCTGCCTCAGAGAGCTGTGGAAGCTGAGACACAATGAATAAATTTAAAACAGAAATAGACAGTTTCTTAAACGATAAGGGGATAAGGGGTTATGGGGAGTGGGCAGGGAAGTTGAGCTGAGTCCATGATCAGATCAGCCATGATCTTATTGAATGGCGGAGCAGGCTTGAGGGGCCGTATGGCTTACTCCTGCTCCTATTTCTTATGTTCTTATGTAAGACAAAATCCCAGGAATGAGAAAATTTGGAATTTTCAGGAATGCACAGGGAATTGAGAGCAACTGTAAAGGGATGATCTCATAGTAACCTATTCTATTGGACAGTTGGATAGTGATGATATCTTTTCTCAGCCTGAAACAAAGTGACACCTTGGACTTCATGGTAAGTAACACAGCCCTTTATAAAAATGTTAATTCAGAGAGATTACTTTGTGAGTGTGTTGTGACCTGAGCAGCCTTGATGAAGGTCAGTGAGTGACGAGCAGCAAGATTAATCAAGTAATTTGATTGTCTATAAGAGGTGGGTGGGATAATTAACCTCAGATTTACTTGCACTTAACCCACAAACTCTTTAATCATTTCACAATGACAGTCATTAGAATTTCAATAATGTATTTAACAGTTCTTGAACACTGATTCCTTTCACATGTTGCTCTCCCAGATTTTGACTTCTTTGGTGATTCAAGACTATGAACTTGATTTCTATGTAACCTTCACTGCACCATAAATTCTTATCTGTTTGCATAATTAATTACCTTGATCTTTTGGTCACCAGGAGTATGTAATGCAAAATAAAGTAGAATCTCTGAGATGATAGGTAGCAAGAATTAAAAAACAGTACCAAGAATGTTAAACTCTATTGGCTAGAATTTCCACTTACACTGCTACCGCCCATATCTCGGCGGTATTTGCGGGGGTAAGAACTTCTCGAGCTTTCAATATTGCCCGAATGCCACTAAGATCCAAAGCCGTGAGTTTTGGGTTGTTTCCCCCAGCAGGAGCGATATTTTTTCCTCATGTAAGGCCGGCGTCCTTGGTAATGGCCTTACTGTGCATACGCATTTTTTTCCCTCCTTTTTCCCGTGGGTCAGGGGTCAGCCCACACATGCCCAGATGAGGATGGGAGGGGAAGAGAGAGAGGGAGAAAAAATTGACTGGCAACCTGTTTGAAAATCATCTGTTTCCAGTTTTTGTGTGCCTTTTTTTTTTGATTCTATACTATGCATAATATTATACATAATACACAGTATTATATAATGGATAGCAGTGAAGATCAGTTGATGGTGGAGACCAAGGTAGGAGGGAGGAAGAGGGCAAAGCGATTCACTATGGACACCCAAGCTGCCTTGGACCATAAAGTGGAGGCATGGTGGGACCAATTGACCTGTGGTGGCCGTGGAAAACCCAGCCCACCCGTATACCAGCGAATAAGGGCAGAGATTGCCGAGGCGGTGTCCTCAGTTGCTCAGGTCCATCAGGGGCCAGTCCAGTGTCGCAAGCGCTGGAACGACCTTGTTTCTGCCGCTAAAGTAAGTAATAACTTTAATCATGCTTATTACTTAAAATGTAAAACTGCCATATTGTGATTTTGTTAATCTGTGTAAGCTTGGTGTTACGATTATTGCTATCACCGATGTTATTATATTGTTCTCCTGTAATAAGATGTGTTCATCATGCATCACTTGCATTCTAACGGCGCATTAATGGGACAGTGTTGAAAGGCATTGGGGGTGGGTAATTATGGATGTCTATCTGTGTGCTGCGTACTAGTACCTGGCCAATTATCTTATACCGTGCTATTGTCATCTTTTCAGAAAAAAATCGCTTTCAATCGAGGTGCGCATTGGTGCACCGGAGGCGGGCCGGCAGAGCTGGAAGAGCTCACAGATCTTGAAGAGCGGGCGGCAGCCCTCACAGGGCCACCTGTGGGGGGGAAAACCGATGTTGGCGACACGGAAGTCATGCATAATCCCCAGCCCGTGCAGCGTTCATGTAATATAGTCATGTGAACATAATGTATAAATTATGCTAAGTGGTGTAATGTAATGCTGGGAGCATGAAATCTTCTTATAATGCCTTGCAATCTCTGACAATTCTGTTCATGTTCATTGCATGTAGCGTCTCTCGATGATATATAATGCAGTAATGTTGCTCCTCTATATATGTCTGCGCAATGTAAGCGTAAAATGTCACCCTGACCCTCCCTCCCTTCTCCTTCTGCTTACCTCTTCTGTTATGTTTTCTGGCTGCTCAGGCGCATCAGCATGTAATGCCGATTGTAGTACAACTGCTTTTGATCGGAGAGGACACTAAGGAGGAGGAGGATGATGATGATGACATCATCCGACTTTCCGACCCCACCACCCCCCCTCAAGATGTGTCGTTGGATGTTGAAGAAGGGGGGACAGCAACTGAAGGGTCCATAATACCTCCGGTCACCTCTTCCTCAGCCGAATCAACCTTTCATGGATTTGGCTCCGAGGAAGTAGCGGGACCAAGCGATGTGCAGCAGGGCACACTGACTGGTACAGCCCCTGTGCCTAATCCGCAGAGGCTGATTTGGCTGGGGAGGTGTGCTCAAAGACAGGCAGACGTCCACCTGGACATGGTTGCACTCTCCAGGGCAAGCATCGACATTGGTCGAGAGCTCCTCCAGACAATTGGTGGCCTAGCCGGAAACATTGTAACGCAGTCAGCACGCCAATCGGAGGACATCGCGGCACTGATTGCGTGAACCGCCGATTCCGTTGAAGTCATGTGGCAGATGCTGGAATCGGTCTACGACACTGAACCCCAAGGTGTCGTACCACCACTGCCGACAGCACATGCGAGTCAGGAGCATGGCGATACTTCTGACTCTGAAGAAGGGTCGTCAGACCCTCCCTCTACTCCAGATTCCCCACATATGGCGCTGCCATCATCAACCCCCGACAGTAGCAGGGCTCGGGGCGTCCAGCTGCACAATGCACTGGTCCCAACTTGGGCAGGGGCATGGGTGGGGTGATGCCAAAATTGGGGGTGAGGTAGAGGGGTGGGGGTGGGGGAGGGGGACAGAGGCGGTGGGACTGGTGGTCGCAGATAGATTTGTTGGCAGGTTGGGGGTGGGGGTGTGTTTATTCAAAAATTGTTAACTTTTAATGAAAAATTGTTTACTGTTTACTACTTGGGGGGGACGTTGTGAGTGTTTTTTAATGAAAAATTATTGACTGTTTGGGAGGGCGTTGTTGGAGTTGTGGGTTTAATGTTTAAAGTTTAATTTTTTCAGTCTTGTTGCTTTGTTTACATGTTGTTGCACATTTAATTTTAAAAGATTTATTTATTATTTATTAATTTATTTCACAAAAATCATTTTTCATAATTTATAAAATGTTATTGAATTTAACAATTATTGTGCAGTGTCTCACTCATTTTTACAGAATGAGAGGTTAACAATCAATACAAGGACTGCAAACAATGGCCAGGCCACAGCTAAAGTACTGCGTGCAGTTCTGGTCACCACATTACAGGAAAGATGTGATTGCACTAGAGAGGGTACAGAGGAGATTTACAAGGGTGTTGCCTGGACGAGAGAATTTTAGCTATGAGGAAAGATTGGAGAGGCTGGGTCTGTTTTCTTTGGAATAGAGGAGGCTGAGGGGGAGACTTTATTGAGGTGTATAAAATTAGGATGCAACTATTTGTACTAACTGAATGCCAGCCATTTCTCTGATTGGCTCTTCATTATCACATGCTTATTTCTGATTGGTCCCCTTGGAGGCTAAGCCACACCCTGAAGTTTCTCTGGAATGTGTAAATGGAACCGCCCAGCCTAACTGCACATTGCAACATGATCCATTTTGACTTCAGAAGTCAGAGAGGACACATCTCGAACACAGAGAGGACACATCCGCCAGCCAAAGTCCCTTACCCCAGCGCATGACCATAACCCCCCGCCGTCGCCATAGATGGGGCATTGCGTGTGGATTGTTAACAGGTTTATTGGGTATGAAGTGAATAGTGACTGTGTCGTGATTTCTGGATTTCATCCACTCCAACGATGTCCCTTGCAACACACAAACTGAGTTTTCCGAGAAATCGGGAGTGGGTGTAAAGGGGGTTGGAAGAACGTGATCCGTCTTACCTGAGTTCCCTCTCTCCCCTCCGATCCCCCACACACCGTCTCTCTTCCCCCCGCCGTGTCTCTCTCTCCCCTCCCCCCGTGTCTCTCTCTTCCCTCCCGTACCCCCCTCCGTGTCCCTCTCTCCCCCCCCAAGGCTCTCTCTCTCCCCACCAACCACCCCCCCCCCGCCCCGCCCCCACAAGACTCTCGCTTTCTCTCTCTCTCTCTCTCTCCCCACCCCCCGGCTCTCTCTCTCTCTCTCTCTCTCCTGCCCCCCCTTTCTCTCTTCCCCCCAGGCTCTCTCTCTCCCGCCCCCAGGCTCTCTTTCACCCCACCATCCCCAAGGCTCTCTCTCCCTCTCGCTCTCTACCCCCCCACCCCCAAATGCTCTCTCTCCCTCTCTCTCTCCCGCCCCCAGGCTCTCTCTCTCTTCCCCCAAAGGCTCTATCTCTCTCCCACCCCCGGGCTCTCTTTCACCGCCCTACCTCCCACCCCCCCACCCCCACCAAGGCTCTCTTTCTCTCCTGCCCCCCCAAGGCTCTCTCTCTCTTCCCCGCTGCCCCCGCCGCCACTCTCTCCCTCGTTGCCGCTGCCCTCCCCCTCCCGCTGAGGCTCAGTCGGAGGCTCGGAGCTTGGTGACTTGGGAATGAACGTATTCGGGGCCCCACTTTCGGTTCGGGAGGACGCATGCGCAGAAGTGGTTAGTGCAAATAGTTACTCCGATAAAATTATGAGGGGCCTAGATAGTGTGGATAGGAAGCACCTATTTCCCTTAGCAGAAGAGTCAACAACCAGGGGGCACAGATTTAAAGTAATTGGTAGGAGCTTTAGAGGGGATGTGAAGGGAAATTTCTTCACCCAGAAGGTGGTTAGGGTTTGGAACTCACTGCCTGAAAGGGTGGTAGAGGCAGAAACCCTCACAGCATTTAAAAAGTACTTGCATGTGCACTTGAAGTGCCGTAACCTACAGGGCTACGGACCAAGAGCTGGAAAGTAGGATTAGGCTGGATAGCTCTTTGTCGGCCTTGCAGACACAATGGGCCGAAATAGCCTCTTGCTGTAAATTTCTATGATTCTATGATTCTAAGAGTCAAACATGTTTGTGGTCGACTGGAGTCGCATATGGGACAGACTGGGTAAGAACAGTAGGTTTCCTTCCGTAAAGAGTGTTAGTGAACCAGTTCAGTTTTTACAAAAATCTACCAGCTTCATGGTCACTTTCACAGATACCAACTTATTATTTCCAGATTTTTAAAAATGAATTCAAATTCCCGAACCGCCATGATGGGATTTGGATTTATATTCTCAGGATTTCTAGTCAAGGAACATAATGACTGTACCACCTTACCCAAGATTGCACCTAATCACATCTCTCAGGGAGTTCTCAAAGTACTTCATATACAATGAATGACTTTGAAGTGCTGTGAGATTAGGAGAGATTTACTAACTCAGATGGTTGTTGGGTCATGAATACCCCAACAGAAACAATAGTGGCAGCAGAATCTATAGTAGCTTTTTAAAGGGATGTTAATGTGTGTTTGATAAAGAAAAATAGAAAATACAATGAGGTAAGGGCAAGGGAATGGGACTAAGTAGATAGCTCCTTCAGAGAGCTGGCACAGGCACAATGGGTCAAATGTTCCCTTTCTGTGCTTTAAAATTGTATGTTATTTGACTAAGTATTGTGTATGCAAGCACGGCAGCCAATCTTCACTCAGTGAAAGCTCGTGATGCCACATCCTGTCAACTATTCATTTTTAAATGAAAAGAAATACATTCCCATGGAACTAAAAATAGTCACTCGGAGCCACAACTGTTCATCAGCTCAACTGACCTGTTCTCTTGTCAAATCTTTGCTGACACTCAGATAGTCTTCATACAAAATCTGTCCTTTAACACATCCTGGTGTAAGAGAGGCAGATTGAAGGAAAATACAATGTCAGCTGTGGCTCAGTGGGTAGCACTCTTACCTCTGAGTCAGAAGATTGTGGGTTCACAAACCCACGCCAGGGACTTGCGCACAAAAATCGAGGCCGACACTCCAGTGCAGTACTGAGGGAGTGATGCACTGTCAGAGGTGCCGTCTTTCAGATGAGACGTTAAACTGAGGTCCTGCCTGCCCTCTCAGGTGGAGCAGAAGATCCCACAGGACTATTTCGAAGAAGAGCAGGGGAGTTATCCCCGGTGTCCAGGCCAATATTTACCCCTCTACCAACATCACTAAAACAGATTATCTGGTCATTATCATGTTGTTGTTTGTGGGAGCTTGCTGTGCACAAATTCGCTGCTGCGTTTCCTACATTTCAACAGTGACTACACTCCAAAAAGTACTTCATTGGCTGTAAAGCGCTTTAGAACGTCCGGTGGTCGTGAAAGGTGCCATATAAATGTAAGTCTTTCTTTCTTTTGATGCTCTGGAATGAGTCATAAGAACATAAGAATAAGGAGCAGGACAAGAGTCAAACAAGGATGAGTAACCATTGAAAATAAAAAATCACCAACTAGAAAGACTTGAGGGCTGAAATTGCCCAGCAGCCCGTCCGGGGGCGGTAACCTTCTGGACTCGTGTCAGTTAACCCCGGGGCGGAGGTCCCGCCCCCGGCTCAAACATAAGAACATAACATAAGAAATAGGAACAGGAGTAGGCCATACGGCCCCTCGAACCTGCTCCGCCATTCAATAAGATCATGGCTGATCTGATCATGGACTCAGCTCAGCTTCCCCGCCTGCTTCCCATAACCCCTTATCCCCTTATTGTTTAAGAAACTGTCTATTTCTGTTTTAAATTTATTCAATGTCCCAGCTTCCACAGCTCTCTGAGGCGGCGAATTCCACAGATTTACAACCCTCTGAGAGAAGGAATTTCTCCTCCTCTCTCTTTTAAATGGGCGGCCCCTTATTCTAAGATCATGCCCTCTAGTTCTAGTCGCCCCCATCAGTGGAAACATCCTCTCTGCATCCACCTTGTCAAGCCCCCTCATAATCTTATACGTTTCGATAAGATCACCTCTCATTCTTCAGAATTCCAATGAGTAGAGGCCCAACCTACTCAACCTTTCCTCATAAGTCAACCCCATCATTCCCGGAATCAACCTAGTGAACCTTCTCTGAACTGCCTCCAAAGCAAGTATATCCTTTCGTAAATATGGAAACTAAAACTGCACGCAGTATTCCAGGTGTGGCCTCACCGATACCTTATATAACTGTAGCAAGACTTCTCTGCTTTTATACTCCATCCCCTTTGCAATAAAGGCCAAGATACCATTGGCCTTCCTGATCACTTGCTGTACCTGCATACTAACCTTTTGTATTTCATGCACCAGGACCCCCAGGTCCCGCTGTACTGCGGCACTTTGCAATCTTTCTCCATTTAAATAATAACTTGCTCTTCGATTTTTTTCCACCAAAGTGCATGACCTCACACTTTCCAACATTATACTCCTTCTGCCAAATTTTTTCCCACTCACTTAGCCTGTCTACGTCCTTTTGAAGATTCTTTGTGTCCTCCTCACACATTGTTTTTCCTCCCATCTCTGTATCGTCAGCAAACTTAGCTACGTTACACTCAGTCCCTTCTTCCAAGTCGTTAATATAGATCGTAAATAGTTGGGGTCCCATCACTGATCTCTGCAGTACCACTAGTTACTGATTGCCAACCAGAGAATGAACCATTTATCCCTACTCTCTGTTTTCTGTTCGAGGCGGAGCGCTGTCTCAGGGGCTCCACCTCGTTAGAGGCGCGCTCCCGAGGCATCAGAGCGGTGCTGAGGTCAGCGCCACAATGCCCCTCCCCTTCATTTAAAGTGGAGAGCTACTACGGACTCTGCGTGGGCCTTTGGTGGCCACCACGGGGCCATGAGGGCCAATCTCGTCTGGGTCAGCGGCCCGGCACGCAAAGAGGAGTGCCGTGCTGAATGATGGCGGCCCAGTCGTGACGAGGACTGCCATTATTGAGCCGATGGAAAAGTCGTCTAACAAAAAAAAATGTTGATTCTGGGCACACACAGCCTCCCCTTTAAGCATCTCCCCAGGCATATGTCAGCGCACCGCGCCAGTCCCATGTCCTGCGGGGCAATTTCCGTGACATGCACAGTGATGTCATCATTACTGGCTGTACGCCGGCCCGGGGTGTAAATTGCAGGGCATGCGCAAACTCCAAATTGACCCCAAAGTCTCGGGCAATTTCACCCCTAGCGCCACATGTCACCCGCCCTGAGCGAAAAGGCAATTGCGTTCCATTAGCGCCTACCGCCTGGGCTGGCAGGACCAAAAAAGGGGCAATTTTGGCTCCTTGATTTATACAGTCTCAGAAACTTGTCACAGCACTTCACTTACAATGAATTACATGGAAGAGCATTGACTGTTGTTAACCAGGGAAATGTAGCAGCCATTTTGCACACAGCAAGATTCCATAAACAGCAATAAAAACAGACGACCAGTTTCATTTTTTTTTTGTGGTGTTGTTTGAGAGAAGAATGTTAGCCAGGACACTGGGAGAACCTTTTGCTCTTCATCAAATACTGCCATTGGATCTGTTACATCCACGTGATTTACACAAACAAACAGACTTTGGGTTGTCAGCACATCCATTAGACGACATTCTGGGAAGGTTGATGAAGTTTGAAAGATATTATTTCTTCAATCTGTTTAGAAAGCTAACAATGTCGATAAGGAATGGGTTAAAGATAAGACAGCTGCCTGTCTAGGACTTGAAAGTCTGTGGGAAACTGTTGTCAACATCAAATGCTGTGGCATCGGTTTGTTTGAACTGTGGGAAAGAGGAGAGGAAAAATGTACCAGCAGCTTGTTTTTTGCCAGCGAGCATGATGTAAGAGCATCCATTCTAAAGTGAAAGGAGGAGACACTCCATGAGAAAGATCAGAAGAACACCAAGAAGGATGGCAACGTAGAATTAACACAAAGCAGAAGTATTTTGACCATTCCGAGTTTTGAGTTATACTACTGATTTAACGTTGTACATATCTCTATCTGTAAACCGTTGTGTTTTAATGTTAATAAAATGAATTGTTAGAAAAGCTTAAAACCTTGGTTGATCTTACCTCTGATTACCCTAAAGAGCAAATGCAGAGTTAAAAATACTCTACAGGTGTTTAAGCTGATTAAAGGATTTGATTTCTTCTGGTGTGAGAGTTTCAGCAATGTTGATTAAGGGATAAGTATTGGCCAGAACACCAGGGACAGGTCCTCTGCTCTTCTTCCAAATAGTGCCATGAAATCTTTTACATTTACCTGAGAGGGCAAACAGGGCTTTGTCTTAACTTCTCATCTGAAAGATGATACCTCCGACAATGCAGCACTCCCTCAATAGTTGCACTGGAGTGTCAACCTTGATTTTATGTTCAAGTCTTTGGAGTGGGACTAGAACTCACAACCTCTCACCAAGAGGCAAGAGTGCTACCACTGAGCTATGTCTAATATGGCTTAAATGGGTCGGATAGAATCCATGATGGGATAGGTGTGGAAGGAGATTGAATGGGCAGGTTAGAATGTATGACAAGGTAGGTGCGAAAGGAGATTGAACAGGCAGGGTAGACTGTACATGATCAATGGAAGGAGTTTAAATATGTGGCTTAGAATCCTTGATAGGGTCGACTGTAAATGGTCTGTGTAAGGAGGGAGCAAATGTGCCAAATGGCCGATTCACATTTCATGCTTTCTTGAACTCTGGAGTCAGTCAGATGGACTGAAAGAGTCTTTTCTGTTTTTTTATATTGCCACGTTCCCATGTTGCTTTTGATTTAATGAGACCTGTGATTTATTTTTATATACACTTGTTGTACATGGCATTATCATACATTAATCAGCCAAATTTGTCAGGCAATATGCTGATGTAATTGGAAAATGATTATTCTGCTATGATTGCTGATATTTCACATGGAAATTTAAATTCTGCTGTACTTCTATCTCGTTACATTCCCCTTCCCACTTCACTTTTAAAGGGGGCTGATTTTCATTGCCAACATAACAGGTTATTATACGAATATCGTGCTCTTCTGCTGAGCTTCACATGCAAGAAACGCATGTCGGCCATTTGGGTGCGCGTTTCCCATGATTTGCTATCCAATGGCATTGGCAGCCCTTGCCAAGTATCCACTCTGCCAGCTTGAGCCTGTACTGCATAGGGTGACAGGCTCTTCGATGGTCAGGGGTCATTATAGCGGAGCCCAATCCTGTGTCGTACCTGATATTTATACATGTGCTAGAGTCACCAGATAGCGATCAATAACAACAACAACATCAATATCATCGACAACAACAACTCACAACTTGTTTCCTACATTATAACAGTGACTACCCTTCAAAAAGTACTTCATTGGTGGTAAAGTACTTTGGGACAAGTAAAAGATGTTATGAGCAGTGAAGAAAGGCTTAGTCAAAGAGGTGGCTTTTAAGGAGCATATTAAAGGTAGAGAAGAAAAAGAATTTTAAATTTGTGAAGTGAGACATCATAAGCCAATGAAGGTCAGCAAACCTAGAAGTGATGAGTAAGCAGGATTTAGTGCAGGATAGGATACAAGCAGCAAAGTTTTGGATGAGCTTAAAATTATGGAAGGTGGGAGGAAGGAGAGTATTGGAATAGTCGAGGCCGGACGAAACATAAATGAGGGTTTCAGCAGCAGGTGGGCTGAGGCTGAGAGAAGATGGGTGCTGTTACTTAGGTGGAAGCATGTGTGATCAGAAACTCAGCATGGGGGCAAATAGGATGCCGAGGTTGCGAACAAGAGCGGGGAAGGGAATGGAGTTTGTGGCAGAGGTAAAGATAATGGCTTCAGTCTTTCCAATTTTTAACTGGAGGAAATTGTGACTCGACTAGGACTGCAGTCTGACAACACTGGGAGACTGGAGGACATAAGAACATAAGAATTAGGAGCAGGAGTAGGCCATACGGCCCCTTGAACCGGCTCCGCCATTCAATAAGATCATGGCTGATCTTCAACCTCAACTCCACCTTTCCGCCTGATTCCCATATCAATTGATTCCCCTAGAGTCCAAAAGCTATGTCTAAATTATCAGACTGCTTGTCCAACATCCAGTTCTGGATGAGCAGAAATGTTCTCCAATTAAATATTGGGAAGACCGAAGCCATTGTTTTCAGTCCCGGCCACAAACTCCATTCCCTAGCCACTCTATCCTTCTCCCCAACATCTGCCACACCCACTCATATCCGAACAATCATATATGATCGATGATTTCGAACATTGTCCTAGAAATAATGCTGGCCTAATGAAAATCATTGCAATGCAAATGTGTTGATGGTCATGAAATGTGATGTCTGTGATGATTTTGATAGCGGTGACCCTAGCAGCCCCTTCTCCTCTAATAACCTCATTTGTGTTTTGCAGTTCAGCCAGCAGCACGGCTCCAGGCAAGATCACAGAAGCCAGAGGTTGGGGGAAGGTGGGGGCGCAAGGCCCGACTCTCTGGACAATCCTACATCTGGTGCTGAGGAACTCCGATTCTTGTCCGTCAATCCGCTGGGTCTGTTGTCTATGGATGAAAGCGCCGACTTCGAGGAACCTGCATCGCCACGCTCCAGAAGCCATTCCACCCCAAGGCCATCTAGTGGTCCTCCGGTCATTCCCGCTTCCACTCTGGAGGTACCGGCCCCAAGCACCTCGCCACAGGGCAACCCATTTGTCCCCAGGACGCCGCGGACCCCGCGGAGGCATTGTGGACGCAGCAGGTCTGGTCCACAAGCGTCACATGAGAGCAGAGAGATGGTACAGTTGTCCAGGACGACTGTAGACATTGGTGACCAGCCCATCGAAGCATTGGGAGGCATAGCCCGATAGCTGCCCAACATTCCACGGATGGCGAAGGCCCTGGATGCGTTAGCCAGGAACACTGCTGGCACAGGCCTCCCAGTGGTCCCAGAGTATGGCACTCCACCCCAGGCTCTGCACCACCACTGCGAACGACAGATGAGAGCAAGGACCAAGATCCTGCTTCTGTATCAGAGAATGTTCCCCCCTTGGCACCTCCCGCTCCCGTACCCGCGCAACCACCGCCTCTGCCTTCATCCCCTGCAATGAGGCACCGCCTGAGGAGCTCCTTGGCCGGGCGCCGTGGAACGAGGAGGGGAAGGGGTAGAGGTGGGGAGAAGAAGGGGAGGGGGGAAGGAAAGTGAGGTGCATGTCCACAAGTGATGGCTGTGTTATATCTCCATCTGGGTGTATACAATTTGTTATAATGTATGGGGGAAGGGGACCAGCCTCCTGCTTTGCCTTTGTATTCTGTGTTGCTGGACATGTTGAACATTTGATTGATGTCAAAGGGGGAAATAGTGGGGCGTGGGCAGGGATTGGGTGTTTTTGCCTGTGATACTTATGATTTCAGACCAATGTTGGTATAAACATTTTTTTATTGATCATAACCTTGTTGCGCATTGTCTCAGATAGCTGGACCGTTAAGGTGATTCCTTAACATGAAAGGGTTAAATAAAACTTAACTTCAATCAATGTAAACTTTAACTGGCACCAAGGTGATGGGCACCATTGATGTCTGAGCTGCACACACACAGCAATGTATCAGGCTTTGTCACTCACAGCAACGTTCTTTCAGGTAAATCGTTCAGATATCAGCTCCTCATGTAAGAGCTTTGCAGCTATGTAGCCACCACAGGTCCTTTCCTGTGTTCTGGAGGGGTCGTGGGCATGGTTGCATAACCAGCCTGATTGTCTGGTCCTAGGTCAGACGTCCAGCCCCTCGTCGTCCTCTTCCTCTCTCTCCTAAGGTGGAGCATCAGTCCCTTCTGGCAATTCTTGGCTCCTTCTGATAGCCAGATTGTGCCGCATGGAGCACGTGACCACGAATTTACCTACTTGCTCAGGGTTGTATTGTAGCTGCCCTGCTGAGTGGTCCAGACATCGGAAGCACTGCTTAAGCACAGTTATTGTTTTCTGGACCACATTACATGTGTCTTTGTGGCTCTGGTTGTATCGCTTCTCGGCCTCCGTGTGAGTGTCATGCAGGGGGGCTCATCAGCCAGGTGGCTAGGCCATATCGGTTATCACCAAGCATCCAGCATTGTCCTTGTGGCTGACTCTGAAAGATGTCAGAGACAGTGCTCTCATGCAGGATGTGAGCCTCATCGAAGGTGCCTGGATACTTGGCATTCACTGCCATGAAGATCTGGTTATGGTCGACAACTAGTTGGACCTTCAGGGAGTGAAATCTTTTTCTGTTACGAAAAAACTCCGGGTCCTGAGAAGGTGATGTGAGTGAACTGTATAGCTCCCTGCACCCTGGGGAACTTAGCAATGCGGTAGAATGCTCCAGCCCTGTCAGCCCTCTGTGGTCATGGGGAAGCTGATAAAGTCCATCCTTTCGTGTACAGGGTCTCCGCGACCTGTCTAATGCAGCGATGGGTTGCATGGTGAGACAGAGGGCAAATCTCGACCGCGGAGGCCTGGAAGTAACCAGACGCATAGAAAGACAGTGCCTCGGTGACCTTGACCTCAACCAACATTGATCTCCTGATGTCAGGCTGCATTTGTGGCCTGATGAGCTCACAGATTTCATTGATCACCACCTTGTGGAAGCGCAGTCTCCAAAGGCAGGTGTGGTCGGACAGATTGAGGTAAAACCTCTTTTCCCTGTACATGTGGGGTGTGTATGGTCTGGCCCTCCTCCTCATTCTTGCATGTCTTAAATTGGGGACATAATGATGTGCATCACACATTGAGCCATCTTCACTCTGCAACATCTGCGTATTAATCGATGCAAACTGAGGAATGGCTGGCCCCATTGTAATGAAAGTATAATAGCGATTGATCAGAAGCAATAATTTCCTCACTAAAATACACCAAGAGTAAACCTCCAATAGTCCAGAGTCTGAAAATGTGTCTGTTGAGATGGTCACTTCACCTGAGAAGAACTCCAGAGTCAATGCAAACTCCCCCGAATTTGAATTAGCCTTTTGAATGAAGCGAACTGCGATTGTAAAAGTGGCTGAACCAGTCTGTTCGCAACATTGGTGTCATATTTGAACCTGAAATTAGCTTTCGACCACATATCCACAGCATAACTAAGACTGCCTATTTCCACCTCCATAACATCACCTGTCTCTGCCCTTACCTCATCCTCATCCGTGTCTTTGTTATCTCTAGACTTGACTATTCCAACGCACTCCTGGCTGGCCTACCACATTTTACTCCACGTAAGCTTGAGGTTGTTGTGTATCTGTAAAGCATGCACTCCCATGTTCCGCCACCAGGGAGCTCAACCCCTGAAGTCCCAAGGGATCCCAGCATCCCTTGGGAGCACTGTATATAAGGGGGCCCCTAAGGCCTGTTCCTCACTCTGGAGTGTCCGATTAAAGACTGAGGTCACTGTTACTTTAACCTCCCTGTGTGCAGCCTCATCTGTGTTCGGAACACAATAAGTGGCGACGAGAATACGAATCCAACGCAAAGATGCAGCAAACTGTGGGCATCCTGGAGAAGTTCTCGGAGGGTGAGGACTGGGAAGTCTATGTCGAACGGCGGGACCAGTACTTTGTAGCCAATGAGCTGGACGGAGAAGGAAGTGCTGCAAAAAGGAGAGCGGTCCTCCTCACAGTCTGTGGGGCACCGACCTACAGCCTCTTGAAGAATCTTCTGGCTCCGGTGAAACCCACAGATAAGTCATATGAGGAGCTGTGTACACTGGTTCGGGAGCATCTTAACCCGAGGGAGAACGTGCTGATGGCAAGATATTGGTTCTACACGTGCCAGCGATCTGAAGGTCAGGAAGTGGTGAGCTATGTCGCCGAGCTAAGGCGACTTGCAGGACAATGTGAGTTTGATGGCTACCTGGAGCAAATGCTCAGAGACTTTTTTGTACGGGGCATTGGCCACGAGACCATTCTACGAAAACTTTTGACTGTAGAGACACCGACCCTCAGTTAGGCCATTGCGATCGCACAGGCGTTTATGTCTACCAGTGAAAACACCAAAAAAATCTTTCAACACACCAGTGCTAGCAATGTTCATAAATTAACTGGAACTGTGTTCGCGAGCAGAAATGTATAGAGCAGAAACCACGAGTCTGCAACTGCCGGCAGGCCTCAGGTAACCCAGATGACTCAGAGTCCCCTACAAAGGATGAATGCAAGGCAATTCACACCTTGTTGGTGTTGTGGAGGCTTCCATTCAGCCTATTCATGCCGCTTCAAAGGGTATGTTTGCAAGAGCTGTGGAACAATGGGGCACCTCCAACAAGCTTGCAAACAAGCTGCAAGATCTGCAAAACCTGCTAACCACCACGTGGCAGAGGAAGGTCGGTCCATGGTGGATCAAAGCAATTTCGAGCCTCAGAGAGAGGAGGCAGATGCTGAAGTACATGGGATGCACACATTTTCGATGAAATGTCCACCTATAATGCTAAACGTAAAAATTAATGGCTTACCCTTGGCCATGGAACTGGACACTGGTGCTAGCCAATCCATCATGAGTAAAAAGATGTTTGAGAGACTGTGGTGCAACAAGGCACTCAGACCAGCCCTGAGCCCCATCTACATGAAACTGAGAACATACACCAAAGAGCTTATCACTGTCCTGGGCAGCGCAATGGTCAAGGTCACCTAAGAGGGCTCGGTGCACGAACTGCCACTCTGGATTGTCCTGGGCGATCACCCCACACTGCTTGGAAGGAGCTAGCTGGGCAAAATCCGCTGGAACTGGGATGACATCCGAGCGCTATCACATGTCGATGAGGTCTCATGTACCCAGGTTCTGAACAAATTTCCTTCCCTTTTTGAGCCAGGCATTGGAAACTTTTCTGAGGCGAAGGTATGGATCCACTTGGTCCCAGAGGCACGACCCATTCACCACAAGGCGTGAGCGGTACCTCACATGTTGAGGGAGAGAGTGGAAATCGAGCTGGACAGGCTGCAACACAAGGGCATCATCTCCCCAATGGAATTCAGCGAGTGGGCCAGCCCGATTGTTCCAGTACTCAAAAGTGATGGCACGGTCAGGATTTGCGGCGATTATAAAGTAACTATTAATCGTTTCTCGCTACAGGACCAATACCCACTACCTAAGGCAGCCGACCTATTTGCGACGCTGGCAGGAGGCAAGACATTCACCAAGCTTGACCTGACTTTGGCCTACATGACGCAGGAGCTGGAGGAGTCTTCGAAGGGCCTCACCTGCATCAACACGCACAAGGGACTGTTTATCTACAACAGATGCCCGTTTGGAATTTGGTCAGCTGCAGCGATCTTCCAGAGAAACATGGAGAGCCGACTCAGGTCGGTACCACACACGGTGGTCTTTCAGGATGACATATTGGTCACGGGTCGGGACATCGGCGAGCACCTACAAAACCTGGTGGAGGTCCTCCAGCGACTGGATTGTATAGGGCTGTGACTGAAGAGGTCGAAATGCGTCTTCATGGCAACAGAAGTGGAGTTTTTGGGGAGAAAGATCACGGCGGATGGCATTCGGCCCACAAACGCCAAGACAGAGGCTGTCAGGTATGCGCCCAGGCCACAGAATGTCACGGAGCTGCGGTCATTCCTGGGCCTCCTCAACTATTTTGGTAACTTCGTACCGGGGTTAAGCACCCTTTTAAAGCCACTACACGTGTTATTGCGCAAAGGTGAGAACTGGGTATGGGAAAAAAAACAAGTAATTGCTTTTGAGAAAGCCAGAAACATTTTGTGCTCCAACAAGCTGCTTGTATTATATAACCCGTGTAAAAGACTTGTGCTAGCATGTGATGCGTCGTCGTACGGAGTCGGGTGTGTATTACAACAAGCTAACGTTGCGGGGAAGTTGCAACCTGTCGCCTATGCTTCCAGGAGCTTGTCTAAGGCCGAGAGGGCCTACAGCATGATTGAGAAAGAGGCATTAGCGTGTGTGTTCGTGGTAAACAAAATGCATCAGTACCCGTTTGGTCTCAAATTTGAGCTCGAAACCGATCACAAGCCCCTCACATCCCTGTTTGCTGAAAACAAGGGTATAAATACTAATGCCTCAGCCTGCATACAAAGGTGGGCACTCACGCTATCAGCATATAACTATACCATCCGCCACAGGCCAGGCATTGAGAACTGTGCGGATGCTTTCAGTCGGCTACCATTGCCCACCACTGGGGTGGAAATGGCGCAGCCTGCAAACTTGTTGATGGCGGCGCAGCCCGCAGACTTGTTGATGGAGGTCATGGAAGCATTTGAAAATGATAAATCATCTGTCATGGCCCGCCAGATTAGGACTTGGACCAGCCAAGATCCTCTGCTGTCCCGAGTAAAAAAACTGTGTACTGCATGGGAGCTGGGCCAGCATCCCTGTTGAAATGCAAGAGCCAATCAAGCCATTCCAACGGCGAAAGGACGAGCTTTCGATTCAGGCAGACTGCCTGTTGTGGGGTAACTGCGTAGTGCTACCAAAAAAGGGCAGGGAGACGTTCATCTCGGATCTCCACAGCACACACCCGGGTAAAGTAATGATGAAAGCGATAGCCAGATCCCACGTGTGGTGGCCCAGTATCGACTCTGACTTAGAGTCCTGTGTACAGCAATGCAGCGTGTGTGCTCAGTTGAGCAACGCGCCCAGAGAGGCACCACTAAGTTTGTGGTCCTGGCCCTCCAGACCATGGTCGAGGATCCATGTCGACTATGCGGGCCCATTTCTCGGTAAAATGTTCCTGGTGGTGGTGGATGCTTTTTCAAAATGGATTGAATGTGAAATAATGTCGGGAAGCACCGCCACCGCCACCATTGAAAGCCTGAGGGCCATGTTTGCCACCCACACCTGCCTGACATACTGGTCAGTGACAACGGGCTATGTTTCATCAGTGCCGAATTTAAAGAATTCATGACCCGCAATGGGATCAAACATGTCACCTCGGCCTCGTTTAAACCAGCCTCCAATGGGCAGGCAGAGTGGGCAGTACAAACCATCAAACAGTACCTTAAACGAGTCACAGAAGGCTCACTCCAAACCCACCTGTCCCGAGTACTGTTCAGCTACTGCACGAGACCCCACTCGCTCACAGGGGTGCCTCCGGCTGAGCTACTCATGAAAAGGACACTTAAAACCAGACTCTCACTGGTTCACCCCAACCTGCATGATCAGGTAGAGAGCAGGCGGCAGCAACAAAATGTAAACGATGGTCGTGCCACTGTGTCACGGGAAATTGATCTGAATGACTCTGTGCTAAACTGTGGACATGGTCCCAAGTGGATCACGGGCACGGTGATAGCTAAAGAAGGGAGTAGGGTGTTTGTAGTCAAACTAGACAATGGACAAATTTGCAGAAAGCACCTGGACCAAACGAGGCTGCGGTTCACAGACTGCCCTGAACAACCCACAGCAGACACCACCTTCTTTGAGCACATAACACACACCCAAAGGATCAACGACACCACGCCGGACCAGGAAATTGAACCCATCATGCCCAACAGCCCAGCAAGGCCAGGCTCACCTAGCAGCCTTGCAGGGCCAACAACACACCAGCCCAGCGAGGGCACAGCCAACACACCAGAACAGATATTTGTATCGAGACGGTCCACCAGGGAAAGAAAGGCTCCCAACCGCCTCACCTTGTAAATAGTTTTCACTTTGACTTTGGCGGTGGGTGATGTTGTGTATCTGTAAAGCATGCACTCCCATGTTCCGCCAGCAGGGAGCTCATCCCCTGAAGTCCCAAGGGAGCCCAGCATCCCTTGGGAGCACTGTATATAAGCCGGCCCCTAAGGCCTGTTCCTCACTCTGGAGTGTCTTATTAAAGACTGAGGTCACTGTTACTTTAACTTCCCTGTGTGCAGCCTCATCTGTGTTCGGAATACAATAAAGGTGATCCAAAAATCAGCTGCCCGTGTCCTAACTTGCACCAAGTCCGACTCGCCCATCACCCCTGTGCTCGCTGACCTACATTGGCTCCCGGTTAAGCAAAATTCTCATTCTTGTTTCAAATCCCTCTATGGCCTTGACCCTCCCTAGCTCTGCAATCTCCTTCAGCCCCACAACCCCCTGAGATATCTGCGCTCCTCTAATTCTGCTCCCTTAAGCATCCCCCTTGTACTCAAACCCCTTGCAATAAAGGCCAACCTGCCATGTGCTTCCTAATTGCTTGCTGTGCCTGCATTCTAACTATTTCTGAATCTCTCTGAGCACCAACATTTAGTAGTTTTTCACCATTTAAAAAAATTCTGTTTTTCATTCTTCTTACCAAAATTAATACCCTCACATTTCCCCACATTGTACTGCAGCTGCCACATTATTGCTCACTCACTTAACCTGTCTATATCCTTTTGCAGGCTCTTTGGAGGAGAAATTCGTTTGCGCCTCTGTTGTGGGGTTATTCCAGGCCTTGAAAAAGTGCCTCCCATCCAAAAATGTGTGAGAATTAGTCGAAAAGCTGACCGGGGTGATAAATCAGCCATTGCACACCTGGGGGGGCGATAATGAAAGTTTGGTCATTACATTTTGCAGACCTGTTGTGTATACGCGGAACTCCGAATCAGATCCTGGGAAAAGCCGAGTCTTAAAAGCGCGGCATAGTAATGCACCCATTAAAGTTTTCAAAATCACTTGTTTTCAACCTGTACTGTTATATCTGTCTGCTGCTGCAAATTCGGAGGCTGAAGCATGTGCTCTGTGTAAACGTTACACTGACTGTGACCTCTGAGGGAAATGCTTCCTCATCCCTTTAAGTAGCCACCAGTTAACGACTCTGCAAGTCTGTACCCACTGTTTTTCCAGATGTTGTTATTGGTGGATGCTCAATGAGGCGCCGCACTGAATTTACCGACCGGGGCGCAAGTTTCTGCATTGCACGAGGAATACGTCATGATTGAGTGATTGTCAGCAGCCAGGCATTAATGGTTTGCGCCCCCAGTGAGCCTCTAATGAATTTTCGGTCGGGGCGCTAAAAGCTGCACTCCCGGTCGGTAACTTCTTGCACTCCCATTAACGCCCCTTCTGGCTGCTAACTGAGGCGTTAGACAACTGAAAATCCAGCCCACAGTGACCTCCTCACACCTTACTTTCCCACCTAGCTGTGTATTATCAGCCAACTTGGATATATTAAAGCTTGTAAATAGTTGAGGCCCGAGCACTGATCCTTACAGCACCCCATTAGTTACAGCCTGCCAACCGGAAAATGATTTCCAGTACTCTCTGTTTTCTGTCCATTAACCAATCCTCTATTCATGTTAAATATTGCACCCCCAACCCCATGGACCCTTATCTTGTGTAACATCCTTTTATGTGGTACCTTATCGAATGCCTTTTGGAAATCAAAAATACATCCACTGATTTCCCTTTATCTACCCTGCTAGTTGCATACTCATAAAACTCTACTAGATTTGTCAAACACAATTTCCCTTTCATAAAACCAGGTTGACTTGGGCTAATCATATGATTTTCTAAGTGCTCTGTTACCACTTCTTAATAATGGATTCCAGCAATTTCCCAATGACTGATGTCAGGCTAATTGGTCTGTAGTTCCCTGTTTTCTCTCTCCCTCCTTTCTTGAATATCAGGTTTACATTTGATACAATTCAATCCGCTCGCACCGTTCTAAAATCTAGGCAATTTTGGAAGATCACAGCCTTCATTATCTCTGCAGCCACTTCTTTTAAAATCCTAGGATGTAAGCCATCAGATCAAGGGGATTTGCCAGCTTTTTAGTTCCATTACTTTCTCAATTACTTTCGAACTGTCAACTGATATTAATATGGACACTGATTTAGTGATAAATTATTTGGAAAAAATTCTGAAGGACAGCATTAATCGTCATTTAGAAAGGGCACAGATTAATCAAGGGACAGCCAGCATGAATTGTTTAAGAGAAGATCATGTCTGACTAACAATTGAATTCTTTGAGGAGATAACAAGGAGAGTTGATGTGGGTACGGTATTTGATGTAGTGTATGTGGATTTTAGCAAGGCTTTTGACAAAGTCCTACATAGCAGACTAGTCAGAAAAGTAAAAGCCCATGGGATCCAAGGGAAAGTGACAAGTTGGATCCAAACTTGGCTCAGTGACACAAAGCAAAGGTTAATGATCGCAGGATGTTTTTGTGACTGGAAAACTGTTTCCAGTGGGGTTCTGCAGGGCTTAGTACTAGGTCCCATGCTTTTTGTGGTATATATCAATGATTCAGACTTCAATGTCAGGGGTATGATTAAGAAGGTTGCAAATGATTAAAAAATTGGCCGTATGGTTGATAATGAGGACGAAAGCTGTAGACTGCAGGAAGATATCAATGGTCTGGTCAGGTGGGCAAAAAAGTGGCAAATGGAATTCAATCCGGAGAAGTGTGAGGTAATGCTTGTGGGGAGAGCTAACAAGGCAAGAGAATACACAATAAAGAGTAGGATATTAAGAAGTGTAGAGGAACAGAGCGACCTCGGAGTGCATGTCCACAGATCTCTGAAGGAAGCAGGACCGGTAGATAAGGTGGTTATGAAGGCATATGGGATACTTTCCTTTATTAGCTGAGGCATAGAATAGAAGAGCAGTGAGGTTATGCTTGAACTGTATGAAAAACTAGTTAGGCCACAGCATAATACTGTGTACAGTTCTGGTCACCACATTAAAGGAAGGATGTGATTGCACTAGAGAAGGTACAGGAGAGATGTACGAGGATGTTGCCAGGGGTAAAGAATTTTAGTAATGAGGTAAGATTGGATAAGCTGGGGTTGTTTTCTTTGGAACAGAGGAGGCTGAGGGGAGATTTAATTGAAGTGTATAAAATTATGAGGGGCCTTGATATAGTGGATAGAATAGAGTGGTTAGTGATGGTCTGGAACTCACTTCTGAAAAAGTGGTAAAGGCAGAAACCCTCATCGCAGTTAAAAAGTACTTGGACATGCACTTGAAGTGTCGTAACCTACAAGGCTACGGACCAGGAGCTGGAAAGTGGGCTAAGGCTGGATAGCTTTTTTTCGCACGGCACAGACATGATGGGCTGAAGGACCTCCTTCTGTGCTGTAAATTTCTATGATTAATTATTTTACGTGCCTCACTCTCATACGTCCCTTGGTTCCCCACTATTTTTGGTACGCTTTTTGTTTCTTCTACTGTGAAGATGGATACAAGGGGGACGAAATTGACTATCACCCCAGTTGAGGGGTAACCTCTCCGGGGCACGACATTCAATGCCCGGCGCAGAAGTCCCTCTGGAGACGCCGCGTAGCGCTCCACGTAGTTCTTGGTTAGCGCCTTCGATCTCGCCCCGAAAGGAAGTTGAGCATGTGACTTTGCACTCCACTTCCTGTGAGGGGCGGTAACCCAAAGGGGAGGGATGCTGCAAGTTCTGCAGGCGCTTTTATGGCCGCCACTGGGCCACCAGGGATGGGAGGTGCTGTGGCCACAGCCCGGCAGTGAAACAGAGTGCCGTGCTGCATGATTGCGCCTGGCCCCCGCAACATCATTGGACAACGGCCTGACCGGTGAGGCGGAAAACAAAAATGGTGGCTTGTGGCGCAGTGCACCTCCTTTCCTGTCACACTCTGGTTCTTTTTACCTTAATCACTACACTAGTCCATTGCCTTAATTTTTCTGTTTAGATTTCTAAATTTCCCCTCACCTGACCACCCCTCAACTCTCCCTTTTTAGTTTAAAGCCCTATCTACAGCCCGAGTTATTCAATTTGTCAGTACACTGGTCCCAGCCTGGTTTAAGTGGAATCCGTCCCAACGGAACAGCTCCCTCTTTCCCAATACTGCTGCCATGCCCCATGAATCAAAACCCCTTACTCACACACCAGTCTTTGAGCCACTCATTTAGCTCTCTGATTTGCTTGTTCCTTTACCAATTTGCATATGGCTCAGGAAAAAATCCAGAGATTATTTCTTGTGAGCTTCTGCATTTTAATTTGGACGCTAATTCCTCAAACACTCAGCAGAACCTAATTCCTAGTTCTATCTATGTCGTTGGCTCCTACAGGACCACGACAACAGGAACCTCCCTCTCCCACTCCAAATTCTTCTCCAACCGCGAGGAGATATACTTAACCCTAGCACCTGATAGGCAACACAGCCTTTGGAACTCCCAGTCGTGGGTGCAGAGAACAGTATCTATCCCCTTGACTGTACTGTCCCCTACCACTACAACTATCCTTTTCATTGACCTTGACCTCTTGTGTGATGTTATTAAATCTCTTCCTGCATTTTGTACAGGTCCTCGGGGCGACACTGCTGGCATTTACCACAGTGGCTATCTGCTCCCACTGCAGTCTAGTCTGTTGCCTGGAAGACCTCCAGGCCCCCTGTGAAAACAGAACCTCTCTCCTGGAGTCGACCTCCTGGACTAAGGCCTCCAATGCTGCATCAGAGAACCTAGGTGCATGTTCTCTCCCCTGTTGTGCCATCATTATCACTTTCTTCTCCAACGCCCCAATTTAAAAAAGGAGGCAGACAAAAAGCAGGAAACTATAGACCAGTTAGTCTAACATCTGCGGTTGGGAAGATGTTGGAGCCCATTATTAAAGAAGCATTAGCAGGACATTTGGAAAAGCAAAATTCGGTCAGGTAGAGTCAGCATGGATTTATGAAGGGGAAGTCATGTTTGACAAATTTGCTAGAATTCTTTGAGGATGTAACAAACAGGGTGGATAAAGGGGAACCAGTGGATGTGGTGTGTTTGGACTTCCAGAAGGCATTTGACAAGGTGCCACATAAAAGGTTACTGCACAAGATAAAAGTTCACGGGGTTGGGGGTAATATATTAGCATGGATAGAGGATTGGCTAATGAACAGAAAATAGAGAGTAGGGATAAATGGTTAATTCTCGGGTTGGCAACAGTAACTAGTGGGGTGCTGCAGGATCAGTGCTGGGATCCCAACTATTTACAATCTATATTAACAACTTGGAAGAAGGATCCGAGTGTAACGTAGTCAAGTTTGCTGATGATACAAAGATGGAAGGAAAAGCAATGTGTGAGGAGGACACAAAACATCTGTAAAAGGACATAGACAGGCTAAGTGAGTGGGCAAAAATTTATCAGATGGAGTATAATGTTGGAAAGTGTGAGATCATGCACTTTGGCAGAAAAAATCAAAGAGGAAGTTATTATTTAAATGGAGAAAGATTGCAAAGTGCTGCAGTACAGCGGGACCTGGGGGTACTTATGCATGAAACACAAAAGGTTAGTATGCAGGTACAGCAAGTGATCAGGAAGGCCAATGGAATTTTGGCCTTTATTGCAAAGGGGATGGAGTATAAAAGCAGGGAAGTCTTGCTACAGTTGTACAGGGTATTGGTGAGGCCACACCTGGAATAATGCTTGCAGTTTTAGTTTCCATATTTATGAAAGGATATAGTTGCTTTGGAGGCAGTTCAGAGAAGGTTCAGAAGGGTTGATTCCAGGGATGAGGGGGTTGACTTATGAGGAAAGGTTGAGTAGGTTGGGCCTCTACTCATTGGAATTCAGAAGACTGAGAGGTGAGCTTATCGAAACATATAAGATTATGAGGTGGTTTGACAAGGTGGATGCAGAGAGGATGTTTCCACTGATAGGGGAGACTAGAACTAGAGGGCATGATCTTAGAATAAGGAGCTGCCCATTTACAACTGAGATGAGGAGAAATTTCTTCTCTCAGAGGGTTGTGGATCTATGGAATTCGCTGCCTCAGCGAGCTGTGGAAGTTGGGACATTGAATAAATTTAAGACAGAAATAGGCAGTTTTTTAAATGATAAGGGAGTAAGGAGTTATGGAGAACGGGCAGGGAAGTGGACCTGAGTCCATGATCGGATCAGCCATGATCGTATTAAATGGCGGAGCAAGCTTGAGGGGTCGTATGGCCTACTCCTGCTCTTATGTTCTTATGTTCTTATGTCCTCCCAGGTACTTCAATAGCCTGTTGCTGGCAGATGGCACTTCCTTTGTACGAGCTGCAGACTGCCTTTAGGTAGTGCCAGCTAGCTTTAACTGAAGCTAGCCTCGTATGAAGTTGGGCCCCCTGCAGAGTGTTCAGCCACTCAGAAGCACATTCAGCGCTGGTGTGAATATTACAATCATGCAGATCAGCAGGCAGCACGAAGTTTGTGTTCTGCCTGCAGTCCTCCGAATGGGGCGCGGGTTGAAAGCAGATTGAATCCCTACTTCCGTTTTCGAGCATTATCCAATTACTAGACCCATGTATTTAATTTTGATAAAGATGAAAGGGCCCTGACCAACAATGATATCTCTGCCCTTTGCTTAATGTTAGCAGTAAGTGCAGTTTAAATAAATAAAAAGCAGGAAATGAGAATTATTAGATTCAGTTTATGGGTCAAGTGACAAACCCTGAGGCTGAGTATTTCAATTGCAATATATTTGGAGACCTAAGTTCAAAAATAACTAAGCATCATGAATTAGACATGGCTGAATATAATATCATCAATGTCTGTAGGGGAATCCTGAATTAAGAAGTATTCATTACTTTTTAGTTCATTTGATTAATAAAAATTATAGGTGATCGTGTTCTCCTACTGGCTCACGCTACAGTGGGTTTTGTCAGTCACTTCATCAACCTGTGGTTCTCAATGCTGGATGTAATGCCCTGTGTTAACCTCACACAGCTGAGCATGCATTCAGCAGCTGCCTGGATCTCCCACCAGCGATATTTAAAGGGATCATCAACCACTCTCAGGTTAGTTGCTGATTAATTTCTAATGGCTCTGTGTAAATTTGTAGAAGTGTTTGCAGTTTCAAGAGTTATTTTTAAGTTGGTGAGGTGACAGGAAGTGGTGCTGCAATTGGAGAAGTCCTTGCTTCTGACTGCAAGGGTTCTGGGCAAACCACTTGCTTCCAATCATCGGTACTCTAGTTGTCATCCCCCTTGGCCTGCAGTGCGACAGGGAGATGGAGCAGAGGCAGCAAAGAAGAGGACAAGCTGCTCGCAGAGGGAGTAAGAGAATGGGTAGAAGGGCTCTGAGCAGGAGGCCTTACCCACCCTAGGGTCTTATCGCTTATCTCAACCTGAGCCAAGGGCAGTGTGCCTGCGCTTTACACAGTATGCTCACAGAACTCTGCCATCTCTTGCAACCAGACCTGCAGCCTCACACCAGGGCAAGGACAGCCCTGACAGTGGCTGTGACGGTGACTATGGCTCTAAATTTTTTTGCATCGGGATAGTTCTAGGCTGATGTCGGTGACATCTGTAATATCTCCCAGTTCGCCATCTGCTGCTACATAGAGAGGTGGCAGAAGCTCTTTATGTCAGGAGAGGGGACTTCATTGTCTTCTCTATAACCATAGAGAACCAGATGGAGCATGCACGTAGCTTTGCCAGGATAGTTGAGCTTTCCCGTGGTCCAACGCACCATCAACTGCAGGTATGTGGCTTTGCGGGCATCATATCTAAAGGCGAGATGTACCGCAACCTCAAAGGTTACCACTCGCTGAATGTACGGTTGGTGTGCGACCATGCACAGCACATCATGATGGCGAATGCCCCGTATCTTGGCAGTAGTCATGATGCTTTTATTCTGCGTCAGTCAGCTGTTCCCTCAGTCTTTGAGCCACCACGTCAAACCAGTGGTTGACTACTGGGCGACAAGGACTATCCGCTGATCATCTGGCTCATGACTCCGCTCTACAACCCAACCACATGTGAGCAGCATGTGTGCAATGTGGACCATGCTGCTACATGGAATCTGATAGAACAGACCATTGGAATTCGTAATCAATACCTCCACTGCAGGAGGGGGGAGAGGGGGAGGAGAGGGGGAGAAGTGGAGGAATAGGGGGAGAAGGTGGGAAGATGGGGAGAAGGGGGAAAGGGGGAAGGGGGGGAAGAGGGGGAGGAGGGGAGAGAAGAGGGGGAGAAGGGGGGAAAGGGGGGAGAGGGGTGAATGGGGAAAGGGGGGAATAGGGGGAGAAGGGGGAAGGGGGGAAGAGGGGGAGAAGGGGGGAAGGGGGGAAGGGGGAAGGGGGAGAGGGATGAAGGGGGGAAGGGGGGAAGAGGGGGAGAAGGGGGGAGGGGGAGAAGGGGGAGAAGAGAGGGGAGAAGGGGAGAGAAGGGGAGAAGGGGGGAAGAAGGGGGAAGAAGGGGAGAAGGGGGAAGGGGGGAAGAGGGGGAGAAGGGGGGAAGAGGGGGAGAAGGGGGAAGGGGGGGAAGAGGGGGAGAAGGGGGGAAGAGAGGAAGAAGGGGGTAAGAGGGGAAGAGGGGGAGAAGGGAGGGAGAAGGGGATAAGGGGAAGAAGGGGAGAAGGGGAAGAGGGGGAGAAGGGGGGAAGGGGGGAAGAGGGGGAAAAGAGGGGGAGAAGGGCGAAGGGAGGAAGAGGGGAGAAGGGGGAGAGGGGGAGAAGGGAGAGAGGAGGGAGGGAGGAAGGGAGGAAGGGAAGGAGGGAAGGAGGGAGGGAAGGAGGGAAGGAGAGAGGAATGAGGGAAGGAGAGAGGAGGGAGGGAGGGAGGAGGGGAGGGAAGGGAAAGAGAGAGGAGGGAAGGAGGGAAGGAGAAGGGGGGTTGAGGGAAGGAGAGAGGGGGAGGAAAGGAGAGGGGGGAGGGAAGGAGAGAGGGGGGGAGGAAAGGAGAGAGGGAGGGTGGAGGGAAGGAGAGAGGAGGGGAGGGAAGGAGAGAGGAGGGGAGGGAAGGAGAGAGGGGGGGACGGAAGGAGAGGGGGGGAGGGAAGGAGAGGGGGGAGAGGGAAGGAGAGGGGGGGAGAAGGGAAGGGAGAGAAGAAGGCTGAACGGCCGGGCCCAAGACCTCGGGCTGGATTTACAGGTAGGTGGCGTCGGGTCTTGGGGGGGGGGTCGCGGATGTCCGGGGGTGGGGGGGGGGGAGAGTTGTGGAGGTCCGGGGGGGGGGGGATAGTCGCAGAGGACCGGGGGGGGGAAGAGTCGCGGAGGTCCGGGGGGGGGAGAGAGTCGCGGAGGTCCGGGGGTGGGGGGCGGGTGGAGAGAGTCGCGGAGGTCCGGGGGGGGGTGAGAGCGGGGATCCGGTCGGGTGGGAGGAGCCTTATTCACGCAGCCACAGTGAGGCCTATCGGCCAGGTCGAGGGGCTGCGTGCTTCGGGCCCCTCCCACAGTTTTCGGCGCCTGGAGCTACTGCACATGCGCGCCCACTGTAGCGCGCATGTGCAGAGGTCCTGGCACTGTTTTCAGAGCAGGGACCTGGCTCCGCCCCCAACAGCTCGTGCTGCGCCATGCCCAGCTCCAGAGGACATGCAGGATGCTGGAGAATAGGTAAGTTTTTTTTAGGCGCACTTTCTGGCGCGAAAAACAGGCATCCAGGTCCGGGCTGCACCGTTTTAGGCGCCGCCCGAAACTTAGGCTCAGAGAAACATAGAAAATAGGTGCAGGAGTAGGCCATGTGGCCCTTCGAGCCTGCACCACCATTCAATAAGATCTTGGCTGATCATTCACCTTAGTACCCCTTTCCTGCTTTCTCTCCAAACCACTTGATCCCTTTAACCATAAGAGTCATATCTAACTCCCTCTTGAATATATCCAATGAACTGGCATTATCAATTCTCTGCGATAGAGAATTCCACAGGTCAACAACTCTCTGAGTGAAGAAGTTTCTCCTCATCTCAGTCGTAAGTGGCTTACCCCTTATCCTTAGACTGTGTCCCCTGGTTCTGGACTTCCCCAACATCGGGAACATTCTTCCTGCATCTAGCCTGTCCAGTCCCGTCAGAATTTTATATGTTTCTGTGAGGTCCCTCTCATCCTTCTAAACTCCAGTGAATACAGGCCCAGACAATCCAATCCCTCCTTATATGTCAGTTCTGCCATCTCGGGAATCAGTTTGGTGAACCTTCGCTGCACTCCCTCAATAGCAAGAACATCCTTCCTCAGATTAGGAGACCAAAATTGAACACAATATTCCAGGTGAGGCCTCACCAAGGCCCTGTACAACTGCAGTAAGACCTCCCTGCTCCTATACTCAAATCCCCTAGCTATGAAGACCAACATACCATTTGCCTTCTTCATCACCTGCTGTACCTGCATGCCAACTTTCAATGACTGATGTACCATGACACCCAGATCTCGCTGCACCTCCCCTTTTCCTAATCTGCCGCCATTCAGATAATATTCTGCCTTCGTGTTTTTGCCCCCAAAGTGGATAACCTACATTTATCCACATTATACTGCATCTGCCATGCATTTGCCCACTCACCTAATCTGTCCAAGTCACCCTGCAGCCTCTTAGCCTCCTCCTCACAGCTAACACCGTCACTCAGCTTAGTGTCATCTGCAAACTTGGAGATATTACACTGAATTCCTTCACCCAAATCATGGATGCATATTGTAAATAGCTGGGGTCCCAGCACTGAACCCTGCAGCACCCTACTAGTCACTGCCTGCCATTCTGAAAAGGACCCATTTATCCCGACTCTCTGCTTCCTATCTGCCAACCAGTTCTCTATCCACATCAGAACATTACCCCCAAAACCATGTGCTTTAATTTTGCACACCAATCTCTTGTGTGGGACCTTGTCAAAAGCCTTTTGAAAGTCCAAATACACCACATCCACTGATTCTCCCTTGTCCACTCTACTCGTTACATCCTCAAAAAACTCTAGATTTGTCAAGCATGATTTCCCTTTCATAAATCCATGCTGACTTGGACCGATCTTGTCACTGCATTCCAAATGCGCTGCTATTTCATCTTTAATAATTGATTCCAACATTTTCCCCACTACTGATGTCAAGCTAACCGGTCTATAATTACCCGTTTTATCTCTCCCTCCTTTTTTTAAAAGTGGTGTTACATTAGCTACCCTCCAGTCCATAGGAACTGATCCAGAGTCAATAGACTGTTGAAAAATGATCACCAATGCATCCACTATTTCTAGGGCCACTTCCTTAAGTACTCTGGGATGCAGACTATCAGGCTCTGGGGATTTATCGGCCTTCAATCCCATCAATTTCCCGAACACAATTTCCCACCTAATAAGGATTTCCTTCAGTTCCTCCTTCTCACTAGACCCTCGGTCCCCTAATGCATTATAAGTGTGCTATACCTATATAAGCAAGTGTTGTATACATAGGCAATTTCGCAGACCCTCCTAATACTGATTAGTTCACTACCTTCAGCATAATTCTGACCAATTTGCAACTCTTACAATTTATCCCTTACAATTCCCCCCTAATGGCCTTTGGCTATATGCCAAAAATAGGCCTTTTCCCAATTAATTCCTCATGGGTGAGCTTCCAGGGTTGTCCTTTCACTTGGGTAGCGATACTTCCCGAGCTGCAGGATCTACCTGTTGGTTTTCCCATCAAGGTTATACTAAGTAAGTCCTTTCTGCCGGACTGTCTGATTTCCCTTTATTCAATGTTTTAACTATTGTACGGGCTAGGGCCTGCCTCTTACGTCGGTTACACCTTTTTACTGGATAATACTAGCAAGATGAGTTCCCTTGCACTGCAACCAGTACATTTAGTCTGTAGTGTCCTTACACACTACTATAAATTCACACGAGGCACATTCTGCAGACAAGGTCACTCTGTGACCCGATCCTTTATTCACAGGACCAAGAAATTATGACCCTGCGTGGGACCTTCTTTTATATACCTGGATGACCAGGTGAGGAGTGTCTCCCACAAGTTCACCCCCTGTGGTCAAGGTGTGTATTTCTTAGGTGTACACAGTATGCTGTGTTGTTACATGAAGGTTACATACATGACATCACCTCCCCCCAACGTCTTATGGAGTCAAAGATTAATTCTTTCAGATGGTCAATGCTCTCTCGTGGAGCGCAGCAGTTGGGGCTCTGATTGTTGAGCCTTGGCATGCGTCTCTGTCACCTGTGGTGATTCCGGCTTGTCCAGGCTGGCCGCAAGGACTGTGCATGCTGCTGAAAGTTCTTGTGCTCGTTCACTGACGGTGGTTGGGCAGCATCTCATAATCTTCCTCAGGTTCTTCAGTATCCATGCTGAACCTTTTTTTTACTTGGTCCAGATGCTTGCGGCATATCTGTCCATTGTTAAGTCTGACCACTATGACCCTATTCCCCTCTTTGCCAATTACAGTACCCTCAAGTCACTTGGGCCCCAAAGCGTGATTAAGAACAAATACAGGGTCATCGATTTTTATACATCTCCCCTTTGAGTTACAGTCAAGACACTCATTTTGGGACTGGCGCTGGCCCTCAACAATGTCTGACAGGACTGGATGAATGAGGGGCAGCCGAGTTTTAAGTGTACATTTCATGAGTAGTTCCGCAGGCGGCACTCCCGTGAGCGAATGTAGTCGGGACCTATAGGCCAGCAGGAGGCGCGATAGGCAGCATTGAAGGAAGGGTCCTTGAATCCAGAGCATGCCTTGTTTTATGATTTGGATTGCATGTTCCACCTGGCCATTGGAAGCCGGCTTGAACGGTGCTGTCCTGACATGTTTGATGCCATTACCCGACATGAACTCCCGGAATTCATAGCTAGTGAAACACGGGCCATTGTCGCTAACCAGTATGTCCGGCAAGCCGTGGGTTGCAAAGACCGCATGCAGACACTCCACAGTGGTGGATGTCGTGCACGAATTCAATATGATGCACTCGATCCATTTCGAGTACGCATCAACAACAATGAGGAACATTTTTTCCTTGAACGGGCCCGCGTAGTCCACGCGAATATGTGACCATGGCCTGGTGGGCAAGGGCCACAGGCTGAGAGGGGCCTCCCTGGCGGCATTGCCCAGCTGGGCACACGTCGTGCACCTGCGAACACAGTGTTACAGGTCTGAGTCAATTCCCGGCCACCATACATATGACCGGGCAATGGCTTTCATTAGCACGATGCCTGGGTGCTCGCTGTGGAGTGCCATGATAAATGCTTCCCTTCTCTTCTGGGGCATGACTACCCGGCTGCCCCATAGTAGGCAGTCAGCTTGGATGGAGAGCTCATCCATCCGTCTGTGGAATGGTCTGACTTCCTCGGGGCATGTTCCGTGTGCGGGCGCCCAATCCCCAGTCAGGACACATTTCTTAATCAAGGATAGGAGGGGATCTCTGTTGGTCCAGATTTTGATCTGGCGGGCTGTGATGGGGGAGCCTGCGCTGTCAAAGGCATCAACAGCCATGACCATCTCAGCGCTTTGCTCCGCTGCCCCCTCAGTGCTGGCCAGTGGAAGCCTGCTGAGCGTGTCTGCGCAATTTTCGGTGCCTGGCCGGTGCCATATGTTGTAGTCATATGCGGTCAGCGTGAGAGCCCATCGCTGTATGCGAGCTGACGCATTGGCATTGACAGCTTTGCTGTCTGACAACAGGGATGTTAACAGTTTGTAGTCTGTTTCTAACTCGAACCTTCTGCCAAAAGGTACTGGTGCATTTTTTTCATCCCGTAGACACATGCGAGTGCTTCCTTTTCAACCATCCCATATCCCCTTTCTGTCTGGGAGAGCGACCCAGAGGCATAAGCCACAGGTTGGAGTTGGCCCTCATCATTACTCTGCTGCAACACGTACCCAACCCCAGAGGATGATGCATCACATGTCAAAACCAATTTCTTACAGGGGTTGTACAGGGTCAACAGCTTATTAGAACAAAGCAGGTTCCGCACCCAATTGAAAGCCCGTTCCTGACAGTCCCCCCAAAAACAATTGCAACCCTTATGCAGGAGCAAGTGTAGCAGCTCCAACAATGTGCTTAAGTTCGGCAGAAAGTTCCCGAAATAGTTCAAGGGTCCCAGAAATGAACGCAACTCCGATGTGTTGCCGGGCCTGTGTGCACAACGAATCGCCTCCATTTTTGATTTAGTAGGCCGTATCCCGTCTGCAGCAACCCTCCTGCCCAAAAACTCGACCTTTGGGGCCAAAAACACACACTTGGACTTCTTTAGTCACAGGCCTACCCAGTCCAGTCGGCGTAGCACCTCCTCCAGGTTGTGGAGGTGTTCCTCAGTGTCTCGATCCATGATAAGGATGTCGTCCTGGAATACGATTGTTCCAGGGATGGATTTGAGCAGGCTTTCCATGTTCCTTCGATAGATAGCGGCCGCTGATCGAATGCCAAACAGACACCTGTTGTAGACAAACAGCCCCTTGTGCGTGGTGATGGTGGTCAGTAGCTTGGATTCTTCGGCCAGTTCCTGGGTCATGAAGTGAGGTCCAACTTGGTGAACAGCTTGCCGCCTGCCAGCGTGGCAAAAAGATCCTCCGTTCTCGGAAGCGGGTATTGGTCTTGTAGTGACACTCGGTTGATAGTGGCCTTGTAGTCGCCACAGATCCTGACCGAGCCATCCATTTTAGGACAGGGACGATGGGGCTTGCCCAGTCGCTGAATTCAACGGGCAAAATTATGCCCTCTCTTAGTAACCTGTCCAACTCACTCTCAATTTTCTCTCGCATCACATACAGCACAGCTCTGGCTTTGTGGTTTACTGGTCTGGCATCCGGGGTGATGCGTATCACTACTTTGGTACCTTTGAAAGTCCCGACACCAGGTTGAAATAGTGACTCAAATTTCTGTAGGACCTGTGAGCTTGAACTTCGCTCCACAGATGAAATGGCGTGCACATCCCCCCCATTTCCAGTTCATCTCGGCTAGCCAGCTCCTCCCCAAAAGCGCGGGACTATTTCCCGGGACAATCCAGAGTGGCAGCCGGTTCTCTGATCCATTATGTGTGACCACCAACATTGCACTGCCTAGCACTGGGATGATCTCTGGTGTACGTCCGTAATTGCGTGTCAATGCGTTCTAGTTTGGGTCTGCTAGCTCTGAGTGGCCATAGTTTCTCGAATTGTTGGACACTCATAAGTGACCAGCTGGCTCCTGTGTCCAGCTCCATGCCATTTAATAGGACTTTTATCATCATAGGTGGCGTTTTGGTATATGAGCTGTGGATGTTTGCCACATGAACCCACTGAACTTCAGCATCCATTGCTTTGTCCCAAGCATCAACCTGCCTTGCAGACCTCTCTTGTGGTTCATCTGCCTCGTAAATTAGCCTCGCTGCGGGCTTCCTGCACATTCTGGCTAAATGTCCACTGAAGTTACAATTTCTACAGATAAATTGTTGAAACCTACAGGTTTTTGCAGCATGTCTGCCCCCACACCTCCAGCATGAGCTGAGATTCTTGTGAACAAAAGAGCTGTTACCAGGCATTCCTCTCTGATTGTCTCTTTGATTACTCTTGAGCACTCTGTTAGTGAGTGTCAATGGCCCCATCCCGGGACGTATTGTCCACTGTGATGGTGTAAATATCCGTTCAACCTGCCATTGTCTCTGTTGAGGACACATTCTAGAGCCTGTTGCTGCCTGAGTGGTATCGAATTGTCCTTGCCTGCCTGCGAGGTTCTGAGTCGCGTTTACAATGTTAAATCCCTGATCCATCGCCATGTTGGAAGCAGAATTGCGCGCGTATATTATCTTGGTTTCCTCCTCCCCCGCCGTGAAGCTTTGAGCCATCAACGTCGCCGCTTCCAAGGTCAAGTCCTTGGTCTCAATTAGCTTTCTGAAAATCCCGGCATGACCAATGCCCTCAATGAAGAAATCCCTTAACTTCTCCCCCCTGCAGGCATCTGTGAACCTACAGAGGCTGGCCAAGCGCCGAAGGTCCGCAACAAAGTCCGGTATGCTCTGTCCTTCCCGACGTCGGTGTGTATAGAATCAGTGTCGGGCCATGTGTATACCGCTCGCCGGTTTGAGGTGCTCACCGATCAGTTTGCTGAGCTCTTCAAAGGTTTTGTCCGCTGGCTTCTCGGGTGCGAGCAGGTCTTTCATCAGCGCGTATGTCTTAGGTCCACAGCTGGTCAGTAGATGCGTCCTTCGCTTTTTAGCCGCTGCCACTCCCAGCCAGTCCCTCATGACAAAGCTCTGCTGGAGCCTCTCAACGAAATCGTCTCAGTCCTCACCAACACAGTACCATTCCTCTGTGGTACCGGTGGCCATTCTCGTGAGTCGTTGATTCCCGTTTCTCGTCGCCAAATGTAGTGTCCTTACATACTACTATAAATTCACACGAGGCACATTCTGCAGACAAGGTCACTCTGTGACCCAAACCTTTATTCACAGGACCAAGAAGTGATGACCTTGCGTGGGACCTCCCTTTATATACCTGGATGACCAGGTGAGGAGTGTCTCCCACAAGTTCACCCCTGTTGTCAAGGTGTGCATTTCTTAGGTGTATACAGTATGCGGTGTCATTACATGAAGGTTACAGTTACATGAAGGTTACATACATGACATAGTCCAGCATAGTTCGTGTATGAATCCTTTCTAGCCAACATTTTCTCGGTGTTCGAATTATGCCCCGCCTGGGGTATCCTCTGTTTCTTCTATCTTTTCTCCACTTGGGGTTTTCTCTATTCTGCCCCACCTGGGATATCCTCTATGTCATCGAATGGTGTCCAATTCAGTCGAGTTTGTTCCTCTTTCAGTTCGAGTATCGGTTTTCCTTGTGGCCCGATGGCCTTCGCATAACCTCCTCAGATAATGTCTATCATTGTCCCATCGATCTTTCCTCTTTAAGCTCAGGGGTTATAATAAACCCATTTATATCTGTCTCGTCAAGCGGAGTAAAGCAGAAGTCAATATCCATAATGGTGCATGAGGTGTTCCTTTCTTCATTTCAGTTGCCGTGGTGCTCATACATCAATCTCCATTTCCTCGCGAAACAGTGATAATTTAGTAGTCCTGTGTTAGGGGGGTGATACTCAAGGTGCATCTGTCCACTTGGTCATATCCACAGTCATCTTTGGTTATTCGTAGTGGATCTCGACATAAAGCAACTTGGTTATTTTTATAACAATCATCTATGCTGAGACTCTTAGTACTGTTTTCTCTTCAGTTACATTTCTGGTTTGTCATGCAACCACACGCAAGTTTCTCCTACATTGTTTGTTTGCTACAGAGGATCTCCCTTTGTCACATCATACTGTGGTATAGATAATACATCAAGTGTTATCCAATCCATTCTGAAGCTGCTCTAAGTTATGTTGTATTCCACCTAGCAACCATGCTCCGTATCCTGTAGATAATAGTTCTGTCTGTATGGTTTTACTCATGTTTCGTTCTGCACCACTTATTGAATTTATAGTTCTAATTCCCTTTCTGTGCCATTACCCAGTTGTGCCTGTACCTTTTCAATATCCTCATCCCTTTTCAGCAATCCCTGTAAGGTTCATGTTAGGTCGTTAACTCGATCATCTATTGTGTGTAAGTCTATAATGTTTACCGTCGCAACTCCCGCCGGGTATCCCACCGCGTATCCTGCCGTGTATCCCGCCGCATATCCTGCCGTGTATCCTGCCACGTACTATTTCTAGTATCCCTCTTTTTCCCCAGTCTCGCTTTTTACCTGACCCTCTTTCCACATTAAACTTCATGGTTTTTGATTCAGGGCCTTTAAGTGCTCACCGGGTCAGGTTTCTATACAGATTTATAGTGTTTAAATTTAGGAAAACAATAATTATTCATTGACGTACCCCGAAGTATATCTTATCCTTGGTCTGCCTTATCAATCCCCCTTTTGTCCCAGCATTGATAGTTAGACACGTTTGTGGTGCTGGGGGTGTGGTGGTCAGACTCTGGTAGTGCTCACTGTTGCTAAAGTAATGGTTGGGGCCGTGTTGGTGGGTCTATCTCGGGGGATATCCCTCCACTGCCATTCATAGATGTTGAGTGAAATCTGTACCCCCTTCCCCCGGGTGCAGTATCTTTGTCCCTCCTGATTATAAAACACACTGCGGTCTTATTCCCACCAATTATGGTCCCGTATTACTGGCCCATCCCCAATGTTGTTTCGTTTCTTTGTTATGTTGTTTTATGCTGTTATTTAAGTCTACCGTTGCTACATCCGTCACCATCAGTGTTTTTGATTTTTCATTAAACTAATGTCGACCGAATCCCTGTAATACAGGCCTTGTCGTCCCTCAGCCTGTTGTCCTTGATATGAGGCTACGTTACCCCACATTGTTTCCACAAGCACTAGAGTCCTGCAAAAAAATAATATTTCCTGGTCGTCACTGGTTAGTTAGTGACCATGCTTTTTTAACTGGGTCCAGTGTTTCCACTTGCTGATATCCCTTATAACTACCATAACTTACCATTATTATCTGATAGGGTCCAGTCCATTTGGGGTATTTGGACCTTCTGGTTCCTTAGTGTCATTCGCTAAGTCCTTGATTATTTGCTGATCTCTAGCCTGTGCCTTTAAATCATGTAACTGCTTACAGAGTTCCATTACAAATTTCCATATCCTGTCTTTATATGGTACTACCTCCTCGCTTCCTGAAACCAAGGCTTCTGGCAGTCTCATTGCCCTTCCGGTCATTAGTTCAAAGGATATCAGTCCTGTCGTCCAACTAGGGGTTGCCGTGAGCTCCATTAGTACTCGGGGTAACATCTCTACCCACCATTTTACAGTTTCCTCGATTGTTTTAGCTAGGGCTACATTTAAGATCCTATTCATTCGTTCCACCAATCCAGAGGATTCCGGATGGTATGGAATATGGAACTTTTGCCTAATCCCTAGTAAAGCGCAGGCCTGTTTCATCACCTTCCCTGTGAAGTGGGTACCTTGATCTGAGTCCAGCTGCAGTGGCATGCCCCATCGGGGTATTATTTCTTCTGCTAGGACCCTGGCCATGGTTTCTGCTAAACAATTTCTAGTGGCAAAAGCTTCTACCCATTTCGTAAACTAGCCTATTATAACTAAGCAGTATGTCTTCCCCTTGTTGCTGGGTAACGGTCCAGTAAAATCTATCTGCAAGTTTTCCCAGGGTCCTTTCGGTCGGGGCTGATGTCCCATTCTGACCTTTACTTTCCCCCCTGGGTTGTATTTTGTGCATGTCACGCACCTTCTACAGTGATCATCTATATCTCTACCTATTCCCTTCCACCACCAGCATCTGGACATCGAGCTTATCATGTTGGTTTTACCTGTATGGACATACCCGTGATATTAATTTAATAGGCTCCCCTGGATGCATTCCGGGGAGTCACATGGCTGGTTAGGTCCACAAACACGCTAATGGATCTGTCCACTCCTTGCATGCTGGAAAGGGTGGGCTCCAAGCTCTGTGGAAAGCCCTTTGCAAGGTTAGTGCCAGACTCCTCCATGCTCCTTGGCACCGTACTCAGGCTTTCTGACAGCCCTGTCAATGTAGCAAGCATTTCATTGTGCATACCAATCATAGAATCAAAGAATGGTTTCAGCACGTCGAACCCATGTGGCTCGCTGCAAGAGCACGTCAGCTCGTCCCACTACCACACCCTTTCCCCATAGCCCTGCAATTTTTTTTCCTTCAGGTATTTATTCAATTCCCTTTTGAAAGCCATGATTGAATCTGCCTCCACCACCCTGATCTTGTTGTAAGGTTTTGACTCATTCTAGGCTGAGCCTGAGGAGAGTTTTTCTCCAGCGCTGACCTTGATCTACATTTGAACTCTCTACACTTTCAGGCTGTTCGTTTGCCTGGCTTACACTCAGACTTAAATTCTAACTTTCTCTTGGATTTGTTTCTGGTACATCTGTTGTAGGATTTTCTACGGATAGTCGTAACAAAACTATCTGACTCAGAATAAATTGAATCATCTCAACTTTCACTCCTTCGACATCTGTAGGTAAAATATGATCAATGTGAACAAACCTAACTTTTCCATGATCAAGCATCTTGACCAAATATGTGTCCACACCCCCATATCTTCACTACACTTCCTGGTAACCACTTTAAACACCTATGGTGATGGTTCTTCACTCTAATCTTTGATTTAACTTCACACTTCTCTCTCTAACTTTACCTTTATCATGACTCTCTAGGACAAAAATTTAGTCCCACCAGAAAGCTGGCGCTCCTACCTTTTTTAAAGAGTTTTTACTGCCGTTTCGGAAGAGGTCTCCTCTTTCGTGAAATTCACCTCTTTTTTTTTCTATCGGTCAGGAAGTTGGTCATAAAGGGGGTGGAAGTGTGGTGGTAAGTGCTGACGAGGGGCGGAAGTGAAGGCGGGACAGACTCTCCGCCGCTGTCACTCAGCAGCGGAGCGGTGATGACGCCATTGCGCGTCTACATCACCACATATCTCATCGCTGTTAAAGGGGAGAGAATTGGCAATCAGTCCCGATCGGACACTGGACCACCAGGGAGGGTTTCAGCCGGGCCAGTGGCCTGGCACCCAAGAGGGAGTGCCAGGCTGCCTGTTGGCGGCCCAGCTGACCCCGGGGGCACAATAGACCGGCCAACATGGAAGTCGGCCGGCAAAAAAAATAAAAAGACAACTTTGGTATTGGACCCTCGCCTTTATTGGCCACTACACAGCCAGGGCAGAGAGAGAGAATACAAGGCACGCCATCAGAAAAAGCTGTTGGGGGCATGGCTCAGCAGCAATAAGATTTTGCTCACTAAATTTCGCGGGAGGTGGGGGGTCCTGGCAATGCGCACACTGATGACGCACACACGGTCGGTTAACGACCGCCAGAAAACTCCCTGATCTGAATTTAGCTTGTGACGGCCATTTAACCAGAAATCGATGGCCAGTCGACTGAATTTCAGCCCGTCTTTCTGCCTTGATTGTTTCTCTTGTACTGACTGTGCCAAGTTTGGCTTTAACAACAAGAACCTAGTTTGTGGCTGCTACTTGAAAAACAACTCTGCCAGTTTTCTACTAGTAGTGGTATGAGGAGTATTCTGATATGTAATCAGAAAATTTGTCAGTTTGTGGTCCAACAACAACTGACGTTTCTTTGGATTTGGATCTAGCATTTGCTTGAGTACGTTTGATAATTTGTACTGTGCACTTTGCTACACCATTTGAATCAAGATGGTACAGTGGAACTTTGGTATGTTTCACACTGTTTCTGCTCATGAACTGTGTGAACAATTCTAAACAAAATTGCGGCCCATTATCAGACACAATTTCTTCTGGGAGGCGGTATGAAAAAGCAATCTTCACAAATTGTCTAGCCTTTTGCTTGTTGTTATCTTCTTCATTGGAAACACCTTTACCCACTTCGAATGACTATCACTATGAACAATTGCTATCCTTCTCGCTCATTAAAATCTACACATAACGTTTGCTACATCCTGGAAGGCCATTTCCATAACTGTAATGGTACTGATGGTGGTTTGTTGCTCACCGATTGACATGTTGTACTCTGACTGATAATGTACTCTATATCTTTATCTAAACCTGGCCACAATAAATAACTGCATGCAAAACTCTTGGTCAAGCACATTCCCAGGTGCTGATCCTGAAAATCACTTAACAGTTTAGACCAGAACATATTTGGGATAACCACGCTTGATCCCCACATGATACAATCTTTATCCATTGACAATTCATTCCTACAAATGAAGTATGGATGAATATCTTCCTCTGATACCTGGTTTGGTCATCCATTTGCTATGTAATCATACACCTTTGACATAACTGGGTCACGTTTGGTTGCTCTACCAATTTCTTCAGTTGTGGCTGGCAGCTCATCAATGTATGAGAAATGGAACACTTCTTTCCTATGGGTGTAACTTGTGATGGGGCTGTCAACCTGGACATAGCAACAGCATTAATGTGATCATCTAATCGTCTATACTCAATGTCATACATATATGCTGACAGAATCAAAGTGCATCTCTGCATTTGGGCTGCAGCTAAGGTTGGAACTGGGGACTTTGGTTAGAGGATTGCTGTCAGAGGCTTATGGTCAGTAACAATGGTAAACTTATGACCAAACAAGTATTTGTGAAACTTCTTGACCCTAAAAATCAATGCCAAAGCTTCCCTTTTGATCTGCGCACAATTCCGCCCACTGGCACTGAGAGTGCGTGAAGCAAAAGCACTTGGTTTCTCCTCCTCACTATCTACTACATGTGAGATCACTGCCCCAAATCCGTATGGAGAGGCGTCACATGCTAGCTTGATCTCCTAAGATACTTCATAGTGAACTAACATGGTACTCTCTACTAACTGTCTTTTACACTCTTTGAATACTGTATCACATTCTTTTGACCACTTCCAAAAGACGTGTTTTCGCAATAGCTCATTCAGTAGATGTAACATTGTAGCCAAAATTGGGAGGAACTTTCCGTAATAATTCAAAAATGATTGCAGTTCAGAGACATTCTTGAGTGCATTTCTGATTGCATCCAGCTTTTCCTTGGTTGGATGTTATCCATCTTTGTCTACTCTGTGCCCTAAGTACTCCACTGAGTTTTGAAACATTTCATACTTGTGAGCAGTCACTTGTACTCTGTGCTTCTCTAGCCATTTGAGTACTTCATTCAACACCTCATCATGGATTTGCCTGTTTGGTGCTAAAATGAGTATGTCATCCAAATAACAAACTACCTCTTGAATCCCTTGCAAAATGTGGTTCATCAACCCCTGGACTATGTCAGGGGCAGAAGACACTTCAAATGGTAGCCTATTGAACTGATGATTATTTATAGTTAAGCATGACTTGGATTCTACATCTAACTCAAGTTGTAGGTAGGCATTTGTCAGATCTAACTTTGAGAAGATCTGGCCACCTGTCAATGTTGTGAACAGATCTTCCACATTTGACAACACACTAAAATTACACTCTAGAACTTGGTTTACGGTTACCCTATAATCACTACACAACCTTACCTTACCATCTGACTTAGTTACAACAACAATGGGTGTAGCCCAATTACTTAGGTCTACCTTGGAGATAATGTTCTCAGTTTCTAGTCTTTTGAGTTCTTGCTCAACTTTCTCCTAGAGTGTGTACGGTAAGCAGTGCTTGCAGTAAACTGGTCTTGCATCCTTCTGCGCTCTGAGGCCTTGGTTCGGACTGCTGTTTTGCAGAACACCTTCGGATACTGCTTGATGACATCAACTTTCAATGCAAATTTTGTTTCCACACGAGAAATCTCATTTCAATCCAGCTTCAGTGATCCCAACCAATTTCTACCTATCAAGGCAAGCTTGTCTTCTGCCACTAGGATGAGAAGCAAGCTCTGAAATTGATCCTTGTATTTCACCAGTATGGTGATACATCCTACCACAGGGATTTGCTTTTCTTCGTAGCCTCGCAGCTCTACCTTCGATTTCTTCAGTCGAAAATTACGCAACTTGTTGAGATATAGCGATTCCGGTACTATGCTCATACATGCACCAGTGTCGATTTCCATGGTTATCCTGCTTCCTGCAATATCTACTTAGATGAGAATACTTCATGAATTGTTATTAGGTACCCTTGTGCTCCTGATGATGTGTGTGTCCAGAACCTCCTCGTCCTGTTGCTTCTCTTCAATGCGATATAGTCTCTGGCGATTTCTACTTATAGCATTGAACATCGATTTATCTTCAGTCGGCATGCCTTTGTAAGATGCCCAGTTTTCTTAGAGAAGAAACACCCTGCGTTCACATGTGGACAGCTTTGAGCAATGTGTTGTCCCAGACACCGATAGCACGACTTTAATGTATTGTTACCTTGGTCAGTTGCTGAGGCCTTGGGACCCAACTGCCTTTTACTTTTAATCTGCAGCCGATTCACCTCGGTTGTCTGACGACTAGAAATGGCACGAAATTCTCGGGAGTATTGGTCAGTCATATCCATCGATATAGCAATCTTCCAAGCTAAATCAAAAGTCAAGTTAGGGGTTGTCAACAATTTTCTTCTGATTGCTTCATTTTTCAACCCAAAAAGTGGTCACGCAATGCTTGGTCCTGAAATTTTCCGAAATGACAGTGAATGGATAGTTTTTTTTAAAGCTACAATGTACTCACTGATACCCCTGTCAATTAATTGATTTTGTATTCAAAATGATAACTTTCACAATTTCCAGGGGCTCAGGACTGTAATGCTGTTCTAACTTGGTTGGAATCTCCATCCGTGTAGTGACCTTGGCTTGATAGGAAGAAGCACATTTTTCAAGGTTTCATACACCTTGGGGCCTGCTTCAGTCAAGAAAATAGCCAGTTTTCTTTTTAGAACCATCTGGTTACTGTTTTCATCATCGGGATTTCGATGATACGATACACAATGAAAAACATTTCTAGCTGCTCCACATATGCTCCGAAAGTCTCTCGGTTGTGATGGAAGTCACCCAAGCACCCTATTATTCCCATAGGTGCGGCCATCTGGACTCTCACAGTTCAGCCAAGTGTGCTTGTAATTTACCTTGGATTTTTTTTAGCTGTTCTGCAAAACAAAGAACCTCTCAAAGTCTCTCTGTCAGTTGGCAGAAACATCCACCAACAAAAATTTCAGCTAGGGAATCCGGAAATCCTGTTCTCATTTGCTAATGTGATACATTCTTACGACACCACAAGTACACAAACACAAGATGGCTTCAATCTGTTATTATGTAATCTTGTCACATGACCATTTTATTATTGTACATCAGGAGTTGCATTACCATAGTAATCCACTAGGTGGAGCAGTAGTTCACTAGGTGGAGCTCTATTACAATGACGTTCAGCAATTTCCAGGAGCTCAGGACTGTAGTGCTGTTAGAACCGCCTTCAGTGGTGTGACCTTCAGCCTGACAGGAACAAACACATTTTTCAGGGTTTCATACACCTCGGGGCCTGCTTCAGTCAAGAAAATAGCCCGTTTCATTTATAAAATTGCTTGGTTACAGTTTACATCATCGGGGACTTCGACCATACTATTCATGGTGAAAAACATTTTTAGCCGATCCACATATGGTCCACCGGTCGCAATGGAACTCACCCAAGTGCCCTATTATTCCCATAGGCATGACAATCTGCAGTTCGTGTGGTGAAGGTATTCCCACAGTGCCGTTATGAAGGAAGATCCAGGATTTTGACTCTGCAGCGATAAAGGAACGGCAATATACTTCCAAGCCAGAATGGTGAGTGATTTGGAGGGGAACTTGCAGGTGATGGTGTTCACATGTGCCTGCTGCCATTGTCCTTCTAGATGGTAGATGTTGCGGGTTTGGGATATGCTGCCGAAGAAGCCTTGGCGAGTTACTGCCACGGTACTTCGATGATGGAGAGATTGAATGTTTAAGTTGGTGGATAGTGTAATAATCAAGCGGGCTGCTTTGTCCTAGATGCTTTCGAGCTTCTTGAGTGTTGTTGGAGCTGTACTCATCCAGGCAAGTGAAGAGTATTCCATCACACCCCTGATTTGTGCTCTGTAGATGGTGGAAAGACTGTGGGGAGACACTCACCACAGAATACCCAGCCTCTGATCTGCTCTTGTTGCCACAGTATTTATGTGCCTGGTTCGGTTAAGTTTCTGGTCAATGGTGATCCCCAGGATGTTGATGGTGGAGGATTCGGCGATGCTAATGCCATTGAATGTCAAGGGGCTGTGGTTAGACTCTTGCTTATTGGTCATTGCCTGGCGCTTGTGTGGCACGAATGTTACTTGCCACTTATCAGCCCAAGCCTGAATGACATCCAGGTCTTGTTGCATGCTGCTGCTGATGGCCCACAGTGCCTCATGGATGCCCAGTTTTGAGCTGCAATATCTGTTCTGAATCTATCCCATTTAGCACGGTGGTAGTGCCACACACTTTGGAGGATTTCCTCAGTGCGGAGACGGGACTTCATCTCATAATGACTGTACAGTGATCACTGCTACCAATGCTGTCATGGACAGATACATCTGCGGCAGGTAGATTGGTGAGGACAAGGTCAAGAATGTTTTCTCTCATGTTGGTTCTCTCACCACCTAGTACAGGTTCAGTCTGGCAAGTTATGTCCCTCAGGATTCGGCCAACTCAGTCAGTAGTGGTGATACCTAGCCACTCTTAGTAATGGACATTGAAATCCCCCATCCAGTGTACATTCTTTGGCCTTGCTAATCTCAGTGCTTCTTCCAAGTGGTGTTCAACATGGAGGAGTACTGATTCATCAGCTGAGGGAGGGCGGTAGGCAGTAATCAGCAGGAGGTTTTCTTACCAATGCTCGAACTGAAGCCATGCGACTTCATGGGGTCTATGTTGAGGACTTCGAGGACCACTCCCTCCCAACTGTATACCACTGTGCCACCACCTCTGGTGGGTCTATCCTGTCAGTGGGACAGGACATACCCGGGGATGGTGATAGAGGGGCCTAGGACATTGGCTGAAATATATGATTCCGTTGCTTGACCAGTCTGTGGGACAGCTCTTCCAATTTTGGCACAAGTTCCCAGAAGTGAGGAGGACTTTGCAGGGTCGACTGTGCTGGGTATGCCGTTGTCGTGTCCATAGCTGGTGCTGAGCGGTCTGTCCAGTTTTATTCTTATTATTGTTTTTTGCAGGGGGTTGTACTGCTGAGTGGCTTGCTAGGCCATTTCAGAGGGCAGTTAAGAGTCAACCACATTGCTGTGGGTCTAGAGTCATATATAGGCCAGACCAGGTAAGGATGACAGATTTCCTTCCCAAAAGGATATTAGTGAACCAGATGGGTTTTTACGACAATCCGATAGTTTCATGGCCACCATTACTGATATTACCTTTTATTCCAGATTTAATTAATCAACTAAATTTAAATTCCCCAGTTATAGTGGGATTTGAACTCACATCTCTGGACCATTAGTCCATGCCTTTGGATTAATAGTAACACAACCACTATGCTACCATTCCTAAAGAGGGAATTCTTGTCAGGGGAATAGGTAGAATTCTATCCTTTCACTTCTGAGATATGAGCTATTGGTTAGAATGCAATTTAGTTTGACATAATGGCAGCAGGAGAATGGGATTAGAATCATGGGGAGAGACTTGATGGACCAAATGGGATGCTTGTGCACTGCAGCATTCCATGATTCTATAGTGAAACATTTCTCTCTCTCTCTATGAGTTTCAGTTTGGGTAGTCTATAACCCCATTACTATTTGCGATTGCTCGACAGTGAAAACTACCCATAATTTAAGAACATAAGAAATAGGAACCGGAGTAGGCCATATGGCCCCTCGAGCCTGCTCCACCATTCAATAAGATCATGGCTGATCTGATCATGGACTCAGCTCTACTTCCCCGCCCGCTCCCCATAATCCCTTATCCCCTTATCGTTTAAGAAACTGTCTATTTCTGTCTTAAATTTATTTAATGTTCCAGCTACCATAGCTCTCTGAGGCAGCGAATTCCACAGATTCACAAGCCTCTGAGAGAAGAAATTTTTCCTCATCTCAGTTCTAAATGGGCAGCCCATGATTCTAAGATTATGCCCTCTAGTTCTAGTCTCCCCCACCAGTGGAAGCATCCTCTCTGCATCCACCTTGTCAAGCCCCCTCATAACCTTATACATTTCAATAAGATCACCTCTCATTCTTCTGAATTCCAATGAGTAGAGGCCCAACCTACTCAACCTTTCCTCATAAGTTCTCATCGCTGGAATCAACCTAGTGAACCTTCTCTGAACTGCCTCCAAAGCAAGCATATCTTTTTGTAAATATGGAAACCAAAACTGCACGTAGCATTCCAGGTGTGGCCTCAACAATACCTTGTACAGCTGTAACAAGACTTCCCTGCTTTTATACTCCATCCCCTTTGCAATAAAGGCCACGATTCCATTGGCCTTCCTGATTACTTGCTGTACATAGAAACAGAGAAACATAGAAAATAGGTGCAGGAGCAGGCCATTCAGCCCTTCTAGCCTGCACCGCCATTCAATGAGTTCATGGCTGAACATGAAACTTCAGTACCCCATTCCTGCTTTCTCGCCATACCCCTTGATCCCCCGAGTAGTAAGGACTTCATCTAACTCCCTTTTGAATATATTTAGTGAATTGGCCTCAACTACTTTCTGTGGTAGAGAATTCCACAGGTTCACCACTCTCTGGGTGAAGAAGTTTCTCCTCATCTCGGTCCTAAATGGCTTACCCCTTATCCTTAGACTGTAACCCCTGGTTCTGGACTTTCCCAACATTGGGAACATTCTGCTTGCATCTAACCCGTCAGAATTTTAAACGTTTCTATGAGGTCCCCTCTCATTCTTCTGAACTCCAGTGAATACAAGCCCAGTTGATCCAGTCTTTCTTGATAGGTCAGTCCCACCATCCCGGGAATCAGTCTGGTGAATCTTCGCTGCACTCCCTCAATAGCAAGAATGTCCTTCCTCAAGTTAGGAGACCAAAACTGTACATAATACTCCAGGTGTGGCCTCACCAATGCCCTGTACAACTGTAGCAACACCTCCCTGCCCCTGTACTCAAATCCCCTCGCTATGAAGGCCAACATGCCATTTGCTTTCTTAACCACCTGCTGTACCTGCATACTATCCTTCTGTGTTTCATGCACAAGTACCCCTAGGTCCCGCTGTACTACAGCACTTTGCAATCTTTCTCCATTTAAATAATAACTTGCTCTTTGATTTTTTTCTGCCAAAGTGCATGACCTCACACTTTCCAACATTATTCTCCATCTGCCAAATTTTTGCCCACTCACTTAGCCTGTCTATGTACTTTTGCAGCTTTTTTATGTCCTCCTCACACATTGCTTTTCCTCCCATCTTTGTATCGTCAGTAAACTTGGCTACGTTACACTCGGTTCTTTCTTCCAAGTCGTTAATATAGATTATAAATAGTTGGGGTTCCAACACTGATCCCTGCGGCACCCCACTAGTTACTGATTGCCAACCAGAGAATGAACCATTTATTCTGACTCTCTGTTTTCTGTTTGTTAGCCAATCTTCTATCCATGCTAATATATTACCCCCAACCCTGTGAACTTTTATCTTGTGCAGTAACCTTTTGTGTCAAATGCCTTCTGGAAGTCCAAATACACCACATCTACTGGTTCCCCTTTATCCACCCAGTTTGTTACATCCTCAAAGAATTCCAGCAAATTTGTCAAATATGACTTCCCCTTCATAAATCCATGCTGACTTTGCCTGACCAAATTTTGCTTTTCCTAATGTCCTGTTACTGCTTCTTTAATAATGGACTCCAACATTTTCCTAAACGCAGATGTTAGGCTAACTGGTCTATCATTTCCTGCTTTTTGTCTGCCTTCCTTTTTTGAATAGAGGCACTACACTTGCAGTTTTCCAACCTGCTGGGATCGACCCAGAATCCAGGGAATTTTGGTAAATTACAACCAGTGCATCCACTATCTCTGCCGCTACTTCTCTTAAGACCCTAGGATGCAAGCCATCAGTTCCAGGGGATTTATCTGCCTTTCATCCCATTATCTTTGGAGCTAGTTAAAAAAGAAAAAAGAAAGACTTGCATTTATATAGCGTCTTTCACAACCACAGGATGCCCCAAAGCGCTTTACAGCCAATAAAGTACTTTTTGGAGTGTAGCCACTGTTGTAAATGTAGGAAGCCAATTTGCGCACAGCTACCTCCACAAACATCAATATGATAATGACCAGATAAGTTAATACTCACTGAAAAGCCACATGATGACCAGTATAACAGATGTGCAATAGTTGGCACCCTTCTGGCATTGGAGGGATTATAATAATATTTACTGCTCACACCAAAACATTTTAAAGCACTTCACAACAAATTATTTCTTTGAAGTGCAGTAACCATTGATATTTAGGCAAAATAGCAGTACTGATTGAGGGAGGAATGTTGGCCGGACAGTTGGCTAGGTTGGGTAATATTGTTGGGCAAAGTTGTGCTTTATCCATTGCAGTGCTTTATCTGACTTTGGTGTTCTTGATACTGACACTGGACAGAAAACCATGATTTCCAGATATAAGCTTCCACCAGGCAAGCTCTTTGCTGGGAGCATGCATTCATAAAATCCCAACTGCTTCACTAATGTCCTTCAGGGAAGGAAACCTGCTGTCCTTATCTCGTCTGGACTATATGTGACTCCAGTTCCACACCAATGCGGATGACTCTTAACTTCCCTTTGAAGTGGTCTAGCAAGCCATTCAGTTGTATCAAAGTTTCAAGAACAAGTCCCACCACCACTTTCTCAGGACAACAGAGTAATAAATGCCAGCTTTGCCAGTGACGCCCACATCCTAAGAATTATTATTATAAATAATAATAATAATAATAAATACGAATTAACAACATCTGGGATGGTCTTGATAAGTTAGTGGAGACAAAACTCAAGTCATTCGAGAGCTAGTTAGAAACATAGAAACAGATAAAATAGGTGCAGGAAGAGGCCTTCGAGCCTGCACCACCATTCAATATGATCATGGCTAATCATGCAACTTCAGTACCCCATTCCTGCTTTCTCGCCATACACTTTGATCCCTTTAGCCGTAAGGGCCACATCTAACTCCCTTTTGAATATATCTAATGAACTAGCCTCAATAACTTTCTGTGGTAGAGAATTCCACAGGTTCACAATTCTCTGAATGAAGACGTTTCTCCTCATCTCAGTCCTAAATGGCTTACCACTTATCCTTAGACTGTGACTCCTGGTTCTGGACTTCCCAACAATGGGAACATTCTTCCTGCATCTAACCTGTCCAATCCCATCAGAATTTTATATGTTTCTATGAGATCCCCTCTCATTCTTCTAAATTCCAGTGAATATAATCTTAGTCGATCCATTCTTTCTTCATATGTCAGTCCTGCTATCCCAGGAATCAGTCTGGTGAACCTTCGCTGCACTCCCTCAATAGCAAGAATGTCCTTCCTCAGATTAGGAGACCAAAACTGTACACAATATTCAAAGTGTGGCCTCACCAAAGCCCTGTACAACTGCAGTAAGACCTCCCTGCTCCTATACTCAAATTCTCTCGCTATGAAGTCCAACATTTGCTTTCTTCACCGCCTACTGTACCTGCGTGCCAACTTTCAATGACTGATGTACCATGACACCCAGGTCTTGTTGCACCTCCCCTTTTACTAACCTGTCACCATTCAGATAATATTCTGCCTCCCTGTTTTTGCCACCAAAGTGGATAACCTCACATTTACCTACTGCATCTGCCATGCATTTGCCCACTCACCTAATCTGTCCAAGTCACCCTGCAGCGTCTTAGCATCCTCCTCACAGCTCACACTGCCACCCAGCTTAGTGTCATCTGCAAACTTGGAGATATTACATTCAATTCCTTCGTCCAAATCATTAATATACATTGTAAATAGCTGGGGGCCCAGCACTGAACCTTGCAGTACCCCACTAGTCACTGCTTGCCATTCTGAAAAGGACCCGTTTATTCCGACTCTTTGCTTCCTGTCTGCCAACCAGTTCACTATCCACATCAATACATTACCCCCAATACCATGTGCTTTAATTTTGTACACTAATCTCTTGTGTGGGACCTTGTCAAAAGCCTTTTGATTATCCAAATATACCACATCCACTGGTTCTCCCTTGTCCACTCTACTAGGTACATCCTCAAAAAATTCTAGAAGATTTGTCAAGCATGATTTCCCTTTCATAAATCCATGCTGACTTGGACCAATCCTGTCACTGCTTTCCAAATGCGCTGCTATTACGTCTTTAATAATTGATTCCAACATTTTCCCCACTACTGATGTCAGGCTAACCGGTCTATAATTCCCAATTTTCTCTCTCCCTCCTTTTTTAAAAAGTGGGGTTACATTAGCTATCCCCCAATCCATAGGAACTGATCCAGAGTCTATAGAATGTTGGAAAATGACCACCAATGCATCCACTATTTCTAGGGCAACTTCCTTAAGTGCTCTGGGATGCATACTATCAGGCCCTGGGGATTTATCAGCCTTCAATCCCATCAATTTCCCTAACACAATTTCCTGACTAATAAGGATGTCCTTCAGTTCCTCCTTCTCGGTAGACCCTCAGTCCCCTAGTATTTCCGGAAGGTTATTTGTGTCTTTCTCAGTGAAGACAGAACCAAAGTATTTGTTCAATTGGTCTGCCATTTATTTGTTCCCCATTATGAATTCACCTGATTCTGATTGCAAGGGACCTACATTTGTCTTCACTAATCTTTTTCTCTTCACATACCTATAGAAGCTTTTGCAGTCAGTTTTTACTCTCATATTCTATTTTCCCCTCCTAATTAAGCCCTTTGTCCTCCTCTGCTGAATTCTAAATTTCTCCCAGTCCTCAGGTTTGTTGCTTTTTCTGATCAATTTATATGCCTCTTCCTTGGATTTAACACTATCCCCAATTTGATGCTGTAATGAGGCAGGCTGTATTTTCCATGGAAGGATGAGTTAGATAATCATTTGTATATTATCAGTTTGCATAAGTTAGTCAGAAAAGCAGCCCATCACATCAAACCTATTTTTAAGGCATCCAACCATTTTATTAAGAATGGCTTTGAAGCGGAACTTTCACAAAAAATTGACAGAAGCTTTCAAATAATGTTAATAGAACACATTCATGACAAGCCATTCACTGAATAACATTGAAGTACGAGCTGTGACTCATTTGTACAATGTTTATGGAACAAAATCGCAAGTCTTCAAACAAATGTTTTTGCCAAGAACATTACGCTAAAGATAGTGAAATAGCGAAAAGGATTTGATACAAGTCTGCATTTATATTTATTGAAAATGAAACAAAACCAGAAATGATTGGCATAACATTCAGAAACATTGCAAACTCTTAAAGGAGCAACTATTTTTCCAATGTTCTCCCTTTCACTGCTAAAGGCATTGGACTATTCTGTGTTACAGATTTAAAGGCTCCGACAGACCATGGGTAATTCACTCAAGATCCCATTCTCCATTGATGAGTCTTGACAGGAATTGTTGAGTTGCTGGTTGACCATGGGGGGATGGGAATTATCAGAACCAAGCCTGCTTATGCACTTATTTGACACCCCTTTTCAGCAGGGGTTACTGAAGAATAATAAAAGATGGTAATCTTGGTGGTTTTACCTTAGCCCAGGACAGTAGGAATATAGGAACAGGAGTATGCCATTTAGCACCTTGTGCTTGTTCCACTATTCAGTAAGATCTTGGCTGATCTGCAGCTCAATTCCATTTAGCCATTTTTTCCTCCATATTTCTTATACCCTTATCTAACAAAAATCTGTCTATATCAGTACTGAAAATTTCCATTAACCCAGCATTCACAGCCTTTTGGGGAGAGAGTTCCAGATTTCCAATATCCTTTGTGTGAAAAAGTGCTTCCTAATTTCACTGCTAACTGGCCTAGCTCTAATTTTAAGATTATGCCCCCTTGTGCTGGATTCCCCCATCAGATGAATTACTCCCTATCTACCGCTTTAATCCATTTAATTATCTTAAACACCTCAATTCGACCATCCACCCAATCTTCTAAACTCAAGGAAATACAAGCCCAGTTTAAGCAACCTCTCTTCATAATTTAACCCTTTTAACCTGGTATCATTCTAGTGGATCTGTGCTGTACCCCCTCAATAATATATCCTTCCTGTGCGGTGCCCAAAACTGAAACCAGTACTCCAGATGGGCTCTGACCAAGGCTGCCTACAACTGAAGCATCAATGTCTCCTTGAGATAAAGGTCAACATTCCATTAGCCTTTTTGATTTCATTTTTTACTTTTGCAGTATGGACAATTATTACACCCTTGTTGCTACCCAAGACTAAGAAAGTCCCAGGTTCAACAATATGTCAATGAGTTACTACATTTAGCTAAACATAGGGAGAAATCAGCCAGGGCACAGATTCCCGAATGATGTCCAGCGACCTTGTTGAAAAGTGCACAAATCACAGGCTAGGCTAGCATCCAGCTGGATTGTAATGGCCTGCACAGCCAAATAGCTTGGCAACTGTAATGTATGCACCTGTGAGTATCTTAGCCAGTCACAAGTCTCAATAAAACCCTAGTCAGTTGGGTCTAGGTCATCCACGATGAGGTATGCAGTTGCAAGCCTAGTGGATGAACGATTCTCCGCAAGATCCTACAAATCCCCTGGGAGGACAGGCGCACCAACATCAGCATGCTCGACCAGGCCAACATCCCCAGCATTGAAGCACTGACCACACTCGATCAGCTCCACTGGGCAGGCCACATAGTTTGCATGCCAGACACAAGACTCCCAAAGCAAGTGCTCGACTTGGAGCTCCTTCATGGCAAATGAGCCAAAGATGGGCAGCGGAAATGTTACAAGGACACTCTCAAAGCCTCCCTGATAAAGTGCGACACCCCCACTGACACCTGGGAGTCCCTGGCCCAAGACCGCCCCAAGTGGAGGAAGTGCATCCGAGAGGGCGCTGAGCACCTCTAGTCTCAATGCCAAGAACATGCAGAAATCAAGCGCAGGCAGCGGAAAGAGCGTGCTGCAAACTAGTCCCACCCACCCCTTCCCTCAACGACTATCTGTCCCACCTATGACAAAGTCTGTGGCTCTCGTATTGGACTGTTCAGCCGCCAAAGAACATACTTCAGGAATGGAAGCAAGTCTTCCTCGATTCCGAGGGACTGCCTATGATAATGAGGGATGAACTGGTAATGTGTAGTGCGATTGTTAAACCTTTGTTAATAAACCAACTAGTTCTTAATAGCAATGTGTTGCTATGAATTGTTAGGCAAAGAACCCATGAAGCAAACACATTACAGCAACATTCATTGTTTTAGTTCACACATAAGGAATGTAGCTTGGATGAAGAATTGGAAAGCAGACAGCACCAACAAAACCACACCGCTGCAGGAAAAAGAATGACTCGCATTTATATAGCACCTTGCACGACCACCAGGTATCCCAAATCAATTTACAGCCAATGAAGTACTTTTTGGAAGTGTTGTCTTGTTGTTATAAGCTAGCTAAGCAGTCAATTTGCACATGGCATGCTCACACAAATAGCAATGGGATAATGACCAAATAATCTGTTTCAGACGTTGAGGGATAAATAATGGCTAGTACACTGGGGATAACTCTAATGCTCTTCTTTGAAATAGTGCCATAGGATCTTTTATGTCCAACTGACAGAGCAGAGACATCTCATTGCAGTTTAACATTTCATCCGAAAGGTAGCACTCCCTCAGTACTGCACTGGAGGGTCAGCCTAGATTTTTGTGCTTTGGGGTGAGATCTGAACCTCTGACACAGAGGAGAGAGTGCCACCACAGCTGACACTGTAAGCTTCAAAAGCTAGAAGGACTAACCTCTGGGAGGAAGTTGTGGCAGAGAGAAATGTAATTGGAATGCTATGCTGCTTGAAATTAATTTCTCTTCAAAAATAATTAAATTAACAGATTACCAACAGATTATTGTTAAAATTGCAATCTTAGTAAAGTTTCCCAGTATAATCTGGGTATTGTACCTGAGAATCCATCTTCCTAAGTCAAGATGACTCACTACCACATCAGGCAGTGCATTGACCCACTAATCCATCAGAGGAGCTTATAACAACAAGAACAATTTGTATTTATATAGCACCTTTAATGTAGTAAAACATCCCAAGGCGCTTCACAGGAGTATTATGAGACAAGAAATTTGGTACTGTGCCTCGAAAGGAGAAATTAGAGCAGGCGACCAAAAGCTTGTTCAAAGTGATAGGTTTACAGGAGTGTCTTAAAGCAAGAAAGAGAGGTAGAGGTGAAGAGGTTTTGGCAGGGAATTCATTTTGCTTAGAGCCTGGACAAGAGAAGGCACGGCCACCAATGATTGAGCGATTATAATCGGGATGCTTAAGAGGGCAGAATTAGAGGAGTGCAGATATCTGGGGGGGGTTGTGGGGCTGGAGGATTTTACACATTTAGGGAGGGGTGAGGCCATGGAGCGATTTGAAAACAAGGATGAGAATTTTGAAATCGAGGCGTTGCTTAACTGGGAGCTAATGTAGGTCAATGAGCACAGGGGTAATGGGTGAGCAGGACTTGGTGTGAGTTAGGACACGGGCAGCCGAGTTTTGGATCACCTCAAGTTTACAGAGGATAGAATGTGAAAGGCCAGCCAGGAGTGCTTTGGAATAGTCTAGAGGGAACAAAGGCATGGATGAGGGTTTCAGCAGCGGATGAGATGAGGCAAGGATGGAGACGGGTGATATTACGGAGGTTAAAATAGGCGGTCTTGTGGACGATATGGGGATGAAAGGTCATTTCATGGTCAAATATGACACTAAGGTTGCGAACAGTGTAGTTCAGCCTCAGACAGATGTTGGGTAGAGGGATGGAGCCAGTGGCTGGGGAACAGAGCTTGTGTCGAGGACCGAACATAATGACTTCGGTCTTCCCAATATTTAATTGGAGAAAATTTCTGCTCACCTGAAACTGGATGTCGGACAAACAGTCTGACAATTTAGAAACCATGGAGGGGTCGAGAGAAGTGGTAGTGAGGTTATGTTAATAAATTCAGTAGCTGTGAACATAAGAAATAGGAGCAAGAGTAGGCCATAGAGCCCCTTGAGCCTGCTCCACTATTCAATAAGAGCATGGCTGATCTTCAACCTCAACTCCACTTTCCAGCCTAACCCCCATATTTTGAGTGTGTCCAGAATAGTTTCTCCAACAATATGTCCTAGAGGCAATAAGCGGGCAAGCCATATTAGAATTAGTAATGTGTAATGAGCCAGATTTAGTTAACAGCCTAACTACGTGAACATTTATCCGATACAATGATCAAGTTCAAAGTAACGTTTGAAAGGGAGAAATGCGAAACAGCTACTAATTTCTAAACTTAGGTAAGGCGGACTCCAACGGAATGGGGCAGAGACTCTTCAAATTAAACTGGGAAAATTTGTTAATGGGTAAAATTACAGAAGATCAGTGGGAAATGTTTAAAAAATAATTTAATGTGATACAGAACCAGTTTATACCCCTGAACAACAGCCATGGACAACTAAAGAGGTAAGGGACAGCATAAAACTAAATGAAAGAGATTCAGAAATGCAAAAAATAGCACAGATCCTGATGAATTGGAAAGATACAACGCACAGCAAAGGGTCACAAAACAGACAGTAAGAGCTACAAAAAGGGAGTATGAAAAGAAACTTCTATCAAAATCAATACGAAGAATTTTTATAGTTACATTAGGAAAAAGAGGGTAATCAGGAGCAATGTTGGCCCCTTAAAAACCTAAAGTGATGATTTTGTCAATGACAATGGGGAAATGGCGGGTATGTTGAATAATTACTTTGTGTCGGTATTTACAGTAGAAGAAGAGGATAACATGCTAGAAATCTGAAACTACCATTGAATCAGGGACAGGATCTCAATAAAATTAATGAAGTAAAATAATGGAACTAAAGAGTGACAAATCCCCAGGGCCAGATGGTTTCCATTCCAGGATTTTAAAGGAAGTAGATGAGCACACTGCAGATGTACTAACTATAATCTTCCAAAGTTCTCTAATTCAGGAACCGTCCCTTTAGATTGGAAAATTGCGCATGTCACTCTGCTTTTTAAGAATGATGAGAGGTAGAAACCAGGGAATTATAGATCAGTTAGCCTAACATCTGTTGTGGGAAAATTGCGAGCATCTATAATTAAGGATAGGGTGACTGAACATTTCGAAAATTTTCAGTTGATCAGAGAGAGACAGCATGGATTTGTGAAAGGTAGGTCATGTCTGATAAACCTGATTGAATTCTTTGAAGAGGTGACTAAAGTAGTGGACAGGGGAATGTCTATGGATGTTATTTATATGGACTTCCAAAAGGCATTTGATAAGAGACTGTTGTCTAAGGTAGAAGCCCACAGAGTTGAGGGCAAATAATTGACCTGGTTAGGAAATTGGTTGAGCCGCAGGAGACAGAGAATAGGAATAATGGGTAGGTACTCAAATTGGTAGGATGTGACTAGTGGTGTCCCGCAGGGATCTGTGTTGGGGCCTTGACTTTTCACAATATTTATTAACATCTTAGATGATGGCATAGAAAGTCATATATCCAAATTTGCCGATGACACCAAGATAGGCGGCATTGTAGGCAGCGTAGATGAAAGCATAAAATTATAAAGGGATTTTGATAGATTAAGTGACTGGGCAAAACTGTGGCAAATGGATTTCGATGTAAGCAAATGTGAGGTAATCTACTTTGAACCTAAAATGGAGAGAACAGTAATATAAAAGCAAAATACTGCAGATGCTGGAATCTGAAATAAAAACAGAAAATGCTGGAAATTTCAGCAGGTCAGGCAGCATCTGTGGAAAGGAAGCAGAGTTAATGTTTTGTGTCGATGACCCTTCGTCAGAACTGGAGAATGTCCAGAAACACAGATTCTTAACAAGCACTGAAAGGGGAGGGGAAGAAAGAACAAAAGGGAAGGTCTGTGATAGGTTGGCAAACAGGAGAGATTAGAGAGACAAAAGGGATGATGGCCCAAATTCAAATGATAATGCCAGGAGTTGGAAAAACATTAGTCAAAATAGGGTCTGAATGGCGCGATAATGACCAACTGCCATTAGAGACAAAGATAAAAAAGAAAGAAACAGGCTCTGAGGGGGGTGGGGGAAGGGAGCCAAAGATTGGTAGCGGTTACGCTCTGATATTGTGGAACTCAATGTTGAGTTTAGAAGGCTGTAAAGTGCCTAAACGAAAGATGAGGTGCTGTTCCTCGCATTAAGCTTCATTGGAACAGTGTAGGAGACCGAGGACGGAGAGGTCAGAGTGGGAATGCAGTGGAGGATTAAAGCGACAGGCGACCGGAAGCTCAGGGTCACACTTGCGGACTGAATGGAGGTGCTCCGCAAAGCAGTCACCCAATCTACACTTGGTCTCCCCAATGTAGAGGAGATCACATCGTGAGCAGTGAATACAGTATACTAAATGGAAAGAATTACAAGTAAATCGCTGTTTCACCTGGAAGGAGTATTTGGGGCCCTGGATAGTAGGAAGGGAGGAGGTAAAAGGGTAGGTGTTGCATCTACATACCATGCCATACTTTCGAAATGGTAAATACCTAAAAACAGTAGATGTCCAAAGACACTTGGGGTTCAGGTACATAGATCATTAAAATGTCATGAAAAAGTAAAGAAAATAATCAAAAAGGCTCATGGAATGCTGGCCTTTATATCTAGAGGACTAGAGTACAAGAGGGCAAAAGTTATGCTGCAGCTATACAAAAACCTGGTTAGACCATAACTGGAGTACTGTGAGCAGTTCTGGGCACCAAAGCTTAGGAATGATATATTAGACTTGGAGGGAGTGCAGCATAGGTTTACCAGAATGATATCGGGACTTCAAGGCTTAAGTTACAAGGAGAGATGACACAAATTCCCTAGAATTTAGACGGTTAAGGTGTTTTCGGGATGTTACGGGGAACAGACAGGGTAGATAGAGAGAAACGATTTCTGCTGGTTGGGGATTCCAGGGCTAGGGGACATAGCCTAAAAATTAGAGCCAGACCTTTCAAGAGTGAAATTAGGAAACACTTCTACACACAAAAAAGGTTGGTAGAAGTTTGGAACTCTCTTCCGCAAACGACAATTGATGCTAGATCAATTGTTAATTTTAAATCTGAGATTGACAGCTTTTTGTTAACCAAAGGTATTAAGGGATATGGGGCAAGGGCACCTGCCTTTGGAGTAAGATTGCAGATCAGCCATGATCTCATCAAATGATGGAACAGGCTTGAGGGGCTGAATGGCATACTCCTGTTCCGAAAATTCTCTGTTTCCCTTAGAGTCCAAAAATCTTATCGATATCAGCCTTAAATATACTCAATGACTGAATTTCCACAGCCGTCTGGGGTATAGAATTTTAAAGATGCAAAACCGACCGAGTGAAAAAATTGGCCCTTATCTCAGTCCAAAATGGCCGACCTCTTATCCTAGGACTATGCTGTCCAGTGCTAGACTCTCCAGCCTCGAAGTACCTACCCTCCAGACCATACCTGGAATACTGTGCACAGTTTTGGTCTCCTTATCTGAGGGAATATAGAAACATAGAAATTAAGTGCTGGAGCAGGCCATTCAGCCCTTCGAGCCTGCACCGCCATTCAATAAGATTATGGCTGATCATTCAACCTCAGTACCCCTTTCCTGCTTTCTCTCCATACCCCTTGATCCCTTTGGCCATAAGGGCCATATCTAACTCCCTTTTGAATATATCTAACGAACTGGCATCAACAACTTTCTGCGGTAGAGAATTCCACAGGTTAACCACTCTCTGAGTGAAGAAGTTTCTCCTCATCTCGGTCCTAAATGGCTTACCCCTTATTCTTAGACTGCGAACCCTGGTTCTGGAACTCCCCAGCAATGGGAACATTCTTCCTGCCTCTAACCTGTTCAATCCCGTCAGAATTTTATATGTTTCTATGAGATCCCCTCTCATTCGTCTAAACTTCAGTGTATATAAGGCCAGTCTCTCCTCATATGTCAGTCCTGCCATCCCGGGAATCAGTCTGGTGAACCTTCGCTGTACTCCCTCAATAGCAAGAACGTCCTTCCTCAGATTAGGAGACCAAAACTGAACACAATATTCTAGGTGTGGCCTCACCAAGGCTCTGTACAACTGACCTCCCTGCTCCTATACTCAAATCCTCTAGCTATGAAGGCCAACATGCCATTTGCCTTCTTCACCGCCTGCTGTACTTTCGTGCCAGCCTTCAATGACTAATGTACCATGACACCCAGGTCCCGTTGCATCTCACCTTTCCCTAATCTGTCACCATTCAGATAATATTCTGTCTTCCTGTTTTTGCCACCAAAGTGGATAACCTCATATTTATTCACATTATACTGCATTTGCCCACTCACCTAACCTGTCCAAGTCACCCTGCAGCCTCTTAGCATCCTCCTCACAGCTCATACCACCATCCAGCTTTGTATCATCTGCAATCTTGGAGATATTACATTCAATTCCTTCAACTAAATCATTGATGTATATTGTAAATAGCTGGGGTCCCAGCACTGAACCCTGCAGCACCCCACTGGTCACTGCCTGCCATTCTGAAAAGGGCCCATTTATTCTGACTCTCTGCTTGCTGTCTGCCAACCAGTTTTCTATTCACATCAATACATTACCCCCAATACCATGTGCTTTGATTTTGCACACTAATCTCTTGTGTGGGACCTTGTCAAAAGCCCTTTGAAAGTCCAAATACACCACATCCACTGGTTCTCCCTTGTCCACTCTACTAGTTACATCCTCAAAAAATTCGAGAAGATTTGTCAAGTATGATTTCCCTTTCATAAATCGATGCTGACTTGGACCGATCCTGTCACTGCTTCCCAAATGCGCTGCTATTTCATCTTTAATAATTGATTCCAACATTTTCCCCACTACCGATGTCAGGCTAACCAGTCTATAATTCCCTATTTTCTCTCTCCCTCCTTTTTTAAAAAGTGGTGTTATACTTGCCATAGAGTCAGTGCAATAAAGGTTCACTAGATTGGGAGGGTTGTCCTATGAGGAGCGGTTGAGTAGCTTGTGCCTATGCTCTCTGGAGTTTAGAATGAGAGGTGATCTCATTGAAACATATAAGATTCTGAGGAACATTGACAGGGTAGATGCTAAGAGACCATTTACGACTGAGATGAGGAGGAATTTCTTCACTCAGAGGGTTGTGAATCTTTGGAATTCTGTACCCCAAAGGGCTGTAGATGCTAAATCATTGAATATATTCAAGGCTGAGATCGATAAGATTGTTGGAATCTCGGGGAATCAATAGATATGGCGATCCGACAGGAAAATGGAGTTGAGAACATAAGAATTAGGAGCCATGGGTGCTGAAATTCTGATGTCCCTGGTCCATACGAAGTTTCTACAGACCCGGGAAGGCATCGGAAAAACTGGTTTTCAGCATGCAATGCGCATGTGCTGAAATCCGGCTTTTCTAATCTGTCAAGTTTCTGGCGCACATATCTTGCCCAGCAAATGTCCTCAAAAATCTTGCACCTGAAAAAGCAGGCATATAGCCCACTTTTACAAGCACAAGTGTTTAAAAATACATTAAAACATTTTAAAATAGTTATAAAAACGCATTTTATTGTTAAAAACCCTCCCCACTATGGTAAGTTTATTTTAAGGCATAATTAAAAAAACTTTTTAAAAAGTCGGGAAAATATATTTTTTTATAAGAACTTTATTTTAAATGAATCTTAAATATGTAGTGTATTTTTCTATTTTTTATTGGTGTTTTGTGTTTTTGGGGGGTTTCTCATTCATAATAATGGGAACTCCAACTTACGGCGTTCCCATTATTATGAATGAGAAAATACTGTGCCTTGATTGGCTGCCCAGAGCCATGTGACTTCAGCTCCAACATACGGACGCCCCAACGTGCACGTGCACGTGCTCTGATGCGTAGGGAGTGAAGGCCTCAGGATCGAAAATTCGAGCGGGCGCAGCAGGAACAAGTAGGTGCGCATCTTCTTTTACTTTTTCAGTCGATTGCCCACGGGAAGACCTCAATCGGAATTTCAGGCCCAATATTATCTTATTGAATGATGGAGCAGGCTTTAGAGGCCAAATGGCCTACTTCCACTTCTATTTCTTATGTTCTTACAGGACAACCCTCTCCAGGAATCAATCTAGTGACTAAAACTATACACAGTATTCCAGGTGTGTCTCACCAAAGCCCTGTATAATTGCAGCAAGACTTTCTTACTCTTGTAGTCCAACCCCCTTGCATTAAAGACCAACATACCATTTGCCTTCCTAATTGCTTGCTGTACCTGCATGTTAACTTTCTGTTTCTGAGACCCAAATCCCTCTGAATATCAACATTTAATAGTTCCTCACCATTTAAAAAATATTGTTTTCTATTCTTCCTAACAGAGTGGATAACCTCACATTTCCCCACATTATATTCCATCTGCCACCATCTTGCCCACGTACTTAATCTGCCTATACACATTTGCAGACTCTTTGTCTCCTCCTCACAGCTTACTTTCCCACCTAGCTTTGTATCGTCAGTAAATTGGATACATTACACTCAGTCCCTTCATCTAAGTCATTAATCTAGATTGTAAATAGCTGAGGCCCCAACACTGATCCTTGTGGTACCCCACTACTAACAGTCTGCCAACCTGAAAATGACCCGTTTATTCCTACGCTCTGTTTTCTGTCCTTTAACCAATGTTTGATCCATGCTAATATATTACTCCCAACCCCATGATCTCTGATCTTAGCTGTGCAGAAGCTGTTCGGCAAGTGCCGATTAGGTGGCTTGGAACAGTCTTACTGAGCTGTACATGGCTCACCACTTTCACTCCCTCTCACATTTCCACTCACATTTGGTTGCAACACAGCAGCAACCAAACTCAATGCAAAATTCAAGGACAGTGTCTCATCTTTCTATGGGCATGCTGTAACCCTATGGTTTTAACATTGATGTCAGCAGCTTCAGACCTTAGCTGTCCCCCAAGTTGCTGCCCATTTGTCCTGTTCACATTCCATCATGCTCCCTTCCATTCAGGAGCTATTCAACTCACCTTTGCCCTTTCTCATGTTTTTAGTGCAGTCTGACAGAGGTGACTCTTTTGTATTAATCCGCACTCTTCACCTTGTTCCACTTAAAAAAAAACATTTTTATGCTATTCAATTCCTTATCAGGCCCTTTTTCCACTAGTATTTAATATATTTTACTGACATCCTTTATCTATTGCTCTCCTTTCTCCTCTTGTATTGGTTATTCCTACAAAGCAGCTTTAAAAACAAATCTCAGGGTGTGGGAATCACTGGCAAGACTGGTATTTATTTCCCATTCTTAGTTGATCCAAGAAGGTGGTGGTGGGACTTGATCTTAAACCATTGCAGTCCATGTGGCGAGGGTACTCCCACAACGCTGTTAGGTAAGATTGTGACCCAGCGACTATGTTATTCTTTGTAACGGTTTGATACAGCTGAATGGCTTTAAGAGTCAAACATGTTGGTATGGGACTGGAGTCACAATTAGACCAGTCAGCTTTCCTTCCCTAACGGACATTAATGAACCAGTTGTGTTTTTACAATATTAAGATAGCTTCATAAAAACAAAGGAAATGGGGTAGGCCATTTGGCCCTTCGAGCCTGCTCCCGCATTCAATAAGATCATGGCTGATCTTCTAACTCTACATTTCTCCACTATTCCCATATCCCAAATATCCAAATTTCTATCAATCTCTATCTTGAATATACTCAACGACTCAGCATCCACAGCCCTCTAGGGTAGAGAATTCCAAAGATTTACAACCCTTTGAGTGAAGAAATTTCTCCTCATCTTAATTCTAAATGGCCAACCCCCTATTCTGAGACTATGACCCCTAGTTTGAGATGTCCCAGCCAGGGGAAACACCTTCCCTGCATCTACCCTGTCAACCCTGTAAGAATTGTATATGTTTTAATGAGATCACCTCTCCTTCTAAATTCTAAGAAATATAGGTCTAGTCTTCTGAATCTCTCCTCATAGGACAATCCCCCATCCTAGAAATCAGTCCAGTGAACCTTCATTGCACTCCCTCGAAGGAAAACATGTCCTTCCTTAGGTATCCGGCCCAATGGTCACTGATAATCCGGAAGATTCAAATCTCATAATTGCAGTTTGAGAATTTGAATTCAGTTTGAAAAATCTGGAATAAAAATCAGATTGTTGTAAAACAAAGACTTGCATTTATATTGCACCTTTATCGACCTCAGGATGTCCCAAAGCACTTTACAGCCAATGAAGTACTTTTGAATTGTAGTCACTGTTGTAATGTATGAAACACGGCAGCCAGTTTGCGCACAGCAAGCTCCCACAAACAGTAATGTGATAATGACCAGATAATCTGATTTTATTATGTTGAATGAGGGATAAATTACAACAGTGACTACACTCCAAAAGTACACTCCAAGTCTTTCTTTTTTCTTTTATAAATATTGGCCAGGAGACCGGGGATGCCATAGGATCTTTTACGTCCACCTGAGAGAGCAGACGGGGCCTCAGTTAAACATCTCATCTGAAAGAAGGTACCTCTGACAGTGCAGCGCTCCCTCAGCTCTGCACTGGAGTGTCAACCTACAGTTTTGTGCACAGGATGGAAACCTGCCATCCTTACCTAGCCTGGCCTACACGAACGTGGTTGACTCTTAACCGCTCTCTGAACTGGCCTAGCAAGCCACTCAGTTGTATCAGGGCAACTAGGGATGGGCAATAAATGTGAGCCTTCCCAGTGATGCCCACATCACGAGAATGAATTTTTAAAAAGTGGTATCAGCTTTTTTTTTTAAACTGAATGCAAATTCTCAAACTGCAATGGGATTTGAACCCACACTGTCTGGACTATTATCCAGCCTTCTGCATTGCTAGTCCAGTAACATAACCACTACATTTACCCAACTTTCAAGTTGTAGAAACTTAGCTTGTACTCCCTTGAGTATAGGAGATTGAAGGGTGAGCTGATTGTGGTTTTCAAACTGTTAAAAGGATTCGATAGGTTAGATACAGAGAAACTCTTTACTCTGGTGGTGGAATTGGAAACGAGGGACATAATCTTAACATTAGAGCTGGGCCATTTAGGAGTGAAATAAGGTAGTACTTTTTTTACACAGAGTAATTTAAAACTCGGGAATTCTCGCCCCAAAAAGGCTATGGATGCTGGGAAAATTGTAGATTGATGGACTTTTGCTAGCTAAGGGTATCAACTAAGGCGAGTAAATGGAGTTGAGGTACAGATTAGCCATGATATAATTGAATGGGGAGAAGGCTCAAAGGGCTGATTGGCTTTCTCTTGTTGTATGTTTCTTTCTTTCTAGCTCCAAATGAGGGTCTCTACCCAAAATGCTAACTTATCTTCTCTCTTTTCAGATGCTGATAGAGCTGTTTGGTACCTCTAGTACCTTCTGTGATCATTTAGTGACACCCACCTGTTTGGAACTACCTTGACAACAGCTTAGTAGTTTTTGTTAACACCTAAACCATTATACCTGTTGCTATTGTAGCAACCCTACCTTTGCTGCTATTTAACAGCTTACCCCCACCATCTTTTTTTTCCTCCTGACGACATGCCCTCCAAAGAGCTGTGAAACACAAACATTCACCTTTTAACTTCCATCTTGTTTGCCATTAGACTTGTTATTCCCTCTCCCACTTTTTGAATATTCTACAGTGGGTAATATGGAAGATGTTTCCTTGGTGTCCGAGTCAAATGATCCCTGCTGAGAAACCTTCAGCAGCTTACTTATCTGAGGCAACCATTTTCTATTCTGCCTGGTGCAAAAAGCAGGGAAATATAGAAAATTGGCAAAAGAGAAACTCCTTGGAAACAAATCTGAGGATTAATCCGATACAAATGGGTTCAAATCATGCTGGACAACATTAGTTAATTGTATGACATTTCTTTACTCGTCTATTACAACCAATCACTAATATCGCACAGTGCAATTGAACTGGTAATTTAAAAACATCTCCACACTTGTTTGCTCTATAAAGAATATTAAAATCTTTCCATTATGAAATTTTTAAATACTTTATATTTTTATATGATTCACATATAGATTTTGCACATATATTACAATCAAAAATATATATCTGTCTCATGAGAGACCTCCATTCTTCCGTCTTCCTGATCACATGTAGTAAGGGCAAAGTCAAAATTACACAACAAACAAGTGGCTTACATGTCTCTCGAAAACACAATTGTAGTGAATAATTTGACTTTGACTGTCAATGTATAACTGGAGGATACAGATTTAAAATAAGCCAGCTTAGAATAAACGGTGGCTGGGAATTTCCTCGAAGCCACCTCCGCTATCTCCCCGTAACTTCGCCAAAAGTGGGCAGAAACCCCGCTTTCGTGCACAAGTGGGCTTTCCAGCAAAGACAATGGGAGAACAGGAGCGGCTCTGAGGAAATTCCTGGCCTTTGTTTTTCCACAGAGTAGCAGCATTATGTAACTGGACGCTCAGCAAAAAGCAGTTGAGGCTGTGTTGCTAACTCCTTCAAAAAGGATCTGGATAAATATATCATAGGGAATGTTATTGGTGGTACCAGGGATAAGTATAGACTGAGATGGTGAAATGCTCCTTAGAACGCAATGAGTACTGTGTTATTTGGTCAGGATTGAACACCAATCGGCTAATTTGAATGGTGAAGGTATGATTGGAGGGGTGGGAGGGGATGAATATTGTGAAATTGAACTTGATTATTTGGGGGTTGAGAGATATTTAATGTAGGAATTTCCTTCTGGAGATTAACTGGGTATGGTAGCATCCATAATACATGAATTCTACATGGTTTGATGAAAGTGCTGCCTTGAGGTGCAAATGACCTTTTTCCATTTGATAAGAAACCAAGTCAGGGTTACCCAACACCAGAGGTATTGAGAATCTGTTCATTTTTTTTTAACTTCCACTTTTTCGGGGGTGAATGTTTGTGCTTGTAAGGTCTGTATTTCAAATGGGAAGGAGCGTACTCATTCTTACATTTCCATCCAGAGCCAGGCAAGGATTACATTTCACCAATCATCACTATCGGTGATCACAAGCTTCAGACTGTGGACAGATTCTCCTACCTGAGAAGCACCCTGTCTAGCGAGGTCCATAATAATAGAGAAGCATCCTGCAGAATCACCAAAGACAGCTTAGTACCATGAGCACCTCTGTGACAAGAGAGGTATCAGCCTGCAGACCAAGCTCAAAATATACAGAGCTGCCTTTCTGACGACCCTACTTTATACCTGTGAAACTTGGACATGTCATGCCATATTAAGAAACTTAGTGGGTGGGGGTGGGGGGTGGGGGGAGAATTGCATCCCAATTCCTCTGCGGGGCGTGAGCGGGATGGAAACCTTTTTGCTCTGGGACAAAAATGGGTCGCTGCACATGGTGATGACGTTGTCATCGCTGGCACAGCAAAGTGGGGCGCTATCGGTTGCCACCGCCACTAAACTGCCGTGGAATTTACCGTGAGCCGTTAGCAGCGCTACGCTCAGGTGAAACATCATTTGCGCCCTGTTAGAGTCCCCGGGGCGCTCATGGGAGGCGCAAACCACCCCAATTTCTCCCCCTTAATCACTTTCACCTAAGCTGCCTGAGATGATTAATGATGATCAGATGGCAAGACAAAATGCCTGACACAGTTCTTCAAAAAGCTGACGTGCCAAACATAGATGTTCTGATCATGTGATGGGAATGTTTCATGAACGAATATCAAAGAAGATCTTTTATGGTGCATATATAATTGAAAAACAATTTTGTGGTGGTCAGCAAAAGCAGTGGAGAATATGTGGGCAAATGGAGTTGAAGTACAGATCAACCATGATCTAATTGAATGGTTGAGCAGGCTGGAACAGCTCAATGGCCTACTCCTATTTCAATGTAAAAGCGTGCCTGAAACAGTGCAAAATAGACATCCATTAGTGAGAACATGTTAAAGATAAGAAAGCGCAGCAAAAACCCATCCACCAAGGCACTCCTACTATGAGGCCTGTTGCATTGCTGATGCTCAATGTAAATGCCAGCTGAGAAAGTCTCGGCTGAAAAAAATCAAAATTCCCAACCTGTTGTATACGGGAGCCACTGTTCAAATTGTGGATGCTCATTCTGAGCAAAAATTGGTCTTATCGGTCTGCTAAAAATTAGTTGATATTCTGGCTGTATTCTTCGATATCAAAGGACGAACGATGAAAATTTAGAATGAGAAAAGAATTTTAAAATTGTCTAAAGGGGTTAAATGCCCTGCTCCTATGTACCTCTGTAAACTTGACCTGACAGTTGGTGTGAAGGCTTTGAGTGAACATGGAAATACTCCATGGCCAATACATTTGACATTTAGCTGGACAGCTTAACAGAATTATCCGGATACTCCATTATTTCAGATGGGGTATGCTCCTGCCTGGATTATGTTACTCCACACATGCTGTCAGAATCCCAGACCATATACACCATCCTTCTACATTAACACATTACTCTCCGGGTATCTGATGGTGGATTATGAACACCTGCTGCAATATCACAGTAGTGGATAGTATTCCACACTCCACCATTCCATTAGACAGCTGTATTTGGAAATAATGGATTAAGTATGTATGGACAGTTTTCACATCCAGACATACCAGACTGAAATAACCGATAGTATAAGAATTGATCAGTAATAACCGGCAGTACAAGAATTGATCAGTAATAACTGGTGGAAACAAAGAAACATAGAAAATAGGAGCAGTAGTAGGCCATTTGGCCCTTCGAGTCTGCACCGCCATTCAATATGATCATGGCTGATCCTCTATCTTAACACCATATTCCCACTTTTTCCCCATACCCCTTGATGCCCTTTGTTTCTAGAGATCTATCTATCTCCCTCTTAAATATATTCAGTGACTTGGCCTCCACAGTCTTCGTGGTAGAGAATTCCACAGGTTCACCACCCTCTGAGTGAAAAGATTTCTCCTCATCTCGGTCTTAAATTTCCTACCCCATATCCTGAGACTGTGACCTCTTGTTCTAGACTTCCCAGCCAGGGGAAACATCCTCCCCGCATCCAGTCTATCCAACCCAGTCAGAATGTTATACTTTTCAATGAGATCCCCTCTCATTCTTCTAAACTCTAGTGAATACAAGCCTAGTCGACCCAATCTCTCCACATACGATAATCCTGCCATCCCAGGAATCAGTTTGGTGAACCTTCGCTGCACTCCCCCTATGGCAAGTATATCCTTTCTTAGTTAAGGAGACCAAAACTGCACACAATACTCTAGGTGCGGTCTCACCAAGGCCCTGTATAACTGTAGTAAGACATCCTTGCTCCTGTACTCAAATCCTCTTGCAATGAAGGCCAACATACCATTTGCCTTCCTAACTGCTTGCTGCACCTGCATGTTTGCTTTCAATGACTGGTGTACAAGGACACCCAGGTCCCTCTGTACATCGACACTTCCCAAACCATCACCATTTAAATAATGGTAGTATAAGAATTGATCAGAAAAAGCCATGGGAAGCAAATAAGTTGGAAAACCATAAAACATGAATGGAGATAAGACAATCATAAAGCAGTATTGAAATCTACACTGCTCAGTCTAATTCCAAAGCAAATATGCAGCACAAGGAATGATTTTGGAATGGAGTAATCCTTAATGGCTCAGTTGGTATATGTGTTCCCATTGTCCATGTATAATCAAGCCAGCTAGACCAGGAAAGTCCCAAGTCCAATTCCTGGTTTGTGTTGAGTTAGCTGATCTTAGCTCGGCCCTTGATTGGGGTACTACATGGCCTCAAAATCGTTTGGATCATTTAAAATCAGCCATGTTCCTGATCACTGCCCAAAAATTCCGACTGGAAAGTGCACATAAGAAATGGATTAGCATTAGGTTTAGCTGTGATGCTTCTCACAGTTAAATAGCCATCAACATTTACTGTTTATTCTGACAGGTGAAGAACAGTCACTTAGGTGAGGTACTCGGTATGAGTCAGGCATGAGTCAAATTTTTTTAAAGATTATTGCTGCTGATGAGGTCACTTTGCTAATGTATCATATGAGTGGCCTCTTACTTTTGTCCAAATGCAGTCTTGAAAAATCTATTGAAGTCATGACCATTTTCCAGTAGCTTCTGCTGAAAAGTGTACTCGTGACCCCTATGCGGTCTGTTGATACTCATGACTGTGTCCACTTGGATGGCAACTGAACTAGTGCTACCATACCCTAGCTTGGGTCAGGAAGGAGGTTATTTTAAGAAAGGAAGGGATTATATTGAATAACAAAGGTTGGAGTGTGATCTTGGTACTCCAATAACATTGTCAAACAATTCAACCTTCACTCACGGTTATTTTCTTTGATTTTTGTTATGCATATATTTTCTTTGAGATCAAACCATCTGTATGAATCCTTTCTTCTTTTTAGGAGTTATTTTGAGCCTATTCATATTCTATTTAAAAAAACACAGCCACAATCTGATCAATTCTATATAATTAAATATTTTTTCTAATTTTTGCAGAGAAACATAGGCCCAGAAATTCGTCTCGGGCGGTGGCGCAAAATGGGTGTTATTGGATCAGCTGCCAGGTCCACAATGGAACTGAATATCAGGCACTGAGTATAACGGGCAACCGATCCATACTGCTGTTCTGCACCACCACCCAAGACAAATTTCTAGGCCATATATTTAGAAACACAGAAGTCATTCAGCCCCTCAAGCCTGTTATGTCCTTCCAATAGATCATGGCTGATCTGTACCTCAACTCCATTTATTCAAATTTGGTCCATATCCTTTGATACCCTTACCTAATAAAAATCAGTGAGGCTAACAGATCTTGATGTTATGATTTAAGTTTCAACTGGTGCTTAGAACAGCCCTCTACGTCCACAAAATTCAAACAGGACAAATCACCAATTACAAAATATAAACACAAATAGGACTGGGTTTCCAAGGTTTTGAGGGTCAGATGATCATGACCCAAGGTCACATGTGGTCTATTAGCTGCAGGTTGGATATTTCTCACCTATAACGCATCTAGGTTACACACAGTCCAAAATGTTCAATTCTACTCATTTAAATATTTATAAAGGCAACATGAAACTGTATGGACAATTCAACAGGATCTCTCTAAGCAGCTATTAACAGCAATCCCTGGCTAATATTCTTGCATAAGTTTATTCCTCCAGTGTTGTGGGGGGTGTCCAAGCTGAGGGGCCATAAATATAGGATAGTCACTAATAACTCCAATAATGAATTACTCAGAGAGTGATGACAATCTGCAACTCACTACCACATGCAATAGTTGAAGTGAATAGTAGAGAGGCCTTTAAGGAGAAGTTAGATAAGCATATGAGGGAGAAAGGAATAGAAGGATATGCTGACAGGGTGAGATGAAGCAGGGTGAGAGAAGGCTCATGGGGAGTATAAACACCGGGATAGACCAAAGTTGGGTCGAATGGCCTGTTTCTATGCTGTAAATTCGATGTAATAAATATGTTCAAGACTTTACTTTGTGTGATGAAGATGGGATTACCGTTTAAATTCTCATTGTGTTTTTCTAGCACTCAGTTATCTATAGTGATTTTCCTTCTCGTTTAGGGAAAACTTGGTGAAGGGCTGACAGCCCATCATGCAGAACATCATCAAACATGACCTTTTAATTGATTTTGGAATGGAGTGGAAGGTCAAACACTCGAGGAAACTGCTCTCTTCCTTCGATGCCCCCCAGGTATGGAATCATGACATTCTGCCACTGTAAGACATTTGGGCTAACTGCCCTGTCAAACAGAGGTGAAGGCCCATAGAGCCAGACAGCGGCAAGAACGAAAAAAGAAGACCGTACATTTATATAGTTCCTTGTCACATCCGCAGGACATTCCAAAGTGCTTCAGGTCCAGTTAATTAGTTTGAACCTTTATGTAGGAAAACGTGTTATCTGTTTGTGCACAGCAAGATCCCACCAACAGCAAATTAGACGAGTGACCAATTGATCTGTGTTTTAGTGGAGTGAATGTGGGAGAAATGTTGACTGGGACAGAAAACGAGATGACAATTACAAGTAATGAACAACGCATCCCAAACTTAAGTTTTTAATTTGTGTGTAGATTGGAGAAGAAAGGAAAGATTGAGTGAGAGGAGGTTCACTACTTGATGTTCTGCGAAAGAAAGTTAGAATAGGAGACAGTGATGAGTCCTAATTTCAACACAGCCAGGATGCAGGGGGCGAGAGTGTTTGCAGTTTTTAAAGTCACACTCAATCCCAGCACTTTGGGATGCCCTGAGGATGTTTAAATTAGCTTCAATAGGAATTGGCCGATTTCAATGTGGATCACTGGATTTGTAAAGTGTAGATGGGCACTGGAGCATGATCATAGTGCACTCAGTGTTAACCTTTGCAACGTCCCATCAACTCTTCATGAAACTGTGCTATAAATGTAAGAGAATTCTGCCTAAATATCCTGACAATGTGGGGCGGTGGCGCAGATATTGTTACAATTATTAACATATATGACAAGCCACTTTTAACATGTAGCAATGCTTAACTGTTTCGGGTTAGATACTTCAACGAGAGTGGAAATGACACTAAGCCATAAATGAGAAGCCGAAGCTCACATTACAAGATGTTTTGATAAGGCGTGAACTGCCTCTGTAGTAGTCACTTTTAGGGAATGGCTGTACAGCAGGTAGTCTTTATTCCCAGGTGATTGTTATATTTTTCTGTATCTTGTTAGCTGCCAGACCTTGGTGTGGTCATTTCATGCGTCCTCCAAACTGATGTTAACCAGGGTCTGATCATTTTGGCTAGGCCTCAACATTCAGTAACCGGATTGTGGATCAGTTCAGTTCAGTTGATCACATCCGTTTCAACATTGTGGTCAGGCCAATAGCTGTAAAAAATGGGTTCTAGCTGGGTGTTCCAGAGCTTGAAGAATCTAGTGATCCTGTGTCTTGGAACGTACAGAGACAGATCAACTCCAAATATTGACTCAGGTAGGTTAATTGATAATTAACCAACCATGGTACAGTATACGATATTACATATTACACTATTCATCAAAATAAAACCCATTGGATAGATTAGAAATTGTCTTCTTTCAGTGTTATTGTTTTGTGCAAGACATGTTGTAGTTAGCACTGCAGATGTGATGCACACTCTGCTCCTTCTTGGTTCATAGAACCCAATGACCCATCTATTTTCAAAGTTCTGGACCAATGATTTAACACCAAATTCGTTTCGCCCTGTAGGTACCATAGACAGGGTTTTGTTTCATTTCACTGCTGGATACATGTCATTTGATAGATCAGGTGTCGTTTTTATACATGGGTTTTGCTGCATCCAGCAGGCAGCTTAGACAGGATTTGTTGTATGGCTTGGGGGGTTGGAACAGATCTTCATTCCTTCAAAGCTTCTTTCAGTGACACTGGATTAATGTTCTGAACCTTGAGGATTCTTCTTGGTGACATCAGAAGCCAAGATTTGTTTTCTTCTGCTGCCTCCTTAATCTATAGATTCCCAGGTGACAATTCAAGGTAAGTTTTCATCGGGAAATACGAGAGATTGGTGATACAAGATGAAAGCCTTCTTTCTTGCCCTGAGACTGTGACACGCCCTAAGTCGGAGCTGGACAATAGAAATAGTTAATGTGCTGCAAAAGGCATCTCAGTCACCACAGGGTCGATATTAATGCAGCTTCACGCTCCCTGCTTTGTTATTTCTGTGCTGCATGCTGAGAGGAAAATTACAGTCTGCTCTACTCCTTGTTTCCCGTTTTGTTTCCTAGTGGTGAGTCTTGCACCTTCGGCTTCTCTAGTTCACCGTCGCATGTTTTAAATGTGCACAGCAATCCACAAACAAACAAATAACCTCAGTGTTGAAGGGTAACAGAGTGAAAAACTTAAAAAAAAGACGGCTCCGTTTCGTAGAGTCAGACACCTGTTGTCTGTTTTATGCTGTGAAAGCTGATTCTTGTAGGTGAGGTTGGTATGGACATAGCCCTTGCAACTCGTACTCTGAGAGCATGGTTGTCTTGCCATCGATGCCACCTCTTTCTTGTAGCCGAACGTACCTGAAAGCAAATGGACAATTTCATTCACATGTTGGCACAGCTTGACATTTTAGCTACTCGGCACTTAAAGGAACTTTTACGATTTGGTTCTTGGAACACTGGGTGTAGAGATCAATGCACATAACGCACAACCTGCATGATTTTTGTTGCATTCATACTCTGTTTATTTGGTACAGCTCACTGGACAGGCATTAGGACCCTGCGGGAGCTATTCACAGTTGCTGTACTCATGCTGGTTCATGCCAGTTTGGGGCTCCATTTTGGGTTGTTATATAAAGCACATGGTTTAAGTTACTTTTCTCCTGGCTCAGTTTGTCTGTTATTTATGCATACACAACAATTTTCAGTCTGTGCAAGCTCTATGCCGGGAAACCTAAATTGTAAAATTCACCCCTTTGTTTTTTTCCATGCAATTTTTCCATCTCTCCATCGTTGTCATCATGTTTCAACATGCCCTTCTTCATGTCTGGTGACTGGGTTTGGTGAGTCTGTTAACTGCACCACAGTCACTACAAACGTGGACTTTGTTTGTTATGTGATCCCATTCATCAGGTGGAGTGAGCTCACCACTTGCCCGATGAATTGCATTTGAGGCCTGAACCACTTTGATGGTCAAGGCTTTATTAAAATATTCTCAGCGAGCTGTCCATGCATTTTGACTTCTAACAAACAGCTCGGTCCGAGGTTGGGGGTGGGGATGGGAAACCAGCGGCTCTTGTGCGGAGCCAAGCTGGCAGTATTTAATTAAAGGGGGTCAGGTGATTGTGAGGGGAGGCTTCGGAAGGTACAGCAGCGGGTGAGACTAGGAGGAGCATTAAAGCTGTTCTTGGTTCCACAAATATTGTTAAAAGAACTATGGCGAGGAACAGGTGACTTTGGACCTATGGTTCCATAGCTCTCCACCACTGAGGGTTTCCTCAGATCATGTCTGGATCTGTTGATTAGTCAATGACTCCATTATCATTGTATCATGCGACTACCAGAACGGTAAAAGGTTAACTAGATGGACCTTGGCTTTTTTCGTGTAGCAATTCCTGGGTTCCTACCTTGGAGCCTTTAAGGAACACTGGTTAGGCCGCACTATGTTCAGTTCCACTGGTTGGGATTTGCGTAGCACAACAAAATTACATCATTAAAATGCAAAGGACTCAAATTTGCATAGATTAATGAAGCTCCTGCCTTTTTCAAGCGGGAGTGCTGGGTGACTAATTTTTAGCCGACTCCAAAATCATGACGGGCTGGTGTAAGCTGGAATGGAGTGGTGAATACTGCAGAGTGATTTTGGTCACTGCCTTCAGCTATCTAGGTCCTAAGTTCTGGAACTTCCTCTGTAAACTCCACCGTCTCATAAGAACATAAGAAATGGGAGCAGGTTGTAGGCTATACGATCCCTCGAGCCTGCTCTGCCATTCAATAAGATCATACCTGATCTTTGATCTCAACACCATTACCCACCCGATCATCATATCCCCTGATTCCCTTAGAATCCAAAAATGTATTGATCTCAATCTTGAATGTACTAAATGACTGAGCACCACAGCTAACTGGGGCAGAAAATTCCAAAGATTCACAACCCTGTGAGTGAAGAAATGTTACCTCATAACAGTCCTAAATGGCTGACCTCTTATCCTGAACCTCCTAGTTCTAGACTCTCCAGCCAGGGGAAACAACCTCTCAGCATCTACCCTGTCAAGCCCTCTCAGAATCTTATGGGGGCGATATTGGGCTCCTTTGGGCCTCTCGTTCGCGCCTCAGGGCAGCGCAAATGGGTTTGCGACCGCACGCGGCGAGATTTGCGGTTCCCGCTAAATTCGGTGGGAGTTTTGCGGCAGATGTACAGCGTTGTGCCCCGATCTCCTTTGCCCAGAGATCATGACGTCATCGCCGTGTGCATTGCCCCAAATGGGATGCTACCCAATTTCACCCCCTATATGTTTCGATGAGATCACCTCTCATTCTTCTAAACTCCAGAGAGTATAGGCACATTCTACTCAATTCCTGCTCGTAGGAAAGCCCTTCCATCCTAGGAATCAATCTAGTGAACTTTTGTTGCACCGCCTCTAAGGCAAGTATATCCTTCCTTAGTTACGGAGAACAAAATTGTACAAAGTGTTCCAGGTGTGGTTTCACAAGAGCCTTGTGCAATTGCAACAAGACTTCCTTACTCTTGTACTCCAATATCCTTGCAATAAAGGCCATGTGCCTTCCTAATTATTTGCTGTACGTGCATGTTAACTTTCTGGGGCGAAATTGGGTCACTCCCAGTTTGGGGATGGTAATCTAGGCGTCGCGGGACTTCCTGCACCCGACACAGAAATACTGCCCCAGCCTCGGAATTCAGGTTTCCGACGCTTACAGGAAGTGGTGCGCAATGCTGCGTGCTCCACTTCCTGTTGGGGCAGTGCCCGGGGGAATAGGCGGGCAGAATTATAGAATCATAGAAATTTACAGCACAGAAGGAAGCCATTTCGGCCCATCGTGTTTGCGCCGGCCAGCAAAGAGCTATCTTGGTCCGTAGCCCTGTAGGTTATGGCACTTCAAGTGCACATCCAAGTACTTTTTAAATGTGGTGAGGCTTTCTGCCTCTACCACCCTTTCAGGTAGTGAGTTCCAGAACCCCACCACCCTCTAGGTGAAAACATTTCCCTTCAAATCCCCTCTAAACCTTCTACTAATTACTTTAAAACTATGCCCCCTGGTTGTTGACCCCACTGCTAAGGGAAATAGGTACATCCTATCCACTCTATCTAGGCCCCTCATAATTTTGTACACCTCAAATAAGGTCTCCCCTCAGCCCCCTCTGTTCCAATCCAAAGAAAACAAACCCAGCCTATCCAATCCTTCCTCATAGCTAATATTCTCCAGTCCAGGCAATATCCTCATAAATCTCCTCTGTACCTTCTCGAGTGCGATCACATCTTTCCTGTAATGTGGTGACCAGAACTGCACGCAGTCCTCCAGCTGTGGCTTAACTAGTGTTTTATTCAGTTCAAGCATAACCTTCCTGCTCTTGTACTCTATACCTCGGCTAACAAAGGCAAGTATTCCATATGCCTTCCTAACCACCTTATTTGCCTGGCCTGCTACCTTCAGAGATCTGTGGATATGCATTCCAAGGTCCCTTTGTTCCTTTACACTTACCAGTGTTCTACCATTTAATGTGTATTCCTTTGCCTTGTTAGACCTCCCCAAATGCATTACCTCACACTTCTCTGGATTGAATTTTTTCATTTGCCAGTTTTCTGCCCAGCTGACCAGTTCATTGATATCTTCCTGCAGTCTACAGCTTTCTTCTTCATTATCAACCACACAGCCGATTTTTGTATCATTTGAAAACTTCTTCATTATACCCCATACATTGAAGTCTAAATCATTGATATATACCACAAAAAAACAAAGGAGCCCTGTAGCACCCCACTATAAACAGCCATCCAGTCACAAAAACACCCATCAATCTGCTTCCTGCCTCTGAGCCAATTTTGGATCCAACTTGCCAACTTCAATTAAAGGGGAGTGCCACTGCAATCCCTTTGGCAGCCGTCACTGGGCCACCAGGGATATCCTTGACCGGGCCATCAGCCCGGCAACCAAAACAGATTGGCGAGCTGCAGGAGGGCGGCCTGGTCAAGGTGAGGGCTGCCATTGTCTGGCCGACTGAAAAATATGGCGGCCCACGGTGCAAATGGCCTCATCTTTAAGGAGAGCCCCGGCAGCAGATATCATCCACCGGCGCCATCCTCCCCGCCCACCAGCCAATTTCCCTCATGTTGCGCAGAGGGGTCTGTGCAGGCAGTGAGGGATTGGCACGCACGGCGATGACATCATCGTCATGCGTGCGCCAGCCTGGGGCACGGCGCTAACAACACAACGTCCCCCAAACCTTTGGGGCAATTTCCCCGGAGGCACTATCGACCCCTCCCCCCGGGCGATAACCTTGTTGCGCCCCATTAGCGGTCCCCGGAGGCGGGAATGGGGCTATCAAAAAGGGCAATTTTACCCCTTTTCGATAATAGGATTAATGACATTAAGGTCCTCACTCTCATTAAACCCAACCCCACTATTTCTGTTGTGTATTTTGTGTCTTCTACTGTGAATCGCCAAGTCTAGATCCAAAAATGGAGCACAGGTCAAAAGCTACCCCAATAAATTCACAATAAGAACCATTTATGTTCTTTCAGCCTGGTAAAGCCAATATGGTCAATTTGTGGCCTTTACCCTCATTACTAAATCTAGTAGCTAGTAGATCAAAAATATAATACATTTGCGATTGGAAGCTCAGATACTTAGGTTAGCAACACGTCAATGACCACATACATAATTAATAATTCTTCTAACCACCACAATACTCTATTTACGTCAGGATAAGATGCTTCCTATACTGTATAAACCATTGGTGCAGAACACTGGCTAATGTGAAATATTGTTTTAGAGCCAGCGTGCTAGATTGGTTATACAACTTGAGGACAAAAGGTAGCAGTAAAGGGTATTCTAATCAATGATAAATGGAGTAGAGGACATAAGTACAACATTCACAATCTTCAATCAAGGTTAGAGAGTAGGAGAAACCCTATTTTCTCCACAAGACAGTAAATATGTGGAAAAGACTACCAGGATATTATTGGAATCACCCCTTTAAAAAGGTGTGATACACGATTGGGACCTCTTGATTTCTGTTGAGGAGGATTGAAGGTCATAGCGGGTTTAATAATACTGCTAGATATTTTTAGTAGAGGTAGAAGAAGGAACTTAATCTTCCTTAAAGTAGTTCAAAGATAAAGGTGGAGAAATTGCGTAGCGCCCTATTTGGGGAACTCTTTTGCAGTACTGCAAAAGTATCGCCAGGCACTATGCGAGGGATTCCGACACAAACTTCTGGTTTAGCACTCCAGGAAGGAAGTGGAGCTCTAACTGAAGCGCTACCACTTTCCTTGGAGTGCTAAAGCTGGCAAGAGGGGCTTACGTCTTCAAAAAATTCAATCAAGTTAGTCAGACACGACCTTCCCTTAACAAATCTATGCTGACTGTCTTCCTAATTCGAGATTTACCCTGTCCCGAGTTATAGCCTGCCAACTCGAAAATGACCTGTTTATTCCCACTCTCTGTTTTCTGTCCATTAACCAATCCTCAATCCTTGCTCGTATATTACCCCCAATCCTATGAGCCCTAATTTTGTTTAATTACCTCTAGTGTGGCACCTTATCGAATGCCATCTGAAAATCCAAATACATCACATTCACTGGGTCCCCCTTATCTATTCTGCTAGTTACAACCTCAAAAAACTCTAACAGATTTGTCATACGTGATTTCCTGTTCATAAATTTATTGACTCTGCCCAATCCTATTATTATTTTCTAAATGCCCTGTTACCACGTCCTTAATAATAAATCCTAGCATTTTCCCTACTACTGATGTCAGGCTATCTGGTCTGTAGTTCCCCGTTTTATTTCTCCCATCTTTCTTAAATAGTGGGGTTTCTACCTTCCAATCCATGGGAACTGTTCTAGAATCTGTGGAATTTTGGAAGATGATAAACCAATACATCCACTATCTCTATAGCCACCTCTTTCAAAACCCTAGGCTGTTAGCCATCAGGACCAGGGATTTATCAGCTTGCAGTCCCATTAATGGCTCCAGTACCCTATATTTTTTTTTACTAATACTAATTTCTTTCAGTTCCTCATTCTCGCTAGACCCTTCTTTCTTCACTATTACTGGGAGGTTTTCTGCATCTTCTTCCATGCAGACAGACACTTTGAGTGTGAAATTGCGTACCGTCCCGGTTGGGGCTGGTAACAGCTGCGAGGCGGGACTTCCTGCGCCAGGTGCAGATGTCCTGCCCTGACAGCTAAATTGGGCTTACTACCCCCGAGAGGAAGTGGAGCACAATATCTTGCACTTCACTTCCTCTCGGGGGTGGGTCCGGGGCGCGAACCAACACAAATTTTCCAGCGCTACGTGGAGGCACATATTGTTGGTGAGAAAACAGGGCCCTCCCCTTCCATTAAAAGGGAGGGCATGCTGTAGACTCTGCGGCCACGATTTTACTTACTGATCCGCGGGTTTAATGCAGAATTCAGACCGCTGTCAATCAGGGTCCACCTCCAAACCCGCACTCGCAGGGCTGGGAACATTCCAGTCTACATTAGGGAGAAAAGTACCATGGAGCGGGGTGCCGTAGCAGCAGCCTTACACAGAAGCGGAGCGCCGGGCTGCAACATCGTGGCACGGACTCCTTGATATGGCAAGGCAAACATTTTTAACATTTTTAGCGTCGCACCTCCCCATTAATTTTTGCCCCATGAGCGGCCAAAAGGGGTGGGTACCCAAAGCGGTACGCGCCACACGAAGCTGTCGTGGACATTGCCCACGGCAGCCTCACGGGACACTACCAAGTTTTCATTCCGGGGCGAAAACAGGTAGCTGTGCACGGTGATGACCTTGTCATTGCCGACGTATCGGCCCAGGACGCTACCGGTTAGCACATCATTAAACTCTCACGGAATTTCGCGGGATTCCCCCAGGGGCGTTAACTGAAGGTGCAAACGACTTGACTTTTTCCCCTCAAAAATGTGTTTAATTTCTCTGCTGTTTCCTTATTCCCCATTATAATTTCTCTTGCCTCAGCCTATAAGGGACCCACATTTACTTTCACTAATATTTTCCTTTTTACATACATATAGAAGCTTTTACAGTTTGTTATTATGTCTCTCGCTAGTTTACTCTCATAATCTATTTTCCCTTTCTTTATCAATTTTTTGGTCCTCCTTTGCTGAATTCTAAAATCCTCACTGATCTTTTTGGCAACATTATAAGCTCTATCGCGGTGCAACCCATCCACCTTGAACAGTTCCCTCCTGCCCTAGAACTAGTCACAATACCCCAGCAATCTGAAGTCCTCCCTCCTGGGCCATTTCTCCAGCCATGTGTTAATCTGTTTCATTCCTATACTCACGAGCGCGTGGCACTGGGAGTAATCCAGAGATTACTACCATTGAGATCCTGTTATTTAATTTCCTTCTGAGCTCCTGTAACTCTACCTGTAGGATTTCATAGAATCATAGAATGTTAACTGCACAGAAGGAGGCCATTCGGCACCTTTAAGCCTGTGCCAGCTCTTTGCAAGGGCACTTTATCTAGTTCCACTCCTCTGCCCTTTCCCCATAGCCCTGCAAAACAATTTTCCAGGTACTTATCCAATTCTCTTTGAAAAGCCATGATTGATTCTGCCTCCACCACCCTTTCAGGCAGTGCATTCCAGATCCTAACCACTCGCTGCGTCAAAAAGTTTTTCCTCATGTTGCCTTTGGTCCTTTTACCAATCACTTTAAATCTGTGTCCTCTGGTTCTCAACCCTTCCGTCAATGGCAACAGTTTCTCTCTATCTACTATGTCCAGACCTCTCATGATTTTGAGCACCTCTATCAAATCTCCTCTCAACCTTCTTTGATCTAAGGAGAACAACCCCAGCTTCTCCAGTCTATCCACATAACTGAAGTCTCTCATCCCTGGAATCATTCTCGTAAATTTCTTCTGCACCCTCTCTGAGGCCTTTACATCCTTCCTTAAGTCCGGTGCCCAGAATTGGACACAATACTCCAGTTGAAGCCGAACCAGTGTTTTATAAAGGTTCATCATAACTTCCTTGCTCTTGTACTCTATGCCTCTATTCATGAAGTTTGGGATTCCGTATGCTTTTTTAACCACTTTTTCAATCTGCCCTACCAACTTCAAAATTTTTTGCACATATACCCACAAGTCTTTCTGTTGATGCACACCCTTTAGAATTGTATCCTTTATTTTATATTGCCTCTCCTTGTTCTTCCTACCAAAATGCATCACTTTGCACTTTTCTGTGTTAAATTTCATCTGCCACGTGTCCGCCCATTCCATCAGCCTGTCTATGTCTATCACTATCCTCCTCACTGTTCACGATACTTCCAAGCCTTGTGTCATCTGCAAATTTGAAATTGTGCTCTGTACACCCAAGTGCAAGTCATTAATATATACCAAGAAAAGCAGTGGTCCTTGTACTGACCCCTGGGGAACACCACTGTGTACCCTCCTCCAGTCTGAAAAACCACCATTCACCACTACTCTCTGTTGCCTGTCACTTAATCAATTTTGTATCCATACTGCCACTGTCCCTTTTATTCCATGGGCTTCAACTTCAATCTCAACCCTTTTCCTTCCTATGTCATTGCCTCTCACCTGGATGGCAACTTTTAACTATTCCACTTCCCCCTTCAAAATGTCCTTCACCCTCTTAGTGATGTCCTTTACCCTGGCACCGGGAGGCAACGCACCATGCAGGACTCACGTCGGCTGTTGCAGAAATGACCAATGTTAATGAAAGTCAGAACATACTGCTCCAGAGCAAGATGGGCTCTGATGGGTTCACAATGTGCCCCACCTAGTGCTATAGACGGTGCTAATTAAATTTAAGGGGCACAGGGTGGTAGAATCGGTAGTGTGCTGGTCTGGATGGTTCAGTAGGCTTCATCCTGACCGTTGACCTCTGGCATCTAGATTTGAATCCAAGCCACAGTTTTCTCTTTCTACTGATAGTGTGGGGCCTATTTGAAATGTGTATGGTAAGTTTCAACCCAGCTATATTTGAACTGGAAGTTCTTGCTCCTTAGCATGTGATGCCTCCCTGTGCCATTCATCATTTTTTGCCACACTGTGTGGGTAGGCTTCCTATACTGCTCTTCAACTAGCGATAACATGGGACATTGCTCCATGTTCCAATACAAAATTTGCCAAGAAAAGTTCAAAGTCAGTGGGGTTTGAAAACAGAACCCATAACAATGGAATTTTGTATTGTGTCGGCACTAAAATATATGACATATATATGAGAACCAGCCTCCACTAATGGAAATGTATAATGTGCAAGTCAGTTCCCATTTTGCTTTCTTATTTTACATATTCCTGATCTATAAGCCCCGATTTTAAGCTAACCCAGCCGGTACCAATGGGATAGGTTCAGGTCGGACGCATGTTTTTGAAGTCAAAGGAGTGTAAAATCTGGAGGGTATAAAACGGACACCCAGCCTGTTTCCGCCAGACAGGTTGGGTTAAAATCGGGACTATAATCTTTGAAAACTTAGTGGGTAGTCAACAGTGAGAATGATTCATCTATTTAACACAGGCAAGATCTTGAAGCAACAAGCAGTAAATGTCAATTTGTGGTGCTTCAATGTTAGAAATAGCCAGGTAGGTCTCAAGAGATTTGTTCTGTCATTACATTTAGATTGCTTCTTGTGAATGTTCAGTAATATGATTTGCAAAATTGTAAGATACAGAATGTCATGAATAATTGTATTTTTTTCCTTTATGTAAATAGAGCTCTCAACCTCTCACTGGCAGATCATTGAGGTCCATGAAGTCTGTAACACTTCATTTCTAATTCATCATTTTTCCTTAGTGCACCTGAAATAACACAAAGTGGTTTTCACTGTTCTTAAGAACTTGATAAGTCAAGAATAAGCACTTTCCTTTTTTATCCTACCATAGATCAAAGTACACTGTCAAGGATGCCCTCCCTCCTGCATGCAACCTATGTTGAATCCAAGACTCATCTGACTCCTAATCTTATTTTTTGTTAGTACCTTCATATTGTGGACTTGCCCTCCCTCAGTCTTCCCCTTTTCCACACTTTTAAAACATAAATTTGATGTTAACTAACTACCAGCTGATATTTTTCCATCATCTTATCTTCTATTCTTTTCAATCTTACACTATGGCCATCGGCTGTCACCTATGTTTCAGAATAATTTTTAAAATTGTTCTAATTTAGTTGAAACGCATTTGAGCTCAGATATGACTGTTGGGTCATTACTGTGAGCAGACACACACGGACTGTGTTGCCTTGGTATTCCTTTGTATGCCATTTTATTACAGGCATTAAGTCGTTTATTGTAAGTGTGTTAACTCCTCTGTTTGGCATTTCAGTGAATTGAAAGGTTGTAGTGAAATGCTGCTTTAAAATTATTAATAGTCATTGCTCCAGTCAAACTATTTCAGAACAGAAGTCTGACTTACCTCACCATTCAGGAAGCAGTAAAACACAGACACGAAGAAACCCTGTAAAACACAACGGTGTCTATTTGAGTCCGAAAGCAAATTGTGACAGTAACTCTTTGCAAACATTTAAGTTACATAATGCTTCAGGAAAAGAAGATCGAATTTGCAAATTAAGCTGTCATATTGCATTAGGCCCACGGTTAATGAGCTGTCAGTTTATCTGGCTAGATTACCCACCTGAAAGGACTGCAGAAATGAATTGAAGTAGATGAAAACAATTTGTGAGATGTCATCTTCGCCTGGATTGACGAAGAACAGCATGTAAGTGATGCCAAGAAGGGGTAACAGAACTAAAGTTGCCTTCACTGCTTTCCTGTAGGACAGATGGTGAAAAGAGAGAATTAGTGTATTTATTAAAAATGAAGGTGAAACTGATTGATAAAATAATAATATATTTCTGGGCACAAGTCAGCTTGAATTAGTTGGGGTTGTGTAAGGCTGTATTAGATACAGTACGGAACAGTTTAGCTTAGCATTGATGCTGCAGTTACAGTGTAAATGCCACCTGAATCATACGCTATGGTCATGACAGGACAGCAGAACCAAGCTAACTGAGACTCCCTGGAGAAGAGAATCTCACTAAGCTTCGCCGGAGTCAGTTTGGAACTTGGAACCCGACTCCTGCTCCATATTTAGCGTTGGTGAGAAGTAATTGGTGCTTTTCACCCATACTAAATCTGTTAAGTGTGAATGCCCCTTTAGCTTGGCTCAGTTAGTAACACTCTCACCTCTGAGTCATCACACTACATAGTATTGCATAGGTTATATGGCACAGAAACAGGCCATTTGGTCCAACCAGTCCACGCCAGCATTTACGCTCCGCTCGAGCCTCCTCCCGCCTTTCCTCATCTAAATCTATCAGCATAACCCTCTATTCCCTTCTCCCTCATAAACTTGTCTTGCCTTCCCCCTAAATGCATCAATACTATTCGCTTCAACCACTCCCTGTGGTAGTGAGTTCCACATTTTCACCATTCTTCGGATAAAGAAGTTTCTTCTGAATTCTCTGTTGGATTTCTTGGTGACTATCTTATATTGATGATCTCTGGTTAGGCTCTTCCCCGCAAGTGGAAACATTCTCTCTGTATCCACTCTATCAAAATTTTCATAATTTTAAAGACCTCTATTAGGTCACCCCTCAGCCTTCTTATTTCAAGAGAAAAGAGACTCAGCCTGTTCATCCTATACCCTCGCATTTCTAGTATCATAGTTGTAAATCTTCTCTGTACCCTCTCCAATGCCTCTATATCCTTTTTATAATGTGGTGACCAGAACTGTACGCAGTACTCTTAAGAACCAAGGTTAGATACAGGTTTAGCATAACTTCCCTACTTTTCAATTCTAACCCTAGTGCCTGGTTTGCCTTTTTTACGCCCTAGCTAACCTGTGTTGCAACTTTTAGTGATTTGTGTATTTATAAACATAGAAACATAAAAACATAGAAATTTACAGCACGGACGGAGGCCATTTCGGCCCATCGAGTCCACGCCGACCAACCAAGAGCTATCCAGCCTAATCCCACTTTCCAGCTCTTGGTCTGTAGCCCTGTAGGTTACGGCACTTTAAGTGCACATCCTAGTATTTTTTTAAATGTGGCGAGGGTTTCTGCCTCTACCATCCTTTCAGGTAGTGAGTTCCAGATCCCCACTACCCTCTGGGTGAAGAAATTTCCCCTCATATCTCCTCTAAACCTCCCCCCAATTACTTTAAATCTACATCCCCTAGCTGTTGACCCCACTGCCAAGGGAAACAGGTCCTTCCTATCCACTCTATCCAGGCCCCTCATAATTTTATACACCTCAATCAGGTCTCCCCTCAGCCTCCTCTGTTCCAAAGGAAACAGACCCAACATCTCAAATCTTTCCTCATAGCCAAAATTCTCCAGTCCAGTCAACATTCTTGTAAATCTCCTCTGCACCCTTTCCAGTACAATCACATCTTTCCTGTAATGTGGTGACCAGAACTGCACACAGTACTCCAGCTGCAGCGTAACTAGTGTTTTATACAGTTCAAGCATAACCTCCTTGCTCTTGTATTCCATGCCTCGCCTAATAAAGGCAAGTATTCCATATGCCTTCTTAACTACCTTATCTACCTGGCCTGCTATCTTTCTGTATTCCAAGATCCCTTTGTTCCTCTACCCCACCTAGACTCCAAGTAATGTGACTTCTTTATTCTTCCTACCAAAATGTAATACCTCACATTTATCTATGTTGAATTTCATTTGCCCAGTCTGCAAGTTTATTAATGTCCTCCTTCAATTTGTTGCAGTCCTCCTCAGTACTGACTATTGCCCACAATTTGATGTCATCTGCAAATTTAGAAGTTGTGTTTATGATTCCAAAGTATAAATTGTGAACAACAGTGGTCCCAGCACTGATCCTTTAGAAACACCACTACCCATCTTTTACCCTACTCTCTGCTTTCTGTATTGATGCAAACTAGCTATCCATTTTGCTACTTATTCTCTGACTCCACATTCCCTGACCTTGTTCATCAGTCTATTATGGGGTACCTATTTGAAGTCCTTGTGAAAACCTAGATAAATTGCATCTACTGCATTACCATTGTCTACTCTCTGTTACTCTTCAAGCAAGACTTTCCCTTTTGGAAACCATGCTGACTATTCATTATTACATTTTTGGTTTCTAGATGTTTTACTATTTTCTCCTTTAGTAGGGATTCTATTATTTTTCCTTCCACCGATGTTAAGCTGACTGGTCTACAATTCCCTGGACATGTTCCATCCCCCTTCTTAAATATAGGTATTACATTAGCTATCCACCAGTCCTCCAACACTGTGTCAGTTCAAACCCCACACCAGGTTCTGTAGTACATAAAAACTAGGGTGACACTCCAGTGTATACTGAGGAAGAGATGCATGGTCTGAGGCATGGTACTGAAATAACACATTAAGCTGAGGTCCTGTTTGCCTGTATTGGTAGTTCACGTGGAGGGTAAAGGTCCTTTGGCCCTACATGACGAGCAAGGAGTTCTTGTTTTTTGGTCAGCATTTCTCCCACTACCAATGCCACCAAACAGATCATTCATCTCATGCCCAAGAATTTTAATTGACCACATTTAAATCTTTATCAAGGAAGGGCCGTAGAACAGCCAGACAGGTACGCAGTTATAGTGCTAATATTAGTGGACTAGTAATCCAGAGACCTAGATTAATAATCCGGTGAATGCAAATTCAAATTCTACCATGGTAAAAATTCTCGGCATCAAAAGTCGGTATAAGTAAAAGTGACCGTAAGCTTGTCGGATTGTGGTAAAAACCCGATTAATGCCCTTTAGAGAAGGAAACCTGCCATCCTCACCCAGTCTGCCAAATGTGACTCAAGTCCCACACCCAGTGTGGTTGACTCTTAAGTGCACACTGAAGTAACCTAGCAAGCCACTCAGTAACCATCACCTTCTCAGGGCAATAAATGCCAGTCTTGCAAGCGATGACAACATCCCGTGAATGAATAATAATAAAAAATATGTTTTCTTGTGTATTAAATGTAATTCTGATTTTTACTACTCTCTCTTTGCAGGGGTATAGGAAGCAATTTGGTTCCAAGATGAAACACCTTGGCTCAGAGCTTCTCCCACTCTGCTGCCGTAACTTTTCCAGGTGAAGCTCAAGCAGTGGAGTGAGAACAGCGTTGGCCCTTGTAATGGGAGATTGAATGGAGTTGATTTTCTGAGGAAGAAATCCAATAGCTAAGGCAGACAGATCTACAGTACTACAAATAGCTGTTGAGCATTGACTCGCCAGCCTACATCACTTATGATAGTCAATCTGGTGAACCTGTTACTGAGGGCTGGGATTCCACCCAGCTCCAGATAGCCTGGCAAGCTAATGCCATAACAGGTAAGGTGAGGAGCTATCAGTTTTCTGCACTGGTAAGCTTGTTAAACTTCAGCAGTACATCTGTGCCCACTTGAGAGTTCCTATGCCTTGCCAACCTGTGCCTAAGTTCTCTGGACTTAGCTAAGGGCGATGTGTCCCTTCACATGAGAGTGTACACTTTATATCGGACAAACATAAACTCCACTTATGTTCATTTTTTACGAGTTTGGTTTGAAGACCAAAATGGTATTGTGTTTTCATCTGTCTCTCGTGCATGAAGTATGAGTTTGCCCAATTGCTCTGTGCAAGACGTGAGTTCAATCTAATGGGCTGCTATTTTCCAATGAGGCAACCAATTCCTTAATACAGCAATTGTTTTTGATGATATCTCAAATTTTTCTTGCCAAAAATGTTCTAAGCCTATCTCCCTTAAATGTATTCAGTCAAATTAAATTTGCTGGCAGCTTTGGGTTGTGTGAAATGCCTGCTGTGCTAATATTTACTTGCATTTATTTTTCATGCTCATCAAGGTGAGGGATAGTACGGTTAGAAAATATAACAGTTTCTATTTAAGGCATATACGCCGGAGATTTCCTTCAGGTTCTCTCGATCATCCAGCAGAAGATCGGAAGAAACCTAGATAGACGCATAAAGGGGGCTTCTGCCGATCTTCCACTGAGCTTATGGCGCCCGTTTGGAAGACCCCCCCAACTTTAAAGAAATTCCCAGCACCATGTCAGCATCGAGCACTCCCAGAACAGGTATAGCATGGTCCGATGTAGAGAAAGACTCCTTCTACTCTGCTCCTACCAATGTATTTCAGTCCCAATCTCAGAAGAGTTCCTTGGCAGCATTCTTTTCCATTCTTCACGTCGACCATCCTGTCTGAATCACATTTCCAATTAGTGCCAGATTAAAAGCAGTTTTGTGCTGTAAACCTCTGGATGGTCCAATCTTATTTTATATAAGACTCAATACGCAGCAGAAAGAGAAGACTTTCATTTCATCCATGTGGCCAGATTTGAACTCAAGTCGCAGAAATAAAAGGCTAGCAACTAACCCATTGCTCCACCCTGTTCTGCCAAATTCTTAATGTAACATAGCACCCCTCATGAGGGTTGGCACAAATGAAAGTTGTTCATGGGCTGAAGCTTCCTTCAGTACACTGTCAACAAAACTGAAATCAGCCTTTTCGGTTTCCAACAGCACTGACACATCTCTAGATTGCTATTATGGACACAGTACTGTAGCAATTATTAACTTATAACTCAGAGGTCATGAGGTCAGCTCATGTTTATAAAGAAAGACTTGCATTTATATAGTGTCTTTTACAACCTTAGGATGGCACAAAGCACTTTATATAGCCAATTCAGTACTGTTGTAATGTAGGAAATATGGCAGCAAGATACCACCAACAGCAATTAAAGTGACCAGATAATCAGTTTTAGTGATGTTGGTTGAGGGATAAATGCTGGCCAGGACACCGAGAGAATTCCCCTGCTCTCGAAATAGTGCCATGGGATCTTTTGTGTCCATCTGAGAGGGCAGTTGTGCATCGGTTTAACATTTCCTTTGACCTTTGACAGTGCAGCACTCCTTCACTACTGCACTGGAATGTCAGCCGAGAATTTGCATTCAAGTCTCTGGAGTGGGACTTGAATCCTCAACCTTTTGACTCAGAGGCAAAAGTGCTACCATTATAGCATCTTAACTATCACCCCAAGGCACATTACAATGGGGAGAAAATGCTTGGAAAGATTAAGGAAGTGGACTGAATGAGACATGCTTTAAAAAGCCTTTGAAAGAAGGGAAAGAGGTAGCACAGCCGTAAGTTTTTTGGCTATATATAGTACGATGTTGCAGGGGCATAGTGGCTGAAGGCTGGCCTCTGAAGGTAGAGTTGCGAGAAGGGGGACAATCCAGAATCATGCTGGGCATACAGTTTGAGAAGATCACTCAGGTAAGGGTGATCAAAATTGTGACGTGATTAGAAAATAAGGACAAAGATCTTGAAGTTGATATATTGTGGTCAGGGAACCATTACAGTTTGAATGACAAATGTGTGGAACTTTGTGTGAGAGGAGTCAGACAGCAGAGCTCTGGGTGAAGTGAACATTGTAAAGGGTGAAAGAGGAGAGTGAGAAGGATGGAATTCTAGACATAAATCCTTGGGGTAGTCAAGGATCGTATTCAGCTTTATAGCAATGGAAAGTCAGGGAAACACAAGCGGGCAATGTTCCAGATGTGGAAAAATACAGTCTTCGTGATTGAGGAGATTGGAGTGAGAAGAGTAAAACATTGAGACTGCGTATTACCTGGCTTAGTCTAAGTGGAACACCAGGGAGTCTTTTTTAAAAATGTGTTCTCTGAATGTGGGCAACATTTTAATGCTCATCCGTAGTTGTCCTACAGATAAATAAGGCATTAAGAGGCAATCATGTCATGTGGAAATCAGTCATGTATAAGCTAGACCAGGTAGGGGTGGTATAGCCTCTGCAGTGTCGTTCCATAACTGCCTCCTTGGAAGATAGACCTCCCACATTCCTCTTTTCTTAGAATCATAACCATTCTAGAATATTCCAGCATAGAAAAAGAATCTAGTCTGCACAGGTGTTTTTCTCCAAAAGAACCACCTAGTCTAATCCCACTCATTTCCTCTTTTTCAAGCTGCCATCCAATTCCCCATGAACTGCTGTTGGGAAACATTCTGCTGCCACTATTGGCATTTCTCCATAGCACCATGTCAAAATTGATCATTCAACCAGGGCATGGGTTCTTCTGTGCAATATAGGTAGAATAAGTTTATGATTTCACTATACACACACACGGCAGAAATCTTCCCCTCTGCACAGGGAATCACTGGGGCAGATCTAGCATCCTACCACTCTCTCACTATGGCGACAATGGAGTTTCAATATACTCCGTCACCGTACCATCTTGCCCAGTTGCTTTTTAACAGAGAAATCTTCTGCAGAAATTAATGGGAGAAATCATGAGACATTATCGCTAAACTAAAACTCTAAACATAATGGACAAGCCCTAAATGGAGTCTATTGTTTGACTGAAAATTTTCTGTTACTTGGATGTTAAACGGATTGGCAGCACTAACAGAGTTCATTGGAAGGCAGTACATCATTTATAGTTCACATCACTCCCTCAAAAACATCTCATGTCTTTGAAGTGTTGATGCTTTTAATATTCTGCTGAGGTCAACTTATTCACACCTTAAGCGATTTACATAATACATTCAAACTTCAAGAGATGTACAAAAATGAGGAGGATCATTCAGAACGATGGCATGTTCAATATGAATCTCAGTCAACCTATGACTTTGCTCATCCTGCTGTGGACCAGCATGTGTTATATCTGGCTCCATTAACCTCATGAATATTTTTCATTAAATTGAATTTGCTGAGTACTGAATGTGCATTGCAGTTCTGACGTTGTGGGCATGTTTTCTATAAAGTGGAAATCTAAATCTCTGATAAGCATCACAACCAAAGAAAGGAGGGAGATTAAAATTAGGTCAATGAATGCATATGATTTTCCAAACTAAGGGATGGTATGAAATTCCCAATAACATGCTCAAGATCATTGCCATCACTAGCAAAGCCGGGATTTATTGCCAATCCCCTAGTTGCTCTGAGTAGCTTGCTGGGCCATTACAAGGGAAGGTAAGAGTCAACTACGATGGTGTGGGACTGGACTCACATATAGGTCAAACCAGGTAAAGACGGCAGATTTCCTTCCCTAAAGGACATTAGAAACATAGAAACATAGAAAATAGGAGCAGTAGTAGGCCATTCGGCCCTTTGAATCTGCACCGCCATTCAATATTGTCATGTATCCAGACATGTTTACTGCTTGTACTATTACATATGATGTGCCACCAGAGGGCACTACTATGGGAAACTTGTACATCAGCTGTCTGGTTACTAAGGTATACCACCAGAGGGCACTGCAGTGGGAGACTTGCAGGTTAACTGTACAGGTGTGCCAGGTCTATCATAAAAGGCAGGCCACCATGTGTGATCCTCACTCTGGAGTTATATTAAATGGACTAAGATCACTACAGTTCAAATGCAATACATTGCCTCATAGAGTCATTATCAGAGCATCCAAAGACATAACAATTGGCGACGAGATTACGGACTTTCACGCGAAAATGGCTAACCTTGGTACGTTGCAGCAGTTCGCCGATGGTGATGATTGGGACGCCTTTGCGGAGAGGCACGACCATTTCTTCATAGCAAACGACCTGGCAGACAACAATTCAGCCACACTGGCTGATAAGCTTAGAGCTATCCTGCTAACCAGTTGTGGGCCCAACCGTCTATGGTCTCGTCAGGGACTTGTTGGCACCAGAGAAGACTTACGAGGAGCTTGTAATGTTGCTCCGAGAACAACTCAAGCCCAAAGAGAACATCCTCACAACCAGACACCGGTTTTATACCCACGATGGCCCGAGGACCAGGAAATCGCGAAATATGCTGCAGACCTCAGGAGGCTGGCGGCACCGTGTGATTTCGGTGAACACCTCACCGAAGCGCTGCGGGATATCTTTGTCATCGGAATCGGCCACGAGGGCCTTCTTCACAGGCTACTATCTGTGGACACCACAGTCACACTGCAGAAGGCCATCACCATGAGCCAGGCATTCATGACCTCGACCTGCGGCTCGAGGCGGATGGCTCATCCTCAGGACTCAAACCCAGCAAGTACTGTACACAGATTGGCATCTTTTAGAGGCTGGACTGTAGAACGTGAATCTCCTCAGGGGAGAGAAAACAGGCCCCCAAGTCCCTTAACTCAGAGTCCTCCCATGGGAGCTAATCGAGTAGCATCATGCTGGCGTTGCGGAGAGAATCACAGGGCTCACCAGTGCCGTTTTAAGGACTGTGTGTGCAAAGGCTGCAGCACAAAGGGATACCTGCAGTGAATGTGTAAAAGAAACATGACTCACTGTGTTATTGAAGTATCTGCAGATGGCCAGGAAGCCAGCATGGATTATGAAACGATAGTCAGAGAGGCAGCTCAGCCCCACGATGAGGTGTAAGGTATGTTTACCTGCACCACAGAATGTTCCTCGTTGAGGATGGAAGTCGAGGTAAATGGCGTTCCAGTCTTCATGGAAGTGGAGACAGGGCGAGCCAGTCAGTAATGAATCAAGAAGCCTTTGAGAGGCTATGGGACAATCAAGCCGAACGACCCAAGTTGGGCCCGGTTCAGGCAAAGCTGCGCACCGACACCAATGAACTATCGTTGATAGTGCGGATGTAAAGGTACTCCATGATGGCGCGGTGCACAAGTTACCACTGTGGATTGTTGCAGGTGATGGACCAATGCTACTCGGAAGAAGGTGGATGGAGAAGATCCACTGGAGCTGGGAAGATTTCATCCCTCCAGCGATCGATGTTCCCTGCGCTCAGAGGCAAAACAAGCTCTCAACTGAGGTTGGATCCGGCACCAGAGAGCAGACCAGCACAGCACCCGAGGCACAGACCACTCAGCACGACTGCGTGGAGATGATCCAGCTGAGATGACACAAACGCATCTTCCAGGCTCCAGTGGCAGGACTCCGGAGGAAGAAAATTGGATCCAAAGGCGACTTCCCAGCTTCGGTGTCAGAACCAAGGGAGAAGAGGATCATAGCAGTCGACATCGTGGATAGAAGATGGCGCCCAAACCACGAGGTGAAGTGCTGAAGAAAAAGATGGCGGCGGCCAGACCACGAGATGCAGCGCTGATGGAGCAACATGTGGTACCAAGCGAAAAAGATGGTTGGGGTAAAGAGAGCAAAGCCCTCTTAAAGGAGGCCTGCAACACACCACAGTTAAAGGGACAGGTCCACATTCTCAATCAATGTAATAGCAACTGTGAGTTAAATGTAAAGCTTGTAATTGATGATCAGAGTTTTATACATGTAATAAGCAAAGAAAAGTCATGCGATTGCGATCGGAGCTACAGTTTATCTACAATGAGCAATGAAACATTGTGCGGTGTAGAATTTCAACTGAATTCGGTTAATGTAGCAGGCAAACACCCATCGGGAGCACACAGGTCCATCGAGCTACCCAATGCTGTAGCCTGAGTCTCTGGGACCAGAGTGATGCACCATGGAGTGTGGCCACAAGCAGCCAATATAGACAAGCTGCACAGCAAGCGATACCCTGCCCCTGATCGGCTACACCTATCAGGCACCCGATGGCACCAACTGCCACAAGCCTGAAAGAGCAAACCGCGCTAAGGCGCAGCCCCCAGACCCTATCGCCAGGCTACACCTGGGAATGAAGGGTCACCTACAATGGCTCTCCCAAATGGGACCAGGACCAGCCAGGATCCCAAACTAAATAACGCCCAAGCAAGCGAGTCAGCAGTTCCCTGTGCACTGCCAGATGACTGCTCCTGAGGGAGCAGCAGCGACCCGGGGCGCAAGGAAAGGACAGGGAGATCACAGGCATCTGTGAACCTGCCCGACGCTAGGAGCAACAGCAAAGGCCCCGAGAGCAGGCAACTTGAGCCAACCGGGTTCCCACTGCCAGCACTGGGCAACGCGTCGTCACCAGGCTACCTGGGCACCATCCAGCAGTTCTAGTATTAGTTTTTCCTCATGTACCAGTCCTGACACCAGTACTGATTCCAAGTATGTATCAAGAATGTACCTCACCAGTCAAATGTACTTGCCTCACAATTGAACCACAAATGTAATGATGTAAATGCAATTGTTTTTTTCTGGACTTGAATGTATATGAATGTAATGAGCCACTGGCATAATCCACATGTGGGGGGGGGGGGGGGGGGAAGAGAATGGAGTGGTCATGGACTCAGAAACAGAAACCACCAGCACCTCTACTGCCAACGAAACACCACCTACTCACCCAAGATGGAAATGATCCTCCAAGGGTCAACCAGATAGAGCTAAGCCCAGAGCACAGTCAATGCATGAAGGCGATTTGCACTAAGGACTTAGGGAAGAGTGATGTCATGTATCCAGAGATGTTTACTGCTTGTACTAGTACATATGATGTGCTACTAGAGGGTACTACTATGGGAAATTTGTACACCAGCTGTATGACCACTAAGGCATGCCACCAGAGGGGCACTGCAGAGGGAGACTTGCAGGTTACCTGTACAGGTGTACCAGGTCGAGTATAAAAGGCAGGCCACCATGTATGATCCTCACTCTGGAGTTATATTAAATGGACTAAGGTCACTACAGTTCAAGTGCAATACATTGCCTCATGGAGTCATTATTGGAGCATCCAAAGACATAACAAATATGATCATGGCTGATCCTCTATCTCAACACCATATTCCCGCTTTTCTCCCATACCCCTTGATGCCTTTGTTTCTAGAAATCTATCTATCTCCCTCTTAAATATATTCAGTGACTTGGCCTCCACAGCCTTCTGTGATAGAGAATTCCACAGGTTCACCACCCTCTGAGTGAAAAGATTTCTCCTCATCTCGGTCCTAAATTTCCTACCCCGTATCCTGAGACTGTGACCTCTTGTTCTAGACTTCCCAGCCAGGGGAAACATCCTCCCCGCATCCAGTTTATCCAACCCAGTCAGAATTTTATACTTTTCAATGAGATCCCCTCTCATTCTTCTAAACTCTAGTGAATACAGGCCTAGTCGAACCAATCTCTCCTCATATGACAGTCCTGCCACCCCAGGAATCAGTCTGGTGAACCTTCGCTGCACTCCCTCTATGGCAAGTATATTCTTTCTTAGGTAAGGAGACCAAAACTGCACACAATACTCCAGGTGCGGTCTCACCAAGGCCCTGCATAACTGTAGTAAGACATCCTTGCGTCTGTACTCAAATCTTCTTGCAATGAAGGCCAACATACCACTTGCCTTCCTAACTGCTTGCTGCACCTGCATGTTTGCTTTCAATGACTGGCATACAAGGACACCCAGGTCCCTCTGTACATCAACACTTCTCAAACCATTTAAATAATACTTTGTCCTTATGTTTTTTCTACCAAAGTGGATAACTTCACATTTATCAACGTTATACTGCATCTGCCATGTGTTTGCCCACTCACTCAACCTATCTAAATCACCTTGCAGCGTCTTTGCATCATCCTTACAACTCACAATCCCACCTAATTTTGTGTCATCAGCAAACTTGGAAATATTACATTTGGTTCCCTCATCCAAATCATTTATATATATTGTGAATAGCTGGGGCCCAAGCACTGATCCCTGTGGCACCCCACTAGTCACTACCTGCCACCCCGAAAAAGACCCATTTATTCCTACTCTCTGTTTCCTGTCAGTTAACAATTTTCAATCCATGCCAATACATTATCCCCAATCCTATGTGCTTTAACTTTGCACATTAACCGCTTATGTGCGACTTTTCCAAAGACCTTCTGAAAATCCAAATAAACTACATCCACTGGTTCTCCCTTATCTATTCTATCGGTTACATCCTCAAAAAACTCCAGTAGGTTTGTCAAATAAGATTTTCCTTTCATAAATCCATGTTGACTTTGTTTAATCCCGCTGATATTATCTAAGTGTGCCGTTATCACATCCTTTATAATAGACTCCAGCATTTTCCCTACTACTGATGTCAGGCTAACTGGTCTGTAGTTCCCCGTTTTCTCTCTCCCTCCTTTTTTAAATAGTGAGGTTACATTTGCTATAATGAACCAGTTGGGTTTTAAGACTTGGTTTGTGGAAGCATTTTTGCTGCCACCCGCTTTTTATTTCCAGATATTTTTAACGTGAATTCAACTTCTCAAACAGCTACTGTGGGATTTGAATTAATGTTCTCTAGAGTACTAGTTCAGCAGCAAGTGGCTATGATCCGGAATGCAGTGCCTGAAAGGGTGGTGGAGGCAGATTCAATCGTGGCTTTGAAAAAGCGAATTGGATAAGTACCTGAAGGAAAAAAATTTGTATGGTTACGGGGAAAAGGCTTACATAGAAACATAGAAATATAGAAAATAGGTGCAGGAAAAGGCCATTCGGCCCTTCGAGCCTGCACCACCATTCAATAAGATCATGGCTGATCATTCCTTCAGTACCCCTTTCCTGCTTTCTCTCCATACCCCTTGATCCTCTTAACCGTAAGAGCCATATCGAACAACCTCTTGAATATATCCAGTGAACTGGCATCAACAACTCTCTGCGGCAGGGAATTCCACAGGTTAACAACTCTCTGAGTGAAGAAGTTTCTCCTCATCCCAGTCCTAAATGGCCTACCCCTTATCCTATGTCCCCTGGTTCTGGACTTCTCCAACATCAGGAACATTCTTCCCGCATCTAACCTGTCCAGGCCTGTCAGAATCTTATATGTTTCTATGAGATCCCCTCTCATCCTTCTAAACTCCAGTGAATAAAGGCCCAGTTGATCCAGTCTCTCCTCATATGCCAGCCCAGCCATCCCTGGAATCAGTCTGATGAACCTTCACTACACTCCCTCAATAGCAAGAACGTCCTTCCTCACACTAGGAGATCAAAACTGAACACAATATTCCAGGTGAGGCCTCACTAAGGCCCTGTAGAACTGCAGTAAGACCTCCCTGCTTCTATATTCAAATCCCCTAGCTATGAAGGCCAACATACCATTTGCCTTCTTTACCGCTTTCTGTACCTGTGTGCCCACTTTCAGTGATTGATGAACCATGACACCCAGGTCCCCTTTTCCTAGTCTGCCGCCATTCAGATAATATTCTGCCTTTGTGTTTTTGCCCCCAAAATGGATAACCTCACATTTATCCACATTATACTGCATCTGCCATGCATTTTCCCACTCACCTAGCCTGTCCAAGTCACCCTGCAGCCTCTTAGCGTCCTCCTCACAGCTCACACCGCCACCCAGTTTAGTGTCATCTACATACTTGGAGATATTACACTCTATCCCTTCATCCAAATCGTTAATGTATATTGCAAAGAGCTGGGGTCCCAGCACTGAGCCCTGCAACACTCCACTAGTCACTGCCTGCCATTCTGAAAAGGACCCGTTTATCCCGACTATCTGCTTCCTGTCTGCCAACCAGTTCCCTATCCACATCAGTATATTACTCCCAATACCATGTGCTTTGATTTTGCACAACAATCTCTTGTGCGGGACCTAGCTATGAAGGCCAACATACCGCCTGCTGTACCTGCATGCCCAATTTCAGTGATTGATGAACCATGACACCCAGGTCTCATTGCACCTCCCCTTTTCCTAATCTGCCGCCATTCAGATAATATTCCGTCTTCATGTTTTTGCCACCAAAGTGGATAACCTCACATTTATCCACATTATACTGCATCTGCCATGCATTTGCCCACTCATCTAACCTGTCCAAGTCACCCTGCAGCCTCTTAGTGTACTCCTCACAGCTCACACCGCCACCCAGTTTAGTGTCATCTGCAAACTTGGAGATATTACACTCAATTCCTTCATCCAAATCATTAATGTATATTGTAAATAGCTGGGGTTCCAGCACTGAGCCCTGCGGCACCCCAGTAGTCACTGCCTGCCATTCTGAAAAGGGCCCATTTATCCCGACTCTCTGCTTCCTGTCTGCCAACCAGGAGAAAGGACGGGCAAATGATGTTGAGGTACAGATGAGATATGACTGAATTGAATGGTGGAATAGGCTTGAGGGGCTGAATGGCCTAGTCCTGCCCCTATGTTCCTAAGGATCCTTCAGGAAATTAATTTTGGAAATCTTAACCCAGTCCTTAAAATGGACAGCACAAAACAGCCTATAATTCGGCAGCTGATATGAAATTCTGAGGCTTTCTTTGAGAGTTGTAAGATGGCTGCTGCGGTAAATGAAAATGTCACATGGAGGGGTTGCTTTTTGAGGCTATGGCACGTTGCTAGGAAACAGTAGAAGAACTTTACAAAGTATCTAACCTGCACTGTTCCTCGCCTGTGATGACATTATGTACTTGTTGATGTTATAGAGTTGGATTTTTAGAAAGCGTTTGACAAGGTCTGTGGTTAATGGCCAAGGTAAAATATCATAAATAAAGTATGATGTTTGATGGATAGTTGGCTTAAAAACAATAAAAAGAGGGTAATCGTAAGTGCAAATTTTTCAAGATGGAAAGAGATTATGAGTGGGACATCCTTTCATAACTCAACTGCATTGCGGAGCCCTTGGTACTTCTAATATATAATAATGATCTGGATAAGGAAATAACAAGCGCTGATAGTACTGATAATAGAAACCAGAAATAAAAGTTGCATTCAGCTTCAGCACAGATATTAATCACCTTGATCAGTACAAACAAGTATACTCTAGGGATACAAGGTTTGCTGTACTTATCAATGGTTCCAATTTGTCACACCAAAGAGAAATTGGGCTCAGTGCCTAGATAATGGCTGCGATTTCACCAACGGTGGTGAGACTGGTGCGGCCGGCATTGGTGGCATGTGGGGAAGGCGCTCCCGGCTCCATCCACCCTCTCAACACAATCTTCTCTTGATGGGGCTTGTTAAGCCCACCTTCTGAGGTTCCCAGCCAATTAACAGGGAGCAGGTCTGACAAGCACTGCACAAAGGTGCACAGCTGCACCCGGGCTCTCCCGTGACTCCCTCCAGATGCTTATGGAGTGAGTCCCAGCATGAAGGGAGGTTCTCTTCCCTTCCAATGGGCAGAAGAGTACCTCCCAAGGACACCAACGCAGCCTGGTTGCACAGGAGGGCACAAGCAGGAATGTTGTCAGGAGGAACTGGCTGCAGTGGCGCAAACCTCTCAATTATTTCAGTACATCACGAAACATTACTGCAAAGCCACACTCAACCTCATCCTGCTGTGCCACTCATCACATCTCCATCACTCAGCCTTCCGTACCCTACCCCTGCACATCCTGACTCACAGCAGCTTACCTTGCACCTCTACCCAGCCCTCTCCATCTTCATTATCACATCCTCATCTCAATTGCCATCCCTCACACTCACCCTCATTCCAAGTGCAAGCATACCAACTAACAAAACACAAGGGTAGGCACTTGAGTATTTTAGTCAATGTTCATGTAGAGTTTCTGCTAATGTGTTGTCAAACATTGAAATCTTTCTTTTGAATAACTTTGTGTTCTTGGACTGATGTGTGCACCTTTGGAAGTGGCTTAATGAGTTGTAGTGAATGGTGAGACATAAGGGTACCCCCCACAATGGTGATGAGTGTGAAAGGAATGGCTTGGGCACTGCAGGGATGCTTTATGGTGCTGGTGTGGGGTAGTGCCAACCTGGTGCATAATGTGGCAGCCAGGGTGTACAGCCTTAAGTGAAGGAAATGTGGCCATAGTGAGGTCATCCCTGGTGTCCCAGGCAGCAATGTGGCTGGATGCTGATGCCCTGTGTCCTGTGCAGCATCAGGTGATTGCAGAGAAAGTTGGTGCTGTTGTAGGTGATACTGGTGTGTTTAGTGATGTTGGAGCTGATCGTGGTGAGATTCTGAGGACCAAGGTGAGATTTTTTCGAGGGCACTGATGCTGCTAGAATAGATGGCAGCTGAAGTTGATGACAGAAGCGATCTGTGGTGAGAGAGGTTGCTCCCAGGATGTGACAGTGGATAGAGATTTCACTGCAAACTCTTCTAAACTGCATGCAGCTCAAAAGTATCTTCCAAATCCTGAAGGCTTCATTCAGCTTCTGAGATTGGAAAGTGAATAGCTGTGAAATGGTAGCTTTTATACCACTTCTACAGCTGTCAACTAGTCAAAGCAATGGAGAGTCACTGAGCACCCGACACACTTACCTGGTGTGAAACCTGGGGGAGGACAAACTCATTAAAAACTTAGCAAAATGGTAAGTGCCGGGTAAAATTCATTTAAATTACCTTTAAAGTGCCTCTTGACAATCTTAATTGGCTGGCCCGTCGCTTGGTGTCAGGTCTGTGATCCGCAGACAGACCCGACACTTGAGAAACTGACAAGGAGGCGGATTCAGAGCAGACTTCCGACCCGCTGTCAATCACGGCCATTTTGACAGCGGGCCCGCCTCCAAACCCGCACTCGCAAGGCTGGTAAGATTCTGGCCAATGGCTGCCTTGGTTTGATTTACCTGTACTGCATTGTCTCGGATGTGGTCGATGCCCTCAGCTTAGTCATCAGGATCCTCACAATGTTGAAGAGAAAGACAAAATTAACCTGCTCAGAAAAAGATTGGCATAAGTACATCTTATACTAAAAAATTAAGGCCTTACACAATATGAATATTAGCATGTGAACCAGACTGTTTGCAACTTTGGTGTTGTATTTGACCCTGAGATGAGCACCCGCTTTCACCTCCACAACATTGGCTGCTTGCACCCATGCGTCAGCTCATCTGCCACTGAAACCATCATTCATGACTTTTTTATCCCTAGACTTGATTATACCAATGCACTCCTGGCTGGCCTCCCATTTTCCACCTTGCATAAAGTTAACGTCATCCAAAATTCTACTGCCCATGTCCTAACTCACACCAATTCCTGTTCACCCATCACCACTGTGCTCGCTGACCCAGTTGAGATTTTAAAATTCTCTTTCTTGTTTTCAAATTTCTCCATGGCCTTGCCCCTCCCTACCTCTCCAGCCCTAAAACCCTCTGAGATTTCTGTGCTCCTCCAATTCTGGTCTCTTGCACAATCCCGATTTGAATCACTCCAGCATTTGCGGATGTGCCAAGTCAGCTGCCAAGTCCGTAAGCTCTGGAATTCCCTCCCTAAACCTCTCTGTTGTTGTTGTTGTTGTAAGCACCTTAACTATCCTCAGGACATTCCAAAGCTTCATTACTTTCAATTGTAGTGACATTGGGACCGAAATTGCCCACCGCTGGCAACGGGGCGCACGCACCCCGTTTCTAGTGTTTTTACAGGCGCAGTGGATGAGGTGGCCTCTTGAGTGAAATTCCGCTCTTTGGCTTTTTTTTCCGGCGGTCCGGAAGTCGCTCATAATGGGGGCTGATATGCGGCGGTGAGCACACTAGAGGGGCGGAAGTTGGGCCGGGGTGTAGTGTCCACCTCTGTCACTCATCACAGTGCCACGTCGCCACAGCTGTCCCCTTCACTTAAAGGGGAGAGCCTTTCGATTTTTAAAGTTCGATCCACTGGGACACCAGGGAGCGTTTCGACCGGGCCAGCGGCCTGGCATCTAAGAGGGGGTGCCGGGCTGCCTGTTGACGGCCCGGCCGAACCCGGGGGCATAATTGTTGGCCTGACAAACCAGTCGGCCGACAAAAAAAAACATGGTGGCAGCGGCAGCAGATCCTCCCCTTTAATGGGAGCCGCACCGCTATGTTAGAAGGTCTCAGTCTCACTGCTTAGAAAAGCAGCTTTTGACACCGCCTGGCGGGAGGAAGATTTTCTCGGTGGAATTTCGCCGTTGGGGGGGGAACATCGTTGGTGCGCACTCTGATGACACACTTAGGATAGCTTGTCAGCACCGGAACAGTAAGGAATGGAGTGGGTCACTGCCGGGATACCGCAGGAGAGGAATTTTGATAATGGCGGCCAGTACACAAAAAATCGGTGGCCATTGCACTCCGCAGCGTGGCTGCTGCTTTCCGGTGGTAACAGGCCTTAAGGAAAGGGGCAATTTTGGCCCCATTGTGTTACAGCCAAATGCAGAAGTCAATTTACATGCAGCAAGGTCCCATAAACAACAAAGAAGTGGTGTTGCCTTGGGCCTCGTCAAAATAATCTGAGCAACCTGCTGATATCCACCGCACCTCCACAGGCAGCTCATCCGTCTGCAGTATTGGCCTGCTACTCCTGGCTCCACATCAACATTTTTATTTTACTTACCTTTTTTGGTGGTGGCCTCAGCTGCCTAGGCCCTAAGCTCTGGAATTCCCTCCCTAAACCTCTCCACACCTCTACCTCCCTCTCCTCTGTTACGTTGCTTCTTAAAACCTACCTCTTTAACCAAGCTGTCCTAATATCTCTTTATGTGGCTTGATGGCAAATGTTGTCTGATAATGCTCCTGTGAAGCACCTTGGGTTGTTTTATTACGTTAAAGGTGCTAAATAAATGTAATATTTATAAATAAAAGATGAAATAGCAGCGCATTTGGAAAGCAGTGACGGGATCGGTCCAAGTCAGCATGGATTTATGAAAGGGAAATCCTGCTTGACAAATCTAGAGTTTTTTGAAGATGTAACTGGTAGAGTGGACAAGGGAGAACCAGTGGATGTGGTGTATTTGGATTTTCAAAAGGCTTTTGACAAGGTCCCACACAAGAGATTGGTGTGCAAAATTAAAGCACATGGTATTGGGGGTAATGTACTGATGTGGATAGAGAACTGGTTGGCAGACAGGAAGCAGAGAGTCGAGATAAACGGTTCCTTTTCAGAATGGCAGGCAGTGACTAGTGGGGTGCCGCAGGGCTCAGTGCTGGGACCCCAGCTATTAACAATATCCATTAATGATTTAGATGAAGGAATTGAATGTAATATCTCCAAGTTTGCAGATGACACTAAGCTGGGTGGCAGTGTGAGCTGTGAGGAGGATGCTAAGAGGCTGCAGGGTGACTTGGACAGGTTAGGTGAGTGGGCAAATGCATGGCAGATGCAATATAATGTGGATAAATGTGAGGTTATCCACTTTGGTGGCAAAAACACGAAGGCAGAATATTATCTGAATGGCGGCAGATTACGAAAAGGGGAGGTGCAATGAGACCTGGGTGTCATGGTACATCAGTCATTGAAAGTTAGCATGCAGGTACAGCAAACGGTGAAGAAGGCAAATGGCATGTTGGCCTTCATAGCTAGGGGATTTGGGTATAGGAGTAGGAAGGTCTTACTGCAATTGTACAGGGCCTTGGTGAGGCCTCACCTGGAATTTTGTGTTCAGTTTTGGTCTCCTAACCTGAGGAAGGACGTTCTTGCTATTGAGGGAGTGCAGCGAAGGTTCACCAGACTGATTCCCGGGATGGCAGGACTGACATATGAGGAGAGACTGGATCGACTGGGCCTGTATTCACTGAGTTTAGAAGGATGAGAGGGGATCTCATAGAAACATATAAAATTCTGATGGGACTGGACAGATTAGATGCAGGAAGAATGTTCCCGATGTTGGGGAAGTCCAGAACCAGGGGACATAGTCTAAGGATAAGGGGTAAGCCATTTAGGACTGAGATGAGGAGAAGCTTCTTCACTCAGAGAGTTGTTAACCTGTGGAATTCCCTGCCGCAGAGAGTTGTTGATGCCAGTTCATTGGATATATTCAAGAGGGAGTAAGATATGGCCCTTACGGCTAAAGGGATCAGGGGGTATGGAGAGAAAGCAGGAAAGGGGTACTGAGGGAATGATCAGCCATGATCTTATTGAATGGTGGTGCAGGCTCAAAGGGCTGAATGGCCTACTCCTGCACCTATTTTCTATGTTTCTATGAACGTTGTTGTTATTGCTTTTGTTACAGTTGGAGAACACTAAAATCTCTAAATACAAAAAAAAGAATTAAAAAGTTAGTGGTGTTAGCTTTTAAATGAGTCACTAACTTGAAATAATTTTTGTTATTAAATTACAGTGAAGCAAATAAATTTCATGCTCAGATGCTCAGTTTTTTTTCCATCTCAGTCATCATTTATAAAAGCTTTTTCTGCTAAGGTCAATCCAAACGGATTTAGTGTCAATTAGAGTCTTTTGTGTCAATGCTAAGTAAACCTAGAAGTAGGGAAGAGGTTTTTAAATGATACTCCAATTACAACTATTTTATCCACCCTCACACAAAAAAGAATTATATAGGATTGCATAGGATATACGACACAGATATAGATTCGGCACAGCCAGTCCATGCCGGCATTTATGCTCCACTCGAGCCTCCTCCCGTCTTTCCTCATCTAAATCTATCAGCATAACCCTCTATTCCCTTCTCCCTCATATGCTTGTCTAGCCTGCCCTTAAATGCATCGATACTATTTGCTTCCACCACTCCCTGTGAACATAAGAAATAGGAGCAGGACCATTTGGCCCTTCGAGTCTGCTCTGCCATTAAATAAGATCATGGCTGATCTATGGTAGCAGGTTCCATATTCTCACTACTCTTTGGGTAAAGAAGTTTCTTCTGAATTCCCTATTGGATTTCTTGGTGGCTATCTTATATTGATGGCCCCCTAGTTATGCTCTTCCCCACAAGTGGAAACATTCTCTCTGTATCCACTCTATCAAAACCTTTCATAATTTTAAAGACCTCGATTAGATGACCACAACTGTACGCAGTGCTCTAAGTGTCGTCTAACCAAGGTTCAATACAGGTTGAGCATAACTTCCCTACTTTTCAATTCTAACCCTAGTTCTTGGTTTGCTTTTGTTAACGGCCTTGCTAACCTGTGTCGCTACTTTTAGTGATCTGTGTATTTGAGACCATTGTGGAACTTTGCCTTTTAAATCAAAGTTAATTGAAGTTTAAAGCTCAACAACTGAGTTTCAACTATTCCTCAGTTATCCATGAGCCTTCCGTAAACAATAGAAACACTGGGGAGACCAACTGTACAGAGTCACTGCACCCCAGCAAGGTCAACAAAATGCAGTCCATCATTGTAAATCGGCACAATGGTACTCCCTCCCACATTAAGCACAGATCTTTCTAAATGACAGCTCATCTCACCACTGTTCCATTCCACTAACTCAATGCTTTGTTCCATTCTGTCTGATTTACTGTTTTAATAAATCACATTGAAGAGCCAGTCAACATCTTTCTCAAAGACTTTCTGTCACTTATACATATACAACATCAATTTCTATAAGAATTTGTAAAAGAAAAGAGAGGGGAACTGAGTAGTACAGTGGACTACATACGGATTCAAATAAAATCCCTATTCTCTGAAGCACCCTCCTGGAATGAGGAATGCATAACCACAGGGGCAGTTTAAGCTAAAGCAGGAACATTTAAAAGTGAACTAGAGAGACACTTGAAGAAGAAAGATACTAAAGGGGAAGTACAGGGAATTGGGATTAGAGTAGATAGTTGAGTAGAGCTCGCACTGACACAGAAACAATGAACCTAACGCCTCCTTCTGTGCTGACATTTCAATGATTCACATCTATGTTAGGCTATGGAGAAATGGACAAAGATTCTTTTGCATGTTTCTTCCCCATGATCACGACGGGCATTCCTGTCAATAGCACAGGTGATGATGTGGAGGTGGCACCCAGGTGTAGTGGTGAAATGGTAATTCCAAGTTAGTGATGCAAAAGTGTGGTTAAAATGTTTTCCGTATAATTTTTCTCCTCTAACAATGGGCAGGTGGGTTGAGTTTTAGAATGGCCAACATAAAGAGAGCATCAGATGTCAGCTGGCAGTGCTTGATAATAAAATCAGTTTGTAGGGTCAGCCAGCCACTGTGTGTACTGCTCAGTTGTGATACCTTTTGAAGTGAAATAGGTTTTAACCCCTCGGGGTCCTATTCTTGCTTGGCACCATTCCGCTTACTCAGTGGGTGTCCCTTCCAGGGTACCAGTGTATGTCTGTTCCGCGGAGGAACAGGAGGAGAAGTGGAAACTGTTGGATGGCAGGCAACATTGCAGGAAGAGGGCTCCTATCCACATCTACCCAGCCAACCAAGTTAATTTTCCACAATGCAATTATTTGGACCTCACAGGCTTAGCTTCACAAGGGAGACTGTGGCTGAGTTGTGTAACAGTTGGGTAGTCATGGTGCTGCCAATGGCAGTGAAGGTCACAGCTGCCTTGAACTATTTCGCCTCAGCCTTTTTCCAGTGGGCCGGTGGGGGCATCAGTAACATTAATCAGTCTACAGTGCATCGCTGTATAAAGCAGGTGACTGATGTATTGTTTGCCAGAGCAAATTCCATCACTTTCCCCACAGGCAAGAGAGGACAAAGGGAGAAAGCAATAGTTTTCTTTTAAATGGAAGATTTCCCTTCTAGGTGTAATATATGATGTGCAAATGGCTCCACGTTTTCCAATAAACAGCAGTTCCCCATACATTCAACATTCTGCTTGTGTGTGACCACCAGCACAGATTAATGCACATTTCAGAAGCATCCTAATACCAATATATCATGGTGCTGCATGAAAGAAGGCTTGCCATGGTGACCATCAGCCAGAAAACCCGATTGGTCACACCTGCCAGATGTCACCAATCATGTCACATACTGTAGTACCTGGTAACAGCTACAGGATGTGTCATCACAGGATCATAGCAGGTCTATACTGCTGCTAATATATACCAGATAGCTGGCACAAGGTGCTTCCTTTCTGTTCATTTTTATCTGTCACTTCTTAAGGCCCTGTCCCTTCATGCCCTGTCAAAGGGTTAAGTATAATTGGGTTCTGATGACTTTCGAGACTTTCTAAAAGCTTTGAGAAATTTGTCCACCCCCCGGCCCCCGTTATGACAATCCCCTTAACAACACCACCAACTTGCATTTATTTAGCATTTTTAATGTAGAAAAATATCCCAAAAGGATCACTCAAAAATGAGGATGCTGAGTAAAAGAAGGAGAGTTGAGGAAGGTGATCAACAGTTTGCACAAACAGATGGGTGTTAAGGAGTATCTTAAAACAGGAGAGAGGTGAAGATTCAGAGGGGTTTGTGGAGGGAATTCCAGAGTGTGAGGCCTAGGCAGCTGAAGGCATGTCTGCCAATTGTGTGGTGAAGGAAGAGAGGATGCACAGAGGAAAGTGATTTGGATAGTTGTGGTTGTAGGGCTGGAGGAACGTACAGAGATCGAAAGGGGTGAGGCCATGAAGGGATTTAAACATGAGGATGAGAATTTTATATTTCGGGCCTCTTGGGTGCTGGGGGCTGGCCCGGCCGAAACCCTCCCTGGCGGCCCAGTGGCCACCAGGAAAGTGGCTGCAGAGTTCCTTTAATCAATGCTGCACCACACATATACCCCTCTGTCGCCTCCGATACTGCCCCGCATAATTTTTGGATTCAAACATCCCAATTCCGGGACATTTAGCTGCCCATCTCGCCAGGCGCTAAATTTTTATTTAATTCAAATTGTGCATCCCAAACAGACCACGAGGCTATTTCACCCCAACGGTGTCGGAAGCTCAACTTGGAGTCAACTAGGCCACTGAGATTGTGAACAATCTGGTTGAGCCTGAGACAGTGCTGGGGAGGGGTGATGGAGCTGTTGTAAGGGTATGGCGTTTATTCCGGGGGCTAAAGTTGATGGCTTCGGTCTTTTCAATATTTGCCATTCGCCTCCCAAGCTATTGTTTCAGTCTAAACCAAGCTGTTCCCAACTGGCTGTCCTATTCGACCCTGAGCTGCATTTCTGACCTGATATTCTCTCCAGCACAAAAACCATGGGCTTCCACCTCCATAACATCACCTGATTCACCTCTACATCTGCTGCTGAAACACACATTCATACCTTTGTCACCTTGACTCGACTATTCCAGTGTTCTTGTGTCCAGGCATCTACCCTCCACCCTTAATTCATTAACCTCATCTAAAACTATGCTGCCCGTAAACATATCCATTTAATTAAAATTTTCCTTTCCCATCACAAGTGTGTTCCATAAGAACATAAGAACATAAGAAATAAGAACAGGAGTAGGCCATACGGCCCCTCAAGCCTGCTCCACCGTTCAATAAGATCATGGCTAATCTGGACTCAGCTCCACTTCCCCGCCCATAACCCCTTATCCACTTATCATTTAAGAATCTGTCTATTTCTGTCTTAAATGTACTCAATGTCCCTACTTCCACAGTTCTCTGAGGCAATGAATTCCACAGATTTACAACCATCTGAGAGAAGAAATTTCTCCTCATCTCTGTTTTAAATGGACAGCCCCTTATTCTAAGATCATGCCCTCTAGTTCTAGTCTCCCCCATCAGTGGAAACATCCTCTCTGTATCCACCTTGTCAAGCCCCCTCATAATCTTATACGTTTCGATAAGATTACCTCTCATTCTTCTGAATTCCAATGAGTGGTGCACGCAGTATTCCAGGTGTGGCCTCACCAATACCCTGTATAGCTGTAGCAAGACTTCCCTGCTTTTATACTCCATCCCCTTTGCAATAAAAGCCAAGATACCATTGGCCTTTTTGATCACTTGCTGTACCTGCATACTATCCTTCAGATTGTCCTAGGGGCATAGGAATTTCTAGATGAATAAAGACCAAGGTTCATCTAGTGCACCTTGTACCACCCTGGTAGCGCTTGATACAATGATAATGGAGTTTTTAACTAATCATGGCAGTCAATGTCTATCAATTCACGTACAAACCAGAAATGACATGAGGAAAAACCCCAGTGGTGGAGAGCTTTGTGAACCATAGGTCCAAAGTTTCCTGTTCCTCCCAAGCATGCTACACTTACCACATGTCATGTCACAAATTATTTATATACTATATCCCAAAATGTTAATGTCCTGGTCTGTACCTTTGTGTGTGTATAACATAAATATGCTGATCCATGAAATGTGAGTCCTATTCGCACATTCAGGCAGTATTAACATTGCTTCATAACCTTTGAGGTACGACTTGCATCAATAGAGGAAAATCAGCAACTGAGTATCACATATGAAAGGGCTTTATTCCCCAGCACTAATTCCCTCATCTTGATGAGTACATGAGTCTCAGGGGGAAAAAAAACAATCAGAATTAATCTGTGCTGCACACTAACAATTATTGTACTTAACAAGAAATAATAGAACCAATTTTTGGAAATCACACTTCTGTCAGGACAAACATGGTGAGCACACCCACAATTTCCCTATACCAGCAGGTGAGGCCCCAAACAGGACTGCAATTCAATTAAATCTGCAATGCTGTATTTACACACTTACCAGCAGTACGAGTATCACTGGGCCCTGATAGATGTAGTCCATATACTTCCCTGGTGCTTTTCCAAACCAGCATCTGTAAACATCAAGACTCATGTTAATTGGCTTTGTTCTAGCACAACCACTGTGTTGGCAGTCTGAGTTATTCAGATGATTTACAGTAACAATTAAAAAAAATATATATGTGATACAAAGTTGAAGGCGATGGCAGAGAAAAAGCTCTAATTATTTTCTGTACTGTTACTTATTTAAGTACGTCATTATTCCCATGTACTTTAATTACAGAAGTGGGACCTTCTGTCGGTACTTTGCAGATGAGGCTAAAATGTTTCAAATAAATCCCCCGCACCATTCAATTACAATGGCTGGCAGTCAAGTTCCAAACCACAGTAACTAGACTCAAAAGCAACTAAACATTATCCAGAACTCCCTAATAACCTAATTTGTGAAGGCACCACCTAGTTTTGGGCTAAGCAAGAAAAGTCCCGGTCTGTGCTGTTAGATGATGTAAGTCAGGGCAGCAGTTGGGTTAATATGGTGGACCTGGAGTGCATTTGGGTTGAGCAGGGGAGAAGTCAGCTAGAGTCCCTGAATGCTCACATGTGCGCGTGGTGGGTGGAGAATAGGATTGGGTACAGTTGTTATGACCATCATGGTTAGTTAGCCTGACACTCGCTATCTGGGTTTGCACATGAAGAATCAGCAGTCGGGTGAGGTACCATGGTGGAACCATCCTCAAGTAATAGACAGCAACTGGGAGAAAACTGCCAAATAAAAATAAAACCTGATGATGCAAGAACAAAACTGACACTCATTAAATGAGCAGTTGGAATTACCAATGATTCCATTCTCTTCCCAGGCCACTGTCTCAGGTTGAACCAGACTGTTCGCAACCTTGACATCCTATTTAACCCTGAGCTGAGCTTCTAACCCCATCACAAAGACCACCTACAACTACTTCCATAATATCACCGTCCTCTGCCCTGCCTCAGACCTCAGCTGCAGGAACTTTCATCCTTGCCTTTGTCACCTCTAGACGAAACTGCTCCAATGTTTTCCGGCCTTGCCTTCAATTTTCTATTAACTTTAGCTCATCTACGACTCTGTTGCCCTAGCCGATCCTGCCCCAAGTCCTGTTCACTTATCATCCCATGCTTGCTGACCTACACTAGCTCCCAGTTTCCCAATTTAAGATTCTCATGCTTATGTTTAACTCCCTTCAATGACCTTGGCTCTCCCTATCTCTGTAACCTCCTTCAGCCCTGTAACCCCCCCCCTCTCCCCCACAATGATCTGTTCTTCTAACTCTTGCCTCTTGTGCATCCCTCCTCCCTTCGCCCCACCATTGTCAGCTGTCTGCACCCCACACTCTGGGATTCTCTGCCTAAACACCTCTGTCTCTCCACCACTTTGAGCAAGCTTTTGCTCACCCCTTCCTTATACCTACTTCTCTACCATCAAACCCCATCTCTCCCCTAACAGATTCATTGGCTGTTTATCTCATTGCTGATTGTGAGATGTAGCTGGTGAAGAATGGCAGTTATGCTTGGCTGTATAACAACAGGTGTACAACAAAATGTAATTCATTGCTTGGAGTGCAATAAGATGTTTAGATGATGTGATAAGGTGCTACATAAATCTAAGTTTTTAAATTACATATTTGGCATTTATCTTTGCAGAATACGGCTATCTCCTCTCAGTAATTTCAGTTGACAGGGTGTTTGACTATATGTGTGCATGTGTATGTACATTTATATGTATATGTGTATCTGTGCATGTATGTGTAAATGTAGCATTTGTGCATAGGGGTGAATATATATGTATATATGTACATATATCTTTGAATGCATATATGTCTCTTTGCCACTGGGCCAAAACCCTGGTACTTCCCATCTGACAGCATTAAGGGAATACCTTCACACGTGGACTGCGGTGGTTCAAAAAGAAAGCTCATCACCACCTTTCAAGGACAACTAGGGATGAGCAATAAATGCCAGCTTTGCCACATCCGAAGAACTAATAATTAAAAAAATGTATGTAGATGTGTGTAATCATGGATATGTGTAAATGTGCATGATTAAGTATACATCGATGTGCGTACGTGTCTGTGGACGTTAGTGTGCGTCTGTGTGCTGGAGGATGGGGGTCAATTTTCTATTCAAACTGAAGTCAGCCCATCAAGACCCAAACAAGGAGTGGCAGAACACATGTGTGCCAAACTGGAATTTTGACAGGTTGGCTGTTTTCAAAAAGAGACAAACACATTTTATTATCAACACTGGCATTATCTGCCCTGATGGTAAATGTGGAACTGAGCTCTAAACATTAGGAAAATCTCAGATTTGAGCGCTGATGTATACTGAGTTAACTAATCTCAGTCCGCATGCACACCCTTCTGACACTCAGGCCCCGACAAGATCAGCATGACGTAGTTTTTTGTGGGTGGAGGCTTTTATCCATCAATGGAGTCCTTGATTCTTCTACTGTCAGCATATCTCCGACCTGTAGAATTAGCTGATTGGGGTCTCAATGAGATATGAATCATGGTACCAGAGCCCTGAATGTCCTCGGATTTCCGGCCAATGAGCCGCCCAAACGTCATCAGACAAGCAGTAGATGTATGTGCATAAACGGAGGTTCCGCCACACTTAGGACAAAGTTACAGCAGCAGAATGTCCGAGGAATTTCACAGCAAAGGTTAGCGCAAAGATTTCTTTCGCAATCAGTTTAGAGTAAATAGCTCCAGTTAAAGAACCAGTGCCAACCGGTACAGCCTTTCTTCTAACCTGGGGAACATCTATAATTCTATATTCAACAGGTAGGATTTTCGACCTCAGCGCTCCTGGTATGTGCCAGGAAAAGGGGCAGCTCCAGCCGAATCATTTTCCGGCCATTCATTTTAATGTTCAGAATACTTACACTCACTGAGAAATACCTTGCTGACACTTACCCAGGAACATCCTGTAAATACTGACACTCACCTGGGAACATCCTGCAAATACTGACAGTAACTCAGGAACATCCTGTAAATACTGACATTAACTCAGGAACATCTTGTAAATACTGACAGTAACTCAGGAACATTTTGTAAATACTGACACTCACCCGGGAACATCCTGTAAATACTGACACTCATCCAGGAACATCTTGTAAATACTGACACTCACCCGGGAACATCTTGTAAATACTGACACTAACTCAGGAACATCTTGCAAATACTGATACTCACCCGGGAACATCTTGTAAATACTGACACTAACTCAGGAACATCTTGCAAATACTGATACTCACCCGGGAACATCTTGTAAATACTGACACTAACTCAGGAACATCTTGTAAATACTGACACTCACCCGAAACATCTTGTAAATACTGACACTCACCCGAAACATCTTGTAAATACTGACACTAACTCAGGAACATCTTGCAAATACTGATACTCACCAAGGAGCCTCCTGTAAATACTTACACTCACTCAAGGACATCCTGTAATACTGACGTACACCCAGGGTAGAGAATTCCATTATTTTGAACCAGCAACAATGAATTAACTAATGGCCATTTAGGCGCGAAACCAGAGGCTGGTAGCCAACTGTGGAACCAAACTGCAGTAAGGGAGTCCACGGTCTGTGTCCTCACAAACTCCACAGCCTGTCCTCATCCAGTTCCATAGGCCCTGTGTGCGCCACAGTGAAAACTTTATAAGCCTCATTGTCTAATTCCTCCATGGCCTCAACCAGCCCACCTTTGGAAACTCTTCTGAAGTAGGTTCCTGTCTTCGACAGTTTTCTTTCAAAAGCCACTTTACCTTTGGAGGTTTCTATTTTCTACGTTAAAGGAACTATATAACTAGACGTTGGTATTGCTGCTGCTACCTATTTCTTGGACTGTGCTTTTGATCTCCTTCAGTCATCCAGCTCTTGCTTCAAGATCTGACCAGATCTTGGAAGGCTGGAATGCACATTCTATGAAAGGAGGGAGGTTTGACAGATTCATTAGGTTTTTCTTTAACGCTTTTCTCACCTTAAAAAATAACCTAGAAACAAACAGTAATATAAAACTCACAAATTCACTTGACTTCTTAATGTAGTACTTACTGTTCATTTTCATAATATAACTTGCCTATGGCCCAGGCTACAATGATGGGACAGGGGATACCTGTGGAAGAACAATACCTCCGTGAGTTTAACTGAATGAATGCAGTTTCGAAAAATGGATTTTGGCTGTAAATTGATTAATTTTGTATATAGCAGAGCTCCTGTGACAATCGGAGGATGGGCTGCCTTACATAATAGATGTTATCAACAAAGTGTGATGTGGAAAGTGCGACAGGAAGTGTGCCAATTACAGAAAGTGCACGCCATGTGCAAACTAGATGTGTTTGTCTGTATATGTGTTTAAGAACTTAGGTCAACTGCATCTGTGTGATGATTGCTGCCTCAGTCAGACCTACAAAAAGTCCCTGACTTACACCATCCAATGAACAGGAATATCCATTTGCGCAGTTTGTCTGTGGAGTAGGTCATCACTATAGCTGTATGGAGATAGCACCCCTCCACAAACATCCAGAAGAAATTAGTCACCACAAAGTAGTTGAAGATAGTTGTGATAAGACGGCACCAGGGCTGAAAAAAAAGATTGAATAAGTAGTTACACACATATATATATATATAAAACAACAAGAATAACATCGCAGGGTAAATGTCGCAAGGCTTTGCTTTCGACATGGAAGCCCACTCAACCGAGCTGCAGATTGGAGAATCGGGCATGGACGTCAGCACGCTTAGTTTGCGGCACTCTCTGCAGTGCTGCAAACTGGGGGTGCTTATCTCCATGCCCCGTTCTCCAATATGTGCTTCTGTCGTGTAAGGTTCCCATGTCCGGAGCAAAGCCTGGCAATAGTTACCATCAGCTCCAGACCGCATTACAGCCTTGGTCCAAACATGGACAAAAGATCTGAATTCCAGAGGTGAGAAGAGAGTGACTGCCCTTGACATTAGGACAGCATTTGACTGAGTGTGGCATCAAAGAACCCTAGTAAAACTGAAGTCAATGGAAATTGGGGAAAACTCTTCGAGTGGCTGGAGCCATACCTAGCACAAAGGAAGATAGTCATGGTTATTGGAGGTCAATCATCTCAGCCCCAGGACATCGTTGCAGGAGTTCCTCAGGGCAGTGTCCTAGGCCCAACCAGCTTCAGCTGCTTCATCAATGACCTACCCTCCATCATAAGGTCAGAAGTGGGGATGTTCGTAGATGATTGCACAGTGTTCAGTTCCACTCACCACTCCTCAGATAATGAAGCAGTCCTTGCCCGCATGCAGCAAGACCTGGATGACATTCAGGCTTGGGCTGATAAGTGGCAAGTAACATTCACATCACACAAGTGCCAGACAATAACATAAGAACATAAGAAATGGGAGCTGGAGTAGGCCATTTGGCCCTGTGAGCCTACTCCACCATTCAACAAGATCACGGCTTATCTTCAACAAGCGAGAGTTTAACCACTGTCCCATGGCAGTCAATAGCATTATCATTGCTGAATCCCCCACCATCAACATCCTGGGGTCACCATTGACCAGAAACCTAATTGGATCAGTCACATAAATACTGTGGCTACAAGAGCGGGTCAGAGGTTGGGTATTCTATGGAGATAGTCTCACCTCCTGACTCTCCAAGGTCTTTCCACCATCTACAAGGCACAAGTCAGGAATGTGATGGAATACTCTCCACTTGCCTGGATGAGTGCAGCTCTAACAACACTCAAGTAGCTTGACACCAGCCAGGATAAACCAGCCCGTTTGATTGCCACCGCATCCAACATCGTAAACATTCTCTCCCTCCACCACCGGCGCACTGTGACTGCAGATTGCACCATCTACAAGATGCACTGTAACAACTCTCCAAGGTTTCTTCGGCAGCACCTCCCAAACCCGCAATCTCCACCAACTAAAAGGATAAGAGCAGCAGGCACATGGGAGCACCATCACCTCCAAGTTCCAGCATGTATTGGCCATCCCTAATTGACCTTGAAAAGGTGATGGTGAACCGCTGCAGTCCATGTGATTAAGGTACTCCCATAGTGCTGGGGAGGGAGTTCCAGGATTTTGACCCAGCGACGATGAAGGAACAGCAATATATTTCCAAATCAGGATGGTATGTAATTTGGAGGTGATGGTGTTGCCATGCACCACTGCCCTTGTCCTTCGAGTGGTAGAGGTCGCGGGTTTGGGAGGTGCTGCTGAAGAAGCTTTGATGAGTTGCTGCAGTGCATCATGTAGATGGTATACATTGCAGCCATGGTGCACCGGTGGTGGAGGGAGTGAATATTTAAGGTAGTGAATGGGGTGCCAATCAAGCAAACTGCTTTGTCTTGGACGGTGTCGAGTTTCTTGAGTGTTGTTGGTGCTGCACTCATTTAGGCAAGTGGAGACTATTCCATCACACTCCTGACTTGTGTCTTGTAGGTGGTGGAAAGGCTTTGGGGAGTCAGGAGGTGAAACATTCACCGCAGAATACTCATTCCTAATTGCCCTTGAGAAGATGGTGGTTAGCCACCTTCCTGAACTGCTGCAGTCTGTGCGGTAAAGGTACTCACACAGTGCTGTTCGGGAGAGTGCTCCAGGATACCCAGTCTCTGACCTGCTCTTATAGCCATATTATTAGTGTGGCTGACCCAGTTACGCTCTAGTCAATGGTGACCCCCAGGATGTTGATGATGGAGGATTCAGCGATGGTAATACCGTTGAATATCTATGGACGGTGGTTAGACTCTTGCTTGTTGGAGACAGTTATTGCCTGGCGTGAATGTTAATAGCCACTTATCAGCCCAAGCCTGAATGTCATCCAGAATTTAACTTTACAGGATGTCATGGTGGGATTTGAACTGATGGGGAAGAATTTTAACTCCAAAAAGAAGTTGGATTGGGGTCGGGTGGGAGGTTAATGCATTAAAATTCTGAATCACGACCCCGACCCGCCATTTCCAGTTTTAGCGGAGGCAGGACAGTGGGCGGGCGACCAACCTGCTCCCTGGAGATGGGTTGGCACTTTAAATATGATAATGAGTCTACGTGCCTCATGGCCTTCTGAGCACCCCGCTTCAGCCCTCAATCACCTTCTGACCTCTTCCTTCCGGCCCCGGTCACCTTTCAACCTCCCTCTCCAGGCCCCAATCACCTTCCGACCTGCCACCTTCCGGCCTCCAATCACCCTTCGGCCTTACGACCTCCGCCCCTCCAGCCCCTGATCATCTTCTGACCCCCCCACTCTGGTCCCCAATCACCCTCCTGCCTCCAAAACCCTCTCCTGCCTCCGATCCCCCCTCTGGCCTCTGTACCCCCACGACCCACCTGGTCCCTCCCCTCCCTTCTCTCTGCAGTGTGGCGCCACAAGCCTACCCGCCCAACAGCCAGCCAGCTTTTCTCTCTGGCTGACTGTGGGTGAAAAAATAGTGATTTTAAATGCTAATTAGGCCCTGCCGTTAAATTTGGCAGGGCCTGAGGGAAACCCATTTTCCCATGTTTCCCAACTGCTTTCCATCTCCTCCTGCCTTCAAATTAAATTTCCGGCCACGACCTCTGGGTTGATAGTCCAGTACCATAACCATTACATTTACAATATTATCACACTTAGGGTACAGATTTCCCCTGTATGTTAACCGTAATAAAATTCTAAAGCTGTTTTTTATGATTTGTCTTCAAGATAAAGTTGTATTTTTCCCCACATGTAGCTGAACACCAACCTTAGAAGAAAACGTACTAATCCAAGTCAATGTTTTCATTTCTCAAACCAGTCAACCAGTCAACCTCGTGGCTCCTTTGACATAGATTTACAATGTACAACACAGAAGCAGGCCATAGTGGGGAACCAAGGGGTTAATAAGAGTGGGGAACTTAAAGTAATTAATATCAACAGAGAAAAAGTACTTGAGAAACTAATGGGACTAAAAAGCCAACAAATCCCCTGGATCTGATGGCCTACATCCTCGGGTTCTAAAAGAGGTGGCTGGAGAGATAGTGGATGCACTGGTTTAGATCTTCCAAATCTCAAAAAATTTGAGAACAGTCCCAGTGGATTGGAAGGTTCAAAATGTAACCCCACTATTCAAGAAAGGAGGGAACTACAGGCCGGTTAGCCTGACATCAGTCATCGGGAAAATGCTGGAATCCATTATTAAGGAAGTGGTTACAGGCCACTTAGAAAATCATAACAAGATTACAACATGGTTTTATGAAAGGGAAATCGTGTTTAACAAATTTATTTGTTTTTTGAGGATGTAACTAGCAGGGTAGAGAAAGGGAAAGCAGTGAATGTAGTATATTTGGTATTTCCAAAAGGCATTTGAAAAAGTGCTACAGAAAAGGTTTCTAAGCAAGATAAGGGCTCATGGGGTTGGGGAAAATATATTAGCATTGATGGAGGATTGGTTAACAGACAGAAGACAGAGAGTAGAGATAAAGGTGTAATTTCCTGTTGGCAGGCTGTAACAAATAGAGTGCCGTGAGGATCAGTGCTTGGGCCTCAGCTATTTATAATCTACATGAATGAATTAGATGAAGGGACCGAGTGCAATGTATATAAGTTTTCTAATGATATAAAGCTAGGTGGGAAAGTAAGTTGTGAGGAGGACACAAAGAGCCTGCAAAGGGATATAGACAGGTTAAGTGAATGGGCAATAAGGTGACAGATGGAGTATAATGGGGAAATTTGAGGTTATTCACTTTGATAGCAAGAATAGGAGAACAGAATATGTTTTCAATGATGAGGAACTATTAAATGTTGGAAATACTCAGCAGGTCAGGCACCATGTGTGGAGAGAGAAACAGAGTTAACATTTCAGATCGATGACCTTTCATCACAACTTGAAAGAGTTAGAGATGTAACTGATTTCAAGCAAGTGCAGAGGCCAGGAAATAGGGGAGGGGAGGAAAGAACAAAAGGAAAGGTCTGTGATAGGGTAGAAGGCAAGAGTGATTAAGTGACAAAAGGTATGAATGTAAAAAGCGAAAGGAGATGGTAATGGGACAAGTAAAGAAACAAAGGATGGGTCTCGAAGAGGTGTAAATGGGAATGGCAGAATCATCAACAGCTGCCATCTGAAAAGATAGGAGCAGAGTCTGTATGTAAACAGTCTGTATGGTTTATATCTGAAACGTTAACTCTTTCTCTCTCTATACAGATGCTGCCTGATCTTCCAGCATTTTCTGTTTTTATTTCAGATTTCCAGCATCCACAGTATTTTGCTTTGTATTAAATGTTGGTGTTTAGAGAGATTTAGGTGTCCTTGTACAGGAAAATTAGCCTGCAGGTACAACAACCAATTAGAAAGGCGAATGGCAAATTGGCCTTTATTGCAAGGGGTTGGAGTACAAGAGTGAGCAAGGCTTACTACAATTGTATGGGGTTTTGGTGAGACCACACCTGGAGTACTGTGCACAGTTTTGGTACTTGCCTTAGAGTCGGTGCATCGAAGGTTCACTAGATTGATCCCTGGGATGAGGAGGTTGTTCTATGAGGAGAGATTGAGTAGATTGTGCCTATACTCTCTGGAGTTTAGAAGAATGAGAGGTGATCTCATTGAAACATATAAGATTCTGTGGGGATTGACAGGTTAGATGCTGAGAGTTTGTTTCCTCTGGCTGGAGAATCCAGAGCTAGGAAGTATAGTCTCAGGATAAGGGGTTGGCCATTTAAGACTGAGACGAGGAGTAATTTCTTCACTCAGAGGGTTAGGAATCCTTGGAATTCTCCAACCCAAAGGGCTGTGGATGCTGAGTCGTTGAGTATATTTAAGGCTGAAATAGATAGATTTTTAGACTCTAGGAGGATCAAGGGATATAGGATCGGGTGTGAAAATGGAGAAGACGTCGAAGATCAGCCATGATCTTAATGAATGGTGGAGCAGTTTCGAGGGGACGTATGGCCTACTCTGCTCCTAATTCTTATGTTCTTGTGCTCTTATTTGATCCAACTGGTCTATGGCGGCGTTTATGCTCCAATCGAGCCTCCTCCCATCCTTCCTAATAGAACTCTTATCAGTATAACCCTCAGTTCCCTTCTCCCTCATATGCTTATCTAGCTTCCCCTTAAAAGCATCTATTATTCATCTCAACTACTCCTTGCAGTAGCAATGTTCCACATTCTCAGCAGTTTCTAGGCAAAGAGGTTGCTTCTGAATTCCCTATTTGATTTCTTGGTGACTCTTTTATATCGATGGCCTCTAACTTTACTCTTCACCATGAGTGGAAACACTCTCTCTGTGTCTACTCCATTAAAACCATTCATAATTTTGAAAACCTCTATTAGGTCACCCCTCAGCCTTCTCTTTTCTTGAGAAAAGCGACCCAGCCTAGGAGCTTACTGCCAATTTTGACGATATTATAAGGAGTTTATTTATCACAGGCCCAATAGAAAATGAGTTGGGAGTGTATAAATTAATTTCACTGATCCCCTTCTAGCCTATAGAAACATAGAAACATAGAAAATAGGTGCAGGAGTAGGCCATTCAACCGTTCGAGCCTGCACCACCATTCAATATGATCATGGCTGTTCATGCAACTTCAGTAACCAATTCCTGCTTGCTCTCCACACCCCTTGATCCCTTTAGCTGTAAGGGCCACATCTAACTCCCTTTTGAATATATCTAACGAACTGGCCTTAACAACTTTCTGTAGTAGAGAATTCCACAGGTTCACAATTCTCTGAGTGAAGAAGTTTCTCCTCATCTCGGTCCTAAATGGCTTACCCCTTATCCTTAGACTGTGACCCCGGGTTCTGGACTTCCCAAACATTCTTCCTGCATCTAACCTGTCCAATCCCGTCATAATTTTATATGTTTCTATGAAATCCCCTCTCATTCTTCTAAATTCGAGTGAATATAAGCCTAGTCGATCCAGTCTTTCTTCATATGTCAGACCTGTCATCCCAGGAATCAGTCTGGTGAACCGTCGCTGCACTCCCTCAATAGCAAGAATGTCCTTCCTCAGATTAGGAGACCAAAACTGTGCACAATATTCAAGGTATGGCCTCATCAAGGTCCTGTACAACTGCAGTAAGACCTCCCTGTTCCTATACTCAATTCCTCTCGCTATGAAGGCCAACATGCCATTTGCCTTCTTCACCGCCTGCTGTATCTGCATGCCAACTTTCAATGACTGATGTACCATGACACCTAGGGCTCATTGCATCTCCCCTTTTCCTAATCTGTCACCATTCAGATAATATTCTGCCTTCCTGTTTTTGCCCCCAAAGTGGATAACCTCACATTTATCCGCATTGTACTGCATCTGCCATGCATTTGCCCTCTCACCTAACCTGTCCAAGTCACCCTGCAGCCTCTTAGCATCCTCCTCACAGCTCACACTGCCACCCAGCTTAGTGTCATCAAAAACTTGGAGATATTACACTCAATTCCTTTGTTTAAATCATTAATGTATATTGTAAATAGCTGGGGTCCCAGCACTGAACCTTGCAGTACCCCATTAGTCACTGCCTGCCATTCTGAAAAGGACCCGTTTATTCCTACTCTTTCCTTCCTGTCTGCCAACCAGTTCTCTATCCATGTCAATACATTACCCCCAATACCATGTGCTTCAATTTTGCACACTAATCTCTTGTCAAAATCTCTTGGGACCTTGTCAAAAGCCTTTTGAAAGTCCAAATACACCACATTCACTGGTTCTCCCTTGTCCATCCTACTGGTTACATCCTCAAAAATTTTTAGAAGATTTGTCAAGCATGATTTCCCTTTCATAAATCCATGCTGACTTGGACCGATCCTGTCACTGCTTTCCAAATGCATTGCTATTACATCTTTAATAACTGATTCCAACATTTTCCCCACTACCGATGTCAGGCTAACTGGTCTATAATTCCCTGCTTACTCTCTCCCTCCTTTTTTAAAAAGTGGGGTTACGTTAGCTACCCTCCAATCCATAGGAACTGATCCAGAGTCTATAGAATGTTGGAAAATGACCACCAATGCATCCAATCACTTCTAGGGCCACTTCCTTAAGTACTCTGGGATGCAGACTATCAGACACTGGGGATTTATCGGCCTTCAATCCCATCAATTTCCCTAACACAATTTCCTGACTAATAAGGATTTCCTTCAGTTCCTTCTTCTCGCTAGACCCTCGATTCCCTAGTATTTCTGGAAGGTCATTTGTGTCTTCCTTAGTGAAGACAGAACCAAAGTATTTGTTCAATTGGTCTGCCATTTCTTTGTTCCCCATTATAAATTACCTGATTCTGACAACAAGGGACCTACATTTGTCTTCACTAATCTTTTTCTCTTCACATATCTATAGAAGCTTTTGCTGTCAGTTTTTTTGTTCCTTGCAAGCTTACTCTCATACGCTATTTTCCCCTGTTAATTAAACCCTTTGTCCTCCTCTGCTGAATTTTAAATTTCTCCCAGGTTTGCTGCTCAGGTTTGCTGCTTTTTCTGGCCAATTTATACGACTCTTCCTTGGATTTAACACTATCCTTAATTTCCCTTGTTAGCCACGGTTGAGCCACCTTCCATATTAAATGTTGGCCAGGACACTGGGAGAACTCTCCTGCTCTTCTTTGCATAGTGCCATAGGGTTGTTTATGTTCACCAAAGTAGGCAGAGACTTGGTTTAAACTCTTATCCAAAAAATGACAGCTCACACAGTGCAACACTTCCTTAGTACTGCACTGAAGTGTCAGCAGAAATTATGGGCTGGATTTTCATGGGGAAGGTGGGTTGGGGGCAGGGGGCGCTCCGAGTGGGGGCAGGAAACTGGGAGAACGGGTTTCCCGCAGGCCCTACCGACAGAGTGCCAAGGCTGGATTTGCATCTGAAGCCTCTGTTTCCTGCCCGCAGCCAGCCAGCCTCTCCATCTAGGCTGCACAGAGGAGGGAAGGAGGGATTGGGGCCGGCTGAAGGTGACTGTGTTGCTGTAAATGGCATCTATGGGGAAATATAGTCAGAGCTTTAAAAAAAAATCAGATTCAAAAGTTCTCTTTTTAAATATGCACTATATCATTGTCAGATACTTACATGAAGATACAGTAATTCTGTTCAAATGAAGATTGAAAAAAATGTCACAATGGTTCACGGTGCCAGCCTCCAGAGGATCGGAGGAGGCAAGAGATCGGGGCCTTCGAGGGATCGGGGGCGGGGAGTGAGTAAGAGATCGGGACCTCCGGAGGATTGGGCTGGGGGGGGATATAAGAGATCGGTGCCATTGAGGGACTGGGGGTGGGGAGAGAGACAAGAGATTGGGGCCATTGAGGGACTGGGGGTGGGGGGAGAGACAAGAGATTGGGGCCGCTGAGGAACCAGGGTAGGGTGGGCGGTGGTGCAGGGGGGCGGGATGGCGGGGGGGGCGAGGGAGGCAAGAGATCGGAGCCAGCAACAGGAGGATCGGTTCGGCCTCAACATCATTGGTCGGAGGTGGGGGGTCTGGGAAAGCAATTGGAGGCCTCGTGAGGAGGTCTCTGATCATAGCAGGGTGTGTTAGGCAGGGACCCTGGATCCAGGAGGTAGTTGTAAAGGCATTCCTGGATGCAGCAGTCCCTGCCTTCCAGGGTTTTATGAAGAGTGTAAAACCCGACCAGATGCAGTTAAAAACAAAATGGAGGTTAAAGAAGAGACTTCTAGCCTCGTTGTAATATTGAAATTGATGTCCTGCCGCCTGGGAATGGGTTATCTGTGCACCCGTATCCCGCCACTCCCTGTCCCGCCTCTATTAAAACCAGAGCTGGGCGGGCTGGAGGTTGATTCAGGTCAGGATTCTGATTTTTAACAACTTAACTACCACACAATCCAAACCCACCCGTTTTTCAGGTAAAAAATTCCCCTCTATATGCTCAAGGGGGCCTTAAACCCACAACCATCTGACTCAGAGATGAATGAGTTGCCTTGAGCTAAAGCTCACACCTCCTGAGGCTCCATGGTGGCCCCAGGGCCTCACAACATCTGTCCTATTATTGTGTTTTGTGCTGATGAGGGAAAATGATCTACTCCAAGGTCTACAATAATGTGGCTATGGTCATCGGGAGGTCAGGAATCCGGGATGGTTGTTTTTTCCCTTTTCTAACGCAGTGACGAGGCCAATTGTGGCACTTCTACTACTGGCCCCTCCTGAGATCAGCTAACTTGGTAAAGACCAGTGATCGTCCTGGTCTGTAATGCCCAGTTACATGTTAGTCAGGCACTTACCAACTTAAGCCAATGACTGACTGAATTCTATTGCAAGAGCTTACCTCATTGTTCTCGTGTATCTGATGGTCGATCATTTGCAGCAGGAACCACATGGCGTTCCTCAGTATGAAAGTGGTTATCAGGTTCCAATGAATTATATTTCGAAGGCATCTGATGCTCCTGTGGCAGCCAACACAAAGAAAGAAGGAGCAATTAAACCAGTGCCAGGTTTCTTGAACACACGGTGTAAAGGTTAGGCATGGTTATTGAAATGGACAATATAAAATAGTTCATGAGACATTTAAAGGCATTTCTGAAGAGAGGTAAAATTGATGGATATGATGGAGGCTACATCAGTGAAGTTGAGCTCTCACAAAGTGGGGGTTTGCTGGGTTCAAAGGCCATTTCCCATTTTCTAATCTTCTGCTCTAAATGGATAAGTTGGATTTTTTTTGGCAGAAAAGCCATCATCCTGTTTTCACCAGATCAACCATTCCCTTCCAGTAAAACCCAATGACTGTCAACTTTAAATATCAAGTATTGGGAAAGTGGGTGGCGTAGTGGGATAACTAAACCTTGGTCGTTCATGTGTTGGGCTCCGGATTCAAGCTCAGCTCCGACTGATGGGATGACAATCTCTTCTCTCCGATGGCTGCGAGGGAGGTTGGGGAGAGGGCTTGTCAAATGAGCGAGGAGCAGTTCTAGAGGCCAAGGGAGGCTGGGGGTGGGCGGGGGCAGGGGTCTGGTGACTAAAGCCGCACTCTCCGACTGCCTCCTTATCAGTACGAACTACGAACAGTGGGCTGAAGCTGCCCAAAGTCCCCATCAACTGTTCGCACTGTTAACAACTACGGGAGGCAGTGGATTTCGGGCAGTTTCAATCAACTGGTACGTTTAACATGAGATCGAGTCAACCTCTGCTACAATCTCTTGGTTCTGCTTGTGTCTCTGTTGTTCTGATAATGTTGACTGGATGTAGCCATATGGGAGAAGAAGCTATCTGTTAACTTGTGAGATACAGATAATGAAGATCTATGTACATGAAATTAAATCATATTTCTGTGCCCAACTGCATAGTTACAGCTTGTACCAGCTTGGTCTCGCACTTGTTGAACTCTTTGATTTACTTTGTTGTACGAATGCAGCTGATAACTGAATTTAAAAAATTTAAAAGGCAGATCTCATCTGTAGTGAAGCTCACTCTCCTCAAGAAGAGAAAACGCATGAATGGCGCGATGATTGTGAATGTAAATCATTGTGGATGAGACTTATACAATCTTCCAGCACAGAGGGAGGTCATTTGGCCCATTGTGTGAAAAATCCTGTTCCCTGTCCTGGAAGGACAGAGATGCAGAATTAATTAATTGACAAGTTCAGTCGGGAATGGCTCTTCTCTCAGTAGAGGAATGCAGAATACAGGGACAAAGACGCATTTTCAACTAAGTTGGTTAAAAACAAATCTAGAAGTAAAATCTTCACACAAATGGGTGCAAGAGTATGGAATGCATCAACCCAGAAGATTATAGATACAGAATCAATTGAGCTGTTTAGAGGGGAGGTGGATAGTTACTTAGGAAGTAAGAGTATTAAAAAAAAGGCGATGGGAATTGGGATAAGTTGTGGCAGCTAACAAAATGCAGGGCAAACTGGATGAGATGAATTAATCTAATCCTGTTCTATGTTCCAATCATGTCGTCAGTCAGTGAGATCAGGTTAGGTGACTAATTGTGAACATTCTAACACACCTTGTTGTTGGTTATTTAATAAAGTAATTTCAGGTCCACAGTGAAGGTTACATACCTCAAGCACAGGAAGAGTATAAAGGCGACAATGAGGGCTCCAACGGAAATACAGTGACCCAGATAGTTGATGATCAGGGCGATCTTGTAGTGGAGCTGGTATTTCCTCTGAAAAAAAATGTAAAAAACAGTCTTTTTCCTGAAGTCATTTTTAATAAAGCTCTTGACCATTGTGGTGGGATTGGTCAGTGTGAGGAGCCTGAGGGAGCAACAAACTAGCAAGACAAGGCCCGAAACATTTTGACTCTCAGGACTTATTTAAATATTCAGGCTCTGTCTCTCGTCTGAATCAGGCAGGGATAATTTCTCTTGCTGGTGGTGATGCCATCATTGAAGCCCCGTGAGTCAGGTAAGTGATGAGGTAGAGATTCCAGAGGTGATCGGGGAGAGAGGGGAAATTCCGGGACAAGGGAAGCTCAAAGGAACACTCTTGCTCTTCCTTGCCCACAAGGATACTGAGAAAAACATTTTAAACTTACTTTTCTGGTCCTGCTTTGACCCTCAATCTAGCTTGCAGCAGGTTTAGCCTGGCGGGAATACCATCAATGATTCCCCCAGTCAAGCCCTGCCATCGGAGCCGAATCTGCATATTTAAAGGAGGACGCGCCGGTTTAGGGCAGTTTCCTTGCCTTGCACCAGTCAGATCAAGACGGCAAAGAGGTGGGTAAGACCCCATTCCATTTTAACTGCCCCCCCTGCCTGCCTGATTTCTGCTGGGCGGAGGAGTTAAAACCGTGGCATTAGTTTCTGTTGGAATCTCTTCTATGCATCTCTACCTGTGTTTCTTTCTAAATGTATTCATTCTTGGGTTGTGCCATCACTGGCAAGGTTGGCGTTAATTGCCCATCCCTTGTTTCTCTTGAGGAGTTGGTGATGTGCCTTCTTGAATCAATTTTTTCAATCAGTGTGTTTAACTGATTTGCACTAAAATTACATTGTGTGGTATTGATAAACATTAATCTGTTAATTTGAAAATTCTCTTTCCATTACTTTAACGAGGATGCTAATCTGTGTTAATCCCTTAAGTGTAATACCCCTGAGGGACAGTGACCACTCAATGACAATGTTTAACATAATCTGGTTGTCAGAATACTCAGGACTAGGAACCAGACACATAGGCCGGGATTTCGCCAACAGAGGCGAGTTTGATACGGGCGGCATTGGTGCAGTGTGTGAAACCCACTCCAAAGTGGAGTCCGCCCTCTCCCTTCAATCTTCCATGGCTGGGGCTTGTTAAGCCCGCCCTGCGGATTTCCCGGCCAATTAATTGGAAGCGGATCTGATGCTGTCATCTGATGACATCATCTGATTACGTCATCAGTCGCTGTCCTTAAAGGGACCATGCCCAACTTTTTTTTGACAGTTCACCTCTCAGCAAACTCTACTGCAAACACTGCACAAAGGTGCCCATCTGCACCCAGGCTCTCCCATAGCTCCCTCCAGATGCTTATGGAGGGAGTAACAGCACACAGGGAGGTTCTCTTCCATTCCAAATGATGGAAGAGACCTCTCAAGGAGACCAATGCAGCCTGGTTTTTCATTGCACATGAGGGCACAAGCAGGGATGTCGTCTGGAGGAGCTGGCTGCAGTGACGCAAACCTTTCAATAATCTCAATAAATCACAAAACGTTCCTGCAAAGCCACACTGAACCTCATCCTGCTGTGCCATTCATCACATTCCCCCTCACTCTGCCTTCCCTACCCTAACCCTGCACATCCTTACTCACACTTGCACCTCCACCCACCCCCCTCTCTCTATCTATCTACATTATCAATTCCCCATTTCATTAGCGACCACATCCTTGTCCAATCATACCAACCAACAACACACAAGGTTAGGCACTTGGGTCCTTTAGTCAACGTTCATGTATAGTTAATGTTGATGTGTTGTCAAGCATTGAAATCTTTATTTTCAGGACTTTGTTTTCTTGGACAGATTTGTGGGCACCTTTGGAAGTGCTTAATGAGTTGTCGTGAATGGTCAGACATTAGGGTACCCCCCCGCAATGGTGATGAGTGTGAAAGGAATAGGGTTGGACTTAGCAAGGTTGCTTTATGGTGGGGCTGTGGGATGGTGCCAACCTAGCGCATCATGTGGTAATCAGGGTGTACAGCGTTAAGTGAAGTAATTGTGTCCATGGTGAGGCCATCCCTGGCGTCCCGGGCAGCAATGCGGTCGGGTGCTGATGCCCTGTGTCCTGTTCGGCATCAGGTGATTGCGGAGAAGGTTGTTGTTGTTGGTGGTGATGCTGGTGTGTTTAGTGATGTTGGTGTTGGGGCTGATCGTGGCGGGATTCTAAGGACCAAGCTGAGATTTTTTCAACAACACTAATGCTGCTGGGATAGATGGCAGGTGAGGTTGCGATGACAGAAGTGCCCTGTAAATGGTAAGAGACAATGCTCCCAGGAGGTGACTGTGAATAGTGTAGAATTTACCAATATCTCGCAAAGATTCCTGGTACCTTTCCCCATGCAGAGAAGAATCCCTTTCTGGTCTTTTAAAATGAGTTTAAAGGGGTAGACAAAGCCGGCAGGGGATAAAAGTGGATGCATTCATGGGGACCCCCCCCCCCAGTGTTTGGACTCATAGGAAAGGGAATTCAAAATGGACCTAAATTGCTGGTCAGTAACACCCCAGTGGAGCACCAGGCATATGTACGGGCACACCTTGCAGCATTCGCCACCCACAAACATGACTGTGGCAGGGTAACGAGGGTGAAAGTTAGTATAGAAGGGGACCCCATGTCCTGACCACAAAAGCAATATAACTTCCCCAGGGAGGCAGAGGCAGACCTGACAACAGCGCTGGGATCACTGGTAGAGCAAGGGGTGTTAAGACCGATAGCTACCCATGTGAACTCTCCACTGTGGCTGGTTAAGAAACCGGACAACTCATGGAGGGCCACCGTGGACTATCGAGTACTAAATAAGAATATCCCTGCTGTGTGCACCCACCGTAGCAGCCGTAGCGGACCTCATAGGGAATATTCCAGCATCCGCGACCACTTTCATGGTACTGGACATTTCAAATGGGTTCTGTTCCATTCCTTTAAAACGGGAGGACCAGTACAAGTTCGCTTTTACCTTCAAGGGCCAACAAGACACGTGGAACTGTCTTCCCCAGGGCTTCCACAACAGCCCCAGCATTTTTCACCAATGCATGGTGAACTGTTTAAAGGGCTTTAGCAGACCCCAGCAGTTGGTGCAGTATGTGGATGACCTGCTCCTGTTTACCGATCAGGGGGAGGAGCATGGCCCACTGCTGGCTGAGCTGCTGGAGCTGCTAAAAGAAGAAGGGTTTAAAGTAAACCCCAAGAAGGCACAGATCGGCAAGAAGGAAGTCAAATTCCTGGGAAAGGGCCATAGACAAGATTAGAAGGGAGACAGTACAGGAGTTACCAGCCCCCAACACAGTGACAGGGATAAGATCCTTTCTAGGGCTCACCGGGTACTGTAGAGATTTTATTGAGGATTATGCAGCCACCGCAGCCCCTCTGCTCAGGCTCCTACACAAGAGTGTAGAGTGGGACTTGGATGAGGGTTGTGAGGCAGCATTTAATCAGCTCAAGAAGGACTTGCAGACCGCGCCAGCCTTAGGAGCGATAGATGTAGGAAAGGAGTTTTTCCTGGAGGTGGCAGCCAGCGGGGACAGCCTGAGCTCAGTGCTGCTTCAAGAACGGCACGGCCAGCTGAGACCGGTGGTTTACTCCTCCAGGATCCTCACAGATGTGGAGAAATGGTACTCCAACTGTGAGAGACACCTCCTAGCCACACATTGGGCAGTGAAAAGATCCTTGATCTTCACGGGAGGGTCTCCTCTAACACTCCTAACCCACCACACACCTACTCAGATGCTCCTAGATGGGAGGTTTAAGGATGGGACGGTGAGCAGTGCCCGCATTGCTCGCTGGACCCTGCTCCTCTCCCAGATGGACCTCAGAGTAGAAGGCCCCCGTGAGCCAAGACTCGCAGCCAACCTAATCTACCCAGGGAAAGCCCACAGGTGCTCCATAGAAGGGGTATGGGAGGTGAACATCGCCCTTCGGGCGGGGTTACACCCTACAAGCTGGGACATCTACGTGGACGGGTCCAGCACAGTATCTGCTGGCGAGCAACTCACCAGATGCGGAGTCTATGACCGAAGGGCAGTTATTGCCCTGGCAATCAAGCACCCCAGCACCATGAGCGCCCAGCATGCTGAACTGTCTGCCGTAATGTACATGGTGACCCACCCCGAGGAATTCCCTACCCCATACTCGATTTGCTCAGACAATATGTTCACCTGCAATTCATGTACGGAGTACCTGGCTATCTGGTCCCATCGCGGATACACGTACGCTGACGGGAGACCCCTGGCAATCAAGCCACTGCTGGAGAAAATCATGACAGCGGTGGGGGAAGAGGGAAAGGTCTACATACATAAGGTGAAGGCCCATTTAAAAACCGAACCCCGCGCAGAGGGAAACCAACAGGCTGACAAACTGGCCAAAGAAGGTGCCCGCACGCGAAAGTTCTGGGACCCTATGACACCGGCCGCATAGCAGCGGTCAAGAATAAGAACAGGGCAGCAGAGAGTACAGGGATAGCTTTGGCCCCGGACTTAAAAACAGTTCAGGCACAGGACCCGGTCCTGAAAGCTGTCCTGAACGCGCTAGCTAGAGGAGAGAGAGTAGAAGGTCCGTACGGCACAGCAGCCATTACCGTTAAGGAAGGCATGCTGTTTAAAGAGGGACAATGGGTCGTGCCACAGCAGCACCAGAGGGAATTCCTAAAACTGGCCCGTGAGGGTCCAGGAGCGGGACACCCCGGGCCTGAGACCACCTGGCAACGGGTGGAACAGGCAGGATGGTGGTCGGGACTCAGGGAGGGCGTCCGCGAGTTCTGTGCGAACTGCCTGGTGTGTGCTGCGAACAACCCTGACCCCCAGAAAAGGAAGGTGTCCCTAGGACACGTCAGCAGGGTAGAGGGACCATAGCAGTCAATCCAAATTGACTACATCGGGCCCCTACCCACCGCCCAGGGAGGCTGCAAATACTGCCCAGTCCTGGTGGACGTGTTCTCAAAATGGGTTGAAGCCATCCCCTGCCGAACAGCCACCGCACTAGGGACAGCTAAGATTCTAGTGAGGGAAGTGTTCTCCCAGTGGGGACTCCCACAGTATGTGGAGTCGGACCAGGGGAGCCATTTCACCGGGCAGGTAATGCAGGCAACCCTTAAGGTACTCGGCATTGAGGGGAAATGGCACGTTGCCCACAATCCACAGTCATCGGGTATTGTGGAGCGTTTAAACCGCCCCATTAAAGAAAGGCTGCGGAAGGAAACGGGAGACTCACCCCAAAAGTGTGTGGAGGTCTTACCGTTGGTCCTAATGGCGATCCGAGCCAGCCAGTCAAAGAGCATGGGGTATTCCCCATATGAGCTCATGACTGGCCGAATCATGCAGACCCCCACCCATGTCCTAGCCCCGGTGCTCACAGAAGGTCAGCTCAGAGAGGTGAACCGGGACCGGTTTGTCAGGAACCTGTTTGAACACCTCAGACAGATTCACTGGCAGACTGCTGGTAACATGGGCAGACAGCATCGGAGTAACCGATTGCTGCTAGAACCCAGCACACACCACGAATGGGAGATAGGGGACCAGGTCATGGTGAGGAACTATGCTCAGGTAGGGGTTTTTGAATCATTATATATGGGGCCATACAGCATTGTCGACAAGGCAAGCCCGATGGTCTATGCCATAAAGTTGCCCCGCCGTACTAAGTGGTTCCACATCAACCAGTGCAAGCTGTACAACCCAGGGTACAGCCAAGCACAGAGGGCAGCCGGGAGGGGTGAATCATCCTCAGGACAGGGACCCTCCGTTGGCCGCCCCCGACGGTGGAGGGCTCACAGGGAATGTGGCAGGCTCAGAAACCATGCCCATAGGGGCAATGAATTGCAGTACTGGAGGGGCTATCCCACCCATTGTTTGGGATTCGGACGCACCCCCAGTAACCCAAGCCCTGAGAAGGACCCTCCATACACCACGGCCAAAGATACCGTGGTCACCGGCATCTGAGCCTCAGCAATTCTACCCTAGGAGAAGGGCAGCCTGACAGGGAAGGCCAAAGGTCAGAAGTACAGCGGCCGCTCAGAGTAGGGACCCCCAGCCAGCCGCCTCCAGCGGTGAGGGACTCACAGGAGCAGTAGCAACAAGTTGTCCCAGAGACAAGGGTCTCCAGCTCACCGGCTGCGGGGAAACCCTAGCATCCAGTCGGCTATCAGGCCGCACAAGGCATGGGCCTGACAGGGATTAACCAGGCCACCCAGAGACGGGTGGCGGTTGTACATAGCTCCAATTATTAGTTTAAGGCAGCTGACTGCACCGTTTTACATTTTAATTTTAGTTTAGAATTGAGGGTGATGTTGCAGTAATGTTTAGGTGATTGTTTTGAGTTTGTCTTGTGTGTCAGCCAGCCTGAGAGCAGTTCTCAAGGGCAGGATCCAGACATTACCGGGTGATGGACAAACCTCAGGAGACCAATTGATGTTGTTTAATTTTAATCTATGTTCTTCCTTCTGTAATGTGGTTGTACGTTGCCTACATGCTGGTGAATATAATGTAATTGAAATGAAATGTAACTGTGCTGAAATGCAATTGTAGAGATTGAACCCCCTCCAAGCTGGGAGGGTGTAAATGTTAAAAGTTTGTACCTGTGAAGGAAAAAGTGTGTATCTATGGTGATGGTGCAGAAGTGTAATGCATATTTTGGGTATTAGTTTAGTTAATTTATGGGGAAGGTTATCTCTTGGGAGTCAGGAACTTTGCTCACCTGGAAGATGATACCATAAGTCATATGGTATCACAGGGGGGAATGTAGAATTTACCAATATCTCGCAAAGATTCCTAGTACCTTTCCCCATGCAGAGAAGAATCCCTTTCTGGATTTTTAAAATGAGTTTAAAGGGGCAGACGAAGCCTGCGGGGGATAAAAGGGGATGCATTCATGGAGACCCCCCCCCCCCAGTGTTTGGACTCATAGGAAAGGGAATTCAAAATGGACCTAAATTACAGAAGCCTGAGATCCCCTTAAAATCTATGGGAAGGAGCATATCAATTTTAAGATACTACAACATTTTGGCTGCGAAAAAGAGTTACCGAATACAGGAGGTGGGGCTAATCTCTGTGAAGCAAATTCGTGTATTAAGGATCCCAGACGGTCTGGGGGAACTATGCAACACCAATTCACCCCCAAGAGACAATCTAATTACCCAATCAAGCACAATGGAAATCATGGGCCCAACTAGATGGTCAGGAAACTGGACAATCCTAAAACAATACAAAATCAGTGATAGCACATTCTCACACCCTAATCGAGTTACACTGACAAAGGAGACATTTGAAAATCAATGGATAGAACAGTTTAAACAAAGCCCAAGAACTGATTTGGCGCAAAGATAAGGAAGCCTGTTTTAGTATAATTGAAGCCTGTTCTGGCAGTTAGGGGTGCTTCTAGAGACACTATTAAGTTAGCAGTCTCGTTGCATAAGTTCTACACCAGCCTCGAAAAGTAGGACCCCGAAACATTGGCGAAAGGAATCTCTAAAACCTAGAAGGACAGCACCACAACAGCAAACAGGCTTTGAAAACGACTATCGGAAAGTTTCTGACCATCGCGACCAATCAAACAGTCAACCGGAACCAACCTGACAAAACCGAAGAAAAACCAAAGATTTTTCCACTCTACGAGCTGGTCCTATGCTACCTAGGGGTACAGACTACAGAACGTGGACAACTAAGGCGAACCCCAGGAACAACTAAGGCAACTAAGGCAGACAGTGACTAGTGGGGTACCGCAAGGTTCTGTGCTGGGGCCCCAGCTGTTTACATTGTACATTAATGATTTAGACGAGGGGATTAAATGTAGTATCTCCAAATTTGCGGATGACACTAAGTTGGGTGGCAGTGTGAGCTGCGAGGAGGATGCTATGAGGCTGCAGAGCAACTTGGATAGGTTAGGTGAGTGGGCAAATGCATGGCAGATGAAGTATAATGTGGATAAATGTGAGGTTATCCACTTTGGTGGTAAAAACAGAGAGACAGACTATTATCTAAATGGTGACAGATTAGGAAAAGGGGAGGTGCAACGAGACCTGGGTGTCATGGTACATCAGTCATTGAAGGTTGGCATGCAGGTACAGCAGGCGGTTAAGAAAGCAAATGGCATGTTGGCCTTCATAGCGAGGGGATTTGAGTACAGGGGCAGGGAGGTGTTGCTACAGTTGTACAGGGCCTTGGTGAGGCCACACCTGGAGTATTGTGTACAGTTTTGGTCTCATAACCTGAGGAAGGACATTCTTGCTATTGAGGGAGTGCAGCGAAGGTTCACCAGACTGATTCCCGGGATGGCGGGACTGACCTATCAAGAAAGACTGGATCAACTGGGCTTGTATTCACTGGAGTTCAGAAGAATGAGAGGGGACCTCATAGAAACGTTTAAAATTCTGATGGGTTTAGACAGGTTAGATGCAGGAAGAATGTTCCCAATGTTGGGGAAGTCCAGAACCAGGGGTCACAGTCTAAGGATAAGGGGTAAGCCATTTAGGACCGAGATGAGGAGAAACTTCTTCACCCAGAGAGTGGTGAACCTGTGAAATTCTCTACCACAGAAAGTTGTTGAGGCCAATTCACTAAATATATTCAAAAAGGAGTTAGATGAAGTCCTTACTACTAGGGGGATCAAGGGGTATGGTGAGAAAGCAGGAATGGGGTACTGAAGTTGCATGTTCAGCCATGAACTCATTGAATGGCGGTGCAGGCTAGAAGGGCCGAATGGCCTACTCCTGCCCCTATTTTCTATGTTTCTATGTTTCTAAACCCCAGAGTTGGAACTGTCAAAAGGGGATAGGTGAGCATAGCCCCTGAACCCCCCAGAGCTATAACTTAGTAGTTAGGGGAATTGGGAGGGGGGGGAGGCTGGGCTAACTTGCGTAAATGTATCTGCATTCTCCTCTTTACCCCATTTAGAGTTTAAGCTGTATTCTTGTCCCCACAGGCTGTAATTTGACATTTTATTCAATGTGTTGTACCCCTCAGTGTGTATTGGTATTAATATTGTGTATGTTATTAAAGGTGTGCCTTTTTGCTTCTTTTTAAACACAATAAATCCATACCTGCTTCCTACCTTGAAACCGATTGTCTGTCCAAGTCTGTCACAGTCCTTTCATAATTCCAGTGTCAGGAATCAAGGGTGTGGGAGCGATTCGGAACTGCTCATATAAGGTCAGAAGGGAAAGCTGACCCCCTGAAAACCAGCCCTTACAATAGAGAGGTCACTGCAAACACTTTCAAATTGCATACAGCTCAAAAGTTGCTTCTAAGTCCTCAAGGTTTCAGATTCTGACATTTTAAAGTGAACAGATGTGAAATGGTAGCTTTTGTACCACTTCTGCAGCTGTCAACTAGCCAAAGTGATGGAGAGTCACTGAAAACCCGACTCCACTTCCTTGGCGTGAATCCCGAGGGACAGCAAACCTGTCTGCTTTTAAGCCTCTTAACTAGCATTTAAGCACCTTTTAATGACGTTGCCTGTCCCGCCGCTATCTATCGGGTATGCTATCCGAAAGCAGATCTGACAACTGGGAAACTCACATGGAGGCGGGTTCAGAGCGGGATCCGAACCTACTGTCAATCAGGACCATTTTGACAGCGGGCCACCTCCAAACCTGCACTCGCAGGGCTGGGAAGATTCCGGCCATAAATTTAAAAGGGCTTAATGAGGAATGAACTGAAACAAGTATATTGGGGAAGATTACAACAACACTTCAGTAGAAGACAAGTGAAACACCTTTAAAGCTATAATGCTAAGCCTGCAGAAAAATACCTTCCCTAAACAAACAAGCTCAGAATGATCAACCGTTATCCTAAAAATTAAAAGTATGATAAAAAGAAAAAAATGGCCTGTACAAATTCTGGAGGAAAAGGGGTCATTGAGATAAATATAAGAAAATCAAGAATTATGTTAAAAGGGTGCACAGAGAGACAGAGTCCGATTGAAAAAGCCAACAGTAGCTAAGGCTAAGCATAACAGCAAAACATTATTTTAGTAAGAGGACAGTCAGAAAGGATACACGAAGACTTGAAACTGAGGACAGTAATTATTCAGAATGACCACTTTCTCTTGGTATTCACAAGAGAAGACATAAGCAACATGCCCTCTCCAAACAAAAATATCCCAAGCAATATTCCCTCTCATTTTTAGTTGTACTGAGTGGGCCACAAACTCCTTTGAGCGCAACTTTTTTGTCCACGGGCAAATTTTACAAGAACAACCAAAACCACTTAAAGCATAAATACAGGCAGTTCAAGTAAATAAGGTTGATATTTATTGAACATGACTTACAGTTACATCATGCTGGAAATGTCTCCCGTCTGTCTTTCTCCATTTTCCAATGATGGAAAATTATGTCGCGGTTGACAAGGCACCTCTCCTCTGACAGATGGTATATGTGGCTTAGTCAATGCTACAGGAAGGTGTTCATTGGCCATGCTCCATATATATGATCAATAACCCAATCTGCATCATAAATTTGCCCGTCAGAAAGCATTAGGTGCTCATTGAGATTAAATCGATTGATCAACTTCACCCCAGACTGTGTGTGTTTATCTGGCCACGATGGGCTGTGCCCACTGGTTTTGTGATCTTTAGTTGTTCTGGGCCTTTATGGGTCATTCGGCTCAAAGTTGAGTCCTGGGGCATTGAGAGTGGCTGAATGGAGATAACTCCCGAGTTTCGCTGTAATCCAGGGCTGTCAACCAGACGCTGTAAGGGCCCGATCACCAGGGGCGGATTGGGAACTTAAACAGTCTTGGAAAATATTCTGAAAGTTGCCCTTGTCACCCAGTAGTCATATAACCTCATTGTCAGTAACCTTATTCCTACTTACTCAGTTATTGTGATGGTCATTTGTAGACAAATTGCAAAGAACTCAAGATTTTATAATAGTTTTATGAAATGTATTTATAAATACTGCTTACTGTACAATTGCATGTACTGCTTATTTACAAAGCAACTGGAAACATTAATTAAACAAAAATAGCACCATATATAAACACCAAACTGAAAATCAGTATGTATGACATTATCTGAAAATAATAATAATACAATTGTCAGGTTATTGTAGATACAGCTCCTTGCGTAACAATGAACTTTTCAATGATCCATTACAGGGTATCAATTATCAGGGTCCATACGATGTAGAATGTTGTCATAGATTTAATCATTATTTTCAACAAGGAAAATGTGTGCATCCGACTGTACAATACTAACTGTGACCTGTGCCACAGGGCTGATTAAACTGTGACCTGCAGAAATAGATGCTTAAAGTTGATAATTTTGCAAATGATGGATGGAGACTGTCCTCAATCAGGCGGAAAGGCTTCTTGTATCTTATCGACTTTATTCACCTGAGCCAAATGAAATGATTCTGCACCGATGGCTCTTAGAGCTTGGTTTTATTACACACATAATGCGTCTCCTTCCCTCACTGCCTGCTGTCAGTGTTGATAGTAATCTGTAATGTTTCTATCATTGAGTTGATTTTGAGCTATTTTCTTTTTAGTGATTGGATAGAAATCTCCAGTTGGGATTTTTGGTGTTTAATGTAAATGAGATGTTTCTAATTCGGCACGGGCTCGATGGACCGAATGGTCTTCCGTGCTGTAACCATGCTATGATTCTAAAAACCAGTTGATTTGACCTTTCTGGTTAAAATTGACACAGATCTTGTACACCTTTAGCTGCACGTACACCTTCCTTGCTCTATTTGCATTAACAGAAAGGAGACACCCAATTTTTCTGAACAAGCAAGGTCACTGCGAAGCGATTGGCAGCTCTACTTGTAAAAAATCGATGTTGGGAATAGAATACCATGCAGTTCTTCAAGTTAGATTCAAGTTTAGTAACAATGAGATTTGTGAAAAACGATGCCCCTTGGTTTCAGGGTCGGTTTAGGATGCATTCTGTGTAACAGGTACGTGCAAATCAGTTTTACTATTTTAAAAACATGTTGCCCCAACAAGATTTGGCACGTACTCAGTTTTCAAATGTACAATGTCGTTTTATTTACCGTGTTTGGATTTTATGCAAATATCTTTCAGCTGCCCCACTTTTTATTTGCCAAAGAAGGAAATCGATTGAAAGGGGTGAAGCGTTTGTGGACAGCTGCTACGTGCAGGTTACTGAGGGTTGAGGTTTGCTGCGTCTTCGCATGCGCTGTAACCCTAGCAGGACAGCCTAGAGATCGATCTGCAATTGTTTGAACCGTGTCCTAGCAACCGTGTGCATCCTGAGCAAGCTCCTGGCTGCTAGGGAAGGATGCAGACATTCCACAGATATTGCTACATGCTGCCGTTCTGCCTGGATACAACTTTCTGTCACTCGAGTCTTTGGCTCAATCCTCTGAACAGCACCACAAAGCAAAGCATAATTGCATCCAGGCATGAGCTGAAAGCACAATCAAATGAAATATTAATGGTACATGATTAATGCTTGTGTAAAGAAAAAAAAATGGTCTATTTTCCAGTCTTTATGGGACTATTTTTACACATATTCGCTGCCAGGACCACAAAAAAATTGGGTTGGAATGGATTAACAACCAGAAACGAATGGTGATGAATTGTTTTAACTGAGATTTACTTTGTTTAATTGACGTAAATTTGTGTAGAGACATGTCTACGTGCAAAGAAAATAAAAGGACAGGCGTTGGGATAAGGAGGCTGGTGCAGGGATGTGACATTATTCATACAGAAAATCTCCAGTAACGGCTTCTCTTCCCACTCCTGCACTGTTACCTCTGGTGTCCCCCAAGGATCTATCTGTCCTTGGTCCCCTCTTATTTCTCATCTACATGCTGCCCCTTGGCGATATCATCCGAAAATACGCAGTCAGTTTCCACATGTACACAGACGACACTCAGCTCTACCTCTCCACCACTTCTGTTGACCCCTGCTTGGTATTAAATTATCAGATTAATTGTCTGAATCCAGTGCTGGATGAGCAGAAATTTTCTCCAATTAAATATTGGGAAGACGGAAGCCATTATCTTTGGTTCCCGCCACAAACTGCGTTCCCTAACCACTGACTCCATCCCTCTCCTTAACACCAATCTGAGGGTGAACAAGACTGTTCGCAACCTAGGTGTCATATTTGACCCTGAAATGAGTTTCCAATCACATATCCACGGCATAACTAAAACCGCCTTTTTCCACCTCTGTAACATTGCCTGCCTCCAACCCTGCCTCTGCTCTTCTGCGGCTGAAACCCTCATTCATGCCTTTTTTACCTCTACACTTGACTACTCCAATTCATTCCTGGCCTGCTTTCCACATTACACAGTACGTAAACTTGAAGTCATCCAAAACTCAGCAGCCCGTGTACTAACTCACCCCAAGTCAAGATCATCCATCACCCCTGTGCTTTCTGACCTACATTGGCTCCCAGTTAAACAACACCTCGATTTCAAAATTCTCATCCTTGTTTACAAATCACTCCATGGACTTGTCCCTCCCTATCTCTGTAATCTTTTTCAGCCTCACAATCCCACAAGATGCCTGCGCTCCTCAAATTCTGGCCTCTTGAACATCCCTCATTATAACAGCTCAACCATCGGTGACCGTGCCTTCAGCTGCCTGGGCCCTAAGCTCTGGAACTCCCTCCCTAAACCTCAACACCTCTCTACCTCTCTTTCCTGATTTAAGATGCTCGTTAAAACCTACCTCTTTACAAAAGCTTTTGATCATCTGCCTTAATGGCTTGGTGTCAAATTTATCTGTTTGTCTGCAACACTGTTGTGAATGAAGTGCCTTGCGACGTTTAACTATGTTAAAGGCGCTATATAAATAAAAGTTATCATTATTTTTAATAATAATTTATCTCCCGGCCTTGATTCAAGTGCAAGTGTTCCAACCTGATTTTCTCACCCAGACCGTGAGCATGAGGAAAATAACCAGACCACCAGAATAGCCCAGAAGCTTGGTGATAAAGCAATGTTCAATCATTTGCCGATCTCATCTCTATGATAGCCTACACCTAGTTCCTATCGGTCCACCGGGAATTCTCCCACCACTCCAGCTCACAGCTCCTCCATTCACAGCTGCATTTCTCCCCTTTCGCTCTCTCCAGGCGCTCGGGCTTTGGCCGCTGGTTTTTAATGCTTGGGCCGTCCAGCTCACTATTGTGTGAGATACCTTACAGATTGCTGCGCAGCCATGCACCTTAGAGGAAAGATTGATCCCAAGTATAGTCCTGTTTGGTGTATATATGTGTTTGTGTCGATTTGTCGATATATATATATATGTGTTTGTATGTGTTTGCATATGTGTGTGTGTATTTTTCTTTCGGTCCTGAGATATGTGCACTGCTGGCAAGGCCAGCATTTATTCTCCAGCACTAATTGCACTTGAGAAGGTGGTGGTCAGCCAGCTTCTTGAACCCCTGCACTCCCTGTGGTGAAGGTTCTCCCACAGTGCTGTTAGGGAGGGAGCTCCAGGATTTTGACCCAACCACGATGAAGCAATGGTGATATATTCCAGGTTAAAAAGGTGCGCGACTTGGAGGTGATGGTGTTCCCATGCGCCTGCTACCCTTGTCCTTCTAGGTGGTAGAGGTCACGGGTTTGGGAGTTGCTGTTGAAGAAGCCTTGGCATGTTTCTGTAGTGTATCTTGTAGATAGTATGCAATGCAGCCACCGTGCGCCGGTGATGGAGGGAGTGAATGTTTAAGATGCTGGATGGGGTGCCAATCAAGCGGGCTGTTTTGTCCTGGATGGTGTTTAGCTTCTTCATTGTTATTGAAGCTGCACTCATCCAAGCAAGTGGGGAGTATTCCATCACACTCCTGACTTGTGTCTTGTAGATGGTGGCACGACTTTGGGGAGACAGGAGGTGAGACAATCACTGCAGAATACCCAGCCTCTGACCTGCTCTTGTAGTATTTATGTGGCTGGTTCAGTTAAGTTTCTGGTCAATGGTGACCCCCAGGATATTGATGGTGGTGGATTCAACGATGGTAATTCTGTTGAATGTCAAGGGGAGGTGGCGCGAATGTTATTTGCCACTTAATAGCCCAAGCCTGAATGATGTCCAGGTCTTGCTGCATGCGGGCATGGACTGCTTCTTTATCTGAGGAGTTGCAAATGGAATTGAACACTGTACAATCAGTAGCGAATATTCCCTTATGACCTTATGATGGATGGAAGGTTGTTGATGAAGCAGCTGAAGATGATTCTGAGGGATGAGATAATTGGCCTCCAACAACCACAAACATCTTCCCTCCCTAAACCTCTCCACCTCTATCTTTCTCCCCTCCTTTAAGACACTTCTTAAATGTACCTCTTTGATCAAGCTTTCGACCACCTGTTCTAATTTCTCCTTATGTGGCTCGGTGTCAAATTTTGTTTGATAACGCTCCGATGAAGCACCTTGGGAAAAGTTTTACTATGTTAATGGTGCTACATAAATGCAAGTTGTTGTTGTTTATATGTAAGTGTGTGTTTGCTTATATATGTATGTGTTTATGTTTATGTGTGTGTTGGATATATGTGTGTATGTTTCATTTGCTTGTGTGTGGGAGCAAGCAGTTGAGAGACAAGAAAGCTTGTTCAGCATCTGCCATGGATGCTGGTGAAAGTCTCGATTCTTCTGTTGTTATGTTCTTGTTGTCAATGGGCTTGTTATGTTGCTAGATGACAGAAATTGCTCAAGCATTGTGAAGCCCATTAGTAGATTTCGTGTTGATTCCTGCCAGCCGGTTGTGCTGCCACTGTTACTGAGCTAATAAGTGAGTCTCTGTATTTCTGTAGAATGAAAGTTTCTATCTGTAAAAATTATATTCTCTCTAAATTTATTGGGATACATTGTCTGATTAATGTTACGAAGGCTTAACACAGTCACATTATATTATCTAACCTGTTTCCAGTTTAGTGCCTTTGTAAAAATAGTCCACACAGAAAGATAATACACTAAGGGGCCAAATTTGGTCAAGGCCTCCGTCTGCCCAAGTGCCGTCCAAAGTGCTGTCGATGGCTGCCGAGGTACCGGACGGTACTTTGGGCGGGATATTCATCGCCAAGGTCCCTCGAAGGTCAGCCAGCGGCAAATAGATGACGTACGCCGCCATTCTCGGTGGCAGAGGCGCTTGCCGCCCAAGTGCCGCCGAGGATGGAGTCAGGCCCACGGAGGGTCGAACACCTGAAAAAAAAATTATCATTAAAAAAATGTTATAACTATCGGAAGACCTTTGGGGACTCCATCCAAGTAAGTCGCTATGGAAAAAAAAATATATAAAATGTTCACTAGGCTTTTTTTCAGGATCTTCATACTTACCGTCGGGGACAGACCAGCCCTCAGCCAGCGACCCACCCCCGTTCTGGCGCTAACTCCCGCCCACATGAATGTCGGAGCTCGGCGGGCGGGAGGTCAGTTGCGCCACTCAGCCGTCCGCTGACGTCAGCGGGCGGTTCACGGCGGCTCTCCCCTCCCGCCGGCTCCAGGCCACATCGAAAGTGGCGCTGGGCGGATGTTACAGAGGAATGTCGGCGGCAGTGGGCGGTACGTTGATCACTTTCGGCTCCTAAGTGTTCATGTGCGATTTTCGTGAATTGGAACATTCACCCGATTTCCACTCTATTCAATGTATTTTTTTGCTTTCTCTAGCCCAGTGATGCTCATACCATTATTATTCTACCACTGCTTGGGTTAAGCTCAGCAAGGTTGGCACAGACCAGACATTGAACTCTGCATTGTCCACTTACTAACTAAACCACTGAGTGACTCTCCCAATGAATTATTTTTAGGTACTCGGTGCTATGCCCGAGTCAAAAGGGTGAGTATTTTGCCAATTGCCAGTCATCTATGAATGCCTCTCTTGTGCCAGATATGAGAGTGGCACTGGTGACTGGTGGAGAAATTTACTGGGCTGTGGGGGAGGAGCAGGGGAGTGGAACTAATTGGATAGTTCTTGTAAACAGCCAGCAAAGACATGATGGGCAAATGGCCTCGTTCTGTGCTGTATGATTCTATGACTCTATGTTAGATTTTCCTTCCCTTCCAGTGGGGAGTAGCTCTGGACCTTCCTTGCATTTACATACTCTGGGGATGTTGAAATCTGGAATTAGTTGAGGCAGAGACCATTGCATCTTTTAAGGGAAGAATAGATTATTATTTGAAGTCGAGGAAGATACAATGACACAGCAGGCCAGTAGAATTAGTTTTGAGTTGTTATAGCAAAGAACTGGCACACATATGAGGCTGATTGAAAATATTCTGAGGAGCAATCACGGTTAAAGAGCTGGGGCCACAATGGGACAACTCCAGAATTTGGAGCAGGGTAGAGACCATGATAAAAAAAATGAAGGGAGGATATCTATGAATATATTGAGAGCATTGTAATTAAGCCATGATAGTAGGACAAGGTGGCACAAATTCAAAATAATAAAAGGCAGATTGAGGCCCCATGCCTGGAATTTCATCTTTACACAATGAGTCAACTCCTTGTGGAATTGAAATCCGGATAGAATAATGGAGTCAAAAACCCTAGAATCATTCAAAGAAAAAACTGGTCATCGACCTGAAACGGTAAGTTTGTTTCTCTCTCCATAGATGCTGTCTGACCTGCTGAGTATCTCCAACAGTTTCTGTTTTTATTTCAGATTTCCATTGTCCATGGTATTTTGCTTTTATATAAATATAGGCTCTTTCTTTCATCATATCACAAAATTGGTGACTTGAATACCAGGACAGCTTAGTGTTAAACTAGTTGGTAACAGATTAATCATGCTCTGCTACTTCCATGGAAACAGGCCCATTGGGATATACAGAGAAAAGAAAAGTTAAATTTTTTTTAAGCTAATAAAAACAGCAGTGTAAACTATTAATGTTTGTGTATTATTTCTCCTTGAATTATTTTATCTCGTCACATTTTGTTGAATGTTTGTGTTAATTGAACTGTGGCTGTCTATCCAAAAATAATATAACATTTTCCTCCTTTGTGCCTCCAGTGTAAGCACTGGGCACACCTAGGTCAATATAGAAAGAAAAAAAACTTGCATCTGTATAATGCCTTTCACAACGTCAAGCTGTCGCAAAATGCTACACAGCCAATGAAGGATCTATCTTTGGCCCCCTCCTATTTCTCATTTACATGCTGTCCCTCAGCGACATCATCCAAAAACAACACATCAGTATTCACATGTACGCTGGCAATACCCAGCTCTACCTCACCACCACTTCATTCGACACTTCCACTGTCTTTAAGTTGTCAGACTGCTTGTCTGACATCCAGTACTGGATGAGCAGAAATTTACGCTAACTAAATGTTGAGAAGACCGAAGTCGTTGCCTTCTTCCCCGCCACAAACTTTGTTCCCTAGCCACGGACTCCATCCCTGTCCTTGGCAACTGTCTGAGGCTGAACCAGGCTCTTTGCAACCTTGGTGTTGTATTTGGCCCTCTGATGAGCTTCCAACCACATATCCGCACCATCACTAAAACCACCTATTTCCACCTTCGTAACATCGCCTGACTCCACCCTGCCTCAGCACATATGCTGCTGAAAACCTCATCCATGCCTTTTTTACCTATAGGTTTGATTATTCGAATGCACTCCTGGCCATCCTTACACTTTCTACTCTCCGTAATCTTGAGCTCTTCCAAAACTCTGCCTCCCATGTCCTGACTCGCAGCAAGTCCTGTTCACCCCTGTGCTCGCTGATCTACATTGGCTCCCGGTTAATCAATGCCTCAATTTCAAAATTCTCATCCTTGTTTTCACATCCCTCCATGTCATCACACCTCCCTATCTCTCTAATCTCCTTCAGCTCTACAACCCACCAAGATATCTGCGCTCCCCAATTTTGGCCTCTTGAGTATCCCCGATTATAATCGCTCCACCATTGTCAGCCGTGCTTCCAGCTGCCAAGGCCGTCAGCCTTGGAATTCCAAACCTTTCAGCCTTTCTCTCTCACTTTCCTCCTTTAAGACACTTCTTTAAAACTGCCTCTTTGTCCAAGCTTTTGGTCATCTACCCTAATATCTACTTATGTGGCTCGGTGCCAAATTTTGTTTGATAATGTTCCTATGAAGTGCCATTTGGATGCCTTCCATGTTATTTTTGTTGTTGTTGAAGTGCACTGATCATAGAATCATAGAAATTTACAGTATGGAAGGAAGTCATTTCAGCCCATCGTGTCCATGCCAGCCAACAAAGAGCTATCCAGCCTAATCCTACTTTCCAGCTCTTGGTCCATAGCCATGTAGGGTACGGCACTTCAAGAACATAAGAAATAGGAGCAGGAGTAGGCCATTTGGCCCCTCGAGCCTGCTCCGCCATTTAATAAGATCACAACTGATCTGATCCTGGGCTCAGCTCCACTTCCCTGCCCGCTCCCCATAGCCCTTCATTCCTTTATTGTTCAAAAATCTGTCTATCTCCACCTTAAATATATTCAGTGACCCAACCTCCACGGCTTTCTGGGATAGAGAATTCCACAGATTTATGACCCTCTGAGAGAAGAAATTCCTCCTCATCTCAGTTCTAAATGGGTGACCCCTTATTCTTAAACTATGCCCCCTAGTTCTAGATTCCCCCATGAGAGAAAACATCCTCTCTGCATCTACCTTGTCGTGCCCCCTCAATATCTTATATGTTTCAATAAGATCACCTCTCATTCTTCTAAACTCCAATGAGTATAGGCTCAACCTGCTCAACCTTTCTTCATAAGTCAACCCCTCCATCTCAGGAATAAACCTAGTGAACCTTCTCTGAACAAACTCCAATGCAAGTATATCCTTCCTTAAATAAGGAGACCAAAACTATACGCAGTACTCTAGGTGTGGTCTCACCAATACCCTGCACAATTGTAGAAGGACTTCCCTGCTTTTATACTCTATCCCCCTTGCAATAAAAGCCAACATTCCATTTACCTTCCTGATTACTTGCTGTACCTGCATACTAACATTTTGTGTTTCATGCACAAGGACCCCCAGATCCATCTGTACTGCAGCATTTTGTAAACTTTCTCCATTTAAATAATAATTTGCTTTTTTCTTTTTTTGTCAAAGTGGATAACCTCACACTTTCCCACATTATACTCCATCAGCCAAATTTTTACCCACTCACTTCAAGTGCACATCCAAATACTTTTTAAATGTGGTGAGGGTTTCTACCTCTACCACCCATTCAAGCAGTGTGTTCCAGACCCCCACCACCCTCTGGGTGAAGACATTTCCCCTCAAATCCCCTCTAAACCTCCTACCAGTTACTTTAAATCTACGCCCACTGGTTCTTGACCCAACTGCTAGGGGAAATAGTTCCATTCTATCCACGCTATCTAGGCCCCTCATAATTTTATACGCCTCAATAAGGTCTCACCTCAGTCTCCTCTGTTCCAAAGAAAACAAACCCAGCCTATCCAATCTTTCCTCATAGCTAAAATTCTCCAGTCCAGGCAACATTCTCGAAAATCTCCTCTGTACCCTCTCTAGTGCAATTACATTTTTCCTGTAATGTAGTGACCAGAATAGCACACAATACTCTAGCTGTAGCCTAACTAGTACTTTATACAGTTCAAGCATAACATCCCAGCTCTTGTATGCTATGCCTTGGCTAATAAAGGCAAGTATTCTGTATGCCTTCTTAACCACCTTATCTACATGGCCTGCTACCTTCAGGGATCTGTGGACATGCACTCCAAGGTTCCCTTGTTCCTCTGCACTTCTCAGTGTCCTACCATTTAGTGTGTATTACCTTGCATTGTTAGCTCTCCCCAAATACATTACCTCACACCTCTCCGGATTTAATTCCATTTACCACTGTTCTGTCCACCTGACCAATCCATTGATATCTTTCTGCAGTCTACAACTTCTTCTTCATTATCAACCCCACAGCTGATTTTAGTATCATACTAGAATCATAGAATTATAGAAATTTACAGCACAGGAGGGGCCATTTCGGCCCATCGTGTCCGTGCCGGCCAATAAGAGGCTATCCAGCCTAATCCCTCTTTCCAGCTCTGGGTCCGTAGCCCTGTAGATTACAGCATTTTAAGTGCGCATCCAAGTATCTTTTAAATGTGCTGAGGTTTTCTGCCTCTACCATCCTTTCAGACAGTGAGTTCCAGACACCCACCATCCTCTGGGTGAAGAATTTTCCCTTCATATCTCCTCCAAACCTCCCCCCACTTTAAATCTATGCCCCCTGGTTGTTGACCCTTCTGCCAAGGGAAACAGGTCCTTCCTATCCATTCTATACAGGTACCTCATCATTTTATATACCTCAATTAGGTCTCCCTTTAGCTGAGGAAGGACATTCTTGCTATTGAGAGAGTGCAGCAAAGGTTCACCATACTGATTCCTGGGATGACAGGACTGACATATGAGGAGAGACTGAATTGATTGGGCCTGTATTCACTGGAGTTTAGAAGGATGGAAGGGCATCTCATAGAAACAGATCAAATTCTGACAGGACTGGACAGGTTAGGTGCAGGAAGAATGTTCCCGATGTTGGGGAAGTCCAGAACCAGGGGACATAGTCTAAGGATAAGGGCTAAGCCATTTAGGACCGAGATGAGGAGAAACGTCTTCACTCAGAGAGTTGTTAACCTGTGGAATTCCCTACCGCCAGTTCATTGGATATATTCAAGAGAGAGTTAGATATGGCCCTTACGGCTAAAGGGATCAAGGGATATGGATTAAACGCAGGAAAGGGGTACTGAGGTGAACGATCAGCCATGATCTTATTGAATGGTGGTGCAGGCTCGAAGGGCCGAATGGCCTACTCCTTCACCTATTTTCTATGTTTCTATGTTTCTGTTTAATGAAAACAGACCCAGCATCTCCAATCTTTCCTCATAGCCAACATTCTCCAGTCCATGCAACATTCTTGTAAATATCCTCTGCACCCTTTCCAGTGCAATCACATCTTTCCTGTAATGAGGTGACCAGAACTGCACACAGTACTCCAGCTGCGGCCTAAACAGTGTTTTACACAGTGCAAGCATAGCATCCTTGCTCCATGCCTCGACTTACAAAGGCAACTATTCCATATGCCTTCTTAACCACCTTATCTACCTGGCCTGCTACCTTCAGGAATCTGTGGACCTGCACTCCAAGATCCCTTTGTTCCTCTACACTTTTCAGTGTCGTACTAATTAATGTGCATTCCCTTGCCTTGTTAGACCTCCCCAACTGCATTACCTCACACTTATCCAGATTGAATTCCATTTGCCACTGTGATATATACCACAAAAAGCAAGGGACCTAGTTCTGAGCCCTGCCTACGAGCCAATTTTGGATCCAACATGCCACTTTGCCCTGGATCCCATGGGCTATTACTTTCATGACTAGACTGCTTTGTGGGACTTTATCAAAAGCTTTGCTAACATTCATATACACTACATCAGACGCACTGCTCTCATCGATCCTCCTGATTACCTCCCCAAAAAATTCAATCAAGTTAGTCAGACACGACCTTCCCTTGACAAATCCATGCTGACTGTCCTTGATTAATCCATGTCTTTCCAAATTAAGGTTTATCTTGTCCTTCAGGATTTTTTCCAATAATTTTCCCACCACCAAATTTAGGCTGACTGGCCTGTAATTACTCGGTCCACCCCTTTCTTCCTTTTTAAACAAAGGTACAACATTAACAGTCCTCCAGTCCTCTGACACCATACCTGTTGTCAGAGAGGATTGGAAAATGATGGTCAGAGCCTCTGCTACTTCCTCTTTTGCTTCTCTTTACAGCCTGGAATACATTTAATCCGGACCTGGGGATTTATCCACTTTCAAAGCTGCTATGCCCCTTAATACTTCCTCTCTCACTATATTTATCTCATTTAATATTTCACACTCCCCCTCTCTCATTGCAAAGTCTGCATCTCCCCTCTCTTTATTGAAAACGGATGCATAGTATTCATTAAGAATCCTACCCATGTCTTCTGCCTCCACACACAGATTTCCTTTATGGTCTCTAATAGGCCCCACTCTTTCTCTAGTTATCCTCTTGCTCTTAATGTATTTATAAAACATCTTCGGGTTTTTTCCTGATTTTACTTGTCTGCAAACCTCTTCATCATAGAAGGCCTTCATCTGCATATGTTTTAATCATGCCCCTTACATTCAAGTCTAAATTATTGATATATACCACAAAAAGAAAGGGACCTAGTTCTGAGCCCTGCAGACCCCCACTGGATACAGCCTTCCAGTCACAAAAACACCTATCAACCATTACCCTTTGCTTCCTGCCTCTGAGCCAACTTTGGTCCAACTTGCAACTTTGCCCTAGATCCCATGGGCTTTTACTTTCATGGCCAAATGCAATGTAGGATACTCAGCAACTAATTTGCAAACACAATGAGATAATGACCAGATAATCAGTTTAAAGTCTCATCCAAAAGACCGATATTGCAGCACTCCCTAAATTCTCATCATAGGCAGTCCCTCGAATCGAGGATGACTTGCTTCCACGTCAAAAAGTTCACAGGTGTTTCAATGAAGGACCCAAAATTCCAGGTCTCGATTTAAATCTTGATGGGTGGAAGATGCCTGTGCGTGGATTTTTTTTAACGTGTGGTGGCCATTGCACACCAACCACCACACAGGCTTGACAGAGCTAGGGCTTGGTCCAGTAACAAGGATTAACCAAGACGACTGGAGACCAGCTCTGCTGCACGGACCTAGTGCACACACATATCACAGCGTGTATTACTAAACCTATTTTCTGGAAATGGTTACCATTTTAAACCAACTTATGGAACTTTTACCTACATCATAAAGCTGCAACAGCAGCGCCACAGGAAACAAAACCTGGGCAAAATAGGCAAGATGCAAATTGCCCACTAAATGCTCAAAACGAAAAAAATCTTACAAGAACTCAATTTTCTTCACTTTGCCAAGACACTTAGAACTTCAGAAGCTTTATGCAAGAAATATTTTAGGCTGTGAAAGTCCAGACAGCCTCTTTCTTGAAGACACCTAAATAATACAGTGGAGTATCAGCCTCAACAGCGTCGGGAACAATATCCTCGTGGGGAGTTTTGCTAGTGCTGTTGGGGAGAGTTTAAACTAGCTTGGCAGGGGGATGGGAACCTGAGAACAAATTTAAAAGGGAAGGAAGTAAAGCAGAAATTGCATAGCAAGAATCTAAAAAGCGAATCTGTAAGACAGAGGAAACAAGGCTTAGTATGTAGTAAGCAAGGAGGTATATACTTTAATGCAAGGAGTATAGCAAATAATGCGGATGAGCTAAGAGCACAGGTAGACACTTGGGAGTATGACATTATAGCCATTAGAGAAACATGGCTGAAAAAGGGGTAGGTTTGGCAGATCAATATTCCTGGCTACAAGATAGAGAGGGGGGTAAAAAGGCGGGGGTGTGGGAGTCACGGTACTGATTAAAGAAACTATTACAGCAGTGAGGAGGATGATATGTTAGAGGGATCATCAAATGAGGCCATACTGACCATGTATTATAGACTCCCAAACAGTGGGAGGAAGATAGAAGAGCAAATATGTAGGCATATTGCTGTGAAGTTCAAAAACCATAGGGTAGTAATAGTAGGGGATTTTAACTATCCAAATATTGATTGGGACAAATTTAGTGTGAAGGGTATAGAGGGTGCAGAATTCTTGAAATGCATTCAAGAGAATTTTTTTAGTCAGTTTGTAGCAAGCCCAACACGAGAGGGGGCAGTCTTGGATTTAGTTTTGGGGAATGAAGCTGGGCAGATTGAAGGGGTATTAGTAGGAGAGCACTTGGGTGCCAGTGACCATAATTCAGTCAGATTCAAGTTGGTTATGGATAAGGACAAGGATAGGCCTGGAATAAAAGTTCCAAATTGGGGAAAAGCTAATCTTGCTAAGTTAAGGAGTGATTTGGCCATAGTGGACTGGAAACAGGTACTTGTGGGTAAATCAGTGTCACAACAGTGGGAGGCATTCAAGGAGGAGATCCGGAAGGCTCAGGCCAAACATATGCCCTTAAAGAAAAAAGCTGGGAAAACATAATTCTAGAGCCCCCTGAATGTCCAGGGACTTACAGGGGAGGATTAAGAAAAAAAGGGACGCTTATGTCACATACCAACGGCTAAATACCATAGAATCTTTAGAAGAATATAGGCAAAATTAAAAAGAATATTAGGAATGCTAAGAGAGAGCACGAGAAATTCTTGGCCAGTAAAATATATTAAGAGTAAGAGGGTAACTAAAGAAAGGTTAGGGCCTATTAGAGACCATGAGGGTAATCTTTGTGTGGAGGTGGAAGGTGTTGGTAATGTTTTTAATGAATACTTTGCATCTGTTTTCACAAAGGAAAGGGGCAATGCAGATACAGCAGGACTTAGGGGTACTTGTGCATGAAACACAAAAGGATAGTATGCAGGTACAGCAAGTGATCAGGAAGGTATCTTGGCCTTTATTGCAATGGGGATGGAGTATAAAAGCAGGGAAGTCTTGCTACATTTACATAAGGTATTGGTGAGGTCACACCTGGAATACTGCGTGTAGTTTTGGTTTCCATATTTACGAAAGAATATACTTGCTTTGGAGGCAGTTCAGAGAAGGTTCACTAGGTTGATTCCGGGGATGAGGGGGTTGACTTATGAGGAAAGGTTATGTAGGTTGGGCTTCTACTCATTGGAATTCAGAAGAATGAGAGGTGATCTTATCGAAACGTATAAGATTATGAGGGGGCTTGACAAGGTGGATGCAGAGAGGATGTTTCCACTGATGGGGGAGACTAGAACTAGAGAGCATGATCTTAGAATAAGGGGCTGCCCATTTAAAAAAGAGATGAAGAGAAATTTCTTCTCTCAGAGAAGTTGTAAATCTGTGGAATTCGCTGTCTCAGAGAGCTGTGGAAGCGGGGACATTGAATACATTTAAGACAGAAATAGACAGTTTCTTAAATGATAAGGGGATAAGGGGTTATGGGGAGTGGGCGGGGAAGTGGAGCTGAATCCATGATCAGACCAGCCATGATCTTATTGAATTGCGGAGCAGACTCAAGGGGCTATATGGCCTACTCCTGTTCCTATTTCTAATATTCTTATGTACTTATACTGCTATTGAGGAGGAGTGTGATATTCTGGATGAAATAAATATAGTGAGAGAGGAAGTATTAAGGGGTTTAGCAGCTTTGAAAGTAGATAAGTCCCCAGGCCTGGATGAAATGCATCCCAGGCTGATGAACGAAATAAAAGTGGAAATAGCAGAGGCCTTGACCAGCATTTTCCAATCCTCTTTGAATCTGGGCATGGTGCTGGAGGATTGGAGGGCTGCTAATGTAGTATCCTTGTTTAAGAAGGGAGAAAGATCCTATCAGCCTAACCTCAGTGGTGGGAAAATTATTGGAAAAAATCCTGAAAGACAGGATAAATCTACATTTGGAAAGGCAAGGATTAATTACAGACAGTCAGTACGGAATTGTTAAAGGAAGATCGCGTTTGACTAACCTGACTGAATTTTTTGAGGAGGTAACCAAGAGGGTCGTTGAGGGTAGTGCATACGATGTAGTATATATGGACTTTAGCAAGGCTTTTGATAATGTCCCACATGGTAGACTGGTCATGAAGGTTAAAGCCCATGGATCCAGGGCAAAGTGGCAAGTTGGATTCAAAATTGGTTTGGAGGTAGGAAGCAAAGGGTAATGATTGATGGATGCTTTTGTGACTGGAAGGGTGTTTCCAGTGGGGTTCTGCAGGGCTCAGTACTGGGTCCCTTGCTTTTTGTGGTATATATCAACGATTTAGATTTGAATATAGGGAGTATGATTAAGAAGTTTGCAGATAACACTAAAATTGGCTGTGTGGTTGATAATGAAGAGGAAAGTCATGGGCTGAAGGAGGATATCAATCTAGGGTCAGGTGACAGAGCAGTGGCAAATGGAATTTAATTCAGAGAAGTGTGAGGTGATGCACTTTGGGAGACTAATAAGGAAAGGGTATACACATTAAGCGGTCGGTCACTTAATAGTGTAAATGAACAAAGGGACCTTGGAGTGCTTGTCCACAGATCCCTGAAAGTAGCATGCCAGGTGGATAAGGTGGTGAAGAAGACATACGGAATGCTTGCCTTTCTTGGCCAAGGCATAGAATATAAGAGCAGGGAGGTTGTGCTTAAATTGTATAATACTTTGGTTAGGCCACAGCTGGAGTACTGCATGCAGTTCTGGTCGCTGTATTATGGGAAGGACGTGATTGCACTAGAGAGGGTGCGGAGGAGATTTACTAGGATGCTGCCTGGAATGGAGAATCTTAGTTATGAGGACAGATTGGATAGGCTGGGTTTGTTCTCATTGGAACAGAGGAGGTTGAGAGGAGACCTCATTGAGGTGTGCAAAATATTGAGGGGCCTGGATATAATGGATAGTAAAGGCTTATTTCCATTGGTGGAGGGGCATAGTTTTAAGGTGGTTGGTGGAAGGTTTAGAGGGGATTTGGGTGGGAGAGGGGGCTTCTTTACGCAGAGGGTTGTGGGGATCTGGAACTCGCTGCCTGGAAGAGTGGTGGATGCAGAAATCCTCACCACTTTTAAGAGATGGTTGAATGGGCACTTAAAATGCCGTAATCTGCAGGGTTACGGACCTAGAGCTGGTAATTGGGATTAGACCGGATGATCTTTTGTTGGACGGCACAGATATAATGGTAAGTACTGCAGGGAATCGAATACGGCCAAGGTGATCTCCTGGATTAGTTTCGATTGCCTGGATGGGTTGGAGAGGAATTTTCCCAGATTTTTTCTCCCTAAATTGGCCTGGGTTTTTATCTGGTTTTTGCCTCTCCCAGGAGATCACATGGCTCTGGTTGGGGTGGAGTGTAGACTGTTTCAGTATAATGGGTGTCACAGTTGTATGAGGCAGACTGGTTGATCTGGGTGCTCTTTGCCTTTCCGTCATTGTTCATAGGTTTATATGTAACCTTTAGGGCTGCTGACCAAGGGCCGTGTGGCTCTTCGTCGTCCGGCGTGGACACGATGGGCCGAAATGGCCTCCTTCTGTGCTGTAAATTTCTATGTCTCTATGTTTCTATGTCTATGTACTTAAGTTTCTGGAGTGGGACTTGAAGCTCACAGCCTTCTGACTCAGAGGTAAAGAGTGCTACCACTGAGCCACGACTGACATCTAGTATAGCACAGGTTAGATGTAGAGTAAGGATTCCTTCTACTCTTATAACGGGTCTTTACCTCAAATTCTGCTGTGAGCTGCACCCACTAAGAACTTGAGGGGAACTTTTTTCCAATTGGTGCTCCTGGTGCAGAGAGTCACTTTTTGGGAGTGCATATTGAGTACCCACGCTCTACCATTTTCCATCCAAATTTCTATACTCAAATTCCTAGTATGAACTCCCGGCAAGTGAAACTCTGATGTGGGAGTGTTAATTCATAAACTTACATTTTACATTGACATGGGCTCGCTCTTACTTGTTTAATTTAGGATCCCTGCAGAGGGAAGATTTTTTCAACCCATCAGACTGGGCTTGGTTCAAATAAAGAACGGGAAGAACCGAGAGACAACATTTGCCCAAACACAAATATTCTTTTTGAATTTAAGATAATTCAAAACTAAAAATACCCAGACCTTTTGGATAAGCGAGACATTTTTACCTAAGTGCCTAAGGATGCCTCTCAAGTAAGTTGGGGCATGTTCAATCACATCCTTGGGTTTATCCAAATCACAAACAATTGATCAAAACATTTATAATGTCTGTTAGAAGGAATTACTTTCATGTTGAGACTAGTTCTGTCATATTTTATTTCAGAGAGATTATGATGTGCTACATGAATTTATTCACATGCAGATTTATTCATGGATATGAGGTAAATTTCTTAATTACTTCTTCCTATATTTTACTGAGAGGCAGAGATTAGTCAACTTATGACAGTTATTTCAAGTATTTTCAACTGATCTGCATGTTTCAGTTCTTTAGGAAAAACATAAATAACCAAGCATAGGAACATAGAAATATAGGTACAGGAGTGGGCCATTTAGTCCCTCGAGCCTGTTCCTCCATTCAATTAGATCATGGCTAATCTGTGACCTAACTCCATATACCCACCGCCTTTGCCCCATATCCTTTAATATCTTTGGTTAACAAAAAGCTATCAATCTCAGATTTAAAATTACCAATTGACCTAACATCAATTGCCATTTGTGGAAGAGAATTCCAAACCTACCACTCTTTGCATGTAGAAGTGTTTCCTAATTTTGTTCCTGAAAGTCTGGCTCTAATTTTTAAACTATGCCTCCTGGTCCTAGACTCGCAACCAGCGGAAATAGCTTCTCTCTATCTAACCTATCAGTTCCCCTCAATAACTTGAAAACATTGATCAAATCACCCCTTAACATTCTAAATTTCAGGGACTACAACCCTAGTTAGTGCAATCTCTCCTTGTAATTTAACCCACTACTGCTACAGGTTGATACCTTGAGATCATTTGGACATCTTTGGTTATGCTTTGTTTGCACTGTGGCTTCCTATAGCATGTCTAGGTTTGGCAGATGGTTTGTTATATGAGGATATCTTCAACTGATGTTAAAATCACAGCAGTGGACTTAGTGCTGTTTTTTGTATCCTGTTGCCATCTTTCTGCCATCTGACTCAGATGGTAACCTTATGAATATATTTAAATCATTGCCTATTACATAGTTAGGACCCCAAAGCCATTTTTATGGCCTACTGGGCAGAGGGTCCACTGTGGAAGCTATGCTCAGTTGGCCAATAAGTGAAGGCTCTCAAAAGGAGGAATTCTCCTCTGGGCCACATAAAGATAATCTGGACTGCTGCTGCCCTGGGCTTCCCCTGCCCCACCTACAGTTGTGAACTCCTTTCAGGACTCACCTTTCTACAGCCCCAAATCCAGCGAGCTGCATTGGCACTCCCATTTGGGGAGGACAGCAAACATATATTGGAACTCAATCTAACGACATGGTAACTTGTGAGAGCAGAAAGTCGCAAAGGGATATTGATGAGATTAAGTGAGTGAGCAAAACTGTGGCAGATGGAGTTCAATGTGGGGAAATGTGAGTTCATCCACTTTGACCAAAGGAAGATAGATCAGAGTAATTTCTATAAATGGTAAAACTGTGAAGAAGCAGAGAGATTTAGGGGCCCATGCACAGAAATGAGTAAAAGCTACTGGACAGCTACAAAAAGTAATTAAAACGGCTGTTGGAATGTTAGCCTATATCTCAAAGGGTTTGAAGTACAAAGGGGTGGAATTTATGGTACAGTTGTATAAAACTCTGCTTAGACTGCATCTGGAGCACTGTGTACAGTTCTGGGCATTGCACCTCAGGAAGGTTAGCCTTGGAACGGGTGCAGTGCAGATTCACCAGAATGATACCGGGGCTGAATTAGGAGTACAGGTTACATGGACTAGGCTTGTAATCCCTTGATTATTGAAGATTAAAGAATGATCTAATTGAGGTGTTTAAGATGATTAAAGGAATTGATAGGTTTCGTAGAAATAAACTATTTCCTCTGGTGGGGGAATCCAGAACAAGGGCGCATAACCTTAAAATTAGAGCGAGGACGTTCTTCACTCAAAGCGTAGTGGAAATCTGGAACTCACCAAGAAACTGTTGTGGCTATAAAAACAGAAAATGCTGGAAACACTCAGCAGGCCAGGCAGCATCCGTGGAGAGAGAAACAGTTATCGTTTCAGGTCTGAGACCCTTCGTCAGAACTGGAAAAGTTAGAGATGTAACAGATTTTAAGCAGGTGCAGAGGCAGGAAAAGAGGGGAAGGGAGTAAAGAACAAAAGGGATGGTCTGTGAGAGGGTGGAAGGCAGGAGTGATTAAATGTTGCAAATGGGGATGGCAGAATCATAAACAGTTGCTGCCTGAAAAAATAGGGGCAGAAGTTATGGTCTGAAATTGTTGAACTCGAGTTGAGTCCAGAAGGCTGTAAAGTGCCAAATTGAAAACTGTTCTCGAGCTTACGTTGAGCTTTGTTGGAACAGTCTGGAGAGATCAGAGTAGGAGTGGAGCAGAGACAGGCAACCAGAAGCTTGGGATTACCCTTACAAACTGAACGAAGGTGTTCCGCAAAGCGGTCACCCAATTTGCGTTTGGTCTCCCCAATGTAGAGGAGACCGCAAAGTGAGCAGCGAATACAGTATACTAAATTGCAAGAAGTACAAGTAAATCACTGTTTCACCTGGAAGGAGTGTTGGGTCCTCTCTAGGACACCAACACAGCCTGGATGCACATTGCACAGGAGGGAAAAAGCAGGGATGTCATCAGGAGGAACTGGCTGGAGTGGCGCAAACCTTTCAATGATCTCAGTTGATCCCGAAACGGTACTGCAAAGCCACACTCAACCTCGTCCTCCTGTGCCACTCATCACATCCCATCACTCTCAGCCTTCCATACTCTACTCTTGCACATCCTTACTCACACCAACTAACCTTGCACCTCCACCAATTCCTCTCTCTATCTACATTATCACATCCCCATCTCACTAGCCACTGCTCACACTTAACCTCATTCTATTGCATGCATGTCAACTAACGAAACACAAGGGTAGGCACTTGAGTGTTTTAGCCAATGTTCATGTAGAGTTTCTGCTAATGTGTTGTCAAACATTTGAAATCTTTATCTTGGACAGACTTGTGTGCACCTTTGGAAGTGGCTTAGTGAGTTGTAGTGACTGGTCAGACATAAGGGTACCCATGAGTGTGAAAGGAATGGCTTGGGCATTGCAGAGATGCTTTATGGTGCTGGTGTAGGGTGGGGCCAAACTGGTGTATCATATGGCAGCCAGGGTACACAATGTCAAGTAAAATAAATGTGGTCATGGTGAGGCCATCCCTGGCATCCCGGGCAGCAATATGGTCGGATGCTGATGCCCTGAATCCTGTGCAGTATCAAGTAATTGCGGATATGGTTAGTGTTGGTGTTTAGTAATGTTAGTGTTGGGACTGATCGTGGTGAGATTCTGAGGACCAAGGTGAGATTTTTTCAAGGGCACCGATGCTGCTGGAATAGATGGCAGGTGAAGTTGAGATGACAGAAGCGATCTGTCAATGGTGAAAGAGGTTGCTCCCAGGAGGTGAGAGTGGATAGAGAGTTCACTGCAAACTCTTCCAAATTGCTTACAGCTCAAAAGTGTCTTCCAAATCCTGAAGGCTTCAGCTTCTGAGATTGGAAAGTGAACAGTTGTGAAATGGTAGCTTTTATATCACTTCTACAGCTGTCAACTAGTCAAAGCAATGGAGAGTCACCGAGTACCCGACACACTTACCTCGCGTGAAACCTGAGGGATGACAAAGTTGTTAAAAACTTGATAAAATGATAAGTGCCTGGTAAAATTAATTTAAGTTACCTTTAAAGTGTCTCTTAGTGATCTTAATTGACTGGCCCGCTGCTTGGTGTTGGGTCTGCGATCCGCAGGCAGACCCGACACTTTAGAAACTGACAAGGAGGCAGGTTCAGAGCGGACTTCCATCCCGCTGTCAATCACTGCCATTTTGACAGCGGGCCCGCATCTCAACCCGCACTCGCAGGGCTGGGAAGATTCCGTCTGTGAAGCATGAGGCACCAGGTAAAAAATTAACTCTCTGCCTTATTGGTCTCACTGAAATGTGCAAGTATCTGAGCTGCTGCATGACCTGCATGAGCATCCTCAGAAGGACTCAGCTCCTCCGAGGAATCACCATCAGTGACCTCCACCGACTTCTACTGTATGCCTGCCAGAGATTAAAAGATATGTATTGGTCCTGGCAAGGTAAGAATATGTGGCATATTATCATTATGAAGATATTTTACTCGTTGAAATTAAGTTAAAATGACTGAGTGCCGTATGATATGTGGGTGGCTTTTATTTAATTGCGTCACCAGGTAGTTGGGAGCTCCCCGTCTCCCCATCTCCAACTGCCAGGGATGACAAAACTCTACTGATCTCCAGTGCTTCCTATTCTGTGCTTGTCAGTTGCAAGATGTTTGGAGGGTCCCCTCGTTCTCCCCCTTTTCCTGGTGTTCTGTCCTCTCGTCTTCTGCAAGGAGGGTAAGAAGAGATGTATGAGTGAATATAATGGGATGTGTTCATCTGATAGATGGGGTGCATTTGGTGAGGGTGACTATGAGGGAGAGGTGTGACAATGCATAAGATTGACAGTGAGTGGGAGTGGTAGTGGTGGATGGATAGATGGTGATGGGAGGAAGTGCATAGAAAGAAAAGGATGGGTGCACCTGCAAGGTAAGTGGATGTGAGGAGGGATATGCTGGAGTAAAAAAGATTTGCATGTATATAGCGCCTTTCATAACTACTGGACCTCTCAAAGCGCTATACAGCCAATGAAGTACTTCTGGTGTGTAGTCACAGAATCACAGAATCATGGAAAGTTACAGTATGGAAAGAGGCCATTTCGGCCCATCGTGTCCTCACCGGCCGACCAGGAGCTATCCAGCCAAATCCCACTTTCTAGCTCTTGGTCCGTAGCCCTGTAGGTTACTGCACTTTAAGTGCACATCCAAGTATACTGTAAACGTGCTGAGGGGTTCTGCCTCTACCACCCTTTCAGGCAGTGAGTTCCATACCCCCACCCCCCTCTGGGGGAAGAAATTTCCTCTCCTATCTCCTCTAAACATACCCCAATTACTTTAAATCTATGCCCCCTGTTTGTTGATCCCTCTGCCAAGAGAAACAGGTCCTTCCTATCCACTCTATGCAGGCCCCTCATAATTTTATACACCTCAATCAGGTCTCCCCTTAGCCTCATCTGTTCAAAAGAAAACAGACCCAGCACCTCCAATCTTTCAACATAGCCAAAATTCTCCAGTACAGGCAACATTCTTGTAAATCTCCTCTGCATCCTTTCTGGTGCAATCACATATTTCTTGAATTGTGGTGACCAAAACTGCACACAGTACTCCAGCTGCGGCCGAACTAGTGTTTTATACAGTTCAAGCATAACCTCCGTGCTCATGTATTCCATGCTTCGACTTACAAAGGCAAGTATTCCGTATGCCTTTTTAACCACCTTATCAATCTGGCCTGCTGTCTTCAGGGATCTGTGGACCTGTATTCCAAGGTCCCTTTGTTTCACTACACTTTTTAGTGTTGTACCATTTAATATATATTCCCTTGCCTTGTTAGACCACCCCAAATGCATTACTTCACACTTATCCGGATTGAATTCCATTTGCCACTATTCTGCCCACCTGACCAGTACATTGATATCTTCCTGCAGTCCGCAGCTTTCTTCTGCATTATCAACCACACAGCCTAGTTTAGTGTAGTCTGCAAACTTCTTAATCATACCCCCAACATTTAAGTCGAAGTCATTGATATATACCACAAAAAGCAAAGGACCCAGCACTGAGCCCTGTGGAACCCCACTGGATACAGCCTTCCAGTCACAAAAACATCCATCAACCATTACACTTTGCTTCATGCCTCCAAGCCAATTTTGGTTCCAACTTGCCACTTTGCCCTGGATCCCATGGGCTATTACTTTCATGACCATTCTGCCATGTGGGACCTCATCAAAAGCTTTGCTAAAATCCATGTACACTACATCATACTCACTGACCTCATCGACTCTCCTGGTTACCTCCTCAAAAAATTCAATCAAGTTAATCAGACATGACCTTCACTTGACAAATCCATGCTGACTATCCTTGATTATCATAGAATCATAGAAATTTACAGCATGGTAGGAGGCCATTTCGGCCCATCGTGTCTGTGCCGGCCAACAAGAGGCTATCCAGCGTAATCCCACTTTCCAGCAGATTAATCCATGTCTTTCCAAATGTAGTTTTTTCCTGTCCTTCAGGATTTTTTCCAATAATTTTGCCACCAAAGTTAGGCTGACTGGCCTGTAATTACTCGGTCTATCCCTTTCTCCCTTTTTAAACAAAGGTGCAACATTAGCAGTCTTCCAGTCCTCTGGTAATGCACCTGTAACCAGAGAGGATTGGAAAATGATGGTCAGAGCCTCTGCTATTTCCTCTTTTGCTTCTCTTAACAGCCTAGGATACATTTAATCCGGGCTTGGGGATTTATCCACTTGCAAAGCTGCTAAGCCCTTTAATACTTCCTCTCTCATTATGTTTATCTCATCTAATATTTCACATTCCTCCTCCCTCATTGCAAAGTCAGCATCGCCCCTCTCTTTTGTGAAAACGGATGCAAAGTATTCATTAAGAATCCTACCCATGTCTTCCGCCTCCACACACAGATTTCCTTTATGGTCTCTAATAGGCCCCATTCTTTCTCTAGTTATCCTCTTGTTCTTAATGTATTATAAAACATCTTTGGGTTTTCCCTGATTTTACTTGCCAACATTCTTCCATGCTTTGCTTTCCTGATATCCTGATCTCCCCTGCACTTCTTATACTCCTCTAGAATTTTTGTAGTGTTGAGTTCTGGTATCTGTCATAAACTTCCCTTTTTTTCTTTATCTCACCCTGTATATTCCTTGACATCCAGGGGATCTAGATTTGTTAGCCCCACCCTTTTTTTAAGGGAACATACTTGCTCTGTACCCTCAGGAGCTCCTCCTTGAATGCTTCCCACTGCTCTGACACGGATTTACCATCAATAGCCGTTTCCAGTCCACTTTGGCCAAATCCCATCTCAGTTTAGCAAAATTGGCTTTACCCCAATTGAGAATTTTTATTCCTGGTCCCCTTTTGTCCTTTTCCACAACTACCCTAAATCTTAATGAATTATGATCACTAGCACCAAAATGCTCTCCCACTGATACTCCTTCCACCTGCCCCTCTTCATTCCCCAAAACCAGGTCTAGAACTGTCCCCTCCCTTGTTGGGCTTGTTACATACTGGCTAAATAAGTTCTCCTGAATGCATTTTAGGAATTCCACACCCTCTGTATCATTCACACTACAGTTTTCCCCATTAATATTAGGGTATTTGAAATTCCCCACAATTACAGCTCTATAGTTTTTGCACTTCGTAGCAATTTGCCCACATATTTGTTTTTCTATTTTCTTTTGACTGCTTGGGAGTCTAAAGTACAATCCCAGTAGTGTGATCGCCCCGTTTTTGTTCTTTAATTCAACCTATATGGCCTCGTTTGATGGCCCCTCTAACAGCTTCTCAGAGCTGTAATTGTTTCTTTAATCAATATTGCGACCCTCCCCTCCTTTTTTACCCCCCTCTCTATTCTGTCTGAAAACTCTGTAACCAGGAATATTGAGCTGTCATACCTGCCCTTCTTTCAGCCATGTCTCAGTAATAGCTATAACATCGTACTCCCAAGTGTCAATTTGTGCTCTCAGCTCATCTACCTTATTTCCTATACTCTGTGTATATACCATTTAGTATTGCCAAATTCCCCTGTTATCTATTTTCCAGCCCTTGTTTCCTCTGTCTTCCAAATTCACTTTCTACTTCTACTTCTCTGCTGCTCAATTCCAGCTTTGCTTCTTTCCCCAATGAATCTATTCTCTGGTTCCCATCTCCCTGCCAAGCTAGTTTAAACACTCCCCACTGTTGAATTTGTGGGAAAGTAGGTTTAACACGGCAGCGTGAGTGGGTGGGGTGATGCGCACAGTAGGATGTAGGTGAATGTGCCACTGTACTCATCTTTCCTGAACTACTTAGTACATTAAAATTCTTTCTGCACTGAATCCAGGAGTGTGGCATCAAGCTCCTGTTGCTGACCTCCTCCGTTACTTCCTACAAAGTCTTCTTGGTCTCAGCTACAGGCTTCTTCCTCCCATTGATAGGCAACTTGTCGGACTCTCTCGGACTCCTCAGAGTAACTGCAGCACATCACTGAAATGGGCGCAGTCTTTTCTTTAACTTGCATGAAGTCAGATTCGTCCCGCCAATCGGGCACTTGTCAATCGGAGTGTCCCTTTAAATACTGGAGTTGAGATCGCATCATGCGGGCCCACATCACGCCCGCTGCCGCTGATTGGACGAGAAACCCGGAAGTAAAATTATAAGGAAGTGGCTGAGTTAAAAAGCTATTGACAGACGCGGTGCACTTACTTCCAGGTTTCCCGTGCACTATCGGATCTCCGGCCCCCCCCTCACCAACTCCACAGGTCACAAAATTAAAATCAGGACATATGACTCTATGTCAACATCTTATTCAAAAGGCAGCACTTCCAATAATGCAACACTCCTTTTGTACTTCACTGGAGTGCCAGTCATTCCTTATATTGGGATCAAACTCACTGGATCAGAGAGAAGGGTATTACCACTAAGCCAAGCTGATACTGAAATAAAGTAATTCCTTGTCATACCTTGTTCACACACAGCACATTGTGTGGCTGTCCCATTACATTGCAAGAGCAATCCAAAACTAATCACAATAGAATCATGAAAGTTTACAGCACAGAATATGAAGCACTGTAAGCTAACAGACTGTAATTGTAAATATTATTTTTTCAGTTATTAATAAAACTTCATAATAAGTTGAGGTGATAATTATATGAAAAATGATCATGAATAGGAATATAGGTCCCAAGTTTGCACCCACGGTTAGAATGGCTCACCTCTGGGAGGTGTGCCGACTTTTTAGAACAGAAACACGTCTATTATTTACCTTCATATTCTTCATGTAGCAGCACCAATGTAGGGCCCTGGCATTGTGCAGCAGAATGCGTGGGAGGCGGAGCCAGGTCCTGGCGCTAAAAACAGTGCCGGGAGCTCTGCACATGTGCGCTAGAGTGTGTGCGGATGTGCATTAGCTCCTTGCCCTCAGATTCTGTGTGCGTGTGCTGCAGGCGTGTGGGAGGACCTCAAGCACGCCGCCCCTAGCCCTGGTCGAATGGGCTCCCCGCCATGACCTGCAAGAGAATGGGCGGCAATGTCCGTCATCGGAGACAGGAGATCCCGGTAACAGAAAGCCAAACAAAAGAGGAAGAAGGAGCAGGCAAAAGTGACCATCAAGAAGGAAGATGAATGAGGCCATCGAGTTTTCCTTGGGACTGTCTCAGAGATGTTCTGGGGGGGGGGCGGTGGTGCGGGGGTAGCAGGAAAGGAAAAAGATCGGGGGCAAAACGTGAGTAGGATGGGACCGGGGCTCCCCCCTCTCCCCCTCCTCCCCCCCTCTCTCCACCCTCCTCTCTCCCCTCCTCCTCTCCCCCCTCCTCCTCCTCTCACCCCCTCCTCTCCATCCCCTCCTCCCCTCTCCCTCATCAGCGGCCCGCTGCTTTCCCTTCACATAAAGGTACAACTTCTATTTTTTATTAGTTAATGATAGATTGATTGCTTATTACTTTGGTCTTGGTGCTTTAGGTGCAACGTTCCTTCTATTTACATTTGTTAACTAATTGCTTATTACTTTTTGTGCTTTATTTAGTGCTTTATAAGTCTTGGTGCTTTCCTTGTATTTTTTATTTGTTATTGAATGCTTATTGTTGTGCTTTGTTTAATGTTTAGTGCTTTAAATGTACTTATGCTTCTTTAATGTTGTTGTGAGGCTGTTTAGTGCTTTGGAAAATCCTCCAACTTCCCTTCCCGCCGCCCCCCCATCTCTGGCTACCTGCGCTTGATTTCTAAAGTGTCAGCAAGGTTTTTCTGAGCATACAAAAGTGGACACATACACTGGCCTAAGTTAGTTTGGAGCAACTATTGGCTGCCTAAACTTGCTTAAATGGCCAAAACAGACGTAAGTGGCTGGTAACGGCCCCTTTTGAAAAAAAAACTTAACTAAAAAGAAACTGAATTAACTCACTGAAACTGGAGCAAACTAAATGTAGAGAATTGCAATTTTTAAGATATTCCAAAAAAAACTAGTTGCTCCAAAAAAATAGGAGCAACTCCTGTGGAAACTTGGCCCCCTAGGAACTGGAGCAGGTCATTCAGTCATCAAGCTTGCTCTATCATCTTGTACTTATGGCAGCCCCTTATCTTTTGAATCTTAATCCTCTACATTTTTCATACAATGTATTAGTTATATATTAGGTCAATGTCTTCTTAATGCACTGGTACATGTTACATTGAAGCATCGTAAGAGATTTAGGCAGTAGAAGACAATGATTGATTTGTCCCATTCATCCAACCTTGCATCAAATCACCTTGATGCTTTTCTAAACCAGGAACTTGACTAGTCTCTTTCTGAACCCAGTCGGAGCATCTTCTTCTACCGCAGTTTAATTTTCATAATTTAAGAACGAAAGAAATTGCATTTATATAGTGTCTATCACAACCTCAGGACGTCCCAAAGCGTTTTACAGCCAATGAAGTACTTTTGGAGTATAGCCACTGTTGTAATGTAGGATACAAAGTATGACTGCCTAGCTTCAGCAGTGGGTATACCAACATATGGTCAGATGTACTGTTCAAGCTTGGCTAACCAGATATGATAAAAATTCAGTGTTCTCTTTTTCAGTTTGATTCATTATAATGAAGAACCCACTCAAGCTGGTAATGAAATTTAGAAACTGTCAGTTGTATAGCAATGGGTGAACACTAATTCTGCCTTTCAGTAATGCTACTCTGCCTGATCTGTGTATAGGCTTGGAGTGTCATGAAGCATTATGGGAATACTGTTATAATAACTCTCTGAAGTGTTCCCTTATTCGAAACTTAAATTGACATAACCGGATAAGTTAGAATGTTTAAAACACATCACTGTCACTGTGCTCTGTGTAGCATAGATTATTTTCCCTTTGTTTCAGCATATTTCCTTGTTGATTTTCCTATACATTTCCTGATGCTGTTCTCACGGCTTTTCTCTTTCTCATTCTTCCTCCTCCCTCATTCTTTTCTCTTTTCTTATTTCTTTTTTCTTTTCTTCTCTCTCTCTTCTCCTTTGGACAATCCTTTTCCTTTTGCTTTCCACACCCCTTTCCCTCTCTCTTTTCCTTCAGCTAATCCTCTCTTTTTAGTTCGTCACACACTTTTCCCTCTCTTTTCTCCTTTGACCATCTCCTCTCTTTGCTTACCACATGCCTTTATCTCTCTATTTTCCTTTAGCCATATCTTCTTTTGGTCCCCATATCCCTTTAACCTCTCTGTTCTCCTTTAGCCATTCTCCTATTTTACCCACACTATCTTTCCTCTTTTCCCCCCTTCTCCCTTATACATTCTCTCCTCCTCTCTCTTGGTCCCCTTTTCCTACTCTGTGTTTCTTTCTCTTCTCACTCTCCATTTTATTTTTTTCTTCTCTTTTCCATTTTCCCCACTCCAATTTTGGGGAGAAGTGTTCTTTGGTGTGAGCGACTTAATGAAATTGACTTTCTTGCCTTCACTTGGCCTGCCCAGTTTGCCAGAGCCCATTACTGATTAGATGGTGACCAATTATATCTTTATAAGGGAAACAAAGCAGTGCCTGTTGGAGGCTCACAACCTGTCTGTATCTGAAAATAATTGAGGCGTGTCTATAAACAAGTTCCTTAAACACAATGCTGGATCAGCCCAGCAACAAAAGTGTATTTTTAGGCACAGCTCTTGGAGCTGTGTACAATAAAGATGTGCCTGTAAATGGAAAATCATGAAGGTCATCAGTTTTCTGTGCTTCCGACCCTGTTTAAACCTTATTTTTTAGATACCGGGAGAAAAAATGCCTGTTATCTAGAAATGTAATAAAATCTGGTTCCCACTTTCCCTCACTTGCAGTGCAATACACATTCATAAGGTACCTCACAAGAGGCTTGTTAGAAAAAATACTGGTGTAGTATACATCAACAATTTGCATTTATATAGCGCCTTTAATGTAGTGAAACATCCCAAGGTGCTTCACAGGAGTATTATAGGAAATGCAGTAAAATAAGAAGAAAGTTGATTGATGGATCGAGAGTAGGGTAAATGAATGTTGTTTGGATTAGAGATGGGCTGAATGTGGTATATCCCCAGGGGTCAGTTCTTTTTGGGGTTTATTTTTGTTCTTGATATATATAGTTGATCTGGACTTGGGTATAGGGGGCATTGAGAGTTGGCAGTGCTGCCTGATGACATTGATTCATTTTGTCAATTCCTTTCATAATTTTGAAATCTTCAGTTAGCTCACTCTCAACCTGCTATTTTCCAAAGCAAACAAGCTTAACTTCCATAACCTTTGCTCATAACTTTGATTCTTGATACCTGAAACCATATTGATTACTGGTCCCTGTAGACCCTCAATGAAAGTGACATTTTTCCCACGATTTATGATCAAAACTACAAAAATTAAGCCAGATGAGTTCTGACTGATGTCGTACAGAGCAACATCTTTTGATATTCCATCTTGTGAGGCTGGGGCTAAACTTTGACTTTGATACTCATGAGTCTTTTGGTCTTGCGAAGGTACTGATAACACCTGGTTGCCCGTGTCTACATCCTTTGATTGTACAATCAGCTGCATTGTTCCCTTGACGAAATGTACCCATGAACTCTGATTTTTTTTTTTCTGTTCATAAGACTAGTTCTGTGTCCTGCATGGGCAAAGCAAAACATGCTGTTTAAAATATAACCGTTGCCTTCTACTCATCCATGCCCAAGAGCAATATCCTACAGTAAATAGCAGTGTTCCCCTAGCAACCACACAACCATTATTGAACTGGAGACTTAACCAGCCAATTAAAGTGGGCCCTGAAGCCACACCAGCAGAAACAACAGAGCCAATGATCTCTCTGCTTCTTTGAGAGAAGGTCAAAAGCTCTATGACATTATGAGCTCTACATACTGCATCACCTTAAGTCATGTTGAGTCTACCTCATTTTGAAATACTATTTAATGAACTCTTGAAGCTGAAAGTCTGTCTTTCGTATTATTTCTGTTCTGACCCATCGTTTACGAACATAAGAATTAGGACCAGAAGTAGGCCTTTTGGCCCTCGAGCCTGCTCCGCCATTCAATAAGATCATGGCTGATCTGATCACGGTTCAGCACCACTTCCCTGCCCGCTCCCCAACACATTTTACTCCCTTATTGCCCCAAAATCTGTCTATTTCCACCTTAAATATATTCAATGACCCAACCTCCACAGCTTTCTGGGGCAAAGAATTCTACAGATTTACAACACTATGAGAGATGAAATTCCTCCTCATCTCAGTTTTAAATGGGCGACCCCTTATTCTAAAACTAAGCCCCTAATTCTAGATTCTCTCATGAGTTGAAACATCCTCTCTGCATCTACCTTGTCGAGCTCCCTCATTATCTTATACATCTCAATAAGGTCACCTCTCATTCTCCTGAACTCCAATGAGTACAGGTCCAACCTGTTCAACCGTTCTTCATAAGTCAACCCCTTCATTTCAGGAATCATCCGAGTGAACCTTCTTTAAACTGCTTCCAATGCAAGTATATCGCTCCTTAAAAAAGGAGATCAAAACTGTGCACTGTACTCTAGGTGTGGCCTCACCAATACCCTGTACAGTTGTAGCAGGACTTCTCTGCTTTTATACTTTATCCCCCTTGCAATAAAGGTCAACATTCCATTTGCCTTCCCAATTACTTGCTGTACCTGCATACTAACTATTTGTATTTCATGCACAAGGACCCCCAGGCCCCTCTGTACTGCAGCATTTTGTAACTTTTCTCCATTTAAATAAAAAATTGCTTTTTGTTTTTTCTGCCAAAGTGGATAACCTCACACTTTCCCACATTATATTCCATTTGCCAAATTTTTGCCCACCCACTTAGTCTATCTATATCCCTTTGCAGATTTTTTGTGTCCTCCTCACAACTTGCTTTCCCACCCATCTTTGTATCATCAGCACATTTTGCTACATAACACTCAGTCCCTTCATTCAAATCATTAATATAGATTGCAAATAGCTGAGGCCCCAGCACAGATCCCTGTGGTACCCAACGAGTTACTGTTTGCCAACCAGAAAATGATCCATTTACTCTAACTGGCTGTTTTCTGTTAATTAGTCAATCCTATATCCATGCTAATATATTACCCCTAACCCCGTGAACTTTCATCTTGTGCGGTAACCTTTTATGTAGCACCTTATCGAATGCCTTCTGGAAATACAAATACACCACATTCACTGGTTCCCCATTATCCACCCTGCTCATTACATCCTCAAAAAACTCCAGCAAATTTGTCAAACATGATTTCTCCTTCATAAAACCACTAAATTTTGCTTTTCCAAATGTCCTGCTACTGCTTCCTGAATAATGGACTCCAGCATTTTCCCAACAACAGATGTTAGGCTAACTGGTCTACAGTTTCCTGTTTTCTGTCTGCCTCCTTTTTCATAAAGAGGCGCTACAATTGTGGTTTCCCAATCCGCTGGGACATTCCCAGAATCCAGGGAATTTTGGTAGATTACAATCAATGCATCCACTATTTCTGCAGCCATTTCTTTTAAGACCCGAGGATGCAAGCCATCAGGTCCAGGGGACTTGTCCACCTTTAGTCCCATTATTTTATCGATTACTTCTTCTTCATGACAGTGACTATTTTAAGTTCCTCCCTCCCTATAGCCCCTTGATTATCAATTATTGGGATGTTTTTAGTGTCTTCGAACGTGAAGACTGATACAAAATATTTGTTCAAATTCTCTACCATTTTCCTGTTCCCCATTATTAATTCCCCAGTTTCATCCTCTAAGGGACCAGCATTTACGTTTGCCACTCTCTTCCTTTTTATGCATGACAAAACTTCTGGAAATTTTTGAGGATGTTGCCAGCAGAGTGGACAAGGGAGAACCAGATGATGTGGTGTATTTGGACTTTCAGAAGGCTTTCGACAAAGTCCCATACAAGAGATTAATGTGCAAAGTTAAAGCACACGGGATTGGGGGTAGTGTGCTGACGTGGATTGAGAACTGGTTGGCAGACAGGAAGCAAAAAGTAGGAGTAAATGGTTACTTTTCAGAATGGCAGGCAATGACTAGTGGGGTACCACAAGGTTCTGTGCTGGGGCCTCAGCTGTTTACATTGTACATTGTAGTATCTCCAAATATGCAGATGACATTAAGTTGGGTGGCAGTGTGAGCTGCAAGGAGGATGCTATGAGGCTGCAGAGTGACTTGGATAGGTTAGGTGAGTGGGCAAATAGAAACATAGAAACATAGAAAATAGGTGCAGGAGTAGGCCATTCGACCCTTCGAGCCTGCACCGCCATTCAATGAGTTCATGGCTGAACATGCAACTTCAGTACCCCTTGATCCCCCGAGTAGTAAGGACTACATCTAACTCCTTTTTGAATATATTCAGTGAATTGGCCTCAACAACTTTCTGTGGTAGAGAATTCCACAGGTTCACCACTCTCTGGGTGAAGAAGTTTCTCCTCATCTCGGTCCTAAATGGCTTACCCCTTATCCTTAGACTGTGACCCCTGGTTCTGGACTTCCCCAACATTGGGAACATTCTTCTTGCATCTAACCTGTCTAAACCCAGCAGAATTTTAAATGTTTCTATGAGGTCCCCTCTCATTCTTCTGAACTCCAGTGAATACAAGCCCAGTTGATCCAGTCTTTCTTGATATGTCAGTCCCGCCATCCCGGGAATCAGTCTGGTGAACCTTCGCTGCACACCCTCAATAGCAAGAACGTCCTTCCTCAAGTTAAGAGACCAAAACTGTACATAATAGAAACATAGAAACATAGAAAATAGGTGCAGGAGTAGGCCATTCGGCCCTTCTAGCCTGCACCGCCATTCAATGAGTTCATGGCTGAACATTCAACTTCAGTACCCCATTCCTGCTTTCTCGCCATACCCCTTGATCCCCCTAGCAGTAAGGACCTCATCTAACTCCTTTTTGAATATATTTAGTGAATTGGCCTCAACAACTTTCTGTGGTAGAGAATTCCACAGGTTCACCACTCTCTGGGTGAAGAAGTTCCTCCGCATCTCGGTCCTAAATGGCTTACCCCTTATCCTTAGACTGTGACCCCTGGTTCTGGACTTCCCCAACATTGGGAACATTCTTCCTGCATCTAACCTGTCTAACCCCGTCAGAATTTTATATGTTTCTATGAGGTCCCCTCTCATTCTTCTGAACTCCAGTGAATACAAGCCCAGTTGATCCAGTCTTTCTTGATAGGTCAGTCCCGCCATCCCGGGAATCAGTCTGGTGAACCTTCGCTGCACGCCCTCAATAGCAAGAATGTCCTTCCTCAGGTTAGGAGACCAAAACTGTACACAATACTCCAGGTGTGGCCTCACCAATGCCCTGTACAACTGTAGCAACACCTCCCTGCCCCTGTACTCAAATCCCCTTGCTGTGAAGGCCAACATGCCATTTGCTTTCTTAACCGCCTGCTGCACCTGCATGCCAACCTTCAATGACTGATGTACCATGACACCCAGGTCTCTTTGCACCTCCCCTTTTCCTAATCTGTCACCATTCAGATAATAGTCTGTTTCTCTGTTTTTACCACCAAAGTGGATAACCTCACATTTATCCACATTATACTTCATCTGCCATGCATTTGCCCACTCACCTAACCTATCCAAGTCGCTCTGCAGCCTCACAGCATCCTCCTCGCAGCTCACACTGCCACCCAACTTAGTGTCATCCGCAAATTTGGAGATACTACATTTAATTCCCTCATCTAAATCATTAATGTACAGTGTAAACAGCTGGGGCCCCAGCACAGAACCTTGCGGTACCCCACTAGTCACTGCCTGCCATTCTGAAAAGTACCCATTTACTCCTACTCTTTGCTTCCTGTCTGACAACCAGTTCTCAATCCATGTCAGTACACTACCCCCAATCCCATGTGCTCTAACTTTGCACATCAATCTCTTGTGTGGGACCTTGTCGAACGCCTTCTGAAAGTCCAAATATACCACATCAACTGGTTCTCCCTTATCCACTCTACTGGAAACATCCTCAAAAAATTCCAGAAGATTTGTCAAGCATGATTTCCCTTTCACAAATCCATGCTGACTTGGACCTATCATGTCACCTCTTTCCAAATGCACTGCTATGACATCCTTAATAATTGATTCCATCATTTTACCCAATACCGATGTCAGGCTGACCGGTCTATAATTCCCTGTTTTCTCTCTCCCTCCTTTTTTAAAAAGTGGGGTTACATTGGCTACCCTCCACTCCATAGGAACTGATCCAGAGTCAATGGAATGTTGGAAAATGACTGTCAACGCATCCACTATTTCCAAGGCCACCTCCTTAAGTACTCTGGGATGCAGTCCATCAGGCCCTGGGGATTTATCGGCCTTCAATCCCATCAATTTCCCCAACACAATTTCCCGGCTAATAAGGATTTCCCTCAGTTCCTCCTCCTTACTAGACCCCCCGACCCCTTTTATAACCGGAAGGTTGTTCGTGTCCTCCTTCGTGAATACCGAACCAAAGTACTTGTTCAATTGGTCCGCCATTTCTTTGTTCCCCGTTATGACTTCCCCTGATTCTGACTGCAGGGGACCTACATTTGTCTTTACTAACCTTTTTCTCTTTACATATCTATAGAAACTTTTGCAATCCGTCTTAATGTTCCCTGCAAGCTTCTTCTCATACTCCATTTTCCCTGCCCTAATCAAACCCTTTGTCCTCCTCTGCTGAGTTCTAAATTTCTCCCAGTCCCCAGGTTCGCTGCTATTTCTGGCCAATTTGTATGCCACTTCCTTGGCTTTAATACTATCCCTGATTTCCCTTGATAGCCACGGTTGAGCCACCTTCCCTTTTTTATTTCTATGCCAGACAGGAATGTACAATTGTTGTAGTTCATCCATGCGGTCTCTAAATGTCTGCCATTGCCCATCCACAGTCAACCCCTTAAGTATCATTCGCCAATCCATCTCAGCCAATTCACGCCTCATACCTTCAAAGTTAGCCTTCCTTAAGTTCTGGACCATGGTCTCTGAATTAACTGTTTCATTCTCCATCCTAATGCAGAATTCCACCATATTATGGTCACTCTTCCCCAAGGGGCCTCGCACAACGAGATTGCTAATTAATCCTTTCTCATTACATAACACCCAGTCTAAGATGGCCTCCCCCCTAGTTGGTTCCTCGACATATTGGTCTAAAAAACCATCCCTTATGCACTCCAGAAAATCCTCCTCCACCGTATTGCTTCCAGTTTGGTTAGCCCAATCTATGTGCATATTAAAGTCACCCATTATAACTGCTGCACCTTTATTGCACGCACCCCTAATTTCCTGTTTGATGCCCTCCCCAACATCACTACTACTGTTTGGAGGTCTGTACACAACTCCCACTAACGTTTTTTGCCCTTTGGTGTTCTGCAGCTCTACCCATATAGATTCCACATCATCCAAGCTAATGTCCTTCCTAACTATTGCCTTAATCTCCTCCTTAACCAGCAATGCTACCCCACCTCCTTTTCCTTTTATTCTATCCTTCCTGAATGTTGAATACCCCTGGATGTTGAGTTCCCAGCCCTGCTCATCCTGGAGCCACGTCTCCGTAATCCCAATCACATCATATTTGTTAACATCTATTTGCACAGTTAATTCATCCACCTTATTGCGGATACTCCTTGCATTAAGACACAAAGCCTTCAGGCTTGTTTTTTTAACACCCTCTGTCCTTTTAGAATTTTGCTGTACAATGGCCCTTTTTGTTCTTTGCCTTGGGTTTCTCTGCCCTCCACTTTTCCTCATCTCCTTTCTGTCTTTTGTTTTTGCCTCCTTTTTGTTTCCCTCTATCTCCCTGCATTGGTTCCCATCCCCCTGCCATATTAGTTTAACTCCTCCCCAACAGCACTAGCAAACACTCCCCCGAGGACATTGGTTCCGATTCTGCCCAGGTGCAGACCGTCCGGATTGTACTGGTCCCACCTCCCCCAGAACCGGTTCCAATGCCCCAGGAATTTGAATCCCTCCCTGCTGCACCATTGCTCAAGCCACGTATTCATCTGAGCTATCCTGCGATTCCTACTCTGACTAGCACGTGGCACTGGTAGCAATCCCGAGATTACTACTTTTGAGGTCCTACTTTTTAATTTAGCTCCTAGCTCCTTAAATTCATTTCGTAGGAACTCATCCCTTTTTTTACCGATGTCATTGGTACCAACGTGCACCACGACAACTGGCTGTTCTCCCTCCCTTTTTAGAATGTCCTCCACCCGCTCCGAGACATCCTTGACCCTTGCACCAGGGAGGCAACATACCATCCTGGAGTCTCGGTTGCGGCCGCAGAAACGCCTATCTATTCCCCTTACAATTGAATCCCCTATCACTATCGCTCTTCCACTCTTTTTCCTGCCCTCCTGTGCAACAGAGCCAGCCACGGTGCCATGAACTTGGCTGCTGCTGCCCTCCCCTGATGAGTCATCCCCCTCAACAGTGCTCAAAGCGGTGTATCTGTTTTGCAGGGGGATGACCACAGGGGACCCCTGCACTACCTTCCTTGCACTACTCTTCCTGCTGGTCTTACATTCCCTCGCTGGCTGTGGACCCTTCTCCTGCAGTAAGACCAACTCGCTACACGTGATACTCACGTTATTCTCAGCATCGTGGATGCTCCAGAGTGAATTCACCTTCAGCTCCAACTCCGCAACGCGGACCGTCAGTAGCCGGAGGTGGACACACTTCCCGCACATGTAGTCGTCAGGGACACTGGTGTTGTCCCTGTGTTCCCACATGGTACAGGAGGAGCATATCACATGACCGAGCTGTCCTGCCATGACTTAACCCTTAGATACACTTAAATTGCCGACAACAATGTTAAAAGTTACTGACTAATAAAGAAAAAGAAAAACTACTCACCAATCAGCAGCCAATCACTTACCACGTTGGCTGTGACGTCACCTTTTGATCTCTTTCTACTTCTTTTTTGCCTTCTCTCCCAGCTGGAGCTGCACCGGTACGCCTCTCTCGACTCCCGCCTCTCTCGACTCTCCCCGGACTGCTGAGCCTTTTATAGGCCGCTGCCTCTCTCGTCTCTCGACTCTCTCGACGCTCCCCGGACTGCTGAGCCTTTTATGAGCCGCTGCCTCTCTGGACTCCCGCCTCTCTCGACGCTCCCCGGACTGCTGAGCCTTTTATAGGCCGCTGCCTCTCTCGACTCCCGCCTCTCTCGACTCTCCCCGGACTGCTGAGCCTTTTATAGGCCGCTGCCTCTCTCGACTCTCGACTCTCGACTCCCGCCTCTCTCGACGCTCCCCGGACTGCTGAGCCTTTTATAGGCCGCTGCCTCTCTCGACTCCCGCCTCTCTCGACGCTCCCCGGACTGCTGAGCCTTTTATAGGCCGCTGCCTCTCTCGACTCCCGCCTCTCTCGACGCTCCCCGGACTGCTGAGCCTTTTATAGGCCGCTGCCTCTCTCGACTCCCGCCTCTCTCGACTCTCCCCGGACTGCTGAGCCTTTTATAGGCCGCTGCCTCTCTCGACTCCCGCCTCTCTCGACGCTCCCCGGACTGCTGAGCCTTTTATAGGCCGCTGCCTCTCTCGACTCCCGCCTCTCTCGACGCTCCCCGGACTGCTGAGCCTTTTATAAGCCGCTGCCTCTCTCGACTCCCGCCTCTCGACTCCAGGTGTGGCCTCACCAAGGCCCTGTACAACTGTAGTAACACCTCCCTGCCCCTGTGCTCAAATCCCCTCGCTATGAAGGCCAACATGCCATTTGCTTTCTTAACCGCCTGCTGTACCTGCATGCCAACCTTCAATGACTGATGTACCATGACACCCAGGTCTCGTTGCAACTCCGCTTTTCCTAATCTGTCACCATTCAGATAATAGTCTGTCTCTCTGTTTTTACCACCAAAGTGGATAACCTCACATTTATCCACATTATACTTCATCTGCCATGCATTTTGCCCACTCACCTAACCTATCCAAGTCACTCTGCAGCCTCATAGCATCCTCCTCGCAGCTCACACTGCCACCCAACTTAGTGTCATCCGCAAATTTGGAGATACTACATTTAATCCCCTCGTCTAAATCATTAATTTACAATGTAAACAGCTGGGGCCCCAGCACAGAACCTTGCGGTACCCCACTAGTCACTGCCTGCCATTCTGAAAAGTACCCATTTACTCCTACTCTTTGCTTCCTGTCTGACAACCAGTTCTCAATCCACATCAGCACACTACCCCAATCCCATGTACTTTAACTTTGCACATTAATCTCTTGTATGGGACCTTGTCGAAAGCCTTCTGAAAGTCCAAATACACCACATCAACTGGTTCGCCGTTGTCCACTCTACTGGAAACATCCTCAAAAAATTCCAGAAGATTTGTCAAGCATGATTTACCTTTCACAAATCCATATTGGCTTGGACCTATCATGTCACCTCTTTCCAAATGCGCTGCTATGACATCCTTAATAATTGATTCCATCATTTTACCCACTACTGATGTCAGGCTGACCGGTCTATGGCCCCAAGTTTCCACATGATTTGCTCCTGATTTTTTGGAGCAACTGGTGGAGAACGGAGTATCTTAGAAATCGCAATTCTCCACATTTAAGTTTTCTGCAGTTCTAGTCAGGTAGAACAGTTTCACTTTTGAACAGAATTTTTTTTTCAAAAGGGGGCGTGTCCGGCCACTGACGCCTGATTTGAAAGTTTCCACAGTGAAAACGTACTCCAAACTAACTTAGAATGGAGCAAGTGAAGATTTTTGTCGGCTTGAAAAAACCTTGTCTACACATTAAAAAATCAGGCGCAGGTTACAAATTAGGCGTCGGGAACGAGGTGGGGGGGAGGGGGGGGGGAGGGGAAGCCATTACATTCGACAATAAATCCTTAGTTATACTTATACAAATATTATACAAATAAATCCAAACTGAATAAAAATTTATAAGCAAAGAAAAGATTAAATAAACCATGTTCCTATCTGTGTGAAAGTGCTTCAGGCAGGCCTTTCAGGCAGCCGTTTGCCGTCGGGACCGACCGATGGCAGGGGGAGAAAGCTGCTCAGTGCTGATCATGGAAGGGCAATGTGGTTTTAATAAAAACTGTAAAAAATTGAACAGCTACAAAGAATTTGAATTGGCTCAAACAAGTGCATGTGTCCCGTTTATCACAGTCTATCTTTAATTACAGAATGCACTCCCTCACCCTCACACACAGAAATATCAAGAAAATTAAAATATAAGCCTTTGCAAGGGTTCAATAAACACATTTTCACTTTTTCTGCAGTACTTTTTAAAATGGCCGAGTGCCAAAGTTTACTTCAGACTGCGCGTGTGCGAACGCTCCAACGCGCACGCGCAGGGTTGCCGGCACAAAAAAAACTCATTTAAATTGTACCCGCCCCCTCCTACTTACAAAATCGGCGCAAGTGGTAGGCTCCGCCCCCTGTGCGCCGCGCCAAGCAGACATCGAGCTGCAAAGCGTTCGAGAATAGCGCGTTTTTTTTCAGGCGCCGTTTTCAGTGCGAAAAACGGGCACCCAGCTCGGAGGGGCGCCTGTTTTGCCGCGTGTGGAAACTTGGGGCCTATAATTACCTGTTTTCTCTCTCCCTCTTTTTTTAAAAAGTGGCGTTACATTGGCTACCCTTCACTCCATAGCAATTGATCCAGAGTCTATGGAATGTTGGAAAATGACTGTCAATGCATCCGCTATTTCCAAGGCCACCTCCTTAAGTACTCTGGGATGCAGTCCATCAGGCCCTGGGGATTTATCGGCCTTCAATCCCATCAATTACCCCAACACAATTTCCTGACTAATAAGGATTTCCCTCAGTTCCTCCTCCTTACTAGACCCTCTGACCCCTTTTATATCCGGAAGGTTGTTTGTGTCCACCTTAGTGAATACCAAACCAAAGTACTTGTTCAATTGGTCTGCCATTTCTTTGTTCCCCGTTATGACTTCCCCTGATTCTGACTGCAGGGGACCTACGTTTGTCTTTACTAACCTTTTTCTCTTTACATATCTATGGAAGCTTTTGCAGTCCGTCTTAATGTTCCCTGCAAGCTTCCTCTCGTACTCTATTTTCCCTGCCCGAATCAAACCCTTTGTCCTTCTCTGCTGAGTTCTAAATTTCTCCCAGTCCCTGGGTTCACTGCTATTTCTGGCCAATTTGTATGTCACTTCCTAGGCTTTAATACTATCCCTGATTTCCCTTGATAACCACGGTTGAGCCACCTTCCCTTTTTTATTTTTACGCCAGACAGGGATGTACAATTGTTGTAATTCATCCATGCCATCTCTAAATGTCTGCCATTGCCCATCCACAGTCAACCCCTTAAGTATCATTCGCCAATCTATCATAGCCAATTCACGCCTCATATCTTCAAAGTTACCCTTCTTTAAGTTCTGGACCATGGTCTCTGAATTAACTGTTTCATTCTCCATCCTAATGTAGAATTCCACCATATTATGGTCACTCTTCCCCAAGCAGCCTCGCACAACGAGATTACTAATTAATCCTCTCTTATTACACAACACCCAGTCTAAGATGGCCTCCCCCCTAGTTGGTTCCTCGACATATTGGTCTAGAAAACCATCCCTTATGCACTCCAGGAACTCCTCCTCCACCGTATTGCTTCCAGTTTGGTTAGCCCAATCTATATGCATATTAAAGTCACCCATGATAACTGCTGCACCTTTATTGCATGCACCCCTAATTTCCTGTTTGATGCCCTCCCCAACATCACTACTACTGTTTGGAGGTCTGTACACAACTCCCACTAACGCTTTTTGCCTTTTGGTGTTGTGCAGCTCTACCCATATAGATTCCACATCATCCAACCAAATGTCCTTCCTAACTATTAGTCTCCTCTTTAACCAGCAATGCTACCCCACCTCCTTTTCCTTTTATTCTATCCTTCCTGAATGTTGAGTACCCATGGATGTTGAGTTCCCAGCCCTGATCATCCTGGAGCTACATCTCTGTAATCCCAATCACATCATATCTGTTAACATCTATTTGCACAGTTAATTCATCCACCTTATTACGGATACTCCTTGCATTAAGACACAAAGCCTTCAGGTTTGTTTTTTTAACACCCTTTGTCCTTCTAGAATTTTGCTGTACAGTGGCCCTTTTTGTTTCTTGCCTTTGTTTAATCGGCCTTGCTCTATTGCTTTTTACCTTTCTACCATCTGTTTCTGACTCCATATTACTTCGCCCTATCTCGCTGCATAGGTTCCCATCACCCTACCATATTAGTTTAAACACTCCCGAACTGCATTAGCAAATGTTACCCCGAGGACATCAGTTCCAGTCCTGCCCAAGTGCAGACCGTCCCTTTTGTACAGGTCCTACTTCCCCCAGAACTGATTCCAATGTCCCAGGAATTTGAATCCCTCCCTCTTGCACCACTGCTCAAGCCACGTATTTATTCTAACTATCCTGCTCCCTCTACTTTGATTAGCATGTGGCACTGGTAGCAATCCAGAGATTACTACCTTTGAGGTCCTACTTTTTAATTTAACTCCTAGCTCCCTAAATTCAGCTTGTAGGACCTCTTCCCGCTTCTTACCTATATCGTTGGTACCTACATGTACCACGACAACTGGCTGTTCACTCTCCCTCTCCAGAATGCTCTGCAGCTGCTCCGAGACATCCTTGACCCTTGCACCAGGGAGGCAACATACCATCCTGGAGTCTCGGTTGCAGCTGCAGAAACTCCTATCTATTCCCCTGACAATAGAATCCCCTATCACTATAGCTCTCCCACTCTTTTTCCCACCCTTCTGTGCAGCAGAGCCACCCACGGTGCCATGAACCTGGCTGCTGGTGCCTTCCCCTGGTAAGTCATCTCCCCCAACAGTATCCAAAACGGTATATCTGTTTTGGAGGGAGATGACCGCAGGGGACTCCTGCACTACCTTCCTGCTCTTGCCTTGTATCTTGGTCACCCATTCACTATTTGTCCTCACCCTTACCTGCGGAGTGACCAACTCATTAAATGTGCTATCAACAACATTCTCAGCATCGCGCATGCTCCAGAGTGAGTCCATCCGCAGCTCCAGTGCCGTCATGCAGCTGGACACACTTCCCGCACACATAGTAGTCAGGGACACTGGAAGCGTCCCTGACTTCCCAAATAGCACAAGAGGAGCATGACACAGGTCCGAGTTCTCCTGCCATGACTTAACCCATAAATTAATTTACTTACTAAAATTTACTTAAACACCAAACAGCTACTTATTGGTTGGCTGCCAATTAAACCAATCTAAAAGTCAGTCTAAAAGAGAGTTATACTTACCAGTCGAACAGCCAACCACTTACCAGCTTGGCTGTGACGTGGCAGATGAAGTATAATGTGGATAAATGTGAGATTATCCACTTTGGTGGTAAAAACAGAGAGACAGACTATTATCTGAATGGTGACAGATTAGGAAACGGGGAGATGCAACGAGACCTGGATGTCATGGTACATCAGTCATTGAAGGTTGGCATGCAGGTACAGCAGGCGGTTAAGAAAGCAAATGGCATGTTGGCCTTCATAGCGAGGGGATTTGAGTACAGGGGCAGGGAGGTGTTACTACAGTTGTACAGGGCCTTGGTGAGGCCACACCTGGAGTATTGTGTACAGTTTTGGTCTCCTAACTTGAGGAAGGACATTCTTGCTATTGAGGGAGTGCAGCGAAGGTTCACCAGACTGATTCCCGGGATGGCGGGACTGACATATCAAGAAAGACTGGATCAACTGGGCTTGTATTCACTGGAGTTCAGAAGAATGAGAGGGGACCTCATAGAAACGTTTAAATTCTGATGGGTTTAGACAGGTTAGATGCAGGAAGAATGTTCCCAATGTTGGGGAATTCCAGAACCAGGGGTCACAGTCTAAGGATAAGGGGTAAGCCATTTAGGACCGAGATGAGGAGAAACTTCTTCACCCAGAGAGTGGTGAACCTGTGGAATTCTCTACAACAGAAAGTTGTTGAGGCCAATTCGGTAAATATATTCAAAAAGTAGTTAGATGTAGTCCTTACTACTCGGGGGATCAAGGAGTATGGCGAGAAAGCAGGAATGGGGTACTGAAGTTGCATGTTCAGCCATGAACTCATTGAATGGCGGTGCAGGCTCGAAGGGCCGAATGGCCTACTCCTGCACCTATTTTCTATGTTTCTATGTTATATACTTGTCGAAATATCTGTTTTTGTATTTCTATCTAGTTTACTTTCATAATCTCTTTATTATTTTTATAATCGTTCTTTACTTTTTTTTAAATGTTTCCCAATCCTCTGGCCTCCCACTAATCTTGGTCACTTTGTATGCCATTGTTTTCAATTTGATACCATCCTTTATTTCCATAGTTAGCCATGGATGGCTATACCTTCTCTGAATGTCTTTCCTTCTCACTTTAATATATTTTGTCGAGAGTTATGAAATATCTCGTTAAACATCCACCACTGCTCATCAACCAACTTATATTTAATCTGTTTTCTCAGTCCACTTTAGCCAACTCTGCCTTCATACCTTTGCAGTCTCCTTTATTTAAGCTGAGGACACGGTTTGAGATCTAACTTTCTCACCCTTCAACTGAATTTGAAATTTAACCTGCTATGATGGCTTTTTCCTAGATCCTTTACGAAGAGTTAATTTATTCATTCTGTCTCATTACACAGTATCAGATCTAAGATAGCCTGCTCCCTGGTTGGTTCCGCAATGTACTATTCAAGGAAATTATCTTGGATACACTCTATGAACTCTTCCTCAAGGTTACCTTGGCCAATTCAGTTTGTCCAATCAATATGAAGATTAAAATCGCCCATGATTTCATGGCACCATGGCTGGTTCTGTTGCACAGGACGGCAGGAAAAAGAGTGCGAGAGCGATAGTGATAGGGGATTCAATGGTGAGGGGAATAGATAGGCGTTTCTGCGGCCGCAACCGAGACTCCAGGATGGTATGTTGCCTCCCTGGTGCAAGGGTCAAGGATGTCTCGGAGCGGGTGCAGGACATTCTAAAAAGTGAGGGAGAACAGCCAGTTGTCGAGGTGAACATTGGTACCAACGACATAGGTAAAAAAAGGGATGAGGTCCTACAAAACGAATTTAAGGAGCTAGGAGCTAAATTAAAAAGTTGGACCTCAAAAGTAGTAATCTCGGGATTGCTACCAGTGCCACGTGATAGTCAGAGTAGGAATCGCAGGATAGCGCAGATGAATACGTGGCTTGAGCAGTGGTACCGCAGGGAGGGATTCAAATTCCTGGGGCATTGGAACCGGTACTGGGGGAGGTGGGACCAGTACAAACCGGACGGTCTGCACCTGGGCAGGACCGGAACCAATGTCCAAGGGGGAGTGTGTGTTAGTGTTGTTGGGGAGGAGTTAAACTAATATGGCAGGGGGATGGGAACCAATGCAGGGAGATAGAGGGAAACAAAAAGGAGACAAAAGCAAAAGACAGAAAGGAGATGAGGAAAAGTGGAGGGCAGAGAAACCCAAGGCAAAGAACAAAAAGGGCACCTGTACAGCAAAATTCTAAAAGGACAAAGGGTGTGAAAAAAACAAACCTGAAGGCTTTGTGTCTTAATGCAAGGAGTATCTGTAATAAGATGGATGAATTAACTGTGCAAATAGATGTTAACAAATATGATGTGATTGGGATTACAGAGACGTGGCTCCAGGATGATCAGGGCTGGGAACTCAACATCCAGGGGTATTCAACATTCAAGAAGGATAGAATAAAAGGAAAAGGAGGTGGGGTAGCATTGCTGGTTAAAGAGGAGATTAACGCAATAGTTAGGAAGGACATTCGGTTGGATGATGTGGAATCGATATGGGTAGAGCTGCAGAACACCAAAGGGCAAAAAACGTTAGTGGGAGTTGTGTACAGACCTCCAAACAGTAGTAGTGATGTTGGGGAGGGCATCAAACAGGAAATTAGGGGTGCATGCAATACAGTTGCAGCAGTTATAATGGATGACTTTAATATGCACATAGATTGGGCTAACCAAACTGGAAGCAATACGGTGGAGGAGGATTTCCTGGAGTGCATAAGGGATGGTTTTCTAGACCAATATGTCGAGGAACCAACTAGGGGGGGAGGCCATCTTAGACTGGGTGTTGTGTAATGAGATAGGATTAATTAGCAATCTCGTTGTGCGAGTCCGCTTGGGGAAGAGTGACCATAATATGGTGGAATTCTACATTAGGATGGAGAATGAAACAGTTAATTCAGAGACCACGGTCCAGAACTTAAAGAAGGCTAACTTTGAAGGTATGAGGCGTGAATTGGCTAGGATAGATTGGCGAATGATACTTAAGGGGTTGACTGTGGATGGGCAATGGCAGACATTTAGAGACCGCATGGATGAACTACATCAATTGTACATTCCTGTCTGACGTAAAAATAAAAAAGGGAAGGTGGCTCAACCGTGGCTATCAAGGGAAATCAGGGATAGTATTAAAGCCAAGGAAGTGGCATACAAATTGGCCAGAAATAGCAACGAACCTGGGGACTGGGAGAAATTTAGAACTCAGCAGAGGAGGACAAAAGGTTTGATTCGGGCAGGGAAAATGAAGTACAAGAAGAAGCTTGCAGGGAACATTAAGACGGATTGCAAAAGTTTCTATCGATATGTAAAGAGAAAAAGGTTAGTAAAGACAAACGTAGGACCCCTGCAGTCAGAATCAGGGGAAGTCATAACGGGGAACAAAGAAATGGCAGACCAATTGAACAAGTACTTTGGTTCGGTATTCACTAAGGAGGACACAAACAACCTTCCGGATATAAAAGTGGTCAGAGGGTCTAGTAAGGAGGAGGAACTGAGGGAAATCTTTATTCGTCAGGAAATTGTGTTGGGGTAATTGATGGGATTGAAGGCCGATAAATCCCCAGGGCCTGTTGGACTGCATCCCAGAGTACTTAAGGAGGTGGCCTTGGAAATAGCGGATGCATTGACAGTCATTTTCCAACATTCCATTGATTCTGGGTCAGTTCCTATCGAGTGAAGGGTAGCCAATGTAACCCCACTTTTTAAAAAAGGAGGGAGAGAGAAAACAGGGAATTATAGACCGGTCAGCCTGACCTCAGTAGTGGATAAAATGATGGAATCAATTATTAAGGATGTCATAGCAGCGCATTTGGAAAGAGGTGACATGATAGGTCCAAGTCAGCATGGATTTGTGAAAGGGAAATCATGCTTGACAAATCTTCTGGAATTTTTTGAGGATGTTTCCAGTAGAGTGGACAAGGGAGAACCAGTTGATGTGATATATTTGGATTTTCAGAAGGCTTTCGACAAGGTCCCACACAAGAGATTAATGTGCAAAGTTAAAGCACATGGGATTGGGGGTAGGGTGCTGATGTGGATTGAGAACTGGTTGTCAGACAGGAAACAAAGAGTAGGAGTAAATGGGTACTTTTCAGAATGGCAGGCAGTGACTAGTGGGGTACCGCAAGGTTCTGTGCTGGGGCCCCAGCTGTTTACACTGTACATTAATGATTTAGACGAGGGGATTAAATGTAGTATCTCCAAATTTGCGGATGACACTACGTTGGGTGGCAGTGTGAGCTGCGAGGAGGATGCTATGAGGCCACAGAGTGACTTAGATAGGTTAGGTGAGTGGGCAAATGCATGGCAGATGAAGTATAATGTGGATAAATGTGAGGTTATCCACTTTGGTGGTAAAAACAGAGAGACAGACTATTATCTGAATGGTGTCAGATTAGGAAAAGGGGAGATGCAACGAGACCTGGGTGTCATGGTACATCAGTCATTGAAGGTTGGCATGCAGGTACAGCAGGCGGTTAAGAAAGCAAATGGCATGTTGGCCTTCATAGCGAGGGGATTTGAGTACAGGAGCAGGGAGGTGTTGCTACAGTTGTACAGGGCCTTGGTGAGGCCACACCTGGAGTATTATGTACAGTTTTGGTCTCCTAACTTGAGGAAGGACATTCTTGCTATTGAGGGAGTGCAGTGAAGGTTCACCAGACTGATTCCCAGGATGGTGGGACTGACCTATCAAGAAAGACTGGATCAACTGGGCTTGTATTCACTGGAGTTCAGAAGAATGAGAGGGGACCTCATAGAAACGTTTAAAATTCCGACGGGTTTAGACAAGTTAGATGCAGGAAGAATGTTCCCAATGTTGGGGGAGGCTAGAACCAGGGGTCACAGTCTAAGGATAAGGGGTAAGCCATTTAGGACCGAGATGAGGAGAAACTTCTTCACCCAGAGAGTGGTGAACCTGTGGAATTCTCTACCACAGAAAGTTGTTGAGGCCAATTCACTAAATATATTCAAAAGGGAGTTAGATGAAGTCCTTACTACTGGGGGGATCAAGGGGTATGGCGAGAAAGCAGGAAGGGGGTACTGAAGTTGCATGTTCAGCCATGAACTCATTGAATGGCGGTGCAGGCTAGAAGGGCCGAATGGCCTACTCCTGCACCTATTTTCTATGTTTCTATGACTTTTGAAACACTACGGAAGACTGTCTTGGACATGTTTTCAAGACTTCACCAACACTCTATCAACATTTATTCTGGAAATTTTCTGAGGACCTAACCTACAATAGTAAGTGTTATGCTACTGTACCTTATTGGACACCTTATAGGATTCACCAGCAGAAAGGGAGTGCTTGGTCATCAGCATTTTGCGAGGGGTTCCCCTGCAGCAGGAATGGGAAGAGGACATGAGGCCAGGCAGAGCAGCACCAGCTACTGCAGGAGAGAGGGACAGGAGGGACAGGAGGGTGAGGTGGAATCCTTCCCCCCTGCAGGTACAGGACATCCCTCCTCCACCAGGCCCTCCAGTGCCGCATATGAGAACGTGTGCACCCTCTCACTTGGTTCCTGAGACATCCTGAAATGTGCCGCTCTTAGCCAATGCACTCCATACCTTCAGTGGAAGTGGGGGACTAGATTCCACATACACTGCTCCACGACAATTGCGTCTAATCAGCACTTGAGTGCTAAATCTTCAAATGTCTGATTTAGCACATTAAGCAAGTTCAAATTATGGTAATTGTAATGTGTTCATGGGTTCTTTGCTTAATAATTCATAGCAACCCATTACTTTTAATAACTAATTGGTTTATTAACAAAGGTGTAACAATCACAATCCACATTATCAGTTCCATTCACTCGGCTCACATAACTCACTGCATAACTCACTGTGGACGACCTAGACCCAACTGACTGGCATTTTATTGAGTCTTGTGAACATCAGGTAATTGGCTAAGCCACTCACAATGCAACAGCTCTGCAAACCTGTGAGCATACACACAGGAGCATACATTAAAGTAATCAGCAATTAGGACCAAAATTATATTCGATATCGAAGCTTTCAAACAACGTGTCTTATTAGCACAGCACCCATTTAGAACTTGTCTTCACCCTTTCACAAAAAAAAACCCTTAGGTCTGATCTTTAAACAGTAGGTGCACCTCACATTGTGATACACAAGTGACTTCATCTCAGACACATACCGGCTTATGCACCTAATTCATGGAAGTAAGATAGCTTGTCTGGGGTCAAAAGTATTTGTCAAAAGTTCACCTTTTCTTTTCAATGCCACACCTACTCATGATAGACAGACCTCATTAGATAGATTTCTTTCAGAAAATAATATTTAGGGATGAAGTATTTGAGTAATTTGATGGATGGTATGTGCTAAGTGTAGCTAGCTTGGGAGGAACAGGTGACTTTGCAGGGAACAGGGGCTAGAACCTTATCGCCGAAAAATGGGTGTTATTTCCGGCGTTGGCATTAAAAAAGGGTTTTCAGATCGCCGGCTTCTCATCCAGTTTACCTAGTTTACATTTTTGAAAATGGGCATTACTGTGAGCGTAATCAAATGGGCGGTAACGTTAAATTTTTTGACCGTCTGCCGTAAAGTGTTGCCGTCCTTAGCAACGCATGGCAATGCAAGATTCCTGCCATTCTGGAGGTCAAGGGTCACCATGACATGCACAGAAGCGGAGACAGAGAGAGAGGGAGCTCAGAGGGACTGAAGGCGTGGCTGGGTGTGGTGTGGCTGCTTTGGAACGAAGGAGGGAGAATTTATGGCTTCACAGCAAGTAGGCAAACAAAAATTAGCTATTACCAGCCACATATTTGACCGAATCTGCCCTATAATGGAGAGAGAGGAGAAGGCATCACAATACACTGTGGAGACTGACTCTGGAGAGATGAGCACATTGGCAGAAGAGCCAGGAGGTTCTCGGATGAGGCAAATGCCACCCTCCTGCAGGAGGTTGAGCTACACTAGGGTGATTTGACACAGGGAGGGTGTGGGAGGCCCACCCCAATGGTATACCACAGGATATGGACCGAGATACCAGAGGTGGTCTCGTTGGCGCCCAACGAGGTGCGTGAGGGCAACCAATGCCGCAAACGATGGAACGACCTTGTGGGATCCGCAAGAGTTAGTATTACGTTGATTTACATGTACTTATGTATTTATATAATTTGATTTGTAACAGTCATGAGTGACTATCAGCAGCTATGAGGTCTTGCACTTTTACCGGGAATGTCTTTACTCAAAGCTTGTTGTTGTAGAGATTAGATATATATATATAAAACTAGGCATTAGGCACCTGCTGGATATTTAAACTCATATAAGACTAAAGGTGGCCACATACAAAATGGCTGCCCAGGCATGATGGGAAATCAGGTAGTCAAGCTGTGAACTATTGACTGAGCTCTGACTGAGCAATAACCCTGTGAGGCCCACTACCAGGAATGCCTTGGAAGCAGGATAAGAATAATAAACCAATTAATTCCCCAAGAAGAAAGAGATAAGAGAGAAACTATCTCCTGTAACAAGGTCATTAATCAGCCCGAGCTGACAATAACCGAACATGTAGTTCCTGAGACACCAGGAGAATTCTATTGGGTTAAAAGAACCTATATGTAATCTATAATCGTTGTGACTGGATTGTGTCCAGCCGTGATGGGCTGAGTAACTGTATTGAACTGTTGTAAAACATATAAAAATCCATGTAACCCTTTGTTCTGCGGAGAGAAGCCTGGATTCAGTCCTGAGACTTCCTCCCCGCTGAGCGTTAATAAAGGCCGCATCTGCCGTTGGAACTGACTCTGAGTGTTGAGTGATTCTTCTAAGAAAACATTCACGCTAACAGTGGCGTAGTCGACGGGATTTCCCGGAGTCGCTAGACGCCCTTGGAAAAACCCGGGTGAGTATAAAAAACAATTTTTAAGTATAAAGGGTGCGAAAGGTGGAAGCTGGTTGATCGACACGAGGAGGTGGTCTAATATCTCAAACGCCTAGCCTGAGCCTGAATTAAGAGGACTTTTGTCCCACGTGACGGCCAGGAACCAAGTAGGCATAGGGAACACACTTGGACCGTGGGTTCGTGATACCGAGAGACATCTTCCGGACCCAGTAGTGCAATTTGAAATACCCCGGGGTAGAACCAAGCGGTGTACAGTGGCTAACGGAATCCAAATCTGTGAACAGGGTCGGAACAACGGGCCGAGCGGTGGTAGGTAGTCGTTAAGGAGGTGTAGAGCACTGCGGGAAATTGCTTAAACGCGTTTTAAGAATTGTATAAGTTTGTGTAACAGCAGAACCTGTGACCTGACAGTAGCTAGGAGACGGTCTACTCCAAGTTACGCTAGGAAGGAAGCGGACCTTTGAGAGTAGATTCCTAACGGTTCTAGTCCTACCCAGGAATGGCCATGAAAGCAAGTAAACTCGAGTGGGGACCAGAAGGGTCCCTTACCTGCCATCTGGCGGAAAAGCAAAAGAAACTAATGGAGAAAATGATTAGAGCAGGGTGGGACCTGCCAGCAGCACAACGGGAATGGTGGGTGAAGGAACGAAAAAAAAAAAACAATACAGGTAGTCCACTACAAAAGTTATGTGAGGAATTATTTAGATAAAACTACGAATTCCCTGAAAGGTCATGGATCCAAAAAATTAATAGGAAAGAAGAGAGACTGTTGTAAATGTCTGGTCGTTGTGTGAGAGTCCCTGTGTGATTTTGTGACTGCGGAATGAATTTTTCTGAAAGCCTGGTTGGAAGAGGAATGCAAGTGTCTGTTTATTTTAGCTAACCCTTTGTAGTGTTGTCCTGCATGTGGGAAGTTTTAAGACATTTAAGTTAGAAACGCAGGTGTGGATTTATTCGGATGATAAGTTACGGAGCTAGGAAAGTAAACAAACGTATAAAGGATAGGTTTGTTGAGCAAAAGATTTATTTGACACGCTCACTTACTTGCCGAAAGAAAACATGCAATGATCAGGTCAAACTTCTGGGCGAGTGGCGAGCTATCTGCAAAGGTGCAAAAGGGACTTTTGGAAAATGTTAAAAACAGCAAGCTTTAGTAACGACTTTGAAACTGGAGCATTTTGAGATAACGAAAGGCAGCCCTCAAACTCTCAAAGCTGGACTCCATTTCAGTTATGGAGAAAAAGATAAAGACGCCACTTTGAAAGTAAACAAATAATTTTAAATTAACAACTTTATGGAGTTACGAACCCTCCGTGTAAAATACAAGACCTAATTTGAAGAAAGAAAAAAAAAGATGTAACGGACTAAATGGAAAAAGACATAACTTACTAAATACTAGTTGATGTTTGCTGTGAAAAAGATATTGGTTTAATTAGAAGAAAAAAAAAATTGGAAGAGGTAAAAAACACTCTACATGGATTCGAATATTAAATTATGAGAAAGTTTCAATGCAGTTTGAAAAGATTTCCAAAATGGACAGTGTTTATCAAGAAAAGTCCTGAACAGTCTAAACAAGCAGGAGGGTTTTGAAGATAACGAGGAGAAAGAGAGAAATTTAAAAAAAAACAAAATTGAATTTCAGTGAACAAAATTGCTATTGTATGTGTGGCCACTGTGGTCTCGTTTTAAAACAATTAAAAAAAAAAAATTCTTTGGCAAGTACTTGAATTAGAAATTAAGAAAACATTGGAGTTTACTCTAATGATTTATGCTGTTTAACGGATTCCTAATTTCAAAGCCAGTTTTGAAGGCACAAAGACTTTTTTTTTTCAGATGATTACGTGAAGTCACGTAATGACATCAGGTCTTCTTACAAACCTGGAAAGGAGTTAACCCTTTCCATTGACAGCCGTTTTATACTGAACATTATTAATTTGGATTTCTTAATAGAAAAAAAAGACTCACCTAACAGAGGAAACAAAAATAAAAACAGAACTAGCTTATGTAATAATACTTGCCTGATACAATAAAGAAATAGATACTCAATAAAAACAAATTGAAGAGTTAAAAGCTAAGATAAACAGGCTGGAAGAGATAACGGGACTAGACGGATAGTGCAGTGCGCAGCCATAGCACCATCACCTATGGCAATAGAGCCAATGTACCCCACGGTGGGTAGGTGTAGTCCACAAACCCAACCTAACGGTAAAGCAGACAGCAATGTTTGGAGGAATAGCTTCAGGCTTGGTCATAATAGGAGTTTGGGTAATATTTAAGTGGGTAAAGACACGGGCGCACGCCCTACAGATTCAGCTCGAAATGGTTCGATTGTAACCTTGTGCTTCTGATTTTGCAGGGTGACCAGGACACTCGTAGAGCAAAAAAAACTTAACCCCTGGTGACGACCAGGCCGTCTGTTTAAAATTACAGATAATACTTACCGGAATGGGAATACGAACGGCGCTACTCGTAATATGGATAGCCCTGCGACATGCACGTACCCTGGGCAACACCGACGGACAGCAGAGCACGCTGGAAATAAACAACTACATGAACTATGGAGTCTTGTTTAATTTAACCGATGGAATGTGCATCCCAGCAGCCAAGGACTGGAGCAAGGACAGGACTTATTTTAATGCATGGTTACAAGTGAATCCTAATAAGAATCCTAATAAGAATAAGAGTATGTGTACAGTGCTCCACGGGTATAAGGAGCAGCTGCATTAAATGGAGGGATGTCAAAGGGCCCGATGAATGTACTTTCGGCATAATTTGCGCGCCTCCGGGACAATCCCAGCAATCGGTCATCCGCAAGAAGGGAATGGGGCTGTGTGGGTATTACAAGGAGGCGGGGGCGGCTGCAATATCATTGTATATATGTTTCTCACCCCCTCCGACACCGCGCCCCATAAAAACCACCCCATAACTACTAAGGGACCAGAAAATAGGATTGTAATGTACAACGAAGGGGAATTATTGTATGATAATGTTAAACATGAAATTGTGCCAGTTCTGATCAATATCTCAGGCATCCAGATGCCGGAATACTGCACCGAACAGGCAAAGAAGATGTACAATGTTTTAAGTAAAGTTGTAATGCAGCAGGCTGCCGATGCAATGGGTGCCAGTAGATTCTGGGGACAGGGGTTAGCCCCCAGGATGAAGAGGGAAATAGTTAATGATGTTGCCACCGTTTTCAATACAGGGACCTCCGTAGTAAACTCGATAGATATACAAGGGTTAAATGAGAGGGTGGAACAGCTTAGAGGGGTGATGAAGGGGTTATTAGAGAGGGTGGAGCAAAATCAGGAAGACCAAGCCAACCTAGGAAAGGAGGGTGCCGAAATCCAGTTGGATGGCATCTCAGTCCTGGAGGCTCATGCCAAAACTATCAATCACCTCATTGATAGAGAAAAAGAAGATACGGGAAAGCAAAGACAGGGGCAACTCTGTCATGCTTATGGTCTGTGGATGGTGGAACAGATCCGCCACAATCTCAACCAGATCCAACGCGGGGAAGTACCCGATTGGATAGACAGTTCACATTTAGCTCAGTTGGCTAACCAAAGGGGGACACTGGATAATTGTACTCTGAAGGGACTGACCCGGGTATACCCAGCAATTCCAGATTGCCAGATGGGTAGGACCACTGGGATAGGGATAGTCTTGATGATCCCTATAGCCACGCCGGACTCAAGGCCATTCCCCCTATACCAACTAGAGAATATCGGAGTAATACGGGAAAATGTCTCCATACGCTACTACCTGACCACCACCTCTGCCGTTCGTCGAAACAACAAACTTACCGGGATTTCCCTAGCAGATTGCAAGCAAAAGGGGGAAATCACAGTATGCCCTCACCCGGTGGGCCGAGGTGAGCTAGACGAGTGCGAATTTAACCAAACCGACGGGTGTGTACTAGAAATAGTGCCCGCACACAGGCACTTCGCGAGGGCAGGCTACGGAGGGAAGGGAAGATACTGCGTCTCTACCACAGAGCGTTCATACCAGTATAATGACCTGCAGTGCCCTATACCACAGCCAAACTTTTGCTTTACACCACTACGACCTGTCGCGATCGGGCAAGCGCATATCACCCAGGTTAGGCGCCGGAAGCCTGAAGTTATTGAGGTAACCGATCAGCTCCATGATCATTTGTAGGATTATGACGAGCCAGATCAGGTCCCTATCCTACATCTAACCGAAGTATTACGAGAATTGAGGCTCAGAGTGGGTCAATCCGTAAAGTTATATCACCAACTGCAAACTAAAATCAAAGTACTGGAAGAAGATATCGATGTAGACTTACAAAGTCAGAGTTGGTGGAGAAAGGTCTTGGACTGGGGAATAAATTTCACACATACTGGTAGGGATACAATTGATCTTAGCGATAACATGGGGCATAATGGCCTGCCAGGCATGTAGACACCACGCACAATGAAGAGGGACCAAGGACCGATTCCCGGATACTAAACAAGCCTGTCTAATAAAGGGGCAGGAGGATTTGGCCTTTGTCAATTTGATTTAAGCAACCGGGACTCCTGAAACCGCGTGACTGGCCAGCACGTTGAGGCAGGGAGTACTGGGCCGTGCACAAAAATCTAGTAAAGGTCGAACGGTCGGTTAAAAGGGGACTAGGACTAGTCCCTTTACCGAAAGGGGGAATTGTTGTAGAGATTAGATATATATATATAAAACTAGGCATTAGGCACCTGCTGGATATTTAAACTCATATAAGACTAAAGGTGGCCACATACAAAATGGCTGCCCAGGCATGATGGGAAATCCGGTAGTCAAGCTGTGAACTATTGACTGAGCTCTGACTGAGCAATAACCCTGTGAGGCCCACTACCAGGAATGCCTTGGAAGCAGGATAAGAATAATAAACCAATTAATTCCCCAAGAAGAAAGAGATAAGAGAGAAACTATCTCCTGTAACAAGGTCATCAATCAACCCGAGCTGACAATAACCGAACATGTAGTTCCTGAGACACCAGGGGAATTCTATTGGGTTAAAAGAACCTATATGTAATCTATAATCATTGTGATTGGATTGTGTCCAGCGTGATGGGCTGAGTAACTGTATTGAACTGTTGTAAAACATATAAAAATCCATGTAGCCCTTTGTTCTGCGGAGAGAAGCCTGGATTCAGTCCTGAGACTTCCTCCCCGCTGAGCGTTAATAAAGGCCGCATCTGGCGTTGGAACCGACTCTGAGTGTTGAGTGATTCTTCTAAGAAAACATTCACGCTAACACCTGTGGTCACGGTGTTCGTCTTTAGGTAAAGAATGATAATAATCATAATAATCATGATTACATCTGTCGGTTATGTGTTGTATTAGTCTCTGTGACAGTACCTAACAATGATATCACGCAATGATCCCATGCCATGTCGTCCTGTCACCTTTTACAGAAGAAGCTATCGACGATGAGGTCTGTGCAGAGGCGAACGGGAGGTGGGGCCACCAGTCCGCAGTGACATCACAGAGATGGAGGAGCGAGTGCTAGCACTCGTGGGGAAGCACCCCCGGACAGCCACGGACGCATCTGCAGACCCTGAAGTGATGCCACGTGAGTAAAGCTTACACCATTGCATCATGTTATGTCTATAGATGCCACACCCACTCACATCCGAACAATCATATGTGATAGATGATTTCTAAAAGTGTCATAGAAATAATGCTAGCCTAATGAAAATCATTTCAAAGCACAATGTGTTGATGGTCATGAAATGTGATGTCTGTGATGATTTTGATAGCAGTGGTGCTTTTGTCGTGCATATGCTGTGTGTAGCGCTGGACTCACCTCGTCACCCTAGCACCCCTTTCTTCTTTAATAACCTCATTTGTGTTTTGCAGCTCAGCCAGCAGTGCGGCCCCTGGCAAGACCACAGAGGCCAGAAGGTGGGGGAGCGGGGCGGGAGTCGGCAGACAATCCTACTACATCTGGTGCTGAGGAGCTCCGATTCTCGTCCATCAATCCACTAGGTCTGTTCTCGACGGATGAGAGCGTGGAAGAACCTGCATCGCCACTCCAGAAGCCATTCCACCCAAGGCCATCTAGTGGTCCTCTGGTCATTCCCACCTCCACTCTGGAGGCACCGGCCCCAAGCAACTCTCCACAGGGCAGCCCATTTTTCCCCAGGACGGTGCCTACCCTGCGGAGACCTCGTGGATGCGGCAGGTCTGTTCCACGAGCACGGCATGACAGCGGAGAGATGGTACAGTTGTCCAGGAGGACTGTAGATATTGGTAACCAGCTCATCGAAGCTTTGGGGGGCATATCCCGACACCTGGCCACCATGAGTACATTCCGTGCATGGCGGAGTCCCTGGATGTAATAGCTAGGAACACTGCTGCCACAGGCCTCCCAGTGGTCCCCTAGCATGGCACTCTACTCCGAGGTTCCACACCACCACTGTGAACGACAGATGAGAGCAAAGACCAAGATCCTGCTTTTGCATCAGAGAATGTTGCCCCTTCGGCACCCCCCGCTCCCATAACCGTGCAACCACCGCATCTGTCTTCATCCCCCCCAATGAGGCACCACCTGAAGTGCTCCTCGGCAGGTGCCGTGGAGTGAGGAGGGGAAGGGGTAGAGGTGGGGAGAAGGAGAGGGCGGAATGAAAGTGAGGTGCAAGTGTACAGATGATGATTGTGTTATATCTCCATCTGGGAGTATGTAATTTGTGGCAATGTATGGGGGCTGGGCACCACGCTCCTGCTTTGTCTTTGTATTTTGTGTTGCTGGACATGTTGAACATGTGATTTATGTTAATGGTGGAAAAAGTGGGGTGTGGGCGGGGGTTGGGTGTTATTGGCTGTGATACTTATGATTTCAGACCAATGTTGCTATTAAACTTTTGTTATTGAACATAACCTTGCTGCGCATTGTCTCAGATAGCTGGACCGTTACACACTGGTGATTCCTTACCATGAAAGGGTTAAATACAACTTTACATCAATCAACGTAAACTTTAACTGGCACCAAGATGATGGGCACCATTGATGTCTGAGTTGCACACAAACAGCTGTGTGTCAGCGTTGTCACTCACATCAGCGCTCTTTCAGGCAAATCTTTCCGATAACAGCTCCTCACGTAAGAGTGGGATTTAACAAATGCCAGGCACACCATTGGTGTTCGTTCTGGTTAATTCCACTTTTTGTGGGCAATTTTTTGAGTGAGCGATATTCTGGGCAATATGTGTGCGAGGTAGTGAAATTGACGATGTGCGATCTCCATGGCCGCTAGTTTGGGTAAATATGCTCTTTACGACAAAAAACCGTGGGTAGGTGGTAATATTGAATCTCGGCGTTAATTCCGTACAGAAAGTAACGCTGGGTGATATTATGGCCGTTGATTTCGCCCATTCTGCTGATTCCGCCCAAAAAAAGTGGGCAGGCGGTAATATTTTTTCCTGCCGTTAAGCACATGGGGAAAGTAACGCTCGGTGATAAGTCTCCTAAAAAAGCACGGCAGTTTCCATTTTGTGCCAAAATGGGTGATATATGGGCGTTATACATCATTTCAGTGGTAAAATGAGCATTAAGTGGGCGTTAAGCATGCAAAAAAAGTGGAGGTTCTAGCCCATGGCTCCCAAAGCTCTCCACCACTGAGGGTTTTCTCGTGTCAATTCTGGATCTGTAGACTAATTGATAGAGATTAATTACAGTTATTAGTCAACAACTCCATTGTCATTATATCATGCGACTACTAGAATGATAGAAGGCAAACTGAATGAACCGCTGTCTTTCTTTGTCTCGCAATTAATATGTTCCTATGAATTGGGTCCTCAGAGACCAAGCTTCCTCACCTGAAGATCCATGGGGTGTCCTTTATGAGGACTGTAACAACTACAATTATGGGAAGGTGATGTATTTCCAGCATGGGGTGCATGAAATGTTAGGTCATGCTCAGCACTCTGCTCTTCAATCACAGCCCTTCTGCAATAGGAGATGGGAAAGGTGAGGAGGCGGGGGGTGGGGTGGGGTGAACGGGAGGAAGAATTGAGCACTGAACTCTTCCTCTGTTGGCAGTCAGCTCAACAGTGGAATAGATGAAGGTTGGGAGCGGGTCACCCAACCCCCTCCTTGGCTGTAGATGTTGGGCAAGGTCTGCAGGTGATCCGGAAGTTATAATGACAAGAGGGATATGTATCCTTACATAGAAAAAAACAGATACATATGGTTTGAGGTAAAAGACAGTGCTACTGTTAACAATGACTTAAGAACATAAGAACACAAGAAATAGGAGTAGGCCAAACATCCCCTCGAGCCTGCTCCACCATTCAATAAGATCATGGCTGATCATCGATCTCATGACTTTTTATAACTAGTAGACAAGACTAACCTTTTCCTCTAAGATGGGCTCACAGTGGGAGTAATTGATTCTAGAGGCCCATGTTCCATTTTCGGTACATTCTCTGTACACACTTCCTATAAAAGCAAAACAAAACAAACACTTGGTCAGGTCTTAACTGTGAAATAAAATCTTCATGAAAATAAATTGGTTGCAAAGCAAAAAAGGGTTCATTGTGATAGACAAAGGGTATGCTTCTTTTGGTAAATTTAAACATTTTGAAGTGTGTATTCACTATTGTGATGTAGGAAATGCAGCAGCCAATCTATGCACAGGAGGCTCTACAAACAGCAATGAAATAAATTACAAGGTCATTTATCTTCGGCATTGGTTGAGGGATTAATGTTGGTCAGGACTCCAGGGAGAACTCCCAGCCTCTTTTTCGAATAGTGCCATGGTAACTTTTACGTCCACCTGTGATGCCAGATGGACCTCAATTTAGTGTCTCATCTGAAAGACGGCACCTCTGACAGTACAGCACTCCCTTAGTACTCCCTTAGTACTGCACTAAAGTGGCAGCCTAGATTATGTGCTCAGTTCCTGGACTGGGGTTTGAACTCAGAACCTTCTCAGCTACCACTGAACAAAGGCTGACACGTCTACCTGGTTTGCCTCATTAATGTATAATTTCTTCAGAAAAATGAGTGATGATCGGCAACCCTATTTTCTTTTCCATAAGAAAATCTGTAGGAGCGCAAATGGAACGGCCAATTCGCTATCGGCTATTTTGCACTGCCACCCAAACCAAATCTTTTCTTTGACTCTTTTCAACCTTTAACCATGGCCCTTCACGCCGGTGGACTTGTTCACTTTGTAAGTGACAAATAAGTAGAGGTAAAAAAAAAATTTTATTTCTTAATTTTTCTCAAAAGCAATGTAGAAATCTTGAGCTAAGCAGAATTTTCATCACGGCATTACATTTCTCTGAGAATGAGTGCTTATCAGGATTAAACTACTTATATTTCACGCAGTAGACTGTTCTTCATAGATACCCTACTGATCACTGCACTTTATAGTAGAGCTTAAATTAATTCATGCTTTGAAAACATTTCAAATTCTATTGCAACAGGAATATGGCAAAGCATTGAAGAAGCCAATGATTCTAGGGCTGACTCCACCTGAGAGTCAAAGAGCCATGGCAGCCGAGGTAAAATGATTGGCATCAATCAGCATGTTACTGCTCAGAAGATTTCCACAGTTTTCTCTTTGTAGCATTATGGCAAACTAGTGTATAAAGATCACAAATGGGGTCATTTTCAATTTCACTACCTGAGTACTAATTTGGCAGAGTGGATCGCCCACTCTTTATAGAACCTGCTCCATTTTTGTTCCACTGATGAAACGAAAATCGGGCAAGTTCTACAATGGTCTAATTACCCCTGGATTTATAATTCAGTCAGGTTTCTCACCCTTAATTGCCATCCAGCATCTCCCTCTGGAAAGAGTAAATCTCAGGATAGGTCGCGATTGGATTCAGCTGTGTGTGCTGATGCTTACTGTCAAGCCTTACAGATGACGAGTTGCCATTTGAATGCCATACTAGAAGCTAGCAGCTGTGAAGCCGCCCTTCCATTAGTAGGCAGAACAGAGAGAAAAAAATTCTCCACAGAAATGAGGGAAAGCGTCATAGTATTCCTTTAAACTCAGTGGATCAATGGAGCACTTCACAATGCATCAAACGTAATGCCTGCCGGCTGTTTCTGTCAGTGCACATAACCTTTACAGCTCTACAAGGTCCCAATTCAGTGACCCAAATGCAGTTAAATACAATATTCTATTGACTAAGACTTTCAGTCATCCATAATGTCAATTAAGCTTTGCCGAGCATATGACAAAGTTAAATCTAAATTGTACTTTGTCCATAACTAATGATGGACAATCAAACAACGTCACATTGGAGGTAGAGTACATGGCCCGCTGGAGAATAAAGTAGTTTTTTGGGCTCACGATATTTGAAATGGCCATTTTGGAAGAGGTAGCAAAGGGCTTCCAAATGGCCTGGAGGCTGCACCAAGTGCGAGTCAGTGCTTTTGAGTGGTGGGGGCAATCAAAATAGCCGAGAAAAAAAATTGCTGCTTTAACTTTTTTTAAGGGGTTAATTTTAACCTAACCAGCCTGGCAGAAAACTGATGGGATTGGATTGGCATTTTACATCCCACCCAATTTTACATTTTATTGAAGTCACCCGCTTAATGTCCGATGATGCTTTGCTTTGCCTTGCAAGGCACCAACAGAAAGAAAGACTTGTATTTATATGGTGCCTTATATCTCATATTTGGGCGTGCACTGACTATTGTTATGCAGTAAAAAGCAGCAACCATTGTGTACACTGCATGATTCCATAAACAGTGCTAAGCTGAGAAATCAGCGAATATGTATTTTTGATGCTGTTGATTAAGGGCTGAATGCTGGCCAGGAAAAGAGGAGAGCTTCCTGCTCTACTTCCAATACTGTATAATTTTTTGGGCACACGATATTTGAAATGGCCATTTTGGAAGAAGTAGCAAAGGAATTCCCAATGGCCCGGAGGCTGCACCAAGTGCGAGTCAGTGCTTTTGAGTGGTGGGGGCAATCAAAATAGCCTAGGAAAAAAATTGTTGCTTTAACTTTTTTAGAGTATTTAATATCTACCTTAATAGGTAGACAAGGCCCTGGTTTAAAGTCTCATGTAATCACCACCACCTTTTGGCAATGTAGCACTCCCTCAGTAGAGCACTGCAGTGTTAGTCTAGATTGTGTACTCAAGTCCTAAACTCATAACACAAAAATAAATCAAGTATCGGGCCTATCCATGTTCACCCTGTCATTAGAGAATGCAACCATGTACACCACTCGTCTTTAACGGGTATGATCTGATAGCCATTACAGAGACATGGTTGCAAGGTGACCAGGACTGGGAACTAAATATTCAGGGGTATTTGGCAATTCGGAAGGACAGACAGAAAGAAAAAGGAGGTGGGGTAGCTCTGTTAATAAAGGATGGGATCAGTGCATTAGTGAGAAATTATATTGGCTCAGAGGATCAAGAGGTTGGGTGGAGATAAGAAATAATAAAGGAAAAAAGTCGCTGGTGGGTGTAGTCTACAGGCCTCCTAACAGTAGCTATACGGTTGGACGGAGTATAAAACAAGAAATAATGGAGGCTTGTAAAAAACGAATGGCAATAATCATGGGTGATTTTAATCTTCATATTGATTGGACAAAGCAAATTGGCCAGGGTAGCCTTGAAGAGGGGTTCATAGAGGATATCTGAGATAGTTTCCTTGAACAGTACATTGCGGAACCAACCAGGGAGCAGGCTATCTTAGATCTAGTACTGTGTAATGAGGCAGGATTAATAAATGATCTCATAGTAAAAGATCCTCTCGGAATCAGTGATCATAATATGGTTGAATTTCAAGTTCAGTTGGAGGGAGAGAAAGTTGATTTTCAAACAGTGTCCTAAGCTTAAATAAAGGAGACTACAAAGGTATGAGGGCAGAGTTGGCTAAAGTGGACTGGGAAAATAGACTAAAGAATCGGATGGTTGATGAGCAGTGGCAGACATTTAAGGAGATATTTCAGAACTCGCAACAAAAATATACCCCAATGAGTAGGATAGACTGTAAGAGAAGCGATAATCATCTGTGGCTAACTAAGGAAATAAGGGAGGGTGTCAAATTGAAAACAAAGGCATACAATGTGGCCAAGACTAATGGGTGGCCAGAGGATTGGGAAATTTTTAAAAGCCAGCAGAGAACGACTAAAAATATGATTAAAAGAGGGTAGATTATGAAAGTAAACTAGCACGAAATATAAAAACAGATAATAAGAGTTTCTACAAGTACATAAAAAGGAAAGGAGTGGCAAAAGTAAATGTTGGTCCCCTGGAGGATGAGACTGGGGAATTAATAATGGAGAACAGGGAAATAGCAGAGACATTGAACAAATATTTTATATCGGTCTTTACGGTAGAAGACACTAAAAACATCCCAATAGTGGATAATCAAGGGGCTATAGGAAGGGAGGAACTTAATACTATCACTATCACTAATGTAGTATATTGGTAAAATATTGGGACTAAAGGCAGATGTCCCCTGGACCTGATGGTTTACATCCTAGGGTCTTAAGAGAAGTAGCAGCAGAGATAGTGGATGCTTTGGTTGTAATCTACCAAAATTCCCTGGATTCTGGGGCGGTCCCAGCAGATTGGAAAACTGCAAATGTAACGCACCTATTTAAAAAAGGGAGACAGAAAGCAGGAAACTATAGACCAGTTAGCCTAACATTTGTCGTTGGGAAAATGCTGGAGTCCATTATTAAGGAAGCAGTAGCGGCACATTTGGAAAAGCATGATTCAATCAAGCAGAGTCAGCATGGTTTTATGAAAGGGAAATCATGTTTGACAAATTTGCTGGACTTCTTTGAGGATGTAACGAGCAGGGTGGATAAGGGGGAACTAGTGGATGTGGTATTTGGATTTCCAGAAGGCATTCTATAAGGTGCCACATAAAAGGTTACTGCACAAGATAAAAGCTCATGGGGTTGGGGGTAATATATTAGCATGGATAGAGGATTGGCTAAGTAACAGAAACAGAGAGTCAGGATAAATGGGTCATTTTCCAGTTGGCAAACAGTGACATAGGGATCAGTGCTGGGTCCTCAACTAGTTACAATCTATATTAATGACTTGGAAGAAGGGACTGAATGTAATGTGGCCCAAGATTGTTAATGATACAAAGATGGGTGGGAAAGCAAATTGTGAGGAGGACACAAAAAATCTGCAAAGGGATATAGACAGGCTAAGTGAGTGGGAAGAAATTTGGCAAATTGAGTATAATGTGGGAAACTATGAGGTTATCCACTTTGGCATAAATAATAGAAAAGCAAATTGTAATTTAAATGGAGAAAAATTGCAAAGTGCTGCAGTATAGCGAGATCTTGGGGTCCTTGTGCATGAAACACAAAAAGTTAGTGCGCAGGTACAGCAAGTAATCAGGAAGGCAAATGGAATCTTGGCTTTTATTGCAAGGGGGATAGAGTATAAAAGCAGAGAAATCCTGCTGCAACTGTACAGGGTACTGATGAGGCCACACCTAGAGTACTGTGTACAGTTTTGGTCTCCATATTTATGGAAGGATCATCATCATCATAGTCAGTCCCTCGGAATCGAGGAAGACTTACTTCCACCCCTGAAGTGAGTTCTTTGGTGGCTGAACAGTCCAATATGAGAGCCACAGACTCTTGTCACAGGTGGGACAGATAGTCGTTGAGGGAAGGGGTGGGTGGGACTGGTTCGCCGCACGCTCTTTCCGCTGTTTGCGCTTGATTTCTGCATGCTCTTGGCGTTGAGACTCGAGGTGCTCAGTGCCGTCTCGGATGCACTTCCTCCAGTTAGGGCGATCTTGGGCCTGGGACTCCCAGATGTCAGTGGGGATGTTGCACTTTATCAGGGAGGCTTTGAGGGTGTCCTTGTAGCGTCTCTGCTGCCCACCTTTGGCTCGTTTGCCATGAAGGAGCTCCGAGTAGAGCACTTGCTTTGGGAGTCTCGTGTCTGGCATGCGGACTTTATGGCCTGCCTAGCAGAGCTGATTGAGTGTGGTCAGTGCTTCAATGCTGGGAATGTTAGCCTGAGTAAGGACGCTGATGTTGGTGTGCCTGTCCTCCCAGAGGATTTGTAGGATCTTATGGAGACATCTTTGGTGATATTTCTCAGCAACTTGAGGTATCTACTGTACTGTACTCCATGTTAAGGAAGGATATACTTGCATTGGAGGCTGTTCAGAGAAGGTTCACTAGGTTGATTCCGGAGATGAGGGGGTTGACTTATGAGGATAGATTAAATAGATTGGACCAATACACACTGGAGTTCAGAAGAATTAGAGGTAATCTTATTGAAACTTATAAGATAATGAGGGGGGCTCGACAAGGTGGATGCAGAGAGAATATTTCCACTCATAGGGGAAACTAAAACTAGGGGACATAGGGCTCAATTTTCCCGAGTGATTTGCGCCATTTTTTTGGAGCAGGTTGCTCTTTTTGGCCTAAGTTGAAAAACCACAGTTTCCCCAATCAATTTGCACCAGCATAACTCAGTTAATTATGTTTTTTTTTGGTCAGTTTTTTTTTAGCCAAAGGGGGTGTAACCAGCCACCTACGGCAATTCTGGCCATTTAGGGAAGTTTGGCCAGCTCAGAGTTACTCCAGTTCATCTTAGGCTAGCGTATGTGGTCTCTGTAGAAAAACTTTCTGGAGAATTAAGGAAATTGGCGCAGCAGATGCCCGGACACACTAAAAGAATTGAAAAACACATAGCAGCAACTTACCTGCAACCCTGTCCGGTCCCATTCTCTTCATAGACACACACACGAGAGAGAGAGAGAGAGAGAGAGAGAGAGGGAGAAAGAAAAATCCGAGGACCGAGAATGGGACCGGACCTGGAGAATGGGGACCAAGAATGGGACTGGACTGCCAAACCCTTTGGGCGGGTTGAAGGTAAGTTGCTGCTAATTGTTTTTCAATTCTTTTAATGTGTTGGGAGCTGGCTGTATGCTTAATTTTGCAGCCTGAGCTCGCATTGTGTCCCTGGTTACAATCTTTTTGGCACAGATCAAGGCTCCACCCCCAAAACTAAAGGTCGGGTTACGCCACGCCAAAATGAAGAAATCCAACGGGGAAACTAAGAATATATTTTTTTGCCGTACTTAGTCCGTGCTTAGGGGAAAATTGATCCCATAGTCTTAGAATAAGGGTCCGCCCATTTAAAACTGCGATGAGGAGAAATTTCTTCTCTCAGAGGGTTGTAAATCTATGGAATTCTTTGCCCCAGAAAGCTGTGGAGGCTGGGTCATTGAATATATTTAAGGCAGAGATAGACAGATTTTTGAGTGATACGGTAATAAAGGGTTATGGGGAAAGGGCAGGTAAGTGGAGTTGAGTCCATGACCAGATCAGCCATGATGGAGCAGGCTCGAGGGGCCAAATGGCCTACTCCTGCTTCTATTTCTTATGTTCTTATGTTCAACCAGTACTACTGCTAAATTCTTCTGAGAAAACCCGTACCAATTTCAAGAAAAATACCGGCAAATTCCTCCTCGGCTATTTAAGGCAATCATTTTAATGATTCCAGGGTTTTTTCCCCCTCCACTATTGTTTCCATTGCGTTAACTCTTTGTATGAAGAAAAAGATTCCTGATAGCAATCTTAAATTTTCCTTTAATACAAAAGCAAAATACTTCGAATGCTGGAAATTTGAAATAAGAGCAGAAAATGCTGGAAATACTTAGGTCAGGCAGCATCTGTGGAGAAAGAAACATAGTAAACATTTCAGGTTGATGGATGACCTTCAGTCAGAGCAAGACCTGAAATGTTAACTCTGATCCTCTCTACACAGATGCTGCCTGACCTGCTGAGTATTCCCATCATTTTCAGTTTTAATTTAACATTCTCCTTTAAATGTCTAAAACTGTGTTCCCTTGCCTTACCTGTGTAATTTAATTTGAAATAATATTTCAGATTTACCTTTTTCATTCCTTAAATTATCTTAAATATCTTTAAAAGGTCACCTCTAAGATGCATCCTTTACAGGCTGAAAAACATGTTTTCCAGCCTTTCCTCTCAACTCAGACCTCGAACACTTGGGATTGGCCTTGTATGTAAAATTCGATAGAGTTCTGGAGATTTGACTCCTTTGCAGAATCTGTCCTTTGGAATTTTTTTTAAGTTAGAAAGAATCCTTGAGTTGACAAATGGGGCATAGTCAGCAGAAGGAAAAGGACTAAATGGTCTATACTTATTCCAATGGGCGCCTTTTTCTCCAGTTTTCCAAAGGTGCCTTGTCTAAATGGCATTTTCAAGTGTGGGCCGAGGCAGGGAAAGATAAAGTTTACAAAATTTGTTCTTCTGATGCAGGGCCTCAATGAGAGGAGCGATTATCGGGAAATCTTGGGCACGCTCTTCAAGATTTCCAATTCATTAATTTTAATGGTTAGAAAATCGCAGCGAACTCATGTGTGAGTCCTGATATGTGAGGCTCTACACAGAAATGAGCAATCGTAAAAGTTACCCTCGAGTGTTGACAGGCTAATTGACCTTGGACGTTGACACAACAAGCACACACAACACAAACACATACTTTCCTACTCTAAAATGTTCAAATTATAACAATTTATTGTAGAGGCACCATAGCTTGAAATAGTTGAAAGTCAACTGTCTCGCTGAGAAGTGACAAACTCATTGGCAAGCATTAGCCCACACATCATTATTCGATATGGAATGAGTAGCTTAACCACGTTCACCTTCCCTACTTAAGAATTATTTCTGAAACTTGCAGTTTCTCCTTTCCTCTCCTTTTCATGCAGAATTATGTCAGCTTCTGTCAGTTTGTAGTGCTCCCACCTTATTTGACGTTTTCAAGACTGAGCTTTGAAGATTTCAGTTGGGAAAGGGCATCAAGGGATATGGACAAAAGGCAGATAAATAGAGTTGAGGTGCAGACCAGCCATGATCTATTAGATTGGTGGAAAAGGCTCCACTGCAGGATTTGAGCATATAATCCAGCATTTCAATGTAGTACTGAGGTGTGTGTTGCCAGAAATGCAGATTTTTGGATGAAATGCTAAACTGAGGCTCTGTTGCCTGTTCAGTTAGATGTAAAAAATCTCTCAGCACTATTCAAAAAGGACTTGGGGCCCAAAATTGATGCATTCACCGGCCACTGCCGCCGACTGCTGCCCACTGCCACCGTCATTCCTCCTCGGGTTCCGTCCAGTGCCAATTTCGATCTGGGCTGGAGCGGACAGGAGGGGAAAGCCGCCGGGAATCCGTCAGCGGATGGCCGAGTGGCATAAGTGGACTCCCACCCACCAAGATGCCAGATTGGTGTGGGCAGTAGTCTGCACCAGGACAGGGGTGGACCGCTGCGAGGAGGCTGCTTTATCCCCGACGGTAGGTATGAAGAGCTGACAAAAAAGGCGAGTAAACATTTTTAAGTTTTTTTTCTTTACAGTGACTTACCTGTATGGGGTCCCCTGAGGGTGTTCCGATGATTTTTTTTTAATGTTTTTTTTTTTTGCAGGTCTTCGACCCTCCATGGGCCCAACTCCATCCTTGGTGGCACTTGGGCGGCAAGTGCCTTTGCCGCCAAGATTGGGAGCTCCTGCCGGCTACCGCCCAGATTGGTGGCATAAGTCCCTCATTTGCCACCCGCTACCCTTTGAAGGAACTTTTTTGATGAAAACCCTGCCCAAAGTACCGTCGGGTACCTCGGCGGCCATTAGCGGTCCTTTGGGCAGCACTTGGACGGGCAGGGGCCTTCACCAAATTTGGGCCCTTGGTCCAGGTCCTGTGTTCCAAATCAGAAGTTTGTGGGTTCAAGTCCCACTGTAGCACTTGAGCACACAATCCAGGCTGGCACTTCACTGTAATACTGAGAATACTGTGTCTGGGCAGAATGCCAAAGAATTGCTCCAAAAGCTATTCCCAGTTGCTGTAAATGGTACTTAGATTTTCCACACACTTCAGGCTCACAAGCTCCTCACTTCTGCCTGTCTCATCTATCCTGGCAGTAGCTGTACCTTATAATTCAGTGTCTACCTTGGCCCTTGTGTATTGTGAGCGTGAAAGCAAGAAATTCAGGGGTCAGCACTATTCCCTCAGCCAAGGTCGCCAAAGATAGATTAGTCCTGAATTTCCACATAATTTTTGGCACTTTTCTGCGCAAACTTTGGAACTCTTTGGAGTGGAAATTTGGCCCCGCCTCTGTTGCAGTGCTAATCCTGGCGGGGCGGTAAATTTTGCGCCGGGAAATAGTTTGCGTCTCCAACTGCAAAATTGACCTGCTGGGCCTTGAGTGTGGAGCGGAGAGCTAAGGGAGGTGTTCCACACCTCTTTTATAGGTGGTCCCACTAGGGGGCGCTGTGGGATGCTACGGGTCGGGCAAGTTTCAAATTTTGAGCCGGTGTTGCAACCAGTGGCGTTGCACACTGTCTCGCCTCTCCCAGGTGGTACTGCCCCACGCCCCTGCAAACACAGCACCAAATGTCCCAGCGGATTTTTGTCTTGGACAGCAAAATGGCATGGTACATATTTCCTCCAGATTTACACCCAAAATTTGTCCCCAGACCCCGAGTTTCCTAATGCAAGTCGGCCCTTCTCACAATCCATGTTGAGTCCCAAATGACGATATTTTATTTCATTACGATATATTAAAAGGGCCAGTGAAACTGCACTCCTGAAATTCAATAACAGAGGGAAGGTAAGGTGTGGAACTATTGTTTATTGGGGAATTATGTTCACTCATACCACAGTTGGATGAGTCAATCTAAAGGCACTGTCTGGGGTGTCTCCTCCTTTCCACTTCCTCTTTTTCTGCCTCCCCTGCACCTCCTCCTCAGCCTTTCGCTGCATGCCTGGTGTTAAGGGCTGTGCCCTCATGATGGGAGAGGTTGTGGAACATGCAGCAGACCACAACGAGGCACCCTGGTGCAGGGCTCCTCCAGAGCGGTCCTGTCAGCAGAAACATTGTTTAAGGAGTCCAATAAGAGCATAAGAAATAGGAACAGGAGACGGCCATTTGGCCCCTCACGCCTGCTCCACCATTCAATAAGATCATGGCTGATCTGATCATGGACTCAGCTCCACTTCCCTGCCCACTCCCCATAATCCTTTACTCCCCTTATCCCTCAACGATCTGTCTATCTCCGCCTGTTCTGCCCTATCAAATTCTGTGTGGCAGCATGGTTCTCGTTGTGCGTATGCTACCAACAAGTGGTTGGATTGCGTAGCAGAGTGATGGGCCAGGTGACCAGCAGATAGTTCTTGTTGCACAGAAGCCAGCTAATGGTTTGCCTTGGTGGTGCAAAGACTGAGAGAGCAGCGTACTGGAGCAGAATAAAAGCATCATGATTGCTGCCAGGATGCCGGACATTCACCATCATGATGTGCTGAACACGGTCACACACCAACTGCACATTCAGCGAGTGGTAACCTTTGCGGCTGTGGTACATCTCAGTATTTAGACACAATGCCCGCAAAGCCACATGTGTGCAGTCAATGGTGTTCTGCCCCTTGGGGAAGCTCATTATCCTGGCAAAACCACATGCACGCTCCACCTGCTTCTCTCTGGTGAGAGAGGAGACAGTGAAGTCCACTCTCCTGACATAATGAGCTTCTGTCACCTCACTTATGCAGCAGTGGACAGCAAACTGGGAGATGTTACAGATGTCGCCTGCTCCAACCTGGAAGTATCCCGACGTGAAGAAATACGAGCCATGGTCACCTTCACAGTCACTGGAAGAGCTGGTGTGTGGCTGCAGTCTGCTTGACAGAGGTGACAGAGTTCTGTGAGCACCTTCTTCGTAAATTGCCCTCGGAAGACCATAAGTGGGTATGGCCTCATGCTGAGAGCACTTCTCCCCCTCCTCCTCTCTCTGAGAGCAGCTTGTCCTCTTCTTATCTGCCTCTGCTCTATCTCCCTGTCATGCTGCAGGCCAAAGGGGATGCACTAAAGCAGCCATGACTGGGAACAAGTGGTCTGATCAGGACCTTTGAAGTCAGCAGCAAGGACTTCTCCAATTGCAGCACCGCTCCCTGTCACTGCACCAACTTTAAACAACTCTAGAACGCTGCAAACATTTCCACAAACTTACACAGAGCCTGTAGAAATTAATCAGTAACTGAGCTGAGAGTGGTTAATACTAAAGCAAAATACTGCGGATACTGGAATCTGAAATAAAAACAGAGATGGCTGGAAATCTCAGCGGGTCAGGCAGCATCTGTGGAGAGAAAAACAAAGTTAACATTTCGGGATGACGACCCTTTGTCAGAATTGACGAAGGGTCGTTGACCCGAAACATTAACTTTGTTTTTCTCTCCACAGATGCTGCCCGACCCGTTGAGATTTCCAGCATTCACTGTTTTTTATATGAAAGTGGTTAATGATCCCTTTATATAGGAAAATAGGAACTGGAGTAAGCCATTTACACCTCGAGCCTGTTCCACCATTCAATGAGATAATTGTTGATCTGCGACCTAACTCCATATCCTTCAATACCTTTGGTTAACAAAAATCTATCAATCTCAGGTTTAAAATTAACAATTAATCGAGCATCAATTGCCAATTGCGGAAAAAAGCTCCAAACGCCCACCGCCCTTGGTGCATAGAAGTGTTTCCTAATTTCACTCCTGAAAGGGCTAGCTCTAATTTTCAGATTATGCCCCCTCGTCCTAGGCTCACCAACCAGTGGAAATAGATTCACTCTATCTACCCTATCTGTTCCCCTTAATATCTTGAAAATTTGATCAAATCACCCCTTAACCTTCTAAATTCCAGTGAATATAACCCTAGTTTGTGTAATCTCCCCTCGTAACTTAAGCCTTGAAGTCCTGATATCATTCTGTTAAACCTATGCTGCACTCCTTCCAAGGACAATATATCCTTCCTAAGGTGTGATGCCCAGAACTGCTCAGCCTACTCCAGGTGTGGTTGAACCAGGGCTTTGTATAGCTGCAGTATAACTTCTACCCCTTTGTATCCTATTCCTCACGATTTAAAGGCCAGCATTCCATTAGCCTTTTTGATTATTTTCTGGACCCCAAAAGGGTCCAAGTTGAAAGATCATTATAGATTTTAATGGTCTATGCACCTGAACCCCTATGTCTCTTTGTATCGCCACTGTGTTTAGCTTTTCATCATTTAGAAAAGTTCTATCCTTTTTAGGTCCAAAGTGGATGACCTCACATTTGCCAGTGGAGGTCCAAAGAGACCATGGGGACTTAGATCATTGAAATCCATTTGTCATAGTTTTGGCCATTCATTTAATCTATCAATATCTCTATGTAATTTTATGCTTCCATCTACACTGCTTACAATACCGCCTATCTTTGTGTCATCGGAAAATTTGGATATATGGCTTTCTATCCCATCATCGAAGTCGTTAATAAATATGGTGAATAGTTGAGGCCCCAACACAAATCCTTACGGGACACCAATAGTCAATTAGAGTACCTGCCCATTATCCCTACTCTCTGTCTCGTGCCGCTCAGCCAATTTCTTAACCAGGTCAATAATTTGCCTTCAATTCCATGGGCTTTGACTTTAGCTAACACTCTTTTAGGAGGGACTTTATCAAATGCATTCTGTTCCATATAAATACCATAGACATTCCTCTACCCTCTTTTTCCTAATATAATTTTAAACAAATTTTGTGTTGATTTTGATATCCCTTGAAAGTTGCTTTTCATACTCCCTTTTTGTAGCTCCTATTATCTGTTTTGTCACCCCATGTTGTTCTTTGTATCTTTCCCATTTTCCAGGATCCATGCTATTTTTTCCATTTTTTATGCTTTTTCTTTTAGTTTTATGTTGTCTCTTAACTCTTTAGGGGCTAGAACCTCCACTTTTGTGCTTAGCGCCCAAAAATGGGCGTTATTTCCGGCGTGGGCATTAAAAAAGGGTTTTCAGATCGCCGGCTTCTCACCCATTCTCAAAGCACCTAGTTTACATTTTTGAAAATGGCCGTTACCGCGAGCGATATCAAATGGGTGGTAGCATTACATTTTTTTGACGTTCTACTGTAAAGTGTGGCTATCCTTAGCAATGACATGGCAACGTTTAATTCCCGTGATTCAGGAGGTCAGGGGTCATCATGACATGCGCAGAAGAGGAGACAGAGTGAGAGGGAGCTCAGAGGCACTGAAAGCGTGTGTGATTGTGGTGTGTGCTTGTCTGGTTATTGTGGGAGCACGACGAGATTCACCAGTAGCAAAATGCCTACTAAGCACCAAGAACATTGTTGGCACCGAGTTTTTGTCCAACAAAAAAGATATAACATGGAAGGGATGGAGGAGGATCTGGAGCTGGTAGCCAGGAACACTGCTGCCACAGGCTCCCAGTGGTTCCTGAGCGCTGCACTCCACCCCTCGGTTCTGCAACACCACTGCGAATGGCAGATGAGAGCAAGGACTAAGATCCTGCTCCTGCATCAGAGAATGTTACCCCCTCGGCACCCCCCGCTCCCGTACCCTTGCAACCACCGCATCTGCCTTCATCCCCCCCCCCAATGAGGCACCGCCTGAGGAGCTCCTCGGCCAGGCACCGTGGAACAAGGAGGGGAAGGGGTAGAGGTGGGAAGGAGAGGGCGGAAGGAAAGTGAGGTGCTTGTGCGCAGTGCTGTGTTATATCTCCATCCGGGTGTATGCAATTTGGTACAATGTATGGGGGCTGGGGACCACGCTCCTGCTTTGCTTTTGTATTCTGTGTTGCTGGACATGTTGAACATGTGTTTGATGTCAATGGAGGAAAAAGTGGGCTGTGGGTGGGGGTTGGGTTTTATTGGCTGTGATACTTATGATTTCAGACCAATGTTGCTATTAAACTTTTATACATAATCTTGTTGCGCATTGTCTCAGATACCTGGACCGTTACACACTGGTGATTCCTTACCATGAAAGGGTTAAAGACAACTTAACATCAATCAACGTAAACTTTAACTGGCACGAAGGTGATAGGCACCATTGATGTCTGAGCTGCACACAAACAGCAGTGTATCAGCATTGTCACTCACATCAGCGCTCTTTCAGGCAAATCTTTCCGATAAGAGCTCTCACATAAGAGTGGGATTTAACAAATGCCAGCCACACCGTTGGCGTTCGTTCCGGTTAGTTCCACTTTTTGTGGGCGGTTTTTTGAGCGAGCGATATTCTGGCCGATATGTGTGCGAGGTAGTGAAATTGACGAAGGGCGATCTCTGTGCCACTAGTTTGGGTAAATATGCTCTTTATGACAAAAAAACAGTGGTGGGCGGTAATATTGAATCTCGGCATTAATTCTGTGCGGAAAGTAATGCTGGGCGATATTCTGGGCGCTGATTTTGCCCATTCTGCTGATTCCGCCCCAAAAAAGTGGGCGGGCAGTAATATTTTTTCCCGGCGTTAAGTCCATTTGGAAAATAACGCTCGCCGATAAGTTTCCTAAAAAAGCCTGTCAGTTTCCATTTTATGACAAAATGGGTGATATATGGGCGTTATATGTCATTTCAGCAGTAAAATGGGCGTTATGTGGGCTAGTGCTGTTGGGGAGGGGTTAAACTAATATGGCAGGGGGATGAGAACCTATGCAGGGAGACAGAGGGAAGTAGAATGGGGGCAGAAGCAAAAGATAGAAAGAAGAAAAGTAAAAGTGGAGGGCAGAGAAACCCAAGGCAAAAAGGGTCACATTACAGCAAAATCCTAAAGGAGCAAAGGGTGTTAAAAAGACAAGCATGAAGGCTCTGTGCCTCAATGCGAGGAGTATTCTGAATAAGGTGGATGAATTAACTGCGCAGATAGCAGTTAACGGATATGATGTAATTGACATGGCTCCAGGGTGACCAAGGCTGGGAACTCAACATCCAGGGGTATTCAACATTTAGGAAGGATAGGCAGAAAGGAAAAGGAGGCGGGGTGGCGTTGCTGGTTAAAGAGGAAATTAATGCAATAGTAAGGAAGGACATTAGCTTGGATGATGTGGAATCTGTATGGGTGGAGCTACGGAATACCAAAGGGCAGAAAACTCTAGTGGGAGTTGTGTACAGACCACCAAACAGTAGTACTGAGGATGGGGACAGCATCAAACAGGAAGTTAGGGATGCGTGCAATAAAGGTACAGCAGATATCATGGGCGACTTTAATCTACATATTGACTGGGCTAACCAAACTGGTAGCAATGAAGTGGAGGAGGATTTCCTGGAGTGTATTAGGGATGGTTTTCTTGACCAAGGAACCAAATAGAGGGCTGGCCATCCTAGACTGGGTGATGTGTAATGAGAAAGGTGAGGCCCCTTGGGGAAGAGTGACCATAATATGGTAGAATTCTTTATTAAGATGGAGAGTGACACAGTTAATTCAGAGACTAAGGTCCTGAACTTGGGGAAAGGTAACTTCGATGGTTTGAGATGTAACGGGGAAGGTGGCTCAATCGTAGCTAACAAGGGAAATTAAGGATAGTATTAAATCCAAGGAAGAGGCATATAAATTGGTCAGAAAAAGCAGCAAACCTAAGGACTGGGAGAATTTTGTAATACAGCAGAGGAGGACAACGGGTTTAATTAGGAGGGAGAAAATAGAATATGAGAGGAAGCTTGCTGGGAACATAAAAACTGACTGCAAAAGCTTCTATAAATATGTGAAAGGAAAAAGATTAGTGAAAACAAATGTAGGTCCCTTGCAGTCAGATTCAGGTGAATTTATAATGGGGAACAAAGAAATGGCAGGCCAGTTAAATAAATACTTTGATTCTGTTTTCAGGAAGGAAGACACAAATAACCTTCTGGAAATATTAGGGGACCGAGGACTGAGGAAGGTGGAACTGAAGGATATCCTTATAAAGCGGGAAATTGTGTCAGGGAAATTGATGGGATTAAAGGCCGATAAATCCCCGGGGCCTGATAGTCTGCATCCCAGAGTACTTAAGGAAGTGGCCATAGAAATAGTGGATGCATTGGTGATCATTTTCCAACAGTCTATCGACTCTGAATCAGTTCCTATTGACTGGAGGGTAGCTAATGTAACACAACTGTTTAAAAAAGGAGCGAGAGAGAAAACGGGTAATTATAGACCTGTCAGCCTGACATCAGTAGTGGGGAAAATGTTAGAATCAATTATTAAAGATGAAATAGCAGCGCATTTGGAAAGCAGTGACAGAATCGGTCCAAGTCAGCATGGATTTATGAAAGGGAAATCATGCTTGACAAATCTTCTGAAATTTTTTGAGGATGTAATCATTAGAGTGGACAAGGGAGAAGCAGTGGATGTGGTGTATTTTGACTTTCAAAAGGCTTTTGACAAGGTCCCACACAAGAGATTGGTGTGCAAAATTAAAGCACATGGTATTGGGGGTAATGTACTGATGTGGATAGAGGACTGGTTGGCAGACAGGAAGCAGAGAGTCGGGATAAACGGGTCCTTTTCAGAATGGCAGGCAGTGACTCGTGGAGTACCGCAGGACTCAGTGCTGGGACCCCAGCTATTTACAATATACATTAATGATTTAGATGAATGAATTGAGTGTAATATCTCCAAGTTTGCAGATGACACTAAACTGGGTGGCGGTGTGAGCTGTGAGGAGGACGCTAAGAGGCTGCAGGGTGACTTGGACAGGTTAGGTGAGTGGGCCAATGCATGGCAAATGCAGTATAATGTGGGTAAATGTGAGGTTATCCACTTTGGGGGCAAAAACACAAAGTCAGAATATTATCTGAATGGCGGCAGATTAGGAAAGGGGGATGTGCAACGAGACCTAGGTGTTATGGTTCATCAGTCATTGAAAGTTGGCATGCAGGTACAGCAGGCGGTGAAAAAGGCAAATGGTATGTTGGCCTCCATAGCTAGGGGATTTGAGTATAGGAGCAGGGTGGTCTTACTGCAGTTGTACAGGGCCTTGGTGAGGCCTCAACTGGAATATTGTGTTCAGTTTTGGTCTCCTAATCTGTCATCCTGAGAGAGGACAGAAGGTTTGTGCTCCCTGGAGCTACTGCCACTCTCCCGGGTGGCGCTATTGAGGGAGTGCACGAAGGTTCACCAGACTGATTCCTGGGATGGCAGGATTGACATATGAGGAGAGACTGGATCAATGGGCCTTTATACACTGGAGTTTAGAAGGATGAGAGGGGATCTCATCGAACTGTATAAAATTCTGAAGGGACTGGACAGGTTAGATACAGGAAGAATGTTCCCGATGATGGGGAAGTCCAGAAGTAGGGGACACAGTCTTAGGATAAGGGGTAGACCATTTAGGACTGAGATGAGGAGAAACTTCTTCACTCAGAGAGTTGTTAACCTGTGGAATTCTCTGCCGCAGAAAGTTGTTGATGCCAGTTCAATGGATATATTCAAGAGGGAGTTAGATATGGCCCTTATGGCTAAAGGGATCAAGGGGTATGGAGAGAAAGCAGGAAAGGGGTACTGAGGGAATGATCAGCCATGATCTTATTGAATGGTGGTGCAGACTGGAAGGCCTACTCCTGCACCTATTTTCTATGTTTCTATGTTAAGCATGCAAAAAAAGTGGAGGTTCTAGCCCTAGACGTCCATAGCTGTTTCATTTGGGAAATAGAACTCTTGCACCTTAGGGGTATCAACTGGTTCTGTATTGCATTAAATTCCTTTTTGAACACCTCCAACTGATTTTCTGGCACTTTTCGCATTGACAGATTTTCCCAGTTTACTCTGTTTCATCATATTGACGTCAACCTTACCTAAATCTAGAATCTTAGTAGCTGCTTTGCGTTTCTCCCTTTCAAACTCTACTTTGAACTCAATCATGTTAGGCAGTTAACTAAATCTGGCTCATTACTCATTACTACATCTAATATGGCATGCCCCCTTGATGGTTCTATTGCTGGCATGTTTAGCTGTTAAGACAGGGCATTATTCTCAGTGTTGAGGACGAAAATGGCAGTGTTGGCATCAAATCAGCATTGCACGCTGATTGACATCAGGATCTGTGTTCTCTACATACTTCTCGTGCAAGATACGTCCAGCATGGGCCACACTAACATTGTGCGTGCAATGCTCGACCCAAAGCTGCCCCCATAGCGCCCAATCAAATTTCTAGGCTATTATGTTTATTCAGAGACACCACAAAGTGGCATGGTACAGGAAATGGAAAATATAGTCGGGTAGTGCTCATCTCCTGGAGGTGGGGTATATTGCTGGGGGAGACTTTTACTTTTGGTCTAACCTGGATGTAAATCTGTGATACTGCGTAACTAAAACAATTCTATTCCTCAGCACTAATATCCCTCAATTTAGTGAGCAGAATATTTACAAAACAAAAAGATATAAATAACCCTACTGTAATAGCTAGAACAGAATAAAACTGAAATATTCATCACTCTATTTTTGTTTAATCTACAAGATTTATGCAGACCCATGACAACCATTTGGATCTCATCTAAACATCACATGGCTCCTGTCTTCAATGTTTCGTCTTTTACCATTCCTGATTCCACACTTGTCTGCTTCCTGTTTTCAAATTGGGGCTATCATAAAATCATAGAATGGTTACAGCACAGAAGGAAGCCATTCGACCCATCAAGCCTGTGCTGGCTCTCTGCAAGAGCACCTCAGCTAGCCCCACACCCCCGCCCTTTCCCTGTAGCCCTGAAAATGTTTTTCCTTCAAGTACTTATCCAATTCCCTTTTGAAAGATAAGATTGAGTCTGCCTCCACCACCCTTTCAGGCAGGGCAATCCAGATCATAACCATTCGCTGCGTAAAAAAAAATGTTTCCTCATGTCGTCTTTGGTTCTTTTGCCAATCACCTTAAAATGTGTGTCCTACGGTTCTCGGCACTTCCACCAATGGGAACAGTTTCTCTCCATCTACTCTGTATAGACACATCATGATTTTGAACACCTCTATCAAATCTTGTCTCAACCTTCTCTGCTCTTTGAAGAACAACCCCAGATTATCCAGTCTATCAGGTAACTGAAGTCCCTCATCCCTGCACCCTCTCTAAGGCCTTCACATCCTTCCTAAAGTGCGATGCCCAGAATTGGACACAATACTCCAGTTGAGGCCGAACTAGTGTTATATAAAGGTTCATCATAACTTCCTTGCTTTTATACTCAGGGTTATATTTTCGAGTTTTTGCGAAAACAGTAATTTTATGCCAAAATTACCGTTTTCACTGCACTACCGTTTTCAGGCCTCACTTTCAGCCTTTACTCATCGACAAAATCGGTGTTGTTACGGCAACTTTAGTCCGAGGCCAGTAGTGCTGTGAGAGAGGCCTTGGGAGGGGGGAATAACAAAAAAAATTGCAAAAAACATTCACAAAACATTCAAAAAACACTTACCTACTAAATCGCTGCAAAATAATTAAAAAATAAAGACTTTAACTTGCCGTTTTGTATGTCATTATACTTACCGCTGCTGGAAGGGCTGTACTGACAGGTTTGACCCTGTCGTGTTCCAGGCATGGCGTACAGGTCCAGAGGGAGCTGAAAGTACGATGGCAAATCAATCGGCGGCGTTGCACGTCATTTCACATCGGCGCTCCTATCCCCGGCGGTACGTGAAAGCGCTGCCGCAAAGAGTTCACCGAGGATCCCGCCAACCGGGTTTTCGCCACAGAGGGTCAAATTGCGGCGAAAATCCGGTTGCAAAGTCGCTGAAAATCTCAGACTCTAGGCCTCTATTAATGAAACGCACAATTCCGTATGCTTTTTTAATGCTTTCTCAACCTGCCCTGCCACCTTCAATGATTTGTGCACATATATCCCCAGGTCTCTCTGTTCGTGCACCCCCTTTAGAATTATACCCTTTAGTTTATATTGTCTCTCCTCGTTCTTCCTACCAAAATGTATCACGTCACACTTTTCTGCATTAAATTTAATCTGCCACATGTCCGCCCACTCTACCAGCCTGTCTATGTCCTCTTGAAGTCTATCACTATCCTCCTCACTGTTCACTATACTTCCAAATATTATGTCATCTGCAAATTTGAAATTGTGCCCCGTATGTCATTCTGTATGTGCCCTGTATGTGCCCTATATGTCAAAGTCATTCATAGATATCAAGAAAAGCAGTGGTCCTAGTCCCATCCCCTGAGGAACACCACTGTATACATTCCTCCAATCCGATAAACAACCGTTCACCACTACTCTCTGTTTCCTGTTACTTAGCCAATTTCATATCCATGAACGTTCTGGCAAGCCTATTGTGTGGCACTTTATCAAATGCCATTTGGAAGTCCATGTACACCACATCAACCGCATTGCCCTCAGCAACCCTTTCTGTTACCTCATCAAAAAGCTCAATCAATTAATTAAACACGATTTGCCTTTAACAAATCCATGCTGGATTTCCTTAATTAATCCACACTTGGCCAAGGGACTATTAATTTTGTCCTGGATTATCATTTCTAAAAGCTTCCCCACTACCGAGGTAAAACTGATTGGCCTATATTTGCTGGGTTTAAGCTTACACCCTTTTTTGAACAAGGGTGTAATATTTGCAAAGCTCCAGTTCTCTGGCACCAGCCCCATTTCATAGAAACATAGAAAATAGGTGCAGGAGTACGCATTCGGCCCTTCGAGCCTGCACCACCACCCAATATGATCATGGCTAATCATGCACTTCAGTATCCCATTCCTACTTTCTTTCCATACCCCTTGATCCCTTTAACCGTAAGGGCCACATTAACTCCCTTTTGAATACATTTAACGAACTGGCCTCAACCACTTTCTGTGGTAGAGAATTCCACATGCTCACAACTCTCTAAGTGAAGAAGTTTCTTCTCATCTCGGTCCTAAATGGCTTACCCCTTATCCTTAGACTGTGACCCCTGGTTCTGGACTTCCCCAACATTGGTAAAATTCTTCCTGCATCTAACCTGTCCAATCCCATCAGAATGTTATATGTTTCCATGAGATCCCCTCTCATTCTTCTAAATTCCATTGAATATAAGCCTAGTCGATCCAATCTTTCTTCATTTGTCAGTCCTGTCATCCCGCGAATCAGTCTGGTGAACCTTCGCTGCACTCCCTCAATAGCAAGAATGTCCTTCCTCAGATTAGAAGATCAAACCTGTACATAATATTCAAGGTGTGGCCTCACCAAGGCCCTGTACAATTGTAGTAAGACCTCCCTGCTCCTATAATCAAATTCTCTTGCTACGAAGGCCAACATACCATTTGCCTTCTGCTTTCCAAATGCGCTGCTATTACATCTTTAATAATTGATTCCAACATTTTCCCCACTGCCGATGTCAGGCTGACCGGTCTATAATTCCCTGTTTTCCCTCTCCCTCCTTTTTTAAAAAGTGGGGTTACATTAGCTACCCTCCAGTCCATAGGAACTGATCCAGAGTCTATAGAATGTTGGAAAATGACCACAATGCATCCACTATTTCTAGAGCCACTTCCTTAATACTCTCGGGTGCAGACTGTCAGGCCCTAGGGATTTATTGGCCTTCAATCGCATCAAATTTCCTAACACAATTTGCTGATTAATAAGGATTTCCTTTAGTTCCTCCTTCTCGCTAGACCCTCAATACCCTAGTATTTCCAGAAGGTTATTTGTGTCTTTCTTAGTGAAGACAGAACCAGAGTATTTGTTCAAGTGGTCTACCATTTCTTTGTTCCCCATTATAAATTCACCTGATTCTGACTGTAAGGGACCCACATTTGTCTTCACTAATCTTTTCCTCTTCACATATCTGTAGAAGCTTTTGCAGTCAGTTCCAAGGAGGTTTGAAAGCTTATGGCCAGTACCTCTGCATTTTCCACCTTTACTTCCCTCAGCATCCTAGGATGGATCCCATCCGGTCCTGGTGACTTATCTATTTTAAGTGCAGCCAGTCTTTCTGGTATCTCCTCTTTATCAATTTTTATCCCATCCAGTATTTCAACTACCTCTTCTTTCACTATGACTTTGGTGCATCTTCTTCCTTGGCGAAGACAGATGCAAAGTACTCATTTAGTACCTCAGCCATGCCCTCTGCTTCCATGCGTGTGTCTCCATTTTGATTCCTAATCAGCCCCACCCCTTCTCTTACTACCTGTTTATTATTTATATATGCCTATAGAGGACTTATGGATTCCCTTTTATGGTAGCTGCCAATCTATTCTCATAATCTCTCTTTTATGTTAATGCAATATTATATTCATTGACAATAGCATAGAGGAGGATTACTGGATTATATCTACTGTGTCTCGCTCTCTCTCAAACGAGGAATGAGGCAAGCTTGTCCATTGGTGGGCTTGGTATTGGACTAAAGAAATAACATGCATTTATATAGCGGCTTTCATGACCTCACAATGTCCAAATGCGCTTTAGAGCCAATAAAGTACTTTTGAAGTTTAGTCACGATTGACTAGATAATCTGTTTTAGTGATGTTGGTTCAGGGATAAATATTAGCCAGGACACCGGGGAGAACTCCCATGCTCTTCAAACAGCGCCAAGGGATCTTTTACATTCACCTGAGAGTGTATACAGGGCCTCCATTTAATGACCATCTGATTTACTTTTGGGAGCCATTAAAGATAAGCAGGATCCCATTAAGGTTGAACTGGCTCTAAGATGACATAACTGGTCATAACCCTCTGTTGCATACACAGTAATGCAATAACCAAAGCAGGAAGATCCACAGTACTCCAGAGCAGTTAATGATTGTCCAGCTGTCTGGCTCACCAGTGGAACTTGGAACAACAGACCTCCCAGGGGGTTTGGAATTTTCCCCCACTTAGCCTTAGCTAACCCCGCAAGCCCTAGTGCCCCAGTGGGTAGGTGGACAATCAGGGGGTAGTAGCTCTGAAAAATTGTAGCTGGTTAAAGCTGCTAAAAGTATCCTTATTCACTCTCAGGAATCCCTAAACCTGCACCTACGTTCTCTGGAATTGGGTTAGTCGGATGTGTCCCCATAATGTGCACTCCGTATTGAACAAACAGAAACCTGACAGATGGGTGTACATTTCTTACGAGTTTGATTTGGAGACTCTTGAACATGATGGTGCGTTTCTGTGCATGTCAGACACCTGGCTAACCTAGAAATAGTAAGTGCATTGGTGGTCATTTTCCAACATTCCATGGACTCTGGATCAGTTCCTATGAATTGGAGGGTAGCTAATGTAACCCAACTCTTTAAAAGCAGAGGGAGAGAGAAAACGGAATTATAGATCGGTTAGCCTGCCATCAGTAGTGGAGAAAATGTTGGAATCAATTATTAAAGATGTAATAGAAGCGCATTTGGAAAGCAGTGACAGGATCGGTCCAAGTCAGCATGGATTTATGAAAGGGAAATCATGCTTGACAAATCTTCGAAAATATTTTGAGGATGTAACTAGTAGAGTGGATGAGGGAGAACCAGTGGATGGTGTGTATTTGGACTTACAAAAGGCTTTTGACAAGGTCCCACACAAGAGATTAGTGTGCAAAATTAAGGCACATGGGATTGGGGGTAATGTATTGACGTTGATAGAGAACTGGTTGGCAGACAGGAAGCAAAGAGTGGGAATAAACGGGTCCTTTTCAGAATGGCAGGCAGTGACTAGTGGGGTACTGCAAGGTTCAGTGCTGGGATCCCAGCTATTTACAATAACATTAATGATTTAGATGAAGGAACTGAATGTAATATCTCCAAGTTTGCAGATGACACTAAACTGGGTGGCGGTGTGAGCTGTGAGGAGGATGCTAAGAGGCTGCAGGGTGAATTGGACAGGTTAGGTAAGTGGGCAAATGCATGGCAGATGCAGTATAATGTGGATAAGTGTGAGGTTATCCACTTTGGTGGCAAAAACAGGAAGGCAGATTGGTGACAGATTAGTAAAAAGGGAAGTGCAATGAGACCTGGATGTCATGGTACATCAGTCATTGTAGGCATGCAGGTACAGCAGGCAGTTAAGAAAGGAAATGGCATGTTGGCCTTCATAGCAAGAGGATTTGAGTATAGGAGCAGGAAAGTTTTGCTGCAGTTGTATAGGGCCTTGGTGAGACCATACCTTGAATATTGTGTGCAGTTTTGGTCTCCTAATCTGAGGAAGGACATTCTTGCTATTGAGGGAGTGCAGCAAATGTTCACCAGACTGATTCCCGGGCTGGCAAGACTGACATATGAAGAAAGATTGGATCGACTAGGCTTATATTCACTGGAATTTAGAGGGGATCTCATAGAAACATATACAATTCTGATGGGATTGGACAGGTTAGATGCAGGAAGAATGTTCCCGATGTTGGGGAAGTCCAGAACGAGCGATCACAGTCTAAGGATAAGGGGTAAGCCATATAGGACCGAGATGAGGAGAAATTTTTTCACCCAGAGAATTGTGAACCTGTGGAATTCTCTACCACAGAAAGTTGTTGAGTCCAGTTCGTTGGATATATTCAAAAGGGAGTTAGATGTGGCCCTTACGGCTTAAGGGATCGGGGGTATGGAGAGAAAGCAGGAATGGGGTACTGAAGTTGCATGATCAGCCATGATCATATTGAATTGTGATGCAGTCTCGACGGGCCGAATGGCCTACTCCTGCACCTATTTTCTATGTTTCTATGTTTCCATGTTGGCTAGCCTGGGTCTTTTGTGTCTTGAGAAGACTGTGGGGTGATTTGATAGAAGTATTTACAATTATGAGAGGTTTTGAGAATGTGGATTCAGATGAGCTTTCCAAAATTCAAGACAATACAGTGCTGATTTCAAATTAAGGGTGACAAAGGTAAATGAGAAATCCAGACAATTTATTTTTCAGTAAAGGATGACAAGCATGTGGAACAGACTCTCAGCAAAAATGGTGGGCACATGAAACATGACATGGTTCAAAACAAGATGAGTTAAGTTGCTACCAGCACAGAGGATTCAGGTTTATTAGATTTGGAAATAGATCGTGGTAAACTGGTAGGATTTTGAATAGGAACTCTGCTGCATGTATCCTAACTTGCAGCAAGTCCTGTTCACCCATCACACCTGTGTTTTCTGACCTACATTGGTTCCCAGTCCGGCAATGCCTCAATTTTAAAATTCTCATCATTATTTTCAAATCCCTCCATGGCCTCGCCCTTCCCTATCTCAGTAACCTACTCCAGCCCAATAGCCCTCCAAGGTCTCTACGCTTCTCCAATTCTGGCCTTTTGAGCATTCCCGATTTCATCACGCAACCATTGACAGACATGCCTTCAACTACCTAGGCTCTAAAATCTGGAATTTCCTCTCTAAACCTCTCCTCCTTAAAGACGCTCCTTAAAACCTACCTCTTTGACCAAGTCTTTGGTCTAATATCTCCTTATATGGCCCAGTGACAAATTTTGTCTGATTATACTACTGTAAGGGGCTGTGGAACATTTTACTATGTTAAAGACACTATATGCAAGTTGTTGTTGTAGATGGACTAATGATCTACTCCTGACTGAAATTGTTATTTGATACTAAGTTATGACTGAGAGTTATAATTAAAAAGAATGAGACAGATTTCATGCTAATTGACACATATGGAATGGGGCTCACATTTCAGATTGAGATGTATTGGATTAGGTTAGGTGTCGAATTCAAAATGACTGGATTTCATTCTGCATGAGTAACAGTTGATGCATCTGTCAGAAAATCTCAAATCAGGCCCAATCTCAATCTTTCTGAGCCTTGGATTCATTTTCCTTCACCAGCAATTTCTACAAATGTAGGAATAGAACATGGGAATGTAAAAAATTCAGAAGAGACCATTGCTGCCCATCAGACGAGTGCCATAGTCCAAAAAATCCCATACAATACTTATTTTCTTATTCCTCTCAATCACTTTTTTCTACCAAGTATCTGTCCAGTTCCCCTTTGAATTTGTCAACACTATCTGCTTCCATTGTCTCACTGGGCAGTATGTCCCACATATTCACAGACCTTCATGTGTCGTTTTTTAACCTAAACTGTATGTTCAACTTCCTACTTCTGAGCTGGTGGTTGTACCCTCTCCTTATTGAGTTTGCAATTATGTCAAACATATTATTTGGCTTCAGTGGCATTACAACCCTTCCATACCACAGTAAGATCTCCCCGCGTCTCTTCTTCTCCAGTGTAACAATGCCCCACTACCACAGCCTTTAACTAGAGCTTTGACTTTTTGCAGTTCAATAGCTACAAGCCTTGAAAGTTAAATAGGCACCATGTTCCTCAAAAAAGTTTGGCAAATATTTGTTTTTGTTTGTTTGTAAACACATGATGTGATGATAAATCATGCATGCTCCCTCATGGTACTCTGAAAAATGTCATGGTCAGCTCTCCTGCCTTCCAGACCAACAATTAAGTTTGTTAAATATTTATTATTAACTATTTAGTGTTATGGATCTATATTCACCAGGGACTGGTTGATACTGTCCAAAATCATTCCACTTATAGGAGACAAGTTTCGGCCTGAGTTGCTACTGTTTTTTTGGAGCAACTGGTTTAGAATGGAGTATCTTAGAAATTTGAATTCTCGGCATTTAGTTTGCTCCAGTACTAGTCAGTTAGAACAGTTTCACTTTGGAACAGAATTTTTTTTTCAAAAGGGGGCGTGTCCGACCACTTACGCCTGTTTTCAAAGTTTAGGCAGTGAAAACTTAATCCAAACTAACTTAGAATGGAGTAAGTGAAGATTTTTGTATGTTCGAAAAAACCTTGTCTACACTTTAGAAAATCAGGCGTAGGTTACAAATTAGGCGTAGGGAACGGGGGGGGGGGGGGGGCGGGGTTTAAAGGGAAGTTTACAAACATTAACACTTCAGTTTTACAAATAAAGAGCCATCATCAATAATAAATGATTAAATACATCAATAAATCAACCAATAAATCAATCAAAAAAATTAATAAAAAATAAAAAAAATTTAAAAAATCAATAAATAAAACATTTTTTACTTACCGACTGCAGCACCGGAAGCCCTCCAACAGCATGCTGGGATGGCCCCCTGAGTGTGTCTCTGTCAGTGTCTCTATCTCTCTGTCTGTCAGTGACTGTGTTTCTGACAGCGAGGGGAGGGGGAGAAGTGGGGTGAGAGGGGGAGGTGGAGAAGGGGGGTGGGGGGGGAGGGGGAGAAGGGGGGTGGGGGGGAGAAGGGAAGGAAGGAGGAGGGAGGTAGAGGGGGGTGGGGTGGGGGGTGGGGGTAGAGGGGGGTGGGGAGGAGGGGTGGGAGCAGGAGAGGAGGGGTGAGGAGAAGGGGGGAGGGGAGAGGGGGGAGAGGGGGGGAGGGGAGAGGGGGAGAAGGGGGGAGGAGGGGAGAGGGGGAGAAGGGGAAGGGGGGGAGAGGGGGAGAAGGGGGAGAGGGGGAGAAGGGAGAGAGGAGGGAGGGAGGGAAGGAGAGTGGAGGGAGGGAAGGAGGGAGGGAAGGAGAGAGGAGGGAGGGAAGGAGAGAGGAGGGAGGGAGGGAAGGAGAGAGGAGAGAGAGAGGGAAGGAGAGAGGAGGGAGGGTGGGAAGGAGAGAGGAGGGAGGGAGGGAAGGAGAGAGGAGGGAGGGAGGAGGGAGGGAAGGAGGGAGGGAAGGAGAGAGGAGGGAGGGAAGGAGAGGAGGGAGGGAGGGAAGGAGAGAGGAGGGAGGGAGGGAAGGAGAGGGGAGGGAGGGAAGGAGAGAGGAGGGAGGGAGGGAAGGAGAGAGGAAGGAGGGAGGGAGTGCGGGAGGGAGGGAAGGAGAGAGGGGGAGGGAAGGAGAGAGGAGGGAGGGAGGGAGGGAAGGAGAGAGGAGGGAGGGAGGGAGGGAAGGAGAGAGGAGGGAGGGAGGGAGGGAAGGAGAGAGGAGGGAGGGAGGGAGGGAAGGAGGGGGGGGGAAGGGAGAGAAGGAGGCTGAACGGCCGGGCCCAAGACTTCGGGCTGGATTTACAGGTAGGTGGCGTCGGGTCTCGGGGGGGGTCGCGGAGGCCCCTGGGGGGGTGGGTGGGTGTGCGGAGAGTCGCGGTGGGGGGGATGGGAACTGTCGCAGGCGGGGGGGGAGTCACGGAGGTCCGGGGGGGGGGGGGAGAGTCGCGAAGGTCCGGGGGGGGAAGAGTCGCGGAGGGGGGGGGGGAAAGAGTCGCAGAGGTCGGGGGGCGGGGGGAGAGAGAGTCGCGGAGGAGGGGGGGTGGAGGTCGGGTCGCTGGGGGGGGGGGGGGGAAGAGCAGGCCCAGTGAGGCCATTCGGCCAGGGCTAGGGGCTAGGTGCTTCGGGCCCCTCTCACAGTTTTGGGCGCCTGGAGCTACTGTACTTGTGCAGAGGTCCCGGCACTGATTTCAGCGCAGGGACCTGGCTCCGCCCCCCCCCACAGCTCATGCTGCGTCGCGCCCAGCCGCAGAGGGCCTGCAGGGAGCCGGAGAATAGGTAAGTTTTTTTAGGCGCACTTTCTGGCGCGAAAAACTGGAGTCCAGGTCCGGGCTGCGCCATTTTAGGTGTGGCCCGAAACTTGGGCCCATTGTAACATAGGAAATCTAGCATATGATTCTAAAGGGGCCAGATAAAGCTGATCATGACAAGCTGTTTCATATTGTCCAGAACATTTGGACTATGCTTGAAGGAGGATAAATTCAAAACGAATCTGCGGAAACAATATTTCAGTGAGCGAATGATAAACCTAAGCAACAATTTCTCTAGGGTGATGATGGAAGCAGTTAGTGTTGATTCATTCACATGCAAATTAGATAGATTTATTTCAGAAAATAATATTTTGAGATAGAGTAGATCAATAATGTGAGGATGACATGTGATAAGTGTGGCATGCTTGGGATAAACAGGTGACTTTAGATCTATGGTTCCTGAAGCTTTCCACCACTGTGGTTTTCCTTGCCTCATATCTGGGTTGGCTGTAGACTAATTATAGAGATTGATTGCTATGATTAGTTAACAATTCCATTATCATTGTACCATCTAAATACCAGGACAATAGAAGACGAAGTAGACGGCCCATAGTCTTTGTTCAGCTAGCAATTCCGATGCTCAGAGGAACTACAAATGTATTGTACTCAGGTAATTCGCCCACTGAAGAACTGCCATAGCTAATCGGCCCAGAGATAGATGATAGTTTGATCGCCCATACTCCCATAACAAACAAGAGCCTTCAGGGTTTTCTGAAGTACTAAAGATCCTCTTGTAACAACATTTTGTAAGGATGTCACAAAATTCATGCCGATTTGTGACAGGCAAAACAATAACAAAAATCTTCACAGAGTCATTACACGTACACGTACAACGCCTAATGCAAGTTTTTTTTCAAACATACATGGGTAGAAATTGGACCTTGCTGCAGCCATGTTACAAGAAAAATGAGAGTAACAAAACCTAATTTTTGTACAGACATTCTAAGTATGCCTGAAAAACATCTGACCCGAAAGTGGGTCAGCTTTCATGTGTTCAGGGTGGCAGCCTAAAACAGGCTGAGGGGCCTAATGCCTGTTGTGGGCCCCCTCAGGTTTTCCAGACATGGATGCGGCCTAGTTAGTGGCAGCGATGGTGCAGGCAGGTGCTGGCAGCTTGCCCAAATTATTGAAATGAGGCCCAAGGCCGAATGTCGGGCTGGTCTCGGGACTCCTGAAAATGGGTCCCCCAAAAATAGGCCCAAATGATTTTGTGCCTCACAATATCTTCACCACCAATAATCTGAGCCAACTTAAATTCCATAAAAATATGGCAGGGAATGCAAATATATCAGTTTAATTGCATGGGTTATTATCGGGGCTGTAGTTCAATACTACATGTTTTTACTTACCTTTCTGGTAGCAGCCACTAACTAGGCCGCATCCATGTCTGGAAAACTAGGCCCCTCATCAAAATATGCATGGGATCTAACGCCTGGATTCTGGGGGGGTCCCAGCAGATTGGAAAACTGCAAATGTAACGCCCTCTTTAAAAAAGGAGGCAGACAAAAAGCAGGAAGAAGACCAGTTAGTCTAACATCTGTGGTTGAGACAATGTTGGAGTCCATTATTAAAGAAGCAGTAGCAGAACATCTGGAAAAGCAAAATTATGTCAGGCACAGTCAGCATGCATTTATGAAGGGGAAGTCATGCTTGATAAATTTGCTGGAGTTCTTTGAGGATGTAACAAACAGGTTGGAAAAAGGGGAACCGTGGATGTGGTGTATTTGGACTTCCAGAAGGCATTTGACAAGGTGCCACATAGAAGGTTACTGCACAAGATAAAAGTTCACGGGGTTGGGGGTAATATATTAGCATAGATAGAGAGTCTAACTAACAGAGAACAGAGAGTCAGGATAAATTGTTCACTCTCTGGTTGGCAACCAGTAACTAGTGGGGTGCCGCAGGGATCAGTGCTGGGACCCCAACTATTTACAATCGATAATAATTACTTGGAAGAGGGGGCTGAGTGTAACAAAGCCAAGTTTGCTGATGATACAAAGGTGGGAGGAAAAGCAATGTGTGAGGAGGATACTAAAAATCTGCAAAAGGACATAGACAGGCTAAGTAAGTGGGCAAAAATTTGGCAGATGGAGTATAATGTTGGAAAGTGTGAGGTCATGCACTTTGGCAGAAAAAAAATCAAAGAGCAAGTTATTATTTAAATGGAGAAAGATTGCAAAGTGCTGCAGTACAGCGGGACCTGGGGGTACTTGTGCATGAAACACAAAAGGATAGTATGCAGACACAGCAAGTGATCGGGAAGGCCAATAGTATCTTGGCCTTTATTGCAAAGGGGATGGAGTATAAAAGCAGGGAAGTCTTGCTACAGCTATACAAGGTGTTGGTGAGGCCACACCTGGAATACTGTGTGCAGTTTTGGTTTCCATATTTACAAAAGAATATACTTGCTTTGGAGGCAGTTCAGAGATGGTTCACTAGGTTGATTCCGGGGATGAGTGGTTTGACTTATGTGGAAAGGTTGAGTAGGTTGGGCCTCTACTCATTGAAATTCAGAAGAATAACAGATGATTTTATTGAAACATATAAGATTATGAGGTGGTTTGACAAGGTGGATGCAGAGAGGATGTTTCCACTGATGCGGGAGACTAGAACTAGAGGGCATGATCTTAGAATAAGGGGCCACCCATTTAAAACAGAGATGAGGAGAAAGTTCTTCTCTCACGGGTTGCAAATCTGTGGAATTCGCTGCCTCAGGGAGCTGTGGAAGCTGGACATTGAATAAATTTAAGACAGAAATAGACAGTTTCTTAAACGATAAGGGGATAAAGGGTTATGGGGAGCGGGCGAGGAAGTGGAGCTGAGTCCATGATCAGATCAGCTATGGCGGAGCAAGCTCGAGGGGCCGCATGGCCTACTCCTGTTTCTATTTCTTATGTTCTTATAATAGTTACTGTAGAGGCATTCAATCAATCCATCGAACTATACTGGCAACTCTACTAAATACAGCAAAATAATGAGAGAAAACTATCCGAACATATCAACATTGAGACAGATGCATCTAAATGTACCAGTACCTGGACAGAAATGGAGCAAAATGTGGAGACAAAAGAGTGGTCTGCACAGAGTGGACTAAATCAGAGTGCAGCCTAAACAGAGTGTAAAAGTTGGGAATTTGGAGATACTGGGAATTTGGTGTAGAGGGGGAAGAAGGTACCGTTTTTTGCAGTGGAGATGGTGTGCCACAACAGCATGATGTGGGAGTTTGCGGAGAGCATTGCAATCCCAGAAAACCAGTTCTGCAGTAAATGTCTGAAACTCGAGGAACTTCACCTCAGAGTTGTTGAGCTGGAGTTCAAGGTGCAGACATTGCGGGGCATCAGGGAGGGGGAAAAGATACCTGGACACTTTGATCCAGGAGGGAGTCACATCCCTTAGGTTAGGTCGTGGTGCAAATGTGGTTAGTGGTCAGGGACAGGAGGATATGATTGTGAGCCAGGCAGGTAAGGGGACCGCAGGTGCAGTGCTTGAGGAGCCTCACCCTTTGCCCTAATCCAACAGGTACAAGGTTCTTGCTGCCTGTGTGGCTGAGGGCAATGTCTGCAAGGTGGATAACCAAACTGACCATGGTACTGTGGTACAGGAGGCCATTCAAGTGGGGAGAGTGAAAACAAAAGTTGTAGTGGTATGGGACAGTACATTCAGGGGGATAGCTACTGTTCTCTGCAGCCGTGACCATGCGTTCCGAAGGCTGTGTTGCCTTCATTAGTTGAAACTCCTATCTGCTGTCCTAGTTATTTCATTCGCTGGGATTAAGGATATCTCCTTACAACTGGAGAAGGACCTGGAGTGGGAGGGGGAGGATCCAGTTGGTATGATCCATGTAGGAACCCATGACATAGGACATCGAGGAGGCGGAGCGGCAACGTGGGCAAGCCTATAAAAGGTCAAAAGTCGCCGGAAGACCAGCTGGTGCAGGGAGAGAAAGCAAAAAAGAAGTAGAAAGAAATTGAAGGGTGACGTCACAGCCAAGGAGGTAAGTGATTGGCTGGTGATTGGTGAGTAGTTTTTCTTTTTCTTTTTCTTTATCAGTAGATAACCTTTAGCATTGTTGTTGCCAAATTAAGTTAATCTAAGAGTTAAGTCATGGCAGGAGAGCTTGGACACGTGTCATGCTCCTCCTGTACTATGTGGGAAGTCAGGGACGCTTCCAGTGTCGCTGATGACTACATGTGCAGGAAATGTATCCTGCTGCAGCACCTGATAGACCGCATTGCGGCACTGGAGCTGCGGGTGGATTTACTCTGGAGCATCCGCGATGCTGAGGATGTCGTGAATAGCATGTTTAATGAGTTGGTCACACCGCAGGTAAAGGGTACACAGCCAGATAGGGGATGGGTGACCAACAGGAAGAGCAGTGGAAGGAAGGTAGTGCAGGGGACCCCTGTAGTCATCCCCCTGCAAAACAGATACACCGCTTTGGGTACTGTTGAGGGGAATGACTCATCAGGGGAGAGCAGCAGCAGCCACGTTCATGGCACCGTGAGTGGCTCTACTGCACTGGAGGACAGGAAAAAGAGTGGGAGAGCTATAGTGGTAGGGGATTCCATTGTAAGGGAAATAGATAGATGTTTCTGCGGCCGCAATCGAGACTCCAGGATGGTATGTTGCCTCCCTGGTGAAAGAGTCGAGGATGTCTCGGAGCAGCTGCAGGACATTTTGAAGAGGGAGTGTGAACAGCCAGTTGTTGTGGTGCATATAGGTACCAACGATATAGGTAAAAAACAGGATGAGGTCCTACAAGATGAATTTAGGGAGCTAGGAGCTAAATTAAAAAGTAGGGCCTCAAAAGTAGAAACTCAGGATTGCTACCAGTGCCACGTGCTTGTCAGAGGATAGCTCAGATGAATATGTGGCTTGAGGAGTGGTGCAGAAGGGAGGGATTCAAATTCCTGGGGCATTGAAACCGGTTCTGGGGGAGGTGGGACCAGTACAAACCAGACGGTCTGCACCTAGGCAGGACTGGAACCAATGTCCTAGGGGGAGTGTTTTCTAGTGCTGTTGGGAAGGGGTTAAACTAATATGGCAGGGGGGTGGGAACCGATGCAGGAAGAGAGCGGGAAGTAGAATGGGGGCAGAAGCAAAAGATAGAAAGAAGAAAAGTAAAAGTGGAGGGCAGAGAAACCCAAGGCAAAAAGTAAAAAGGGCCACATTACCGCAAAATTCTAAAGGGGCAAAGTGTATTAAAAAGACAAACCTGAAGGCTCTGTGCCTGAATCCGAGGAGTATTCATAATAAGGTGGACAAATTAACTGCCCTGATGGCTGTTAACGGATATGATGTAATTGGCATCACGGAGACATGGCTCCAGGGTGACCAAGGCTGGGAACTCAACATCCAGAGGTATTGAACATTCAGGAAGGATAGACAGAAAGGAAAAGGAGGTGGGGTGGTGTCGCTGGTTAAAGAGAAAATTAATGCAATAATAAGGAAGAACATTAGCTTGAATGATGTGGAATCAGTATGGCTGGAGCGACGGAATACCAAAGGGCAGAAAATGCTAGTGGGAGCTGTGTACAGACCACCAAACAGTAGTGGTGAGGTTGGGGACAGCATCAAACAAGAAATTAGGGATCCGTGCAATAAAGGTACAGCAGTTATCATGGGTGACTTTAATCTACATATTGACTGCACTAACCAAACTGGTAGCAATGCAGTGGAGGAGGATTTCCTGGAGTGTATTGGGGATAGTTTTCTATACCAATATGTCGAGGAATCAACTAGAGGGCTGGCCATCCTAGGCTGGGTGATGTGTAATGAGAAAGGACTAATTAGCAATCTTGTTGTGCAAGGCCCCTTGGGGAAGAGTGACCATAATATGGTAGAATTCTTTATTAAGATGGAGAGTGACACAGTTAATTCAGAGATTAGGGTCCTGAACTTAAGGAAAGGTAACTTCGATGGTATGAGACGTGAATTTGCTAGAATAGACTGGCGAGTGATACTTAAAGGGTTGACGGTGGATAGGCAATGGCAAACATTTAAAGATGACATGGATGAACTTCAACAAGTGTACATCCTTATCTGGAGTAAAAATAAAATGCAGAAGGTGGCTCAACCGTGTCTAACAAGGGAAGTTAAGGATAGTGTTAAATCCAAGGAAGAGGCATATAAATTGACAAGAAAAAGCAGCAACCCTGAGGACTGAGATAATTTTATAATTCAGCAGAGGACAAAGGGTTTAATTAGGAGGGGGAAAATAGAGTATGAGAGGAAGCTTGCTGGGTACATAAAAACTGACTGCAAAAGCTTCTATAGATAGGTGAAGAGAAAAAGATTAGTGAAGACAAACGTAGGTCCCTTGCAGTCAGATCAGGTGAATTTATAATGGGGAACAAAGAAATGGCGGACCAGTTAAACAAATACTTTGGTTCTGTCTTCACGAAAGAAGACACAAATAACCTTCCGGAAATACTAGGGGACCGAGGGTCTAGTGAGAAGAAGGAAATCCTTATTATGTGGGAAATTGTGTTCGGGAAATTGATGGGATAGAAGGCCGATAAATCCCCGGGGCCTGATAGTCTGCATCCCAGAGTACTTAAGGAAGTGGCCATAGAAATAGTGGATGCATTGGTGATCATTTTCCAACAGTCTATCGAATCTGGATCAGTTCCTATGGACTGGTAGCTAATGTAACATCACTTTTTAAGAAAGGAGGAAGAGAGAAAATGGGTAATTATAGACCTGTTAGCCTGACATCAATAGTGGGGAAAATGTTGGAATCAATTATTAAAGATGAAATAGCAGTGCATTTGGAAAGCAGTGACAGGATCGGTCCAAGTCAGCATGGATTTATGAAAGGGAAATCATGCTTGACAAATCTTCTAGAATTTTTTGAGGATGTAACTGGTAGAGTGGACAAGGGAGAACCAGTGGATGTGGTATATTTGGACTTTCAAAAGGCTTTTGACAAGGTCCCACACAAAAGAATGGTGTGCAAAATTAAAGCACATGTATTTGGAGTAATGTACTGACGTGGATAAAGAACTAGTTGGCAGACAGGAAGCAGAGTCGGGATAAACGGGTCCGTTTCAGAATGGCAGGCAGTGACTAGTGGGGTACCGCAGGGCTCAGTGCTGAGACCCCAGCTATTTACAATATACATTAATGCTTTAGATGAAGGAATTGAGTGTAATATCTCCAAGTTTGCAGATGACACTAAGCTGAGTGGCGGTGTGAGCTGTGAGGAGGACGCTAAGAGGCTTCAGGGTGACTTGGACAGGTTAGGCAAATGCGTGGCAGATGCAGTATAATATGGATGAATGTGAGGTTATCCATTTTGGTGGCAAATACACGAAGGCAGAATATTATCTGAATGGCGGCAGAATAGGAAAAGGGGAGCTGCAACGAGACCTGGGTGTCATGATACATCAGTCATTGAAAGTTGGCATGCAGGTACAGCAGGCGGTGAAGAAGGCAGATGGTATGTTGGCCTTCATAGCGAGGGGATTTGAGTATAGGAGCAGGGAAGTCTTACTGCAGTTGTACAGGGCCTTAGTGAGGCCTCACCTGGAATATTATGTTCAGTTTTGGTCTCCTAATCTGAGGAAGGACCTTCTTGCTATTGAGGGAGTGCAGCGAAGGTTCACCAGACTGATTGCCAGGATGGGAGGACTGACATATGAGGAGAGACTGGATCAACTGGGCCTGTATTCACTGGAGTTTAGAAGGATGAGAGAGGATCTCATCGAAAGATATAAAATTCTGACGGGACTGGACAGGTTTGAGGCAGGAAGAATGTTCCCGATGTTGGGGAAGTCCAGAACCAGGGGACATAGTCTAAGGATAAGGAGCAAGCCATTTAGGACTGAGATGAGTTCTTCACTGAGAGTTGTTAACCTGTGGAATTCCCTGCCGCAGAGAGTTGTTGATGCCAGTTCATTGGATGTATTCAAGACGGAGTTAAATATGGCCCTTACGGCTAAAGGGATCAAAGGGTATGGAGAGAAAGCAGGAAAGGGATACTGAGGTGAATGATCAGCCATGATCTTATTGAATGGTGGTGCAGGCTCGAAGGGCCGAATGGCCGACTCCTGCACCTATTTTCTATGTTTCTATGTTTCAGAACCGGCTCAAAGAGCCAAATAGCATATTCCTGTTTCTATTACTTATGTTCTTATGTTCTTAAAACTATCTCAACATATCTGGAATTGTATCATAAATACAGCAAAATCCAGAGATAATTTCAATTAAAAATACCACCAACTGTACTAAATATAGCATTAACACAGACAAACTAAGGTAAATATTCCAGCAACTGTGTTCAATGTACAAAAATAGAGTCAAATCCAACTAATGTTTGCATCTGTAACCAAATGTAACACAGAGACAAATGTGTCCAATTGTACACAAATAAGCAGATAACAGTTCAATGGCCGCGATTTCGCCAATGATGCGAGTTAAGGGCGGATGGAATTGGTGGCGTGTGGGGAACGCCCTCCCAGCTGCAGGCCGCCCTCTAAAAGCAATCTTCTGATGATTGGGCTTGTTAAGCCCGCCCTGTGGGGTTCTCAGACGATTAACAGGAAGCTGGTTTGATGATGTCATCTGAAGATGCGTTATCAGCCAATATTCTTAAAGGGACCATGGCCAACCTTGTTTTGACAGTTCTTTTGTCAGTGTTCTCCAACATTGAGCTGCTGCAAACACTGACAAACATTGCACAAAGTTGCAAGGCTGCACCCAGGTTTCCTCCAGATGATTAGAGGAAGTCCTCTACCCTTCTAATGGGCGGAACAGACCTCCCCAGGACACCAATGCAGCCTGGTTGCACATTGCACATGTGGGCACAAGCAAGGATGTCATCAGGAGGACCCGGCTGCAGTGTCACTAACCTTTCAATAATCTCAGTAGATCACAAAAAGTTGTTGCAAAGACACATTCAATCTCATTGTGTTATTCCACTCATCACTCCCCATCACTCTGATGTCCCTACCCTACTCCTGCACACCCTTACTCACACCAACTATCCTTGCACCTCCACCCATCCCTCTCTCTCTATCTACATTATCACTTCCCCAGCTCAGTAGCCACTCCTCACACTCACCCTCATTCTGTTCCAATCATACCAACTAACATGCAAGGTGTGATATATTCACAGAGCACAAGCACACAAAGCTTCCTAAAATGAATACAGCTTTGGAAGTCTCTGGAACTTCCTGGTTCTTCTAAGCTGACTGCTTATTCCCTTTAGTTGCAGTAACACAACAAGTCCACATTAACAGTGTGAAGCTACAACATTACAAGCTTACAGACATTACACAAGGGTTTTAGTCAATGGTCATCAGGTGCAGTGTCCAGAACCCTCGGGACCGAGGCCGTTCCGGATTCTGTGTTTTTCCAGACTTTGGATCGTCTTTCTGACGTCACAAATCCGGAAACACCCGAGCCCAGGTTCGGGTATTTCCGAATTTCAGAACATCAGAAAGGGGGTGTGGCTCGCCGAGCAGCTGTTCAGGCTGCCGGCCCCGTCGATGAGGTCGTCGGGTGGGGCCCCGCCGAGGAGGAGCTGTTCGAGTGGGGCCCCGATGAGGAGGAGCTGTTCGGGTGGGGCCCCGATGAGGAGGAGCTGTTCGGGTGGGGCCCCGATGAGGAGGAGCTGTTCGGGTGGGGCCCCGATGAGGAGGAGCTGTTCGGGTGGGGCCCCGATGAGGAGGAGCTGTTCGGGTGGGGCCCCGATGAGGAGGAGCTGTTCGGGTGGGGCCCCGATGAGGAGGAGCTGTTCGGGTGGGGCCCCGCCGAGGAGGAGCTGTTCGGGTGGGGCCCCGATGAGGAGGAGCTGTTCGGGTGGGCCCCGATGAGGAGGAGCTGTTCGGGTGGGGCCCCGATGAGGAGGAGCTGTTCGGGTGGGGCCCCGATGAGGAGGAGCTGTTCGGGTGGGGCCCCGATGAGGAGGAGCTGTTCGGGTGGGGCCCCGATGAGGAGGAGCTGTTCGGGTGGGGCCCCGATGAGGAGGAGCTGTTCGGGTGGGGCCCCGATGAGGAGGAGCTGTTCGGGCGGGCCCCGCCAAGGAGGAGCCGTTCGGGCGGCCAGGCGAGGTAAGGGCAGCGACGGCGAGGCGCGGGGCGTTGAGGCGAGGCCTGAGGTCAGGTAGTGGTGTGACCTCGAGGTCAGCAGGGTCGGTGGGTCCGGATTCTAGAACATTTACCGATTCCAGACGACCCTGCCACCAATCGGTCCGGAGTCCGGATTCTGGAACATTCCAGATTCCAGAACTCCAGATTTTGGTCGCTGCACCTGTATAGAATTTCTGCTAATATATTGTGAAACATTGAAAACTTCATGTTGAACATTTTGTGTTCTTGGACAAATTTTTGTGCACCTTTGGAAGTGGCTTTGTGAGTTGTCGTGAATAGTCAGTCATAAGGGAACCTTGCACAATGGTCATGAGTGTGAAAGGAATGGCTTGGGCATTGCAGGGATGCTTTATGTGATGATGTGGGGTGGTGCCAACCGAGGGCATCATGTGGCAGCCAGGTTGTACAGCATTAAGTGAAGTAACTGTGGCCATGGTGAAGCCATCTCTGGCATCCCGGGCAGCAATGTGATCGGGTGCTGATGCCCTCGGGCTGAAATTCAGGTGCACCAGAAAGCTGGCGCCCTAATGAGTTTTTAACTGGTACTTACCGCTGGAACTCTTAATGCGGTGAGTAGATCCATTTTCAGGACTTTGAATTGGGGCAGGCCTTAGACTCAAAGCCAGGCTGACTGGCTGAAAATGGGTGGGTTGGGCCATCCGCCGCTGTCACCCAACCATATCGGAGGACACTCACTGACGTATTTCCCTCTTTCTTGCAGGAGAAGATGTCACACAATAGGCAGCATCAGCAGGCAATTGGAGGAGGACAAGTGCACCTGCATGTTTTAAGCCCCAAGAAGGAGACAATCCTGGCAACCATGGGAAAGGGCATCGCTGAGGCCGTGGCCACTGGCGGCACTGTAGGCGTCGATGATTGGGGTAACAGCATACCTAATCCTCCTTCTCTCTTCCCACTTCTCCCTTCTCCCTCATCCCATCATCTCTTATGACTCACAAGCTGAGGATGGTGTAAGCACATATTTCTTACTCTCTCCTCCCCCTTATAACAATCTAACCCTTGACCCTTTTTCACTTTCGAATCATAGAATCAGCTTAGTGACTGCCACTGCGTGTACTTTAGAGGATAGGACAGAGGCGGGATTTGTACATGGTGAGTCACTGGGCCCAAGTGCGCAGGAGCCACGGCACGGGGAGAAGGCGAGGTCACACTCTAATTCTGATACCAAGGAGTCAGATAATGACTTTGATTGGCTCAGCTGCAGAAGAAGGCTCAGGGACGCACACAACCAAATGTTTGGTGCACTGCGAAGCCTACCAGAAAACTTGTGCATAATGTCAAGGAACATGGAGGATTCCACCTCCAACTTGATGCAGCGCTTTGTGCAGAGTTTTGAGCCAATCCTTTCTAACATGGAACGCATGGTCACTTCCATCAGTACACCTGTGGAAGCCACCATGATTCAGCGTCTGATGACTGATTTTATAGTTTCCATACAGCACACAAACTCCGTCGGGAGTGCACACATTTGGACATCATTATAGAGCTTAGGTGGCTGCATAGCACTTAATAAACGGGCGCTACTCAGCCCAATTAAATCCATTTATAGAATCGTACAGCACATTCAGTCCACCAGGTCTGTGTCAGCACTTTGAAAGATCCTAGTCCCACACTTCTGTTCTTTCCCCACAGCAAATTTGTCCTTTTCAAGTATTTATTCAACCCTTTTGAAAATTAGTGTTGAATCTGCCTTTCAGGCAGTGCATTCCAGATCATAACAATTTGCTGCGTAAAAAAAAAAAGCACCTCATTTCCTCACTGGTTCTTTTGCCAATTATCTTAAATCTGTGTCTACTGGTTACCAAGCCTCCTGCCAATGGAAACACTTTCGCCTTATTTACTCTATCGAAACACTTTGGTGAGAAAGTTAATTTGAGGCGAAATAGGTGTATTCCAGGGGTTGTTCAGATGATTTCTGGTCCTGTACATTTCCATATTCCTATGTTCCTAATGCATCTTTGCATTCCTTTATCGTCTCCTTTTCGATTGCATCCCCTAGAAATACAAGTTGTTGTTACTTCTACTATTAACCATCCTCAGCTGGCTTTTCTGTAAATCACATTCTGACTTTTTGATTCCTTTTAGAACTTTTCCCTCAGCCTTAATTTTAGCCACCATGACTGCAGTCTCATCAAGAGCAAAGCCGATCATTTATTTTTTATTTTAGCAGGCTCTTGAGACCAGTTATTCTGCTGATGTTTGACTGAATAGACTCTTGCTGCTCCAAGAACTGGAGCTAAATAGCTTAAAAGCTTATCTCATTGATTTACAGGACTTTACTAAAAATTTAAAAAAAACATGGAAATAATGCTTGAATGTCACTTTAACTGTGGCCATATTATTTCCCGAACCTGTTGGATATCTTTAATCCTCTCAGGCATTAGATGTATTTTTTTCCTACTATATTCCATCCCTAAACCTCTCCGCTCCCTCCTTAAATTTCTCCCTCTCTCCTCTTTTAAGAGCCTCCTTAAAACCTCTTTGACCAAGATATTGGTATCATGTCCAATATCTCGTCCATTGTCTCGGTTTCAACTTTTGTCTGATTATACTGTACTACGTTAAAAGCACTCTATTAATGTAATTTTGTTGTTGCTGTTGTATTCCGACACTGCCCAGTACTTACTTGATATCACAACATTTTAATCAGAAGCCCGTCACAAGGTAGGCACACAGGAACATGTAGGAGTTTGGGTTACATTGCTACAGTCCCGAATTCTCTGACCTGTGATCGCATTCCGCTGGGAGTAGAGAAATGTGGAATCGCTGCTGTGGGGTCAGCTGATCGTGTGCCATTCCTTTTACATTTGCAGTTTTATTTACAAATTTAACAGAATGCCCATGCACAATTTTCAGGCAAGTAATTTGGGCAGGTTGAGCAATAACAAAATGTTATCAATTTATCAACTGGTGCCGAGGCCTACAGCAGAACGCTTCATGACATTAGTGTTACGTCGCACAACTGTGAGGTCATGATCTCCACCAAAATGAGGAAAGCAGCTCTCCTCTGAGTGTGCTAGTTCCCAGGACTTAGGCAGTGGAAACAGGAATGGAGACCCATATCACCAGGGCCTAGAATTTCCTCAGCTGCTGTTACTAGACCAGATGTGCGATGAAAGCCCAGTTTGCACACCTAAATGGGGTTTCTGTTGCACTTCCGGTGAAGTTACAGCAATGGAGTAAGTGCAGCTCTGAGGAAACTCTGGGACCGGGTCCCTACCTCATTTTCTGGGGCATCCCTGGAATGGGTGGGAGCATCGAACTACCAGATGTAAATGACGTGGGAGTCAGGTAATACCTCCCATACTATTTTCAAGCCTTCATGTTTGGCGGACGCCAGGGTTGCAAAATGCCCATGGAGACCAGGTGTTAGGCGCTGCTTATTCACATCATTGGACCTGTACAGGGGCAACCAGCAGCATTCCTCGGGCCTCAGCTAAGAATTTTTAAAAACAGTTTCATTAGCAGGCACAGCGGGATGGCACAGCGGTTTGGCAACAGGCCTCCATTTCACCCCGAGTTGCACTGTTACAGGCCTGTGAGGATTGCAGCAATTCACATCCTACCACCTGCTACTGTGAGGGAGAGCCAATTCCCGGCAGTGGTACAACAGAATTCTGGGCATTGAACTACAGAAAGGACATATTGCAGACCAGACCAGAATGAAGTTGGGGTTTAGGGGATGAAATTACGAAGACAGGTTGCTAAAACTTGGCTTATATTCCCTTGAGTTTAGAAGATTGAGGGGTGATGGAATCAAGGTATTTAAAATGATAAAGTGATCCAATAGTACATATGAAGTGAAACGATTTTTTCTGTTGAGGGAATCCAGTACAAGGAAGCATAATCTTAAAACTAGAGCCAAACCAGTCAGGAGTGAAATCAAGAAGCACTTTTTTATGCAGAGTAGTGGAAATCTGGAACTCTCTCCCAAAAAGGCTGCAGTTGCTTGGACAATTGGAGCTTTCAAGACTGAGATCAATAGATATTGATCTCAAACTTTTCCAGTTCTGACGAAGGGCCACAGACCTGAAACATTAACTCTGTTTCTCGCCACAGATGCTGCTTGACTTGCTGAGATTTCCAGCACTTTATGTTTTTATATCAATAAATATTTGTTAGGTTAGGGTATCAAGGGATGTGCAGCTAAGATGGGTAAATGGAGTCAAGGTACAGATCAACCAGATCTAATTAAATGATGGAGACTTGAAGGACTGAATTGCCTACTCCTGTTCCCAATGTTTCTATATTCCATCATGCCTGTGCCAGCTTTCTGAGAGTGCTATCCCTTTTCAGGAAGGCGAATGGAATGTTGGCCTTCATTGCGAGAGGGATGGAGTACAAAAGCAGGGAGGTCCTTCTGCAACTGTATAGGGTATTGGTGAGGCCGCACCTGGAGTACTGCGTGCAGTTTTGGTCACCTTACTTAAGGAAGGATATACTAGCTTTGGAGGGGGTACAGAGACGATTCACTAGGCTGAATCCGGAGATGAGGGGGTTACCTTATGATGATAGATTGAGTAGACTGGGTCTTTAATCGTTGGAGTTCAGAAGGATGAGGGGTGATCTTATAGAAACATTTAAAATAATGAAAGGGACAGATAAGATAGAGGCAGAGAGGTTGTTTCCACTGGTCGGGGAGACTAGAACTAGGGGGCACAGCCTCAAAATACGGGGGAGCCAATTTAAAACCGATTTGAGAAGGAACTTCTCCCAGAGGGTTGTGAATCTGTGGAATTCTCTGCTCAAGGAAGCAGTTGAGTTAAGCTCATTGAATGTATTCAAGTTACAGATCGATAGATTTTTAACCAATAAGGGAATTAAGGATTACGGGGAGCGGGCGGGTAAGTGGAGCTGAGTCCACGGCCAGATCAACCATGATCTTGTTGAATGGCGGAGCAGGCTCGAGGGGCTAGATGGCCTACTCCTGCTCCTAATTCTTATGTTCTTATGTTCTTATGTATCTCATCGAAATGTATAAAATTCTGATGGGACTGGACAGGTTAGATACGAGAAGAATGTTCCCGATGTTGGGGAAGTCCAGAATTAGGAGACACAGTCTAAGGATAAGGGGTAAGCCATTTAGGACTGAGATAAGGAGAAACTTCTTCACTCAGAGAGTTGTTAACCTGTGGAATTCCCTACCGCTGAGAGTCCTTGATGCCAGTTCACTGGATATATTCAAGAGGCAGTTAGATATGGCCCTTACGGCTAAAGGGATCAAGGAGTATGGAGAGAAAGCAGGAAAGGGATACTGTGGTGAATGTTCAGCCATGATCTTATTGAATGGTGGTACAGGCTCGAAGGGCTGAATGGCCTACTCCTGCACCTATTTTCTATGTTTCCCTGTTTCTATGTTTCTATGTTTGCTGTAGCAGAGCATCTAACAGTTAGATTTGCTCCACAACCTTTAGCTCAAAAGTTAGTGAAAGTGCAAGCTGATAACAGTGCAGCAAGGGAAAACAGGGAATTTGCGACCTGAGTGAAAAGGACAACCAATGAAATTTAAGGATTGGGAAATAAACAGCGGAAAGACTGAGTAGGAGGGTGAATTAAAGGGAGCAAATTCAATGGTAAATCAGGCACAGAAAGAGAAATAGAGAGGGGAAAAAAGATTGGATTGAGAGAGAAAAAATACTTATAATAGTAAATTTTCAGTGCCAGAGAGATTGATTGTCAATCATTAACACTCATCGCATCGTTAAAAGGATACTTATGCTTGTAATTACTTTCCTTAAATATCTGCAACAGTTTTAATTCATGTATACCGTGCAAATACAGCAACTTCATGACATTCAATGCATGTCAGTGGTGAGGTCAACAGCAAAATACCTTTGTTCGGAACTTATCTGAACGCTAAGGGAGTCAAGGGTTATGTGGAGCGGGCATGGAAGTGGAGTTGAGGCCAAGATCAGATCAGCCATGATCTTATTGAATGATGGAGCAGGCTCAAGGGGCCAGATGGCATACCCCTGCCCTTATTTCTTATGTTTTTATGCTCTTATAGGAAATTGGAGCAGGAATAGGCCATTCGGCTCCTCAAGCCTGCTCTGCCATTCAATAAGATCATGACTGATCTTCTACCTCAAGTTTGTTGTGAAGCTAATGGCAGAGGCATGCAGCTCAGACAGAAACTTTTGGATATTTGTATTTAACCGTGCATCTGCTCCTCGCCTGAAGTTGCTGTACCATTCTCATCATGATTATTTTGACAGCAATATCTGGCCCGTCGTCTTTCATGGCCTCAGGACATCCCAAAGTGATTAATGTTCAATTAATTACTTAGATATATACTTGAAAAGGAAAAATTTGCAGGGCTATAGGGAAAGAGCAGGAGAGTGGGACTAATTGGATTGCTCTTTCAAAGAGCTGGCACAGGCATGATTGGCCGAATTACCTCTTGCTCTGCTGTTCCATTCTATGATTCTAAGTGTTGTCATTGATATTTTTCAGGTGAAAGTGGCAGTCAATATGCGCACAGCAAGGAACCAACAAATATTACCGAGGTGAATAGCCAGCTAATTTGTTTCGGTGGTGTTGGTTAAGGGATGAATGTTGGACACCATGAGAACTCACTTGCCCTTGATTAAAGGAGTGCCATGGCATCTTTACGTCCACCTGAACAGACAGACGAGCTATCAGTTTAATGTTTCATCCAAACGACTTCACTCCTAACAATGCAACAATTCCTCGGTGCTGCACTAAAATCTCAGCCGGGATTATGGGGTAGGATTTCTGCAGCAGTTTCCATGCATTTTTGCAGCCGATCAGGAGAAATACCCTTCCCCTTGGGAATGAAAGCTGCAGGTGCTAAAGTCCTCGTGCTGGGTTTCAACCACATGATCTCCTAACTCAGAGGTGATAGTGCTATCAACTGAACCAAGCTGATACATCCAAATTATTGATCTTAATACTTTCAATATCAGAAGAGATTCTGCATTGTGAATGATTGTAATGTGCTGGTTTGCAGAGACTGTTCTGGCTCGAGAAGTCTGGCAAGTAAGATGCATATTGGTTTTTTTTTGGTATGAATGATAGGTTACTTTACGACACAATAGATTATCAGGAAGAGTGTTTGACAACAGGTAACTCCTATGAGTTTTGTTGATGAATGTATCTGCTGTGAAAACATGTCATACTGTAATTATGGAGGTGAACCACTCAGAAGCAAAAGGAAACGATATTGTAAAAAAAATGAAAGGCTTGCATTTATATATCGTATTTCACAAACTGAAGACCTCCCAAAGCGTTTTACAATCAATTAAGTACTTTTGAAGTGTAGTCACTATTATAATGTAGGAAACTCAGCAGCCAATTTGTGCACAGCAAGGTCCCACAAACAGAAATGGGACAATGATCAGATGATCTGTTTTGTTTAGTGATGTTTATTAAGGGATAAATATTGACCAGGATACTGGAAAAACTCACCTACCCTTCTTTGAATAGTGCCATGGAATCTTTTAATTCCATCTGAGAGGACAGATGGGACCTCAGTTTAACATCTCATCCAAAAGGCGGAAGTCGATATCATGGACTTGTTATTGTCTTCTACACAGTGCCTTGTTTTCAGCAACTGGCATCATCTCAGCTGTGTTGACACGTTACAGTTACACAATGATCAGACACCTACATTTCATCAATTACCAGAACTGGGAGTCTCAACAAGCTATCAAGAGCCATTGAAAGCCCTCGAATGTTAATGACTTTAAATGTTAATGCCGTGATGACTAAGAACATTTTGTGGATGACACAATTTGCAGAATGATGAATGGTGAGCACAGTTGTATCAATTTTCATTTCTCCTCTTCTGAAGGAGCTGACTTTTGCTGGCCTACGGTTCTGTGGGAGTCATCAGCCTTCTGATATCTCACCCAATTGGCCATTGATCATGTACAGTATGAGCTTTGACAGTGTGTGTTAGTGGGCTATTTTACCATCGGGAAATATCACGAAGCAGACATACACACTATCAAGTACAGGTTACTGAATGGTGATCAGAAGCTGGGACACTGGTTGATTTTTCCATTCATTGGCCAGAAACGTTATACCCAGTGTTGGTTCTCCCTCTATAAGAATTACTTTAGTTCGGTCACAGTCCACCTATAAATGGGACAGCCATGAAATGATTTTTAAAATATTAGTTCCGGGCTATGACCCTGACCAGGACAGGCAGGTGGAGCGCAACACTGCTGGTTGGTTGACTGATATGGCCATAGTTACTACGGGTAAGATCGACCATGCGGCAGGGTCTTCAGTATGTATAGGGCATGGAAACTCTGAGAATCACCACCAATTTCTCTGATCTTTAGAGTCACCACTAATTTCTCCTGGTGGCCTTGCTGAATACTGCCTGGATATCCCTTCTTGGTACTGGCGGACTCTCTTTTGATAGCGAAGATCGTTATAGGAGCCCACCATATATGCAAACAAACCCTGGCCCATAACAATGGATGAGGGTGTTTATGGGGTTTAGGTAGCATAAGACCATCCCATCCTGCAAGTTCTGAAATTGACCTTTATATTTCACCGGTATGGTGATGCGACCTACCACAGGAATTTTCTCTCCCAAGTAGCCTCGCAGCTCTATCTTGGATTTCTCCAGTTGGAAATCACACAATTTGTCATGATATAGTGACTCCGGTACTACACTCACGGATGCACCCATGTCAATTTCCATTGTATCTTGAATCCCGCAACATTTATGTGGATTTTGATGCTTTCCGAATCTCTGTTCCGTTAATCTCGTGCTCCTGATGACGTGTAACTCTAACATCTCCTCGCCTGTTGTTCTTCTTCCATGCTTTGTAGTCTCTTTGGATTTCTACTCATAGCTTTAAACGCTGGATTCATAGCTTTAAAACTGGTTTACCCTTCAGTTGGCATGCCTTCGCAAGAAGAAACACTCTGCATTCACGTATGGACAACTTTGAGCAATGTGTTTTCCCAGGCACCTATAGCACGACTTCGATGCTCTGTTGGAATTTCCAGTTTCTGAGACTTTGGGACCCCACCGTCTTTTACTTTGAACCTGCAGGTGATTTACCCCTCGGTTGACTGACGACCGTAATTATTATTTAATTCTCGGGAATATTGTTCGTCCATGCCTATCGACCGCGCTGTCTGACAAGCAATCTCAAAAGTCAAGTCATCCATCGTCAATAACTTCCTTCTGATCGCATCATTTTTCACTCCACAAACAAAACGATCCCATAGTGCTCGGTTTTGAAAGTTTCCAAAATTACATTGCATCGACAGCTTTTTTAATGCTATGATGCAATCACTGATACATTCATCAGCCTTTTGATTCCAAATCCCGAAACGATAGCTTTCAGCAATTTCTACTGGTTTGGGGTTATAGTGCTGCTCCAGCTTTATTAAAATCTCTTTAAGCGTTGTGTCCTTTGGCTCGTCAGGCACAAGCAGATTTACAAGGTTTTCATACCATGTCGAACCTGCCACCGATAAGAAGATCGCTTTCTTATGTTTCAACCAAGCCTGGTTCTGGACTGCATTGTCTGGAACTTCGATTATGTTATTTGCAGTGAAATACATTTCTAGCCGATCCACATACGCTTTAAAATGTTCCCGCTCGTGTCTATATTCCCCCAAATGTCCCAATACACCTGCGGGTGCTGCCATTTTAATCTCTAGCTGTTCACACCGTGTGCTGTATTTTACCTCGGATTTTGTAGCTTTTTTCCAAAGACAGAAACTTCCAAAGTCTCTCTGTCGGCTGGCTGAATCCTTCCCTAACAAATTTTAAGCTTTAAATCATCCGAAAAATCCCATCTCAGTCGCCCAATGTGCAGAACACAGCTTCCTAACATGGCAGGCAGCTCTCTCGGAAGTCTCTGGAAATCTGTCTGGTTCTGTTTATTATTAACCCTGCATTTGCAGTACATAATACATCCATACCCAGTGTGGAGCTACAAACATTACAACCTTGAAACATTACAATTCTTAAATTCATATTGCTAAACATCCTTAAATTCACATCGCTATATATGTACATCTGCCACCCGTCTCCGGGTAGTCAGGTTAATTCCTGCCTTCTCTCTTTCTTCTTCTCCCGCTGGGCATCCAGTGAGGTCGGTGATAGTTCGGTCTGCACCGCCTAACCCTAAGTACCCTGACCAGATGTGGGTTTGAGTCCCACACTATCGGGGGAACGTCCCCTCCGGTGCTGCAGCACACCGCTCCTTTGGGGGTGGCTGCCTGATTCCTTTCTTCCCCTGGGGGTTCTGCCTGGTCGAGGGCTATGGGCTGGGGACTCTCACTTGGTGGCTGTTCCACTGTTATCTCTTTTGGGGGGTCCCTTGTTGTTTGAGGTTACTGGCTGGGTGCCCCTGCTCGCAGCTGGTCTCTGACATTAGGTGCCCTTTTGTGGCTGGTCCCTCTCCCGGGGCTGAACCATTCAAATTGGAGCGCTGATGACCACGGTGTCTTTGGCCATGGTGTGCAAGGAGTCCTTCTTAAGGCTCCGGCTGCTGGGGGTGCGTCTGAGTCCCAAATGGGACAGCTCCTCCGATAACACAGTTCACCGCTTCTCTCGGTATAGTCTGTGGGTCTGCCACGTCCCCTGTGGGATTTCCACAGTCAGGGGCTGTTGGCTGAGGGTCCCTGTCTTTAGTGCGGTTCACAGTTTTTGGCTGTCCCTTACGTTGAGCTGCTGCCCCTGGGTTGAAAAGTTTGCACTGATTTATGTGGAACCACTTTGTTCGGCGGGGCAATTTTATGGCATAGACCATGGGGTTTGCCTTGTCGACAATGTGGTACGGTCCCATGTATAGTGCCTCAAAGACCCCTACTCTAGCGTAGTTTTGTTGTTGCAGTACTATCCATTGCTCCCCCCTGAACAGCATGCCTTCTTTAATGGCAATTACTGCGGCGCTGTATGGGCCGTCTATCCTTTCCCCTTTAGCTAGCATGTTCAGGGCAGTTTTGAGGACGGGGTCTTGGGTCTGGACCATTTTTAGGTCCGGGGGCAAAGCTATCCCTGCCTTCCCTGCCGTCCCTATCCTGCCCCTGACTGCTGCGATGGGTCCTGGCTTGTACAGATCCCAGAGCTTGCCTGTGCAGGCCCCATGCTTGGCTACCATGTCAGCCTGCTGGTTTCCCTCGCTACGGGGTTCTGTGGTGGAATGTGCCTTCAACTTATGTATGTAGATATTCCCTTCCTCCCCTATGGCTTTCATGGTCTTTTCCAGAAGGGGCTTAATTGCCAGGGGTCTCCCGTCTGCGGTGGGACCAAATAGCCAGGTATTCCATGCACGAATTGCATGTGAACATACTGTCCGAGCAAATCGTGTATGGGGTATGGAATTCGTCGGGGTGTGTGACTACATACACCACCGCAGACAGTTCAGTATGCTGGGTGCTCATAGTGTTGGGGAGTTTAATTGCCAGGGCAACGCCTGCCTCGGAGATATAAACTCTGCAGCCTGTGAGTCGTTCACCCGCAGATACTGTGCTTGAACCGTCCAGATAGATCTCTCGGCCTGTGGGGTGTAACCTAGCCTGAAAGCCTATGTTAATTTCCCATACCCCTTCTATGAAACACCGGTAGGCTGTCCCTGGATAAATCATGCTGGCTGCGAGTCTTGGCTCGCAGAGACCCTTTACCCTTAGGTCCATTTGAGAGAGGAACAAAGTCCAACGAGCAATGTGGGCACTGCTTACTGTCCCGTCCTTAATTCTCCCGTTCAGGAGCATTTGGGTGGGCATATGGAGGATAAGGAGTGTGATAGGGGACACCCCCCCGTGAAGATCAGTGATCTTTTCACAGCCCAGTGAGTGGCTAGGAGGTGCCGCTCACAGTTGGAGTATCCCCTCTCCACGTTCGTGAGTATCCTGGAGGAATAGACCACTGGTTTCAGCTGGCCGTGCCGCTCTTGGAGCAGTACTGCGCTCAGGCTGTCCCCACTGGCTGCTACCTCCAGAAAAACTCTTTACACCCATCTATGGCCCCTAGAGCTGGTGCGGTCTGCAGATCTTTCTTGAGTTGGATAAATGCTGCCTCACAACCTATGTCCCATTCCCACTCCACTCCCTTGTATAGGAGTCGGAGCAGAGGGGCTGCTGTGGCTGCATAATCCTCAATGAAATCTCTGCAGTACCCGGTTAGTCCTAGAAAAGATCTTACTCCTGTTACTGTGCTGGGGGCGGGTAACTTCTGCACTGCTTCCCTTCTAGCTTTGTCAATGGCTCTCTCCCCTGCGCGCACAGCCAGTCCCAGGAATTTTACTTCCTTCAGGCCGATCTGTGCCTTCTTGGGATTTACTTTAAATCCCTCTTATTTTCGCAGCTTCAGCAGCTCAGCCAGCAGTGGGCCATACTCCTCCCCCTCATCAGTGAACATACTGTACTAATTGTTGGGGTCTGCTGAAACTCTAAACAGTTGGCCATACACTGATGGAAAATACTGGGGCTGTTGTGGAAGCCCTGAGGGAGACAGTTCCAAGTATATTGCTGTCCTTTAAAGGTAAAAGCAAACTTGTACTGATCTTCCCTTCTTAAAGGTATGGACCAGAACCCGTTGGAAATATCCAGCACCATGAAGGTGGTCGCAGAGGCTGGGATACTTCCAATGAGGTCGGCGACAGCAGCTACAGGTGGGGATGTTACAGTTGAGTACTCTATAGTCCACCGTAGCTCTCCAGGAGTTGTCCGGTTTCTTAACCGGCCACAATGGAGAGTTCACATGGGTAGCTATCGATTTCAATACCCCCTGCTTAACCAGCGAACCCAAGGCTGTTTCCATGTCTGCCTCCGCCTCCCTGGGGAAGTTGTACTGTTTCTGCGGTCGGGTCATGGGATCCCCATCTATGCTAACCTCGACCCCATTTATTCTCCCACAGTCGTGTTTGTGAGTAGCAAAAGCTGCAAGGTTTTTCCTCACATACTCTTGATATTCTACAGGGGTGTTACTGACCAGTGATTTAAGGTCGTAATCCTCCTTTGGTTTCATGGTGCACACCGTCCTTTTTCCTGTTTTCCTGGGATAACCATCACTTCACTCTCCTGGCCCGTACAGACTGACCCCCAAAGACAGTGGTTTCTTACATCCACTAGGATCCCGTGGCCTAGGATGAAGTCAGCCCCTCAGATCTCTCTCCCTTCCTGCTCCCATTTCATCAGGACACAAGTCCACTTAGAGTGGAGTGTACCTAAATGAATGGAAGTGGAACAGAGAACGAGCCAGTCTGTTCAGTGCCTGTGAAACCCACCAAGCTGTAGGAGACCCCGTTAGACAGAGGTGAGGTGGCGGAGTTAGCTGCATAGACAAGGGTGCTTGAGGCACTGGTGTCCAGCAGGTAAGTCCCTTTCACCTTTTCCACCTCCATCTGTACGGTCGGTCTCTGCCACGCATCATACTCGAGGGTATACAGGTGAACAGGCTGTGCCTGCCCTAGTCACGGTTTTGGTTAGCAGGGAGCTGATGGGATTTCGGTACCCGTGGCAGTGGCTACCTTTCCTGGGCCATCTAACATGGCTCGGAGCGCAGTTAAAAAGGTCTCAAACGAGTGGGGAGGGACTGGCTTATCGCTCTGTCTTTTGGGCAGGGGCTGGAGAATTCTTTCCTGCACTATTCTTCCAAGGATTTTTATAATCCCTTCTCCAGTGCCCACTCTTTCCGCACCCAAAGCAGGTATGTTTTGTATCGGAGGAGTTGCCCCCCTCATGGCGCCATTCCCTCTCGTCTTGGTTAGGTCGGATTTCGTGAACCCTTCCCTTTTGTGGGTGCTCTTCTGTCCCTCTGCCCTTTCTGTAAGCTAGGGTCAGTTGCCTAAGCACTCCCTGTTCTGTGGCTTGGGGATCTGGGGATCTCTGGGGTCGAACCAGGCCTCAGCCTTGGTTCTTATTCTGGGTAAGCTGTTAGCTACTAGGCTTCAGAGCCAGTGTGCTAATTTGTCCAGGTTTAAGTGATCCCTGTCTATGTCCCCACTACAGGCGCTTTTGTACACCGGCCACAGTCGGTCTGCGAAAGCCTGTGGGGTTTCTCCTGTGAGCTGTACCGTTTTCTTTACTCGAGAGAAGGGACTCCCGTCATTGCAGCCCATAGCTTCTAAAATGTCTTTCTGGACGGCAGCAAGTGTTTTCTGTCCTCTTTTGCTCTCAGTAGAGAGGGAATGGTACAGTTTGCTGTCTAGAGATAGGAGAAGCAAGCATCTTTGCCATTTCTGCATCATCGCACCCATTAATATCCCCTGCCTGTTCCACTTCCACAAAGTGAACCGAGGGGTCTCCCTTTGGAGTTTGCTTTTCCAGGTGGCTTATCATAGCCCTAAGCTGGTGGGGAGTGTGGGGGACCACAAACTGACTTTCCAGGGGCCCTGGACCCCCGTTAAGGGTGGGCAGACCAAACTTCTGTTGCCGGACCGGGCACATTGGCCCTGGTTCTGGCTCTCTCTGTTCTGGCTCGCCTCCCTCTCCTCCCTGCGGCCAAGCCGAGATGAAACTCGATGCTACAGGTGGTGGTGGTTCACTATCCCTGTCCGCCCCGCAACTGATTTGCCCCTCCTGCTGCTGAACCGGTGTAGTCACCGGTGCCACAGGTAGTGGCCAGGTAGTTTCTTCCTTCTCTTCCAGGTTTACCTGGGGCATACCCGGGCTTATTAGGCATACCATGCCTTTTGCCTTGGACAGAGCAAGGTTTAAACTTTTAATTTGTTGCTGGCAGGGACCGTGGTCTCCCGATTCAAACCCAAAAGATGTGCAAGCAGATACTTTATACGCTGCTTGCACATCTTTTAATCTTCTCTTGAGCTCTTTTACTTGTCGGGTGATGTGAGTGCTTTCCCCCCTCGGTGACTTTTCATTACTTTTGGCTTTGGTAACCTGACATTGAAAATAGTCCTGACTGTTTTTAAACCTTTCCATTATTTGGGTCCTTTCCTGTTTTAGCTTACGGAGTTCTCCTGATAATCTTTCTTCTGACATAACCCTTTCCTGATCGTTCTCTGCGCATTCCCATAACTCTGCCTGTAATGTTTCATTCATTCTGTCTAGCAGTTGGACCTGTCGCTGTAGACAGACCAATCAAATTGCTTTCTCTACTGCTTCTTTGTGATCTTTACTTGCTGTCCACTGGGCTGCAGCGTCAGCCGGACGCTCAGCGCGCAATAGACTAAGCACCCATTCCTTAGTTACACTGACCTTCTTATACACATAGGAGGAAATCCTCTCTTCCATTTTGGTTCTTTGCCCCAAACCAGCACTCTCCACATCACACCCCGTGTACCAGAGTCCTGCCACGGTCACCATTTTGTAAGGGGGGGTTGGTGTGCTGTGTGTTTGTGGTCTCTATGAGGGGGTCAGGTTCCCTTCTGACCAACTTGAGCGGTTCTGTACTCTGGATTTATTTGGGGGGGGGTGGGGTGACAAAAGTGCAGAGGACACTGGTTTGATGCAAAAAACTTTGGTTTTATTACAATCAAAGTAATACAGGCTTATTATTCTAATAAGAAAATACACGGCCAAACTTACAATCACTCTAATAAAAAACAATACAAGGAAAGGTACAAGGTCAAACTTAAAATCACTCCAATAAAGAACAATACAAGTAAAGGTACAAGGTCAAACTTAAAATCACTCGAATAAAGAACAATACAAGGAAAGGTATAAGGTCAAACTTATAATCACTCTAATAAAGTACCATACACTACACATTCAAAGGGGATTTCAGTAAAATTATACCTCCCACCTCCCAATACCTAATTCTAGCTAGGTTAGGCTCCAGGGCAGGGACTTATGCTTACCAATCTTTTTGATATTAATGGTAAATTGTGATGTTCTTCCTTCCTTCAGGACTTCCAAGACTTCGAGGCTGGAGAAGTTAGTTTTACAACTGTCGCGTTGGTTTCTCTCCTTGTCTTGATGAGGTAGTAGCAACCATCTCTCTCCTCTCTCTCTCTCTCCTCTCTTCTCTCTCCTCACTCTCTCTTCTCGTCTCACCTCTGTTACAAACAGTGGCCAGTTATACGATTTCAGTGTTCTAATCTTGCCGCCCAATCTGTTCACAATCCTTTGTATAATTTTGGTGGGTTTGGTTCTTCTTTGTAATATTTTGTCGGGCTCGTTAAAGTTAATATGTCTTGAGTGGGTTGATGTTCGAAAAACTGTTTCTTGATGGAAATATTAGCTTAGCAATTGCAATGTCCTTTTGTGCTTAGTCTTTCGCATACAGGCTGGATTGGGCCTCTTTTAATGTGTATGCTGAAATGGTTTGTCCAGACCCAAGTTGATGGGGAGCCACCTCTGGGTGATTTTGTGATGGTATTGTCTCTTGTGGAAGAAGATTTCCAAATACTCATTCTTCCAGACAGGTTACCTCAGTCCTCACATCCAGATAGTCCTAATAATCAAGTGGGCTTCTATTGTTCCCTAGGTCCGCCTACAGACTTGAATTTGTCTTGTAAAAGTTCATAATTCTATTAAAGTTCGTAGTTTCTTCCATAAGCACTTTAGAGTTCCAAACTTTTCGGTAGATAGTCCCAAATTAAATTTCCTTTCGAATGAGCCCAAACACAGGGTGGTTCTGGTGAATGTTTCTCTCTGCAATGTTCTCCACTTGTCTGGATGAGTGCAGCTCCAATGGCACTGAAGAAGCTCAACACCATCCAGGACAAAGCAACCCGCCTGATTGGCAACCCATCCACCACCTTAAACATTCACTCCTTACACCAGCGGTTACTGTAGCTGCAGTGTGTACCATCTGCAAGATGCACTGCAGCAACTCGCCAAGGTTGTTTTGGCATCACCTCCCAAACCCGCAACCTCTACCACCTAGAAAGACAAGGGCAGCAGGGGCATGGAACACCACCACCTTCAAGTTCCCCTCGAAGTCATACACCATCCCGTTCCTTCATCGTCGCTGGGTCAAAATTCTGGAACTCCCTCCCCAACAGCATTGTGGGGAGTACTTTCACCACATGGACTGCAGTGGTTCATGAAGGTGGCTCACCACCACCTTTTCAAGGGCAATTAGGGATGGGCAATAAATGCTGGGCTTGCCAGTGATGCCCACTGCTGAGATGGAGGAGGAACATGGTTGAAAGTCCATTGATGTTGCAATGCAGTTTCTTTTTATGACTATCTGAAGCTCTTGCTATCGTACAGGCCACCATGTTTATAATAACTTTTATTTATTTAGCGCTTTTAACGTAGTAAAATGTCCCAAAGCGCTTCACAGCAAAACAGATCAATTTGACAAGATCCACAAAAGAAGAAATTAAGGCAGACATCCAAAAGCTTGGTTAAAGGAGTAGGTTTTAAGGAGCGCCTTAAAGGAGAAAAGAGAGGTAGAAAGGTGAGGAGGTTTAGGGAGGGAGTTCCAGAACTTAGGGCCCAAGCAGCTGAAGGCACAGCCACCGATGGTTGAGCAGTTTTAATGAGGGATGTTCATGAGGGCAGAATTTGAGGAGCACAGACATCTTGTGGGTTGTGAGGTTGAAAAAGATTACAGAATTAAGAAGGGGCAAGGCTATGGAGTGATTTGTAAACAAGGATGAGAATTTTGAAATCGAGGGATTGTTTAACCAGGAGCCAATGTAGGTCAGAAAGCACAGGGGTGATGGGTGATCGTGACTTGGTGCAAGTTTGGACACGGGCTGCTGATTTTTGGATGACCTCAAGTTTTTGTAGTGCAGAATGTGGGAGGCCGGTCAGGAGCGAGTTGGAGTAGTCAAGCCTAGAGGTAACAAAGGCATGAATGAGGGTTTCAACAGCAGAAAAACTGAGGCAGGGCAGAGGCGGGCATGTTACGGAAGAGGATATGTGGCTGGAAACTCGTTTCAGGGTCAAATATGACACGTAGGTTGTGAACAGTCTTGTTCCCCCTCAGATTGATGCTAGGGAGAGGGATGGAGTTAGTGGTTAGCGAACGCAGTTTGTGATGTGGACCAAATATAATAGCTTCGGTCCAGATCCTTCATGCACAGCCGAGGTTTCAGAGACACGGCACTCTGCCTCCGAGTCGGCTGTAGTGCGGACGAGACTGTCATCTATCTCCTTCAGGATTGCCCCTTTGCAAGGCAGATCCGGAAGGAGATGCAGTGGTTGCTGTCGAGATTCATCCTAAGCAGCTCCGTAACACAGGACTCTGTGCTCTGTGGACTGTTCCCAGGGGTGCACGCCGAGCCAGACATCTGCTGCTGGAGAGCCATCAACTCGGTGAAAGACGCACTTTGGTCCCGAAACTTGCTGGTCTTCCAGAGCAAGGAGATGTCCACGGCCGAGTGTTGCAGACTGGTGCAATCCAAGGTCCAGGAGTACGTACTGAGGGACGCACTAAAGGTTGGTGCAGTTGCCGCAAAGGCACGATGGGGAAGAGCCACAGTTTAAGGCCCTTCCGCCACGGTAAACCCAGGGGATGGAACAGACGCCCCTCGGGCTGTACTTGTTAATCTGCTTGTATACATCGAAAAACACCTGTGTTGTCTCTGCACTGCTTAGTAACTTGTAAAGAAATGTAAATGTATTCGCATCCGTTTCGTGTACTACTTTCATCTGCAGAGTGCTACATGTAACGTGATTCGTGATCGGTATTGAAATGTATCCTGGAATGTAATGTAAACCTGTTCTTATCTGCTCCATGTAATACCCTTATTTGCACAGTACTACATGTAATGTGATTTGTGGATTATACTAAACTGTACCTTGAAATGAAATATATGCTAGTGCATTGTATGGAACTGCTGTCAGCATCCAAATTGCATGGAATTGCTGACCGCAATGTACTGAACTATTTTCCAATGTCTTGAATAAAGTATATTTCTGAAACAAAAAAAATATATATTTAATTATACTGCAGGGTGTAGCTACAGCAATTGAGCCACTCTCTTTCTTTCCCTCCCCAGTCTCTCTCTCTCTATTCCCTCAGTCTCTCTCTCTATCCCTTAGTTTCTCTCTCTCTCCCTCCCCAGGCACTCTCTCTCTCTCTCCCCATAGTCTCTCACTCTCCCCCAGTCTCTCTCTCTCCTCCAGCCTCTCTCTATCCCCACAGCCTCTCTCTCTCTCCCCCAGTCTCTCTCTCTCTCCCCCAGTCTCTCTCTATTCCCCCAGTCTCTCTCTCTCTCCCCAGTCTCTCTTTCTCTATCCCCCCAAAAGCCCGAGAAGCAGCTCCAGCAGCAGCTCCACATGATTCGTGGTTCGACCCCACTTCCGGCTTCCTCGTATGTCGCATTGTGCATGCGCAACCGAATTGAGCGCCCATGCGCAAAAGGGGGGAGGAATCTAATGCGCGCATGCGCAGAAGGACACACAAAAAACAGTGTAACTATTTGTACTGCACTTTATTGACAGGCATGCGTCTGTCAAGCTCCCCCCCCACCCATGCTGCGCCTGTCAAGCCCCGCCCCTGTCAAGCTCCGCCCTCCCCCCTCCCGGTCCCGAATCATTCCCTCCACGTGGTGCCAAGAAGCAGGACCTGAGGCCCGAGATTCCGTTGAAGCCCCGACTCTCTCCCCCCCCCCCCGACTCTTTCCCCTCTGATTCTCTCCCCCCGACTCTCCCCCCCCCGAATCTCTCCCTCCTGACTCTCTCCCCCCCGAATCTCTCTCCCCCGCTCCGACTCCGACCCCTCTCAGGGGGCCAAGAAGGCCAGTGTGCGGCCGAGAGTGGAGGCTGTGGGATGAGAGCGGTGGCGAGAGGCCAAGAGCAGCGGCGGGGGGTCAAGAGTGGCGGCCATGGGGCCGAGAGGGAGGGGGAAAGAGAGAGAGAGAGAGAGAGAGATAGAGAGAAAGACGAGAGAGGCTGGGGGGAGAGAGAGAGGCTGGGGGGAGAGAGAGAGACTGGGGGGAGAGAGAACGACTGGGAGAGAGGCTGGGTGGGGGGGGCGGTGAGAGAAGTTTGCAGATGATAAAAAAATTGGCCGTGTAGTTGATAATGAACAAGAAAGCTGCAGACTGTAGGAAGATATTAATGAACTGGCCAGGTGGGCAGAACAGTGGCAAATGAATTCAATCCGGAGAAGTGTGAGGTAATGCATTTGGGGAGGGCTAACAAGGCAAGGGAATACACATTAAATGGTAGGACACTGAGGTGTTGAGGAACAAATGAACCTTGGAGTGCATGTCCACAGATCCCTGAAGGTAGCAGGCCAGGCAGGTAAGATGGTTAAGAAGGCATATGGAATACTTGCCTTTATTAGCCGAGGCATTGAATATAAGAGCTGGGAGTTTATGCTTGAACTGAATAAAACACTAGTTAAGCCGCAGCTGCATGCAGTTCTGGTCACCGTATTATAGGAAAGATGTGATTGCACTAGAGAGGGTACGAGGATGTTGCGTGGACTGGAGAATTTTGGCTTTGAGGAAAGATTGGATGGGCTGTGGTTGTTTTCTTTGGAACAGAGGAGGCTGAGGGGAGACCTGATTGATGTGTATAAAATTATGAAGGGCCTGGATAGAATGAATAGGAAGGAACTATTTTCCTTAGCAGAGGGGTCAACAACCAGGGGGCATAGATTTAAAGTAATTGATAGGCGATTTAGAGGAGATTTCAAGGGAAATGGTTTCACCCAGAGGGTGGTGGGAGTCTGGAACTCATCACCTGAAAGGATGGTGGAGGCAGAAACCCTCACAACATTTAAAAAATACTTAGATACGCACTTAAAGTGCAGTGACCTACAATGGCTGCGGACCAAGACCTGGAAAGTGGGATTAGGCTGGATAGGTCTTTGTCGGCCGGAATGGACACAATCGGCCGAATGGCCTCCTTCCATGCTGTAAATTTCTATCATACTATGATTCTATGACTCTACCCAAGTGCCTTTAAAAAGAACATGCTAGATTCTTTGCCAGTACAATACGCCTTTAATATTAACGTCCACCTCTTGATTATTTGTAAAATCTACTCTGGTCACTTTAATTATAGATTAGCACAGTCAAAATATGTCATTACATGTTTAAAAATAAGCCAAACGACCCTCAGGAAGTTTCACACCCATTAGTCTTACATAACTCAGGCTCTCCACTCGGATTATATGGACAGAAAGTGCATTAACCCTTCATAAGCTTCGATTGTTTTGTGTATTGTTCAGTTCATTATAGGCTCTGCATTTATGGAAAAAAGATCAATGGAGCTTTTATTAGCCTGAAGAAAATTAATTAAGAATGGATTATGGAGGGATTTCTTAGGTATTGTAATTGGCTGCCATATCCCTTCAGCCAATAATATTCTGGGATACAGTATATGAGTAATTTGAGACAGGACATTTGGTGAGCGCAGCAGGCTTGGGATGAACGGGTGACTTTGGACCTGTGTTCCCAAAACCCTCCACCATTGGGGTTTTCATTGTGTCTGGGTCTGTTGTAGACTAATTGATAAGAGACTGTTTACTATGATTAGTCAATAACTCCATTACCATTATATCATGTGACTGCCAGGATGGTAGAAGACGAACTCGATTGGCCTTGGTCTATATTGTTGTCCAGCAATTCCTATGTTCCTGTCACTTCAGTTTGTCGGCATATTCACTGCAGAACAATGTGTTGCTCACTTATCATCTCCTCCACAGTCCCTCTAGTTAGGACTTTCTTTTAGTCCATGAGAATTAATAATAAGAAAAGACTACTGAGTCCAACAAACCCATTCTTTCTTCACAGATGAACCCCATTTACCCACTGCCTTTGTATCATGTCCCTCATTTTATGCAAAACTGCATCTAATATCTTGAGCCTATTATTGAAATGCTCATTGGGGCTGATTCCATAATGGAGCACTCCTATTGAACAGGTACAGAAGGTTTGGGCCTGCATAGTCACAGGTTGCAGCCGGTGATTTCCCGACCAACATGCCTTGCGAGTGTTAATCCTCACTGGCACTCACTTGCTGAATCAACCTTATACTGTCCACTTCCACCGCACTTGGCTCAGTTGTGGCTTCCTTCGTGATCAAATAGCTCACTGTCTAGATTGCACATGAAGAATTACCCTCTTGGGTGAGGAGCCGAGAGGCTGGTCATTACCTGTTTTCCAGCAAGAGGCAATACTTCAGGCGAGGAAGAGGAAAAAAAGCAAGAATTCTTTCTTTACCAAAAAACAGAAAGAAGTAAACTCGGTGAGTGTAATGGTGGAGGTTGTGCATAGGGATTAATGTAGAAGATGGATTAAGTGCGTATATTGACACATCAGCTGAAAGTAAGCAGTACCTTTGGTTTCTTTACTGTTGGAGTAGAACAAAAGGGGCCACAATCTCTCTGCAGCACAGCAAGCACATATTAAAAACCCTGAAAGCATATCTACTCAGCACTCTCATCATCATCATCATAGGCAGTCCCTTGGAGTCAAGGATGACTTGCTTCCACACTAAAAATGAGTTCTCAGGTGACCGAAGAGTCCACTGCAGAACCTATAGTCTCTGTCACAGGTAGGGCAGACGATGGTTGAAGGAAAGGGTAGGTGGGGTGCCTCGGTTGCCGCACACTCCTTCTGCTGTTGACGCTTGGCATCAGCTTGCTCTCGGTGAAGAGACTCGAGGTGTTCAGCACGTTCTCAGATGCTTTTTCTCCATTTTGAGCGGTTTTGGGCCAGGGATTCCCAGGTGTCGATGGGGATGTTGCACTTTTTCAACGAGGCTTTGAGGGTGTCCTTGAAGCGTTTCCTCTGCCCACCTGGGGCTCGCTTGCTGTGACGGACCTCTGAGTAGAGTGCTTGTTTTGGGAGTCTCGTGTTAGGCATGCAGACGATGTGGCCCGAGCAGCGGAGCTGATCAAGCGTGGTCAATGCTTCGATGCTGGGGATGTTGGCCTGAGCGAGAACACTGACGTTGGATTTGCAGGATCGTGGGGAGGCATCATTGGTGGTACTTTGCATACTCTTACTGTCCTCCTTCCATCTTTCCGCAGGACCTCCCTCCCTGGGTTTCATAGGACTCAATGGCGGCCTCACAAACTCGCTGTTGGCCCGTGCTGCGCCGCTCCTGGGCCACGACACTGCTGTTAGTTCACGTTGCTCCACTCCTGGGCCACAACCCTGCTGCTTGCCGCTCCCGACCTCCGGGCCTCGTCGACCGCAAGACCTCCCGCTGCTCGCCGACTTCCGGGCCTCCCGCTGCTCGCCGACCTCCGGGCCTCCCACTGCTCTCCAACCTCTGTGCCTCCCTCTGCCGCCCGACCTCCGAGGCCTCCCGCTGCTTGCCGACATCCGGGCCTCCCGCAGCTCGCCAATCTACGGGCCTCCCGCCGCTCGACGACCTCTTCTGGCCCTCCCCACTGCCCACCGACCTCTTTTGGGCCCCAACGCTGCTCGCATCAAGGGACACCAACCATTCCGTTACCTGGGATGACATGACGTCCGATTTGCCATCCGCTTTGCCTTCATCGCACTCTCAGGGTGGCTCACGCTGTTCCCTCCGGTGACTGAGCTGCTCCTCTTTATCCCCGCTGCTCCTCCAATAGTGTTCCCAGGGTCGGGGGGTCAGCGCTGTGTGCTGGGGCTGGACTGCTCCTCTTCCATTATAAAGTCTTTAACCGTCGAAGTACTGTTAACATGCGTCCAATTCACAGTGTTTGACAGTAACAACAGACATGTTGGTTTTCTTCTTTGCTGTGGCTGGGTGCACGCTCAGTTCTCAGACACAGTGAAGAGGAAAAGGTAATGGTGACTCCTTATGTCTCCGCACCGAATACCTGCCCTGGGATTTCCAAAATAGGTGGTAAGCCAGTAAGCCAGATTAGTGAGGTGGTATTCTGGCCCTGCTACCTCACCTTCCTCTTTGTCTGCCCATGGACACCCAAATGCAGGTGTGCACCTCCATAAAGCTAACAATGTGGCTTGCACCAGGACCCTCCGCAAACTGAAAGGTTATGCAGGGATTCTGGAATACCTCACTGATTCAAGGTGGATACGGATTAGTGAATTTACCCTCTCTTCCTTCTCCCCACCCAACTCCATACGATCTTCAGGCCTCAGGGCCATCATCTATTGTTCATCAGGCCGATTAGGCCTGCGGCTATTCTCCTGTTTCCATTCTCCACTGATAGCACAAGACCCTATCAGGGGTGGGCCTGTGCTAGGAGGGAGCTTGGACAGGGAAGACTCAGAGGTTGTCCCTTTGTTAAATCTAAAATATTCCTGCACTTAAAATTACAAAGCAGAGCCAGATACTTGCTTGAGTTTGATCAAGCACACTTGCCAAGAAACGAAGCAATATGGAAACCCTATACATCAGCTACAAGTGATAGTTACCTGCCACATATTCCATTTACTTCCAGCAGGTCTTGATATCTCTGATGACTGAACACCTGCTTCACCTAGCTTCCAGCAACTGCTGTAAATTAAATGCAACATTAGACCCTGCTAACATCTTCCCATTAATCACATCGCCTCCCCCTTCCTTCCTCCCTCTGTGAGATGACAGCCAGTAAATGAATGTCGATGTAACTTCAGAATGCCTGCCTTGTTTCACTGCGGTTAAACTGTGTGGCTGAGGGAAACAGTTGTCATTTCAATCTTCCGAGGGGCCCCTGGAGAACGTTGTAAATGGAGCTTATCAGCTATCAGTACATATCTGGGCAGTGAAACTGACTGAGAATTGGAAAGCGCGGACCATGCTCGGGAGATGTGTAAAGCAAATCAACACTTGGATGGAGATCAAAAGAAAAATGAAAAAAGTAGTGCAGATATGTGAATAACTGAAGCAAATTTACCACTTATTACAATCAATACAGGACACTGCACATTAAACTCAAATTAAGCCCAATTTCAGTTGTTATGGAGGTTAACTACAACTCCTCTGGGAATGAGCCGTCTAGATCTTTATCGCAAACCAAAATTGAATCCAAGAAGTTATTTCTAACAACAGAGCTTTCTGTTGTAACTTCAAAGTCAAGAGCACTTGATTGCAAAACAGCTCATTGAATCTTTTGTAACTCATTACGAAGGCTACAAATTGCATAGCGGTAGACAGGACTGTCTTGGTTCTGATGCCACTTATGGTGGAATAGCCCAATGACAAACAGCATTTTTGCTTATGCCTGTGCCTTATAACATAGAAGCATTAGTTATTAAGATCAGTCATGTTTTGAATTGATGTAAATCATCGCAAGATCACAACACAGACGTAGATAAGGATGCCCATTTGTCTTAATTCATCCATCCAGAAAGATCCCCTAGTTCCCCTTATTACTGCATGCAATTAAATAATTCCAGCGGTTTTGCCTCCACAACCCAACATGGAAATGCATTCCATGTATTGATCACTATTTTTGTGAAGTAGAAGCTCCTGATATCAGTCCTAAATTTGCCTTTCACTTGTTTGTTTCTGTGTCCTAATCAAATAGTTTAGTTTAATGTAATTTTCTGGAACAACATTTTCCATACCATTTTCTATTTTATAAACCTCTGCAAGGTGATCGCAACAAGAACAACTTGACTCGATATAATAGCATTAATGTAAAAAATCATTAGAATTGCAAGATAAAGAAAGACAAAGGTCTATCTAGTTCATCTTCTACCAGTTGTGAATGGGGGTGAACAATTAAACAACTAATGGGAGAAGGAGGCTCCATGAACATCCCCATCCTCAATGATGGCAGAGCCCAGCATGCGAGTGCAAAAGGCAAGGCTGAAGTATTTGCAACCATCTTCAGCCAGAAGTGCAAAGTGGATGATCCACCTTGGCTTCCTCCTGAGGTCCCCACCATCACAGAAACCAGTCTACAGCCAATTCGATTCACTCCACGTGTAATCTAGAAACGACTGGATACAGCAAAGGCTATGGGCCCCAACAACATTCTGGATATCGTGCTGAAGACTTGTGCTCCAGAACTAGCTGCATCTCTAGCCAAGCTGTTTCAGTATAGTTACAACACTGGCACCTACCCGACAATACAGAAGATTGCCCATGGTTTAAGGCGATTGTCAAAAGAACTATAGGTGACATAAGGAAAAACATTTTTACGCAGCGAGTGGTTAGGATCTGGAATACACTGCCTGAAAGGGTGGTGGAGGCAGACTCAATCGTGGCTTTCAAAAAGGAACAGGATAATTACCTGTAGGAAAAAAAAATGCAGGGCTACGGGGAAAGGGCGGGAGAGTGGGTCTAGCTGAAATGCTCTTGCAGAGAGTGGGCACGGGCTCGACTGGCTGAATATCCTCTTTCTGTGCTGCAACCATTCTATAATTCTATGATTCTATGAAAGTCCTATCCACAAAAAGCAGGATAAATAAAATCCAGCCATTTACCACCCATCAGTATATTCTCAATCATCAGCAAAGTGATGGAAGTTGTTGTCGACAGTACTATCAAGTGGCATTTACTCACCAATAACCTGCTCACCGATGCACAGTTTGGGTTCCACCGGGACCACTTAGCTCCAGACCTCATTACAGCCTTCGTCCAAATGTGCAGAAAAGAGCTGAACTCCAGAGGTAGGTTAGAGAGACTGGCTTTGACATCAAAGCAGCATTTGACCATATGTGACATCAAGGAGCCCGAGTAAAACTAAAGTCAATAGGAATCAGGAGGCAAACTCTCCACTAGCTGGAGTCAGACCAAGCACAGAGGCAGATGGTTGTGGGTGTTGGAGGTCAATCATCTCAGCCCCAGGACACTACTGCAGGAGTTCCTCAGGGCAGTGTCGTCAGCCCAACAGTTATCAGCCGCTTCATCAATGACTTTCCCTCCTGCATAGAGTCAGAAGTGGGGATGTTCGCTGATGATTGCAGTCTTCAGATCCATTCGCAACTCTTCAGATAAAGAAGCAGTCCATGTCCGCATGCAGCAAGACCTGGACAACATTCAGGCTTGGGCTGATAAGTGGCAAGCAATATTTGCACCACACAAGTGCCAAGCAATGACTATCTCCAACAAGAGAGAGTCTAACCACTAGACATCAACAATATTACCATCGCCAAATCTCCCACCATCAACATCCTGGGGGTCACCATTGACCAGAAACTTAACCAAGCCATAAATACAAGAGCTGGTCAGCGGTTGGGTATTCTGCGGTAAGTGTCTCACCACCTGACTTCCCAAAGCCTTTCCACCATCTACAAGGCACATGTCAGGAGTGTGATGGAATACTCTCCACGTGCCTGGATGAATGCAGCTCCAACAACACTCAAAAAGCTTGACACTATCCAGGACAAATCAGCTCACTTGATTGGCACCCCATCCTTTACCTTAAACATTCACTCCCTCCACCACCATGCACCATGGTTACAGTGTGTACAAGATGCACTGCAGCAACTTGCTAAAGCTTCTTCGCCAGCACCTTCCAAAGCCGTGACTTCTACCACCTCGAAGGACAAGGACAGCAGGCATATGGAGCACCACCACCTGTAAGTCCCCCTCCAAGTTACACACCATCCTGATTCGAAAGTATATCACCATTCCTTCATTGACACTGTGTCAAAATCCTGGAACTCCCTCCCAGACAGCATGGTGGGAGTATCTTCACCACACGGACTGGAGCTGTTCAAGAAGACGGTTCACCACCACCTTCTCAAGGGCAATTAGGGATGGCCAGTAAATGCTGGCCTTGCCAGCGATGCCCACATCCCAGAAACAAATAAAAAGAAATCCTGATAATTACATGAAACAATGATAATAGAGTTGTTGACCAATCAGGGCAATCAATCTCTATTAATTAGTCTACAACAGACCCAGACACATGAGGAGGAAAACCCCCAGTGGTGGAAAGCATTGGGATGCATAGGTCCAAAGTGACTCATTCCTCCCAGATATGCTACCTATCGCGTGTCATGTCACAAATGACTCATATTGTGTATCCCAAAATACACCTATTGATGATCCACCCCAAGGTGCTTCATAAATACAGTGGATGTTAATTGGACGTTGATCCAGGAAGGGACAACTTGGACTAGAAATCATGGTTTTAAGAAGATTGTTAAAGATGGAGAGTGCTGAGCAGAGGCAGTAAGGTTTAGGGAGGGATCGCCAAAGAGTTGGACTGAGATGGCCACAGGTGCTATCACCACTGGTGGGGTAAGGAGAGGGGGATGCTAAGAAGGCCAGTGTCAGAAGAATTGAGTGTTCAGGAGGATGTATTTACCAGAGATTGCTGAGACAGTGTGGCGCCAGGCCGAGGAGGGATTTGTAGATGGGGACATGAATTCTGCATTGAATGTGTTGTGGGGACAGGGAGCCAATGTCAGTCAGAGAGGAGGAGAGTGTACTTAAGAGTTTTGTACAAGTTACATTTTATGAAGGATGGAGGATGGGAGGATGGCAAGGAGAGTGTTAGAATAATCAATGCTGGAGGTGATAGAGACATGTATGAGGGTTTCAGCGGTAGAAGAGCTTGAGGTAAGGTTGGAAAGAAGAAATGTTACAGAGATAGATTTAAATGCTGCACTCTACCGGGGAAGATAAGTATCATTATACATTGGGGGCGGCAGCAGGGCTCTGACATTGCGGGGAGGTGGTCTGACCTTGTACTGGGTGATTCGGCCATCGTGGGGGATGTGGACATTGTTGGGTGGGGCGGGGGGAAGTGAATCGGGCATTGTGGAGTGAGGGGGTGAATCGGACTCATTAGAGGGGTGGGGGGAGGGGGGCAGTTTCGGCCGAACACAGGAAGGGTGGGAGCTGGCTAATATCAAGGGGTTTGGGTTGGGCTGATCGCAAGGGTCCAATTACGTGAAGTTAAGCTTCTTTGGCCTGGGTGAAACATTCCTGCTCTTTCCAGTCCACAACCAGTGCAGTAATCGCACTTACCCCATGGATCCGGGATTTCTCGCTTCCTTTTATCTACCGGGGTTCCCGAGGCCCGGGCCCCCATGCAATAAAACTAAAAATACAGATAGAATAGAGGTCCGCAGCTGCCTTAAAGGATTTTACTGACTGACCTACCTTCTGGGAGTGGGTTCGTCACCCGTCACTCTTCCCCCGACCTGCCTCCGTTAAAAACTGGAAGTGGGCAGGCTGGGGTCGAGTTTGAGAAATAAAAATTTGTACCTTCCCACCCACCCCCAACTACCCATTCTTTAGGGTTAAAAGTCCCCCTGTTACCTCTAAAAAATACTCCACATCCTATTTTTAATTCTTCTTAGCCAATCGTGCGTTCGGGTTTCACTTTTCTCAAAATCCAAATAAACTCTAACACTAGAAGCTGCACGATCTATTTTATCTGTAAAGTGATTAAATAATATCCTGCGTCTTGTGTGTGCCATCCATAGGGACAAGTTATAAATGGTATCTCCATGGTTACAGCTCCCAAAGCCCGATAGTCATTAGAGCCTAGTAATTACTATTGCTGATATTTGATTATATTTTGTATTGTTGAACACCATTAACGAAAGAATGAACTTGCATTTATCTGGCACCTTATCATATCCACAATGTTTAGAATCATAGAATATGCCCATTGTGCCTGTGCTGGCTCTTTGAAAGGGCTATCCAATTAAACTCACTCTTTCCCCATAGCTCTGTATTTTTTTTTCGATGTAACTATTTGTACTGCATTTTTTTTGACAGACAGGCCACAAACCCCGCCCCCTGTCAAGTTCTGCTCCCTCCCCCGCCCCCCCCGCCACTTCCCGGCCCAAATCATTCCATCCACGTGGTGCCGAGAAGCAGGAGCTGACTCTCCTCCCCGGCTGGCGTGGGGCTGAGAGTGGCCAGCGGGTGGCGGTGGGGCGGGCGGAGAGCACCCAGCAGGGGCGGGGGGGGGGGCCGAGAGCACTCAGCGGGCGGGGGGGGGGGCCGAGAGTGGCCAACGGTGGGGGGGTCGAGAGCAGAGGAGGGGGAGGGGGCCAAGAGCACCCAGCGGGGACGGGGCCGAGAGTGGCCATTGGGGGGTGGGTCCCGAGAGCAGCCAGCGGGGGGAGGGGGGGGGTGGTACCGAGAGCCGCCACCAGGTGGTGGGGGGGGAGGGGGGTGTACCGACAGCGGCCAGCAGGAGGGGGGAGGCTGGCTGAAAGCGCCCAGCGGGGGTGGGGGGGGGGGTGCTGAGAGTGCACTGCAGGGTGGGGGGCCAAGAGTGGTCAGCAAGGGGGGGGCCGAGAGCAGCCAGCGGGGGGGACATGAGAGTAGCCGGCAGGGGGCCGATAGTGACAGTCCTGGGCCCGAGAGTGACAGAGGGGCTGATAGCGAGAGAGAGGCCAGAGGCGGGAGAGAGAGCGACTGGGAGGAGAAGAGAGAGAGAGACTGCGGGGAGAGAGAGAGGCTGGGGGGAGAGTGAGAGAGGTTGAGGGTAGAGAGAGAGACTGGGTGGGGAGTGAGAGGCTGGGGGGAGAGTGAGAGAGGCTGGGGGGATAGTGAGAGGCATGGTGGGGTGTGGGAGAGTCACGGGTGAGGTTTGGGGGAGACGGATCACGCTCTTCCAACCCCCTACAAAAGACATCGTTGGACTGGATGATGTCCAGAAGTCACAACATTGTCACTATTCAGCCTGACATCGGTAGTGGGTAAAATGATGGAATCAATTATTAAGAATGTCATAGCAGCGCATTTGGAAAGAGGTGACATGATAGGTCCAAGTCAACATGGATTTGTGAAAGGGAAATCATGCTTGACAAATCTTCTGGAATTTTTTGAGGATGTTTCCAGTAGAGTGGACAAGGGAGAACCAGTTGATGTGGTATATTTGGACTTTCAGAAGGCTTTCGACAAGGTCCCACACAAGAGATTAATGTGCAAAGTTAAAGCACATGGGATTGGGGGTAGTGTGCTGACATGGATTGAGAACTGGTTGTCAGACAGGAAGCAAAGAGTAGGAGTAAATGGGGACTTTTCAGAATGGCAGGCAGTGACTAGTGGGGTACCGCAAGGTTCTGTGCTGGGGCCCCAGCTGTTTACACTGTACATTAATGATTTAGACGAGGGGATTAAATGTAGTATCTCCAAATTTGCGGATGACACTAAGTTGGGTGGCAGTGTGAGCTGCGAGGAGGATGCTATGAGGCTGCAGAGTGATTTGGATAGGTTAGGTGAGTGGGAAAATGCATGACAGATGAAGTATAATATGGATAAATGTGAGGTTATCGACTTTGGTGGTAAAAACAGAGAGACAGACTATTATCTGAATGGTGACAGATTAGGAAAAGGGGCGGTGCAACGAGACCTGGGTGTCATGGTACATCGGTCATTGAAGGTTGGCATGCAGGTACAGCAGGCGGTTAAGAAAGCAAATGACATGTTGGCCTTCATAGCGAGGGGATTTGAGTACAGGGGCAGGGAGGTGTTTCTACAGTTGTACAGGGCCTTGGTGAGGCCACACCTGGAGTATTGTGTACAGTTTTGGTCTCCTAACCTGAGGAAAGACATTCTTGCTATTGAGGGAGTGCAGCGAAGGTTCACCAGACTGATTCCCGGGTTGGCGGGACTGACCTATCAAGAAAGACTGGATCAACTGGGCTTGTATTCACTGGAGTTCAGAAGACTGAGAGGGGACCTCATAGAAACATTTAAAATTCTGATGAGTTTAGACAGGTTAGATGCAGGAAGAATGTTCCCAATGTTGGGGAAGTCCAGAACCAGGGGTCACAGTCTAAGGATAAGGGGTAAGCCATTTAGGACCAAGATGAGGAGAAACTTCTTCACCCAGAGAGTGGTGAACCTGTGGAATTCTCTATCACAGAAAGTTGTTGAGGCCAATTCACTAAATATATTCAAAAAGGAGTTAAATGAAGTCCTTCCTACTAAGGGGATCAAGGGGTATGGCGGGAAAGCAGGAATGGGGTACTGAAGTTGCATGTTCAGCCATGAACTCATTGAATGGCGGTGCAGGCTAGAAGGGCTGAATGGCCTACTCCTGCACCTATTTTCTATGTTTCTATGTTTATGTTTCACTTCAAACTCAATAAACCTGTTAACAATCCATACACAATGCCTGCCACATCTATGGTGGTGGTGGTGGTGGTGGTGGGGGGGGGGGGTGAGCGGAGGGGGGAATGGATGCACTTGGACTGGGGTAAGGCACTTTGGCTGGGGGAGGGATGAACTTGGACTGGGGTAAGGCACTTTGGCTGGGGGAGGGATGAACTTGGACTGGGGTAAGGCACTTTGGCTGGGGGAGGGATGAACTTGGACTGGGGTAAGGCACTTTGGCTGGGGGAGGGATGAACTTGGATTGGGGTAAGGCACTTTGGCTGGGGGAGGGATGAACTTGGACTGGGGTAAGGCACTTTGGCTGGGGGAGGGATGAACTTGGACTGGGGTAAGGCACTTTGGCTGGGGGAGGGATGAACTTGGACTGGGGTAAGGCACTTTGGCTGGGGGAGGGATGAACTTGGACTGGGGTAAGGCACTTTGGCTGGGGGAGGGATGAACTTGGACTGGGGTAAGGCACTTTGGCTGGGGGAGGGATGAACTTGGACTGGGGTAAGGCACTTTGGCTGGGGGAGGGATGAACTTGGACTGGGGTAAGGCACTTTGGCTGGGGGAGGGATGAACTTGGACTGGGGTAAGGCACTTTGGCTGGGGGAGGGATGAACTTGGACTGGGGTAAGGCACTTTGGCTGGGGGAGGGATGAACTTGGACTGGGGTAAGGCACTTTGGCTGGGGGAGGAATGTACTTGGACTGGGGTAAGGCACTTTGGCTGGGGGAGGGATGAACTTGGACTAGGGTAAGGCACTTTGGCTGGGGGAGGGATGAACTTGGACTGGGGTAAGGCACTTTGGCTGGGGGAGGAATGTACTTGGACTGGGGTATGGGACTTTGGCTGGCCCTTGCTGTCTTCTGGGGAGCTCTGTCCTCTGTCGCTTCAAGAAGTCAAAGTGGATCGAGTTACAATTTGCAAAGTCAGTGAGACCTTGGGATAGGCGGTTGCAGTTACACATTCCTGTGAAATTTCAGGGTGTGGCTTATCCTCCAAGGGGACCAATCATAGACAAAGGGTGGAGCATGGTGGCCATTTTTGCAGTACAAATCAGCTCGTCCTTTTATTGCCCTTCAAGTATTTATCCAATTTTCTTCTGAATATTACTCTCGAATCTGCTTCCACCACCCTTTCAGACAGTACATTCCTGATCACAACCTGCTGTATAAAGAAAATGTTCGCATGCCGCCTCTGGTTATTTTGACAATCACCTTAAATCTGTAACTCTCCTGCCATTAGAAACAGTTTCTCCTTATTTACTTTATTAAAACCATTCTTGATTTTGAACACCTCTATCAAATATCCTTCTCTGCTCTAAGGAAAACACCCAGCTTCTCCAATCTCTCCACATAACTGAAGTCAATCATCTTTGGTACCATTCGAATAAATCTACTCTGCACCCTCTCCAAGGTCTTGACACCCTTCCTAAAGTGTGGTGCTCAGAATTGAACACAAATCCATCTGAGGCCTAACCAGTATTTATACGTGAAGCATCCTCAGTCCTTCACAGAGACTGTTGCTATGGAGGCAAGTGTGGTAGCTAATCCCACAATTATAAATGAAATGAATGGCTAGTTAGTTTGCTTTTTGGCTGAGCAAAGAATGTTGCCCAAAGACACTGGGGGATCTCAGTCCACTTCTGCAAGTCGATCTTTTACATCCATCTGTGCAGGCACAGCCTTGGTTTAATGTCGCAACTGGCAAAACACATTCCCCTGCCAATGCTGCATTCTTTCACCACTGCAGTTCTTGTGGTGGGACATGAACCTGCCCAATCAAAAGGCAAAGGTATCACCACTGAGTCAAACTGACAGACTGAGGCATAAGATGTCCAATGCATCTACTAATATCAACATCAGTGCATTCTAAGCTCTATCACCCCATACTTGGCCCTAACAATAAGATTTACAGACAAAAGTAATGAGTAATTGCTGCATCAAGCACAGGCAAAACAAGACATGACTTATCTTGCTTTGATTCGCTTCAACTGAGATTGAACTCAATCTCTAATCCTGTAGCCTGCTGCTACCAAGCACTTACTACGACTGCAAGGTGATATTTTGCTCTATATGAATCTTTTCCGCATAGACAATTTCTATTTTCCACTAAACATTAGTGCAATATTTTTGGCCCTTTATTCTTCTGTTGCATAAAACTGAGTTATTTTCCTTCCAGTTCTCTTTACCTCCTGACAGCACTAATTATTACTGGGGTAAAATGTCAGTTTCGTTCCAAAGACAGAATACATAATCTAGGCTGACACTGCAGTGCAGTACCAAGGGAGTGTTGCACTGTTGGAGGTGCCGTCTTTTGAATGTGGTGTTAAACCGAGGCCTCATCTACCTCTCAGGTAATGCAAAAGATCCCACACCATTATTTGAAGAGCAGGGAGCTCTCCCAATATCCTAGCCAATATTCATCGCTCAATCAAAACATATTAACTGATCATTCATCTCATTGTTGATTGTAGGACCTGGTTATGCTCAAATGTACAGAGCAACACTAACTACACTTCAGATGTTTTATTTCAATTTTGTTCATTGTTGGGATATGCCGTCACTGGCAAGACCAGCAATTATTGCCCATCCCTAGTTGCCCTTGAGAAGGTCGTGGGCTTTCTTCTTGAACCGTTGCAGACCATGTGGTGAAGGTACTCGCACACTGCTTTTAGAGCTGAAGTGCTTTGGGCCGTATTATGGATCTGAAAGGTGCTATATAAATGCAAGTCTGTTTGTACAAGTCACATGGTGCTTGCTGCCCTCCACTGCTTCACTCAAGTAGCCATCCACCATATGCGAGTCAATACAGTGTATCAGCAGTTTATTCAACTGGGGGGAGCATCACTGCTGAGCATGATCCTGTTCTCACCCAACATCCAAATGCAAACTTTCCAGCAGGAGTCATTGGATAGAAATCAGGAGCAGGAACCCAGACTGATTTTTCCACTCGCTAACCCATCAACAAGATGCATTTGTTTTGCACCATTAATGTAGCAGAATATTCTGAGGCAAGTAATTTTTTAATAAAAGGAACAGATGTCAAGCCATCTCATTGTACATTACTTATAGGATTGTTGGTACAGGTAAGCAAAAGACTGGTTGAAAACACAGCCCTGAGGCGTGGAGGGAGCGGGAAGGCCAAAAGTGGCCAAAGAACCCGGCGAGGGTGGAGACATGGAAGTCCTACCAAATTTAACAGCACAACCTAATTTTATTTCTTTTTTTCCATTTCCCACCTGGCAGCCAGCCAAATAAACTGGCTGGCCAGCTGCTGTGTGGGAAAGCAGGATGCCATAGCCGGGGACCATTGGGACAGTTCCTGTGATCGCAGCAGGGGAACGGGCTGCAGATGGGGCTTGTGGGGGGTAGGGGGAGGCAATTGCCGATCGCGGCAGGGACTAGAGCAACACTTTCAGCAGAAGGAAGGCTGAAGGCTTCCTGGAGGGGCCATGGCTTTTCCTGGACCACAGAGAGTGTTATAAAAGGCATCTCCAGCCTCCATTCTCCTGCCGGGTTTCCCGAGCCCTGGGAAACTCGTGTGGCAGCAATTAAATTTAAATCAAGCTTCCAATTGCACTATGAGAGCCTGATTTCAATATGTTAATGAAGTGTCACACCTCTCCAAGATGGATCACTTGCATGCCATGCTATCCTCCATCATAAAAATGGTGGCAGGCGCAAACGCACGGGTTGGGGGTCGCGGTTTCTGTTTTTTAGTGTTTAGCCCGCCCTTTGACCTCCTCCCACTCATTAATATATTGAGCCCCATAGGTATTAATAATACTTTTAAAGGAAGTGAGAGAACTAGAGAGGTTTACGGAGAGCGTACTTAACAGAAAAACTGAGAGAGCGCAAGGCTATGACACCAATAATGGAGCAAATGGGGATAAGGATTACAAAAAAGGCCAGGAGCGCTGAAACTAATTGTTCCATCCCAACTGGGACCTTGACTGGGATCAGCCAGCTCAACACAGATCTTTCAGTAGAAAACTCCTGGACATACACGAGTGACCTCCTTGAGTGCTACAAACTCCTATAGAGAATCAATCTAGGACCCTCCTGGTTTGCATGGGTCACAGCCACACTGGTCGGTAAGCAAACAACTGAACAATAACAACAATTTGTATTTATATAGCACCTTTAACGTAGTAAAACATCCCAAGGCGTTTCACAGAAGTGTTACAAAACCAAAAAAAAATTTGACCCCGAGCCAGATAAGGAAATTTCGGCAGATGACCAAAAACTTGGTCAAAGAGGTAGGTTTTAAGGAGCGTCTTGAAGGAGGAAAGAGTGGTAGAGAAGCGGAGAGGTTTAGGGAGAGAGTGCCAGAGCTTAGGGCCTAGGCAGCTGAAGGCATGGCCACTGATGGTTGAGCAGTTATAATCAGGGATGCTCAAGAGGACAGAATTTGAGGAGCACAGATATCTTGGGGGATTGTGAGGCTGAAGGTGACTACAGAGCTAGGAATGGGCGAGGCCACGGAGGGATTTGTAAATAAGGATGAGAATTTTGAAATCAAGACGTTGCTTAATCGGGAGCCAATGTACGTCAGCGAGCACAGGGGTGATGGGTGAGCGGGACTTGGTGCGAGTTAGGCTGCCATCAAAGATCTCAATACAGTTTAATCCTGATTATTTGATGTCTTTTGCATGAATAATAATTGAATTATGTGATCATTTGAGTTAACTATTTTCAAATTGAAACAAGTCAGTTGTATAAACCTTTTTCATAGGGGCATTTGTTTTTTTGTCACAAATAATACATTTAAACACTTCACATTTCCTTTGTATTTTCCACTCTAGCGTTATGTTCCTGTGCACACCTCCAGTCCTCCAACACTGACCTACTTCTCATTTTCTGGTCCCTCCATTCCACCATCAGCGGACACTCCGTCAGCCACCTTGTCCCTCCCTCTGTATCTTCTTCTTGTCACCTCTCGCCCAGCTTTCAAATATCTCCAAGTGACCTTCCTCCTCTTCATCAATGTTTCTGACCCTTTTGACCCAAATTCCTTTACTTTCCTCCACTCAGTATTCATTTCCCTGTAAAGCACTCTTTGCTTGTAACGAGAGCTATAGAAATGTCAGCTGTGGACGGCCGTGCTGTGCAATGGATTTTTTTCCCCTTAAGGCACGCACCTTTTTATAGTCCCTTCAGACTAATGGTTAACTACAATGCAAAGTTCACCTTAGAACAACTGATACCTCAGTCTGAATACCTGTCCAATGAATATTTCTGCAGTATGAGCTGGTTTTAAGCTCCTTCCTCCTATGTCTCAGTTGGTGAAAGGAGGAACTAATTGAGTAGACTAGGAAGGTCACAGGTTTGATTCTCAGTTTGTGATGTTTAGTTAATCTCAATTAAGTGCTACATATATTCTCGGTCCCCTGAGCCCAGGAAAAAAATCAGCCAGATGTCCCACTCCTGATCATTATCCAATAGCCTCTGCTGTATGTGGATATTGGATGAAAACAGGATCAAGCTCAGCTGTGATGCCATTCCCCCAGACTTGAACAGACTGCTAACCTCAAGCTCAGATCACAAATATCGAATGGGTACAGAAGTGTACTGGCTAGTAATTCAGAGAACATGAGTGCAAATCCCTCCAAAGTCATTTGAGAATTTGAATTCAGTTTTTTTTAAATCTGGGAATAAAAAGCCTGTATCAGTAAAAAGGACATTGAAGCTGCCAGATTGTTGTAAAATCCCAATTGGTTCATTAATGCCCTTTAGGGAAAAGAACCTGTTGTCCTTATCCTGGTCTGACCTATATGTGACTACAGTCTCACATCAAAGTGATTTACTCTTAACTGCCCACTGAAGTGGCCAAGCGAGCCACTCAGTTGTATTGCCTCATGCGGAGCATAATCACTGGCATGGACCTGTTCGGCTGAATGGCCTGTTTCTCTACTGTAAATACTATGCAAGACCGCTATACTGTAACGGTTTAAGAAGCAGGCCCACTACTACCTTTTCACGGCAATCAGAGATGGACAATAAATACTCGTCTTGCCAGTAATGCCACATCCCGAGAATTAATAATTTTTAAAAATATCCATGGGCAATATATGTCACCCATTGAGTATACCTCAGCAGGAGTCAACATCTTCAGGAGAGGAGAAAATTGGCAAAACAAATTAGTGAGCAGGATTTAAAGGGGCAGTCCACTTCTTAACAAAAATCTATCCATCTCAATTTTGAAGATTTCAATTGTCCCAGTATTGTTCAAATGAGAGTTAGATTGCCTGTTCCACAACATTCTCTAGCCCAGTACTGGGGGAAGGACTTTGAACAAATGGCAATGCCTCTAGAATGAAATGATAGATTATGTAGCATTTTCCTTGTGATAGTGAACCCGTCTCCATTTTCTCCCTAACCATCCAGCTGAACTAATTATGTCTGGCTCAATTATCACAGCAGTCTGATAGTTCCATCGCCCATTAGACAGCACAGAAAATCTGCAGTACACCGAGATCCCACATGCAATGTAATATTCAGATTTTTATTGTTGTCCTAATTATAAATATGTCAAATCAAATGTGTTGTACCAAGTGTGACTGGAGATGTAATGATGTTATCACCATAGTGGTTGCATCCTTGCGGACTTCAAATGATCGGGTTTTTTTAAAGTGATGCTGGGGTTGGATGCAGCTCCACTAGGTTATTTGAAATGTCTAGAGGGCACTTTTTGAAAATTTAAAATCAAAGAACGAGCTTAGATGCCAGGAAGTAATGCTTTTCACAGAGAGTTATCACCATCTGGAATAAACTGCCAAGACATGCATTCAGTAAAAAGTTCCTGCAGTCTTTACAGCAGATACTTGATGAGAGACTAGCACATTTCCAATTATAGAGGGTAGGCTGTTAGTTATTTGTGATTCCGAGGAGCTTTGGACAACCGATATGTCCTTGAGCTTTGCTTGATAACCTTGGTGAATCAGATGAACCTGTTAGAGCTATTCCTGAATTGGCCTTATGTTTTTGTTTCCTCTGTGTGTTTGGTCTCTCAAGTAATTACGTAGTATGGGGAGGGTAAATGGTGTGAATGGTTGTATTGTTATTTTAAAGGGATGGGTATGATAAGACCATATGGTCTTTATTCATTATTATGCAATTGGTCTCGGCACCACTAGCTTGGGGGAGTTGAGGGAAAAATCAGCCAACCATGTTAATCCTGCTATAAAGTGTGTCTGGAGCTCTCTCCCCCAAAAGGCTGTTAAGGCTAAGTCAATTGAAACTTTCAGGACTGAGGTTGATAAATTCAACCATTCACACCCCATCTCGACTTATCTTTTGTTTCCTAACTTGTGCCATTACAATCTCATTCTTGCCCATCATCTCTTTTGTCTCTTAAATCACACTTGCCTTCCACCCTATCTCAGACCTTCCCTTCTGTTCTTTCCTCCCCTCCCTCTTTCAGTGCCCCTGCACTTCTTTAAGAATCTGTTACATCTCAAACTTTTCCAGTTCTGACGAAGGGTTACAGATCTGGACAGAGTGGATAGGAAGGGCCTGTTTCCCTTGACAGAGGGCCAACAACCAGGGGGCATAGATTTAAAATAATTGGAGGGAGGTTTAGAGAAGATATGAGGGGAAATTTCTTCACCCAGATGGTGGTGGGGGTCTGGAACTCACTGCCTGAAAGGGTGGTAGAGGCAGAAACCTTCACCACATTTAAAACATACTTGGATGTGCGCTTAAAGTGCCGCAACGTACAGGACTACGGACCAAAAGCTGGAAAGTGGGAATCGGCTGGATAGCTCTTGGTCGGCCGGAGCGGACATAATGGGCCAAAATGGTTTCCTTCCGTGCTATAAATTTCTATGATTCTATGATTCTAGACCTGAAACATTAACTCTGTTTCTCTCCACAGATGCTGCCTGACCCTCTGAGATTTCCACCCTTTTCTGTTTTATTTCAGATTCCAGCATCCGGAGTCATTTGCTTTTGATAAATTTTTGTTAGGTAAAGTATCAAGTGATATGGATCAAAGCTGGGTAATTGCGGTTGAGGTACAGATCAGCCATGCACTAACTAAATGGCAGATGAGGCTTGAGGAGCTAAATGCCCTACTACTGTTCCTATGTGGAGATCGAACGAGGACAGATCAGGCTCGATTGTAATGTAGCCCTGTTGAAATAGCCTGCCAATACTGAGTGTCTTGGCTCACACATCCAGGAGATATTGAAGTTAATTATATAGCATTGTGTTATTTGGCTCTTTTAGTTTATCTTACGAGAAAAAACCTCAGTCCCTCCATCACTGCATCCTAAACAGTGGTATTAAATTTACCTTTCATCAGTCTGAACCCACACACCTGGTCCCATAATCACAGTTTCATTTGAAGTACTATTGTAGATTCACCGGAGGGAGGGGATGAAATTGAAGCATAAAATGTGCTCATAGCAAACTGGCAGCCTGTTTTACAACGTGCCCGATTTTCATTTTCATTTATGTCAATGAAAGTAAAATCGGGCACACTGTATAAAATGGGCTGTGGATTCGCGACTGGCAGAGACCAATTTTATCCTGACTTTTGTATGCCAGTTACTATCTTGTATGATGTGCCCCCTCATTCTTCTCCTTTATGAGCTTGAAGAACCCAAGATTTTCGAGACTTTACTGATCTTCAATGCTCTGACACTGGGAAGTCTAATGTTTTGTTCAGGGCAACCAGAATGTAATTGTTGTTTTGTCAGCAAACTTTGCAAATTTTACACTTCTGCTCAAAATTCTAATAAAATGAGAACTGGTGTATGATATTTGTCTCGTGATGTTATTTTCGAATAAAATAAAAATAAAAAGCAGTCCAATAGCTACACTATAATGTGACTGCATCAGCACCCCATAATAGACATTATAGCCTAGTATATAATTGCGCCGATATTAGAACAGGAATTTACTCTCAATTACTGCCCCTTCTCTCTGTTCCTCTCTCAATTTCTCTCTGCCAGTCTCAATCTATGTATCACTCCCTTGACTTAAAGATCTCACTCTCATATGAATTTCCTCCGTCGGCTATTTTAATGTAGTCATTCGCTCATTTAAATAAAAGCCTGCATTAAAGTAGCAGGCAAAGCAACATCATATAAAAGTGGTAACTGTTTACCCATTCATTTCTAGGGTCACATCTACTGCAGTGTTGATCTTTCATGGCCCCAGTTTCTTACTGTACGTGCCACCTTTAGTGTCACTGTTGTTGCTCCTGGTGGACCGCTACAGTGTTGTAACCGTGCCAATGTTCTTGCCTCGAAATGCACACATGGCAAATTGTCTTGGCTGGTGAGTAATTAGCCTCTCGATGCCCAACAGGAGTTGGCAATTTGCATCCTTGTCCATTATCATCCAAACACACTCAGAATTTACGTTAAAGGGAAACCATCACTGTCCAACATTGGGAGCAGCTTGCAAATATCACACACAAATGACATGCTGACACTTTCATGATACAGTGCACATAGAATCATACAGCACAGAAGAAGGCCATTTGGTCCATCGTATCTGTGCCGGTTCTTTGAAAGAACTATCAAAAGTCCCTAATTGTCATCCCCCATCACCCCCCCTCCCATCCCCCCACTCTTACCCCATTGCCCTAGTAATGTTTCAAGTAATATACCTAATTCCCTTATGAAATTTACTGTTGAATCTGCTTTCCCCAGCCTTTCAGACAGTGCATTCCAGATCATAACAACCTGCTATGGTTAAAACAAATCTCTGCTCATCTCCCTTCTGGTTCTTTTGCCAATCATCTTAAATCTGAGTCATCGACCCACCAGCCGTTAAAATAATTTCTCAGTATTTACCCACTTGCCATGAAAATTGTTTCTCAGTATTTACTCTTGTGAAAAGACATCATAATTCTGAACACCTGCGTTAAATCGTTATGAAGCATTTCTAAGTGCAAATCACATCTTCACATTTAGATAGTAAAAGCACAGAAAAACCTTTGGCAAACAAACTTTGGGGGCGACGTCGCCCCTTTAAGTGAACCAATAAAAGAGGATTCGGTTCCAGCCCATTGATTTTCAGTCATTTTAACGGACAGCATATCCTCGGGAAGGAATTATACCTTTCAGCAGCACAGAGAGCAGACCATCTGGATCTCGCTTTCCCTCCTCCCTTAAAGCGGCACTACCCATTCACTCGTTACCAACTCGAACTTTACACTATTTTCATATTTAAAAACACAAAATGTCGTTTTCACAAACTGAATTTACACAGATTCAGAAACATTACAGTGGAAGACATCATTAGCTGCAAGCTCAAAGCGAACCCCGAGAAAAATCTACATTACTCATAGAAATTTAAAAGCATTAAAAAAAATCTCCAGTTCTGACTAAGGGTCATCGACACTTAACTCCGTTTCTCTCTCCACAGGTGCTGCCTGACCTGCTGAATACTTCCAGCATTTTCTGTTTTTAAATTATATATTATTTTTTAAACTGTGCTGTTAACGGAAGGACGAGCCAAGATGGAGCATGAAATCATCACAATCTACATGAGTCTACACATTTGCATTTAGAGAGCATTATGTTAATGAAAATTTCTGTTACTTCACAATCTTTTTAAACAGTTCTTACTTGTGGTATTGTACTTGATCCCATTGAAGAACTCGGGACAAGGTCTCGCCACAAGCTGTCCCGCTGTAGTCCTCGGCCAGCAAGTTCCTATTTGATCGGTTGTTGAGTTGCAATACACACCTTTGGAGGAGGTTATAAAAATAAACATATAGAATTAAAAGGAGAAAGACTAACAGGAAGAAAAAAATATATAAGCTGAAAGTCCACAAGTTAAATCTACAATTTCTTGCCCGGGTCAGACTGTCTTACCCGTGAGATCCACAAAAGGGACAGGATCCGTTTCATAGAAATGGTCCTGGAAAGCGTCTATCAGGCTGCAGTTGGGATCAAACTCGTCGATGATGATCTGAAAGATTGTAGAGTCCATGGTGCAGCCGGTGTGTGTGTGTGGGGGGGGGGGGGGGATTCCTTTCGTTGTTGCAGTTACAGCGGCTCCCTCCTTCTCCCCTCTCCTGAGATGTGCGAGAAGCCTCTTGGTTTAAAGCCTCACCTCTCCGTTGGATTCGCAACACTCTTTGGCCAATGGGAATGCTGCAGCTGCCTACGCCTTACCAAATATATCGCTAATTTGAGTTTTTTCGCACTATGAATTTCAGCCTCTATATTCACCTATCGACACGTCAGTCCATCCCTTATCTTCCTTAAACATATTGTGTATTCCTTGGTCTTTCCGTTTCTATCTCTTTCAGTTCTCCCTCTGTCTCCCTCTCTCAGGCTCCCTTTCTTAACCCCTGTCTGTTTCTTTCTCTCTGTCTTTGTTTTGCTCCCCTTCACCCTATTTGTTTATATTTGTTTCTTTCTCCCTCACTTTCTTCACTCTCTCTCAGGCTTTCTCTATTTCCTGATTCTGCTCTGGCTATTACTCTATTTTTCAGTCTCTCAGTTATTGTCTCCGCTGCTGTGTCCCATTGTCTCTTTGTCTCTTGCTCTCTCTATATTTTTCTCAATCTCTTTTTCCTGGTCGTTCCTCTCTGTTTTAGTTTAGGTCTCTATTGCTCTCAATCTGTCTCTTGCTCTCTCAGTGTCTTGCTGTCTATTACTCTGTCAGTACCTCTTTGCCTCTTATTCTCCCAGTATCTCTGTCTCACTTTTGGTATCTCTCTGTCTCTTGCTCTTTCTTGGTGTCTCTCTTTTAGTATCTTTGTCTCTTGCTGTCTTGGTATATTTCTCTCCCTTGCTCTCTATCTGTATCTCTGCCTCTTACTCTTTCTCAGTATCTCTCTCTTTCTCTCTCTATTTCAGTATCTCTGTCTCTTGCTCTCAGTATTTTTCTTACTCTGAGTCTTTGTCTCTTTCTCTTGCTATCTCTTGTCTCTGTCTTGTTCACTCAGTATCTCTGTCTCTTGCTCTCTCTCAGTATCTCCCTCCTTGCTCTCTATCTGTGTAGCTCTGTCTCTTGCTTTATCTCTGTATAGCTCTCCTTACTCTATCTGTATCTCTCTCTCTGTCTCTTGCTCTATCTCTGTATATCTCTCCTTGCTCTCTATCTGATTCTTTCTCTCTGTCTCTTGCTTTATCTCTGCATATCTCTCCTTGCTCTCTATCTGTATCTCTCTCTCTGTCTCTTGCTCTATCTCTGTGTCTCCCTCCTTGCTCTCTCTTGGTATCTCTCTCTCTTGCTCTCTATTTGTATCTCTCTCTCTCTCGGTATCTCTGTCTCTTGCTCTGTCTCAGTATCTCTCTGTCGCATGCCGTCTGTCAGTATTTCTGACTCTTACTCTCTCTCGGGATCTATCTCTTGCTGTTTCTCGATATCCCTCTGTCTCTTCCTCTATTCTGTTAGCTCTCTGTCTATCCCTTTCACTTTAGTAGTTGCACTCTCATCACTGCCCCCACCTGCTATTGGTAACAGTAATTATGATTGCTAACCCGTGTTACAGACCATTTCCTAAGCAACACAAAGCCAGCAAAGCACTGGAGGCTGCTCTAAAGCTTCACATTCAGCTTGACTGATTATTTAAAAACAAAACCCATTGTGTGCTGCTTACAGACTAGAAATATAAATCTATTTGGAATGAGGTCTCGATACCTGATGCCAGAAGGCTGCTCTAGATTTAAGCTGAATCCAGTATTCCATCTCCAGTCCTTCACAGTAGGAAAAGCATTGGTTGGAGTATAACATTTATTGTGGGAAAAAAGAACAATAATTTATCAGACTCAAACAGAACCAGGGTACTGGATTTGTGAAGCCTCCATTGGAAGGAATGCCTTTTGGGCAAACCTCCTGTTGTTTGTTACAGCAAGCCAGCTGGCTATTTCACCCAGATAACAAATACAACTTAACTCCGACAAACACATCACAGACCTGTCAATAACATTACAATTGGATAAGAGATCATTCCAGGCTGATAATTTATACACAGTTTAGTAAATGGTGTTGAGTGCTCTGATTTTCTATTTGGTTTAGGATTACCACACAAAATACGTTAATTGGACCAGCTCTTGAAAATTGGATCTTTGGGTTAGAATGGAATTTAACAGTGTGTCAGCCGTGGCTCAATTGGTATAACTCTCGCTTCTGAGTCAAAATATTGTGAGTTGTGAGCACAAAATCTAGGCTGGTACTTCAGTGTATTATTGAGAGACTGCTGCATAAGAACATAAGAACATAAGAATTAGGAACAGCAGTAGGCCATCTAGCCCCTCGAGCCTGCTCCGCCATTCAACAAGATCATGGCTGATCTGGCCGTGGACTCAGCTCCACTTACCCGCCCGCTCCCCGTAACCCTTAATTCCCTTATTGGTTAAAAATCTATCTATCTGTGACTTGAATACATTCAATGAGCTCGCCTCAACTGCTTCCTTGGGCAGAGAATTCTACAGATTCACAACCCTTTGGGAGAAGAAATTCCTTCTCAACTCGGTTTTAAATTGGCTTCCCCATATTTTGAGGCTGTGCCCCCTAGTTCTAGTCACCCCTACCAGTGGAAACAGTCTCTCTGCCTCTATCTTGTCCACCCCTTTCATGATTTTAAATGTTTCTATAAGATCACCCCTCATCCTTCTGAACTCCAACGAGTAAAGACCCAGTCTACTCAATCTATCATCATAAGGTAACCCCCTCATCTCCGGAATCAGCCGAGTGAATCGTCTCTGTACCCCCTCCAAAGCCAGTATATCCTTCCTTAAGTAAGGTGACCAAAACTGCACGCAGTACTCCAGGTGCGGCCTTACCAATACCCTATACAGTTGCAGCAGGACCTCCCTGCTTTTGTACTCCATCCCTCTCGCAATGAAGGCCAACATTCCATTCGCCTTCCTGATTACCTGCTGCACCTGCAAACTAACTTTTTGGGATTCATGCACAAGGACCCCCAGGTCCCTCTGCACTTCAGCATGTTGTAATTTCTCCCCATTCAAATAATATTCCCTTTTACTGTTTTTTTTCCCCAAGGTGGATGACCTCACACTTTCCGACATTGTATTCCATCTGCCAAACCTTAGCCCATTCGCTTAACCTATCCAAATCTCTTTGCAGCCTCTCTGTGTCCTCTACACAACCCGCTTTCCCACTAATCTTAGTGTCATCTGCAAATTTTGTTACACTACACTCTGTCCCCTCTTCCAGGTCATTTATGTATATTGTAAACAGTTGTGGTCCCAGCACCGATCTCTGTGGCACACCACTAACCACCGATTTCCAACCCGAAAAGGACCCATTTATCCCGACTCTCTGCTTTCGGTTCGCCAGCCAATTCTCTATCCATGCTAATACATTTCCTCTGACTCTATCTATCTTCTGCACTGTTGGAGGTGTTGATATTCGGATGCGACATTTAAGCTCTCTCAAGTGGACATAAAAGATCACATGGCACTATTTTGAAGAAAAACAGGGGAGTTCTCCCTGGTGTTCTGGCCAATATTTATCACTCAACCAACACCTAAAAGCAACTTATCTTGTCATTACCAAATTGCTATTTCCGGACCTTGCTGTGTGCAAAAAGTCTGCCACATTTTCCTTCATTACAACAGTGATGACACTTCTGAAAAGGAATTAATTGGCTGTAAAATGCTTTGGGATATCCTGAGGTCTTTCTTTTAACTGGAATGAATGGCTAGTTTCTGTGATGATTTACTGAGTAAATGCATCATGTTTGATGTGAAACTGTGCATACAAAGCAGCTGGACCCCAGGTTTGATTGGGCAATAGGAAGGAATATATGATGTACACAATTTGATACAAATTTATTTGGCATACTCTTATGATGTACACAATTTGATACAAATTTATTTGGCATGCTGTCAGGGGATGAATTCAGAGCATAATTTATTTGTTACCATTTTGATTTTCTATGCAGATCTGTAGGTTAGGAAACACTCATAATGTGATGTCTACAAGACTGCTGTCTGCCCTTGAGTCCCAAGGATTCTGACCAGGGGAGGGAGTTAACAGAGTGGCTATTTCGCACCTACGGTTCAAATTGCAGGCAACATCTTTATCCAGGATGGATGTCAAGTTAACAGATCTCAGTTCTTCTTAGGCAGACCCTCGTACTGAGGATGACTTCCTTCCACACCAAAATGTTCAGTCAGGTCCTGAACTACATGTTGAGGGTGGAAGATGCCTGTGTGTGGATTTTTTTAACGTGTGGTTGCCATTGCACACCAGCCACCACGTAGGCTTGACAGAGCTAGGTCTTGGTCCAGTGAAAGAATGAATAGAAGAACCCTCAAAACCTTCCTGAGTAAAGCAATCCAGGGAACCGGACAGGCATACTCCACATCAGGAAGTCTTGCTTTCTTTCTTACCTATATTCATATTTAAGGAATGACCACTTGGGGGAGATATTGGATAACTACTGGGGTACGCAGAATCCTTTATTTATATAGCACCTTTCATGTAAGGGATATGCCTGAAAATGCTTCGTAGTTAGTCATAAGAAACACAAATGCTGAGCCAGGAAGGGAGAGATCAGGAGGGGTGACTAGAAACTTGGTCGAAGAGATAAGCTTTGAGAAATGCAGTGAACCAAACTGTGCTGAAGACAGACGCTTTGCCAAAATGCACTGTGCTAGTTTACATTACTACCACATTGTGCTACCAGGCGATGGTGTCACTTTTGCAGATGGCTGGACTGGCTGCAATCTGCAAAAGTGATACCATCGCCTGGTCGGCACAATGCAGTAGTAATGTCCCTCTTTAGTGATGTTAAAGAACTAGTTCATTCTGCTAAAAAAAATTAACTGTGGGAGAAAGTGGCTGTTTGTATTAAATGGAAGGACTGGTTCCCTGCAATACGACTCAGATAAGTGATGACTAATGAGTCCAATATGCCCTGAAGTGGCTGCAACACTAAAAGGATTTCGATCAGCATCTGTTAATTTTCACTCTGACACCAAATCCAACCTGATATCATAATGCGATTTAAAATAAACAACAGCAAACAGAATGTAGGACATAAACATCTTAAAGAAATATATCCAGAGATTGGGAGACACTTCAGCAGATGATGGTAGATAGGTAGTAACAAAATAGCTCTGTATATAGATAGAGAAAAGATAGAGAGATAGATAGATATTGATAGAGGTAGATTGGTAGATAGATAGGCAATTAGAAATAGATAAAGATAATTCGATAGCTAGCGATATAAATATAGAGCGATAGATAGGTAGATAGAAATAGATAAGTAGATAAATAGAGATATATATAGAGCAATAGTGAAAGATACAGTTGGAAATAAGCACAATTTGCAATGGATATAGAATAAAAAGAGGTAGAAGTAGATGCCAATAGAATCCTAGAATCATTGAATGGTTACAGCACAGAAGAAGGCCATTCGGCCCATCGATTACATGCCAACTCTCAAATAGTCCCAATCCCCTGCCCTTTCCCTGTAGCCCTGCAATTGTTTATACTTCGGATACTTATCCACTTCCCTATTGAAAGATAAGATAAGATTGAGTCTGCCTCCACCACCCTTTCAGGCAGTGCATTCCAGTGCTTAACCACTCTCTGCGTAAAAAAGTTTTTTCTTATGTTGCCTTTGGTTCTTTGCCAATCACTTTAAATCTGTGTCCTCTGGTTCTCGACCCTTTTGCCAACGGGAACAGTTTCTCTCTGTCTACTCTGTCCAGACCCCTCATGATTTTAATCACCTCGATCAAATCTCCTCTCAATCTTCCCTGCTCTAACGAGAACAACTCCAGCTTCTCCAGTCTATCAATGTAACTGAAGTCCCTCATTCCTGGAATCTTTCTTGTAAATCTTTTCTGCACCTTCTCTAAGGCCTTCACATCCTTCCTAAGTGTGGTGCCCAGAATTGGACACAGTACTCCAGTTGGGGCCAAACTAGTGTTTTATACAGGTTCATCATAATTTCCACACTTTTGTATTCTATGCCTCTATTTATGAAGCCCAGGATCCCATAAGCCTTTTTAACTGCTTTCTCAACCTGTCCTGCCACCTTCAACGATTTGTGCATACGTACCCCAGGTCTCAATGCTCGTGCATCCCCTTCAGAATTGCACCATTTAGTGTATATGTCCTCTCCTCATTCTTTCTAGCAAAATGTATCATTTCACACTTTTCTGCATTAAATTTCATCTGCCACATATCCACCCATTTCACCAGCCTGTCTATGTCTTTCTGAAGTCTATCCCTCTCATCCTCACTGTTCACTATACTTCTGACCTTTTGAAATTGTGCCCTGGAATCATTCTTGTCCATCTTTTCTGCACATTCTCTAAGACCTTCACATCCTTCCTAAAGTGTGGTGCCCAGAATTGGACACAGTACTCCAGTTGGAGCCAAATGTGTTTTGTACAGGTATATAATAAAGAAACATAATAGTGGTACATAATTGATTGATTGATACAAGCAGATATAGGTAGATACAGGTAGAGAGTTACATAAATAGAGAGACACATATACAGAAAGCTGGATAAAACTTTTTAACAGTAAGATGGATACGGTTGCCTAGATTGAGTTGGAGATAAATGGATATAAATAAAGCTGTGTACAGTTAGACACAGAAAGCAAAACATACACAGAAAGATACAAATAAAGCTTCAGAATAGATAATTGGCTATAATCACATATAGATAGATGTAAAAGTATTGGCATAGGCGGTCATAGAGACATACACAGAAAGATTGAGACACAGATAATTAGATGAGATAGATATTAGTAAATGTGCAGAAATAGATAAATGGGAGATCCAGAAATAAATGGACAAATAGCGAAACAGAATTAAAGGTACAACAGATAGACATATAGAGCTGGAGAAAAAGATACAAAGATAAGTATATAGACCTGGACAGAGGCAAATTGATATATAGAGGATGATAGCAATATATACAAATTAGGTTATGTATGGAAATAAGCAATGACTGCATCAATATACCAAAACAAATAGGTAAACAGATAGTTAAATGTAGCGGGATGAATAAAATGTATACAGATTGACATCGTGGACCATTTCCCATACCTCGGGAGCCTCTTATCAACAAGAGCATACATTGATGATGAGATTCAACACCGCCTCCAGTGCGCCAGTGCAGCCTTTGGCCGCCTGAGGAAAAGAGTGTTCGAAGACCAGGTCCTCAAATCTACCACCAAGCTCATGGTCTACAGGGCTGTAGTAATACCTGACCTCCTGTATGGCTCAGAGACATGGACCATGTACAGTAGACACCTCAAGTCGCTGGAGAAATACCACCAACGATGTCTCCGCAAGATCCTACAAATCCCCTGGGAGGACAGATGCACCGACATTAGCGTCCTTGACCAGGCCAACATCCCCAGCATTGAAGCACTGACCACACTTGCTCAGCTCCGGTGGGCAGGCCACATAGTCCGCATGCCAGACACGAGACTCCCAAAGCAAGTGCTCTACTCGGAACTCCTTCACGCCAATCAAGCCAAAGGTGGGCAGAGGAAACATTACAAGGACACCCTCAAAGCCTCCCTGATAAAGTGCAATATCCCCACCGACACCTGGGAGTCCCTGGTCAAAGACTACCCTAAGTGAAGGAAGTGCAACTGGGAGGGCGCTGAACATCTCAAGTCTCATCACCGAGAGCATGCAGAAATCAAGCGTAGGCAGCGGAAAGAGCGTGTGGCAAATCTGTCCCACCCTCCCTTACCCTCAACGACAATCTGACCCACCTGTGACAGGGACTGTGGTTCTCGTATTGGACTGTTCAGCCACCTAAGGACTCATTTTAAGAGTGGAAGCAAGTCTTCCTCAATTCCAAGGGACTGCCAATGATGATGATGACAGATTGAGCTATAGAGAAGTAGACACATAGCGATAGAGAGATAGATACAGGAGGGAGCCTCATCTGTACATGTCAGGAATTTAGGTGTGTGCAACACAACTTTCCAACTGTCACTTCAGTGGTCAGAAAGTTGCCGGAATTTCTGCTATGGAAACCCTATGAGGGTCTCTAGCGACATCAAAAAGTTGGAAAATTACCCGAGAAACACATGAAGGGAGCAGAGACTGATAGGAGCTTGAATATGTGTGTGACAGAAAGAGAGAGAGAGAAAGTGAGGAAGAGACAGAGACACAGAGAGAAAGTGAGAGAGGCAGATAGAGAAAAATTGAGAGAAAGAGAGACAGAGAGAGAGATGGTAAATTCCTGATGCAGCTAGCACCGTCAAAATTAACTGTTGCCATAGCAAACACTGATACAGGCATTCTGTCACATGCTGGCTGGGTTGTTGGCACGTCTTGTCCCTTCGTTCTATTATATTTAATAGTTCCACTATCTGTAGGAACCAGCAGAATGAGCGAAACAACTTGCTTCAATTACTCCCATTACCATCTCCTTTTGCTTTGTACAATCATATCTTTTGTCATTTAATCAATCCTGCCTTCCACCCTATCACAGACTTGTACTTTCCTCGCGTCCTTCTTTCCCTGGCCCTGCACTTGCTTAAAATCTGTTACATCTCTACATTTTCCAGTTCTGACGAAAGGTCATCGACCTGAATTGTTAACTCTGTTTCTCTTTCCACAGATGCTGTCAAACCTGCTGAATAATTCCAGCATTTTTGCTTTTATTTCAGATTTCCAGCATCCGCAATATTTTGCTTTTGTATTACTGCTTCATTTGCGTCTATTTTCTGATGATCCAAGGTGATTTCATTTATTAACCCCATACAGATAAGAGCTAATGAGTTTCTTCTTTGATTAGCCTGCCTCAGTCAGGCTGGCGGTTTACAGCAGCTTACCATAACTTCAACCAAAGCATTACTCTTTTCTGCTTGTCACAGTGCTGTAATGATTTTTCCAGTCTTTGGACTCAGCACTTGAAATTGCAAAGAAGGCTGGGCTGGTTTTACCATGAAACTGCAGCCCGATATTTGGAATAAGCAATGAGTAGCTGTGCCGAGCCGAGTTATGCAGACCAGGATGGATCCAGGGTCAACCTCGAGTTGTGCTAAGTTAACATGTCTCAGGTAAAGTCTCTACAAATGGCCTCAGTGCAGTCATCAAGTGTCTGCATGCAGCAAGACCTGGACAATAATTCAGGCTAGGGTTGATAAGTGGCAAAGTAACAGTCACGCCACACAAGCGCCAGGCAATAACCATCTCCAACAAGAGAGTGTCTAACAACCTCCCCTTGATATTCAACAGATTTTCATTGTCCAATCCCACACCATCAACATCCTGGGGTTCACCATTGACCAGAAACTTAACGGGACCAGCCACATAAATGCTGCTCTAAACCATCCAGGACAAAACAACCTGCTTGATTGGCACTGCATCCACCACCTTAAACATTCACTCCCTCCACCACTGGTGCCCCATGACTGCAGTGTGTACAAGATACACTGCAGCAACTCACCAAGGCTTCTTTGACAGCAGCTCTCAAATCCGTGACCTCTACCACCTCGAAGGTCAAGAGCAGCAGTCGCCTGGGAACACCATCACCTCAAAGTTCCCCTCCAAGTCATAGAAAGTTCTGACTTGGAAATATATCGCCATACCTTCATTGTCGCTGGATCAAATTCCTGGAAATCCCTCCCGAACAGCGCTGTGGGAGTACCTTCACCACACAGTCTCACCAATGCAAGAAGGCGGCTCACCACCAAATACTCAAGGGCAATTAAAGATGGTCAATAAATGCTGGCCTTGCGAGCGATGCCTACATTCCGTGAATAAATTTACAAAATGGTATTGCTGGCATAAGGAAATTAAAAATCATTCAGGGTCCCTGCACCTGCTCCCTGTCCAGTGATACCCATGTGTGGGAGCAGGGTTACTGACTAGTAATTGAGAGCAGGGGTCAATGGATAGAGATCAGGAGCAGGGGGAACTGGATAGAGATCAGGATCAGGGGTCACGCAACGTTCACTGGTTAGTGATTGGGAGCACGAGCCACTGGATAGTAATTGACAGCAGGGGTCAGTAGGTAGTGCTTGACATTAGGGATCACAGAAGAGGCCAGGAGCAGGGGTCAAGAGATTGTAACTGGATGCAAAGGTCAATGGATAGTGATTGGGAGCAGAGGTCACTAGATATTGATTGATCAGGGGTCACTAGAAAGTGATTGGGAGCAGGGGGTCACTGAATAAAGTTGAGGAACAGGGATCACTGGATCAAAATTAGGAGCTGGAGTAACTAGATGGAGATGGGGAGCAGGGGTCATTGGATAGAAATCAGGCGCAGAGGTCACTGGATAGAAATCGTTAGTAGGGTCACTGAATAGTTATTGGGAGCAGGGTCTTTAATCAGATATGAGCCACAAAATATGAAATACTGGGAGATGTCTACTTGTCAGCTTAATGACTCTGATCCATTTCCTAAGGTTAATTATAATTGCATGCACTGATCTTCTCTTCAGTACAATCTATATATTATACAAATATATATAAAATTGTATATATGGACAATATATGGGGCTCAATTTTGCCCAAGCCCATTTTTTGCGTATTGCCAGAGTTCCGCCCATTTGTTTTCTAGGCCAGAAATGCGGCAAAAATATTTGTCCAAAGTTTCCTTGCTGTATTTTTCAAATTTGGCGATGTGCAGCCTGTCCAGTCACCTGGCATGCGCAGAAAAAAAAGGAAGTTTTTGCCGTGGTCCCAATAGGCGCGTATGCGCAGTACAGTTCTGGGTCTGCAATCGGCCATTTTTAAAGAGCCAGTTGTGTGTGTGAGAACGTTGAGTGCTGTGTGAGAGCATTGGAAAAATCAGAGCAGCAATACAAGATGCAACGGGGTGCAAAGACCAAGAATTTCTTACAGGATGAAGTGGAGGCACCAGTTACTGTGATTGAGGCCTGATGGCACGAGCTGAACAGTAGCAGAGGTCACATAGAAGCTCCACACAAAGAAATGAAGAAACACTGGAGCCAAGTTACAGAAGATTACTGTGCAATGGTGACCACCACGAGATCTGGAGGCCAGTGTAAAAAGAAGTGGCAGGACCTTGGTCAAGTAGTTAGTGTAAGTAATATTTTCATTTATTCAATGGAATTGCAATTGTAAATGTGATCAGCTGCATATGTCCCACCCAGCAGAAAGACACCCTCTCTAAAATGTTGCATTTTCATCTTTGCAGAGGAAGGTGGCACATAACAAAAGGGAAAGAACGCGAACAGGAGGAGGCCCGGCAAATCTATACCTACTGACACCCCTTGGAAGAGAGGGTCACTGCTTTGATGGGTCCTGCCTTTGGAGAAAAGCAACCACCACTGCACAAGCTGGACCCATACTCGAGGGAGACGGTAAGTCCTGCAAATTCCACAGTCTGGCTTTGCTAAATGTTAAGTACTGCACGGGCTAGCCATGCTTTGATTCCTGGGGACGTCTCTGTCAGCTACGCTTCGGTTGATGCAATGTGCTATCATTAATCGTGGTCCTTCAAATCAGCCTGCTGCCTGCGCTGTGTGAGCCTACTCATGCTATCCACCCTGCCCCCTCCTCTGCTGTTATCCATTTGTCTGTTCTGTTATATTTTGCAGAACTTGAGGCCAACCCTGATGATGCAGAAGATTCAGACGTGGACGAGCCTGAAGAGGACCACATCGTACAATCCCACACTCCAGACCAAGAGCATGGGGGTGAGAGTGAGGGGGAGGGGAGGGGATGGAGATGGATGAAGCCCCCACTGTTTTACTGATTTTGGAAGAGGTGCAGGTGCCGCCCATTGAGGTGCCAGCTCCTTCCGTGACTAGTGGTTTGAGTGTTGATGGGACATTCCATGGTTTCCTACTGTCCGAGGATGAGGGTCCCAGTGGTGGGGTGCAGCGAGGCACACCCAGGGCCCCACCGTCCGAGGCATTGGGTCCCAGTGGTGAGGTGCAGTGAGGCACACCCAGGGCCGCACCGTCCGTGGTTTTGGGTCCCAGTGGTGGGGTGCAATGAGGCACACCCAGGGTCCCACTGTCCGAGGCTGTGGGTCCCAGTGGTGGGGTGCAGTGAGGCACACCCAGGGCCGCACCGTCTGAGGTTTTGGGTCCCAGTGGTGGGGTGCAATGAGGCACACCCAGGGCCGCACCGTCTCAGGCTGCGGGTCCCACTGGGATGCTGCGAGCCACACCCGTGGGAAGGAGGGGAAGGAGAGCTCAACCATGCTCTCCTGAGGTGCAGGATCTAACAGATGTGCTTCAGATGATGACAATGAACTTACGCGATCATCATCAGTTGGGTGGGTGATGAGGTAACGGGACTGTCGAGAGAAGTAACAGCAATCTCACGAGAAATGGGAACGATGTCTGGGACCATGAGGGAATATCTCAGTCAGCTAAAACCATGTCAGTGACAATGAGAGAAGGAATGTCACAGGTAGCTGATGGGCTGCCAGTGAACATCAAGGAGGGAATGTCAGAGATGGTGCAAACACTATCAGTGAACATGAGGGAGGGAATGTTGCAGATAGTTGAGACACTTTTGCTCAACATGAGGGAGAGAATGTTGCAGGTCGTTGAGACACTGTCAGGGCGCATGAGGGACGACATGTTGGAATCAGCTGCTGCAATAAGGGAACACACCCAGACCCCACGCCCATTGACAGAATCAACTGCCACTCCCACGCCAATCCCCACACCAGCCTCTGAAGAGCCCCAAGTCGGGTATCTCCACATTGCTGCCTGGGCCTTCCACATTGCTGCCTGGGCCTTCCACATTGCCACCTGGGCCCTTCACATTGCCACCTGCCCCCCTGCCTCGCCCCCCCCCAATAGGTGAGCGCTACCCAAGATCTTAGAAAGAATAAGCTTGGTACCAACTCCAGAAACGCTGCGCCACGCCTGCGGGCAGGGGTGGTGGAATCACCAAGAACAAACGCGGCGGGCGGTCTTAGAATAAAGTGGAGGAGAGATGGGTGCAGCCTTCTTTTGCTGCTGCTGCTGCTGTTGTTGTTATTATTGTTACTGTTACAACTGTTCTCAATTTAAAAATTTCTTGTAAGTTATGTAAATTTACAAGTTTAAAAGTTAGTGAGTGATCTTAAAGTTTTTAAGTGATCTTAGAGTTTGTAAGCAATCTTAAAGTTTGTAAGTGATCGTAACTGAAAACTTTAAAGTTTGATACAAGAATAATTTTTATTAAAGTTAAGTTAAGTACAAAGAACTGTTTGTTAAACTTTTGAATAAAATATATTTTACATTAAAACTGAATCATTTCCATTATTTGCTCGATTATTAACAAAACATTTGAAGTGAACAAGAATAATTTCCATCATTTGTTCCATTAGTACAACACAACATTACGGAACAGATCCAAACATGGTAAACATGGTCCATGTGAAATAGTTGTCGCTGAGCCTTCAGGCAACAAATCGTTCACGGATGAGCTGCTGGTGCAAGGCTCGAACAATCGTTAAAGGGGCACGATGGCCCGCCCTCCTCCACCGTCGTGCTCCAGGTTCAGGTAGTTGCATGGCTTCCTCATTCTCGTCCTCGTCCTCCTGCTCATCATCTGCATCTTCCTCATCATTATCATCAAACACTCTCACCGGAGGTGGATCTTCCCCTATTGGCTGCTGCTGCCTCATGATGGTTAAGTTATGCAGCATGCAGCCCTCAACAGTGAACTGACCGACAATCTCAGGGGAGTACAGCAAGTAGCCTCCAGAATGGTCCAGGCATCGGAAATGTTGTTTCAAGATGCCAATGGTCCTCGCTATGATGCTGCATGTTGCAATGTGCGACATGTTTTATTCCCGGTCAGCTTCCGTCCGGGTTACGCGTAGGGGCATCATGAGCCAGGTGGCGAGGCCATACCCTTTGTCTCCCAGTAGCCAGCTCTGCCCTTCTGGCTGCTGCTTAAACATGGCTGATATAATGGTCTCGCATAGGATGAATGCATCATGGGTGCTCTCAGGGTATCTTACATTGACTGACATGATGCGATGCATGTCATCACACACGAACTGTACATTAATGGAGTGGAATCCTTTTCTGTTCCTGTATATCTCAGAATCCTCCAAAGTTGCTCACAAGGCGATGTGAGTACAATCAATGCAGCCCTGTACCTTTGGGAAGCCAGCAAACCTGGAGAAGCCCACAGCCCCGTCACGTATTGCCTGGGCGGTCATGGAAAACATTATGTAGTCATTCCTCCAGGCATATAGTGCAGCTGTCACCTGCCGAATGCAGACATGTGTTGCATGTTGAAGAATGGCGCACATATCCCCAGTTGTAGCTTGAAACGATCCAGAGGCATAGAATGAAAGTGCAGCTGTAACCTTCACTTCAACTGAGAAAGCAGTCCTCCTGACGCTTCTAGGTTGCAGGTCTGCTTTCACCAACTCACAGATCTCAGTTACAACTTATTTGAGGAAACGCAGCCTTTTGACACAGTCTGCATCTTTCAGGTGCAGAACGCCTGTCTCGATATATCCCACGTGGGTAAGGCCTCTTGCCCAGCACCCTATGTGCTCTGAAGTTCCTCATGCAGTGACATCAAATCATTTGTCTCCTCCATAGCACCAGGATGCAGAACACTCACATAAGGTATGCCATTGTCACTATTGCCTCTATGGTTAAATTTTATCTTTGCAAGAAGCCCAAAAGACAGGAAGGCAGGCAGGACAGGTTCTTTGTTGTCTCTCCCCAAGGTTTATATGGACCACACCGAGGTCTCAGCAGTCTTCTGACTTCTGCCCACCCCACTCCCGGGCTCATTGCAGTTTTGTGATTTCTCCACCCCAGGGCTCATTTCTTGCCTAGTGCAGTCTTCCAATCACCACCTCCGACCCCCCACCACCCACCCCCGGGCTTGTTTTGCAGCCGAGCCCCGAGTCCCTGTGTCCGGGCACAGGGCCGATTCTGCCGGCCGGCACTACAACCCTCCAGCCCTGTTTGAAGATGTTTGGTGGTGACGTGTGAGTAAAAAAAAGAAAACTTCAGAATCCATGAAACTTCCATGTACTCAGTTGAAAGATAAAAAAATGTCATCTTTATTATGGATATTTAAAGTGTTTTTGACTCCCTCTAAAAACTTCGATGAAAACGATGGCGTCTTTCAGTGTCGATTTCTCAATGTGCACTGCTTTCTGTTAACTCACCAGAAGGTTTTTCGAGAGTGGTCAGATATGCCGACCTAGCAGAATTTTAATTTTGGCCAAACTGTGAAAAATCATCAAAACTGGCGCAGACATGGGAGAATGCCCCGCCCCCAGGACATCAAAAAAAAACTAACGTTAAAAAAATCGTAACTAACTCAGTTACGCCAGTGCAGATTCCTGGGAGAAACTTTGATTTAAATACCTACGCCAAAAAAATGGCGCATGCCAAAAAAACGGCGCAAATGACCCGGGAAAATTGAGCCTATGGACAATCTGGACAAGTTGAAAAACACAATTTAAAAAAAATATTTTCGATGTAAAAAAAATCGAGAAAGTCAATTTACAGGAAAGATCATTTTAAATCAGCGCTAGCTTTTCCCCCCCTTAAAATCCCCTGGAGCACAAGAAAAGGCATAGCCGTGCATAATATGGATTTCCTATGAAGCCAGGAAATGCTATTTAGAATTAAATTATTCATTACTATTAACTGAATACTTGAAATTTAAACAGATCAATTTTTAAAATTGAAAGGTCACTGGACTGTGGTCAACAAAAACTCAACAATCAACAAATTAAACTTGCAACAAATCGATGTATAGGAAACTTTCGTTTAGCCGGATCGCTCGGGGATTCGGCAATTCCGGGTAAACGAATCTTCTGATAGGGCGAGTTTACATTTTAAAGTTAATATTTGTATAAACTGTATATTTAATAACTCATTGGAAATCAAAATTCCCACGGGTATGTTAGTGATCGCCTACTTAATAGTCACTCCATCTGAAGTAACTAATTGCAAGAAGAGTTCTGAGTGGTTTCAATATGAGAATGTGCGAGGCAAACGGTTCATGCGTGACAATCATTTCTGCAGAAGTAAAGGGGTCGAGTTGCCATTATGCATGTACTTCCCCTGGACTGTAATCACGGAGGGATGAATGCCTCACTGGGACAGTTGCAGGTGGCCTCGAGGAGGAGATTGTCTAGCTCCGGGGTTCCGGAGTGCGCTCTCCGGGCTGTGTTCTGTGTCTGGAACTCAGTGCCGGCACTGCCCCCGTTCCCAACGTCAGCGGCAGCCGCGAGAGACAGCGGCTGCAGCATCGCGCAGACACACACACACCAGCAAAGCAAGGGCAGAGGAGGGTGAACTTGTGTATTCAGTTTTTAGATTTTTACGGTAGATTTTCTGAGTCCTTGCTCATGGTGAGTGTCACGTTGTGCAATTGTTAGTGATTTTGCAACAGGAGGATCTGGATATGATATATGTCGAAGTGTTGCGTGCAGGGCCGCCAGCCGGCGAGAAGTGGCGACGCAATATTTTAAATTCCATTACGGCGGGTTTTCCGTTAAATCTGTATCCGGCTAAACGAGAGTTTCCTGTATTATAATACTGCCTGACCTCCTGTGGTGTTGCTCATGGTGAGTCACAGTATAGCGTGGTTTTATAATTGGGAGATTATCAACAAAGTGTGACGGTGAAAGCGTGATGAGAAAGTGTGACAGGTAATGAGTGCAACATTTAGACTTTTTAATAAATCACAGATTTAGTCATTTTCAACAAATTTAAAACCGCCAGACAAACAGTAATAGATATCAGAAACAGCATGGATCTTTTAAAAAAATAAATGTTTCAGTTTCTTTACTGAGATGGTTAACTTTTGCTAATGTGATCAGTCATAGAATCACAGAATTTTGCAGAAGCAGGAGGAGGCCATTTGTCGCGTCAGTTCTTTGTTACAGCAGTCCAAAACTTTTTCCACTCTATGCCTTCTCCCCAGAGCCCTGCATCTTCATTGCACTGATATGTTTGCTTTGGTGACCTTTATCTCAAGGGGGTTGGAATACAAACTGGAGGAAGTTATGCTGCAATTGTATAGAGCCTTGGTCAGACCCCATCTGGTGTATTGCATTCAGTTTTGAGCACCACAGCTCTGGAAGGAAATACTGGCCTTGGAAGTGGTGCAGCGCAGAATCACCAGAATGACATCAGGGTTTTGGGGGTTAAATTACGAGGACAAGTGGCATAACCTTGGCTTGTTATATTCCCTTGAGTATAAAAGATTGAAGGGTGAATTGATCGAGGTGTTCAAAATGTTAAAAAGATTTGATAGGGTGTAAACGACACCCATGTTCTCTATCAGCTGAAAGGGACTGGCTTATTCAATGTTAAGTTTTGCACATCTGAAAATGGATGCCACACCCCTTAAAGGGGTCGCATACCCAAAAAACAAATAAGAGAAAACATTGTACTGCACTCTTCAAAACAACTGTTTCCTCTGGTGGGGGATTCAAGAACAAAGGGATATAAACTTCAAATTAGGGCTAGTCCATTCAGGAGCAAAATCAGGGAGCAATTTTTCATACAAGGTGTAATTGGAATTTGGAGCTCTCTACCCTTGGCTGTGGATTCTGTGATAATTGGAGCTTACAAGACTGAGACAGAGTTTTGTTAGTTAAGGGTATCAAGGGATATGGAGCAAAGGCAGATAATTGGAGTTGAGATACAGATTAGTCATGATCTCATTGAATGATGGAGCAGTCTCGAGGAGCTGAATGGACTACTCCTGTTCCTATATTCTTATGAATTGCAGGACAAAGGAACGGTACACCTAAAGCTTGCAATTAATAAATAATGATGAATCAAGGCTCCATGAACATTCGCATCCTCAATGATGGCGGAGCCCAGCAAGTGAGTGCAAAAGACGAGGCTGAAGCGTTTGCAACCACCTTCATCCAGAAGTGCCATGTGGATGATCCATCTCAGCCTCCTCCTTCGGTCCCCACCATCACAGAAGCCAATCTTCAATCAATTCAATTCACTCCATGTGATATTAAGAAATGGCTGAGCGCACTGGATAAAGCAAAGAATATGGACCATGTCAACATTATGGCTGTAGTGCTCCAGAATTAGCCATGTCTCAAGCCAAGCAGTTCCATTACAGCTCATCATCATAGGCAGTCCCTCGGAATCGAGGAAGACTTGCTTCCACTCTTAACGTGAGTTCTTAGGTGGCTGTACAGTCCAATATGAGAACCACAGTCTCTGTCCAATACAGCTCTTGGTAGTCTGTCGTATCCAACAAAGACGTTGATGTGCTAATCATCAATGGCATGTGTCTTCAAGTGACTGTATAGGCCAATTCTGGATGCACATAGTCTCTTGCACATCGGACAAGGGAAGTTAGATGTGCCTGATGCTGACAGTACTGCCAACTGATGTTGTTTATCTCTAGTGTCCCGCAGGCGTTGACATCGGCTTTCTTCGAAGGTCTGGCAAGCAGTCCTCATGAGGGTTTGCCACTGGATTTTATTAGTTGCTGTATTCTCAAGGTCCTTTGGTCGGATGCCACAGTACTGGAGGTTAGCCTTGATGCAGTCTTTGTAGCACTTGTGAGGGGTGCCCCTGGTGTCTTCGACCTTCACAGAGCTCGCCGTGAAGAAGCTGACGAGGGATCCTTGACTCATCCATGCGGATGACATGACCGGCCCACCGGAACTGGGCTCTCTTGATCATCACCTCGATTCTAGTTGATTGTGCTCTCTCCAGAACCTCAAAGTTTGACACCCAGTCTTGCCAGCGTATGTGGAGTATAGACAGGCATCTACCCGACAATGTGAAAAACTGCCCAGGCATGTCCTATCCACAAAGAACTGGACAAATCCAATTAAGCCAATTACCGTCCCATCACCCTACTCTCAATCACCAGCAAAGGGATGGAAGGTGTCGTTGACAGTGCTATTAAGCAGCACATACTCACCGGTTTGGGTTTGGCCAGGACCACTCGGCTCCAGAGCTCATGACAGCCTTGGTCCAAACATGGACAAAAGAGCTGAATTCTAGAGGTGAGGTGAGAGTGATTGCCCTTGTGATCAAGGCTGCATTTGACCGAGCATCAAGGAACTCTAGTAAAATTGAAGTTAATGGGAATCAGGAGGAAAATTCTCCACTGGCTGGAGTCAGGCCGAGCACAAAGGAAGATGTTTGTGGTTGTTGGAAGCCAATCATCCCAGCCCCAGGACATCGGCGGGAGCTCCTTAGGGCAGTTCTAGGCACAACCATCTTCAGCTGCTTCATCAATGACCTTCCTTCCATTAGAAGTGGGGATGTTCACTGATGATTGAACAGTGTTCATTTCCATTCACAACTCCTCAGATAATGCAGCAGTCCATGCCCGCATGCAGCATGACAACATTCAGGCTTGGGATGATAAGTGGCAAGTAATATTTGAATCTCACAAGTGCCAAGTAATGACCATCTACAAGTCAGAGGTTAGCCACTGCCCCTTGACATTAAACAGCATTACCATCACCGAATCTCCCACCATCAAAAATGATGGCGGGAGATCGAGGCCCTGATAAAAGGACGCGGGGAGTCGGAGGAGCAGCACACGCTGGGAGATCGAGGCCCTGATAAAAGGACGCGGGGAGTCGGAGGAGCAACACATGCTGGGAGATCGAGGCCCTGATAAAAGGACGTGGGGAGTCGGAGGAGCAACACATGCTGGGAGATCGAGGCCCTGATAAAGGGGCGTGGGGAGTCGGAGGAGCAACACATGCTGGGAGATCGAGGCCCTGATAAAGGGGCGTGGGGAGTCGGAGGAGCAACACATGCTGGGAGATCGAGGCCCTGATAAAGGGGCGTGGGGAGTCGGAGGAGCAACACATGCTGGGAGATCGAGGCCCTGATAAAGGGGCGTGGGGAGTCGGAGGAGCAACACATGCTGGGAGATCGAGGCCCTGATAAAGGGGCGTGGGGAGTCGGAGGAGCAGCACACGCTGGGAGATCGAGGCTGAAAATAAAACAAAGAACTAAAAAGAAATTGAAGTGTGACATCACAGCCAAGTGGGTAAGTGATTGGCTAGTTGATTGGTGAGTAGTTTTTCTTTTTACTTTATCTTTTTTGTTTTTCTTATCAGTAAGAAACCTTTGGCATTGTTGCCAAATTAAGTTTATTTAAGGTTTAAGTCACAGCAGGTGAGCCCAGACCCGTGTCATGCTTCTCCTATGCTATGTGGGAAATCAGGGACGCTTCAAGTGTATCCAGCTGCAGCTCCTGTCAAACCGGCACTAGAGCTGCGCATGGATTCACTCTGGAGCATCCGCAATGCTGAGGATGTTGTGAATAGCATGTTTAGTGAGTTGGTCATACCGCAGGTAAAGGTTACTAAGGCAGATAGGGAATGGGTGACCATCAGACAGAGCAGGAGTAGGAAGGTAGTGCAGAGGTCCCCTGCGGTCATCTCCCTCCAAAACAGATATACCGCTTTGGGTACTGATGGGGGAGATGGCTCATCAGGGGGGAGCAGCAGCAGCCAAGTTCATGGCACAGGAGGGCAGGAAAAAGAGTGGGAGAGCTATAGTGGTAGGGGATTCTATTGTAAGGGGAATAGATAGGCATTTCTGCGGCCACAATCGAGATTCCAGGATGGTATGTTGCCTCCCTGGTGCAAGGGTCAAGGATGTCTCGGAGCGGCTACAGGGCATTCTGGAGGGGGAAGGTGAACAGCCAGTTGTCGTGGTGCATATAGGATAGTTAAGATGAATACATGGCTTGAGGAATGGTGCAAGACGGAGGGATTCAAATTACTGAGACATTGGAACCAGTTCTGGTGGAGGTGGGATCAGTACAAACTAGACGGTCTGTACATGGGCAGAACAGAAACCAATTTCCGAGGGGGAGTGTTTGCTAGTCCTGTTGGGGAGGGTATAAACTAATATGGCAGGGGGATGGGAATCTATGCAGGGAGACCGAGGGAAGTAAAATGGGGGCTGAAGCAAAAGGTAGAAAGGAGATAAGGAAAAGTGGAGGGCAGAGAAATCAAAGGCAAAAATCAAAAAGGGCCACATTACAACATAATTCTAAATGGACAAAGAGTGTTAAAAAAACAAGCCTGAAGGCTCTGTGTTGTATTGCGAAGAGCATTCATAATAATGTGGATGAATTAACTGTGCAGATAGCTGTTCACAACTGACGGCTACATGTGCGGGATATGTGTCTTGCTGCAGCTCCTGACAGACTGCATTGCAGCACTGGAGCTGCTGGTGGATTCACTCTGGAGCATCCGTGATGCTGAGGATGCCGTGAATAGTACATTTAGTGAGTTGGTCATACCGCAGGTAAAGGGTACACAGACAGATAGGGAATTGGTGACCAACAGGAAGAGCAGTGGAAGGAAGGTAGTGCAGGGGTCCCCTGCAGTCATCCCCATCCAAAACAGATACACTGTTTTGGCTCCTGTTGGGGGGGGGATGACTCATCAGGGGAGGGCAACAGCAGCCAAGTTCATGGCACTATGGGTGGCTCTGCTGCACAGAAGGGCAGGAAAAAGAGTGGGAGAGCTAGAGTGGTAGGGGATTCTATTGTAAGGGGAATAGATAGACATTTCTGCGGCCGCTATCGGGACTCCAGGATGGTATGTTGCCTCCCTGGTGCAAGGTCAAGGATGTCGCGGAGCGGGTGCAGGACATTTTGGAGGGGGGGGGTAACAGCCAGTTGTCGTGGTACATATAGGTACCAACGACATAGGTAAAAAACGGGATGAGGTCCTACAAGACGAATTTAGGGAGCTCGGAGTTCAATTAAAAATTAAGACCTCAAAGGTAGGAATCTCAGGATTGCTACCAGTGCCACATGCTAGTCAGAGTAGGAATTGCAGGATAGCTCAGATAAATACGTGGCTTCAGGAGTGGTGCAGAAGGGAGGAATTCAAATTTCTGTGACACTGGAACCGGTCTGGGGGAGGTAGGACCAGTACAAACCAGACGGTCTGCACCTGGGCACTTCGGAAGCAAGGTCCTAGGGGGAGTGTTTGATAGTGCTGTTGGGAAGGGGTTAAATTAATATGGCAGGAGGATGGGAACCTATGCAGGGAGACAGAGGGAAGCAGAATGAAGGCAGAAGCAAAAGATAGAAAGAAGAAAAGTAAAAGTGGAGGGCAAAAAAATCCAAGGCAAAAAGCAAAAAGGGCCACATAACAGCAAAATTCTAAAGGGGCAAAGTGTGTTAAAAAGACAAGCCTGAAGGCTCTTTGCCTCATTGCGAGGAGTATTCGTAATAAAATGGACGAAGTAACTGCACAGGCAGCAATTAATGAATATGATATAATTGACATCATGGAGGCATGGCTCCAGGGTGACCAAGGCTGGGAAGTCAACATCCAGAGGTATTCAACATTCAGGAAGGATAGACAGAAAGGAAAAGGAGATGGGGTAGCGTTGCTGGTTAAAAAGGAAATTAACGCAATAGTAAGGAAGGACATTAGCTTGGATAATGCGGAATCTGTACGGCTAGAGCTGCGGAATACCAAAGGCAGAAAATGCTAGTGGGAGTTGTGTACAGACCACCAAACAATAGTAGTGAGGTTGGGGACAGCATCAAACAAGAAATTAGGGATGCGTGCAATAAAGGTACAGCAGTTAACATGGGCAACCTTAATCTACATATAGATTGGGCTAACCAAACTGGTAGCATTACGGTGGAGGAGGATTTCCTGGAGTGTATTAGTGATGGTTTTCTTGACGAATATGTCGAGGAACCAACTGGAGGGCTGGCCATCCTAGACTGGGTGATGTGTAATGAGAAAGGACTAATTAGCAATCTTGTTGTGCGAGGCCCCTTGGGGAAGAGTGACCATAATATGGTAGAATTCTTGATTATGAAGGAGAGTGACATAGTTAATTCAGAGACTCAGGTCCTGAACTTAGGGAAAGGTAACTTCGATGGTATGAGACGTGAATTGGCTAGAATAGACTGGCGAATGATATTTAAAGGGTTGACGGTGGATAGGCAATTTAAAGATCACATTTCAACAATTGTACACCCCGTCTGGAGTAAAAAGAAAATGGGGAAGGTGGCTCAACCACGGCTATCAATGGAGATTAAGGATAGTGTTAAATGCAAGGAAGAGGCATATAAATTGGCCAGAAAAAGCAGCAAACCTGAAGGCTGGGAGAAATTGAGAATTCAGCAGAGGAGGACAAAGGTTTTAATTAGGAGGGGGTAAATAGAGTATGAGAGGAAGCTTGCTGGGAACATAAAAACTGACTGCAAAAGCTTCTATAGATATGTGAAGAGAAAAAGATTAGTGAAGACAAACCTAGGTCACTTGCAGGCAGATTCAGGTGAACTTATAATGGGAAACAAAGAAATGACAGACCAGTTGAACAAACATTTTGGTTCTGTCTTCACGAAGGAAGACACAAATAACCTTCCGGAAATATTAGGGGACTGAGGGTCCAGTGAGAAGGAGGAATTGAAGGAAATCCTTATAATGCGGGAAATTGTGTTAGGGAAATTGATGGGATTGAAGGCCGATAAATCCCCGGGGCCTGATAGTCTGCATCCCAGAGTACTTAAGGAAGTGGCCCTAGAAATAGTGGATGCATTGGTGATCATTTTCCAACAGTCTATCGACTCTGGATCAGTTCCTATGGACTGGAGGGTAGCTAATGCAACACTACTTTTTAAAAAAGGCGGGAGAGAGAAAATGGGTAATTATTGACCGGTTAGACTGACATCAGTAGTGGGGAAAATGTTGGAATCAATTATTAAAGATTAAATAGCAGCACATTTGGAAAGCAGTGACAGGATCGGTCCAAGTCAGCATGGATTTATGAAAGGGAAATCATTCTTGACAAATCTTCTGGAATTTTCTGAGGATGTAACTAGTAGAGTGGACAAGGAGAACCAGTGGATGTGGTGTATTTGAGCTTTGAAAAGGCTTTTGACAAGGCCCCACACAAGAGATTCGTCTGCAAAATTAAAGCACATGGTATTGAGGGTAATGTACTGACGTGGATAGAGAACTGGTTGGCAGACAAGAAGCAGAGAGTCGGGATAAACGGGTCCTTTTCAGAATGGCAGGCAGTGACTACTGGAGTGCCACAGGGATCAGTGCTGTACAATATATATTAATGATTTAGATGAAAGAATTAAGTGTAATATCTCCAAGTTTGCAGATGACACTAAGCTGGGTGGCGGTGTGAGCTGTGAGGAGGACGCTAAGAGGCTGCAGGGTGACTTGGACAGGTTAGGTAAATGGGCAAATGCATGGCAGATGCGGTATAGTGTGGACAAATGTGAGGTTATCCACTTCGGTGGCAAAAACACGAAGGCAGAATATTATCTGAATGGCAGCAGATTAGGAAAACGGGAGGTGCAACAAGACCTGGGTGTCATTGTACATCAGTCATTGAAAGTTGGCATGCAGGTACAGCAGGCGGTGAAGAAGGCAAATGGTATGTTGGCCTTCATAGCTAGGGGATTTGAGTATAGGAGCAGGGAGGTCTTACTGCAGTTGTACAGGGCCTTGGTTAGGTCACACCTTGAATATTGTGTACAGTTTTTGTCTCCTAATCTGAGGAAGGACATTCTTGCTATTGAGCGAGTGCAGCGAAGGTTCACTCGACTGATTCCCAGGATGGCAGGACTGACATATGAAGAATGACTGAATCGACTTGGCTTATATTCATTAGAATTTAGAAGAATGAGAGGGAATCTCATAGAAACATGTAAAATTCTGACGGGATTGGACAGGTTAGATGCACGAAGAATGTTCCCGATGTTGGGGAAGTCCAGAACCAGGGGTCACAGTCGAAGGATAAGGGGTAAGCCATTTAGGACCGAGATGAGGAGAAACTTCTTCACTCAGGGAATTGTGAACCTGTGGAATTCTCTACCACCCAAAGTTGTTGAGGCCAGTTCGTTAGATATATTCAAAAGGGAGTTGGATGTGGCCCTTACGGCTAAAGAGATCAAGGGGTATGGAGAGAAAGCAAGAATGGAATACTGAAGTTGCATGATCAGCCATGATCATATTGAATGGTGGAGCAGGCTCGAAGGGCTGAATGGCCTACTCCTGCACCTATTTTCTTTGTTTCTATATTTCTATGTTTCTATGACCAGATACTTATCTGGACCAGCCACATAAATACTGTGGCATCAAGAGAAGGTCAGAGGCTGGGTATTCTGCAGTGAGTGACTCACCTTGTGACTCCCCAAAGCCTTTCCATCATCTACAAGGCGCAAGTCAGAAGTGTGATGGAATATTCTCCACTTGCCTGGATGAGCACAGCTCCAACAACACACAAGAAGCTGGAAACCATCCAGGACAAAGCAGCCCGCATGATTGGCATTGCATTTGCCAGCTTAAACAGTCACTCCCTCCACCACCGCCGTATCATGGCTGCATTGTGTACCAGCTACAAGTTGCACTGCAGCAACTCGCCAAGGCTTCTTAGTCAGCCCCTTCCAAACTCATGACTTCTACCATCTAGAAGGACAAGGGCAGCAAATGCATGGGAACACCACCATCTTCAAGCTCCCCTCCAAGTCATACACCATCCTGACTTGGAAATATATTGCCATTCCTTCATCGGTGTTGGGTCAAAATCCTGGAAAACCTTCCCTAATAGCTGTGTGAGTACCTGCACCACACAGATTGCCGCTGTTCAAGAAGGCGGCTCACCAACACCTTCTCAAGGGCAGTTCGGGATAGACAATGAATACTGGCCTTGCCATTGATGCCAACATCCCGTGAATGAATTTAAAGAAATATTGTCTTATAAGACTAAAATATTTCACAGTGTATTAGTGCAGTGACTTTGTTTTGTCGGCGACTGTAGTGGGTATTCTGCACTAGCAAAGAGATGATGATCATTTACATAGAAACATAGAAAATAATTGCAGGAGTAGGTCATTCGGCCCTTCTAGCCTGCACCACGATTCAACATGATCGTGGCTGATCATTCACCTCAGTACCCCTTTCCCGCTTTCCATTCCCCTTAATCCTTTTAGCTGTAAGGGCCATATCTAACTGCCTCTTGAATATATCCAATGAACTGGCATCAACGAATCTCTGCGGCAGGGAATTCCACAGGTTTAGATGAGAAGAGACTTCTTCACCCAGGGAGTGGTGGACCTGTGGAGTTCTCTGCCACAGATAGTTGTTAAGGATGTCAATAGTAAGAACGTCCTTCCTCAGATTAGGAGACCAAAATTGAACATAATATTCCAGCTGAGGCCTCACCAAGGCCCTGTACAACTGCAGTAAGACCTCCCTGCTCCTATACTCAAATCCCCTAGCTATGAAGGCCAACATGCCATTTGCCTTCTTCAGCGCCTGCTGTACCTGCATCTCAACTTTCAATGACTGATGAACCATGACACCCAGGTCTCGTTGCACCTCTCCTTCTCCTAATCTGCCACCATTCAGATAATATACTGCCTTTGTGTTTTTGCCCCCAAAGTGGATAACCTCACATTTATCCACATTATCCTGCATCTGCCATGCATTTGCCCACTCACCTAACCTGTCCAAATCACCCTGCAGCCTCTTAGCTTCCTCCTCACAGCTCACACTGCCACCCAGTTTAGTGTCATCTGCAAATTTGGAGATATTACATTGAATTCCTGCATCCAAATCATTAATATATATTGTAAAGAGCTGGGGTCCCAGCACTGAGCCCTGCGGCACTCCACTAGCTACTGCCTCCCATTCCGAAAAGGACCCGTTTATCCCGACTCTCTGCTTCCTGTCTGCCAACTAATTCTCTATCCACGCCAGTACATTACCCCCAATACCATGTGCTTTGATTTTGCACACCAATCGCTTATGTGGGACCTTGTCAAAGGCCTTTTGAAAGTCCAAATACACCATATCCACTGGTTGTCCCTTGTCCACTCTACTAGTTACATCCTCAGAAAATTCCAGAAGATTGGTCAAGCATGATTACCCTTTCACAAATCCATGCTGACTTGGACCGATCCTGTCACTGCTTTGCAAATACGCTGCTATTTCATCCTTAATAATTGATTCCAACATTTTCCCCACTACTGATGTCAGGCTAATTGGTCTATAATTTCCTGTTTTCTCTCTCCCTTTTTTAAAAAGTGCTGTTACATTAGCTACCCTCCAGTCCATAGAAACTGATTCAGAGTCGATAGACTGTTGGAAAATGATCACCAATGCATCCACTATTTCTAGGGCCACCTCCTTAAGTACCCTGGGATGCAGACAATCCGGCCCCGGGGATGTGTTGGCCTTCAATCCCATCAATTTCCCCAACACAATTTCCCGCCTAATAACGATATCCTTCGTTCCTCCTTCTCACTAGACCCTCAGTCCCCTAGTACATCCGGAAGGTCATTTGTGTCTTTCTTTGTGAGGACAGAACCAAAGTATTTGTTCAATTGGTCTGCCATTTCTTTATTCCCCATTATTAATTCACCTGAATCCGACTGAAAGGGACCTACGTTTGTCTTCACTAATCTTTTTCTCTTCACATATCTATAGAAGCTTTTGCAGTCAGTTTTTATGTTCCCGGCAAGCTTCCTCTCGTACTCTATTTTTGCCCTCCTAATTAAACCCTTTGTCCTCCTCTGCTGAATTCTAAATTTTCCCAATCCTCAGGTTTGCTGCTTTTTCTGCCCAATTTATATGCCTTTCCTTGGATCGAACACTATCCTTAATTTCCCTTGTCTACCACGGTTGAGCCACCTTCCCTGTTTTATTTTTACTCATGACAGAGATGTACAATTGTTGAAGTCTATCCATGTGATCTATAAATGTTTGCCATTGCCTATCCACCGTCAACCCTTTAAGTATCATTTGCCAGTCTATTCTAGCCAATTCACACCTCATGACGTCGAAGTTAGCTTTCCTTAAGTTTAGAACCATAGTTTCTGAATTAACTGTGTCACTCTCCATCTTAATAAAGAATTCTACCATATTATGGTCACTCTTCCCCAAGGAGCCTCGCACAACAAGATTGCTAATTAGTCCCTTCTCATTACACATCACCCAGTCTAGGATGGCCAGCTCTCTAGTTGGTTCCTCGACATATTGGTCAAGAAAACCATCCCTAATACGCTCCAGGAAATCCTCCTCTACTGCATTGCTACCAGTTAGGTTAGCCCAATCTACATGTAAATTAAAGTCGCCCATGATAACTGCTGCACCTTTATTGCACACATCCCTTATTTCTTGTTTTATGCTGTCCTCAATCTCACTACTACTGTTTGGTGGCCTGTACACAACTCCCACTAGCGTTTTCTGCCCTTTGGTATTCCGCAGCTCCATCCATACCGGTTCCACATCATCCAAGCCAATGTCCTTCCTTACTATTGCATTAATTTCCTCTTTAACCAGCAACGCTACCCCGCCTCCTTTTCCTCTCTGTCTATCTGTTAATCTGTTTTTGGTTGGATTGGATGAGGGAAGAATGTTGGCCAGAACTTGAGAAAAACCTCATTCATTTTTGAACAATGCAGTGGGAATTGTGCTGTCCTGCTGAATCCTCAGAAAATGAATACCTTGGATTAATGCCTCAACTGAAAGACTCGTAACTAATGCAGAATTATTTAGCCAGTCATGTTTTAAATGAAATGTGCAGTAAATATGAAGTGAAATATACATAGAAACATAAACATGCATAAAACTGGTCAAGTTTTTCAATCTAAAATCTGGGCTGTAATTTAAGGACATACATAACAGTGATGAAATACACATGTATATCTATACACTGCACACACCTGAATATACACATCCATAGGCACATTATGGGCTGAAAACTGCCCAGGAGTTGCTCCGTTTTTTTCGGACCAACTTGATTTTTCTGGAGTATCTTAAAAATCCCCATTTTGCACATTTAATTTGCGCCAGGGTAAGTGAGTTAGTTAGGATTTTTTTAGTTTAGTTTAGTTTTTTCAAAAGGGGGCATTACTAGCCACCTACGCCCATTTTGGCCATTTAGGCCACTTTGGACAGCTAATAGTTACTCCAAACTAACTTAGGCCAGTGCATGTGGCCAATTGTGACCACACAGAAAACCTTTGTGGAGAGTTAAGAAATCAGTGTAGGTAGGTACATCGGAGGCCAGCAGAACTTAATGACTTGACTAAAGAATGTGAATAGGATCAAACAGCTATACAGGACATCATATGACAAACTTCCAAAGTTAATTTATATACAACAGAAGAATTCATGGAACCTTAAACGACTAAAATAAAAGAAGTAGAGACAAAACATATTTACATAATTTTTTCAAAATATCCAAATAAAAATTAGAAATACCTCCTGCTTGTAATTCTTACGTTCTTATGCTCTCCCAGCCGCCTAAGCTCACCCACCATCATAGAAATATTTTATACCATATAGCCAGGAAATGTACTTTGTTTTATGCTTTTAAATATTTTGAAAATTCAAGCAAAGTTATTCCACCAAATGTAATGTCCAAGAATTGATTATGATGTATTTGAAAGTATTTTCTATTAACATGGTTAGGAAAGTATTTTCATCAACAGGGTTAAGGAAAGTCTTGAGTAAGCTCATTAAAATTACTGGCTACACAGTTATCACCCGCCCCCACCCCCAACCCAGGGATCAGAATTCCCCCCCAGGATCAAAACTCTTCCAACCCCGACCCAGGAGCAAAACTCTTCCCCCCCGGATCAAAACTCCTCCAACCCCGGATCAAAACTCCCCCCACCCCGGGATCAAAATTTCCCCCCCCTCCGCCATCCCCGCCGCCCCGGCTTGGGCCCCGCACCAACCTGCTTGTTTTAGCCTTCTAGCCCGGTAAGGCAGCGGGCCGGCCTGTGCGGCAGGCCACTCGGCCCGGGATAGGGCCGGTATACATCGGGTCCCAAACTGCAGCATGCACACAGAGGCTGGGGCCAGGAGCTACTGTGCATGCGCGCGCACTCCAACGCGCATGTGCAGAGCTACCGGCACTGTTTCTGGTGCAGGGCCCTAACTCCACCCCGCAATCTACTGGCCATGCCACGCCAAGCCCCAGGAGAGGCAACACAGTGGCCAGAATCAGGGGAGATTTTTTTTGCCGCCATTTTCAGCCCACAAAGTGCACCGAAAAAAGGGGTGAGCCAAATTTGAGCCCATTGTGAGGGCAGCAGAGGCTGCTGAAAAGATGTGACAATTATAGACAGCACCAAACGAAAGGGGCATAGAGTTGTAGAATAAAGGGATCTTTGGACCTCATCACTGCATTCTAGGAAAACCTGAAGGGGGAGTCACAGAATTCTGGGAAAATAGGTCCCACAGATAAAAAACTGGACAAGGGCCTGTTCCACATACTTACCGACAGCCAACATTGGAGCTATGAAAGTCAAGGGAATCAGTTTATTTGAGAAACTAGCCATGCAAGCCACGCCAAGGACTAGATTTTACACTTTTAAGCATATCGCCCAAAAATGGGCATTATTTCCGGCGTGGGCGGTAAAAATGGGTTTTCAGATTGCCGGCTTCTCACCCATTCTCAAAGCACCTAGTCTTCATTTTTGAAATTGGGCGTTACTGCGAGCGATATGAAATGGGTGGTAGCGTTAAATCTTGATGACCTTCTGCCGTAAAGTGTCGCCATCCTTAGCAACAGCATGGCAACGCTCGATTCCCGCAATTCAGGAGGTCAAGGATCATCATGACATGCATAGAAGAGGAGACAGAGAAGGAGCTGAGAGGGACTGAAGGTGTGTGTGGGTGTGGTGTGTGCTTGTTTGGCTGTTGTGGGAGCCATGAAGGAGATTCACCAGCAGCAAAAAGCCAACTAAGCACCAAGAACATAGTTGACACAGAGGTTTTGTCCAACAAAATGGAAGGGATGGTGGAGGCCCTGGAGCTAGTAGCCAGGAACACTGGTGGCAGAGGGCTCCGAGTGGTCCCAGAGCGTGGCACTGCATCCCAAGGTGCCGCACCCCAATTGCCAACCACACATGAGAGCCAGGAGCAACATCTTGCTTCTGGCTCGGAGCACGTTCCCACCTCGGGACTGTCCTTTCCCGTATCTGTCCAAGCAGCAGTTAAGCTGTCATTCCCCCGCACCACCCTCCCCCCCCCACCCCGCCCCAATGAGGCATCACCTGGGGAGCTCCTCGGCCAAGCAGCTTGGAGTCAGGAGTGAAAGGGGAAGGGGTAGAGATGGGAAGGAGAATCGGGGGTGGGGGAGGGTTGGTTTTTACAGAAATACTGATGATTTCAGACAACTTTTCAGTTTAAATGTTTTTTATTTAACAAAACCTTGTTGCGCATTGGCTCCGATAGCTGCACCGTTATACACTGGTGATTCCTTAACATTAAAGGATATAATTACACTTAACTTCAATCAACTTAAACTTTAACTGTCACCAAGGTGATGCCCACCATTGTTGTATGACCTGCACACCCAGCAGTGTGTCAGGCTTGTAAATAACACCAACGTTCTTTCAGGCAAAGTGCTCATTGATGAGCTCCTGATGTAAGGCTCTTGCAGCTATCATGCCACCATGGGCCCTTTTATGCGGTCAACAGGAGGGCGGGGGCATGGCTTCAGCATCAGCCTGATTGTCTGGGCCGATGTCAGCGTCCGCCTCCTCGTCCTCCTGTTCCTTTCTCTGCTGAGATGGACTGGCAGACTCATCAGGCAATTCTTGTCTAGTCCTGATAGCCAAGTTGTGCAGCATGAAGCACAACACCATGAATTGAGCTACCTGCTCTGGGTGGTATTGGAGCTCACCTCATGAGTGGTCCAGGCATCTAAAGCGCCACTTCTCGGCCTTTTGGCTAAGATCAAGTGTAGTATCTGTTCTTAACAGTTTAATATCCCCTATGGTATTGGACATGATATTGAATTGATTTTTGGACAGGGAGCTGGATTAGGGGCATGCCCCGTCCACTCCATGCACCGACCTGGTATTGCAATATTTCCAGGAACGGTGCAACTTCGCCTCTCGGCCTTTTGGCCTAAGATCAAACACATTGGCGCAAAGTGATCTTTGGCGTTAGAGTTGATCTGGAACGAAATTGGATTTAAAAAAAAAAATCTAAAGCGCCACTTAAGCACTCCAATAGTTTTCTCCACGATATTGCGAGTGGATCTGTGGCTCTTGTTGTATTGCCTCTTGGCTTTGGTGGGTTATCAGCAAGGTGGCGAGACCATATCCCTTGTCACCAAGCAGCCAGCATTGACCTTGGGCTGATTGTTAAACAAGTCAGATGCATGCTCTCACGCAGGATGTGAGCATCATGGATGCTGCCCGGAAATTTAGCATTCACTGCCATTATAATTTGCTGGTGGTCGACAACGAGTTGGACATTCAGGGAATAGAATCCCTTGTGGTTCTTGAAAACCTCAGCATCCTGAAAAAGTGCCTGCATCGCGATGTGCATACAGTCTATTGCTCCCTGCACCTTGGGGAAGTTTGCAATTCTGGAGAATCCTGGAGCCCTCTCACTCTGTGCTTCCCTGGTCATAGGGAAGCTGATCAAGTCCCTCCTGCATGCGTACAAGGCTTCAGTGACCTGTCTAATGCAGCAATGTGTGGCATGCTGTGACAGACTGCAAACGTTGCCAGCTGAGGCCTGAAAAGAACCCGACGCATTGAACGACAGTGCCACGGTGACTTTGACATCGACGGACAATGCAGTACTGATGGTGCTGGCAGGCTGCAGATCTCCATTTATCAGCTGGCATAACTCAGTGATAACCTCTTTGTGGAAGCGCAGTCTCCGAAGGCAAATGGTGTCAGGCAAGTTGAGGTAAGACTGCTCGTCCCTGTACTTGCGGTGGGTATAACATCTGGTCCTCCTCATTAATCTAGAACGTCTTACATTGGGCACATAATGTTGTGGAGCATACCTTCAGCCATCTCGAGTCTGCAGCATGCAAACTGGTCATCAAGAGAGGGTGAGAATGGACAGGCCCCATTGCAATAGCTCTCTGTTTTCCACCGATTGGTCACAATCAATGAACGTCCCGACGAAGACACTTATTCAATTCCAATCGGTCACAGTATGGTCAAGATGTTTGTACAGATGTTCACATCAACTCGAATGATCTCCAGAGTACATCCGAACTCTCCCGAGGTTGAAGCACAGCAACCTTTTAAAGAATGCGACATGTGATCTAGAACATGGCGTCCATAACACTGTGATTATTTCAGAACAGTTCCACTTTTTCCAGATGTTTTTTTGGGCGAGCGATATTGAGGGCGATATGTGTGCGAGGTGGTGAAAGTGACGGTGGGCGATCTCCTGGGTGTTAGTTTTGCCAAATGTGCTCTTTATGACCAAAAAAAATGGGCGTGCGGTATTATTGAATCTCGGCGTTAATTCCATGTGGAAAGTAACGCTGGATGATATAATTGGCGTTGATTTCGCCCATTCTGATGATTCCGCCTAAACAAAGTGGGCGGGTGGTATTATTTTTTTCCCAGCGTTAAGCACATGGGGAAAGTAATGCTCAGCGATAAGTTTCCGAAAAATGCCCGTCAGTTTCCATTTTGTGGCTAAATGAGCAATTTATGGGCGTTATATGTCATTTCAGCAGTAAAATGGATGTTAAGTGGGCGTTAAGCATGCAAAAAAAGTGGAAAATCTAGCCCCAAGAGCTTCTAAGAAGACATCAAAATGAGGTTCAAACTGAATAGTAAAAGTTCCAAGAGTACGTTGACAACACATGGGCATACTCTATCATCTACACTTATCTTAAAGAATAGTGCAAAAGGTTACTCACTGTGCTTAGATATTTGGAACCAAGGTTCAAATCCAATCTAGACCAATGGTGTACAAGTCTCAGTTGCGTGTTTGAAATCTCAATATAGTGGTTGCAGACTACAAAACTACATCTAATTTAACACCAAAGTGGTCACAGCTGGGAATTGGAGAAATATCAGACTGATCCTCTTGTGAGGCTGGAGTAGAGGGAGCTTTACTTTGTGTTTAACCCTGCTACGCCTGGCCTCGTCTGAATGCTGACACCAGCAAAATGTTTCCTCATGTTGCTGAGCACAAAATTAAAAAGTGAAACATAAATCAATGCACAAATGGGTTTAAATAATCAGCAAACTCAAAGTCACCTTGTTGTTAGAAGCATTTGCAATAAATCAGTGCATGATCAACATTACAGTCTAACCAGGAGCTTTGTCGAGGTATGGAAGTGCTGGCAGTGGGACAGCCCCAAAGTAGCTTGAGGAATCAGACCTTTCTAAGTATGGACCTGGATTCTTTGTTGGTTTCTTTGTCAGAATGTGAGACTTACACCCACCATATAGTGCCATGAGATAAATATATTGCTCAAATGGGCTCACCAATCAAAATGTTGATGCCCCCCAATATCCAACAGAGAATATTACGGTGAAATTTTCAGTGTTAATGTGTAATTGATATAGGAAGGCAACCTGTCATTAATTCTAAAGTGTTATAAATCCATTTAATTTTACTGTTAATGCGCATAGGCCTATTTATGTTGGCAAACACAATCTACGTTTGATTGTTATTAATACTTGTTTTCATTTTCTTACTAAAACAATAACTTACATTCCAGGATCTCTGCCATATTCTCTGTAACATCCATAAATAACACCAAATTATTTTAGCTGCTTGATGTAACTACCGAATAAGGCATAATTGAAAATGATCAAAAACGAAGGTAAGCGTATGGGAGTTCTTTTCTGTTCAAAGTACTTTCTAGCTCCACATGAAAAATTAGAATGGGAAACATCATGTTTCTAATTGTAGGGCTGCTTGAAATGGAAGGTGATCCATTTTCTAATTACTAATGTTCTTCATCTTGATGAGCTTAAAATACATGAATTAATATTACATTGGGATTCTTTGTTCTTTTTCCCCACAATTTACTGCTTTCTCGAAGTGCCACGTGCTAGTCAGAGTAGGAATCGCAGGATAGCTCAGATGAATACGTGGCTTGAGGAGTGGTGCAGAAGGGAGGGATTCAAATTCCTGGAATATTGGAACCGGTTCTGGGGGAGGTGGGGCCAGTACAAACCGGACGGTCTGCACCTGGGCAGGATCGGAAGCAATGTCCTAGGGTGATTGTTTGCTAGTGCTGTCGGGGAGGGGTTAAACTAATATGGCAGGGTGATGGGAACCCATGCAGGGAGACAGAGGGAAGTAGAATGGGGGCCAGAAGCAAAAGATAGAAAGAAGAAAAGTAAAAGTGGAGGGCAGAGAAATCCAAGGCACATTAGAACAAAATTCTAAAGGGGCAAAGTGTGTTAAAAAGACAAGCCTGAAGGCTCTGTGCTTCAATGCGAGGAGTATTCAGAATAAGGTGGACAAATTAACTGCGCAGATAGCAGTTAACCGATATGATGTGGGGTACCGCAGGGCTCAGTGCTGGGACCCCAGCTATTTACAATATACATTAATGATTTGCATGAGGGAATTGAGTGTAATATCTCCAAGTTTGCAGATGACACTAAGCTGGGGAGAACGCTAAGAGGCTGCAGGGTGACTTGGACAGGTTAGGTGAGTGGGCAAATGCATGGCAGATGCAGTATAATGTGGATAAATGTGAGGTTATCCACTTTGGTGGCAAAAACATGAAGACAGAATATTATCTGAATGGCGGCAGAAAGGGGAGGAGCAGCGAGATCTGGGTGTCATGGTACATCAGTCATTAAAAGTTGGCATGCAGGTTCAACAAGCGGTGAAGAAGGCAATGGGGGCAGAAGCAAAAGATAGAAAGCTAGGGGATTTGAGTATAGGAGCAGGGAGGTCTTACTGCAATTGTACAGGGCCTCAGTGAGGCCTCACCTGGAATATTGTGTTTAGTTTTGGTCTCCTAATCTGAGGAAGGACATTTTTGCTATTGAGGGAGTGCAGCGAAGGTTCACCAGACTGATTCCCGGGATGGCAGGACTGACATATGAGCAGAGACTGGATTGACTGGGCCTGTATTCACTGGAATTTAGAAGGATGAGAGGGGATCTCATAGAAACATATAAAACTCTGACGGGACTGGACAGGTTAGATGCAGGAAGAATGTTCCCAATGTTGGGGAAGTCCAGAACCAGGGGACATAGTCTAAGGATAAGGGGTAAGCCATTTAGGACTGAGATGAGAAGAAACTTCTTCACTCAGAGAATTGTGAATCTGTGGAATTCTCTACCACAGAGAGTTGTTGATGTCAGTTCATTGGATATATTCAAGAGGGAGTTAGATATGGCCCTTACAGCTAAAGGTATCAAGGGGTATGGAGAAAAAGCAGGAAAGGGTTACTGAGGTGAATGATCAGCCATGATCTTATTGAATGGTGGTGCAGGCTCGAAGGGCCTCTTGGCCGACTCTTGCACTTATTTTCTATGTTTCTATGTTTCTATGTTTCCTGGTGAAGGATTTTATGGACAGTATCTGAGCAAAGTGGCAATGTCAATCAACTTTTTTACTCTGGAGATTATTACAGCCCTTTCACAAGTTTATGATAGGAATTGATGAAGCAGGCCTTTAGCCCATCCAGATTCAGGTGTCGACCATGGCACAGTGGTGGAATTCTCATGTCTGAATTAGGAGGCCGTGATTTCAAGCCCCACTCCAGGCTCACACTTCCATGCAAAACTGAGGAAGTGTAGTACTGGCAGAGATGTGGTCTTTTGGATGAGACGTTAAACTGAGGCCCCATCTGCCCTCTCAGGTGGTAAAAGAGCCCATGGCATTATTCTTCCTGTGTCCTGGACAACTATTATCCTCAACCAACATCACTAAAACAGATTAGGGGCGAAATTGCCCTGCGCCCCGTTTGTAGGTGGTAACCTTCCGGGGCCGGGACGTTTATCACCCTGCCCGGAAGTTCCACCCCCGGTGCAGAATTCAGCCCTTCCCTCCCTCAATGTAGGCGGAGCACTATTGGAGGCGGTCTGTGTCCATGGAAGGGTGCTCCCAGGGGCGCTGCATTCAGCGGTGCAGATGCTCTGTGTAGCACTGACACGGCAGAATGCTCCTCCTCTTCAATTAAAGGGAAGGGCCACTGCAAGCTCTGCAGTCCCTCTGACGGCCACCTGGGATGCCCTCAACTGGGCCAACAGCCCGGCACCCATAACCGAGTGCCGGGCTAAAGGATGACGGCCCGGTCGAGGTGAGGGCCGCCATTGTCGGGCCAACAGAAGAGTCAGCCGACAGAAAAATATGGCAGCCCATGGCGTTAAAGGCCTCCCCTTTAAGGGGGCGCCCTGGTGACGGATGTCTGCCAGCTTTGCGAGCCATGAAGCTGGCGGTGACATCAGCCAGCGCCATCCTCACCACCCACAGGGCAATTTCCGCCGTGGGCCGCAAAGACGTGAATGCGGGGCGGTGAGGGGTCGGCGTGCACGGCAATGATGTCATCGCATGTGTGCACCAGCCCGGGGCGTAAATTACAGGGCAATTTCCCCAGAGGTACTAGCGACCCCTTCCTTTGGGTGATAACCTCGTTGTGCCCCATTGACGCCCCCTGGAGGTACTAATGGGGCTATAAAAAAGGACAATTTTGCCTCCTTTATCTGGTCATTACCTCATTTCACTTTGTGAAACCTTCCTGTGTGTAAATTGGCAGCTGCTTTACCTACATTACAACAATGTATTTAATTGTTTGTAAAGCACTTTACAATGTCCCGAGGATATAAATGCAAATTATTTCTTTCTTTCACCCATCCATAAAATGACTGCAGCTTAACTATCAAAATGCCCAGCTGTTTCTTAAATGATTCCAGAGTTCTTTCCTCCTCCTTTACTCCACACAAATTTGACTTCACGATATTCTTTCTCTGAAGAAATCATCTTGACCATGGTCTTAAATTCAGCTTACACCATTAAGCTAGGAGCTAGAAATTGTGCAGAGCCCCGTTAGTTGCGATAACTTTTTAGGGAGTGCAATAGTATCGATGGGCAAAAAAGATTTGCTGCAGCCGAGAACTTTTGCTTTCGTGCTCCAAAAGGGAATTGGAGCGCTAAAACAAGCGCTACCACTTTCCTTAGAGCACTAAAGTGTGTGAGAGGGGCGGTAGCAGCAGAGTGCTGAGCAATGTTTGGTGCAGCACTGCCGTTCTTACAGCCTCCTTCCCTCGCTTAAAGGGAAGGGCCAATGATAGGTTAAATGAATCTTCATGCTGTCTCTGTTGGGCCACGGCATCTGCGCTGCGTGCATAGCAGCCCCAAGCAATCAGGAGGCACCAGAATGGGGAGATAAATCAATTTTGCCTGAGCTGACCACCACTGCCTTTAATTAGCGTTCCCAAATGGCCAGCCGAGGTGACAACGCCTCCTGTGGCTGCCGTTGTTAATGCCCGGCGATGTTGCAGGGGGCGGGAGCGAATATTACAACCGGGGCGATAATAGGACTCTATGCACCGATGACATCATGATCTACGGGGCGCAAGAGAGCGTGGTGGTAAGTGTTAGCAAAACCACCAGGGAAGTTCGTGAGTGTCGGTGAATTCGCCGCACCTGGTCGGTAACCCTTTAGTGCCCTGTTACCGTCCCCGGCAGATGCTAATGGGAGGCACAAACCAGACCAATTTCTGCCCCCTTGTATCGAAACTTGGATCGAGCATGGTTACACCACACTTGGAATATTGTATGCAGTGCTGGTTGCTATATTATAAAAAGGGATATAGATGCACTGGAGAGGGTGCAAAAATGATTTTCAATGATGACACCAGAACTGCTAGATTATACCTATTGCAAAAGCATGTAAAAAGACTTGAGGGGTGACCTCTTTAAATTTATGAAAGATTTTGATAGGGTAGGTAGAGTGTTTCCACTTATGGAGAAGAGCAAAACTAGAGTTCATCAATATAAGATAGTCACCTAGAAATCAAATAGGGAATTCAGAAGGAACTTCTTTACTCAGACAGTGGTGAGAATGTGGAATGCGCTACTACAGGGAGTAGTGGAGGCGAATTGTATTTAAAGGGAAGCTAGATAAGCATATGAGGGAGAAGAGTGTTATATATGACTCCAGGATATAGTCAATGTATTCACTAAGGCATATGAAAGCATGGGCCTTATGCTTAACATCCGTAAGATAAAGGTCCTCCACCAGCATGTCACCGCCGCTCAGCACTGCCCTGCAATCATCAAGATCCACGGCGCAGCCCTGGACAACGTGGACCATTTCCCATATCTCGGGAGCCTCTTATCAACAAAGGCAGACATTGATGCGGAGATTCAACATCGCCTCCAGTGCACCAGTGCAGCCTTCGGCCATCTGAGGAAAAGAATGTTTGAAGACCAGGCCCTAAGCTCATGGTCTACAGGGCTGTAGTAATACCCGCCCTCCTGTATGGATCTGAGGCATGGACGATGCATAGAAGGCACCTCAAGTCGCTGGAGATATATCACCAACGATGTCTCCGTAAGATCCTGCAAATCTCCTGGGAGGACAGGCGCACCAACATCAGTGTCCTCGACCAGGCTAACATCCCCAGTTTTGAAGCACTGACCACACTTGATCAGCTTCGCTGGGCAGGCCCCATAGTTCGCATGCCACATACGAGACTCCCTAAGCAAATGCTTCATGCGGAGCTCCTTCATGGTAAACGAGCCAAAGGAGGACAGCAGAAACATTATGAGGACACCCTCAAAGCCTCCCTGATAAAGTGCAACATCACCACTGACACCTGGGAGTACCCTGGCCGAAGACCGCCCGAGGTGGAGAAAGTATATCCGGGGTGGTGTCGAGCTCTTCGAGTCCCAACGCAAAGAGCATGAAGAGGCCAAGCGCATGCAGCGGAAGGAGCGAGCGGCAAACCAGCCCCACCGACCCTTTCCCTCGATGAATATCTGTCCCACCTGTAACAGTGTCTGTGGCTCTCGTATCGGACTGTTCAGCTATTAGAGAACTCACTTTGGGAGTGGAAGCAAGTCTTCCTCGATTTCGAGGGACTGCCTATGAATGAAAGAGGACATGTAAACCTGTAAATACCATGTTTAACCACCAGAGGGCTCTTCCCCTGGAGTCCCAAGTGATCCCACAATCACTTGAGAGCACCTGTACATAAGGAGGCCTCACAGACTGGAGAGGCACTCTGAGACCTGTAATAAAGGACTACGGTCACACCTTACTTTGAGCTTGCAGTATCTGGTCTGATTCTTTATTCAAGACATAACAACTGGCGACGAGATACAGATGACAAACCCCAATGCAACAATGCAGAGAACCATGGGTATCCTGGTGAAATTTTAGGAGGGAGATGATTGGGAAACCTTCATAGAGCGACTCAACCAATACTTCGTGGCCAACGAGCTGGAAGGAGAAGCGACCACTGCCAAACGAAGGGCGATCCTCCTCATCGTTTGCGGGGCACCAACGTATGGCCTCATGAAAAATCTGCTCGTTCCAGCGAACCCAACAGAGAAGTCATACGATGATTTGTGCACACTGGTCCAGGAGCATCTAAACCTCGGTTCTACACGTACAAGAGGTCTGAAGGCCAGGAAGTGGTGAGCTACGTCACTGAGCTAAGACGTCTTGCAGGACATTGCGAATTTGAAGGACACTTGGAGCACATGCTCAGGGACTTCTTTGTACTTGGCATTGGCCATTAAGTAATACTTTGCAAACTTGTGACTGTAGAGACCCCAACCGTGAGTAAAGCCATAGCAATAGCCCAGGCGTTCATCGCCACCAGTGACAATACCAAACAAATCTCTCAGCACACGAGTGCTGCTGCAAGTACTGCGAACAAAGTAATGCTGTTTTCGAATTGTAATGTACAGGGCAGGACTTACATGCCTGCAGCTGCATGCCTGCAGATGTTTCAGAGTCCGCCATCAAGAGTGGTGAATGCAAGGCCATTAACACCTTGTTGGCGCTGCGGGGGTGATCATCGTTTCCATTCATGCCGCTTCAAAGGATACATTTGCAAGGGCTATGGAACAATGGGACACCTCCAACGTATGGGCAGGCGAGCTGCGAACCCTGCTAATCCTGCAAACCACCATGTTGCAGAGGAGGACAGATCCACGGTGGCTCACGACAAACCAGAGCCTCAGACTGAGGAGGCAGAGGTATATGGGGTGCACACATTTACCAAAAAGTGTCCCCCGATAATGCTGAAGGTTGAATTAAATGGACTCCCGGTGTCAATGGAGCTGGACACAAGCCAGTCCATAATGAGTAAAAACTTTCGATAAATTGTGGTGCAGCAAGGTCTCAAGGCCAGTCCTGACTCCCACTCGTACTAAACTGAGAACGTACACAAAGGAACTGATTCCCGTAATCGGCAGTGCTACCGTAAAGGTCTCCTACGATAGAGCAGTGCACAATTTACCAGTCTGGGTGGTACTGGGCGATGGCCCCACGTTGTTCGGCAGAAGCTGGCTAGGAAAGATACGCTGGAACTGGAACGACGTTCAAGCGCTCTCGTCGGTAAACGACACTTCATGTGCCCAGGTCCTAAACAAGTTCCCCTTGCTGTTCGAACCGGGCATCAGGAAGTTCCAAGGAGCAAAAGTGCAAATTCACTTGATTCCGGGGACACGATCCATCCATTACAAGGCAAGAGCAGTACCTTACATGATGAGAGAGAGGGTGAAGATCGAGCTGGACAGGCTGCAACGAGAGGGTATCATTTCGCCGATCGAATTCAACGAGTGGGCCAGTCCGATTGTTCAAATCCTCAAGGAAGACGGCACTGTCAGAATCTGTGGTGATTACAAAGTAACTATCAGTCGTTTCTCCCTGTAGGATCAATACCCACTACCAAAGGCAGATGACCTATTTGCGATGCTGGCGAGAGGAAAAATGTTCACGAAGCTGGACTTGACCTTGGCCTACATGAGGCAGGAGCTGGAGGAATCATCAAAGGGCCTCACCTGCATCAACTCGCACAAAGGTCTCTTCATTTACAACAGATGCCCGTTTGGGATTTGATCGGCTGCAGCGATATTCCAAAGGAACATGGAAAGCTTGTTGAAGTCGGTCCTGCGCACTGTGGGCTTCCAGGATGACATCTTGGTTAGAGTCAGGACACCGACTGCAGAACCTGGAGGCGTTTTTTAGTCGACTCAACCATGTGGGGCTCAGGTTAAAATGCTCAAAGTGCATTTTCCTGGCCCCTGAAGTGGAGTTCCTAGGGTGAAGAATCATGGCGGATGGCATCAGGCCCACCGATTCGAAGACGGAGGTAATCGAGACGCACTGAGGCCACAGAACGTGATGGAGCTGCGGTCATTTCTAGGACTCCTGAACTACTTTGGTAACTTCTTACCAGGTCTTAGCACATTGTTAGAACCACTGCACTCTTTACTGCGTAAAGGAGATGAATGGGTATGGGGTAAAAGCCAAGAGAATGCCTTTGAGAAAGCTAGGAAACTGTTATGTTCAAACAAATTGCTTGTGCTGTACGATCCATGTACGCGTTTGGTACTAACATGTGATGCGTCGTCATACGGTGTCGGGTGTGTATTGCAACAAGCTAATGAATTTGGGAAATTGCAACTGGTTGCTTATGCATCAAGAAATCTGTCTAAGGCTGAGAGGGCCTACAGCATGATTGAAAAAGAAGCGTTAGCGTGTGTTTATGGGGTATTGAAAATGCATCAATATCTGTTTGGGCTCAAATTTGAATTGGAAACCGACCATAAGCCACTTATATCCCTCTTTTCTGAAAATAAGGGGATAAATACGAATGCATCGGCCTGCATCCAGAGATGGGCATTCACTTTGTCCGCATACAACTACGCCATCCGCCACAGGCCAGGCACAGAAAACTGTGCTGATGCTCTCAGTAGGCTGCCATTGCCCACCACGGGTGGAGATGGCACAGCCCGCAGATTTAGTTATGGTAATGGAAGCATTCGAAAGTGAACAATCACCTGTTACCGCCCAACAGATTAGAACCTGGACGAGCCAGGACCCTTTACTGCCCTTAGTATAAAGCTGTGTGTTCCACGGTCGTTGGTCCAGTGTCCCGTTAGAGATGCAGGACGAAATAAAGCCGTACCAGCGGCGCAGAGATGAAATGTCTATACAGGCAGACTGACTCCTATGGGGTAATCAGGTAGTGGTGCCAAAAAAGGACAGGGACACCTTCATTAGTGACCTCCACAGCACCCATGCAGGCATCGTAATGATGAAAGTGATAGCCAGATCCCACGTGTGGTGGCTCGGTATCGATGCAGACTTAGAGTCCTGCGTACACAAATGTACCACATGTTCACAGTTAAGCAATGCACCCAGGGAGGCGCCACTAAGGTTATGGTCCTGGCCCCCCAAACCATGGTCCAGGGTCCATGTTGACTATGCAGGCCCATTCTTGGGTAAAATGTTCCTAGTGGTTGTAGATGCATACTCCAAATGGATTGAATGTGCACATCTGCTGCCACCATTGAAAGCCTCCGGGCCATGTTTGCCACGCATGGCCTGCCTGTCATCCTTGTGAGTGACAACGGGCCGTGCTTCACCAGTGCCGAGTTCAAAGAGTTCATGACCCGCAATTAATCAAACATGTCACATCTGCCCCATTTAAACCAGCGTTCAACGGTCAGGCAGAGCGAGCAGTGCAAACAATCAAGCAGAGCTTGAAGTGGGTAACTGAAGGCTCACTGCAGATTCGCCTATCCCGAGTCCTGCTTAGTTACCGCACAAGTCCCCACTCGCTCACTGGGGTTCCCCCCGCTGAACTTCTCATGAAAAGGACACTTAAGACAAGGCTTTCATTAGTCCACCCTGATCTACACGAACAGGTAGAGAGCAGGCGGCTTCAACAGAATACATATCATGATCGCGCAAATGTGTCACGCGAAATCGAGATTAATGATCTTGTATTTGTGTTGAACTATGGACAAGGTCCCAAAGTGGCTCCCCTGCACTGTTTTGGCCAAAGTGGGGAGTAGGGTGTTTGTGGTCAAACTTTCAAATGGACTCACCTGCAGGAAACACTTGGACCAAATCAAACTCAGATTCACGCACTATCCAGAACAACCCACCTTTTTCGACTCTCCAACACACATACAAGTGGCAACTGACCCAGCGGTTGACCACGAAACAGAACCCATCAACCGCAGCAGCCCAGCAGGAATCACCATGCCCAGCAGCCCAGCAAGGCCAGCTGCACAGCAGCCCAGCGAGGGCCTAACAAATGACTCACTAAAACCAGCATTTGCACTGAGACGATTAACCAGGAAGAGGAAGGCCCCAGATCAACTCACATTGTAACTAGTTACACTATTGACTTTGGGGGGCGGATGTGTTGTTTTCTATGTAAACCTGTAAATACCATGTTTAACCACCAGAGGGCTCTTCCCCTGGAGTCCCAAGTGATCCCACAATCCCTTGGGAGCACCTGTATTTCAGGAGGCCTCACAGGCTGGAGAGGCACGCTGAGACCTGTAATAAAAGACTATGGTCACACCTTACTTTGAGCTTGCAGTATCTGGTCTGATTGTTTATTCAAGAGAATAGAGGGTTATGGTGATAGGTTTAGATGAGGAAGGATGGAAGGAGGCTCGAGTGGAGCAGAAACGGTGGCATGGATTGGTTGGGCCGAATGGCCTGTTTCTGTGTTGTATGTTCTATGTAATCCTATGTAATTATATGTAACCTATACTAATGCCATGGTTTAGTTCAAGGCAGTTCTCTAGATTTAACTTTTACATAAGAACATAAGAGTATAAGAAATTGGAGCAGGAGAAGACCATTTGGCCCCTCGAGCCTGCTGAATAATAGCTGCCTCAAGCCATTGTTATGTTGTGTCCCCTGAATCTTGAAACCATGTCCACTTGTTCTACTTCTTATATTCCACTCAGATCAATTTTTATTGATTCCTTTCATGATTTGAATTATTTGTATCTAATAGACCCTTTATTCAGTGAATACTCTAAGGGCTAGAACTTCCACTTTTGAGCTTATCACCCAAAAATGGGTGTTAGTCTGGCATGGGCGGTAAAAAAGGGTTTTCAGATCACCGGCTTCTTGCCCATTCTCAAAACACCTAGTTTACATTTTTGAAAATGGACGTTACCGTGAGCGATATCAAATGGGCGGTAGCGTAAATTCTTTTTGACCTTCTGCCGTAAAGTGTGGCTGTCCTTAGCAACGGCATGGTAACGCTCAATTCCCGCGATTCAGGACGTCAAGGGTCACCATGTCATGCGCAGAAAAGAAGACAGAGAGAGAGAGAGAGCTCAGACGGACTGAAGGCGATGCTGGGTGTGGTGTGGCTGCTTTGGGAGGAAGGAGGGAGACTTTACAGCTTCACAGCAAGTAGGCAAACAAAAAGTAGCGTTACCAGCCACATATTTGACCGAATTTGGCCTATAATGGAGGGAGAGGAGGAGGCATTACAGCAAGCTGTGGGGACTGACTCTGGAGAGAGCAGTGAGGTGGAAGAGGAGCACATTGGAGGCTGCAAAAGAGCCAGGAGGTTCTTGGACAAGGCAAATGCCTCCCACCTGCAGGAGATCGAGGTCACACTGGGGTGATTTGACACAGGGAGGGCATGGGAAGCCTCCAGAGAATATGGATCGAAGACTTACCAGAGAATATGGATCGAAATAGCAGAGGTGGTCTCATCGGCGACTAACGAGGTACGTGAGGGCAACCAATGCCGCAAACGATGGAACGACCTTGTGGGATCCGCAAGAGTAAGTATTACATTGATTTACATGTAATAAGCATTTATATAATTTGATTTGTAACAGTCTTGATGACTATCAGCAGATGTGAGGTCTTTCACTTTTACCGGGAATGTTTTACTGAAAGCCTGCGGTCACGGTGTACGTCTTTAGGTAAAGAATGATAATAATCATAATAGTCATGATTACATCTGTCGGTTAAGTGTTGTATCAGTGTCTGTGACAGTACCTAGCAATGATATCACGAGGCGAACGGATGGGGGGGCCACCAGTCCCCAGTGACATCACTGAGACGGAGGAGCGAGTGCTTGCACTCATGTGGAGCAGCCCCTGGACAGCCACGGACGCATCTGCAGACCCTGAAGTGATGCCACGTGAGTAAAGCTTACACATTGCATGATGTAAAGTCAATAGATGCCACACCAACTCGTATCCAAACAATCATATATGATAGATGATCTCTAAAAGTGTCATAGAAATAATGCGGGCCTAATGAAATTCATTGTAATCCACAATGTGTTGATGGTCATGAAATGTGATGTGTGCGAGGATTTTGAGAGCGATGGTGCTTTTGTCATGCATATCCTGTGTGTAGCGCTGGACTCAGCTTGTCATCCTAGCACCCCCTTCTCCTCTAACAACCTCATTTGTGTCTTGCAGCTCAGCCAGCAGCACGGCCCCAGGCAAAGCCACAGAGGCCAGAAGGTGGGGGTGTGGGGCAGGAGTTGGCGGACGATCCTACTGCATCTGGTGCTGAGGGCTCCGATTGTCGCCCGTCAATCAGCTGGGTCTGTTCTCGACGGATGAGAGCGCGGACATCGAAGAACCTGCATCGCCACGCCCCAGAACCCATTCCACCCCAGGGCCATCTATTGGTCCTCTGGTCATTCCCGCCTCCACTGTGGAGGTGCCGGCCCCAAGCACCTCTCCACAGGGCACCCCATTTGTCCCCAGGACAGCACCGACCCTGTGGAGGCCTCGTGGATGCAGCAGGTCTGTTCCACGAGCGCGACATGACAGCGGAGAGATGGTTCAGTTATCCAGGAGGATTGTAGACATTGGTGACCAGCTCATCGAAGCTTTGGGGGGCATATCCAGAAACCTGGCCACCATGACCAAGTACACTCCGCACACGGCGGAGTTCCTGGATGCGATAGGCTAGAACACTGCTGTCAAAAGGCTCGCAGTGGTCCTCGAGCGCGGCACTCCACCCCTAGGTTCCTCACCATCACTGCGAACAACAGATGAGAGCAAGGACCAAGATCCTGCTTCTGCATCAGAGAATGTTGCCCCCTCGGCACACCCCCACTTCCATATCCGTCCAACCAATGCATCTGCCTTCATCCGCCCCAATGAGACACCGCCTGAGGAACTCCTCGACCAGGTGCCGCAGAGCAAGGAGGGGTAGAGATAGAGGTGAGGAGAAGAAAGAGAGGGGGGAAGGAAAGTGAGGTGCATGTGCGCAGGTGATGGCTGTGTTATATCTCCATCTGGGTGTCTGCAATTTGTTGCAATGTATGGGGACTGGGGATCACGCTCCTGCTTTGCCTTTGTATTCTGTGTTGTTGGACATGTTGAACATTTGATTTATGACATTGGTGGAAAAAGTGGGATGTGGGCAGGGATTGGATAATATTGGCTGTGATACCTATGATTTCAGACCAATGTTGGTATTAAACTTTTGTTATTGAACATAACCTTGTTGCTCATTGTCTCAGATAGCTGGACCCGTTACAAACTGGTGATTCTTTACCGTGAAAGGGTTAAATACAACTTAACATCAATCAACGTAAACTTTAACTGGCAGCAAGGTGATGAGCGCCATTGATGCCCCTGAGCTGCACACACACAGCAGTTTGTCAGCATTGTCACTCACATCAGCGCTCTTTCAGGCAAATCTTCTTGATATCAGCTCCTCACGTAAGCGTGGGATTTAACAAATGCCAGCCACACTGCTGACGTCCTTCCTGGTTAGTTTCACATTTTGTGGGCGCTTTTTTGAGAGGGTGATATTCTGAGTATGAGGTGGTGAAATTGACAGTGGGCGATCTCCATGCCCGCTAGTTTGGGTGAATTAGCTCTTTATGACAAAAAACAGTCGCCGGGTGTTATAATTGAATCACGGCGTTAAGTCTGTCAGGAATGTAACGTTGGGCAACAATATGGGCGTTGAAATTGCCCATTCTGCTGATTCCGCCCCAAAAAAGTGGGCGGGCGGTAATATTTTTTCTCGCCATTAACATAGAAACATAGAAAATAGATGCAGGAGTAGGCCTTCGAGCCTGCACCACCATTCAATAAGATCATGGCTGATCATTCACTTCAGTACCCCTTTCCTGCTTTCTCTCCATACCCCTTGATCCCTTTAGTCGTAAGGGCCATATCTAACTCCCTCTTCAATATATCCAATGAACTGGCATCAACAACTCTCTGCGGTAGAGAATTCCACAGGTTAACAACTCTCTGAATGAAGAAGTTTCTCCTCATCTCAGTCCTAAATGGCTTACCCCTTATCCTAAGACTGTGCCCCCTGGTTCTGGACTTCTCCAACATCGGAAACATTCTTCCTGCATCTAACCTGTCCAGTCCCGTCAGAATTTTATATGTTTCTATGAGATCCCCTCTCATCCTTCTAAACTCCAATGAATATAGGCCCAGTCGATCCAGTCTCTCCTCATATGTCAGTCCAGCCATCCCAGGAATCAGTCTGGTGAACCTTCACTGCACTCCCTCAATAGCAAGAACGTCCTTCCTCAGATTAGGAGACCAAAACTGAACACAATATTCCAGGTGAGGCCTCACCAAGGCCCTGTACAACTGCAATAAGACCTCCCTGCTCCTATACTCAAATCCCCTAGCAATGAAGGCCAACATACCATTTGCCTTCTTCACCGCCTGCTGTACCTGCATGCCAACTTGATGTACCATGGCACCCAGGTCTCATTGCGCCTCCCCTTTTCCTAATCTGCCACCATTCAGATAATATTCTGCCTTCGTGTTTTTGCCACCAAAGTGGATAACCTCACATTTATCCACATTATACTGCATCTGCCATGCATTTGTCTATTCACCTAACCTGTCCAAGTCGCCCTGCAGCCTCTTAGCATCCTCCTCGCAGCTCACACCGCCACCCAGTTTAGTGTCATCTGCAAACTTGGAGATATTACACTCAATTCCTTCATCTAAATCATTGATGTATATTGTAAATAGCTGGGGTCCCAGCACTGAGCCCTGCAGCACCCCACTAGTTATTGCCTGCCATTCTGAAAAGGACCCGTTTATTCTGACTCTCTGCTTCCTGTCTGTCAACCAGTTCTCTATCCACATCAGTACATTACCCCCAATACCATGTGCTTTAATTTTGAACATCAATCTCTTGTGTGGGACCTTGTCAAAAGCCTTTGGAAAGTCCAAATACACCATATCCACTGGTTCTCCCTTGTCCACTCTACTAGTTACATCCTCAAAAAAGTCTAGAAGATTTGTAAAGCATGATTTCCCTTTCATAAATCCATGCTGACTTGGACCAATCCTGTTAAGGCTATTGGGAAAATAACACTCGGCGATAAGTCTCCTAAAAATGCCCATCAGTTTCCATTTTGTGCCAAAATGGGCGATATATGGGTGTTATACGTCATTTCAGCTGTAAAATGGATGTTAAGTCGGTGTTAAGCATGCAAAAAAAGTGAAGGTTCTAGCCCTAAATCTTTTTAAAGCTTCAACATCACACTTATGTTTCAGAATCATCTTAATTTCTCTTCTCTGCTTTTTTAAAAATCTTAAGTTTGTGTGCCTTTCAGAGACCAGAAATGGAGACAGCAGCACTGATTTCCCCCAACTGGGTCCTCTCAACATTAGAACATAAGAAATAGGAGCAGGAGTGGGCCATACCACCCCTCGAGCTTGCTCCGCCATTCAATAAGATCATGGCTGATCTGATCCTGGCCTCAACACCACTTCCCCGACGCTCCCCTTAACCCTTGACTCCCTTACCTTTCAAAAATCTGTCGATCTCCACCTTAAATACATTCAATGACCCAGCCTCCACAGTTCTCTGAGGTCGAGAATTCCAAAAATACACCACCCTCTGAGAGAGGAAATTCCTCCTCGTTTCTGTTTTAAATGGGCGACCCCTTATTCTGAAACTATGCCCCCTAGTTCTAGATTCCCCATCAACCCTGTCAAGCCCCCTCAGAATCTTATACATTTCAATACGATCACCTCTAAGTCTTCTAAACTCCAATGTGTATAGGCCCAACCTGCTCAACCTTTCCTCATAAGTTCACCGCTTAATCTCAGGAATCAACCTAGTGAAACTTCTTTGAACTGCCTCCAGTGCAAGTATATCCGTCCTTACATAAGGAGACCAAAACTGTACGCAGTACTCCAGGTGTAGTCTTACCAACGCCATGTACAGTTGTAGCAGGACTTCCCTACTTTTATACTCCATCCCCCTTACTATAAAAGCCAACATTTCATTTGTCTTCCTAATTACTTGCTGTACCTGCATGCTAACTTTTTGTGTTACATGTACAAGGATCCCCAGATCCCTCTGTACCACCACAGTTTGTAATCTCTCCCCATTTAAATAATAATTTTGCTTTTTTATTTTTCCTACCAAACTGGATAACCTCACATTTTTTCACATTATATTCCATCTGCCAAATTTTATCCCACCCATTTAGCCGATCTATATCCCTTTATAGATTCTTTGCATCCTCCTCACAACTTGCTTTCCCATCTATTTTTGTATCATCTGCAAATTTGGCTACATTGCACTCGATGTCTTCATCCAAGCCAGTAATATAAATTGTAAATAGTTGAGGCCCCAGTACTGATCCCTATGGTACTCCACTAGTTACAGTTTGCGAACCTGAAAGTGACCCATTAATCCCGACTCTCTGTTTCTGTTAGTTAGCCAATCCTCTATCCATGCTAACATATTACCCCAACCCCATGAGCTCTTATCTTGTGCAGTAAACCTTTGTGTGGCACCTTATCGAATGCTTTCTGGAAATCCAAATACACGGCATCTCCTGGTTTCCCTTTAACCACACTGCTCGTTACATCCTGAAAAAACTCCAAGAGATGTGTCAAACATGATTTACATTTCATAAAACCATGCTGATTTTGCTTGACTGCATTATGATTTTCTAAATGTCCCGCTACTACTTCTTTAATGATAGATTCCAGCATTTTCCCAATGACAGCTGTTAGGCTAACTGGTCTATAGTTTCCTGCTTTCTGTCTCCCTCCTTTCTTAAACAGGGGCGTTACATCTGCAGTTTTCCAATCCGCTGGGACCTCTCTAGAATCCAGAGAATTTTGGTAGATTACAACCAATGCATTCACTATCTCTGCAACCACCTCTTTTAAGACCTTAGGATGCAGGCCATCAGATCCAGGGGACTTGTCCACCTTTAGTCCTATTAGTTTACCGAATACTTTTTCTTTAGTGATAGTGATTGTTTTAAGTTCCTCCCTCCCTATAGCCCCTTGATTATCCACTATTGGGATGCTTTTAGTGTCTTCTACCGTGAAGACCGATACAAAATATTTCTTCAAAGTCTCCGCCATTTCCCTGTGCTCCATTATTAATTCCCCAGTCTTATCCTCTAAGGGACCAACATTTACTTTAGCTACTCGTTTCCTTTTCAGATACCTGTAAAAGCTCTTACTGTCTGTTTTTATATTTCTTGCTACTTTACTCCCATAAGCTACCTTCTCTCTATCATTTTTGTTGTCATTCTTTGCTGCTTTCTAAAAATTTCCCACTCCTCTGGCCTTCCACTCTTCTTCGTAACATTGTATGCCTTTGTTTTCAATTTGATACCATCCTTTACTTCCTTAGTTAGCCATAGCTGGTTCAACCTTCTCTTAGATTCTTTCTTTCTCACTGAAATGTAATTTTGCTGAGAGTTATGAAATATCTCCTTAAATATTTGCCACTGCTCATCTACCGTCTTATCCTTTAATCTACTTTCCCAGTCCACTTTAACCAGCTCTGTCTTCATACCTTTGTAATTATATTTATTTAAGTTCAGGACACCAGTTTGAGAACTAGCTTTCTCATCCTCAAATTGAATTTGAAATTCTACCGTGCTATGATCACTCTTCCCCAGAGGATCCTTCACTACGAGATCATTAATTAATCCAGACGCGTTACACATTACCAGATCTAAAATAGTCTGCTTCCTGGTTGGTTCCACAACGCATTGTTCCAAGAAACCATCCCGCATACACTCTATGATCTCTTCCTCCAGCCTACCTTTGCCAATTTGATTTGTCCAATCAATATGAAGATTAAAATCACCCATGATTATTGCCCTTCCTTTCTTGCAAGACTATTATTTCTTGATTTATACTTGCCCCACAGTGTGGCTACTGTTTGGGGGCCTATAGACTCTCATCAGTGACTCCCTACCCTTATTATTTCTTATCTTCATCCAAACTGATTTCTATATCTTGATCATCTGAGCCAATATCATTTCTTACCACTGCACTGATCTCATCCCTTATTAACAGAGCTACCCCCACCTCCTTTTCCTTTCTGCCTATCTTTATGAAATGGCAAATACCCCTGAATATTCAGTTCCCATCATTGGTCACCTTGCAACCATGTCTCTGTAATGGCAATCAGATCATACCCATTAATTTCTACTTGTGCCGTCAACTCATCTATCTCATTACGTTGAGATGCTGCGCGCGTTCAGATATAGAGCTTTTAATTTTGTCTTATGTTTATATGCTCTGTCCCTTCCTGTCACATTCTGGTTATCATTACCCCTATTGGTACCCTGCACTTTTGCCTTCTCCTTTCTCTTTTTACATTTCTGCTCATCGGAACCCTCGCCCGCACTATTTAATTTAAAGCCTTATCTACAGCCCTAGTTATTCGTTTCACCAGGACACTGGCCCCAGCCTACCTGAAATGAAGCCCATCTCAATGGAACAGCTCCGTCTTACCCCAGTATTGGTGCTAGTGCCCCATGAATCGAAACCCATTTCTCTCACACCAATCTTTGAGCCACCGTTTATCTCTCTGATCTTATTTACCCATTGCAAATTTTCATGCCATTTACTATCTTAAGTACTATTTGACCCTCAGTTGCCTCCTCTCAAGACTGAAAAGCCTGAGTTCCTCCAGTCTTTTTTCTTAGGTCAATTATTAGTCTTTTAACTGAAATCTTAAAGATAAAAAATGAAAATTTCCTACCCTATTGGAATATTGGGGATCGTCTCTTCCAGACCACCGCTGAGGAGAAGACCACTGCTCCCATACTGGCCCTATTCAGTTTACTGAGAGCAGCCATGAATTTAAACCATCCTGGGATTCAATGTGGATCAGCCATTCCCAGATATATCCAATCTCACGAAAACATGCAGCCAAGCTAGATGTGGCTAATTGCATTTTTGATTAGTAAATGAAAATTGAGCAACAGACATCGTCATTGGACATGTGACCTCAATACTTATATTTGGACGACATATACATGTGAACTGTTGTGTATCTGTAAAGCATGCACTCCCATGTTCCGCCAGCAGGGAGTGCATCCCCTGAAGTCCCAAGGGATGCTGGGATCCCTTGGGAGCACTGTATATAAGCCGGCCCCTAAGGCCTGTTACTCACTCTGGAGTGTCTTAATAAAGACTGAGGTCACTGTTACTTTAACCTCCCTGTGTGCAGTCTCACTTGTGTTAGGAACACAACAACTGGCGACGAGTACACGAATCCAACGCATAGATGCAGCAAACTGTGGGCATCCTGGAGAAGTTCTCAGAGGGTGAGGACTGGGAAGCCTATGTCGAACGGCTAGACCAGTACTTTGTAGCCAACGAGCTGGACGGAGAAGGAAGCGCTGCAAAAAGGAGAGCGGTCCGCCTCACGGTCTACGGGGCACCGACCTATAGCCTCATGAAGAATCTTCTGGCTCCAGTGAAACCCACAGATAAGTCGTATGAGGAGCTGTGTACACTGGTTCAGGAGCATCTTAACCTGAGGGAAAGCGAGCTGATGGCGAGGTATCGGTTCTATACGTACCAGCGATCTGAAGGTCAGGAAGTGGCGAGCTACGTCGCCGAGCTAAGGTGACTTGCAGGACAATGTGAGTTTGATGGCTACCTGGAACAAATGCTCAGAGACTTTTTTGTACTGGGCATTGACCACGAGACCATCCTACAAAAACCTTTGACTGTTGAGACACCAACCCTCAGTAAGGCCATTGCGATTGCACAGGCGTTTATATCCACCAGTGATAGCACCAAACAAATCTCTCAGCACACAAGTGCTAGCAATGTTCATAAATTAACTGGAACTGTGTTTGCGAGCAGAAATGTACAGGGCAGAAACCACGAGTCTGCAACTGCCAGCAGGCCTCAGGTGACCCAGATGACTCAGAGTCCGCAACAAAGGATGAATGCAAGGCAAATTCACACCTTGTTGGTGTTGTGGAGGCTTCCATTCAGCCTATTCATGCCACTTCAAAGGGTATGTTTGCAAGAGCTGTGGAACAATGGGGCACCTCTAACGAACTTGCAGATGATCTGCAAGCTCTGCAAAACCTGCTAACCACCACGTGGCAGAGGAAGATCGGTCCATGGTGGATCAAAGCAATTTCGAGCCTCAGAGAGAGGAGGCAGATGCTGAAGCACACCGGGTGCACACATTTTCGACGAAATGTCCACCTATAATGCTAAACGTAAAATTGAATGGTTTACCCATAGCAATAGAACTGGACACTGGCACTAGCCAATTCATCATGAGTAAAAAGATGTTTGAGAGACTGTGCCACAAAAAGGCACTGAGACCAGCCCTAAGCCCCATCCACACGAAACTGAGAACGTACACCAAAGAGCTTATCACTATCCTGGGCAGCGCCATGGTCAAGGTCACCTATGAGGGCACGGTGCACGAACTGCCACTCTGGATTGTCCCTGGCTGTGATGGCCCCACACTGCTTGGAAGGAGCTGACTGGGCAAAATCCACTGGAACTGGGATGACATTCGAGCGCTATCACATGTCGATGAGGCCTCATGTACCCAGGTTCTTAACAAATTTCCTTCCCTTTTTGAGCCAGGCATTGGAATCTTTTCTGGGGCGAAGGTGCGGATCCACTTCGTCTCAGTGGCATGACCCATTCACTACAAGGCACGAGCGGTACCTCACATGATGAGGGAGAGAGTGGAAATTGAGCTGGACAGGCTGCACTGCAACGCGAGGGCATCATCTCCCCAGTGAAATTCAGCGAGTGGGCCAGCCCGATTGCTCAAGTACTCAAAAGTGATGGCACGGTCAGGATTTGCACCGATTATAAAGTAACTATTAATTGTTTCTCACTACAGGACCAATACCTGCTACCTAAGGCAGACGGCCTATTTGCGATGCTGGCAGGAGGCAAAACGTTCACCAAGCTCGACCTGACTTCAGCCTACATGACGCAGGAGCTGGAGGAGTCTTTATAGAAACATAGAAAATAGGTGTAGGAGTAAGCCACTTCGAGCCTGCACCACCATTCGATAAGATCATGGCTGATGATTCACCTTAGTACCCCTTTCCTGCTTTCTCTCCATACCCCTTGATCCCTTTAGCCGTCAGGGCCATATCTAACTCCCTCTTGAATATATCTAACAAACTGGACTCAACAACTCCCTGCAGTAGAGAATTCCACAGGTTAACAACTCTGTGTGAAGAAGTTTCTCCTCATCTCAGTCTTAAATGGCTTACCCCTTATTCTTAGACTGTGACCCCTGGTTCTGGACTTCCCCAACATCGGGTAAGCATCACACCAAGCAGCATTTTACTCACTGAACCATACTTGGGGAAAAAAGTACATTTCTTTCTACATCCAGAATGATTTCAAATTCAAGTTTTTATCATGTTGGATCACAAAAAGAAACTCTGCACACAATACCGAATATTATACGAAGTTGCGAGTCGAGCCATAAAGATGCATTATGCAGGTTAACATATAATCAGTGTTTCATCAGCTGAGAGTGCTGTATGTCCATCAAAACTGGTTACTTAGCTTCCTTGATGGCTCAGTAACTGAGCACCTGAACCATACAAACCAGGACGACTCCAGGTTCAAGGTTCAAGGTTCACTCCCCATTCTGTGCGGAGTTAGCTGACTTCAACCATGGTGGTAACAGTGACTATGGCATTCACAGCTTGGAGGAGGCACGGTGGAATGGTCCCCACTCCAGATCACTATCTAATGAATCATGCTAGAAAAGCCCATGAGTGGCTGGCGATTGAGGACATGATTGGGCTTTGTTGTGGTAATCTGGATAGCACATGAAAGGCCCAAACCTTTAATCGTTAAGAAATTGCTGGATGCTGTGATAGGAAGGGCACTGCATTTTTTAATTTTAGATGAATGAGCCAGGAAGGACTAAACTATCTTCATTAGTATCTTGCGATTTTGTAATGGCTCCCACAATGGAGTAGCCTGCCGATCACTCATCGTCAAGCTTCAAATAAGAATAATGTTCACTTGGGTGAAGTACTACCAGGAAATACTGATGCCAATGGAACTGTACTCCAGCAAGGAGCTAACACTTTCAGGAGAAAACGGGGTGGGAAGAAAATTCATGAGAAAATTCACAAAAACAAGCTTGTTACTTCGATATATAGTCTGTTGTACCAATTAAAAATACCTTGTGCTTGAAAGATATTCATTAGAAAAATATATAGACTAATTTAATTGTGACAAATCAAGGCATTATGAAATTTTCAAAATATTTAACCACTGTATTTTAATCATTTTCAACAATATGTAGATAAAGCCTATTATTATATTTGTAATATTTTAAATTTTATATTGAAGATAAACATTTAATTAAGCAAGTAAATAACAAGCATTTTTTATCCACAGAGTTTGGGGGGGGGGGGGAGGTAGGGAATCAAAATTTATCCCAATGGATACAAGAGAAAATAATTATCCTTATCTTCAGCCAGCAGACATTTTTCAGCATGTAGATCAGGATTCAGCCTTAATGGTAGTGTGAGATAAAGTACTTCTGACACTTTCTATGATATAGCCACTGAATGTTCAATATTTTGACCAGAATGCTGATCACCTTACAACTCTGCTATTAACACCCCTGTGTATTTTTAGCTTATTTATTTTTACGATATTTGAGGCATGATAGGAGGTTAAGAGGGTAAAAAAGGAAGATGACTTCGGTGTTTCGAGGTACTGGGAAGTCAGTCACGGTCATTTATAGGTCACGATAATACAAATGAGTGTTTTTGAGTTCACTTAGTTTGAAGGGCCTCACCTGCATCAACACACATAAGGGACTGTTCATCTACAACAGATGCCCATTTGGAATTCGGTCGGCTGCAGCGATCTTCCAGAGAAACATGGAGAGCCGACTCAAGTCAGTACCACACACGGTGGTTTTTCAGGACGACATATTGGTCATGGGTCGGGACACCGCCGAGCACCTACAAAACCTGGTGGAGGTCCTCCAGCGACTGGGTCGTGTAGGGCTGCGGCTGAAGAGGTCGAAATGCGTCTTCATGGCAACAGAAGTGGAGTTTTTGGGGAGAAAGGTCACGGCGGACGGCATTCGGCCCACAGACGCCAAGACAGAGGCTATCAGGAACGCGCCCAGGCTAGAGAACGTCACGGAGCTGCGGTCGTTCCTGGGACTCCCCAACTATTTTGGTAACTTCCTACCGGGGTTAAGCACCCTCTTAGAGCCCCTACATGTGTTATTGCGTAAAGCTGAGAATTGGGTATGGGGAAAAAACCAAGTAACTACTTTTGAGAAAGCCAGAAACATTTTATGCTCCAACAAGTTGCTTCTATTGTATAACCCGTGTAAAAGACTCGTGCTAGCATGTGATGCGTTGTCGTACGGAGTCGAGTGTTTATTACAACAAGCTAACATTGTGGGGAAGCTGCAATCTGTTGCCTATGCCTCCAGGAGCTTGTCTAAGGCCGAGAGGGCCTACAGGATGATTGAGAAAGAGGCATTAGCGTGTGTGTTCGGGGTGAAGAAAATGCATCCGTACCTGTTTGGCTTCAAATTTGAGCTGGAAACCGATCACAAGCCCCTCATATCTCTGTTCGCTGAAAACAAGAGGATAAATACTAATGCCTCAGCCCACATACAAAGGTCGGCACTCGTGCTATCAGTGTACAATTATACCATCCGCCACAGGCTAGGCACCGAGAACTGTGCAGATGCTCTCAGTCGGCTACCATTGCCCACCACGGGAGATGGAAATGGCGCAGCCTGCAAACTTGTTGATGGTGGCGCAGCCCGCAGACTTCTTGATGATGATGGAAGCGTTTGAAAATGATAAATCACCTATCACGGCCCGCCAGATTAGGACCTGGACCAGCCAAGATCCTCTGCTGTCCCGAGTAAAAAACTGTGTACTGCATGGGAGCTGGGCCAGCATCTCCATTGAAATGCAAGAGCTAATCAAGCCGTTCCAGCGGCGAAAGGACAAGCTGTCCATTCAGGCAGACTGCCTATTGTGGGGTAACTGCGTAGTGCTACACAAAAAGGGCAGGGAGATGGTCATCTCGGATCTCCACAGCACATACCTGGGCATAGTAATGATGAAAGCGATAGCCAGATCCCACGTGTGGTGGCCCGGTATCGACTCTGACTTAGAGTCCTGTGTACGGCAATGCAGCTTGTGTGCTCAGTTGAGCAACGCGCCCAGAGAGGCATCACTAAGTTTGTGGTCCTGACCCTCCAGACCATGGTCGAGGATCCATGTCGACTATGCGGGCCCGTTTCTCGGTAAAATGTTCCTGGTGGTGGTGGATGCTTTTTGAAAATGGATTGAATGTGAAATAATGTCGGGAAGCACCGCCACCACCACCATTAAAAGCCTGAGGGCCATGGTTGCCACCCACGGCCTGCCTGACATACTGGTCAGTGACAACGGGCCATGTTTCACCAGTGCCGAATTTAAAGAATTCATGACCCGCAATTCGATCAAACATGTCACCTCGGCCCCATTTAAACCACCCTCCAATGGGCAGGCAGAGCGGGCAGTACAAACAATCAAACAGAATCTCAAACGAGTCACAGAAAGCTCACTCCAAACCCGTCCGTCCCAAGTACTGCTCAGCTACCGCACGAGACCCCACTCGTTCACAGGGGTGCCCCTGGCTGAGCTACTCATGGAAAGGACAATTAAAACCAGGCTCTCGCTGGTTGACCCCAACCTGCATGATCAGGTAGAGAGCAGGCGGCAGCAACAAAATGTAAACGATGGTCGCGCCACTGTGTTATGGGAAATTAATCTGGATGACCCTGTGTATGTGCTAAACTATGGACATGGTCCCAAGTGGATCGCGGGCACAGTGATAGCTAAAGAAGGGAGTAGGGTGTTTGTAGTCAAGCTAGACAATGGACAAATTTGAAGATAGCACCTGGACCAAACGAGGTTGCAGTTCACAGTCTGCCCTGAACAACCCACAGCAGACACCACCTTTTTCGAGCCCACAACACATACCCAAAGGATCAACGACACCACGCCGGACCAGGAAATTAAACCCATAACGCCCAACAGCCCAGCAAGGCCAGGCTCACCCAGCAGCCCTTCAGGGCCAACAACACGCCAGCCCAGCGAGGGCACAGCCAACACACCAGAACAGACATTTGTACCGAGGCGGTCCACCAGGGAAAGAAAGGCTCCCGACCGCCTCACCTTGTAAATAGTTTTCACTTCAACTTTGGGGGGGTGTGATGTTGTGTATCTGTAAAGCATGCACTCCCATGTTCTGCCACCAGGGAGTGCATCCACTGAAGTTCCAAGGGATCCCAGCATCCTTTGGGAGCACTGTATATAAGCCAGCCCCTTAGGCCTGTTACTCACTCTGGAGTGTCTTAATAAAGACTGAGGTCACTGTTACTTTAATCTCCCTGTGTGCAGTTTCATCTGTGTTAGGAACATAACATGAACTTTAACATTTTTGTGCATTTGTTGGTAAAGTGGTAAAATGAAAAGCAGAGTGTGTGAGTATTTTTTGATTGTTGTGTGTGCTTTACTTTCTTGGGGCTCAATTTTCCCAAGCCCGTTTTCTGGCGTATTGCCAGAGTTACGCCACATATTCGAGGCCAGAAATGAGCCAGAAATATTTTGCCAAAGTTTCCCCGATCTATAATTCGAATTTGGCACTGTGCAGCATGTCCAGTCGCCTCCGAGGGGGGTGGGGTGGGGGGAGTGGAGCCTGCTGTCTGCGCCAAAAAACAATGCCATACCTTCTGAGCAAAAAAGTTACATTTTTGACATCGTTCCAATGGACGCGCATGCTCAGTACAGCTCGGATTTGGCAATCAGCCATTTTTAAAGAGCCCGTTGTGTGTGTGTGAGGAGTGCTGTGAGAGCATTGGAAAAATTGGATCTGCAGCAACACAAGATGCAACGCGGAGCAAGGACCAAGAATTTCTTACTGGAAGAAGTGGAGGCTCCAGTTACTGTGATTGAGAACACATGGCAGGAGCCTGATACCAGCAGAGGTCGCATAAAAGTTCCACCAAAAGAAATGAAGAAACGCTGGAACCAAGTTGTAGAAGATTACTGCGCAGTGGTAAACACCTCAAGATCTGGAAGCCAGTGTAAAAAGAAATGGCAGGACCTTGGTCGAGTAGTTAGTGTAAGCAATAATTTAATTTATTCAATGCAATTGTAAATGTGACCAGCTGTATATGTCCCACCCAGCAGAAAGACACCCTCTCTAAAAAGTTGTCTTTCCATCTTTGCAGAGGAAGGTGGAATATAATAAAAGGGAAAGAACTTGAACAGGAGGAGACCCGGCAAATCTGCACCCACTGACACCCTTGGAAGAGAGGGTTGCTGCTTTGATGGGTTCTGCCTGGGAAAAAAACAATCAGTACTGCACAAGCTGGGTCCACACTCAAGGGAGAGGGTAAATCGTGCAAATTCATCGTAGTCCTTCAAATCGACCCGCTGCCTGCCCCCTCCTCTGCTGTTAACCATTTGACTGTTCTGTTATCTTTTGCAGAACTTGAGGCCAACCATGACAATGCAGAAGAAGATTGAAACGAGGATGAGCCTGAAGAAGAGAACATCTTCCAATCCAACCCTCCAGACCAAGAACATTGCAGGGGGGGGGGGGGTCGGAAGGGGAGGGGCTGAAACTGGATGAAGCTTCCACTGTTGTACTGAATTTGGAGGAGGTGCTGCTCATGGAGGTGACAAGGTGACAGCCCCTTCCGTGACTAGTGGTTTGAGTGTTGATGGGACATTCCACGGTTTCCCACTTCCGAGATTGGGGGTCCCAGTGGTGTGGTGCAGCAAGGCATTCCCAGGGCCCCACCGTCCCAGGCTGTGGGTTCCAGTGGTGTGGTGCGAGCCACACCCATGGGAGGAGGGGAAGGAGAGTTCAACCACGCTCTCCTGAGATGCAGGATCTAACAGATGTGATTCAGATGATGTCATAGAGTGCGGAGAGCATTGACGTTACCCGATAACTCCTGGACACCATCAGTGGGGTGAGTTATGAGGTAGCGGGACTGTCGGGAGAAGCAACAACACTCGCATGAGAAATGGGAACAATATCCAGGACCATCAGTGAGGGAATAATGGCCATGAGGGAAGGAATGTCAGAGGTAGTGCAAACCACATCACTGGCTATGAGGGAAGGAATGTTGCCGTTGAGTGTTGGTGGGACATTCCATGTTTCCCACTTCCAAGATTGCGGGTCCTAGTGGTGAGACACTGTCAGGGTGCATGAGGGACGGCATGTTGGAATTAGCTGCTGCAATAAGGGAACACGCCCAGACCTGCGCCCATTGACAGAATCAACTGCCACTCCCACTCCCATCCCTACACCAGCCCCTGAAGAGCCCAAAGCTGGGCCCTCCAACTTGCCACCTGGGCCCTCCAACTTGCCGCATGATGATGACGTTCCCCCAACCCTCAAGAAGTGCGCAGTACCCAAGATGTTACATAGAAACATACAAACATAGAAAATAGGTGCAGGAGTAGGCCATTCGGCCTTTCGATAAGATCATGGCTGATAATTCCCTCAGTACCCCTTTCCTGCTTTCTCTCCATACCCCTTGATCCCTTTAGCCGTAAGGGCCATATCTAACTCCCTCTTCAATATATCCAATGAACTGGCATCAACAACTCTCTGCGGTAGGGAATTCCACAGGTTAACAACTCTCTGAGTGAAGAAGTTTCCCTTCATCTCAGTCCTAAATGGCCTACCCCTTATCCTAAGACTGTGTCGCCTAGTTCTGGACTTCCACAACATCGAGAACATTCTTCCCGCATCTAACCTGTCCAGTCCCGTCAGAATCTTATATGTTTCAATGAAATCCCCTCTCATCCTTCTAAACTCCAGTGTATAAAGGCCCAATTGATCCAGTCTCTCCTCATATGTCAGTCCTGCCATCCCGGGAATCAGTCTGGTGAGTCTTCGCTGCACTACCTCAATAGCAGGAATGTACTTCTTCAGATTAGGAGACCAAAACTGAACACAATATTCCAGGTGAGGCCTCACCAAGGCCCTGTACAACTGCAGTAAGACCTCCCTGCTCCTATACTCAAATCCTCTAGTTATGAAGGCCAACATACCATTTGCCGTCTTCACCGCCTGCTGTACCTGCATGCCAACTTTCAATGACTGATGAATCATGACACCCAGGTCTCGTTGCACCTCCCCTTTTCCTAATCTGCCGCCATTCAGATAATATTCTGACTTTTTGTGTTTTTGCCCCCAAAGTGGATAACCTCACATTTACCCACATTATACTGCATTTGCCATGCATTGGCCCACTCACCTAACCTGTCCAAGTCACCCTGCAGCCTCTTAGCATCCTCCTCACAGCTCACACCGCCACCCAGTTTAATGTCATCTGCAAACTTGGAGATATTACACTCAATTCCTTCATCTAAGTCATTAATGTATGTTGTAAATAGCTGGGGTCCCAGCACTGAGCCCTGCAGCACTCCACTAGTCACTGCCTGCCATTCTGAAAAGGACCCATTTATCCCAACTCTCTGCTTCCTGTCTGCCAACCAGTTCTCTATCCACAATCAGTACATTACCCCCAATACCTTGTGCTTTGATTTTGCACACCAATCTCTTGTGTGGGGCCTTGTCAAAAGCCTTTTGAAAGTCCAAATACACCACATCCACTGGTCTCCTTTGTCCACTCTACTAGTTACATCCTCAAAAAATTCCAGAAGATTTGTCAAGCATGATTTCCCTTTCATAAATCCATGCTGACTTGGACCGATCCTGTCACTGCTTTCCAAACGCGCTGCTATTTCCTCTTTAATAATTGATTCCAACATTTTCCCCACTACTGATGTCATGCTAATCGGTCTATAATTACCCGTTTTCTCTCTCCCTCCTTTTTTAAACAGTGGTGTTACATTAGCTACCCTCCAGTCCATAGGGACTGATCCAGAGTCAATAGACTGTTGGAAAATGATCACCAATGCAGCCACTATTTCTATTACCACTTCCTTAAGTACTCTGGGATGCAGACTATCAGGCCCTGGGGATTTATCGGCCTTCAATCCCATCAATTTCCCGAACACAATTTCCCGCCTAACAAGGATATCCTTCAGTTCCTCCTTCTCACTAGACCCTCGGTCCCCCAGTACTTCCGGAAGATTATTTGTGTCTTCCTTCGTGAAGACAGAACCAAAGTATTTGTTCAACTGGTCTGCCATTTCTTTGTTCCCCATTATAAATTAACCTGAATCTGACTGCAAGGGACCTACGTTTGTCTTCACTAATCTTTAGAAGGAATAGGCTTAATAGGAATAGGAATAGGAATAAGCTTGGTATCAAGCCCAGAAACACTGCGCCACCGCCTGTGGGCAGGGGTGGTGGAGTGTCCAAGACTAAGCACAGCGGGCGGTCTTAGTCTAAGAGGGATGAGGGATGGGTGCAGCCTTTCGTTGCTGCTGTTGTTGCTATTATTGTTACTGTTGTAACTGTTCTCAAATTAAAAGATTTTTGTAAGTTATGTAAATTTACAAGTTTATAAGTGATCTTAAAGTTTTTAAGTGATATTAAAGAGTAATCTTAAAGTAAATTTTGATGCAAGAATAATTTTAATAAAGTTAAGTTAAGTACATTGTAAACTTTTGAATAAAATATATTTTACATTAAAACTGAATCATGTTTCATTAATACAACACAACATTATGGAACAGCTCCAAACAGTAAACATGTCCATGTGGAATAGTTGTCGCTGAGCCCTCAGGCATCAGTAAAGCGTTCACGGATGAGCTGCTGGCGCAAGGCTCAAGCAATCGTTAAAGGAATACAATGGCCTGCCCTCCTGCACCATCGTGCTCCGACCTCAGGCACTTGCATGGCTTCCTCATCCTCATCATCCTCCTCCTCCTCTTCCTCCTCCTCCTCCTCCTACTGCTAGTCACCTGCATCTTCCACATCATTATCAAAAGCCATTCTCACTGCAGGTGGGTCTTCCACTACCAGATGCTGCTGCCCCATGATGGCTAAGTTATGCAGCATGCAGCACACAACAGTGAAGTGACCAACAGTCTCAGGGGAGTACAGCAAGTAGCCTCCAGAATGGTACAGGCATCGTAAATGCTGTTTCAAAATGCCAATGATCCTCTCAATGATGTTGCGCGTCGCAATGTGTGACATATTGTAATGACGGTCAGCTTCCTTCCGGGTTACGCGTAGGGTTGTCATGAGCCAGGTGGTCAGGCCGTACCCTTTGTCCCCCAGTAGCCAGCTCTGCCCTTCTGTCTGTTGCTGAAACATGGAAGATATAATGCTGTCGCGTAGGATGAACGCATCATGGGTGCTGCCAGGGTATCTCGCATCAACTGACATGATGTCGTCACACACGAGCTGCACATTAATGGAGTGGAAGCCTTTTCTGTTCTTGTACATCTCGGAATCCTTCAAAGATGCTCGCAAGGCGATGTGGGTACAGTCAATGCAGCCCTGGAGCTTTGGGAAGCCAGCAATCCTGGAGAAGCCCACAGCCCTGTCATGAATTGCTTGGGCGGTCATGGGGAACTTGATGAAATCATTCTTCTGCGCATACAATGCAGCCGTGACCTGGTAAACGCAGGCATGTATTGCATGTTGAGAGATGGCGCACGCATCCCCAGTTATAGCTTGAAACAATCCGGAGGCCGAGAATGAAAGTGCAGCTGTAACCTTCACTTCAACTGACAAAGCCGTCCTCCTGACGCTTCTAGGTTGCAGGTCTGCTTTCACCAACTCACAGATCTCAGTTACAACTTCTTTGCAGAAACGCAGCCTTCTGACACAGTCTGCATTACTCAGGTGGAGGTACAAACGCCTGTCTTGATATACCCGAGGTGGGTAAGGCCTCCTGCCCAGCACCCTACGAGATGTTCCTGATGCGATGATGTCTAATCAATTGTCTCCTAAGTAGCACCATGATGCAGAAGGCTCGCACAAGATATGGCATTGTCAGTATTGCCCCCATACTTAAATTTAACCTTTCAAAGAAGCTCAAAATTTACAGGAAAGCAACATAAGAGAAAGAAATGTTGGCCAAACTGCAAATTATTGAAAAAACCGGCGCAGACATGACGTCAAACAAAATTGACCTAGAAAAATCGTAACTAAGTCAGTTACGCCGGCATAGATCGCAGGGGGAAGCTTTGAAAAAATTAAATACGCCAACAAAAGCAGCCTGCTCAAAAAAAGGCACAAATGACTGGGGAAAATTGAGCCCATTGTTGCTGGTTCTTGGTTATCTGCTAAAATGGTGTATAACACCAGTGAAATGTAGAGGCATCATTTTGATGGTCAAAGTACCACTGCCGAGGAGTTGCACTAAGATGAATTCAAACTTTGGTCATCATCATATCATATTTTCACAATCTTCCCTGCCGCAAGGCTACACATGATTTGGCATTATCATTGTATTTGACAAGGTCAGTAGGACCTAGACAGGAATTGACAGCAGAGCAGATGGTCCATCATTTGTGACTCGCCACCACAGTCGCACGTCACCAGGGTCAATTTTGATTTTTGGATCATTACGGCAGCAAAGAGACCCTTGCAGTTTTGACGTTTGGACTGCGTTTAAGTTGGGTAGGTAAGCTGCAGGGCGCCAAACAGTTGTCCCCACACAGCTCATCAGATTGAAGACTGGAAATTGGACTAGTGCTGCTGCCAGCAAGCAAAGTTGCTGGAGGGGGCATTGGGGAGGAGCCGTGATCGCCAAAGGTGGGGTCTTCAGGTCGGCAGTGGCCCAGATTATTCTTGAGGGCCCCAGAAGTGCACTCATGCTTCTCTGAGGCCCACAAAAATAATTGACCACGTATCTTTCGTGGACCTCTTTTCTTCCATCACCCATAGGACTAATCAAAACCTGCACAGTGTACGCATCGCTCATTTCCTATCTAAAATGGTAATTGGGCTCCTTTTTATGTTATTAGACCTCAATTTCCAAAATAAAAGAGTCTATTGCATCAATCAGCCGGATAAACCTTTAAAATAGAGCTGGTCACGTCTTCAGTGCTAAAGGTGCGAGAAGTCGACTGACCTCATTTTGAGGCCATTATTGCCCTGTTCAAGCCAGGTGAAGGCATTCAAAATCAACCCCACTCTGTTACTGTCATTGAAACCTGTTTCCACATCACTACGTTTGAACGACTCGGACCAGTGCGTAAGTGGTTGAGGCATTGCCAGATTGGCCACAGTTCAGAGGCTTCAGCTGGGAGATGGTGATTGGGTTCGATATCCAGACAACGTGATTTGTTCTGTATAAGCATTGTCCAGGTGATAAGTCTCCACTGTTTCAGACTAAAGTCAAAACATGCTTCCTGCACTCCATCAACTCTCTCGACTTCCTCTTGGAGAGAGTTGATGGAGTGCAGGAAGCACGTCTCGACTTCAGTCTACTCTGAGCAGGATGGTGCTGAAACAATGGATGGTGAGGATCATTAGATGGTCTCTTTCTTTCAGCTCTGGCTACGGTTGCTCTTCGTATGTCTAGAGATGCAATACCCGGCAGCCAGTAAAGATCATCTACCTTGGTAGGTTTAAGGCAGCCAGTAACGCAATAGCAGTGGACATTAAGAACTGAGTTCAATTTGTTTGCTTGGGCGCACATTCCTATACAGAGCAAACATATTTGGCAGCAGAAAAACAGAGTGCTCGAGCTGTAGTCCTGATAGTGTTTATATTAGTGCCAGATTTTGAGTGAGGCAGATTTTCTCGGATGTTATTCTAAGCTCCAACTTCAGCTTTGGTCCTGATTATGTGTTCCTTGTAACACAAAATGTGATCCAGTGTCACCAAGGTCGACAGGGTTTATTGCCGTATCACTTAATATATCATTCCCGGTTGGCTTCTCTATTATGAAGGAAGAACCCACAGAACTGATTCTTATCCAGATTGGCCTCCAGTTATTTGAAAGTGTAGTTTTATGTCAGGCCAGCTAGGACGTCACTCAGAGTTACATTGATTCTATCAAAAGTTTAGCTTTGACCAGGAACACAAAGATCCTCTGCATATAGGAATCTTCTGGCATCAGGATGGATATATTGGTCATTGGATAGAGTAGCATTGATGCTAGCACGCTACCTTGAGGATCCCCTTCCATTGCCTGCGTAGCTGCATTTTCTAACCACATAGTTTCACGGAAAATGGCAATTCGTTAATAAAATTCTGATAAACTCTGTGAGATAAACATCCTTCATTATATTGAAAACCGTCCACACAAGTATGCAGTGATTAACAGTGTCATAGGCAACTGACAAGTCAACAAAGGCAGCTCCAGTTGTTCTGCTTTGTTCAAATGCATTGACCTAGATATTCCGCAGTGACGATAGCAGAGGGCCTCAGCTAAGTAAGGAAGTGGAGTGGGAGGTGCGACTGGGGCGGGCTGATTGGGCCGGGAAGGTAGCAGTGGTCAGGGGAAGGAGTGATCATTGAGAGGTAAGTAATGGTGGCCGGGAGTGGGAGATTGGTGACGGCAGCGGCCTACGTCCTTTTAATGTTGGGTCAATAGGAGGACTCCTGCTCCTCTGGTTCCACCTTCCGGTAAATATATTTAAAAAATTTAACTTGTTGATTGCGGCCTCATAGGTGATGTATTTAAGGTCCACCTGTTAAGCCACTTGTAGGCCTGGTTTCACTAGGTGCAGCCGGCACTGGCTGCCTCAGGGCAAACTAATCTTGCATTGCTGCCTCAAACAGGTGTTAGGCCCTTAATTGCATATGAAAAGGGCCTAATGCCAATTTTTTGGCCTTTACCAATATGGTGGACACCACACTTCTGGCTCCTAATGAGCATATTCTTCTTGACTGCCATATTGGAGGTTTAGGAGACCGTTTTTATCTCAAAAAACAGGCGCTGCATAGCCAAATTTCTAGGCCACTGTCAATATGCTAGATCAGCATATACAGGGCTTTGCAGGCCAGAAACATGACTGTTCTGCAATAAACTGCTGTTCCATATGGGTTCAAAATGAGATGTTGAAATAACTTATATACATGACAAAATAGCAAAATAGGGCTGAAGTTCTTTTGGGCTTGCAGGGTCTTTACCAGGTTTCAAAACGAATCTTGCACTATGCCATATTTTGAAGACGTGGCAATGCTCTGAGCATAAGCTGAACAAATCAAGCTGCCAATGAAATGCTTTCAGTCCAAAGTGTTTGATCTGCTTACATCGGATGTCATCGAGGCCAGCTGCTTTATTGTTCTTTAATATCTTGAGTTATAGACATCATCTATGAGTTTACACATGGTAAATAGTCCAGTAAACCCAGGGTTAGATATTTGAGAATCAAAAGCTCTTGCTAATTTGGTCCTATTACCACTACAGTTGGAACTTTCTTGGCTATTTAGGAGAAGCCTAAGGAGGAGTGGAAAATCTACTCTGCAGTGACGTTGAAGTATGTGTTCAGTTTTGTGGAAACAGTGCTGAACACAGGTTGAACCTCTCTTATCTGGAGCTCCCTTATCCGGCACCACCCAGACGCCGGATGGCGCATGCACAGAACGCGACCGTCAAAATCCTACTCACCAATATAATCTTTCTCCTCAATCGGCTGCCTCCTCCTCGTTGCCCTGCTGGAACTCCTGCAGCCACAGTCCGTGGGCCAACCACTCCTCCCCACAGCACTCCCTCCGGGGGGGTCTTGGCCTGCCGGGGCCTGCCGGCTCTTCAGGGAGCACCGGCTCTTCGGGGTCCACCGGCTCTTTGAGGCCCCATGCACACTAATTGGCTGACTGACTGACTGACAGTCGGCCCAGCCAATCAGAGCACACACACACTTACCCCAGCAACAGCACTTAAAAGCGCAGTCCACCCAAAAACATGACCTCATCCGGAAAAATCCCTCGTTTGGGACAGGCCAAGTCCCGAGGGTACCGGATAAGGGAGGTTCAATCTGAACTCATATAGTCCTCCAAGCTTTCTTGCTGCTGTGAATCCTATCAGTTGATTCAATAATAAAAAAACAATGTTTTTTTTTTAAATAGTGGGTGTCACTGGCAAGGCCAGCATTTATTGCCCATCCCTAATTGCCCTTGAGAAGATGGTGATGAGCCACCTTCTTGAACCACTGAAGTCTGTGTGCTGATGGTGCTCCCACAGTGCTGTTAGGGAAGGAGTTCCAGGATTTTGACCCAGCGACGATGAAGGAATAGCGATATACTTCCAAATCAGGATGGTGTGTGACTTGGAGGGGAACATGGAGGTGTTGGTGTTCCCATGTGCTTGCTGCTCTTGCCCTACTAGGTGGTAGAGGTCGCGGGTTTGAGAGGTGTTGTCGAAGAAGCCTTGGTGAGTTGCTGCAGTGCATCTTGTAGATGGGACACACTGCAGCTACGGTACGGCGGTGATGGACAGAGTGAATGTTGAAGGTGGTGGATGGACTGTCAATCAAGCGGGCTGCTTTGTCCTGGATGGTTTCGAGCTTCTTGAGTGTTGTTGGAGCTGCATTCATCCAGGCAAGTGGAGAGTAATCCATCACACTCCTTACTTGTGCCTTATAGATGGTGGAAAGGCTTTGGGGAGTGAAGAGGTGAGATACTCGTCACAGAATAACCAGCCTTTGACCTGCCCTTGTTGCCACTGTATTTATGTGGTTGGGACAGTTAAGTTTCTGGTCAATGGTGATCTCCAGGATGTTGATGGTAGGGGATTAGGCGATGGTAATGGCCATTGAATGTTAAGTGGCGGTGGTTATACTGTCCCTTGTTGGAGATAGTCAATGCCTGGCACTTGTGTGGCGCAAATGTTACTTACCACTTATCAGCCCAAGCCTGAATGTTATCCAGATCTTGTTGTATGCGGGCATGGACTGCTCTATTATCTGAAGAGCTGCAGATGGACCTGAACACTGTGCAGTCATCAGCGAACATCCCCACTTCTGACCTTATAATGGAAGGAAGGTCATTGATGAAGCAACTGAAGATGGTTGGGCCTAGGATACTGCCCTGAGAAACCCCTGCAGCGATGTCCTGGGGCTGTGATGATTGACCCACAAACATCTTCCTTTGTGCTTGCTATGACTCCAGCCAGTGGAGAGTTTTCCCCCTGATTCCCATTGACAGGGGGGAAACTCCTGTCAAAGTTTTACTAGGGCTCCTTATATCGCATTTATATCGCGTCTTTAACGTAGAAAAACATCTCAAGGTGGTTCAAAGGAACATAATCAGACAAAATTTGACACTGAGTCACATAAGGAGATATCAGGGCAGTTAACAATAACCTTGGTCAAAGAGGTAGGTTTTAAGAAGTGTCTTAAAGAAGAGAGAAGTAGCGAGGCGGAGAGGTTTATGGAGGAAATTCCAGAGCTTAGGTCCTAGGCAACTGAAGACACAGTCGCCAATGGTGAATCGATGATAAGCGATGCTATTAACATATCAAAGGGGTTTGTTTCGAGGTATTCTATGTAACCCTAATATGACTATTCTATGTAACCCTAATATGACTCTTTAGCTTTATCAGATCATCCCGGGATATCACTTGTACGGTATCCGCGGAATATATTTTTGCGAGCACGCTTCCGTATCAATTCTACAAAGCAATCACAGTTCCCCGGTGTCACAATGTCATCTTTTAATGGCCGCATCCAGTTCAACCAGGTAATCTTTCGAATCCACCTTCTTAAAATTAGAATGATGATGAAACAAGGTGGTCTTCGAGGGACAGCCACATTGATAGTTTGATTTTGGCAAGGACTCTAAAACATGGATTGCTAATAATATTGCTGACAAATACTAAATTGGAGTTGAATCCATGTCTCCAATGATTATTGGTGAATGAGTTGGGAAACTCTGGGGTCATGTATAAGGAACAGCTAATTTGTTTTTGTCCAGGCTTCAACCAAGTCATCAACTTCATTAGTCTCAGAATGGTTCCATTGCTATTAAAGCCACCACTTATAACATGAACTGTGTTGTTGGTGAGGTCAACTGTGTAAGCAAATATGGTGTTGGATGGTTTATATACAAAATTGATTCATATTCCATTGAATCTTAATGTTATTTTCTTCAGGCACTTTGGTGAAAGAGAAAGACTGCAATGTTTTGCACTGAATGGTGGTAAATGTTTGGTAAGTAAATATACTTGTGAGGTTCATTTATTGTATTGTATGGCATTTATTAGTGTATGTGGGCTAAAACAGTGGCCCAAAAATTGTGGTTGGAGGCTTCCTGCGGGCGGACGCCTCCGACCGAAAATGTTTTTCTGAAAGTACCTGGTGGTCCTGGAGGAACGTATATTTATGGTCCGAGGCCTAGATGCACAGCCCAGTGTATGGGCTCATGCATCCCAGGAATGTAAGCGCAACCTGCGATCACATGGGCCTGGACCACCAGTCACAATGTAATATTCTCATTGATAATAATGGGAACTCCGTTTGTACAAGCTCCCATTACTTTCAATGAGAATACTGCCAAAAACACAGAAACACAACACAATAAATAAAAACAATACCTCAGATATTTAAAATTAATTGAAATTGAGAAATTTAGAAAAACATTTTTTTTTGTGAATTTTTTTGAATATGTTTTAATATGGTTAAAAATAAACTTGCCTTAATAGACAGGGATTTGAATGTAAACATTAGTGATAAAATTTAATTTTTCTATTTTATAAAACTGCTTTAAGCAGGCATCAGAGTTTGAAGGACATTTTTTGGGCAGGAGTTGGGCAAATAGTCCAAATATCTGCCCTGCGAAAATCTGTCTCCCAGGGATGCATGCGCTCTTTCAAACAGATCACAAATGCTGGCTCTTGGCGCATGCGCATTGTACGCCGAGAACCGAAACTAGCGAGGCCTCTTCGGGTGCGGGCGCACATTGTATGCTCCTGGAGAGGCCGCAATTTACAATCGAGTGTCTCCTTAGCCAGACCTTTGGCTAGTCAGTGATTTTTATTGGACAACGCTGAATGGAAAGAGTATCTCCAACTGCAGCAGTGCTCTTCCAGTTCTCTCTGCAGCTATCTTGTGGGCTCTGTGAGTGAGATTTCCGATTGAAAAAAAGAAAGACCTTTCATGACCTCAGGACGTCCCAAAGCACTTTACAGCCAATGAAGTACTTTTGAAGTGTAGTCACTCTTGTAATGTACGAACCGAGTCAGTCAATTGCACACAGCAAGCTCCCACAAACAGTAATATAATAATGACTAGATAATCTGTTTTGTTATGTTGCTTGAGGGATAAATATTGACCAGGACCTCTGCTCTTCTTTGAAGTAGTAGCATGGGTTCTTTTATGACCACCTGAAAGAGCAGATGGGGCCTCAGTTTAACCATCTGAAAGATGGTACCTTCAATAGTGCAGTATTCCCTCAGCACTGCACTGGAGTGTTAGCCCATAATTTTGTGCTTGAGTGGGACTATGAACCCACAACCTTCTGACTCAGAGGCAAGAGTGCCACCCATTGAGTCATGAGATTAAGCGCTAGTTAGAGGTAATCACGTGATATGGACCAATTCCCATGAACTGTGGCTATGGTGATGTTTGAATGCTGTACTCTGTACTTACAACTGGCAGATTACTCATGGTGGATTTACATTAGGGACGATTCGACTGCCAACTAAAGTCAATTAAGGAATATTGTTCATTTAAATGAACTTGCCAAATGCCGTTCATTTAAAGTGATTCTCACTCACTCAGTTTAAAAACATAACTTATTCTGATCTTATTTGACTTAAATATGAACACAGCTCCATTTGTTTAAATGGGGCTTGTGATCTGTCTCACTCTTTTTTTAATCATAATTATCACTGCTAACAAATCCCAGACTCAACAACCATGAGAGAAGGCAGGGCTGGCCATATTAGACACCATAAATAATGTAAAATGTACCTGTAACATTGTATAAGGATGATAAAGCCTCGCAATACTGTTCCAGCAGAGATGTGAGCAACGATGAAAAACAGGGCAGGACAACCTGTGAAAATGAAAATAAAGTAAAATCTGCTTACATTCAAATTCAAATAGAAGAGGGAATTAGGCATGGCAGTGAGTAAAATATACATGGAACAGCATTCCTCCCTCCTTGTACTACCCACTTTGTCCTCAGTAACTGTTAAGGAAGAAAGAACTTGCATGTATAAAGTGCCTTTCACGACCACAGGGCATCCCAAAGCACTTCACAGTTAATTAAGTATTTTGAGGTACAGTAATTTTTTAATGCAGGATAGCATGACAGCCATTTTTCACACAGAAAGATCCCACAAACAACAATGAGATAAATGACCAGATTATCAGTTTTTTTTAGTGATATTGGTTGAGGAATAAATATTGGTCAGGACACTGCTCTTCTTCGAGTAGCAAGGCTGTATCATCACACCAATGTTCTACTCAAACTTCCTCGCTGCAATGCTTCATCTCACCTTTAACAAGCTCCCCGCTGGAGTGGAGTTAATGTACAGGACAAGCGGGAAATTGTTTAACCTCTGACACTTCCAGTCCAGATCCAAGGTTGTTTCAACCTCTGTCATTGAATTACAAAATGCAGATGACGCTTGTGTTTGTGCACACTCGGAGTCCGAACTCCAAGCTATCGTTGACACCTTCACTGAAGCGTACGACAGTCTGGACCTTACATTAAACATCAGTAAGACAAAGATTCTCAACCAGCCTGCCCCTGCCACACTATACTGCTCCCCGATTATCAAGATCCATGACGAGACCTTGGATAATGTGGACCACTTCCCATACCTTGGGAGCTTACTATCAGCAAGAACAGACATTGGTGACGAAGTCCAACACTGCCTTCAATGTGCCAGTGCAGCCTTCGGCCACCTGAGGAAAAGAGTGTTCGAAGACCAGGATCTCAAACACGGTACCAAGGTCATGGTCTACAAAACAGCAGTGATACCTGCCCTCCTATATTCTTCAGAGACATGGGGCCAAAATTCTACATTGCCATTTTTTGGCGTTATTTCCAATTAATGGACATTTTTTTAGTCCGAAATAACGGCAAAAAAATAAGGCTGAAGTTTCAGCAAAATTATTTTTCATTTTGGCGCAGCGCAGAAATAGCTCCATTTTTTAGGATGGAGCGAATTTTTTTCATTGGAAAAATGACGCCTGTTCTGCGCATTTTGGTTTCCAGAGAAATATTTAAAGGGTTGATGGTGGATAGGCAATGGCAACCATTTAAAGATCACATGGATGAACTTCAACAATTGTACATCCCTGTCTGGAGTAAAAATAAAATGAGGAAGGTGGCTCAACCGTGGCTAACAAGGGAAATTAAGGATAGTGTTAAATCCAAGGAAGAGGCATATAAATTGTCCAGAAAAAGCAGCAAACCTGAGGATTGGGAGAATTTTGTCACACAACAGAGGAGGACAAAGGGTTTAATTAGGAAGAGGTAAATAGAGAATGAGAGGAAGTTTGCTGGGAACATAAAAACTGACTGCAAAAGCTTTGCTAGATATGCAAAGAGAAAAAGATTATTGAAAACAAATGTAGGTCTCTTGCAGTCAGGTTCAGGTAAATTTATAATGGGGAACAAAGAAATGGCGGATCAGTTAACCTTGGTTCTGTTTTCACAAAGGAAGACACAAATAACCTTCCAGAAATACTAGGGGACCGACGGTCTAGTGAGAAGGAGGAACTGAAGGATATCCTTATAAAGTGGGAAATTGTGTTGGGGAAATTGATGGGATTGAAGGCCGATAAATCCCCAGGGCCTGATAGTCTGCATTCCAGAGTACTTAAAGAAGTGGTCATAGAAATAGTGGATGCATTGGTGATCATTTTCCAACAGTCTATCGACTCTATCGGATCAGTTCCTATGTAGCTAATGTAACACCACTGTTTAAAAAAGGAGGGAGAGAGAAAATGGGTAATAGCCTGACATCAGTAGTGGGGAAAATGTTGGAATCAATTATTAAAGATGAAATAGCAGCGCATTTGGAAAGCAGTGACAGGATCGGTCCAAGTCAGCATGGATTTATGAAAGGGAAATCATGCTTGACAAATTTTCTGGAATTTTTTGAGGATGTAACTAGTAGAGTGGACAAGGGAGAACCAGTGGATGTGGTGTATTTGGACTTTTAAAAGGCTTTTGGCAAGGTCCCACAAAAGAGATTGGTGTGCAAAATCAAAGCACATAGTATTGGGGGTAATGTACTGACGTGGATAGAGAACTGGTTGGCAGACAGGAAGCAGAGAGTCGGGATAAACGGGTCCTTTTCAGAATGGCAGGCAGTGACTAGTGGAGTGCCTCAGGGGTCAGTGCTGGGACCCCAGCTCTTTACAATATACATTAATGATTTAGATGAAGGAATTGAGTGTAATATCCCCAAGTTTTCAGATGACACTAAACTGGATGGTGTGAGCTGTGAGGAGGATGCTAAAAGGCTGCAGGGTGATTTGGACAGGTTAGGTGAGTGGGCAAATGCGTGGCAGATGCAGTATAATGTGGATAAATGTGAGGTTATCAACTTTGGGGGCAAAAACACGGTCAGAATATTATCTGAATGGCGGCAGATTAGGAAAGGGGAGGCGCAATGAGACCTGGGTGTCATGGTTCATCAGTCATTGAAAGTTGGCATGCAGGTACAGCAGGCGGTGAAGAAGGCAAATGGTATGTTGGCCTTCATAGCAAGGGGATTTGAGTATAGGAGCAGGGAGGTCTTACTGCAGTTGTACAGGGCCTTGGTGAGGCCTCACCTGGATATTGTGTTCAGTTTTGGTCTCCTAATCTGAGGAAGAATGTTCTTGCTATTGAGGGAGTGCAGCGAAAGTTCACCAGACTGATTCCTGGGATGGCAGGACTGACATATGAGGAGAGACTGGATTAACTGGGTTTTTATACAGTGGAGTTTAGAAGGATGAGAGGGGATCTTAAAGAAACTTACAAGATTCTGATGGGACTGGACAGGTTAGATGCGGGAAGAATGTTCCCAATGGTGGGTAATTCCAGAACCAGGGGACATAGTCTTAGGATAAGGGGTAGGCCATTTAGGACTGAGATGAGGAGAAACTTCTTCACTCAGAGAGTTGTTAACCTGTGGAATTTCTCACCGCAGAGAGTTGTTGATGCCAATTCATTGGATATATTCAAGAGGGAGTTAGATATGGCCCTTACGGCTAAAGGGATCAAGGGGTATGGAGAGAAAGCAGGAAAGGGGTACTGAAGGAATGATCAGCCATGATCTTATTGAATGGTGGTGCAGGCTTGAAGGGCCGAATGGCCAAATCCTGCACATATTTTCAATGTTTCTATGTTTCCATGTAACGTGAGGCACAATGGGAGTGAACGAACTTTCTCTCTCCGGTTCTCAGACTTGGGAGGAAGGGAATGTGAGCTGAGAGCTGCTTTTATATAATTGTGCAGAGGAAGTTTTACTCTGTAGCTAACCCGTGCTGTGCCTGCCCTCGGAGTGTTTTGATGCCAGGCTCTGCCGATGGCTCGCAAATGTCCCTATCCCTGGCCAAATGGCCCGCCACGGTTACCACATCCCTGCCCAAATGGCCTGCTGTGGCCGTCCCTCTCCCTGGCCGAGCCATTGGAGGAATCAGTTGCCTTCAGTCCCTGTTGAGAGGTGAATTGGTATAGGAAGTATTAAACTGTATCAACACAATTACATAGCACAGCTAATGCCATCAGCTACATACAGAATTATTTTGTAGAGTCAGTGTTTTATCACAGTAAATATTAAATCCTAAATAAAATGACTTTCTTTTATAATGAAGTAATACAACAATAATATTGCATCACTTCATTCAATTGGAACATAATAAATACAGATCGACACAACAAATCAATCCTAAGCCCAGGGGTAATGGCTGAGGTCCCCCCGTTAATGCCGATTTCGATTGGACTACAACTTGGTAAGGCAAGGTTTTAAAAAGTGGTCCTTAGCGCTGTCCTTAAAAAAATTCTTATTGGCGAAACTCGCAAAAACGAGCAAAAATGCCATTATGGGTGGGTTTGACCCGAGTGACGTCAGAAAAACGGTACTTAAACAAATGGCCGTTATCTGTTGAGGACAGCATGATACCATTGGCGAAACTAGCAAAATTGTCTTAAATTAAGTTAGCTCCAAAAAACAATGTTAGCTCCAAATAAAATGGAGCTAAACGGTGGCGAATTTTGGGCCCATGGTCTATGCACCACAAAGCACTGGAGAAGTTCCACCAACACTGCCTTCGCAAAATCTTGCAAATTCAATGGCAGGATAGGCGCAGCAACATCAGAGTTCTCTCTCAGGCCAACATCCCCAGCATCAAGGCATTGACCATGCTCGATCAGCTCTGATGGACACATTGTCCACATGCCCGATACTAGACTCCCGAAACAAGTACTCTATTCCGAGCTACATCATGGCAGGCGAGCCCCAGGAGGGCAGAGAAAACGCTTCAAGGACACCCACAAAGCCTCCTTGAAAAAATTTTACATCTCCACCGACTCTTCGGAATCTCTGTCCCAAGACCGCTCAAAGTGGAGAAGCATCCGAGAAGGCACCAAACACTTTGAGTCTCTTCGCCGGGAGCACGCGGAAGCCAAGTACAAACAGTAGAAGGAGCGTACGACAAATCAAGCACTCCACCCATCCGTCCCTTCAATCACCGTCTGCCCCACTTGTGACAGAGACTCTAGATCTCGCATTGGTCTCATCAGTCACCTTAGACCTCAACTCCGGGGTACTGCCTAAAAAGAAGAGTGACACGGGATCTTTTACATCTAACTGAGAGGGCTGGCAGAACCTCTGTTTAACGTCACATTCGAAAGACGGCACCTTGGACAGTGCAGTACTTCCTCAGTGCTGCACGGGGAGTGTCAGCCTAGTTTAAGTGCTTAAGTCTCTGGAGTAAGATTTGAACACTTCTAAGAGGTTAGAGTGCAACCACTTAGCCAAGGCTTTCAATTCTTTTTAATTTAAGCACATTTTAATTCTTGATCTTGCTTGCGTCTGAGTTAAAGGAATACCATAGAATATTCCATAAAGGATTGGAGAGGGTGCTCTGACACTGCAACAAGAATGAGCCTAAATCAGTTAGGTAAATTGGAAACAGTTCCAACTGTTGGATTATTAAATTAGACCTCTGGATTACTAGTCTAGTAACATAACTACTGTTGTGTATCTGTAAAGCATGCATTCCCATATTCCGCCACCAGGGAACGCTGTATATAAGCCGGCCCCGAAGCCTGTTACTCACTCTGGAGTGTCTTAATAAAGACTGAGGTCACTGTTACTTTAACCTCCCTGTGTGCAGTCTCATCTGTGTTAGAAACATAACAACTGGCAACGAGTACTCAAATCCAATGCAAAGATGCAGCAAACTGTGCGCATCCTGGAGAGTTCTCGGAGGGTGAGGACTGGGAACCCTATGTCGAACGGTTAGACCAGAACTTTGTAGCCAACGAGCTGGACGGAGAAGGAAGCGCTGCAAAAAGGAGAGCGGTCCTCCTCACGGTCTGCGGGGCACCGACCTACAACCTCATGAAGAATCTTCTGGCTCCGGTGAAACCCACAGATAAGTCGTATGAGGAGCTGTGTACACTGGTTCAGGAGCAGCTTAACCCGAGGGAGAGTATGCTGATGGCGCGGTATCGGTTCTATACGTACCAGCGATCTGAAGGTGAGGAAGTGGCGAGCTATGTCGTCGAGCTAAGGTAACTTGCAGGACAATGTGAGTTTGATGGCTATCTGGAGCAAATGCTCAGAGAATTTTTGTACTGGGCATTGGCCATGAGACCATCCTATGAAAACTTTTGACTGTAGAGACACCGACCCTCAGTAAGGCCACTGCGATAGCACAGGCATTTATGTCCACCAGTGACAACACCAAACAAATCTCTCAGCACACAAGTGCTAGCAATGTTCATAAATTAACTGGAACTGTGTTTGCGAGCAGAAATGTACAGGGCAGAAACCATGAGTCTGCAACTGCCAGCAGGCCTCAGGTGATCCAAATGACTCAGAGTCCGCAAGGCAATTCACACCTTGTTGGCGTTGTGGAGGCTTCTATTCAGCCAATTCATGCCGTTTCAAAGGGTATGTTTGCAAGAGCTGTGGAACAATGGGGCACCTCCAATGAGTTTGCAGACAAACTGCAAAACCTGCTAACCATCATGTGGCAGAGGAAGATCGGTACATGATGGACCAAAGCAATTTCGAGCCTTAGAGAGAGGAGGCAGATGCTGAAGTACACGGGGTGCACACATTTTCGATGAAATGTCCACCTATAATGCTAAACGTAAAATTGAATGGCTTACCCATAGCCATGGAACTGGACACTAGCACTAGCCAACCCATTATGAGTAAAAAGATGTTTGAGAGACTGTGGTACAACAAGGCACTCAGAACAGCCCTGAGCCCCAGCCACACGAAACTGAGAAAGTATACCAAAGAGCTTATCACTGTCCTGGGCAGCACCATGGTCAAGGTCAAGGACCTAGGAGGGCATGGTGCATGAACTACCACTCTGGATTGTCCCGTGCAATGGCCCCCCCACACTGCTTGGATGGAGCTGGCTGGGAAAAATCCACTGGAACTGGGATGACATCCGAGTGCTATCACATGTGGATGAGGCCTCATATACCCAGGTTCTTACAAACTTCCTTCCCTTTTTGAGCCAGGCATTGGAAACTTTTCCGGGGCGAAGGTGCGGATCCACTTGGTCCCAGAGGCACGACCCATTCACCACAAGGTGCGAGCGGTACCTCACATGATGAGGGAGAGAGTGGAAATCAAGCTGGACAGGCTGCAACGCGAGGGCATCATCTCCCCAGTGGAATTCAGCGAGTGGGCCAGCCCGATTGTTCCAGTACTCAAAAGTGATGGCACGGTCAGGATTTGCGACGATTATAAAGTAACTATTAATCGTTTCGGGGGTGGAAATGGCGCAGCCTGCAAACTTGTTGATGGTGGCGCAGCCCGCAGATTTGATGATGGTCATGGAAGCGTTTGAAAATGAAAAATCACCTGTCACGGCCCACTAGATTAGGACTTGGACCAGCCAAGATCCTCTGCAGCCCCTAGTAAAAACTGTGTACTGCATGGGAGCTGGGCCAGCATCCCCGTTGAAATGCAAGAGCTAATCAAGCCATTCCAGCAGAGAAAGGACGAGCTGTCCATTCAGGCAGACTGCCTGTTGTGGGGTAACCGGATAGTGCTGCCCTAAAAGGACAGGGAGACGTTCATCTCGGATCTCCACAGCACACACCCGAGTATAGTAACGATGAAAGCGATAGCCAGATCCCACTTGTGGTGGCCCGGTATCGACTCTGACTTCGAGTCCTGTGTACGGCAATGCAGCATGTGTGCTCAGTTGAGCAACGCGCCCAGAGAGGCATCACTAAGTTTGTGGTCCTGGCCCTCCAGACCATGGTCGAGGATCCATGTCGACAGTGCGGGCCCGTTTCTTGGTAAAATGTTCCTGGTGGTGGTGGATGCTTTTTCAAAATGGATTGAATGTGAAATAATGTCGGGAAGCACCGCCACCGCCACCATTGAAAGCCTCAGGGCCATGTTCGCCACCCACAGCCTGCCTGACATACTGGTCAGTGACAACGGGCCATGTTTCACCAGTACCGAATTTAAAGAATTCATGACCCGCAATGGGATCAAACATGTCACCTCGGCCCCGTTTAAACCAGCCTCCAATGGGCAGGCAGAGTGGGCAGTACAAACAATCAAACAGAGCCTCAAACGAGTCACAGAAGGCTCACTCCAAACTTGCCTGCCCCGAGTACTGCTCAGCTACCGCATGAGACCCCACTCACTCACAGGAGTGCCCCCGGCTGAGCTACTCATGAAAAGGAAACTTAAAACCAGGCTCTCGCTGGTTCACCCCAACCTACATGATCAGGTAGAGAGCAGGCGGATGCAACAAAATGTAAACGATGGTCGCGCCACTTTGTCACGGGAAATTGATCTGAACGACCCTGTGTATGAGCTAAACTATGGACATGGTCCCAAGTGGATCGCGGGCACGGTGATAGCTAAAGAAGGGAGTAGGGTGTTTGTAGTCAAACTAGACAATGGACAAATTTGCAGAAAGCACCTGGACCAAACGAGGCTGCGGTTCACAGGCTGCCCTGAACAACCCACAGCAGGCACCACCTTTTTCGAGCCCACAACACACACCCAAAGTATCAACACCATGCCGGATCAGGAAATCAAACCCATCACGCCCAACAGCCCAGCAAGGCCAGGCTCATCCAGCAGCCCTGCAGGGCCAACAACACGACAGCCCAGTGAGGGCACAGCCAACACACCAGAACAGACATTTGTACCGAGGCAGTCCACCAGGGAAAGAAAGGCTCCCGACCGCCTCACCTTGTAAATAGTTTTCACTTTGACTTTGGCGGGGGAGTGATGTTGTGTAAATGTGAAGCATGCACTTCCATGTTCCGCCACCAGGGAGCGCATCCCCTGAAGTCCCAAGGGATCCCAGCATCCCTTGGGATCACTGTATATAAGCCAGCCCTTAAGGCCTGTTACTCACTCTGGAGTATCTTAATAAAGACTGAGGTCACTGTTACTTTTACCTCCCTGTGTGCAGTCTCATCTGTGTTAGGAACACAACAACTACCACACTAACATATCCAGAATATTCCTGCAAGTATGAAAAGATGAAATAGTCTAGGAGCTAGAAATTGTGTAGCGTCCCATTTGGGGCAATAACTTTTCAGGGAATGCAAAAGTAGCACCAGACGGAGAAGATTTTTTGCTGCCGGGATCTTCCACTTTAATGCTCCAAGAGGGAGATGGAGCGCTAACTCAAGCGCTATCACTTCCCTTCGAGCACTAAAGTCAGTGAGAGCGACCGTAGCGGCCGAGCGCTAAACAATGTTTTATGCAGTGTTGTCGTTTTTGGAGGCTCCTTCTCTCGCTTAATGGGAAGGGCGAATGTTGGTTTAATTTAATCTTCATCCTATCTCTGTGGGACTACGGGACCTGCGCTACGTGCATAACAGCCCAAGCACTTTAGGAGAGTGCAAGGCTGATGAATCGCAGGGCCCAACAAAGACAAAAGACACCTGACTGAGGAGATTAATAGATTTTACCCTGCCTGACCACCGCTTCCATATAATTAGCACTCCCCAAGCGGCCAGCCAAGGTGACAACGCCTCCTGCTGCCGCCGTTGTTGCCGCCCGGCGATGCTGCAGGGGGTGGGAGTGAATACTGAATCCGGGGCAGTAATGGAGCGCTACGCACTGGATGATGTCACGATCTATGGGGCGCAAAAGAGCGAGGTGGTAAATGTCACCACCAGCGCAAAACTGCCAGGGAAATTCGCAGGTATCGGTGAATTCACTGCGTCTGATCGACAATCCCTTTGCAGTCCGTTATTGGCCCCCTTCAGGCACGAATAGGAGGCGCAAACCAATCCTATTTTCTCCCCCCTAGTAGTTCTGATTTAATTTTGAACACAGAATTTTTCCTTGAAATTAAACGGTCCGGGTAGAATCATAATCTTATCAATTTATCTCTCACTTCAAAATCCCCCACACTGTCGTTCCTTCGATAACAACCTGCATTATATAGCGCCCTTAACATAGTAAAGTATCCCAAGGCATTTCTGTGTCCTCTGGTTACCAACCCTCCTGGCAATTGAAGCAATTTCTCTTTATCTACTCTATCAAAACCCTTCATAATTTTGAACATCTCTATTGAATTTCCCCTTAGCTTTCTCTGCTCTACTGAGAACAATCCCAGTTTCTCTGGTCTCTCCTCATAACTGAAATCATTCGTCCTTGGTATCATTCGAGTAAATCTCCTCTGCATCCCCTCCAAGGCCTTGACATCCTTCCTAAAGTATAGTGCCCAGAATTTAACACAATACTCCAACTGTGGCCTAACCAATTATTTGTAAAGATTTAGCATAACTCCCTTGCTTTTATAGTCTAAGCCTCTTTTGATAAAGTCCAGGATCCCATATGTTTTTAACAGTCTGATCAACTTGTCCTGCCATCTTCAAAGATTTGTGTACCGGCACCCCTAAGTTTCTCTTCCTGCACCTCCTTTAAAATTGTACTGTTTAGTTTATATTGCCTCTTGTTTTCTTCCTTCCAAAATGTATCACTTCACACTTCTCTGCAATAAATGTCATCTGCCATGTGTCTGCTCATTACACCAGTCTGTCTATGTCCTTCTGAGGTTTGTCACTATCTTCCCCACTGTTTAATACATTTCCAAGTTTTCTTTCATCTGCATACTTTGAAATGATGCTCTGTATACCCAAGTCCAAGTCATTAATACATAACAAAGCGAGCAGTGGTCCTAATACCAACCCCTGGGGACATCACGGTATACTTCCCTCCAGACTGAACAAATAGCCATCCACCACTACTCTCTGCATTCTGTTAAAGTAAGTCATTGAATTTCAAAGCTTTGAGACGTTTTGAGCTGATAAAGTGCTATATAATCATTATCATAGGCGTGTCGAAATCTTGACCTCCGAAAGAATGACTCCGACACTTACAGCTCCAGCAGAAGTTTCTTTAATTTACTTGCTAGCAAGGGGCAGGTCACACTCAGTCAAGGGCTAAGTGATGGAACACCTCCGCAATGGTACAGTTTCACAAGATATTTATACAGTAAAACCCAAGTTATGGCCTCTCCCTGTGTATTGGCTCTGTCTCGCAGTCAGTGAATACAGATAAAGAGTTAATTACTACATCCTTGTCCTGACATGGTTTGCAGATATTTCCTTTTGTCAGGGTTATTAGTTGGCCAGCCAGCCATTACTCCATGAGAGTGTGGTAATGAGCTATTACCTGTCTTGCATTGTATCAGGATTGTTCAGTTTCCTAGTCAGTTATCTGTTTGCATCAAATGGATGAGGTCTCTACAAGAGATAATGGCTGGTGGTTTGAGTACTTCGAAAAGGGTGGGGTGGCATGGAACTTGTGTTGTATAGACAATAGGAGAGCACCATGGGGGGGGTACTTGTCTCAGCATGACTTGTCTCCTAGCTGTCTGATGGCCATCAGCCATCTCAAACCAGGTTTAGCTGTTTATGCAAGCTGACTGTTTTTATGCAGAAAGTTCTGGAAGGACCAGGACTCCATTTTGTTATATATATATTGCAAAGGGCACACAAATACCGTATGGTATCAGCTTAGATAAAAATACATTTCCACATTCCCCCATTTTGTCCTTCACAAGGACAACTTAATCCATTCTGATCTTGTACAGTCTCTCCATTTCCATTTCCACACAAGAGTCTTCAGCAGTTGTTGCTACCATAACTCTAGCCGTGGTCTCGGTAGGTAACATAGTTTTTCCCACCCTGGCACAGCAACACCTAACGACGACAAATAATAGATACAGGGCGAAGACTATCAGCAGGAATATTATCAAACCCTGTACCACAGATTTCCCTAGGGATCCCAACCATCCCGATGCCCAACCCCACAAGGTGATACCGTCCTGGCCAACTGTCTGTTTATACTCTATTACCTTTTTCCTGATGTATTCAGCTAGACTGCCGATTTCTTCTGATTTATCTGGGATATACGTACAGCATTCTCCACCTATTAATGCGCATGTCCCTCCCTCCTTGGCTAGAAGATAATCTAAGGCCATACGATTTTGGAGAGCCACTGTTCGAATAGCTACCATTTCATCATTTACCCCTTCAAAGGCTTGGGAAGTTGCGTTGGCTACTGATTCGACTAAGTTAGCCAGTTCCCGTAACTGCCATTCGGTTGATGCTATTCCATAGGGTGGCACCATTACCTTGAATATTCCGTTTAGCCATGTCAAATCCCGTTTAAATCTATGACTTCCATAGGCATCCCTTAGAGTCTTTATTGATCTGATAAAGGGTACCACATATCCTAAGTAACAGGACCCTGTCCAGTTGGCTGGTAACTATGGGTAGGCTTTATGGCCACAAATAAAGTAGGTGCAATTATAGGACGTCAGCTCCTGGTCCTTTCGCGCCATCCATACTCGAGTGGTCTCACCTTCCCACCCTTCACCTGGGGCTTTGTTATGGAACATTGTCCAGCCAACAGTTGCTATCTTTCTCCCATCAGTGGGATTAGTTGTGGCTTGCCATTTAGTCATTTGGGAACACTTGCTGCATCCCATTTCTGGTCCTTTAGTCTCATTACTCACTAGGCATATTACACCTTCAGGATTTCCTATTCTGGGAGTAATGCTTAGGAAGGGAGGCTGATGGTTATTATCATAATTGGGCTGGTACCATCCCTGGAAGGCTGTAAGTTTATACCCTGCCAACCTCCATTCTGTTTGCTCCTTCGTTTCCGGCCCCTGAGTTAGGTTTGTCCTATTTTGCACTATCAACCATTCTACCATTTCTGATTCGTTAAAGGGGACAGACCTCAGGGGAATACCCCCTTCGGAGTGGACAGGTATATGGGAACATATCCAACAACTCGACAAGTTTCTTTCTTAAGCATACTTATGACTCAGTGCCATAAATACGTTTACTTGCAGTTCCCTTCGGTGGTGGGTCTGTACCCCTGGGGTAATCAATAATGCAAAGTAGAACCCTGTCAAGCCCAGCACCATCAGTCCCCATAGTCCATACAGTTCCTTATTCAGTCTTCCTTTTTCTGTTCCTCTGGTTCCTTCTTCCCTTCCTCCTGGTCAGGTGCCCGTTTGCAATGGGATGCATGAATCCATGTTGGTCTTTCCTTTACCTTGATTGCAGTATTGGTCGCCAGCAAGACCTGGTATGGTCCTTCGAATCTTGGCTGTAGACTGCTTTTTCTTTTAAAAATCTTGATGTAAATGAATTCCCCTGGCTCCAGGTTATGACACTTCCCTTCCGCTGGCTTGACTTGAGCTTCCTTTACCTGTGAATGAAAGCTGGAAATACATTTGGTTAGTGCAATACAATAATTCAACATATTTTCCTCCATTTTGTGGATGTCCATTTGTTTTGCAGTAAATGGTGCTGTAAAAGGTAGTTGTTGGGGACGTCCCATAACTATCTCATGCGATGACAGGCCTGTTGTTCTGTTGGTTGCAGATCGCATTACCATCAAAGCTAAGGGCAGCAATTCTGTCCATTTCAGTCCAGTGTCATTGCATAGTTTTGCCAGCTTATTTTTAAGCATTCCATTATATCTTTCAACAAGTCCAGCTAATGGTGGATGATAACTGCAATGAAAACGTTGATTAATCTGCAAAGTTTTACGCATTTCTCTTATAACAGTTCCCGTGAAATGTGACCCGTTATCACTAGAAAGCTTAGCAGGGATTCCGAAGCGCGGTACGATTTCCTTTAACAAACATTTAGCAACAGTAGTGGCATCGGCCTTTTTACATGGAAAGGCTTCAATCCATCAAGAGAACACATCTACAATAACTAATACATACTTGAATCCCATACACATAGGTAATTCAATAAAATCCATTTGTAAAAGTACAAAAGGCCCCACTGGATTTGGGTGGGAGGCAGATTCTACCTTTTCCGTCTTACCTGGATTCATTGTCTGTCAGGTAACACAATTTTCACAGATTTGTTTTGCAATTGCCGAAATACCTGGTGCATACCAAGTTGCCAAAATATAATCTGCCATTGGGGGATTTGCCTGCATGTGTGAATGTATGAACACATCGGGCAATCCATGGAAGTAAGGATCTGGGTGCCACCACGCGGCCGTCGTGGTGAACCCATATTCCTTCTGGATTTTTATAACATTGATCCTTCATCCAGGTCACCACCTCCTCCGTACTGGCCTGTGTCTGAAAGGTCAGCACGTCATTAATAGTAGGTGGTGGGTCTGAGCAATTATAAGGTTCGGATTTGATAACAGTTCAACTTCATATTTAGTGGTTCTTGCGGAGGTTAGGTGTTGGGTGGCACATTTAGTAAGTAAAATCTCGACAGAGTGTGGGATGTATAAAACAGTTTGATGATTTAGAGTTATTGTCTGAGCCTGTTGCATAGCATAATAAGCTGCTGCCAGCGAAGGAAGACATCCTGATAGTCCGCGTGCCACTGGGTCTAGTTGGGTACTGAAATACACTACCGGTCGCTGCCTGTCCCCATGTAACTGAGTCAAAACAGATTGTGCAAAACCCGACTTGTGATGCACAAATAAATTGAATAGCTTAGTGTAATCTGGTAATCCCAAGGCGGGTGCTGAAGTGAGGGACTGTTTAAGATTCTGGAAAGCATTCCGGGATACTTCATTCCAAATCCTTCTTTAAGCATTGTGAGAATATGGTAGATTCATTCACAGCTCGTAGGTCTTGGACAAACTTCCATTTGTCACTATTGGGCTTCTGAACCGGAAGAATCGGTGTGTTATACGGACTTCTCATTTATGCTTATAGTGATTCACAGATCACAGAATGTAAAGTACTTGTTTTATAATTTTATTAAAAGGCTTCCAAACCCAAGATTTTTCCAATACACCCAAAATGTTGATCAAGGAGATCACCTGAAATATTTCAAAATCCCAATTCAAATATTGTACTGCCACTCTTTATCTAAAAAAATCCTCTTACTGAGCTAGAAGCTTTTGTACCAAGATTTTACACCAAGGACAATGAGAGTGTACTCCCACAGCCTGCACCTCGAGAGACCCACAAAGGCTTTTTTAAAAAAAAAGGCATTACAACTTCCCAAGGCATTACAACTTTTAACCACCGGGACCATGTCTCAACAAACCTTTGTGCATTTCCTAGCTCCGTAACTTCTCATCCGAATAAATCCACACCTGCGCTTCTAACTTAAAATGTCTTAAACTTCCCACATACAGGACAACACTATGAAGGGTTAAAAAACTTCACTTTGTTTGAAAAAGTGGGTGGAGCTAAAACAAACAGGCAGCTCCACAACCTTTCCAAACAGGTTTCCAGACACAAGAAAAAACACAGAAGCACTCTCATTCAAAGACAAGACATTCACGCACTCTCATTCAAAGACAAGACATTCACAAAAGTCTCTCTCCATTCAATAAAGCTTTTTTTTTTGGCTAGCTTTATTTTTTTTGAATCCATAAGTCACTATCAGGTTCTCTTTTTTTTTACATTTGATTTACTTCCTCTGTTAATTTTACATGGGCTTGAAGAATCGGAACCCAGGCCTTTTCTATTACTTTCCTTTTTTTTCCCTCTTCTACCTGGATCTCTGTTTATAAGACACTCCTCTAGACATGTTGTTCTCTCTAAATTAAATGAACCATCGGGTGGAAATGGCCTGTTTTCACCCTTAGTCCATTTTACCCATTCTCTTAGGTGGTGAATTGAAGACTGACCACAATTCTGGAGCATAAAATGGGCTGGAGTCCCTTTTGGTGGTGGTTTACTTGCTCCAGCCCCCATTCTGGATGATTAAGATTTTCCACACTTTCTGATCTCACAATCCTTTCGGCCAACCGAGTTCTCTACGCCCACTTCTCCTGGCCGTTACGTGGCCTGAAAAGGCTCTTAATTTGGGCTCAGTCTGGGTGTGTGAGATATGTTGACACAAACCAACCATAGTTGATCAATCAGTTACTGTTTCTTTTCTTAATCAATCCTTGTGTTTTTTTTTTTCGGAATCACAATTTTCCCGAGTGACTCTTCCCATTCCTCTGATGGCAATGTCGCACAAAGGTATTGCACACAATAGTATAACAAGGACAACTAGGACAAAGAATATTCACGCGAGTACACAAATCATAACCTTACACTCTATCGAAACAAATAATTAATTCTCAGTCTACGTTGTATGCCACTACAGACCGAGTCCTTAACTTATCCTAATAAAACTTATAAAACTAATAAAACTTATGGTTCCATACCCTAACTCTTATCACATAAGAACCTTTGATCGATTGCACTTTTCTTTTTTTTTTCCAACTCTTATCACATAAGAACCTTTTCCTAATTAAAAACAATAAAACTCTTATCACATAAGAACCTTCGATCGATTAGCGCTTTTTTTCCCCAATCTTATCACATAAGAACCTTCAGGAAGCTTTTTCGATCGACTAGCGCTGTTTCTATCTTACCTACTGAAACCTTCTCCGGGCTGTTTCGAGATTTTTTTCAGAACCTGTTCTCTTCTGCTTGCGAGCTGAGAAAGAAGTGGTTATAAAAAATAACGTTAGCTTTTAAATGTCGAGTCTTGTAGATTGCAGTACCTCCCCTGTGGACAACAGATTACATATGCGATTCAACAGTGAAGAAACCTCTTGTGAGCAAAAGGCTCACCTTGTTTTGGCCACTGAAGCCTTTCACTGGAGAGGCACTATGCCTGTATCCGTTTTACTCACAGGACAGAGAGTATGCATCTCGGTGGAACCGCCAAGAAGTAACTGTCGCAATCTCGACCTCCGAAAAGAATGACTCCGACACTTTCAGCTCCGGCAGAAGTTTCTTTAATTTACTTGCTAGCAAGGGGCAGGTCACACTCAGTCAATGGCTAAGTGAACACCTCCGCAATGATACACGAGATATTTATACAGTAAAACCCAAGTTATGGCCTCTCCCTGTGTATTGCTCTGTCTCATAGTCAGTGAATACAGATAAAGAGTTAATTACTACATCCTTATCCTGACATGGTTTGCAGATATTTCCTTTTGTCAGGGTTATTAGTTGGCCAGCTGGCCATTACTCCATGAGAGTGTGGTAATGAGCTATTACCTGTCTTGCATTGTGTCAGGATTGTTCAGTTTCCTAGTCAGTTATCTGTTTGCATCAAATGGATGAGGTCTCTACAAGAGATAATGGCTGGTGGTTTGAATACTTCGAAAAGGGTGGGATGGCATGGAACTTGTGTCGTATAGACAATAGGAGAGCACCATGGGGGGCTACTTGTCTCAGCATGACTTGTCGCCTAGCTGTCTGATGGCCATCAGCCATCTCAAACCAGATGCTGTGAATGACGTGAGTATCACGTGTAGTGAGTTGGTCTTACCGCAGGAGAAGGGTCCACAGCCAGATAGGGAATGGAAGACCAGCAGGAAGAGTAGTGCAAGGAAGGTAGTGCAGGGGTCTCCTGTGGTCATCCCCCTGCAAAACAGATACACCGCTTTGAGTACTGTTGGGGGGGGATGAGTCATCAGGGGAGGGCAGCAGCAGCCAAGTTCATGGCACCGTGGCTGGCTCTGCTGCACAGGAGGGCAGGAAAAAGAGTAGGAGCGCGATAGTGATAGGGGATTCAATGGTGAGGGGAATAGATAGGCATTTCTGCGGCCGCAACCGAGACTCCAGGATGGTATGTTGCCTTCCTGGTGCAAGGGTCAAGGATGTCTCGGAGTGGGTGCAGGACATTCTGAAATGGGATGGAGAACAACCAGTTGTCGTGGTGCACATTGGTACCAACGACATCGGTAAAAAAAGGGATGAGGTCCTACGAAACGAATTTAAGGAGCTAGGAGCTAAATTAAAAAGTAGGACCTCAAAAGTAGTAATCTCAGGATTGCTACCAGTGCCACGTGCTAGTCAGAGTAGGAATCGCAGGATAGCACAGATGAATACGTGGCTTGAGCAGTGGTGCAGCAGGGAGGGATTCAAATTTCTGGGGCATTGGAACCGGTTCTGGGGGAGGTGGGACCAGTACAAACCGGATGGTCTGCACCTGGGCAGGACCGGAACCAATGTCCTAGGGGGAGTGTTTGCTCGTGCTGTTGGGGAGGAGTTAAACTAATATGGCAGGGGGATGGGAACCAATGCAGGGAGACAGAGGGAGACAAAAAGGAGGCAAAAGCAAAAGACAGAAAGGAGATGAGGAAAAGTGGAGGGCAGAGAAACAAAGGCAAAGAACAAAAAAGGCCACTGTACAGCAAAATTCTAAAAGGACAAAGGGTGTTAAAAAAACAAGCCTGAAGGCTTTGTGTCTTAATGCAAGGAGTATCCGCAATAAGGTGGATGACTTAACTGTGCAAATAGATGTTAACAAATATGATGTGATTGGGATTACGGAGACGTGGCTCCAGGATGATCAGGGCTGGGAACTCAACATCCAGGGGTATTCAACATTCAGGAAGGATAGAATAAAAGGAAAAGGAGGTGGGGTAGCATTGCTGGTTAAAGAGGAGATTAATGCAATAGTTAGGAAAGACATTAGCTTGGATGATGTGGAATCTATATGGGTAGAGCTGCAGAACACCAAAGGGCAAAAAACATTAGTGGGAGTTGTGTACAGACCTCCAAACAGTAGTAGTGATGTTGGGGAGGGCATCAAACAAGAAATTAGGAGTGCATGCAATAAAGGTGCAGCAGTTATCATGGGTGACTTTAATATGCACATCGATTGGGCTAGCCATACTGGAAGCAATACGGTGGAGGAGGATTTCCTGGAGTGCATAAGGGATGGTTTTCTAGACCAATATGTCGAGGAACCAACTAGGGGGGAGGCCATCTTAGACTGGGTGTTGTGTAATGAGAGAGGATTAATTAGCAATCTCATTGTGCGAGGCCTCTTGGGGAAGAGTGACCATAATATGGTGGAATTCTGCATTAGGATGGAGAATGAAACAGTTAATTCAGAGACCATGGTCCAGAACTTAAAGAAGGGTAACTTTGAAGGTATGAGGCGTGAATTGGCTAGGATAGATTGGCGAATGATACTTAAGGGGTTGACTGTGGATGGGCAGTGGCAGACATTTAGAGACTGCATGGATGAATTACAACAATTGTACATTCCTGTCTGGCGTAAAAATAAAAAAGGGAAGGTGGCTCAACCGTGGCTATCGAGGGAAATCAGGGATAGTATTAAAGCCAAGGAAGTGGCATACAAATTGGCCAGAAATAGCAGCGAACCCGGGGACTGGGAGAAATTTAGAACTCAGCAGAGGAGGACAAAGGGTTTGATTAGGGCAGGGAAAATGGAGTACGAGAAGAAGCTTGCAGGGAACATTAAGGCGGATTGCAAAAGTTTCTATAGGTATGTAAAGAGAAAAAGGTTAGTAAAGACAAATGTAGGTCCCCTGCAGTCAGAATCAGGGGAAGTCATAACGGGGAACAAAGAAATGGCAGACCAATTGAACAAGTACTTTGGTTCGGTATTCACTAAGGAGGACACAAACAACCTTCCGGATATAAAAGGGGTCAGAGGGTCTAGTAAGGAGGAGGAACTGAGGGAAATCTTTATTAGTCGGGAAATTGTGTTGGGGAAATTGATGGGATTGAAGGCCGATAAATCCCCAGGGCCTGATGGACTGCATCCCAGAGTACTTAAGGAGGTGGCCTTGGAAATAGCGGATGCATTGACAGTCATTTTCCAACATTCCATTGACTCTGGATCAGTTCCTATCGAGTGGAGGGTAGCCAATGTAACCCCACTTTTTAAAAAAGGAGGGAGAGAGAAAACAGGGAATTATAGGCCGGTCAGCCTGACCTCAGTAGTGGGTAAAATGATGGAATCAATTATTAAGGATGTCATAGCAGCGCATTTGGAAAATGGTGACATGATAGGTCCAAGTCAGCATGGATTTGTGAAAGGGAAATCATGCTTGACAAATCTTCTGGAATTTTTTGAGGATGTTTCCAGTAAAGTGGACAAAGGAGAACCAGTTGATGTGGTATATTTGGACTTTCAGAAGGCTTTCGACAAGGTCCCACACAAGAGATTAATGTGCAAAGTTAAAGCACATGGGATTGGGGGTAGTGTGCTGACGTGGATTGAGAACTGGTTGTCAGACAGGAAGCAAAGAGTAGGAGTAAATGGATACTTTTCAGAATGGCAGGCAGTGACTAGTGGAGTACCGCAAGGTTCTGTGCTGGGGCTCCAGCTGTTTACATTGTACATTAATGATTTAGACGAGGGGATTAAATGTAGTATCTCCAAATTTGCGGATGACACTAAGTTGGGTGGCAGTGTGAGCTGCGAGGAGGATGCTATGAGGCTGCAGACTGACTTGGATAGGTTAGGTGAGTGGGCAAATGAATGGCAGATGAAGTATAATGTGGATAAATGTGAGATTATCCACTTTGGTGGTAAAAACAGAGAGACAGACTATTATCTGAACGGTGACAGATTAGGAAAAGGGAAGGTGCAACGAGACCTGTGTGTCATGGTACATCAGTCATTGAAGGTTGGCATGCAGGTACAGCAGGCGGTTGAGAAAACAAATGGCATGTTGGCCTTCATAGCGAGGGGATTTGAGTACAGGGGCAGGGAGGTGTTGCTACAGTTGTACAGGGCCTTGGTGAGGCCACACCTGGAGTATTGTGTACAGTTTTGGTCTCCTAACTTGATGAAGGACATTCTTGCTATTGAGGGAGTGCAGCGAAGATTCACCAGACTGATTCCCGGGATGGTGGGACTGACCTATCAAGAAAGACTGGATCAACTGGGCTTGTATTCACTGGAGTTCAGAAGAATGAGAGGGGACCTCATAGAAACTTTTAAAATTCTGACGGGTTTAGACAGGTTAGATGCAGGAAGAATGTTCCCAATGTTGGGGAAGTCCAGAACCAGGGGTCACAGCCTAAGGATAAGGGGTAAGCCATTTAGGACCGAGATGAGGAGGAACTTCTTCACCCAGAGAGTGGTGAACCTGTGGAATTCTCTACCACAGAAAGTAGTTGAGGCCAATTCACTAAATATATTCAAAAGGGAGTTAGATGAAGTCCTTACTACTCGGGGGATCAAGGGGTATGGCGAGAAAGCAGGAAAGGGGGTGCTGAAGTTTCATGTTCAGCCATGAACTCATTGAGTGGCGGTGCAGGCTAGAAGGGCTGAATGGCCTGCTCCTGCACCTATTTTCTATGTTTCTATGACTGTTTTTATGCAGAAAGTTCTGGAAGGACCAGGATTCCATTTTGTTATATATATATTGCAAAGGGCACACAAATACAGTATGGTATCAGCTTAGATAAAAATACATTTCCACAGGCGGTCCCTCGAACGAGGATGACTTGCTTCCACGAGTTCACAGGTGTTTCGATGAAGGACCCGATGTTCCAGTCCTGAACTCCAATTGAGGGGGTGGAAGATGCCTTTGCGTGAATTTTTTTAATGTGTGGTGACCGTTGCACACCAGCCACCACACGGCTTGACAGAGCTTGGTCTTGGTCCAGTGGCAAGGATTAACCAAGACGACTGGAGACCTGCTCTGCTGTAGTTATATAATATTGCAATATTGATTGGTTGTTTATAGACCAATGCAATATAAACAACGGACAGTAGGTGTCAAGTTTCTCAGCAACATTATAACCAACATCACTGCCATTGCAGTAATAATTGTATTTAAGTAGGATGGGCTAGTTTTAATTTACAATATAGAAATTTAATTCATTACAGGTCATGGCCTGCGCTCCAAACTGCGCACCCTTTACTCATTTTTGTTTTAAGTTTAAAATGCAAAAACATTTTGTGTGTAGCACATATGAAAAGTTTTTTAAACATAAATTGGTAGCTTACGCACTTCATTGACCATTCAAGACATATAGACATGTGCATGTGTGTGTATGTCTGTGTGCATTTAAAATGTTGATGTATGTATATCACAGACTTGGTCCCAGGTAAATCATGTTCACTCAATTATACAGGGCACAGACACAACAGTATTAGGGATTGTCAAGAATGCTGTTTAAATATGGGACCAAGATTGAAAAATTAATTGATTTTTTATTGGAATGGAGAAACAGAATCAGCACAGAAATATATTTTTAACCCAATCATAAATGGTCTGATTAAACAGATCAATGGCACCTCTTAAACCAACCCCATTTTATTTATTGAGAGCTTTTTCAATCAATTTCTCTCAATGCTGTCAGTTTCTTAGCGACTGTACTAAATTATGAGATACTTTAATTTTTCTCTTTCGTAGAATTGATTTGCAGGATTTAATAAAAATGAATCGGTTATAAAAAGTAAAATAGTTACTGAAATAAATTGTTTTATGTGAATCAAATGCAAAAAAAAATTCCAGCACCCTTAATTTTACTTACATTTTTCAAAATGTTAATGAGGGAATTTTCTTTTGATGTTATTTTTGTTTTTGACTAAACTTTCAATTGCAAGAATGTTTCCCGGCCTCTGAATGTCATAATGACTTTTTCAATATGTTCTCTTCCAGTACTCTGTTCTCCTGATGCACTGACTCACAGGAGTTTGATTCCACAGCTACCAGATTCCCTCCAGATTTTGCCCCTTGTGGTCATTCATTCAACATCAGCTTAAACAGTGAGTGTTGGCAAGACATCCCATCATGGTTTGTCGGGGGAGCACATCACAGGAGAGCTCTATCCTCTCCTCATCCAACTTCCTTTTGTGTGAGCCCTTCCACTAATGGTCGCTAAGACTGGAAACTCTGGCAAGATTTCCCCTTCCCCACATAAGTAGACTGAAGTTCATTTTGACTTTCAATGGAAAGGAACATTGGGCAGTGGGTGTATAACAGACAACTTATCCGCCACTGCTGAAGGTAAAAATTACACCCAATCAGGCCCAATGGCCTCCAATTGTTCCAAATCAGACAAACGCAGAGCATAGTAAAGGACTGATTCAAGGACCTGCACTGGTTGGCTTAGTTTCACTCTACAAAGAAAGACTTGCATTTATTTAGCGCCTTTCACTACCTCAGGATTCCCCAAAGTGCTTTATGGTCAATGAAATACTTTTGAAGTGTCGTCACTGTTGTAATGTTATAAACGCAGCAGCCAATTTGTACACAGCAAGGCCCATAAGCAGCAATAAGATAAATGACCAATTTGTCTGTTGCGTTTCATACATTACAACAGTGGTTACACTTCAAAAAGTACTTCATTGGCTGTAAAGCTTTTTAGAACTGTTATGTCTGTAATGCACTTATGAATGACTCCACGAAGCAATGTGTTATACTCAAACTGTAGTGACTTTGATCCTTTATTCGTAACTCCAGAGTGAGGCACAAGCATGGTGGGCAGCCTTTAATACTGGGTCCTGTACACCTATGCAAATGACTCTCAGGTCTCCCACCGCAGTGCCCTCCAGTGGACAACTTTTGCCACAGGGGCAGGAAACCGCAGTCTCCACCAGTTGCACCCTCTAATGGTGCCAGCATTTATGCAACTATATAGTGACTACACAGAGAGTATATCTATAGTTGGCATATATAAAAAGAACGTCCGGTGGTCATGAAAGATGCTATATAAATGCAAGTTTTTCTTTTATCGCCACCACGATTCATATATCCACCACCATCTCCACTATCTGTACCACCATTTCCACCACCTCTACCACCATCTCCACCATCTCCACAACCACCTCCACCATCTCCAGAACCACCATCATCATCTCCAGTATCTCCACCAAGATTACTATCTGCACCACCATTACTATCTACACCACCATCTTCACCACCACCTGCACCATCTCTAGCATCATCTCCACCATCTCCACCACCTCCACAACCACCTCCACTACCATCTACGAAACCTTCATCATCATCTCCACCATTACCATCTTTGACATTTACACCATCTCCTTCACCATCTCCTTCACCAGCACAAGCCGAATCTCCACCACCACCACCATTTCCACCATCACCATCTTCAGCACCATATCCATCACCTCCACAACAACAACGACCTCCAACGCCATCTCCAACACCACGACCACCGCCATCTCCACCATCTGCACCACTATCTCCACTACCATCTCCACCACCTCCACCACCATCTCCATCTCCGCCACCATCTCCATCACCATCTCCATCTCTACCACCATCTCCATGACCACCTCCACCACTGCCTCTTTCACGAGCACAAACCCCCCCACCACCTCCATCACCACCAACTCCACCACCATCTCCACCACCATCTCAGCCACCTCCACCACGAACTCCACCAGCACCTCCATCATATCTCCACTACCACTTCCACAATCTCCACCACCTCCAAAACTAAAACCACCTCCTTCAACAGCACGAACACCAACACCACTACCTCCACCACCATCACTTCCACCATTTCCAATGAGGGGAGGAAAGATGGTTGTAAAGATGCTTTGTGCCCTCAAAAGAAAGCAACAGAAAAGTCACTCAATGCTGGCATTCAGAAGGAGGACTTTCATTTTTTTTTCATTTAAACACATAATTGAATTATACAACTAACAAAGCCAGACTATTTTCTTTGTTATATTTGATTCATAGTACAATAACGATCCTCAGCCTTGGGGGATTGGTAGATGTGCTTTCCAAAGACAATTCCTGAGGCCATTGTCAAAACTATTGAGACTCCCCAGCAAGAAAATATGACTGGCTTCCATCCAATGTTAATGTACATGTATGCTTTTTTCTGCTTTTTGTTCAGTTGAAAGCAAAGTGTACTCATGAAGTTGCACATTCTGGAACTGCCAGCAGTGCTGTTTAGTGCTCCAGTTATATTTAGCTCATTATTCATTTCCATCTTTGTTTTTAAGCATTTTGGGCTGCAAGGCTTTCAGGCCACTGAAACCAACACTTACACACTGGCCCGCACTCTGCTGGTCCCCGCTCTACTCATTCTCTCCCTGCTGTTCCTCTCCCTATTGTGCAGCTACCACCGCATCATCTGCTACGCATCGCAGCGTGTACTGAGGAGCAGTACTGAGGGAGCGCTGCACTGTAGTAAGCGGATTCGGTCCAGGATTGTAGTGGACCAGGTGCGGGGAGGCCATTCGGCCCAGGATTGCAGCAGGCCAAGGCATTCGGACCCCCGGTAGCGTCCAGACCTCTCCCCGGCAGCGTCCAGACATCTCCCCAGTGGTGTCCAGGCGTTTGGGCCCCCTTCGGAGACGACTGCAACTCTACTTCCCCGCAGTGCTCCAGGTGTGGTCTAGCCAGGGCTTTGTACATCGTGGGAGTACATTCAGCACTCTGGGTCCCTTCGGCCAGCCGGCCCGGTCCAACGACGTACTCCGGATCCCTTCAGCCAGCCTGCCTGACCCAGCCTCGCACTCCAGGTCCCTTCGGCCAGAGGGCCCGGCCCAGCCTCGCACTCTGGGTCAGCTCAATCAGTCGGCCGGGCCCAATGACGGACTGTATCTGCTCTAAGTCGCTAATGGTGAACACTAACTTTTAAACAAATTGATTTACATTTTAGACTTTTTTATCAACTTTTAACCAACTCTTAATCTATTTATTAAATCTCCAATCAACCTGTGTAACTTTTAAAAAAAAATAATTTGGAAATACTTTTAAACTCTTAAACTTTTAAAACATCTTGGAAACCTTTGGGGAAATTTTTAACTTTGGAAGAAACTGTACAAAACACCTCTCGGAACCCCAGCGGACAGCTGACCTTCCTAATGCCTGCTCTCCAACAAAGCCTCGGGCCATCTACCATCAATGGTGCTATTCAGCGCCGAGCTTGGGGCCAACACCTCGCCGTAAGCAATTGGGCTTATACAGCAGTGCCTGGTCTCCAGTCGTCTTGGACCCCCTTGCCACTGGACCAAGACTTTGCTCAGCTAAGCCCGTGTGGTTGTCAGTGTGCAGCGGCCACCCCACGTTAAAAGAACTCACGCACAGGCAACTTCCACTTCGCTAATATGAAGTTCGGGACCTGGAACGTCAGGACCCTCATGGACAATTCCAAAGCAACAGGCCGGAATGCTGCACTGCCATAGTTGCCTGGGAACTTAGACGTTTTGACATTGACATCGCTGCCCTAAACAAGATCCAGTGGGCAGGGGAAGGCCAGCTCAAGGAACATGGTGGAGGTTGCACCTTTTTCTGGAAAGGAAAACCAGTGGAAGAACACCGCCTTCGTGGAGTCGGCTTCGCTGTCAAAAATGAGCTGGTCGACCGCCTCAAAGACTCCCCCCTACGGGGTTAACGAACGCCTCATGACCCTTCGCCTTACCTTATCCTGGAACCAATGCGCCACAGTCATCAGTGCGTATGCCCCAACACTCGATGAAATGGATGAGGCTAAAGAGGGTTTTTATTCCAACCTCGAGACATCCCTGTCGCGCGTCCCCATGGGCAACAAATTGATCCTCCTCGGTGACTTTAATGCCAGGGTCAGCAAAGACACAACCCTCTGGGGAGGCGTGATTGGCAGAGAGGGGATAGGGAAAGCCAACTCCAGCGGTACTCTACTCCTGAGAAAATTTCGAGAACACGAACTCCTCATCATCAACACCCTGTTCCGCCAGAGGGACAAATACAAGGCATCATGGCAACATCCTCACTCCAAAAACTGGCACCTGCTCGACTATGCCAGGGATCGCAAGGATGTGTGCATCACTCGCATCATGACAGGAGCTGACAACTGCTGGATGGACCATTGCTTAATCCGATCCATCATCAATATAAACATAGCCCCAAAGCAGAGGGGACAGAAGAAGCAGTGCCGCAGAAAAGTTAATGCCGGGGCACTTAAAGACCCAGCTAAGAGAGCCCTATACAGCCAGTGCCTCACAGCTAACCTGGCGTGCCTTGATGACCCTGAGATGCTGAATGCCCACAGCGCTTGGTCTGCGCTCCAGCTCTCCATAACCAGTGCCTGTGAAGAGACACTTGGTCACTCAACCAGAAAACACCAGGACTGGTTTGATGAAAATGATCAGGAGAACCAAGAACTAATAGATCGTAAGTGCAGAGCATTTCTGAGCCTCAAGCAACACTCCAACTCGGGAGCTGCAAAGCAACATTACAGGCGGCTCAAGGCTGAGGTCCAACAAAAAGCCCAGGACCTAAAGAACAGGGGGTGGATGGAGAAAGCACAGAAGATACAACAACTGGCCGACAGCCACGATAAGCGAGGATACTTCATTGCAGTCAAGGCCACCTACGGTCCAAACTCCCAAGGCCCCACCCCATTCCTGGCAAAGAACAGGAAACACTCATCAAGGGCACTGAGGCTGTCAGGGCCCGCTGGAAGGAGCACTTTGAAAATCTCCTCAACCGAGACTCTGTCTTTGACTCGAGTGTTATCAACTCCATCCCGCAGCATGCGACCCACCACCACCTCAGTGAAACCCCAATGTTGCACGAGGTAGGCAAAGCCATAAAACAGCTCAAGAATAACAAGGCTGCGGGTGCAGATGGAATTCCTGCTGAGGTGCTAAAATAAGGCGGAGAGGCGCTGTTAGCACAAATACATGACCTTATCTCTCTCTTTTGGAGGGAGGAGAGCATGCCAGGAGATCTCAGAGATGCAGTGATCATGACCATCTTTAAAAAGAGGGACAAATCCGACTGCGGCAACTACAGGGGAATCACCCTGCTATCAGCCACTGGGAAGGTTGTCACTAGAGTTCTCCTCAACCATCTTCTCCCTGTGGCCGAGGAGCTCCTCCTGGAATCACAGTGTGGATTTCGTCCCCTACGGGGCACAATGGACATGATCTTTGCAGTGCGACAGTTGCAGGAAAACTGCAGGGAGCAGTGCCAGCCCTTACACGTGGCCTTTTTCGATCTTACAAAGGCCTTTGACACTGTCAACTGTGAGGGCTTATGGAGTGTCCTCCTCCATTTTGGATGCCCCTAAAAGTTTGTCAACATCCTTCGCCTGCTTCACATCGACATGCAGGCCATGATCCTTTCCAGCGGTTCCATTACAGACCCAATCCACGTCCGGACTGGTGTCAAACAGGGCTGCATCATCGCTCCAACCCTCTTCTCAATCTTCCTCGCTGCCATGCTCCACCTCACAGTCAACAAGCTCCCTACTGCCATGGAACTAAACTACAGAACCAGTGGGAAGCTGTTTAACCTACGCCGCCTCCAGGCCAGGTCCAAGATCACCCCAAACTCTGTCGTTGAGCTGCAGTTCGCGGACGACGCCTGCGTCTGCGCACATTCTGAGGCTGAACTCCAGGATATAGTCAATGTATTCACCGAGGCATATGGAAGCATGGGCCTTACGCTTAACATCCGTAAGACAAAGGTCCTCCACCAGCCTATCCTCGCCGCAAAGCACTGTCCCCTAGTCATCAAGATTCACGGCACGGCCCTCGACAACGTGGACCACTTCCCATACCTCGGGAGCCTTTTATCAACAAGAACAGACATTGATGTGGAGATTCAACATCGCCTCCAGTGCGCCAGTGCAACCTTTGGCCGCCTGAGGAAAAGAGTGTTCGAAGACCAGGCCCTCAAATCAACCACCAAGCTCATGGTCTACAGGGCTGTAGTAATACCCACCTCCTGTATGGATTAGAGGCATGGACGATGTACAGAAGACATCTCAAGTCGCTGGAGATATATCATCAACGATGTCTCCGCAAGATCCTGCAAATCCCCTGGGAGGACAGGCGTACCAATATCAGTGTCCTCGCCCAGGCTAACATCCCCAGCATTGAAGCACTGACCACACTCGATCAGTTTCGCTGGGCGGGCCACGTAGTTCGCAGGCCAGACATGAGACTCCCTAAGCAATTGCCCTATGCGGAACTCCTTCACGGCAAATGAGCCAAAGGTGGGCAGTGGAAACATTACAAGGACACCCTCAAAGCCTTCCTGGTAAAGTGTGACATCACCACTGACACCTGGGCGTCCCTGGCTGAAGACCACCCTAGGTGGAGAAAGTGCATCCAGGAGAGCGTTGAGCTCTTCGAATCTCAACGCCGCAAGCATGAAGAGGTCAGGCTCAGGCAGCGGAAGGAGCGTGCGGCAAATCAGACCCACCCCACCTCCCTTCCCCAACGAATGTCTGTCCCACTTGTGACAGGGTCTGTGGCTCTTGTATTGGACTGTTCAGCCACCAAAGGACTCACTTTAGGAGTGGAAGCAAGTCTTCCCCGATTCCGAGGGACTGCCTATGATGCTGATAATGGTAGCCGGAATCGGCCATGATCTTATTGAATGGCGGAGCAGGCTCGAAGGGCCAAATGGCCTATTCCTTTCTTATGTTCTTATGTTCTTATGAATCTCATGACTTGTGCTGCATGAGCATTCTTTCTATTCCCCGCCGACATTATGCCTGAGGTTTCGCAATATTATGGAAAAACACTAGACTTTTTGACTTTTATGCGATCGACCAGTGGAGCGCACTGGTCAGCCAATTATTAACCAGGAGAACTCTTTGCACTTTTTCAAAAGGTGCAATAGGATCTTTATTGTCCGCATAAATAAGTAAGTATAAGGTCTTCAGGTTAGAATCTCATCCAAGGAAGGAAAACTCCAAAATTGCTCCACTGGAGTTATAGGCTAGAATCCTGGATTAGTGCTTGAACCCATAACTTCTAACTCAGAGAAAAGAGGTTTTTTTTTCAATCTCAGGAGTGAACATCACTGGCAAGACCAGCATTGTTGCCCATTTCTAGTTGCCTTTGAGGAGGTGGTGGTGAATTCCAGAATTTTGAAGTAACGGTGATATAAATCCAAGTTGGATTGGTATATAACTTGGGACAGAACTTGGAGGTGATAGTGTTCCTATGCCCTTATCCTTCTAGGTAGCTCCCTGACTTACATTGGTTTGCGGTCCTTTTTGTCACCATGTCATCCATTTTTGTCTTATTGTGCCTCAGCGAAGAATCCTGGGACATTTTTCTATGTTAAAGGTGCTACGTGAATGCAAGTCATTGTTATTTTTGCTGCGATAACGGTAGCAGGAACTCAGTCTTACCAATCCCCACCATTTGCATATTTGAGTGGCTGCATTTAAATTCCATGAAAACAGCCGGTGTATTTTCCATATTTTATATATTAGTAACAATGCACAGAAGGTATGGCATTCCATTCTGGTGACCAGCGTTGCTAAGGATAGATGGGGGAGTGGTTTCAATATTAAATGTCCTACAAGTTAATCATAGGGTGATGTGTTGCAGCCAGCCAGGTTTCCAACCGTAACATTTTAAACAAATACTCAAAGACCTCTTCAGCTGACCTTGAGGCAACTGGCTTCTTTTGCTTCCTGCAGGCTCCTGAGGATGTATATCAGCAATTTACATGGGGTTTCAATGCAGCCACTCAAAAGTGAAATGCCGGGGATTGGTACAACAGATTTCCTGCTGTGCACCTGTTATGGCAACACTAACAATGCCTTGCCTTCACATAGCGCCTTTATCATCTTACATTCACTTAGCGCCTTTAATATTGGAAAACCTCCGAAGGCACTTCACTGAGGCGCAATCAGACAAAAATGGATGCCAAGGTAAAGAAGCAGTGACTTACCTGCATTCTCCCAAGGCAGGCTCCCCGAATACCTTAGGAGCTCACTCATCAATATTTAATTGGCTGACCGATGAAATTATGTCATGCCATCTCATAAAAGTCATGGGCCGGTGTGCAACTACCCTGCTCCAACTTTGCATGATTACCATTGAGGAGGACAATCAAAACATACATCTCTGTGAGTATTGTCTGTTTCATATTTATCAGTTGCTTATCCAGAACCATTTTCTACCTTGAACTTCTGTGACTTTTAGTTACATTGGGAGTCTCTCATGTGGAATTTTGCTAAAAGATTTATGATAGTTTAAGTAATTTATATATATTTTTATTCTTTTTTTAATTATTTGTTCCTGGGATGTGGGCATCACTGGCAAGGCCAACATTTATTGCCTATCCCTAATTGTCCTTGAGAAGGTGGTGGTGAGCCACCTTCTTGAACTGCTGCAGTCCTTGTGGTGAAGATACTCCCATAGTACTGTTATGAAGGGAGTTCCAGGATTATGACCTAGTGACAATGAAGGAATGGCGATATATTTCCAATTCAGGATGGTGTGTGACTTGGAGGGGAACTTGCAGGTGATGGTGTTCCCATGTACCTGCTGCCCTTGTCCTTCTAGGTGATAGAGTTTGTGGGTTTGGGAGCTGCTGCCGAAGATGCCTTGGCGAGTTGCTGCAGTGCATCTTGTAGATGGTACACACTGCAGTCATGGTGTGCTGGTATTGGAGAGCATGATGTTTAAGGTGGTGGATGGGGTGCCAATCAGGCAGGCTGTTTTGGTCTGTATGATGCTGAGCTTTTTGAGTGTTGTTGGAGCTGCACTCATACAGGCAAGTGGGGAGTATTCTATCACATTCCTGACTTATGCCTTGTAGATGATGGAAAGGCTTTGGGAAGTCAGGAAGGGAAACACTCATCACAGAATGCCCAACCTCTATCATGCTCTTGTAGCCACAGTATTTATGTGGCTGGTCCAGTTAAGTTTCTAGTCAATGGTGACCCCAGGATGTTGATGGTGGGGGATTCGGCAATGGTAATGCCATTCAATGTCAAGAGACGGTGGTTAGACTCTCCCTTGTTGGAGATAGTCATTGCCTAGCACTTGTATGGCGCGAATATTACTTGCCACTTATCAACCCAAGCCTGAGTGTCATCCAGATCTTGCTGCATTCAGGCATGGACTGTTTCATTATCTGAGGAGTTGCGAATGGAACTGAACACTGTGCAATCATCAGCGAACATCTCCACTTTTGATCTTATGATGGAGGGAATGTCTTTGATGAAGCAGCTGAAGATGGTTGGGCCGAGGGCACTGTTCTGAGGAACTCCTGCAGCGATGTGCTGGGGCTGAGATAATTGACCTTCAACAACCACAAATTTGTGCTAGGTATGACTCCAGCCAGTCCAGAGCTTTTCACCGATTCCCATTGAATTTAAATTTACAAGGGCTTCTTTTTGTCACACTCGGTCAAATGCTGCCTTTATGTCAAGGGCAATCACTCTTAGCTCACCTCTGGAATTTAGTTCTTTTGGACCAAGGTTGTACTGAGGTCTGGAGCCAAGTGGTCCAGGTGGAACCCAAACTGAGCATTGGTGAGCAGGTTATTGGTAAGTGCTGCTTGATAGCACTGATGATGACACCTTCCATCACTATGCTGATGATTGAGAGTAAAATAATAGGGTGGTATTTGGCCAGATTGGATTTGTCCATCTTTTTGTGGACAGGACATATCTGGCCAATTTTTCACATTGTCAGGTAGATGCCAGTGTTGCAGTTGTAGTGGAGCAGCTTGGCTAGAGGCACGGCTAGTTCTGGAGCATAAGTCTTCAGTGTGATAGCTGGGGTGTTGTCAGGGCCCATAGCCTTTGCTGTATTCAGTGCGCTCAGCCATTCCTTGATGTCATATGGGGTGAATAGAATTCTTGATGTCATATGGGGTGAATAGAATTGGCTGAAGACTGGCTTCTGTGATGGTGGGAACCTCAGGAGAGCGGATGATCCTCTCGGCACTTCTGGCTGAAGATGGTTGTAAACACTTCAGCTTTGTCCTTTGCAAGAGTGGCGCTGTAAGATTCTTAAAAAAAATCATGGTTTCTCAGTTTATTCTTATTAATCTCAGCTGGCTGATTCTTATTGAGGCATTTTTAAGGGTATAGTAGCCAAGTGATTGTGGAACTAGCCTATTACTGGAAAGCCATAAAGTCAAATTCCACTATGGCAACTTATGAATCAAATCTAGCAATTTGTGGGCTGGCACTGAATAAAAGCACCATTAGAGCTGCTGGATTGTTCCAAATACCCAAGTGGTTCACTGCTGTCCTTTAGGGAAGGTACCAGTCACCCCTACCTCATCTGGTCTACATGTGACTGTAGCTCCACACTATGTGCTTGACTCTTCCTGTCCTCGGGGCAACTGGGGATGGGAAATAAATATGGTTTTATCACCATTGCCCGTATCAGGTGGGATGTTAAACTGAAGAATTCTGTTGAACTGAGAGAGCCTGTTTCATAGCTGCCATCCCACTGCCTGAAACAAGCAGCTTAAATTCTGTTCATTAAACAGTTTTAACTAATATCCAAAATATATACTACTTTTACTCGTGAAAGGAATATTTTAGACAGCAATTAAATTCATATATCTGAAATAAATGTAATAATTAAATTAAACCAGTTCATTTGCATTTACACTACAGGTTTAATTTGAATCAATAATACTCTATATTTGCTTAATTTTTTTCCACATTTTTTTAACTCGTTCCTATGCTGTACTGAAGTTCGAATGATAGGTGCCATCTGCTAATTAACCTGCGAATGAACTAATTCAAGTTTTGTTTTCCTTCTTGTGATCAAAAATACCTTCGAAGATTTTGGGGTGTGTTATGTTCAGAATAAATCCACAGGACTATATCGCAAGCTCAAACTGTTGGGACCTTGGTCTCTTTATTTCAGACTCTAGAGTGAGGAAGCAGCATGGTGAATTACCTTTTATACCTGCTTGCCCCAGGTGACCCTTAGGTCTCCCACAGGTATGCCCCCTAGTGGCAAGTCTTACATACATACATAACATCACTCCCCGCCAAAGTTTTATTGTGCAGGTTATTTGCAAGTTGAGGCGATCTGGTGCCCCCCACCTCCGGGTCGATCACCTGGGTTGAAGTCTTGACGTGGTGGGTTCGTCCTTGTGGTTGACGGTGAAGTTGATTGTGTTGGTGGGTCACAGGGGGCCAGGTCCTTACAGTGTAGTTCCTGGTTATCTGTAGTTCGCCGTTGGTCTCGTCCCACTGCTTTACTCGTTAGCCCGGTACATGGTTTCACAATCAAACACTCCGTTTTCATCACATACACTCCATTCCCTGCCTTGGCTAATGTGGTGCTAGCGGCCTGACTGGGGCCCTGAAGATGGTCTTATTCTGATGTCGTGTGGAGGGGCCCTACACTTATGGTGCATTCTATGCTGATGGCATGTGGAAGGCTTGGTTCTGAGTGATTCAGTCTGGTGATTGCGTAACACCCAGGATAGCCGGGTCTGTGGGGAGTCCACTGTGGCACGCGTTGTGCTAGGTTTAGTGATTTGGGTGCTGACCCTGAGGTCTGGTAAACCCAGGATGACCGCAATAGCCTTGAGACTTTCAGTAGTGGCGGGAGGCCTAGTGGTCCCTGTGGACATTGGGCCATAGTATGGGGGCCCCGGACCACCGACTGCGTGTAGCCACCCTGCCTTGCTTTGCAACGTTGGGATGGGTCTATCGTCTTTGCGATGGATAGGTTGCCACATCCCGTCTAGCAGTTCACCTTTGGCAGGCGGTAACATGTGATCCTGGCTGGTCCAGGTCCTAAGCTGGGGGGCCGTTACGGTTGACCCCTCGCTTTCTAGCACATCCATGACCGCAAGTGGGTCTGCAGGCTGCACCGTTTCCACCCCGGGGTGGGCAATGGTGACCAACTGAGAGCCTGGGTGCCGTTCTCTGTGCCTGGTCCATGGCGGATCATGTTACAGTGCACAGACAGTGTTGGACATTCTCGAAACAACGCATTGACAATGGTGCCTCTGCTCTCCCCAGCTCGTGGGATGAGCAGCTTGTCTGACTTGAGCATATATTGGAACATTCTTTGGTACGTCTCTTTGGTTCTGTGAACACAGGCTGCTGCTCTGTTTAACTTATTTGATACATGTTCAATCGTTTGGGGCTCGCCCGCTACTTTGGCTTGCTGTACAACACACCCAACCCCGTGCGGTAACATCTCACTTGCTACGAATGCTTTGTTAAGATACATATACAACTGGTTGAGGTTCGCCCGCTACTTTGGCTTGCTGTACAACACACCCGACCCCGTGCGGTAACACATCACTTGCTACGAATACTTTGTTAGATACATATACAACTGGTTGAGGTTCGCCCGCTACTTTGGCTTGCTGTACAACACACCCGACCCCGTGTGATAACACATCACTTGTTACAAGTACTTTGTCAGATACATATACGACTGGTTGGGTGTTCGCCCGCTACTTTGGCTTGTTGTAAAGTACCCCCAATCCCATAAAATGGTACATCATTGGCCACGAAAGACCGCTCCATGGGTTACATGGTGCATACAATTTATTTGAGCGTCTTGGATTCCTGGCCTTCATCGCAGCCGCCGCTTTACCTTTGCCCCAAACCCAGTCGTCTTCCTTGCTGGGCGACACGTTGCTCCGTTCCGTTGCGGCGACCTTCTGTGGTCTGGACACTCTCTCGTCCCATGGTCTGGATGCTCTCTCGTCCCATGGTCTGGACGGTCTCTCGTCCCATGGCCTGGACGCACTCTCGTCCCGTGGTCTGGACGCACCTTCGTCCCGTGGTCTGGGCGCACTCTCGTCCCATGGTCTGGACGCACCTTCGTCCCGTGGTCTGGACACCTTTTCGTCCTGTGGTCTGGACGCCCTCTTGTCCATGTCCGAGCTGCCGACTGCCGTGATCTTCTTCCCCAGGTATTTTGCCTCTGGCGTCGGGAAGACACATTCGGATTGTTTCGGCCGGAGTCCCACTCCGCATGGTTGACCTGGAGCCTCTTCCATCGTCGCGAAGGGGTCTTCGGCTTCGGGTGGTGGATATCGTGTCTATATCTCTGCTCAGTTGAACTTTACCTTCTCGTGATTGTGATGAGAGGCCTGTGCCTCGGGGATCTGCATTTCGATGCCTGATTCAGCTAGAAGAGGGACTCTGCTCGGCCTTTGGGAAAGGGAGGCCTCATTCGCCGGAGAGGGTACGCAGAGGTCTTCCCAGTTCCATCTTCCCCATCCACCTCCTGCCAAGCAGCGTTGGTCCATCACCTGAAACAATCCACAGTGGTAATTCATGCACTGCTCCCTCATGGAATACTCTTATATCCGCACTACCAATAACTGGTATCAGTTCCTTGGTGTAGGTGCGCAGCTTTGCCTGAAACAGGATCGGCTCAGGTCGCTTGGCTTTGTCGCTCCACAGCCTCTCGAAAGCCTTCTGACTCGTAACTGATTGACTCGTCCCCGTGTCTAGTTCCATGGAGACTGGACTGCCATTAAGTTCAACTTTTAACATTATCGGAGGGTTTTTGGTGGTGAAGGTGTGAATCCCATATACTTCCTCTTCATCCTCAGGTTCAGTTGCCTCTTCTGCTCGTTCATCGTTATCCTCGCTGGATTGGTCATCTTCTCCTGACTCTGCCACGTGGTGAGTCAGAGATCGTTTGCACATTCGCTGGAGGTGCCCCATTGTTCCACAGCCCTTGCACACATAGGACTTGAATCGACATTGATGGGCTCTATGGCTACCCTTGCAGCACCAACATGGTGCTAATTGATATGCATTCATGCCCCACGGCGGACTCTGAGTCACTCTCAGCCTAGGTCTGGCCTCTGCAACCATGTGGGCCCTGCCCTGTGCCATTGTGCCTGCTGCAAACATTATTTTGTGCACGGTGCTTGCTGGTGAGCTTTCATTCTGTGAAGATATCTGTTTTGTGTTATCGCTCATGGATATGAAGGCTTGGACTATCATGATGGCCTTGCTCAGATCTAGGGATTCGGCAAACAGCAGTTTACGAAGGATGACCCTGTGGCCAATTCCAAGCACGAAAACGTCACACAACATTCCCCCAAGGATCCTGCAAAGTCACACTGCCCCGCAAGGCGTCTTAGGTCGGCGACAAAACTTGCCACTGTGGAAATATCAGAAAGAATTCACGATTAATAAGAATTTAATTCATGCTTGAGGGTTAAACCAGTAGACTCAGCGTCTCTTGAACTGAAAACAACAGGCACTTCAGAGGAGATGAAGATAAAAGCTGCCGAATAGTAAAGTCAAATTCAAAGGAGGCACCATGTGTAAGAGAGTGTGTGTGAATAGGAATGTCAGTTAACAGGGTTTGACCAGTTAATGGTAGGGAAATATAAGGACTGGGCGGTGACGATTGCCGGTCCAAGTTTCAAGGAAGGTCAGACCTTCTTTGAATACAACAATGAAAAGGGAAAAATGAAACAAAAAGATTTTAAATATTCTCTGATGGCAGCCTGTTACTCCGAACTAATGAGTAAGCGAGCATTAACGCACAGTCAGGGTCAGACCCAACACCAATTGCAGTCTGAGTTAGACCAGCTCCGCAATCAGGTTAAAAATTTGCAAAAGGAAAATGAGGAGTTACATAGTGATAAAAGATTACACACTCTCCATATGGCCTCTAGTATGACTGCTGTCGATGCAAGTAATCAAAAAGTACACCAAATGCAGCAATAATTAGACGAGTCCACAAGGGAGGACTCTAATGCCCTCGAGGAAAAGTGTCAGGGTTTGAGATCAGCCCTAAAAGTCATACAACAGTCTCACCAGTGGGGAAACTAAAATGAAATGGATCTTACCCACTGTCGTCAGGAAATAGAAGTATTAAAGTCACAATTATCTTCACACAAAGGCATAATATGCACTTTCTCAGACGGAGAAGGAGAGGGTATCGACTACTCAAGTCTAGCCAAGGCGGCCCAAAACGGTGAGAGGGACCGATTAAGAGAAGGGGACTATGGCTCCCCTGACCCAGCATGATACGATCCCCCGCCACCCTATAGAAATGATAAAGGTCCTATTGCTCCAGAGGAGCCGCAACCCCCGCAGCCCATGAACCTATAGTCACTGTTCGGACACAGGAAAGGACCAACGGTCAAGCGGCAGACGCTGTGCCCAATGGACCTATCAATTATGCCACCCCTTTTTCCCTCTCCCAATTGAACGATATTGCCAATAACGTACCCAAGTTTGATGGCAAGACTGATTATGAATTATGGATGGCCGCAGTTCTCCAGGCCTCCGAGACTCAGGGGCTAGATGAGGAAGAGCTGAGGAAACTAGCTGATAAGCTCATAATAAAGGATGAAACTGAGTACTGTGAGCAATGAGTAAGCGTGACCTTAGCTCCTTTAATTAAACTCCAGAGTGCAGGTACTGCGTGGATGACCTGCTTATATACAGTGCTGCCAAGGGATGCTGGGATTCCTTGGGACTCCAACAGGTAGGCCTTCTGGTGATGGTGTGATGCAGGTTACAAGGGGTTAAATACATAACATCACTTCCCCGTGAAGTCAACAGTACACTTATTTACAAGCTGAGATGATCTGGGGCTTTTCGCTCCCTTGTCGATCGTCTCGGTACAAATGCAGGTGTAGGTGAGTTGGTTAGTTCTTCACTGGGCTGCTGGGCAGCCGGCCTTGTCGGGCTGCTGGGGATGGTGAGTTCAGCTTTGTGGTCAACCATGATGTCGGTTGCCACTTGTGTGTGTGTTGGAGGGTCGAAGTTGGTGGTGTCCTCTTCGGGTTGCTCGTAGCGGTTAGTGAACCGCAATTTGATTTGGTCCAAATGCTTTCTGCACGTTAGTCCATTGGCCAATTTGACCGAAAACACTCTACTCCCTTCTTTGGCTATGACCGTGCCAGCGAGCCATTTGGGACCATGTCCATAATTGAGTACAAACACAGGGTCATTGACCTCAATATCGCGTGACAAGTTTGTGTGATCATGGTACATACTTTGTTGATGCCGCCTGCTCGCCACGTGATCGTGGAGGTCAGGGTGGACAAGAGAGAGCCTTGCTTTGAGCGCCCTTTTCATGAGCTGCTCGGCTGGGGGAACCCCAGTGAGTGAGTGGGGTCTGTTGCAGTAGCTGAGCAGAACTCGGGACAGTTGGGTCTGCAGGGAGCCTTCTGACACACGTTTCAAGCTTTGCTTGATGGTCTGAACTGCCCGTTCTGCCTGGCCGTTGGATGCGGGCTTGAACGGGGCAGATGTGATGTGTGGGTCATGAATTCCTTGAATTCAGCACTGGTGAAACACGGCTCATTGTCGCTGACTAGAACATCAGGTAAGGCCATGTGTGGCAAACATGGCTCGTCGGCTTTCGATGGCGGCGGTGGACATGCTTACAGATATTATTCCACATTCAACCCAGTTTAAATAAGCATCCACGACAACCAAGAACATTTTGCCTAGAAATGGGCCCGCATAGTCAACGTGGATCCTAGACCACGGTTTGGGGGGCCATGATCACAAACTAAGCAATGCCTCTCTGGGTGCATTGTTCAGTTGAGAGCAAGTGTTGCACTGATGCACGCACAACTCTAAATCTGAGTCGATACCGGGCCACCACACATGGGATCTGGCTATGGCTTTCATCATTACAATGCCTGGGCGGGTGCTTTGTAGGTCACGAATGAACATTTCTCTGCCTTTCTTGGGCAAGACCATGCGATTACCCCACAAAAGACAGTCCGCCTGCAAGGACATTTCGCCTTTGCGCCTGTGGAACGGCTTAATCGTCTCCTGCATCTCTGCTGGGACACTGGACCAGCTCCCATGGAGGACACAGTTTTTTTTACCAAGGACAGTAAAGGATCCTGGCTGGTCCAGGTCCTGATCTGGCAGGCCGTAACGGGTGACTTTTCGTTTTCGAATGCATCCATCACCATGAGCAAGTCTGCAGGCTGTGCCATTTCTACCCCGGTGGTGGGCAATGGTAGTCTACTGAGAGCATCAGCGCAGTTCTCTGTGCCCGATCTATGGCGGATTACATAGTTGTATGCCGACAGCATGAGCACCCATCTTTGGATGCGGGCAGAGGCATTGCTGTTAATCCCTTTGCTCTCTGAGAATAGTGATATGAACGGCTTATGGTCAGTTTCAAGCTCAAACTTGAGGCCAAACAAATACTGGTGCATTTTTTTCACCCCGTAAACGCAAGCCAGAGCTTTTTCCATCATGCTGTAGGCCCTTTTGGCCTTAGACAGACTCCTGGACGCATAGGCAACCAGTTGCAAAATCCCCGATTCGTTATCCTGTTGTAACGCACACCCGACCCTGTATGACTACGCATTGCAAGCTAGCACAAATCGTTTACATGGGTTATACAGAACAAGCAGTTTGTTTGAACATAACAGATTTCTGGCTTTCTCAAAGGCAGCCTGTTGTGAATTCCCCCATACCCAGTCATCTTCCTTGCGCAGTAGCACATGTAGGGGTTCTAGCAAGGTGCTTAACCTGGGTAGGAAATTACCGAAATAGTTGAGGAGTCCAAGGAACGACCGCAGCTCCATCATGTTCTGTGGTCTTGGCGCGTTCTTGATGGCCTCCGTCTTGGCGTCAGTGGGTCTGATGCCGTCTGCTGCGATTTTTCTTCCCAAGAACTCGACCTGCGGTGCCAGGAAAACACACTTCGAGCGTTTCAACCTTAGTCCCACGCGATCTAACTGACTTAGAACCTCTTCGAGATTCTTCAAGTGTTCGATGGTGTCCTGACCTGTAACCAGTATTTCTTCCTGGAAAACCACGGTGCGAGGAAGCAACTTTAGCAGGCTCTCCATGTTCTGTTGGAAAATGCCGCGGCCAACCGAATCACGAACGGGCATCTGTTACAGATGAACAGACCTTTGTGCATGTTGATGCAGGTGACGCCTTTCGAAGATTCCTCCAGCTCCTGCGTAATGTAAGCCAAGGTCAGGTCCAACTTGGTGAACGTCTTCCCTCCAGCCAGGGTTGCAAATAGGTCGTCTGCCTTGGGTAGTGGGTACTGGTCCTGTAGCGAAAAACGGTTAATCGTTACTTTATAGTCCCCACAAATTCTGACCGTGCCATCACCTTTAAGTACCGGGACAATCGGACTAGCCCACTCGTTGAATTCCGCTGGCGCAATGATGCCTTCTCGCTGCAGCCTGGCCAGCTCAATTTCCACTTTCTCTCACATCATATACGGTACCGCCCGAGCCTTGTGGTGGATGGGTCGTCTACCGGGAACCAAATGGATCTGCACTTTTGCCCCGGAGAAACTTCCAATGCCTGGATCGAACAACGATGGAAATCTGCTCAGAACCTGGGCACATGAGGCATCATTGATGGACAAAAATGCTCGGATGTCGTCCCTGTTCCAGCAGATTTTTCCCAACCAGCTTCTGCAAACAGTGTGGGGCCATCCCCTGGCACGATCCATAGTGGAAGTTCGTGCACTGCTCCATCGTAGGAGACTTTGACTTCTGCACTGCCAATTACAGGGATCAGTTCTTTGGTGTAAGTTCTTAGCTTGGTGTGAATGGGGCTGAGCTTGGACCTATGCCTTGTTGCACCACAGCCTGTCGAAGGCCTTTTTGCTGATTATGGACTGACTCGCACCCGTGTCCAGTTCCATGGATACTGGAATTCCGTTCAGTTCAACTTTTAGCATTATTGGTGGACATTTCGTGGTGAAGGTATGTACCCTGTACACTTCTGCCTCCTCTGTTTGAGTCTGTAGTTCAGCCTGATCCACCGTGGATCGATCTTCCTCTGCAACGTGGTGGTTTGCAGAGTTTGCAGCTCACCTGCACATTCGCTGGAGGTGTCCCAATACCACAGCCTGTGCATGCATAGTGCTTGAGTGGCATTGATGGGCCCGATGATCACCTCCACAATGCCAACAAGGTGTTAACTGCCTTGCATTAATGATTGATGGCAGATTCTGGGTCATCTGAAGTCATGCAGTAGCCGGCATGTACGTTCTGCCATGTATATTCCTGCTCGAAAACGACATTACTTTGTGCACAGTACTAGCCGAAACCTCATTATGCTGCGAAATTTGTTTGGTGTTATCGCTGCTGGACATAAATACCTGGGCTATCATAGAAACATAGAAACATAGAAAATAGGTGCAAGAGTAGGCCATTCAGCCCTTCGAGCCTGCACCACCATTCAATAAGATCATGGCTGATCATTCCCTCAGTACCCCTTTCCTGCTTTCTCTCCATACCACTTGATCCCTTTAGTCGTAAGGGCCATATCTAACTCTGTCTTGAATATATCCAATGAACTGGCATCAACAACTCTCTGCGGCAGGGAATTCCACAGCTTAACAACTCTCTGAGTGAAGAAGTTTCTCCTCATTTCAGTCCTAAATGGCCTACCCCTTATCATAAAACTGTGTCCCCTGGTTCTGGACTTTCCCAACATCGGGAACATTCTTCCCGCATCTAACCTGTCCAGTCCTGTCAGAATCTTATACGTTTCTATGAGAGCTCCTTTCATCCTGCTAAACTCCAGTGTATAAAGACCCAGTTGATCCAGTCTCTCCTCATATCTCAGTCCAGCCATCTCTGGAATCAGTCTGGTGAACCTTCGCTGCACTCCCTCAATAGCAAGAATGTCCTTCCTCAGATTAGGAGACCAAAACTGAACACAATATTCCAGGTGAGGTCTCACCAAGGCCCTGTACAACTGAAGTAAGACCTCCCTGCTCCTATACACAAATCCCCTAGCTATGAAGGCCAACATACCATTTGCCTTCTTTACCGCCTGCTGTACCTGCATGCCAACTTTCAATAACTGATGAACCATGACACCCAGGTCTCGTTGCACCTCCCCTTTTCCTAATCTGCCGCCATTCAGATAATATTCTGCCTTCGTGTTTTGACCCCAAAGTGGCTAACCTCACATTTATCCACATTATACTGCATCTGCCATGCATTTTCCCACTCAGCTATCCTGTCCAAGTCACCCTCTTAGCGTCTTCCTCACAGCTCACACCGCCACCCAGTTTAGTATCATCTGCAAACTTGGAGATATTACACTCAATTCCTTCATCTAAATCATTAATGTGTATTGTAAAGAGCTGAAGTCCCAGCACTGAGCCCTGCGGCACTCCACTAGTCACTGCCTGCCATTCTGAAAAGGACCCATTTATCCCAACTCTCTGCTTCCTGTGTGCCAACCAGTTCTCTATCCACGTCAGTACATTACCCCCAATACCATGTGCTTTGAGTTTGCACATTATGTCTTTGTCGTTATGGTTTTGCTCAGATTTGATGTTTCAACAGCCAATACTTGGCGAAGGTTTACCTCATGACCAATGCCAAGCACAAAAAAGTCTCTCAGCATTCATTCTAGGAATCTATCAAATTCGCAATGTCCTGCGAGGTGCTTTAGTTCAGCGACGTAGCTCGCCATTTCCTGGTCCTCTGACCGTTGACACGTGTAGAAGCGATATCTCACCATCAAAACGCTTTCCTTAGGATTTAGGTGCTCCCAGACCAGCGTACACAATTCTTCATAGGATTTGGTTGTTGGTTTTACTGAAGCTAGAAGATTCTTCATGAGGCCATAGATTGTTGCCCCACAGACGGTGAGGAGGATCGCCCTTCATTTGGCAGCGTTCTCGTCCCCTTCCAGCTCATTGGCCACGAAGTCTTGGTCAAGTCTCTCCACGAAGGCTTCCCAATCATCCCCTTCTGAGAACTTCTCCAGGATACTAACTGTTCTTTGCATTTTCACGCAGTTGTTCGTTATCTCGTCGCCAATTGACAAGCTCATATTAAAGGATGAAACTGAGTACTGTGAGCAAGATTAAGTGTGACCTTAGCTCCTTTAATAAGACTCCAGAGTGCAGGTACCGCGTGGGTGGCCTGCTTATATACAGTGCTCCCAAGGGATGCTAGGCCCTCTGGTGGTGTGATACAGGTTGCCAAGGGTTAAATACATAACACTAGCGACCCGTTATATTCGGGGCAATGCCCCAAACTCAGAGAACAGGGCAGGGCACCCTAGTTGAAATGTGATTGCAATTAAGGAGGCGGCGAGAGTTAGCGGCAAGGATCCCGTTATGGGACTAGCAGAATTTATTCACAACGCTTGTGAGTGGTTTTCTGTAACCTGATGGGAACATTGAACTACGCCAATCTGGACAATGGTCCTCGTGCCACATGGTTTAAGTCCCTCATTTCCCATGCCTCCGAGTCTGATAGAAGGGCAGTTAGGCTCTTCGACTTTACTGATGATACTCATAATGAAGCCTGGATCTTGAAATGCATGACCAGATCTTGACAGGACGATCAAAATCCACCCTGTTCCCAACCAAAAGATAGAGCCCATGCTTTCCGCTTCGGCCCAGATATAGCTGACCCGCCAGCATGGAGGACTGAGGGACATCCAAGGTATCCGTCAGCAAAATAGGGAAATAGGGGATCTGGGCCACCAAGGGGGCCCTGTTATAATTGTGGAAAGATGAGGCATTGGCAAAGGGAGAGTCAGGCGCCAAAAAGTAACTGGCCCGGCGCTGTGGGAGGCTTCGGGAGAATGGCACCTTCCATGAGCGACAGGGACTCAGGCCGGGGGACCACCAATGACGGGATCTGACATCAGAGGTCATGTGCGAGGTGGCCCCCTCCCATGAGCGAGCTGGACTCAAGCCCGGGGACCACCAATGACGGGGCCCGACCTCAGAGGTTGTGTGCGAGGCAGGAAATGACAATCATGGATGGCCTATAGGTGTCGTAGGAGGTCGCGACACCACCTTTTTATGGGATACAAGCGGATCCAGAACGTGTCTGGGAAACTAGCACCCTCTCTTGCACAACGACTTAACTAATCAAGAAATTCTCTTTAGCAGTCATGAGCAGACCGCTACAATCATTAAGTCATTGGAGATTCAATTGGGAAGTTTTAAATTTAAGCATGCCTGCCTGTTGGTGCCACAGATGCAGGGGGAATCAGCAATAATTGGTATTGACTTCATGAGAATATATAATTTGACTAATGACCCAGCAAACCGCTGTATTTGGAGAAAGTGCGAAACTTGTGTTGACGGATTAATACCCACGGGGATGTATGACGCATGCGTATGCTGCATGAAAACTTTTACTTTTGTTCCTTCTACCCTAACAGACGACCCGGAAATACAGCACATGTTAACCCAAAACTCAAATGTTTTTGCCATCCACAAACACGAGTGTGGCCGGATGGCAGGACCGGTCTCAGTCATGGGACCCGAACCCCCACCCCAGAAGCAGTATAAAATTCCCATAGAGGCAGGAAAGGACTTGGATAATATTATTCACAGTCTCTTGAATCAAGGCGTGCTCCGACCCATTGCTTCTACCAATAACTCACCCATTTGGCCCGTTCAAAAACCCAATAAATCATGGAGAATGACTATAGATTGCCAAGCCTTGAATAAGGTTACGCCGTCCGAGGCACCCACTGTTGCCACTGTCCCTGAGACCGCTTTACAACTCTCCCCACCTGCGAGAATCTTTACTGTCCTGGACATCAATAATGGGTTTTGGTCCGTTCCCTTAACAAAAGAGTGCCAGTACAAATTTGCTTTTAATCACAAAGGACAGCAGTATATTTGGACCCGGTTACCTCAAGGGTTGAACAACATCCCCTCGATATTCTCAACCCTACTAGCCAATAGTTTGAAGGAGTTTTTCCCAGCCTTCAGCACTCGTTCAGTACATAGATGATATCCTCCTCCAAACTGACACCATGTGGGAACACAAGATCCTGTTACAAGAACTATTGGAAACCCTCCACCAGATCGGGGTAAAAGTGAACCCTAGAAAGGTGCAGCTTGTGAAACGGTCAGTGCATTACCTAGGAATGCACGTCACAGAGGGACTAAGGGAAGTGACGGACGAACGAAAAAGGTCCGCCTCCAAGTTGCCTGTCCCCACAGATGTAAAATCCCTCTGGTTCTATCTGGGGATCACTGGATATTGCCAGGACCACTTTGAGGGCTTCTCTTTACTGACAAAATCATTATATGACTTATTAGAAGGGAGCGGCATGGGAATGGTCCCAACCACATACGAATGCTTTTAACCAGCTAAAATTAGCTTTGATTCAAGCCCCCTCCCTTCGCAGCCCCAACATGTCCCTGAGTTTTTATCTAGAGACTGCCGCCTGTGAGGCTGGCTTATCAGCGGTATTATTACAGGATCACTCTGAGAAGCTCCAGCCTGTTGGTTACGCGTCTAGAGTTATGACCCCAGTTGAGTTAGCGTTCTCACTCTGTGAGAAAAACTTACTCAGTGTGTTTTGGGCTGTGCACAAATTCTCTTCAATTGTCGGACTTAACCCTTTGATTATCCTAACCACACACACGCCTATTAAAATGCTTATGGATGGTAGCCTTAAAGATGGCTCGGTCAGTTCACAACGAATAGCCAGATGGACATTACTCCTACAAGGGAGGGATATCCATGTTAAATACCAGCCTAAATTGATGAACTTAGCGCAGAACATGTACCCAGGGGACCCACACGAATGTAAAATGTTGTCATCAAGCGACCTTGATGGCCCTTTTCAGACAAAATTTAGGGAGGGTGACGGCAACCAGAAAATAAAAACCCACGTCTATGTGGATGGTTCATCAGCTGTGGTTAACGGACAACAATGTACTGGATTTGGGGTGGTAATTATGACTGAGGATGGGAAGAGTTATAGAACAGACCCCTGTAAAATTGGACGGACATAAGGGAGCGCAAATAGCCAAATTAAGTGCCATTGCCTATGTAGTAATGCACCCCGAATCATTTCCTCCACCAGTGGTAATCCATTCAGACAGTAGTTACACCTGTAACAGTTTGACAGACTTTTTGCCCATTTGGCAAACTAGAAGTTTTACCTTGGCAGAAGGAAAACCACTAACAACTGGCCCGATCCTCAAAGTTATCTTTGACGCAGCCACCAAGAAGCAGGGACAGTATATAATCAAGAAGGTCAAAGCTCATACAAAAACCACTCCACTAGGGAACCAGTTAGCTGATGGGACAGCAAAGCAAGGAGCCATCGACGGCTACCCATGGGACCCCCTACCAGGGAGCACGAATATACCAACAGAAATTCTTTCGGCTGTCAAGGTATCCTCCAAGACATTTATAGATTTAAAGGAAAGTCAAGGTACAGATCCAGACTTAAAGGCTATTCAGTTGGTAAAACCCTATCCTAACTCCAACATTCATCATAGAACAGGCCTAACCTTGCATCAAGGTGTGGTGCTGAAAGAAGGAAAATATGTTATCCCAACGATAGAGAGGGCCGAAATAATTTACCAATTCCATGATGTGGGAGGGCACCAGAGAACAGACAGAACTGTGGCCAAAATAAGGGACGTGTGTTTGTGGCCAGAGATACAACCAGATGTAGAGAAGTATATCAAAAATGGTTTAATCTGTGTGCAAAATAATCCGGGGATGTACAAAAACCAGGCCAAGTTGGGACACACTCGACAAGGGAAGGGCCCTTGAACTCAACTCCAGACAGATTACGTAGGCCCATTACCCCCTTGCCCTGGAGGAAAGAAGTACATCCTGGTAATTGTAGATGTGTTTTCAAAATGGATTGAGGCCTTTCTGACTAATAACAATTCAGCTGCCACCACCGCAAAAATCCTAATGGAAGAAGTGTTCTCCCGATGGGGATTGCCGGAAGATATCGAATCAGATCAGGGGACCCACTTTACAGGAAAGGTTATGCAAATGGTCATGCAGTTAGCTGGGGGTAAAACAGAAATTCCACGTTGCATACCACCCAGAGTCCAGTGGAATAGTGGAGAGAATGAACAGAACCTTAAAAACTATGATGCGGAAAATGGTCCAACAAAATCACACCTGGAATCAGGCACTCCTCTATGTATTAATGGCTATCCATAATATGGTATCTGCATCTACCAGCTATTCACCACATGAATTAATGACTGGGAGAATTATGAGAGGGGTTGAAGCCTTCATGGGATTAGACCCAAATGAAATCCAGAAAACCTCCTTGTTCTCCGAGAAATACATGTCCAATTTGGTAAAACACTTGGAAGCTGCCAAAATGGCGGCTGCAGTAAACATAGGAAATAGGCATCAAAAGAGCAAGACTTACTATGATGGGAAGGCCCATCCCTGGGAATTAAAGATAGGGGATCAGGTGATGGTCAAGTTCCAAAGGGAAGGAACATTTTTGACCCCTAAATATATTGGACCCTTCAGTGTCATGGAAAAGGTTAGCGCCTCCGTGTATAAGATTATGAATGGACAAGGGAAATACCGATGGCACCATATTAACCAGTTGAAACCTTTTGGGAAAATGGGCTCCTTCCATATGCACCATGTTACGCAGCGGAGGATGATGCTGAAGGTGCAGCAACGCCGGGCTCCCCGTGCTGGGAGCTCTCGAGCCGGCGAACATGAATAGGCCTGGCTCAGACCCAGAAAGGTCACAAAGGGGGGCAGAGCCCAGCATTGAATTAGGATCCAACTCTGATGATTCAACTGAAGACCTTGCCCAGGAAATATAGAGGTTGTTTTTGGAACCTCCCAAGATGGCTCCCCGAATTCTGTTTTTAATCCGACCTGTTGCCTGGACTAGACACCATCCTCTACACCCGTCTAGTCCAGGGCGAACCAAATGGTTGCGTCGGTTATCCAAATAAGATGGAACTGTAAATAGGAGCATATAGGACCCTTGATTTTCTTTTGGTTAAAGGTTAGACCCTGGATCCAAAAGTCAGGACGTTGGAAGAACCCGAAAGGTGCAGAGGAAATAGAACATGAAGGAGATCCTGATCCTCATCCTACTTGGAACAGTTGAGAGCAGGCCAGTCAACCTATGCTCCAACAAGCTAAACAGCCATGATGGTTGGAAGGTGATCATAGAAGGTAGCCAACTACCAATGTGCTTCACTTGCCTAGAAGAGCCAAGTATGCTACAGTTACACAAGAGCATGCAGGACATTAGGAACCAACAAGGATTAAGCAACCCCTCATGCCTACTTTCATGGAACCAGACACATTTGTGTCATAACTTCACCACCAACACTTTAGCGCAACCAGTGATGGTGCTGTGTGAAAGGGTGAAAGACTGTGTAAACATGTCCTGTTATAAAATTCTCAATTACGATAATCATAGAATACCTCCGCCGAGGGGCTGCACGGATCTGGGAAAATGGCAAATAGAGGTATGCAACCCCCGGCAACTACCATTCTGGCCCCGGTTACACCCACACCCAAGGTTTGGGACTGCCCCAAACACGAGCTGGGATCCAAGGGAGGAGTAATATTAAGAACCACGACTAAAGTTGTTTATGATAATGTACAATATGAATTAATATCTATAGTACTGAATATAACTAATCTATAATTGACCAATTGGTGTCCGGAGGGACTTGACTTCGATGTTGCTCAAGAAAGAGGTAGGAGGGAATCAGGGAAATGAAACAAAGACAGCTAGGAAAAGGAGTAAGAGGGAGTTATTGAATGATGTACGGACAGTCTATGGAGCAGGAATGGCCAACATAAATACTCTAGATATAACTAATTTGAACTCCAAGGTTTTAACCTTAACCCAGCAAGTCAAAACATTATTGGAGGAACTGAATAATAACCAAAGACAGGAGTCACAGGCAGGACAGGAAAGTATAGAGATCCAAACACAACAACAAACACTGTGCATGACATGTGGCAATTAGATGTTGGACCAGTTGAGAGAAAATTTAACGCTGGCAAAATGCGAGGTAGTGCCCACTTGGATCAACAATACTCAAATCCGGGATCTGATAAAGCAGAATGTTCCTGCTGCTATCAGTGTCTGTGAACTACGAAAACTCAGCAGGGTATGGTTCAGTGAGGAATGTACAGGCCCCCGTGGAAGTACTGCTGTAGGGATGGTGATCGGAGTCTCCATGATAGGACACCAGGAAGGGATGCCGTTATTTGAGGTCCAAACCATAGGCACTATACAAAAAGGAGTATGGGTGGCCATGGCAGGAATGATGCCATATGCTGTGAAGCAGAATGGTACTTTAATGGGAACTGCATTGGAACAATGTGCCACTACGGAAAGGACAGTAGTATGCCCATATAAAATTTACCTGACCCATACCGTGTGATGTGGATTTAAGTGAAGCATGGCCGTAAATTGCTCCTTGGTTATGGAGAACGCGATTCACAAACCTATCAGCGCCTACATCGCTGACGGAACATATTGTTTTACCACCACCGAAACTAGTTACCATTATGAAATAAGGACTGCCCTATTCAAAACCCAATCTTCTGCATGCACTCGCCTAGCTCATTGAATGTATTCAAATCACAGATAGATAGATTTTTAACCAATAAGGGAATTAAGGGTTATGGGAAGCGGGCGGGTAAGTGGAGCTGAGTCCACGGCCAGATCAGCCATGATCTTTTTGAATGGTGGAGCAGGCTCGAGGGGCTAGATGGCCTACTCCTGTTCCTAATTCTTATGTTCTTATGTTCTTATGATATCGATGAGAATAGGGAATGGGGAAATTATCACCATCCAGAGGCATGCAATTGTCAATTTTAATGTATCAATAGATCTGAAGAATCGCTTGACAGAATATTTCACAAAAATCGACATCGATATCCAGTTAGAAGAAGAACATTTAATGGAAATTAGACATAAGCTTGATCTTGTTCATAAAATCTACAAAAGAGTAGAAATGAATACCCAGGACATTGACCGAAAGATCAAACAAATCAAAATCAATACTTGGTGGGACGATCTTTGGAATTGGGGCGAAAATGTGAACATACACCCCTGGGTTAGACTTGTATTGCACCTGGCTGTAATCATGAACGTTTTGGTGTTCGTATACCTATGTATTACCGGGGTTAGCATGATACGACTAGTGAAAAGATTAAAGTTCCAAGTCGAGTCAGTGGAAGTGTATCAAGCATTGAGACAGTCTCAACAGAAATGGCAGTCAAAACCCAAGCCAACAATGAAGGAAATGGACAATGAATACAATGGTATGAGGGTGTAAAGAGGAAGAAGGGTCTGTAACAGGAAAAGGGAAAGATGCGGATGGTATAGAGGTAGGGCGATGATCTGATATGAATTATGAAGAATCACTAACCTGAAGAATTTGGCCAGACCCGAAACCATGGTGATCAAATCATTTGTTCAAATGATAATGATCAAAGGGAGGAATGTGGAAACATCAGAAAGAATTCACAATTAATAAGAATTTAATTCATGCTTGAGGGTTAAACCAGTAGACTCAGCATCTCTTGAACTGAAAGCAACAGGCACTTCAAAGGAGATGAGGATAAAAGCTGCCGAATAATAAAGCCAAATTCAAAGGAGTCACCATGTGTAAGAGAGTGTGTGTGAATAAGGAATGTCAGTTAACAGGGTCCTTATAAACGCTAGTGAATGAACAAAAGGTCATTGCAGGAATAATAGATGTAGGCCAAATGGCAGGGGGAAGTTACCTTAGCAGAAACACACTGTAGGAAACAGCAGGGGGTGGGAAGAGATGAAAAGACTTAACTGATCAAGATATGGGACACACACAGTAACGAAGACATCAATTTGGTAATAGCTCATGGAGGCAAGACAGGGTTATGATAACAGAAGGATGTATATGTACAAAGATGAAATGTCAGCAGAATCTGTCGAAACCGGCACGTGTTTAGCTGAGAGAAGAAAGGGTATAACTAAACACAAGGTTTTGAAGGAAGTTAGCGAGAATCTAGGAACAACACTCGACAGCAGGAGCAGGAAACTCGGGTAGAATTTCTAAGTTGAAGTCGGATGGAGACTGATCACCTTGGACCGAATCGGATAATATCTATATAGGTTGTGAGTCCTATATTCTGTAATCCATATAGGTTGTGAATCCTATATTCTGCAGTAACTAATGAGCAGTATTTGTTAGAGCATTTATTAAAGATAAGTTGGCTTGTGAATCTATTGTCATAGTCTTTTGTTCAGGTTAAACTTACTGTGGGAACCCTGAAAGGAAAATTGCGAACCTATTTGTTCGATCTTTCGAACAGCTAGCGAATTCAGCGCAACACCACATTCTAGCCCTCAGAGTGACGGTGCGTGTAAAAATGGTATCTGGCCATCAGGATGCTTTCCTTTGGCTTGAGATATTCCTTAGCCAGCGTACACAGCTCTGTGTAAGATTTGTCTGTTATTTTGACCGGCGCCAGCAAGTTTTTTAGGAGGCCATATACCGATGACCCACATATGGTGAGGAGAATTGCCCTGCGCTTGGCCTCCGTCTCAGCCTTGTCCAATTCGTTGGCTACAAAGTACTGGTCGAGGCGCTCAACAAAGGCTTCCCAATCATCACCCTCAACAAATCTTTCAACCAACGACAGCCATTACCGCGTGAAAGTTCCTGATCCATTACTCATCGTCAATGTGTTATGTTCAGAATTTGTTGTGACCTTGGTTTCTTTATTTCAGAGTCTAGAGTGAGGAAGCAGCATGGTGAGTCACCTTTTATACCTGCTTGCCCCAGGGTGCACAGATGACCCTTAGGTCTCCCACAGGTGTGCCCCCTGGTGGCAAGTCTTTTATTTGGGTAAGGTCTACATACATATATAACAGGGTGAAATTCCTCTTGATAATAATTTTCATCAAGAGTCACCCTGAGAATAAATCAGGATTCCCCATTTTGTATTCATGTTGACTTTCATTGGTAAAGTTATCAACAGGAGAAATTGGACGCTATTACAGGTAGATCTCATGCTGCGCAATGTTACTAATGGACTGATTAACTGGTATGTATGAAATTCCTTTGACTGCTGTTTTTAACAAAAGAATTAGCCTCTTTAAAATAAATGCATTAATGCCTTCATTAAAATTGCTGATATTGTACAAAGCAGCTTCAGTTGCTAATCCCAAGTCCAGATTGGACCCGGTATAACCAGATAAGCCGATAACTAAGTAACATTGTTAGAATATACATCAACCTTTTAAGTTCCTTCTATTTCTGCTTCAGGTCTGCAAATAAACAATTTTAAGAATAGAAATTACTAATAATGATGAATGAACATAAATGGCAAGCTGATACAATAGTCCTCTATCTGCTATTTTGACATGTTAACTAATTAATTTTACTTCAGTACCACCTCCTTTAAAATAGCAGAACTCTTCTATTAACCTGTTTCCATTCACCCATCACCCTTATGCTCACTGATCTACATTGGCTCCCAGTCCAGCAACACCTAGGTTTTAAAATTTTCATCCTTGTGTTCAAATCCCTCGATGGCCTCACCCCCTCCCTAGCTCCGTAATGTCCTCCAGCCCCACAACCCTCTGAGAATTTTGTGTTCCTTCAACTCTGGCCTCTTTTGCATCCCCAATTCCTTACCCTACCGTTGGTGGCTAAGCCTTCACCCGTCTCGACTCTAAGCTGTGAAATGCCCTCCCTACACCTCTTCACCTCTCTCTGCTTCCTTGATGCTCCTTAAAACCTACCTCTTTGACCAAGACCTGACCTAATATCTCCTTCTTTGGCTTGCTGTCAATTTTTGTCTCATTACGCTCCTGTGAAACACCTTGGGATATTTTACGATGTTAAAGGTATTATATAAATGCAAGTAGTTGTATACTTTACTCCCTTTCAGATGCTGTATACTTCCAGAATTTTCTGCTTTTTTTTTCCAGATATTCAGCCTTTCCATTTTTCTTTCATTTTTGATCCATGTGATTTTCTAAACACATCAATTTAACAGTTAATCAGCTTAAAGACAGCTTGGATTTAGGTATTTGACACAAAGGGTGAAGAATGCCTGGAATGGCCCACCAAGAGAAGTAATGGGGACTGATCTATCAACAAGTTCCAGGACGTAAGACATGTATTATGCAGTAAGACATTTGCTGGGATCGGCCAGTCACAATGCAATAAACCTTTCCAGACCAGTACGTTTCTGTTTTCTATGCAACACTTGATCAACCTGCTATCATGTTCTTACAATCATTAATCCTTCATTGGGGTATTAACACATAACGAGGGGTTGCATTTATACAACACATTTAACAAATTAAATGTGGTGAGGGGGAAAATGGACACCAAGAAACAAATTAGGTCACAAAGCCCACTACTGGTGTCCATCATGATGATTGTTGTCAGTCAATTAACTATCACAAAACTAAACCAAACCGGTCTTACTGCTAGCTCCCCTGATTGCTCATTTACTGAGCTCCCTGCTCAGTGTGTTACTAAGCCATGCAAACTAGGATGGTCTTAATTTCAATCTCTGATCTGTGCTAATTCCAGCTAGAGCGTAATAATGACATTACATCGGAACATAGGAACAGGAGTAGGCCATTCTGCCCCTTGATCCTGTTCCGCCATTCATTGAGATCATGGCTGATCTGCGACCTACCTTTGGTTAACAGAAAGCTAGCAATCTCCAATTTAAAATGAACAATTGATCTAGCATCAATTGCCATTTGCGGAAGAGCGTTCCAAACTTTTACCACCCTTTGTGTGTAGAAGTGTTTCCTAATTTCACTCCTGAAACTGGCTCTAATTTTTAACCTATGCCTCCTAGTCCTAGACACACCAACCAGTGGAAATAGTTTCTCTCTATGTACCCTATCTGTTCCCCTTAATATCTTGAAACCTTTGATCAAATCACCCCTTAACCTTCAAAATTCCAGTGAATACAATTGTACTTTGTGTAATCTCTCCATGTAACTTAACCCTTGAAGCCCTACATAAATCAATGGAATTCTCTGCCCCAGAGAGCTGTGGAGACTGGGTCATTGAATATATTTAAGGCAGAGATAGACAGATTATTGAGCGATAAGGGAATAAAGAGTTATGGGGAGCGGGCAGGGAAGTGGAGCTGAGTCCATGATCAGATCAGCCATGATCTTACTAAATGGTGGAGCAGGCTCGAGGGACCAGGTGGCCTACTCATGCTCCTATTTCTTATGTTCTTATGTCCTTATATTCAACACAGATCCCTGTGGGACACTAGTCATCTCCTGCCAATTTGAGTACCGACTGCCTGTCTCCTGCCACTCAGCCAATTTCCTACCAGGCCAATAATTTTCCCTCAATTCTGTGGGCTTCTACCTTAGTTAACAAGATCTCCTAGGCTGGAGAATGTGGAAGAAAGATAAAAAAGAACTTGAATTTTTATTGCGCCATTCATGACCTCAGCACATCCCAAAATACATTAGAGTCAGTGAAGTACTTTTGAAATGTATGCAATGTTGCAATGTAGGAAAAACAGCTGCCAATTTATCCATAGAAAGGTCCCACAAATAGCAATGAGATTCGAATCATATCAACACATCACTTGTCAAAATTAGTGACTAAATTAAGCATTGACTTTTCTGGCTGCAGTTTCTCAGCAGGTAAGAACAAATATGCATTTCCAGTCAATACAGATATTAATACTTGTCAGGGCAGGAGGGAAGGGGGAAAAGTTAAGTTTGTTTTGAAAAAAGGACCTGTGAATCTTAGAAGAATAAAATCACCAATCCCATGCTCCAAAATGGTAACTGCATTTGAAGGAAGTGAGGCGTAGCAGACAGCGCTATGACACTATGACAAACTCAGCTCCTGGAGTAGGTTGGGCCTATACTCATTGGAGTTCAGAAGAATGAGAGGTGATCTTGTCGAAACATAATGAGGGGGCTCGACAAGGTGGATGCAGCGAGGATATTTCCACTCATAGGAGAAACTAAAACTAGGGGGCATCATCTCAGAATAAGGGGCCGCCCATTTAAAACTGAGATGAGGAGGAATTTCTTCTCTCAGAGGGTTGTAAATCTGTGGAATTTTCTGCCCCAGAGCTGTGGAGTTTGGGTCATTGAATATATTTAAGGCAGAGATAGACAGATTTTTGAGCAATAAGGGAATAAAGGGTTATGGGGAGCGGGCAGGGAAGTGGAGTTCATGATCAGATCAGCCATGATCTCATTGAATGGCGGAGCAAGCTCGAGGAGTCAAATGGTCTACTCCTGCTCCTATTTCTTATGTTCTTATGTTGATCAATCCACCTTTTTCTCGCTGGTCGATGAACTTATCCTGTTTTATCAATGGTCCTACTGAATTAAGCGACTGGGTAGGAAGTGCTGGTTTGTCACTATGATAGAGCTGAGCCCCGGCACCATGAGCGTATGAGTTCTCCCCAGTTTTGGAGATTGGTTTCCACTCAACTCCCGGAGGTGTCCGAGAAAAATCAGTTATCGCCAGGGGCAGAGTTTGCCTTGCAGAGACCCAGAGCAAAGGCTCAGTTTGGTGCCCTACATTTTACTGGATAATGATACACAATACTGCCTGCATAAGCTGGTGCCAAACCCACACACGTTCACACCCAGACATTCACACACACAGTTGCACGCATGCAAACACAAGATTGTGAAAAGGTATGTTTGCAATAAGTAATCTAAAAATAGTTAACAAAATGGCTCTCGAAAGGGAATTCGTACAAGTACCCGAAGGAAGAAAATAATTTCAGGGCTACGGGAAAGGGCGGGGGAGTGGGACTAGCTGAAGTCCTCTTGCAGAGAGCCGGCACGGGCTCGATGGGCCGAATGTCCTCCTTCTGTGCTGTGAGCATTCTATGATTGTATGAGAAGCCATGGATAACACAAGATTAAATGGCAGCCAAGTGGACAAACTGAAAAACGTTCATTCTTTTTCTAATTGTTACAGTTGTTACAATCGAGTAGATGCTCGATGTAGGTGTGAAGTTGCGAAAGATCGATACAGTCCGGATGTGGATTTGCCTCAAATCTTAATCCGGATCCCTTCCTCACGGTCCTCCGCAAGCGTTTGAAAGTTGGAAATCGTAACACTTTTAAGCCAGAATCAGCCGTTTAAAAAACAACACGCGTTTCCGAGAAATGACACCCCTTGAAATCACGCCGTGCGATATTACGGCGTAAACTAATAGTGCGACCCTTTTAAAATCCGTTGTCCGCTATTTAACAAAGCCATCAACCCATTCGAATTGAATGGATAAAACCTTTACAATAGGGGCAGAGCAATTCGAGACCAATGTTGTGAGTGCCTGATCACATTATAACTATCAGTCTCTTCTTATTAACTCCTTAAACATCCGAATCTCTCAACATGCTCTTAATTGTAATCAATACAGTCAAACTAATAAGCATGAGGTAGAAATAATGTTCTATGCATAAAGATTGACTGAGATACAAGGAGAGAATTAGATACAAATAGATATTTACATATAAATCGTATCTGTCTACATAGCATCAGTCACTGCACTCCACAAGTAAATCCCTTTTGAGAAGTATGGACGCGATCAGACTGCAACGATTCAAATACATTTTAAATCCGTTTATAGCACACGGTTATGATGACTGGTCTTAAAAACGTGCATCCTGTTTTTTTTTAAGTTGAAAGAGATCACCGAACACACACACGCACACACACACATACAGTCCCATTTAAAATGAAACTTACATGAAATAGTAAAGTCCAGAAAATCGCCCTCTGCAGAACCATGTTGTTAGCCAGTTTTACTAGATCTCTTTGCTTGTCCCATACCCAGTTAAAACATTTTTAATATCTCATTTTCTGCCGCCGGACTTTGGGTTTTTATAAATTCCTGGTCAGATGAACGAAGTGCGAGGCAGATTCTCCCGGGACGTGATGGTGAGGTTTAGGTCACTCGCAGCTCCTGCAACTTTTTTGGTGTTGATAATACAAACACACACACACGACTGCAACTTTTCCTGGCCGACCCTTTAAAACAATCAGCCTCCCTTGATCCTGCGAGAACATCCCAGCTTCTCTCTCCCACCCACGCCGCCCCCTTTCCCCTCTCCCTCTCCTCCCCTCAGTTCGAGGATAAAGAAGCCCCTGTTTAAGCCTCTGCCTCAGCGGATCCCCAAAACAGTCCTGTGCGGGACGAACGTGCTTCCAAATTGAACCCATCACACGGGCTTGGGTTAGCCTTACAGTACTCTTTCCCGCGGTGTGTTGCCATGGATCAGGTTTGTGTGTTGTGGGAAGGGACACAGGATTGTGACACAGGAGATGATCAGTGACTCTTAAAAAAAACAGCCCTACACAGTACCCATTCTTTATATGGCACAGCATTAGACAGATCCCATATTCCACTTCCATTCTGAAATTAAAAAAAAGGTTAATGCAAGGATAAATGACACATCTGTTTATTTTCAATACTAATTGGTGCACTATGTCACAAGGGGCAGCCCGAGATCATATTCCACAGACAATGACTGTCCTGCTATCTATATCCCATTCTGACTGTCCTAAAGCTGCCGTGTTGGATTTCTGAATCTTAGTCCATAGAGGTCTTTAAAGGGGCACAGACACCGCATAGGGGTAAGAAAAGTGCCACCAAAGCTTTATTTTTTTAGAAAACCCACTTGTTTTCGAAGCCCTGATGTAACTGATGTCGAAGACGCAGCATTCATATGGACTGGTTGGGCCGAATGACCTGTTTACATGTTCGCATGTTGCGATTTATGTATTGGAGCTTGTGACTGGGCATAATCATGGTACAACTCTTCTTGTAGGGTTGCTTCTTGTTACCAAGTCCAAGACTTGGGAGCAGGATCGGCGCGTGACAGAAGGTGGGATAATGAATTAAGTCTTGAAGTTTATTTTGTTGCTCATTAATATTCATTAAAACCTCACAAAATTTATAAGAACATAAGAACATAAGAAATAGGAACGGGAGTAGGCCATACGACCCCTCGAGCCTGCTCCGCCATTCAATAAGATCATGGCTGATCTGATCATGGATTCAGCTCCACTTCCTCGCCCGCTCCCCACGACCCCTTATCCCGTTATCGTTTAAGAAATGGTCTATGACCCAACTTCTACAGCTCTCTGAGGCAGCAAATTCCACAGATTTACAACCCTCTGAAAGAAGAAATTTCTCCTCATCTCAGTTTTAAATGGGCGGCTCCTGATTCTAAGATCATGTCCTCGAGTTCTAATCTCCCCCATCAGTGGAAACATCCTCTCTGCATTGACCTTGTCAAGCCCCCTCATAATCTTATACGTTTCGATAAGATCACCTATCATTCTTCTGAATTTCAATGAGTAGAGGCCCAATCTACTTAACCTTTCTTCATAAGTCAACCCCCTCATCCCCGGAATCAACCAAGTGTACTTTCTCTGAACTGCCTCCAAAGCAAGTATATCCTTTTGTAAATATGGAAACCAAAATTGCACGCAGTATTTCAGGTGTGTTCTCACCAATACCTTATACAGCTGTAGCAAGACTTCCCTGCTTTTATACTCCATCCCCTTTGCAATAAAGGCCAAGATACCATTGGCCTTCCTGATCACTTGCTGTACCTGCATACTATCCTTTTGTGTTTCATGCACAAGTATCCCCAGGTCCCGCTGTACTGCAGCACTTTGCAATCTTGCTCCATTTAAATAATAACTTGCTCTTTGATTTTTTTCTGCCGAAGTGCATGACCTCACACTTTCCAACATTATACTCCATCTGCCAATTTTTTGCCCACTCACTTAGCCTGTCTGTGTCCTTTTGCAGATTTTTTGTATCCTCCTCACACATTGCTTTTCCTCCCATCTTTGTATCATCAGCAAACTTGGCTACGTTACACTCAGTCCCTTCCTCCAAGACATTAATATAGATTGTAAATAGTTGGGATCCCAGCACTGATCCCTGTGGCACCCCACTAGTTACTGGTTGCCAACCAGAGAATGAACCATTTATCCCGACTCTCTGTTCTCTGTTAGTTAGCCAATCCTCTATCCATGCTAATATATTACCCCCAACCCCGTGAACTTTTATCTTGTGCAATAACCTTTTTTGTGGCATCTTGTCAAATGCCTTCTGGAAGTCCAAATACACCACATCCACTGGTTCCCCTTTATCCACCCTGTTTGTTACATCCTCAAAGAACTCCAGCAAATTTGTCAAACATGACTTCCCCTTCATAAATCCATGCTGACTGCCTGACTGAATTATGCTTTTCCAAATATCCTGCTACTGCTTCTTTAATAATGGACTCCAATATTTTCCCAACCACAGATGTTAGACTAACTGGTCTATAGTTTCCTACTTTTTGTCTGCCTCCCTTTTTAAATAGGGGCATTACATTTGAAGTTTTCCAATCTGCTGGGACCTCCCCAGAATCCAGGGAATGTTGGTAAATTACAACCAATGCATCCCCAATCCCTGCCGCTACTTCTCTTAAGACCCGAGGATGCAAGCCATCAGGTCCAGGGGATTTATATGCCTTTAGTCGCATTATCTTACTGAGTACCACCTCCTCAGTGATTGTGATTGTGTTAAGTTCCTCCCCCCCTATAGCCCCTTGACTATCCACTGTTGGAATATTTTTAGTGTCCTCTACCGTAAAGACTGATACAAAATATTTGTTCAGAGTTTCTGCCATCTCCATGTTCCCTGGTCTCGTCCTCTAATGGACCAACATTTACTTTAGCCACTCTTTTACTTTTTATATACCGGTAGAAATTCTTGCTATCTGTTTTTATATTTTGTGCTAGTTTACTTTTATAGTCTATCTTCACTTTCTTAATCATTTTTTTTTTGTCGTTCTTTGCTGGCTTTTAAAAGCTTCCCAGTCTTCTATCCTCCCATTAGTTTTGGTCACGTTGTATGCCCTTGTTTTTAATTGGATACCGTTCGTTATTTCTTCAGTTAGCCACAGATGGCTATTTTTTCTCTTACACCCTTTTCTCCTCACTGAAATATATTTTTCTTGAATTGCATTGCACTGTCACGAAACTGATAAGGCATGAAATTCCTCTCCAATACTTTAATGGTTATGGTAGGCCATTTATTTTAAACAAGAGTACACTAGTTTAGTCATTATGGTACTGGGCTAGCAGCCCAGAGGTATTGGGGTAGAGTTTCCGCTTTGGGTGTAATCGGCAATCGGGGCGCAGATTGTGCTGAAACATGCCCGAGTGTTCCGAAGTGAAGTTATGGTTCAAGTTTCTGCTCAAACTCATTTATATAGTCACAAACGTGAAGCCTTCCATGAACCAGAGCAATTGGGCATTATTTTAGAATGCAATTGTTTATTTGTTTTCCTTGCGTTAAAAAATATTCCTTGATATAGTTAAGTATTTTATTAATACAGCTGAAAATGGGTATATTACAAAAAAATAAGCATTTTTAATAAGAGTGTGTAATTCACCACCTGTGAGTGACCCGATTTTAAATAACTGAAAATGACGTTAAAGATCTATATTGAACTATTTATTAGTTTCATAGGTGTACACTGGTTCGTTTCTTAGTAAATTAAATATATTTTATATTTAAAGCTTTTAAAAGGTTCCTATTAGTGCTCTTGCATATTAAAAACAAACTTAATATTAAGAGCCTCCTCGAAGGGTCTCAAACTAGCACAATTAGCAGAAAATCGCCATGGTGATGAATTCAATCTGGGGGCGTGGCCAGTTTTGAGGGCGGGGCTGGCTTCCAGCGCGATGTTCTTTAAACCAGTTCAAAAGATTGTGGGAACTCAATTTGCCCTGGACATAACTTGCACTTGAAATTCCGCAATCTTTTGTGTTGGTTTGGCCGATTTCGGGTGAACCATGCTGGAAAAACCAATGCAAACTTTCGTTCCAAGTTTGAATCTCATTAGGAGATTAATGATTTGGATGATGGAATTGAGTGTAATATCTCCAAATTTGCAGATGACACTAAACTGGGTAGCGGTGTGAGCTGTGAGGAGGACGCTAAGAGGCTGCAGGGTGATTTGAACAGGTTAGGCGAGTGGGCAAATACATGGCAGATGCAGTATAATGTGGATAAATGTGAGATTATCCACTTTGGGGGCAAGAACACGAAGGCAGAATATTATCTGAATGGCGGCAGATTAGGAAAAGGGGAGGTGCAGCGAGACCTGGGTGTCATGATTCATCAGTCATTGAAGGTTGTCATGCAGGAACAGCAGGCGGTGAAGAAGGCAAATGGCATGTTGGCCTTCATAGCAAGGGGATTTGAGTATAGGAGCAGGGAAGTCTTACTGCAGTTGTATAGGGCCTTGGTGAGGCCCCACCTGAAATATTGTGTTCAGTTTTGGTCTCCTAATCTGAGGAAGGATGTTCTTGCTATTGAGGGAGTGCAGCGAAAGTTCACCAGACTGATTCCTGGGATTGCAGGACTGACATATGAGGAGAGACTGGATCAACTGGGCCTGTATTCACTGGAGTTTAGAAGGATGAGAGGGGATCTCATAGAAACATATAAAATTCTGACGGGACAGGACAGGTTAGATGCAGGAAGAATGTTCCCGATGTTGCGGAAGTCCAGAACCAGTGGACATAATCTTAGGATAAGGGGTAGGCCATCTAGGACTGAGATGAGGAGAAACTTCTTCACTCAGTGAGTTGTTAACCTATGGAATTTCCTACCGCAGAGAGTTGTTGATGCCAGTTCATTGGATATATTCAAGAGGGAGTTAGATATGGCCCTTGTGGCTAAAGGGATCAAGTGGTATGGAGAGAAAGCAGGAACAGGGTACTGAAGGAATGATCAGCCATGATCTTATTGAATGGTCATGCAGGCTCGAAGGGCCAGATGGTCTACTCCTGCACTTATTTTCTATGTTTCTATGTTTCTAAGACACAGAAAGAATTAGTAAAATGGGCTTGTGCTTTAAAAGCGGAGCTTTTGATGTCTAGTTGATATTATAGAAATTTGCAGATGGTTCACTCAGAAACTGGTAACCCTACTCCACTCCTTTGTCAACCAGACACTGGGCCCAACTTCCCCCACAAAGGTAAAACGGCGCAGCTCCGAGCCCCCCACCGACATTGTAGAGCAAAAGCAGCGCCAAACAAAATACTTGCAATTATGGCCGATTCTCAGGCCGTCTGTCGAGGTGGCATGGCGCAGAACACCGAGAGGGGGCGGAGCTAGGTCCGTGCTGGCCGCGCAGAGCCGGCAGGGGGGCGGGGCCTGATCGGAGTGTCTGAGAGTGCCGGTAGCACGCACATGCTCATAACATTGGCAATCGGCCATTTTTAAAGGGAGAACCTCTCACTTAGTTTTGGATGCCTGATTGATGTTTTGAAAGCTATGGAAATGTTGTTTGGAGTACTCTGCAAGAAATCAGCTGCTAAACCTCCACAAGGAGTGCTGCATAGGTGAGATTCATTCATTGTTGCAAGCAAAATAAGGACTTTGTGTTTTGAAAAATCACTGAGTGTCAATTCAATCGAGCAATGCAACACCGTGCCCCAAGAACGAAGAATTTCACACATCAAGAAGTGGAGGTACTAGTGAATGTAATCGAGGAAAGATGGCAGGAGCTGGATACGAGCATCAGAGGTCGCACAAAAGTGCCACCCAAAGAAATCAATAAACACTGGAACAAAGTTGCAGAAGATTACTGCGCAGTGGTGAATCACAAGAAATGGAAGGCAGTATAAACAGAAATGGCAGGACCTTGGTCAAGCAGTTAGTGTAAGTAATATTTTCATTTGTCAATGGAATTGCATCTGTAAATGTGACCATCTGTATATGTCCCACCCAGCAGAAAGACACCTTCTCTATCAAGTTATGTTTGCATCTTTGCAGAAGAAATTGGCCCACAACAAAGAACTCGAACAGGAGGATCTGCACCCACTGATACCCTTGGAACAGAGGGTCACTGCTTTGTTGGGTCCTAGCTGGAGAAAAGCAATCAGTACTGCACAAGCTGGGCCCACATGCGAGGGAGAGGGTAAGTACTGAAAATTACTTGTGGCTCTTCAAATCAACCTGCTGCCTGGCCTGCTACATGTGAGCCTACTCATACCACCCATCCTGCCCCCTCCTCTGCTGCTAACCATTTGACTGTTCTGTTATATTTTGCAGAACTTGATGCCAATCCTGAAGATACAGAAGAAGATTCAGATGCCGGCGAGCCAGACCAACTTTGTAGTGGGGAGGGAGTGGCCATGGAGAGGTATAAAGGGGAGAATCTTGAACTTGCGTTGCCAAGCACTTCCATGATTTCTGGTTCATCATTCCATGCGGCCCAGTCCCTGCATAGTGCTTTAGAGTCTGGTTCGACATTCAGTGGTTTCAGCTCATCACAGTCCCTGCATAGCGCTTTAGGGTCTGGTTCGATATTCTGTGGTTTCAGCTCATCCCAGTCCCTGCATAGTGGTTTAAGTTTTTGTCCGACATTGGATGCTTTCCAGAGGTTGCACCTCCCAGTGCTGCTGGAATGCAGTGTGGATCACGCAATGCCCCACTGTCCAAGGTTCTGAGTCCCAGTGTTTCTGGAATGCAGTATGGATCACCCAGGGCCCCACTGTCCTAGCCTGCGACTCCCAGTGCTGGTGGAATGCAGCCTGTAACCCCCATGGCCACACCGTCCCAGCCTGCGCCTCCGACTGGAGGGGTTCTGCGAGACAGACCCAGGGCGAGGCCAAGGAGAAATGTACCATGCTGTCCTGAGCTGGAGGGTGCAACAGATGTGGCTCAGGTGATGGCATTGGGTGTGGAGACCAATCAGCTTACCCAATCACTCGTGAACACCGTCAGTGGGGTGGGTGATGAGGTTACGACACTGACGACAGAAATAGCAATACTGTCATGGGACATGAGGGAGGACATTTCAGAGGCAGTGGGAACGACGGCACAGGCCATCGGGGAGGGAATGTCACAGGCAACGGAAACAACGGCACAGGCCATCAGGGAGGTAGCTGCTGCAATAAGGGAACACAGTCAGGCCAATCCACTGCCACTCCCACGGCAATTCCCGCAGAAGTCTCTGTAGAGACCTAACCCGTAACCCCCCCACCCAACCACCACCACAGAGCCCCCCCACCCCCACACCCACCCCCATGAAGCAGTGCACATTCACCGAGATGTGGATCTGAGATGGGTGCAGCCTTTCTTTGCTGCTGTTGTTTTTGTTTTGTTTTTGTTGTTGTTGTTGTTGATTTTACTCTTGTAACTGTTTTCAAATGTAAATTGTTTTGTAAGTGATGAAACTTTACAAGACTATAAGTGACCTTAAAATATTCAAGTGACCTTAAAGAGTCATATTAAAGTGCAGTTTGATAAAAAAATTATTTTATTACACTAAAGTGAAGTACATACTAAAATTTTCAATAAAATATTTTTAAAGTTGAAACTGAATCATGTTCCATTAACACAACACAACATTTAGGAACAGCTGCAAAAAATAAACATGTCAAAGTGGAACAGTTGTCGCTGAGCCCTCAGGCATCAGTAAAGCGTTCATGGATGAGCTGCTGGCGCAAGACTTGAGCAATCATTAAAGGAACATGTTGGTCCGCCCTCCTCCGACGTCGTGCTCCGGCCTCAGGCACTTGCATGGTTTCTTGATCCTCGTTATCATCCTCCTCCAGCTCTTCCTACTGGTCGTCACCTGCATCTTCCACATCATTATCATCAGGCATTCTCACTGCAGGTGGGTCTTCTTCTTCCACTATCAGCTGCTGCTGCCTCATGATGTCTAAGTTATGCAGCATGCAGCACACAACAGTGAAGTGATCGACCATCTCAGGGGAATATTGCAAGTTGCCTCTGGAATGGTCCAGGCATTGGAAACGCTGTTTCAAGATGCCAATGGTCCTCTCTATGATGCTGCATTTCTTAATGTGCGACATGTTTTATTGATGGTCAGCTTCCGTCCGGGTTACGCATAGGGGCGTCATGAGCCAGGTGGCGAGGCCGTACCCTTTGTCTCCCAGTAGCCAGCTCTGCCCTTCTGGCTGCTGCTCAAACATATCAGATATAGCGCTGTCGCGTAGGATGAACGCATCATGGGTGCCGCCAGGGTATCTTGCATCGACTGACATGATGCGATACTTGTCATCACACACGAGCTGCACATTAATGGAGAGGAAGCTTTTTCTATTCCTGAACTGCTCGGTATCCTCCACAGGTGCTCGCAAGGTGATGTGGGTACAATCAATGCAGCCCTGTACTTTTGGGAAGCCAGCAATCCACCCCCCCCCCCCGCCAAGCCTGTAGAGTTCAGCCTTCTCCCTCCCTCCCACCACCACCCCTCCCCCACCAGCCTGCCGCGATCTCCGTTGATACTCCTCCCTCCTGCAGCCCCGGTATGCCGCGTTCTCCCGATTCTTGCCTTGGCTGAAGGGCTTGCCAGTGTCCCGCACCTTGCTCTGGCCGAACGGACTCCCGCATGGCCAGCCACTGCATAGTTCAATTTAAGGTAGGATTTGATTCAGTATTTTTATTTGTTAACTTAATTCTTTACTTCACTTGTTTATTTTTTATTGAATGGTTATTACTGCTTGTGCTTTGTTTAATGCTGGGTGGTGCTTGAAATGTTGTTACTTGCACCGATTCCTTAACTGTAACTAAGGTCTTTCTGTGCGAACAAAAATGGACACATACGCTGCCCTAAGTTAGTTTAATACAACTTTCTTCTGGCCAAATTGGCATAAATGGTGTAAGTGGCTGGGAACGCCCCCTTTTGAAAAAAAAAAGGACCTAACAAAAAATCTAACTAACTCACTTACACTGACGCAAATTAAATGGCCATATTTGCAACTAAAAAGATACACCAGAAAAATCAAATGACACCAAAAAAAACGGTGCATCTCATGGGGAACTTTGGGCCCACTGTCCCTTTAACAATAAAGAGATTGTTTACTGGAATGTTTGTAACTGTTGTCACATCCTCTACATTCCCAGCTATTTAGAATGTAATATTCACGTGTCAACCATTTTCTCAGAGTTTTGAGCAATCACCACTGTGTTGAGACGAGTGCATGCCCAGATACTTTAAATGTTGCAATTGCGACTTTTAAACAGCTACACTTATGCAAGCCCTGTCATTAAGGTGTCAGCAGTGGCTCAGTGGACAGCACTCTCACCTCTGAATTAGAAGGTTGTGGGTGAAAATATTACTCCAGGGAAACATAGAAACATAGAAAATAGGTGCAGGAGTAGGCCATTCGGCCCTTCAAGCTTGCACCACCATTCAATAAGATCATGGCTGATCATTCACCTCAGTACCCCTTTCCTGCTTTCTCTCCATACCCCTTGATCCCTTTAGCTGCAAGGGCCATATCTAACTCCCTCTTGAATATATCCAATGAACTGGCATCAACAACTCTCTGCTGTAGGGAATTCCACAGGTTAACAACTCTCTGAGTGAAGAAGTTTCTCCTCATCTCAGTCCTAAATGGCTTACCCCTTATCCTTAGACTGTGTCCCCTGGCTCTGGACTTCCCCAACATCGGGAACATTCTACCCACATCTAACCTGTCCAGTCCCGTCAGAATTTTAAATGTTTCTATGAGATCCCCTCTCACCCTTCTAAACTCCAGTGAATAAAGGCCCCAGTCGATTCAGTCTCTCCTCATATGTCAGGGAGGTGCAGTCTTTTGGATAAGATGTTAAACTGAAACCCTGTCTGCCTTCTCAGGTGGACATAAAAGGTCCCATGGCACTATTTTGAAGAAGAGCAGTGGCGATCTCCCCAGTATCCAGGCCGATATTTATCCCTCGACCAACATCACTAAAAAAAACAGATTATCGCTCCTCCTTCAGAAAGGTTTCACCCAAACAGATGTAATAACCAGAGCAAAACAAACGCATTATTCACTGGCTTCCACGTGGGCCGAGCAAACACCGAGCTGCAAACCAAATGTCATTATCTGAATGAAAGCAACGGGTTACAGATGGCTACCCTTTCCAAGCTAACATCTATGTTCACATCCAGACTCGGGGTACTGCCCCTTCAGGCATTTGGGGCTTTATTTTCGCCACCATTGGGTGCTGTTTTTTTGGGGTCTGCTGTTTTTTTTTAGAGCAATCTTAATTTTGCAACTTTCCTCAAAGTTTGTATGCCGGCGGCGATGGTCAGCGCCTGATCTTTGTACGCCAGATTTTTTGGCGCAAGTCTGATTGAAAACTGATTTCCGTGCCGTTTTTGGCTCTTTTTGGCCATGTAACCGATTTTCGGCAACACCGATTTTTTTCAGGACAGCGCACAGTGGCCTTAAGAACCGATCAGAAAAACCCTACGTTAACTTAAGGAAATCGGCACTGAGTATACTTCTGAGGTTTTGGAGCAAGGGAAGAAGACAATTTAAAACACAAAGTCATGATGATTTTTGCAGAGGGAACTCGGAAAATAACTCAGAAAGTAAATTTTTCCCACAGAATGTTAGAAATTAAATTTTTTCCGTATTATGTGAGAAGGCAAATTGTGACTTCACCTCACCACAGAATCTCTGCTCACGGGACTCCAGACATGGGTCCGAGGAGTGCCCGCCGGCCAGCAGCAGGATCGCTCCCTTGGTCGGACACAAGCACAGGAGCTCGGCGCTTAGATTTCACCCCCCAGCCCGCCACCCCCCCCCCACCCCCCCACACCGGGCTCAGTTTGTAAAGAAGCTCAGGGGGGGGGGGCGGGTGGAATACAAGCACCGAGCTCATGTGTTTCTGTCCGGCCGAGGGAACGATGTACTCCAGCATGCACTCCGAACTGTGCATCAGAGATGGCACAACACAGCAGCAAACATATGCATTTCAGCAAAAGATCTTAATGCCATAAATCACTGTGCGTCGCGTCTCCATAGAGACAGAGCTTAGTGTTGCGCATAAGGATAAGGGGTAAGCCATTTAGGACCAAGATGAGGAGAAACTTCTTCACCCAGAGAGTGGTGAACCTGTGGAATTCTCTACCACAGAAAGTTGTTGAGACCAATTCACTAAATATATTCAAAAAGGAGTTAGATGTAGTCCTTACTACTAGGGGGATCAAGGGGTATGGCGAGAAAGCAGGAATGGGGTACTGAGGTTGCATGTTCAGCCATGAACTCATTGAATGGCGGTGCAGGCTCGAAGGGCCGAATGGCCTACTCCTGCACCTATTTTCTATGTTTCTATGTTTTCTATACGTGCAGACCAGGGTGTGGTCTATTCTACTAGGGCGGCACCCAGCAAAGGTGTGTGAGCTGTGCTTCAGTAAGTACTGTCGCACTATAACAAGAATAACAAAATTAAGAATAATAATTATGGGTGCAAAGATTACTATGCCTCATGTAATAAGGTTGGTTTACATGTATGCCATGCAGAGGCGACGGATGATACGATGCCACTATCACAGAAACCAGATCGCTCGGGCATTAATGGCGAGGAGGCCATACCCCGATTAAATCTACAGGGACAGACACTCATACCTACACCTGAGTAAGACAAACAGCATTCACAGGCTGCGATTTAGAAAGGAGGTCATCACCGAGATCTGCCAGCTAGTCAGGGCAGTCATAGAGACAAGAAGTGGCAGGAGGACTGCCCTACCTGTGGAAGTGAAGGTTCCTGCAGCACTTGCCTTCCATGCTTCTGGCTCATTTCAAGCAACAACTGGGGACATGTGCTGCATCTTGCAGCACGTTACACATTGCTGCTACACTGTATGTCAAAAGGGACCAGTTCATCAATTTCCCGATAACCACACAGGCAATGCGAGACAGGGTTATGGGGTCTGAATTGCTGGCTTCCCA